>NC_064649.1:10644078-11894078 GCF_023864345.2 Schistocerca serialis cubense
CAAATTTCATTAAGGAATAAATATACTGAGAAGCAGTAGATAGGAATACAAAGTTCCTCGATAAGGTTTCTACGTGACGTTCTCAAATTCACACCACAAATCATTCATATCACATGCTTTTGCACCCTAAAAACTTTTGCTCAGTTTCACGAGTTGCCCCAGAATATGATCCCATATGACGTAATAGAATGAAAGTAAACAAAGTATGCAAGTTTTTTTTATATTTATATCTCCTACATCTGACACCATTCTCACAGCAAATACCCTCATTTAGGTGCTTGAGCAATTCTGCAGTACGCCCTTCCCGAATGAATTTATTATCGAGTTGCAATCCCAGAAATTTAACACTGTCGACCTCTTCAATCTGCACATCTTTGTACGTTATACACGTACTGGAAGAAAAACTTTTACAGGGTCTGAACTGCATATAGTGGGTCTTCTCAAAGTTTAAAGACAGTGAATTACCTTTAAACCACATATTAATGTCAGTGAAAATTTGATTAACAGCTATTTCTAAATCTGTACTCGACTTGCTGCTTATTACAATGTATCATCTGCAAAAAAAAAAAAAAAAAAAAAAAGAGTGTCAGGGGGATGCGGAAAACAGTTCAGTAATAGTCATATATCAGAAACAGAGTGATTTATCAGATGTCCAAAATGGCACGATCGTCAGCTTGCCGGCAAAGGGTGGAATCATTTCCTAAACTGTTTGTGTGCCCCTGCCGTTAAAATACACTGCGCACGGCAAAATGTCACAATCCAAAACAGGCACTGTGGCAAATGTGGTGCACCGTAGGCCGTAGATGACAGGGGCCGACAGTGGCCACAGAGAAGTGTACGGGCAAACAGATGTGCAACTGTTGCTCAGCTGACAGCCCAGACGGAGGAAGAGGCTACCGACAGTGTCTCCTCAATGACCGTCCGGCGAACGTCGCCGCATACGGGTGTCCGCAGGAGTCGCCCGGTTCGTGCAGTCGCGCTCACTGCCGTTCACCGGTGACGAAGGTCAGAATCTGCCACATCAGCACCACAAGTGGACATCCACCGGGTGGTGACAGGTGGCCTTTTCAGACAAATCACGTTTTATGCACCGTCAGACAAATTACTGTCGGCACATACAGCATAAAACATCTGAAAGCAAACAAACTGCAACAATTGTCGGAAGGGTCCAGGTCGGAGGAGAGTCAGGGCATTTCCCCGCGTGATCTCGTCGTTCTGGAAGGCACAACAGATCGAGACAAGTATGCCTCCACCTTTGGGGACCAAGTGCACTCCTACAAGGAGTTTATTTTTCCTCGGAGCTGCGGCACGCATCAGCAGGACGACGCTGCATGTCACACAGCTCGCAGTGTGTGTCTGTGCGGTTCAGAGAGCACCGGCAGGACGAGTTTGCCATACTCCCACGCCCACTCGACTCGCCAGATTTAAATCCGGTCAAGAATCTGCGGGACGACCTCGACCGGGCCATTTGCGCCGGGGATCCTCGATCGACAAATCTAGTGCGTCTGGCCGTGGCGCCGGGATTGGCATGGCTCAACGCCCCCGTCAGTACCTTCCGCAACTTTACTGACACACTTCCGGTGCATCTCGCAACAATCGGCACTGCAAAAGGAGATTATCGAGGCTTTTGACAGGCAACCACATTAAAGTGAAAGGACAGTGTAATTTCATGTGACGTATTGTGTAGTTGAAGTTCTGAAATTTCAGGTTACCGAATACTGGTGAACTGTGTAGTACTGAGCGAGCACACAGTACTGGTAACTACTGTGTGAACTTTCCAGCTGTTTATTGACAGAAAAAAGTTGTGATCCTCCGGACATCAGGTCACGAGTTACTTACTTACTTTTCCTGGCTACTACTGAGAAAATATGCTATGTCAATGAATGTGATAGTGCAAACTATGAGCTATTATATGTTTTTAAATCGAGAACTGTGTGTTAAGAGTCGACTCGGTAGCAGCATGTGGACTGTTAAGATGAGAATATAGGACAGCAACTTAGACAAAACTTGTTTTATTTAGCAACCTCAGCCAGACCCGTTACAATAAGCCTCCTTTGCATCGGGAAATAAAACATTTACGTGTTCCTGCCGATACGTATAGCATAGAGTGTCTTTTAAACAGCTATCCGTAGCTAAAGCACATTATACAAAGCTTCAGGGTAGGCCACTGTTCCGAGGAAACTGATAAACTTAAGTGAATACATTCTCATAGACAGAAAGACTTTTTCCATCTCGAACAACTTTTGACTAATTAAAGGTATTTGTAATCCATTTCCGCCTGCGCAATAAGAACTGTCAAGAAAGTACTGTGATCAACTGGTGACAGGATCCTATCACTCGATTTTCTCAAGTATCCGCCGTAAAATTATTTTAATTTGATATAACTTCATTTTTGCTGAAATTAAGAGTCATATAAAAAAACAGCCTAAATTATCATAAACTAAATCACATTAATCGAAATGAAAGCGTTGCAGGTTCAGAGTTTTTGAATGGTCTACACTGATATCATTTGTCACTGAATTTTCACGAATTTCATCCCTACCAATAAATTCACATCATTTCAGTGTATTTAATTCATTTCAAATACACTGTCCACTATCGTTAATGTGATCACCTGTCAAAAGCCCGAATAATCAACTTTTGCAATGTGGAACACTGCAATGCGTGAGGGAAGGAAGTCAGTGTGGTTCTGGAAAATATCGACAGGCACGTGGAGCCGCGCCAACTCCAGTGTTGTGGCCAGTTACACTGGGTTTTGTCGCTCGACGATGATGTTCGGTTTGTAGGGAACTCAACTGCGCGGTCATCAGCGCCCGTATAAAGTCCCAATTTTTACACAGTCCAAGTTTTAAACAATCCAATCTAGCCACCGTCACAAAGGACGATGATGATGATGATACTCAGATGATGTGGACAACACAAGAATCCAGTCCCCGGGCAAAGAAAATCCCCGACCCGGACAGGAATTGAACCCAGAACCCTGCGATCCAGAGGCAGTGACGCCTGACGATCCACAGTGCCGACAGGCCAATTGAGGAGGTTTCACAGATTCTCGATTTTTGCTGCTCTTTGAACCGTGCACATATAATGTGAGCTGCTCGACACGTTGCACTATCCTGCCGGTAGATGCTATCGTGCTGGGGAAAAACAAACTGCATGTAGGGATGGACGTGATCCTCGAGGATAGACGCATACTCGTGTTGTACCACTGTGCCATTCAGAATGATGAAATCACACGGGGAATGTCACGAAAACATTCCCCGATGCGTAATGCTCCCGTCTACAGCTCGGACCCCTCCGAGGATTGTTGCAGTGTGTCTGCTTCCTGGAATTTTACACAATGGAGTATTAAACGGATTTGTCTGAGTAGGCCACCTTCTGCCACTCAACGTATGCCCAGTAGCTGTACTGGTGTGCAAATTCCAGTCCCCGTTGCTGACGAACCGCAGTTAGCACGGGTGGAAGAACCGCACAACCGCCGTGGAGGGCCGTACGCAGCGACGTTCGCCAATCGATCACTGAGGAGACACTGCAGGGAGCCCCTTATCTGGGTAGTCAGTGGCACATCTATTCGCTCGTACACATCTCCACCCCCGTTGTTCATCCCCGTCATTTACAGTCTGCCGTGTACCGCAGTTGCCTCAGTGCACATTTCGGATGGCAGCATTTTGACGTGCACAGTATACTTTAACCACGACAGCACGTGAACGGTTTAAAAACTTAGTTGCTTCAGAAATGCTTCCAACCTTGACACAAAAGGCAATGATCACGCCTTCTCAGCCATCACATAAATCGCTCCTTTACTGTAACGACTGCATTGTTTCCCATGCCCCCCCCCCCTTCACATTTTATATACTCTCCACTACTAGTATGCCACCTGCTGTCTGTGAGTGGTTATTGCATGTAGATGTCAAACACAGGTGTCGGTCACTGTATAGGTACATAAAGGAAAAGCCCCAACATGCTACGATAAACACTAGCGTGGCCACCGTAATCGTCGGCAGAGAGATATTTTGCTACGCCGGAAGGCAAAATACAAATGATGGAAACATTTTTCATTTTTTTTTTTTTGACAATTATTACAGAGAATCTGTTGTTAGTTCTGGTGGTGAGTAGACGTATTCTTGTGAGAAGTGTGTAGTTGACATTGTATTATCTGAATAGCAATTTTTATGAAAATATGAAGTGTGAGGATTCTTATTTGTGCAAAATCACGAAAATTGTCATTTCCTTCCACGCATTATGCTAATGTCATGTCACTAGCTGCCTGCATCTGAACAGGAAGTACGATTAAGAATCAATATTGTACACACAGACAAGAAGGAGAGCTAATTATACAAGAACTGATGTAAGTGAAAAGTGAAGGACATTGCATTACCTTAAAATTCTATAAGGAATCAAAATGATAAAAACGAGAAAATATCAATTTGTTTAATTAATTATATTACATTTTTTTTAAATATAAAATTTGCACATCACATCAGTGTGACTGGACTGTGTTTATCTACACAACTGTTCAGAGTGCACGAGGGCTGTCCACTGTATTTGGCGACTGTTTGCATTTATTCTTGTGGTTGCAGTGCAGCTTCTGCGTAAGAGCTTACCTGCTGGTGGTGCTGTAGACGAGGCACGAGAGGACGGTGTCCAGCTGCTGCTTGTGCCGGTCCACAGTCTTCTGCTCCGGGTTCGAGCCCAGGTCCCCTGCATTGCCGGACAGTGCGTTCAGCACTGTCTGGATCATGTACTGGGCCGCATTCACCTGGAACACCGGCCATATGCAGTCTCAGACGTGGAAGGTGACTGCTGCACTCTCACCGAGGGGAGCCGGCCGCACTGAGAGAGAATCGTGACGGTCTCACTCACTGGGGGCCTGCTCTCAGTGTAAACGAATGTGACGTATTGGACAACCTTACAATTTTGATGAGGACTGGGTCAACAGCTTTAGTGTAATTATCGAATGGAGCCATTCTGCTTTTGGCTGTTGAAAATATTACTACCGTGATCGGAAATTTCGACACACAGTCATTGCCGAGCAGCCTGAAAACAGTCACTAAATATGATACGCTACAGTTAAAAATTAAGTAGCATATCTTCGAAACACGAAACATCAGGGTACTTACACGGGATGTTTAGCCCACTCTACAACATTACACTGTGACATACTAGAACGTAGTTCCCAGCAGTCTGAAACCAAATGTGTGTGGTGGTGTAAATCTACACGTTACCCCACACACCGTGCAACTAATACAACAACAGCAAACAGCTAGTGTAAAAGTGCAGACAAACACCATCACATACACCAAAGTACACCACTCGTGTAGCCGACATTGCGGGTCGATTACAATGGTGGTAAAATTGCGAAGGTGTAAAGATACAGAGAGTTGTGCTTGAAAGTACAAAGATATTAGTCTAAGGAGTCAAATACCATTTGGTTTGTAGAATGTGTACACACAAAGGATGTATGTGACAGATGCATATACTCATTGTAAAAGGAATAAATGATACCAAGAATATAAATCAAAAGTAGGCACATACATAAGAACATCTTAAATGACGCATCATACTGTAAAACTGAAGTGATTTGCCAACATCTTAAAACACAAATGTAACAGTGTCAAGAATCTTAATTGTAAATTAAAGGCAGCAGTCCACATGCATAAAACACACACACACAGACACAGGTGATGTTTTATATCATGCACGTGACGTGCTAAGGTGAATGTGTTCCTTTTATTTGGTGACTGCTTTCAGGGTGATTCACAATGAGTATACATTGAAACTGAAACCACAATACTTAATATTTTGAATGTCCAAATGCAGGATGACATTCAATCAGACAAACTTGTTAACACATCCTACATTACATTTTTCCTTTTCCATCTACTTTCATTCAAACATTAAGCACAAAACTCCTGTTCCAATCCCTATCTCTATCTTCCTAGGTTTCCTAGGTCCCTTCTGGAGCATACTTCATGACTTGTTAATGCAAACCAGTGTTTTCTGTTCTGTCGTACAGACAGAACAGAAAATGTGCAGTTACATTAATGTAGTCAAATGCGATTGCTCCACGAGGTATATTTTGGAGTGGACACACACAAACAGCATTAGAACCACTACAGGAATCGTGAATTTGCGATTGGGAGGTGTAATTGACAAAAGACACTGCACTGCAATGTGCAATACGTTGAGATTTTGGTCGGACGGGAGGTGTACCTGGGTGGCTGAGACAGTCGAGGAAGCCGTACTAGAGGAGTGGGGCATCTAGGTTCGAGTCCCAGTCCAGCACAAATTTTCAACTTTCGCCACTGGACGGGGTGTGAGTGATGCTTGGGTAGCTCAGATGAAAGGCAAAGGTCCCGAGTTCGAGTCTCGGTCTGGCACACAGTTTTAATCTGCCAGGAAGTTTCACATCGGCACACACTCCGCTGCAGAGTGAGAATCTCATTCTGGAAACCTAAATCTGGATGGATGCATGCAGGTTTGAACCTCTGTCATCCCAAATGCGAGTCCAGTGTGCTAAAAACTGTGCTGCCATCTCGCTCTGTTAGGGAAACACTACCACGACTATTAACTGTCTGAGCAGAGTTCTATCACTGAGAACAGGATGCACTCCACCACAGAGCTGGCTCGAGTCGAGAACATATGCGTATAGCAGAGTAATGCAAGTGGTGAGGCCCAGCCGGCAGTAGGCCAACGTGTCCGTATTTGACAGCCGAGCACTGACTGTGGGTGACGGTGGAGCGCTCACTCTGTCCGGTTGCCACCGGTGCCAGATACAGACACTGCAGTAGTGCATCAGGTGGGCACGCCAACAACATAATGTTCCAGATATGCGAGTGTGTTGCCACACTGTTACACAGACTAATGTTTTGGCCGCAGTTGCAGCTGTGCGTCTTCACAGTAGTGTATTTACTGCTGAACAAATGTCACATTAACATCTCGTACAGCACAATTTCACGCTGCTTTAGAGTCGTTCGGTCAATAACGTCATAAACTATATCTCTGATCGACTGGTACGAGTGGATGAGGGTGCAGGTGCAGGATGGGGATGCCTGGCAGATAGGAACAGACATCATTCCCTACTGATAGCAGTTTTTATTTGAATTCTTATGGACTGGTATAGGCAAATAATGTGGCAAACCATTTCAGTAACATACACTGACAGTAAAAAGCTGCAACACCAAAAAACAATTAATGTAGGGTAGTGAAATTTTGGAAATAAATTTACCTAGGTAAAGTATTTACACGATTAACATAGCGAGATCAAAGGTTAGTGTAAGGGGCCGATAAGCCGTTGCAAATGTGAAATGCCAGTACCTTAATAACTGGTGTAACTGTCAGAATGTCGAATGCAAGCAAGCAAACGTGAATGCACTGTGACGTACAGCTGCCGGATATCTGTCTGTGGGACAGATTTCCGTCCCTATTGCACTCGGTCAGTATATACGAGGACGGTTAATGCCGTTTGTGGACGACACGGAAGTTGTCACATAACGGTGTCCCGTACGTGCTCGATCAGACAGATCTGGCGATCTAGCAGACCGAGGCAATACGTCGATACACCGTAGAGTACACCGTGTTACGACAGCGACGTGTGGGCGAGCAGTATCCTGTCGGAAAACACCCACGGGATTGCTGTTCACAAATGGCAGAACAAAAGGTCGAATCAGTAGACGGACTCAGAAATTTGCAGTCAGCGTGCACAGGATAACCACGAGGGTGCTCGTGTGGTCATATGAAATCACACCCCAGACTGGAACTCCAGGTGTAGGTGGGTCGCAGGTCCTGGAGCGGTGTCCTCCTAACCGACACACAGCCGTCACTGGCACCGTGGCAGAACCAGCTTTCGTCAGACGATGCGACAGACCTCCACCCTGCCTTCCAAAAAGATCTCGCTCGACACTACCGAAGTCACAAAATGGAGGTGGTTTAGGGTCACTGGAAAGAACACTACAGGATGTCCGACTCACAGCTGTCCTCGAAGTAACCGATTTGTTTACAGTTTGTAGTGTCACTGTGGTGCCGACTGCTACTCAAATTGCTTCCGGAGAACGCAGTTCGGTGCGCCAGAGCCGTACGCCGAACACGACGCTCTTCCCTCTCGGTAGCGCCGCGTGGCCGTCCGCAGCCCGGTCCTCTCGCAGCCCGGTCCTCTCGCAGCCACACGTTCCTGTGACCACCACTGCCAGCAATCACGTAAAGAGTGGCTACCTTCCCGCCGAGCCCTTTGCCAATATCACAAAAAGAACATCCGGATTCTCAAAGCCCTATTACGTGATATCTTTCGAAGCCAGTGAGATGTGATAATGGCTTTGGAGGCATTCTAAACTACTGTCACAACACCGCACCCAATCTCAGAGGTAACTAGTGCTCACGACCATTACAGCATATATTTTAAGAAAAAAACTGATTTCCATCCTAATAGTGGCACTACTAGTGCCACTCTCGTGTCACTGGCGTTAAATTTGAAAAGACATCATCTTTCAGATACAGAAACGTGCATATCAACTTTCTGTTTATGGCACAGAAGTCTTTCTCGGTGTTGAAATATTTTTTCCGACAGTGTATTATGTTGTTCTCACAGTGGCAGGTGGCAGCCAAACCGACACATTGCCGAAGGCACGTAATTAACCGTGTCACCTCAGCTGCTGCCGAGCCCTGTGGAATGTGACATCACGTCACTGCAACAGCTCGCCGCTCATTTATCGATGCCGGCCAATACGATTAAAATGAAAACTACTGCCAGCAAATGTGTCAGTCCCTCCCTATGCCCCTCCCACGTGCCCCACTTCTGCCACCGATCACAAACGTACGTCACTGATGTTTTTGACAAACTGCATCTCACAGCAGAAGGGCATTACCCTACACATCATCTGAATGCAGGTTTGGCCCAGCAGTAAATACTCGACACCGATGAAACGCACAGAGATCGGTCTTAAAACAATACGACTACACGGAAATGTACCCAAATAACTTCTATTGAAAACAACATCGGCCACAGAAGTCTACACTAAAACTGTCTTATGTTGTTTACAGGTACATTATATGCGAGTGATTCTTTTCCTTCTTTTCCTATCCATGTAAGTACGGACAAATGTGGTATCTGACACCTCGATTCCAGTCTCTGCTTTAGCACTTATTACTCCACTTTCGATCTCATATGTAAAACGAGCACTCCTCACAGATCAGACCTCGGGCTCGTTCCGACTGGCCGACTGCTGCCTACAGGGCAGTGCGAGGATCGATCGGTGACTGTGGGACTGTGATCGGCACGTCACCGATCCCTCGAGATGTTACTGCTATCAAGTGAATGCTGACAATGCCGCCGCTTCTTCTTCGGGCAGCTATGTGTTTGGCCCCCGGATGCTGACTACACCGAGTTCCACACCTCCCTATCTCAGGAAAACCTGAGGAGGTAGCAGGAATTGAACCTGGATCCCTCCACGCCAAAGGCATTTACACTAATCCTTCAGCTATAGAAGTGGTCCACCTCCGTACGTCAGAACTGGAATTACAAATCTACTGAAAAACTTTGTGTGTGAGGTTTTTCGTGTCATTTCTTTCAGATTTCTGTGAAAATGTATGAACAAACCTGTAAATTTGTTCTGGTTTATACATAAATTTATAAACTTATGAAAAGTAAAATGCAAAATGCTTCACATACAAGGTGTGGCCATAAAATAATAGGACTGATGCTATAGCAGAATAAGTATGCACGTGCCACAGATGAATGACCAACAACTGTGAAGCATGAAGCCTTTTCAGTCAAATGCGGCATATCTGTTGCCTCTAGACAAATCATTGTGGCCATGGCCTTTATTTGTGTAAAAGCTGTTACTTTGTTTTGCTGGAAAGATGAAAAATATAATAATAGAGCAATGAATTGTTACGAAGTTTCACATGAAATTTGGGAAAACTGATTCAGAAACCTATATTTTACTAAAAGAAGTGTACAGTGAGGAATGTTTATTACATACATGAGTTTATAAAGATGTTTCTGAGGTGGCTGAGAAGGCAGCAGAAGATGACTCACACCCAGGGCACCTTTCAACATAAGAAACAGATGAAAATATTGAAAAAGTTGGTAATACGATTTGATCTGACTGTCATCGAATATTTGATCAATTGCTGAAACTGTAGGAATTGACAAAGAATGTGTAAGGCAAATTTTGCATATCCAGTTCAATATGAGAAAAGTTTGTGTGGAACTGGTGCCAAGAACTCTCACTATTGAACAAAAAGGAGCTCACAAAAATGTTTGTACTGACACTTTCAATACCATTGAAAATTATGCTAATTTCTTGAAAAGAGTGGTAACTTATGACAAATCTTGATTTGTCAATTACAATCCAGAAACTAAGCACTAGTCCATTCATTCAAAGGGGCCAATTTCACAGAGACAGAAAAAAAGAGCACGTCAAGATTGAAAGCAATGACGATTTTTTTCACATTTGCAGACTTTTGTATCTTTAGTTGATTCCTCAAGGTCAAACTATGAATCAACAATTCTACCCTACTACAGCACTGCAGTGTTAGACCACCTGCCTTATTCAACTGACATAGCCCCATGTGACTTCTGTCTATTCTCCAAGGGCAAATATGCATTCAAGGGAACAAGATTTCAGTCCACTGAAACGGCGAAAGAAAAAGCACCTCGCATCATCGAGGAGCTCAAAGAGGAAGAGTTCCAGCACTGCTTCCGTCAATAGAAAATTCGCACGGAGTATTGTAGGGATAGAGGAGTAGAGTATACTGAGGCTGACAATAACTAAATACTTATGTTTTTGGAACACAAAACTTTACAGCAGTAGTCCTTTTACGTGTACTTACACCGTTAATTTTCTCCACAAACTGTTGTCGATTGCATTGGCCACTGTCTTTTGCGTCTTTGGAAATAAAGAACCTCTAACTCTCTGATAACACTCTGGCCCAGTAACCAGCTCTATCTGCCAACTAATGCAGGTCAGTGTTTATAAAAAGCTATATTACAATTGCGTAGGTGTGGGGACATCGAGGATACACGTACAGAAATGCGATATATTGTGGCACTGCACAAATCGCCACTCCAAATACCTGCTCTTCCTTTGCCGAGTTGAGCATGTCGAGGAACCAGGGGACACCCAGCGACTTCAGAATGCCATCCGTCCGGTCCTCGTGGTTGCGGCACAGCTCGCCGATGCAGCGTATTATCGCCAGGCACACGGCACTGCCCTGCGTAAACAGAACGTGATTCGTAAACTGGCTGCAAAAAACACGAGTGCAAACAAAACTGTCAATAGCATTGGAGATGAAATAGGAGTGTTGTCCGTCACTTGGACAGAAACAAGTAGACGTAGGTGTAAGTATACAAGTTTTAAAACATTAACAATATTATGAAAAGGATACATTACTACTCACAGTAAAGATGACACATTGAGTTACACGTAGGCACAGTGAAAAGATTGTTACACAGTGAGATTTCGGACACAGCCTTCTATGGGAAGGAAAAGGAAAACACAACACGTTTGTACAAGTAAGCACATCTCACGCACACATGACCACTATGTCCAACCGGAATGCAATGGTAAGGCACTGAATGGAAGCAGCAATAGAGAGAGAGAAACAGAGAGAGAGAGAGAGAGAGAGAGAGAGAGAGAGAGTAGGGGACGGGGGGCGGCACGCGTGCACACAAGGGGGTATGGGGGGGGGGGGGGCAGGGATAGAAGGGTCCATGATCCCTTCCTGTCCCTCTCTGGATTGCTACTTCCATTCCATTTGATGCCTTACCATTGCAGCCTGGCCAGACAAAGTGGTCATGTGTGTGTGCAGTTTGCTTGCCTGTCTGAATGTGCTATATGTTTTCCTTTTCCTTTCTGAAGAAGTTTTTGGGCAAAAGCACAATGTGTAACAGCCTATTTGTTGTACCTGTATGCAACTGAACGTGTCATCTTTATGGTGCATAGCAATGTATCCTTTTCATAATAAGGCTTATATTCCAACCTGCTCTCTCCAGTGTTAAATTTAAAACATTACTGTTTATGGGATTTTTCAAAATTTCTTATTTTACAGAAGGTGTGAGGCACTGTAATGTTTTCCAATTCCTATCAGTTTCACAACTTTGTCGGCGGGATGAGTTCACTGTAGTATGCAGGGTGCCCCTGTAGAAATGCATGAGAGATCAAATGTGTAGTGATACAAATACTGACACCAACCCGAATGACATCAGGTAAGTATTTACAAATTTATATTGCGATGCATTTACGTTGTGATCGCAAAGAAGACAAAGTGAAGGAATTCTACTATCTCGGCAGAAAAATATACGCAAGGGACGAATCGAGGACATAAGAAGAGACCACAGCAAGGAAACCCGGGCATTTCTAGCCAAAAGAAGCCTACTAGTAACAAACGAATGTCTTAATTTGAGGGAGAAATTTCTGAGAATGTACAATTCAGCACAGCATTGTACAGCAATGAATCGTAGACAGCAATAAAACCAGGAAAGAAGAGATGTGGTGCTACAGAATGATGTTGAAAATTAGTCAGACTGATAACATAAGGAATGAACATGCTCTCTGCAGTATTGGCAAAAAAGGAATATTTGGAAAACACAGAGGGACAGGATGATAGTACATGCATTAAGACATCAGAGAATAATTTCTGTGGTATAGGAGGAGCCCCTCTCTTGGGGAAGACAAAGATTTGTAATATGTCTGACGAATAATTGAGAACACTGAATGGAAGTGCTACTCTGGGATGCAGAGGTTCGCACAGGAGAAAAATTCATTGCTGGTCCCATCAAACCGGTCACAAGACTGATGACTTAAACAAAAATTGTGTTAGCTATGTTTCAAAATAATCACACAATTTGTTTGTTTTCTGTTTTGTGTAAAGATAATGAGACTGTAATAATGTGTCACTGTATTTCTCTGAAGATCCGGGTCTTTACAGTCCTGTTCGTCACGATATTTTAGCTGATGCCCAGAGACTGTGAGAAGACGGGATCTGCACCAATGACAGCCTTGCTATAATTTACTATAATATTGACAATAAATGAAATTTAACCAATTTGTAAATGAGCTCTGTGATTAGCTTAATGTAAATGGCACTGTTCATTCAATCAGTTGATGGTATTCATACTCATATTACATGCATTGTACACTGTCAGAGAGCAGTTGACCAATCTATTGTGCATTTGGTAAACTATAATGTGAGAAGATTTAGCGAAAACAAATATTAGGGTTATCATATTTTTTATTTCGAGAGCACTACATATTATTCACATCCATGAACCTGAAATTCTTGAAGTAACATCCTGTTCTCTACTTCGCTCAATTAGGAGGAAAAGCAAACATCATTATAAGAACCTACAAAGAATACGAAAAATACTTTACGAGCAAAGAAAAATAACATTACTTCTAAAAGGAAATAAATTCATAGTTATGATGTTGCATCGAACCACTCTGAAGTCCGATGCAGACAAATTAAATTACAAACCTCTGAAAAACACTGCAAATTACAGGGCAACATGAAATCTTCCCTGCTAGTTCCTGACTAATATGAAAAGGAGCAACAGCAGTTGCAGCAGCTGCATTAATTGTAGCATTCAGTAAGAAAGTATCATTCTGTTCACATAAGAAGCACTTTAATGTGACGATTTCTTGTGTCAAGTTGAAGCAGCGTGCTGGTTTCAGATAACTATAGCAAAACCACTGAGGCACTGACTGAGCCACACTACCAACCACACACCCCGTCCCAGGAGGATTAGTCTCACAGCATAATGCGACGATGTCCGAGGTACTTTGAAGGAACGGAGAAGAGCCACTCACAGCTCAAAACTTCGAGCCGGTCTGCACATTCTGGCAACCTGCTCAGTTCGAACAGCACTGCCTCTGAAAGCCAGCTACCGCACAAACCTGATAACACACTTTCAACTTATCACATACCTACTACATTTTTCGCTCAAAGTCACAGTGGCAAACACTGAAATATCAACATCTTCAACTTGTATCCTGTTCTTCTCAGTTGCATGTAATATTACGGTATATTGAACATTGGAAAATCCAGGATGGAATGTAACAATGCCAGAGAAGGAAAGTTGCTACTCACCATATAGCGGAGATACTGAGTCGCGATAGGCACAACAAAAAGATTCACACAATTAAAGCTTTCGGCCATTAAGGCCTTTGTCAGCTGTAGACACACACACACACACACACACACACACACACACACACAAGAGTAGGGTCTCAGCTCTCTGAGACTGCAGACGTGTGTGCAAGGGGTGTGTGTACTGCTGACAAAGGCTTAATGGCCGAAAGCTTTAATTGTGTGAATCTTTTTGTTGTGCCTATCGCGACTCAGCATCTCTGCTATATGGTGAGTAGCAACTTTCCCTCTCTGGTATTATTAGGGTATATTGACAATTTTTACTTTTGGACCATCTAACAACAACTGAATGAAACACAATATTTATTTATTATTATTATTATTTTTTATTTTTTTTTATTTTTTATTTATTTTTTTATTTTTTTTGCCATATGAGTTTCGTCTTTATTCTCTGCAAGGCATCTTCAGTGACCTGGAATATGTACATATTTTTACTATTTAGTTTACATTTTGGGACAATGTACCTCAAACACTTCTGGCAGTTGGTTTTTTTCTATGACTTAGTAATATTTTAAAGTCTACTTACAGGTTGCATGGTCAATTTTCTACATGTTGTGTTTATGTTCCATTTTTGGTGCTGTAACTCTTCTTATAATTGCCACTTGGGGTTTTTGTTTTCCACATTTCACAGTACTAGGGGTTGAACACTTGTTTTTGATGCAATGTTTTGGTTTGTGTTGCTGACTGGCGGATGTTATTGCCAAAGATCGAGTGTTATTGCCACCATTCGAGGGTAAGTTTTGAGATATTTGTGGTGTGTGTGTCTGTGTTAGAGAGAGAGAGAGAGAGAGAGAGAGAGAGAGAGAGAGAGAGAGAGAGAAAAACAGTACACGTTTTGGTGAGCTATGTATTATTATTATCATTACAATTTTGTGTGTGTATGTGTGCGTGCGTGTGTATATGTGTGTGTGTGTGTGTGTGTGTGTGTGTGTGTGTGTGTGTGTTTTTCATTCAATTGCAGTTTGATGGTCCACAAGTAAAAATTATCAATATACCGTAACTGAAATATCAGTCTGTTTACTATCTGCAGTATGTGTCACAACACCCTAATCGACACAGTTTGCACAGGTACAATACGGGACGACCGTGACTTTGTAACGACCAGTGGACAGAACACCGTGTGTGGAACGAACTCGGCACGCTAACTGAACTACAGGAAGTGGAGCATTCGAACACGTGTAAATAGGCACGTGGCCGCTGCAGGCATCTTAACGGCCGAGCACACGACAACTCTCGGCACGAGTACGAGGCTACGTCCACAGTGTTTTAACACTGCACCTGCTGCTTACAAGTAAACAGCTCTGTCAGTGGTTCTGCCCACCCTCCGTGAACAGTTTCTGAACTACTCTGCCATTACACGGGTGCCAGCTCGTCGGTCTCCGTCAGGACTTCTGCTGGCGGGAATACTGGAGTCTGCAAACTTGTTCCCGAAACTCGTGAATCAATCTGTTTCTGTACAGTTAGGGAGGAATGAAAAACATTAAGCAACTTTAAATAACAGAGTCACAATGTGGCACACAGAAAGTGGTTATCGCTGATGTCAGCACCTCACAGGAGTATCAGCTGCGGAATTTTGAAAGTTTGTGCAGTATGTCTTACTTTGGTATGATTTGCAAAAACACACAACTGTTGTTCTCCAGAGTGTCCTGTAAACCACACCAGCACAGTGTCTGCATTGGAGCCATTTCAAGAATAGGACGTAATCGAGAGGTCAGTTTGTGCACAAAATCCAGCACCGGCAACACTTTCACAGTTGTGGATGGCTATAGAGGCAGCACGGCTCAACATTTCTGCTGAGGACTTATTGTGTTCGTGCCATATTAAACTGCTGCACTACCACTCAAAACAAGATCCGACACAGTATTAGATAGTATCCCTCGACCCTGTCACCTCAGTGTACAATGTGTGGACATTCATCCACAGACTCTGTATTTGAGTTCTGTTCCAACATCGATAACAGACAGTTTTTGTGGCACTCGACACTTCTGTCCGTAGTCCCTCATTCCCTCGCCCCGGGACACGAAAGGCGGCAACACTCGGCACACTGACGTGCGGTCGGTGGCCAGCTCGAAAGACACCAGTCACGGTTACTACGCCCCTCCTCCCTACGGGTACGGCATGGACAGCTCGCCGTGCAATTGGTATCTGCGGTGTGGATGCCAGCCGAGTATACCGCACGGAGCGTAGACTCGTGTGGAAAAGACCTGTGAATGACAAACGGTTCACACGAGATGAGAACAGAAGCTTTATAAATGTGATACTACAGAATAATGCTGAAGATTAGGTGGGTATATCGAATAAGTGTAATGAGGAGGTACTGAATTTATGGTAGAACTTGTCCGAAAGAAGAGATCGGTTGTAGGACACACTCTGAGATGTGAAGCGATCACCAATTTGGTAGTGGAAGGAAGTGCAGGGGGTAAAAACTACAGAGGGAGAAAGAAGCTAGACTGCAGTAAGCAGGTTGAAATTGATGTAGGTTGAAATAGCTATTCAGAAATGAAGAGACTCACACGGGATCGACTCGCACGAAGAGCTGCACGAAACCAGTCTTCAGGCCGGAGACCACGACATTATGACCACTTGACACTTCATTTAGTTTCATTTTCTCCTCTCCTTTTAGGTACTTAAGTTTTTTTTGTCAACGAGTAGAAATAAATAATAATCGGACAAATACAATGTCGAAGACGGCACCGCTTTTCGTAGCTACTTAACTTTCCGTGCCACGTACTGACCTTCGGCTCCGAGTGTGCGACCTGGGCGAGGCGCTGGTGGGCGTCGGCCGCGTACAGGCACTCGGCACCGGCCCGCTCCCTCGCCAATACCACCAGGTTGTTGGCGGCCGTCTCGCGCTTCTCCTTCTCGGTGCTCGTATCACACACGTAGTTCATCATCTGCGACACCTGGAATATTGTCGGAACGTGACTAAATATCTGCCTGCCAGGACCCTGGGGTAAAACAGTTCAAATCCTGGTGGTGGAAAAAAAATTTCACTGCCAGTGTTTGGGCTGCAAGAGGTAGAGAAGCAGTGGCATAGAGTGCCTGATCATCTGGCTTTGCATCAGTTTCCTGGTTTAAATACTGAACCTTCCTGCAGTGTCTCATGAAGTGAGGGCAGGTGATACTGTTAGTGGTGATCCACCCGTCCGATGGGGGAAATAAACTCAGCAGCCCCCTCGGTGCTATTAGCAAGGGGGAGGCTATGTTCCAGCAATGGGTTTCACCATCATCATCATCCAACACAAACATTACATTACATTGTGCGCGCGTTCACACACACACACAATACAAAAATTTGGCAAATGAAGCAGGCAAAAGGGAATACAAACATCTAAAAAAAAAGACACTGCCAGGAAGTGCGAAATGGCTACGCAGCTAAGGCTGGACGACAAATATAAGGATTTAGAAGCATGTACCACTAGGGGAAACATGGATACTGGATACATATAGCAAAAAAATATTACATGAGATCTCATTTTTTAGGCGTTTGTATTCCCTTTCGCCTGCTTCATTTGCCAAATTTTTATATTTTTTCCTTCCCTCTATTAAATTCCATATCTCCTGTGATATCCGAGGATTTCTATAGGCCTTACCTATTTAATCCTCCGCTGCCTTCACTATCCCATCTCTCAAAATTACCCATTGACCTTGTACTGTATTCCTTTCTCCTGTTCTAGTAAATCACAGCCCAGTGCTCCCTCTGAACTCTCAATGACCTTTCATCCTTTCGACTCATAGAGATCCCACCTCCTTAATTTCCTACCTTTTTCAGGTGCTGATGACTGAGCAGTTGCGCGACTGCTATGGTCACAGGTTCGAATCCTGCCTCGGGCATGGATGTGTGTGATGTCCTTAGGTTAGTTAGGTTTAAGCAGTTCTAAGTTCTAGGGGACTGAGGACCACAGATGTTAAGTCCCATAGTGCTCAGAGCCATTTGAACTGAGCAGTTGATCGCCCCACAAACCAATCATCATCATCATCATCTTCCTGCCTTTTCAAAGTTTCTTCAGTATTGATCTACAGTTCACAACCAATTAATTGTGGTCAGTGTCCACATCTGCTCCTGCAAACGTCTTACAATTTAAAATTTGGCTGCAAAATCTCTGGCCTGCCATCATATAACCAATTTGAAAACTCTTTCTGTTTTTTTTTTTTTTTTTTTTTTTTTTTAAAAAAAAAATCACAAAACATTTCAAGGGCAGATGTGGCTTCTTACCATAATTTATTGGTTGTGTACTGCAGATTAAAACTTAAGAAACTTCAAAAAGGTGCGAAATTAATAAAAGTAGAGCATGATAAATTGAAAATACCAGTGGCTGTTGAGAACTTCAAATGAGGTACTAGCAAATGAATGATTGAAACATGGGAAAAGAATGCAATAAAGATGAATGCATAGCTTTGAGAGGTGAAAGTGAAAGCAGCAGAGGATGATGTTACGGGAGATATGATGATGTGAAAAGAATATGACAGAGCAATGAACAATCTAAGTAGATTCACTGCATCTAAGTGCGTTCCCTCAGTAACATTGCGATAAGAAACTTACACAAAAACAATATTCCATGCTCAGCACTCACAGTGCATGACTTTTGGACACATTGTGCATGAAACAGAAAGCAAATACAGTTGGTAACTCTGCTATGTGTTCCCATGCAAACAGAATTTTCACTGTAAATCCAGATTTATTTTAAACAGACACACATCTCACTGAATGTAAAGTTTAATAAGCTGTCCTTCTGCTTAGAGTAGTGATGCCACCAATGACACTAGTTTTTAGAAATGAAGGTGGTGGTCTACTTGGAAAGTCAAAGTTTGTCTGTGAATTGTGAAGCCAATGAATGTGCCACGGCAGTAATTTGTTTTTTCTTTATTGCCCCCCCCCCCCCCCACCTTAGTTATATTTGTGTCCCCAACGAAAATCTCAATTTTTCCCACTGTGGTCTGATTTTCAACTTCTGTTTGAAATGTTACCAACCAGGAAGTCCCTGCCCAAAATCCCCTCTTTCCCACAGAGATCCTGATACTTTGATTGTTAAAGTGTGCAAAATTGTATGAAGTAACCATATTGGTTACACAGTGCTGCTGAATAGTTGCCTTGCTGAAAGAGTCACTGGTCAAAGCTGATGCACTGTAACGCATTTTCATTACTTCCTGTGTTAGCGTCATTAACATAATATGTGCAAAATTACCTTGTTGTTAGTTTGAGCGTTTTCTCTGAGCCGGTCCTGTACAATGCGGTGCAACCTCTCCAGGACTGGGGTCAGAGCTTTATTCCCCGGGTCCACTGTATGTGCCTGTCGTGCATCCTTGTATGCCTCCTCAAACCGTCCCAATGCTTCATATGCCTGGCAGCGTCGGAAAAGGGCCTGTGATCAGTAAGACACACATTAACCAGTTTACATACGTAACATACATTTCAGTATTTATGCCTCAATGTACACCCTGCAGACACCTCTCATATTGTATGACACAATATTTGCAAAAATACAGGAGACACACCAAGCAAAAACAGTTTCTAAAGCATAGTTATAATATAAGTTCCCAGTGACAGATGTCAAGGTTCTTAAAGTGGTGCCAGTAACTTGTAAAACGGAATTATGGTTTGAATTGAATGTTCTGAGAAGACTGAGGCTATTATGGCTGCAACACTTGTCAAGTTGGAAAAGTGTAGGGAGGAAAATGAACCATTACCTATTGAAATTGGTCTGAAACAGTTTGAATAACATTTTATATGAAGAACAGGAAGAAAACTTGATGAGGTGACAGACTGACCTGTAATGAAACCCAAAGCTGAGATTAGTTTAGAATGGGATAACTTGGCTGTGAGGTGGTGAAGTCAACGAATCTCAAAACTATTTTCATGTTCACTTCCAATAATTCACTGCATGGTTACCAAACGCAGCATGCAATGGAGGGTGCAGGTTCACCGAAACTGTTTTTTGGCCGACAACAGGAATCTGAACTACAGGACAGGAATCTGCAACCATACCTTCTGTATAAAAACCAATTGTCTCAATTGCTGTGACCACACACAATAGGAGTTAACTGCGGATGTTTAGTGTATGCTCATGTGATTAGTTTCCAGGCTGTGAATGTAATCTAAGATTAAAATGTGATTGCAGTATCATACACAATAAGAAGATGGTACAACTCTATGTGTACCCCAGCAGCATACACAGCCTATCTGTATCATTAGCCACACATTCTATTTTACTCACAAATGTTTTTTATTAAAACTAATCGTACAAAGGTACGAGAAAAAATGAAACCATGATTTTGTTGAAAGCAACATTACTATAGCAATTAGAAGAAGTCAACAAAAATGGTACAAACCTAAAAAAGAGGGCGGCCAAACATAAATATTTTTAGGCTTCCCATGATCACAAACATGGTACAAGGTAAACACGTTTGCTACCAATCAAACACTGTTTACACTGGATTAGGTAAAGAGGTGCACTAAACAGTCAATGGTGCTGACAAAAGAACCTGAGTTGCAGAGTGGAGCATTGTTATGTCCAGGACTATTACAGTACCGCAAGAGAAGACTTAATAATAGTGCTGACTGATGACCTTCTATTAAGTTTTCCCCTATAGATTTTTGACTGACTTACCTTGGGATCGTTGGGGGTAATTTCGAGTGATGCTGTGCAGTCATCCATCGCCTCTCTGAACATTTCTTTTTTCAGGTGGACTGCAGCCCTGTTCTTGTAATAGACAGCTTTGTCGGGACTTTCTCCTTTTATTAAATTGATGGCTCGAGTGTAACAATTGATTGCTTTATCCCACTCGCCTTCCTTGAAAGCGGCATTGCCTTCTTCCTTCAGCTGGTTCGCCTGCTTCTCGTCTTCCGCGCTATTTTTCTTTTCTGTCGCCGGTAGATTCGTCATTTTGAAGATTCCGTTTCAACACACAAGCAATGACTGTTTTCTGCGATCGACGCTTCGGGCACGCTAGAATATTCTGGCTCCAAACACGCTTCTGTTCTATTTTTGAACACTTAAATTGAGCATCCTCGGATCTACGGCGTCTTCATAACACGGCACGTACAACACTTAGCTTGTTCTGGAGACATATAAACCACGATAAACTAATTAGAGAAACGCATATTAATGTCGGGGAATATTTTTTAACGTATGTCAACACAACACTGTAAATATCCAGGGCAAAATAAACACTTACTAAGCTCTGCACCCTAATGCAATCACACCTGGGCCCTGACACTTGGATCCAGCAGCCAACGTTGTCAAATGTGTGTTATTATTAGGTATGTGTTGATTGTATCAAATTGTAATGCTAAATGAGATACTCATCTGCAGTACTTGTTATTTTACGTATTTACAAGCCGATTAAGATGGTTGACAGTAGCACACATTTTTAAATTACTTGTTTTGATATCTAGTATGTTTTGATATCTAGTGTCGCTATGTTGGTACTGTAGGTATTCTCTTGTTATGTCAACATGCTGCGAGCAAGGTACAAACTACAAACGTATAATTTGCACTAGTTTGTTGCCTCAAGTGGGTTGTATCGTTTGGATGGAGATATAAATTGTGAATACAGTTGCGCAATAATGGGAGATAAAGTAGAAGGCGTCGATACCTGCGATGAATTTTTCGCGACAAATCCCAAGCCATCCGATTATGATAAACAATCGAAACGAATGAAAGACTTCTGTCAGCACCACACCAATTTGAAAACAAAAATTGTTTTGATCACGGTACGGGAACTGGCCAATATTGACACTGATAGTATTTGTCGTAGTGTTTGCTCAGATAAACTTTTATTTTGCAGTCTGGAGGTACAACGGTGCCGCTGGAACAAAATACCGTCCGATTTGTTGACAATTTTAGCGCCGGCACTAGAGGGGCATCGTCTGCTGAATACTTTCTGAAAAGCGGATATGCTGTTATTTTCTTGTACAGGTTGTGTAGCATCATAACTTGCTAATTCAAAGATCAAATTTTTTTCTCCGGCAGTTTCAAGTGCAACAGTTTTTATTTTGTTCTGTTTAGGTCAGGCTCCTTGGAACCATTTACTCGACATTTCCCAGGACATACCTTACTTGATGCACTAGACATTTCTTACGAAGGAGAAAACACAAATATAGCAGGTTAGTTGATTGACTTCGCATCCGTGATAGTGATCTGCAACGTTTTTAAGCCGTTCTTTTTTACCTACAGGAACAATGCTCAGACAAACTGAAAACCATGGGAGACTGTAACAAAGAACAGTTGTTGTAGACGTTTTCGTATGTGTGAGACATACAAAAACTTCTCAGGCTAAATTATTTTTCCTACTCCATGATTCATTGTGATGTGTTATCCACCGTCATACTACACAAGTTACATATCTCAGTTTATTGAAGTGTGCATTGCAAGTTGTCCAGTGTTAATATAAATGACGTAACAAGTAGGAAAGTGTATAACAGAAGTGTCCTGTGAAATGGCACCGCCATTAAGACACAGTAACACAATTATATTTTAAGAGCCGGTTGCAAATCAATGTCCGCCATTCCTGCTTAATGCTCACTGCAGTTTCCCCAGATATCTTCAGACAGATGTAATGTTTTCCTCAAAAGAGCCATACTGATTTTCTGCCCCATTCTTACCCAGATTAACTAGTGCCCGACAGTAGTAACTTTAATGTACATAGTTGTGATTTCATACTAGCACATAAAGTTAGAGATACATTCATCTTATTGGCTACCAGGAATACTGTCAGTCCATAATAAATTCCGACATTTCCGTTTGCTTATGTTGTTGATTATATTTTAGTGCAAATATACAATCAGCTTTCGTACAACTGTTTTAGCCTCCAGTTCACACCATTTCCTTTGATTTTTTAAAATTTTAAGTGTGTTTATTGTCTGTAGTATTATTATGTATCAGTAAGTGTCTCAGTGTAAACAGTCAGTAATGAATACAGGTTTCTGACTCACTATAATTAGTTTCTGAATGTGTTACGCAGTGCGTACGGAGGTCATACCAAAGCTGTTGCCAGTGCTGCAAGACTACCACAATGCAGTAGAGTCAAACAGATTTTTGGGAGTTCAGTTCAAAACCCTCTCTGACTACGCTTGGTTGGTCCACGCTGCATGTGATGCTGTACAACCTCTCGGCAACCGTGTAATGTTGTATATGGCTGCTGCTGTGGCTGACTTCTATGTTCCTGCGAAAGAGATGGTAAGGGTGAAAGATTTATGAAACAGTAAACTGGTCAAATGAGCTACTGATTCTTTCTTTTTGATGTTCCAATTTGCTGTAGCATATCATGAATATAATTCTTGTAATCAGATATAATTGATAGCATTCAGCACTTTACTTAAGAAATGTCAACAGTATTTATCAAGTTAAAAAATATTTGGACTACAGTTTCTAGTCACATTAGAATTGTACACTCCTGTCCTCATCACACACTGTTACCACGCAGTGATACGTCGGGCACAGCAGCTCACAACTAAGCCAGGATAAGTGTCAACTGAACACTCTTGAAGGCACAGCTGATGAAGGGGACATTGTCTGATTCACAGTAGCCGTGTGTACGAGACTGACGAAGAGAGAAGTGAATGATTTTAATATAAGAGAAGGACTCATAGTCCTGTGTATTTTATTTTGTGAATGATACAGAGCTGTTGTTTAAGTTTTAATAATATGTGTCAGGTGTTGACAACCTGATGAGGAGAGCAAGATCTATCAAAGTGCATTGTTGAATTGTTTAACATACGATTGAAGTGGTTAAATGCCACTAGTTATTATTGATAAAGTATAACATTCTTTACCTCACATCTGAAAAATTTGTACGGTTGAATTATTGTAATACCATCACTGCTCTTGTGTATGCCCTTCTGTGCTGTACTGGAGTAGGCACTATAATGCCCCTTTAATAGGTGCCACAGTTGTATATCTGTAAAGAATCATTGTCTTTTGTTGATCAGGTTAGATAAAGTTCACTGTCTGTTCCACAGACTTACACTGACGGAATCCTGGAGGGTGTGGGACATGCCTGCAAAACTAAAATACGTAATACATATTTACAAAAGAACTTAGTGCTTTTGTTTCTTGCACAGGTAGTTTGTGGGAATAGTTAATATGATAATCACCAGTGTTCAAACATACAGCAAACAATGATACTCCTACGGAAATAGCAGCACGGGATGGGAGGGAACACCAGATACAATCAATGTTTGTGCCTGGGGTCGTTATTCAGCATAGACTGTGATCGGCAGCCGTTGAGAGAAGGGGGTGCAACCAGGTGAAGAATGTGGTGCACATTGGAACAAATGATTCCTGTTGTCTGGGCTCTGAGATCACATGTGGGCCATTCCAGAGACTAGTAGAGAAAGTGTTTCAGCTAAGCTCACAATCTGGAGCATTGTCCCCAGAAGTTATCGTGCTCCCACAGTTCTAAGTTGAGGACTGGACTAAAGACTTCAAAAGTTTGCAGCAAGCTAGGTTGCGACAACCTTGAGTAGGCTGGGTGTGCACTACACATCAGAGGCTGAGGCTGATATTCTGACTCTCTCTCTCTCTCTCTCTCTCTCTCTCTCTCTCTCTCTCTCTCTGTGTGTGTGTGTGTGTGTGTGTGTGTGTGTGTGTGTGTGTGTGTGTGTGTGTTTTATGATGAACCTTATGCATTTCTTACTTTTATGTATTCGTTTTCTTTAAAGACAAAGAGAAAAGGTGAAGCAGTAACCCAGCATAGAGACGGTGGCTACTGTCATGTATTTTTTATTTTCAAATGTTAAAAACGTAGATGTTTTTCCTTTTCCTCTGTAGCAGGAAGGACTTGCTCTCTGCTAGTGAACGGAGGTAGCCATTTTGGGCGATGTGAATAAGTGAAGAGTATGTATTTTCTGTGTGCATCGAACAGAAGAATATAGTATCATTTTATTAACTAAAAAATTGTATGAGTTATTATTTCAAGTAGTAATGTAATAAAGAGAACTGAAGCCCACCTGTGTACTTCGGAAAATTTACGAAGATCCAATTAACGTAAGACGGACACGGTCAAGATTTTGTAGGTGAATGCGGCGATTGGACATAATACAGGGTGATTCAAAAAGAATACCACAACTTTAAAAATGTGTATTTAATGAAAGAAACATAATATAACCTTCTGTTATACATCATTACAAAGAGTATTTAAAAAGGTTTTTTTTCACTCAAAAACAAGTTCAGAGATGTTCAATATGGCCCCCTCCAGACACTCGAGCAATATCAACCCGATACTCCAACTCGTTCCACACTCTCTGTAGCATATCAGGCGTAACAGTTTGGATAGCTGCTGTTATTTCTCGTTTCAAATCATCAATGGTGGCTGGGAGAGGTGGCCGAAACACCATATCCCTAACATACCCCCATAAGAAAAAATCGCAGGGGGTAATATCAGGGCTTCTTGGAGGCCAGTGATGAAGTGCTCTGTCACGGGCTGCCTGGCGGCCGATCCATCGCCTCGGGTAGTTGACGTTCAGGTACCAATGTGGTGGCGCTCCATCCTGCTGAAATATGAATTGTTGTGCTTCTTGTTCGAGCTGAGGGAACAGCCAATTCTCTATCATCTCCAGATACTGTAGTCCAGTTACAGTAGCACCTTCGAAGAAAAAGGGACCAAAAACTTTATTGGCTGAAATGGCACAGAAAACGTTCATCTTAGGTGAGTCACGTTCATACTGAGTTGTTTCCCGCGGATTCTCAGTGCCCCATATACAGACATTGTGACGGTTGACTTTCCCGTTAGTGTGGAAAGTTGCTTCATCACTAAACACAATCTTTGAAACGAAAGATTCATCTGTTTCAATTTGAGCAAGGATAAAATCACAGAAATCGATTCTTTTAATCTTATCAGCTGCAGACAGTGCTTGAACCAATTTCAGACGATAAGGTTTCATAACTAACCTTTTTCGTAGGACTCTCCATACAGTTGATTGTGGAATTTGCAGCTCTCTGCTAGCTCTGCGAGTCGATTTTCCTGGGCTGCGAACAAATGCTTGCTGGATGTGTGCTACATTTTCATCACTCGTTCTCGGCCATCCAGAACTTTTCCCTTTGCACAAACACCCATTCTCTGTAAACTGTTTATACCAATGTTTAATACACCACCTATCAGGAGGTTTAACACCATACTTCGTTCGAAATGCACGCTGAACAACTGTCGTCGATTCACTTCTGCCGTACTCAATAACACAAAAAGCTTTCTGTTGAGCGGTCGCCATCTTAGCATCAACTGACTCTGACGCCTAGTCAACAGCGCCTCAAGCGAACAAATGTACAACTAAATGAAACTTTATAGCTCCCTTAATTCGCCGACAGATAGTGCTTAGCTCTGCCTTTTGTCGTTGCAGAGTTTTAAATTCCTAAAGTTGTGGTATTCTTTTTGAATCACCCTGTATTATTAATTGATGAGCGCAAATATACCACAAGAGAAAGACTATATCATTTATATGAAACTAACATAAAAGGATACCTTACCCATTTCCAGGCATAGCCCAGCTTATTGTGCTTGTCCGAGTGCCGAAAAAATAATCTCATTAATTCAATATATCTAAAAAGTTACACACTCTAGTTTTTATTATAATATATATTTTTTTGTATTTGAGTGTGTGAGATGGGAGGTGAGGGGGTGGGGGGGGGGGGGGGTGCACCTAAGAGGTTTTTTTTTTTTTTTTTTTTTAGATTAGGCAACTCTGTCCAGTGCTGATAACAATAGGTGTAGGTGACGGGGCAGTGTGAGAATGCCCTCTACGATCAAGTGTGTCAAAATCCTAATGGTTAACTGCTAAAAAACCCACAACAAAGTGCCAGGGCTGTGGAGTTCATATTATACTAGGATAAAAGGTACATGAAGCTGTTGAATTGGTAGCAGAGAGATTTTTGGGGAAAATTTAAGTATAGATCAAAATGATAGGGTAATGGTAAACGGAGGTGTATTTTTTGGCCAACAATCAACTGGAAAAAAAATTCTGTTTCTTAAGTGGTCTGCGAAACATTATTAAATGCATTCTCTGAGCACTATCTAGAACAAGTGGTTCATAAGTGCTCTCTTGATGGAAATATATTGGATTTCTTCTTCTCTTCCTGTTCCTTTGACCCATATCGGCACCGGGCTGGGATGGTTGTTTACAGATTTGACGTGCTTAATTTAAGGGATGGTGATATGCATCCTCCTGTTGCCACCCCAACTGTCTTATGTGTAGTGTTATTCATATAAAATTGAGCAAAAGTTTTCGAATCGTGAACTGAGATGGGACTTGAGAAGCAGCTCAGTATTCACATAGTGGGATGTGGGAAACCACCTACACTACACATCCAGGTCACTGGCACACCAGCTGTCACCGTTAGTCCGCCAGACAGATTCAGTCCGGGGCTGGCGCACCTAACCATCCCAGAAACAGCTATACTGGCGGGTATGAAAATCTGTTGGCTTTATTAGCAGTTATTAGGCTCTTCTCATAGAAACTACGGAATGGTGGGTGTGACTGTGAGGCAATTGTAGCGACGATGGGTACATTAACACAAAGGACAACTAAAGCAAGTAGAAGGACACATATTTTCAGCAAACTCTGTAAAAAGGCAGCAGTGTTGTATCCCAGTAAGGAACTCATAAAAGTTAGCTCTTAAGAGGATCATATAGAAAAAAATATGGCTCACATTTAAAAGAACAATTTATTGTAGAAAAAGGACCCTCCATGGTATGCAGTCACTTTAAATAAACAGAGACTGTAGCATAAGTGTAAAACAGAGGAAATATTGAATGAAACATGTTTGGCTGTCAAGAGGGCAATGTGTGAAGCCCTCAGTGAGTACTGTAACAGAATATTTTTGAACAAATCTCACACAGTCCAAAGAAATTCTGGTCATACATGAAGGCTGTTGGTGGTACCAAAGTTAGTGTCCAGATACTCACAGATGAGACAGGGAGTGAAATTGAGGCTAGCAGAGAAAATGCAGAAATGCTGAATTCTGTGTCCAATTATACCTTTACAATTGAAAATCGAGGGGTATTGTCCCAATTTTTGTCTCACACCACTGCAAATATGAGTGGTGTAGATATTAGTGTCAGTGGTGTTGAGAAATAGTTGAAATCGTTAAGATTAAACAAAGATCCAGGACACAGTGCAATCCTGTCAGATTCTTTACCAGATTTGCAGCTGAGTTAGTCCCCTTACAGCCATAATCTACACTACTGGCCAATAAAATTGCTACACCACGAAGATGACGTGCTACAGACATGAAATTTAACCGACAGGAAGAAGATGCTGTGATATGCAAATGATTAGCTTTTCAGAGCATTCACACAAGGTTGGCGCTGGTGGCGACACCTACAACGTGCTGACATGAGGAAAGTTTCCAACCGATTTCTCATACACAAACAGCAGTTGACCGGCATTGCGTGGTGAAACATTGTTGTGATGCCTCGTGTAAGGAGGATAAATGCGTACCATCATGTTTCCAACTTTGATAAACGTCGGATTGTAGCCTATCGCCATTGCGGTTTATCGTATTGTGACATTGCTGCTCGCGTTGGTCGAGATCCAATGACTGTTAGCAGAATATGGAGTAGGTGGGTTCAGGAGGATAATATGGAATGCCATGCTGGATCCCAACGGCCACGTATCACTAGCAATTGAGATGACAGGCATCTTATCCGCATGGCTGTAAGTGATCGTGCAACCACGTCTCGATCCCTGAGTCAACAGATGGGGATGTTTGCAAGACAACAACCATCTGCACAAACAGTTCAATGACATGTGCAGCAGCATGGGCTATCAGCTCGGAGACCACAGCTGCGGTTACCCTTGACGCTGCATCACAGACAGGAGTGCCTGCGATGGTGTACTCAATGACGAACCTGGGTGCACGAATGGCAAAACGTCATTTTTTTTCCTTCCTTGTGAAGTTTCAAGAACCAGTAGTACGAGAAGAATCTGGAGGTAATTCTTCAGTTGTCAACATATTGCTCCTGTAGGGACCATTGAGATGAAATTAGACTAATTACAGACTGTACAGACACATTTAAGCAATCATTCTTACCACACTTCAAATGAGCTTGCTAACGTGCTACATATCCTCTGCCGTGCACTCCTCTGTAGTTTGCAGAGTACGGATGTAGGTGTACTGCACAAGGAATAATTCTCCTAGAGAATAGCATGCAAACTTTTCCCAAACGATAATGCTGGTGCTCTACACTCATTTTGCACAGTGTGGTTCTCACCGAACATGCTGCACCCACGTGTACCAGTGAGCCAGAAAATGTGATCCGTCACACATTAACAAGTGGCAGCAGTGCAGATTCAGATCAATCTAACCAATTGTGACTTTTCCATCACAACATTGCCACTGTCATAGGCACAGACAGCTTCTGTCTGCTTGTAAGCACCACACCACAGTGTTGCGGGCTGATTGCTCCCATTTTATTTGGTGGTTGGGAGCTCTGATAGTGTCAGTGGGGTGGGGTCATTTTCAGTCTGTCGACAGAAGAATTTACGTACCTGCCAGTTCGAGACAGAAGCAGTGAAGTCCACATTTAACAGTGCTCTCTTCAGCAGCTGTCCACACTATTGGCAGATGCACACAATGTGCTGACGGTTGCAGTGCAGAAGCAGGAGGAGGTCTGGCTTTGTGAGTGCCTGAAGTTTATCTTTCATTAATGACTTTCGGAACATGAAAAATGTACGGGTGGATGGATGAGTATACCTTATAGACAACCAGATTCAATCTGTGGCAGCCCCTTACAGTGTGACTGCATAATACCAGTTTATGCCTATTCGGTATATTCTGGAGAGCTGCTATTATAGTCATTTCCCTCTCCGTTTGATGGGAACTCTATCAAGTAGTTTCTTTGAGATGGCTCACAACTTTTTTAGAGCCTTAATTTTAATGACAGCATTGTGATTGCATTAACATGCTGATTACATTTTTTGATTCAATTGAAGTTGCATAGTTTACTTTATAAGCCAATAATATAATTCATCCTCTGCATGTACGTTGACTTCTCAAGACAATTTGTATTGACATCTGTATAACGTGTGTCCCAGAAACAAAGATCAATTCTCTGAAAGAAAACAGAACAGGTTATTTAAGAAAAAAAGAGTTGCCAGACATATGCTTTACTTCAAATAAAAATGCACATGTATGTTTCAATATTTTGAAATGCTTTACTTTGTTACTTATTTTCATGTATAAGGTGTTATTTATTTGCCATTTTACAAACATGCAGCGGTTAGTAATATATTTCCAGTAGCTCAAAAAACATCATTAACTGCCCACAATAAATTTACAGAAGTTCACAATTGATTTTAAACAGTTTGCTTCAAATTTCCAAATGCCCTACAATCAACTTCAGTGCACTTTTTTACTGTCAGAACATGTTGTATTGCTTGTTGTAGTGCAGTCATGGACCACATAATGACTGGTGTTAACCTATGCTAAAATCAAGTTATTGTGCACTGTCTCCAAAATCAAGATGGTTTCTGGATGTTTGCCATATGTGAGTAAGTGCAAAGCTGTTGTGGGCTTGTTGTAGGACTCTGTTAGATAATGAGAACACAACATTTCTTTACATACTGTTCAACTCCTCATTCACATGAAGCATTCATTAATCAGTCCTCCAGTTTCAAACAATGTGTTAAAATTAAAAACTGTTTACTCGAAGTTACAAAGTTTCAAATTGGGTATAATTTTACAAAGGGCTGTCAGTGCTCTTAGCTTAAAGCGTATGTTGGTAATGCCTTCCCGAGTGGTGATGGAAATGTAAGTTGGTGGAAGGGCTTGGAAATGTAAGTTGGTGGAAGGGCTGATTTGTGTAGCCAATAAGAATGATGTTTGGGTTTCAGATGTGGGCAAAACAAATACTGCATTTTTCACAACATCCATTAGCATTCTACTTGTTTGCACAATGAACTTTAAGTTTTACAGAGATACACAGATACATAAAAAAGATTTAGCACAAGTGGTATCATTATAACCTGGATATGTGACGTGTCTATGGGGAGGGGAACAATATTTTATTTTTATCACACACAGGTTTCGCTTCCTTTTATTTAAGAAAGGTTATGTGTTAAAAGGTACTAATGAAATTTCATAAATAAAAGGAAGTGAAACATGTGATAAAAACAAACAGCCTTTTATGCAGTTATATGGATGGAGCACATCTCCAACAAAATAAAAATATAGGAACAACAAAGGAATTATGGAAAACATAAAAATAATAAGACCATTATTTTATTGAAAATAACCATCACGCTAGGGCTTGTACACTGCTGCTGCACTCTTCATGATATGCATAAATAAATCCTGCTTTTGAGAGTACTGTTTGTGCCACATGAACAAGTAACTGTCAGAAAGTTTTTTGCACTGTCTGATGTGGTGAAGAGATGTCCTTGTGGCTGACCGGGTGCCATCAGTACTATTAGCGTGTGCACGTGTTTCGAGATCCTTAAATGTCACTTTATGGTACACTGTAAAATGCTCAAATCCTTCTTCATTCAAGCATTTGTACGACCTAAAACAGTTGGAAAGACGGTCGTTCCTGGAAAGATGTACTCCTTGATGACACTGAAGCAGCACCTTCTTCGTATGTCTGGGAACAACTTTGGAAAAACATTTGTGGGTTTCTCTTTGGATTCCCCCCCCCCTCCCTCCCCCCCTCCCCCAATCTGCTGTATTTTCCTCTTCCAGACATAGCCTCATTGATCTCAAGACTGACTCCATTGCCACTGAGTTTCTCACTTTTGTTGAAGCACATTTCACTACATAGGCCTACTTCTATACTTCTATGAAGAAGCATTTCCAGTCCACTGTTGTCTTCTCAGATAATTGTAGTTCACTGGCAGTAAAAATGTGTGTGCACCTTTTGACCCAGAGATAAGTTAACTGTAGAATTTTTACAATACTTTACTTGCTTCCCTGAAACCACGAATTTTTTCTAATGCAGCAACTAACTCTGCGATGAGTCTGTTTGCAGCTCCACTGTATGCCATCTGTACTTTTTGTACAAGAAGTAAGGGTCACGTTCCCACCACACTTTGGAGACTTTCTAGACTGGCTATAAAACCGTGCAACATACACCAGTTTACTACAGTGCCTTCATGTTCCATAAAGATGAGGTTCCTGTAGCAAACTCATTCAGAGGCCATATGAGAAACCGCAGTGGAGTCAAATTGAATTGTTCACTCAAAAGAGGCTGAAGTCATCTGTTTTTGTATTTCTCATAGGTTACTTACAAGAATACCAAATGCAGCATTAATGTCTACAGTTGTGTTATAAGGTGATGAGAGACAGACTCATGTCAGAAAATTAAAAGGTACTCTCTCTAGAAATAAATATGCCCGAGTAAATTTTTCTTTTGGTTAGGGCGAAATATCCCCCATTATGCAAACCCACCCCATTTTGATATGGTCCAATCAGAAGAATCTGTGCACTACAAGATAAACTTTGAATGGAACCTACGTTAGTATCTATTTATTGGTACCAATATTGTTACAGGTTGAGACACATTGCTCTTGCATAGACGCTGGGAGACACTACATGTCAGTCAGACAGCATAACAAGTTTTCCAACTTCCACATTCATTGGCTTTGCAACCTCACAGTCAGACTGTTGCCTTCCAATCTGACCTAGGCCTCAGTCTGTGCTATAGGTCAGTCTGCCACCACAACTAATTTTTCTGCTTTCACATTCATTGGCTTCACCAACACAAAGCCAAACTGTTGCCTTCCAACCTAACCTAGACCTCGAGCTACACTATGGGTGAGTCTGTCACCACAACCAGTTTTTCTTGCTTTCACAACCAAAATGTCTCATTCCCACCTAATCTAGACATCACTAGGCTACAGGTTGTAATAGAAATACTAATAAGCTGTAACATCAAAAAATAAAGAAAGGGTCATATACACAATGCTTGTAATTCATCTTTCATCGCAATGAAAATTCACTATTGTATACAATTTACTTCTGATCAGAATGTCACAAAACAAAAATAGCTGTAATTTAGACGTATCTCATACCAAGTCCAACATAAAAAACACCGCACTGCATATATACAATGATAACAGATTATTTTATTTTTTTTAAAGCCTTCAGATGCCATTTTCTTTATTTCCTGTACGATTGTACAATTTCGGCCTTAGGCCTTTTTTCAAGTATTTCATAGATGATTTTTTGGTAGCAGATTTTGTCATATATGTCGTTGCTCCTGTGACATCATGTTATGCTCATAAATTAGTTAGAGGTTTCACGCTATTTTAGGAGCACGTTACTTTTGAGCAGTTGTTCAAGAAATCATTCAAAAAATTCATCACAGCTGCGGACCCTATCACACTGAAAATTATAAGATAACAGAAGGACCAAAATGCAGCAGAAGTAAAAAAATTAATAATGAGTCTTCTATAAAATGTGAATTGTTTGTAACAGTTCATCATCAACACACCATTCCACGATGAATTATTAATAATATTACACCATATAAAGTGCTATATATATGAATAATAGAAATGAAAGTATACCATAATTGCAGAAGCTGAAGAACGGGCCGTCTACACAACACAAAATTGTGAAGGTTTTCATGGACACTTTGTTTACAAACTGCCTGTTGGCCTCTGTCTTGGGTTCTTCGGCCAACATTTTTCTGATCTGTTGCCAGCATGAGGGGCTGGTATTGTCAACGCTTCACCCTCCATTACTGGTGGTGGACTGGAGGTGAGCTTGTGTCCGCATATGTATGTGACGCACAAATGCCCAAGGGCTTCTCCGCAGTCATTTCTGGTGCAGTTCTCCTCTTGGTGCCTGCAACAGTCATTCAACGGGGATCCTTGAGGCTTTCTTCTTTCTTGTTGAAGCTATTCTCATGTTTGTGTATTTCTATAGCTTCTGTGGACAACCGGGTGCGATATCTCGTATCTACAACCGAACAGGTAAAACAAAGCCACAGCACGTCATATGTGAAATGCGACACCTAGAAAATTCACAAGCTATATTAGAAGTATAACAGAATCGAATACTCGGCAAAGTGACACGTTGGAAAAAGAAATGTCAGGTACGGTCTATCTGCCGTACATTCCCTGAGCGATGGAAAGAATTGGCTGTATATTGCACAAACACCGCGTAAAGACTATTTAAGTACTGAAAAAGAAGATCGAAGAGTGTCTCAAATCGGCAAAGAAGAAAAGGGATCCACTTGCAATGTTGGGAATATACCACATACGCACGTGAGGAAAAGTTTGCCGGAGTGACTGGACAGTCAACCAATACCAGGATCATAGAATATAACGGAATATAAGTGACACTGCAAGTTAAGTCAGGTGGAGAAATGGGCCACGGCATAGCGTGCACTGTGTGAGGCTGACCACATAGTAAAATTCGCCGACACGGAAGTTCTAGTTGTAGAGAAGAGATATCACACCCACTCATTCAGAGAAGCTATGGATATGCACAAACATGAGAATAGCTTCAACAAGATTGAAAGAAGCCTCGAGGTAAACAGATCCTGGATTCCCGTGTAGCAACAAACTAATGTTGCAGGTAGCAAGAGGAGAACTGCACGGAAAATGACCACGGAAAAGCCCTCGGACGTTGGCACACCAGGTACATATAGTCTGTGGCTTGAGCTTGGCTCCGGTCCACCACTAGCAAATTAGGGTGAAGCTTTGACAATGCCAGCCACTCTTGCTGGTGAAACGTCAGAAAATCATCAGACAGACGTCGGCTGAAGAACCCGAGACAGAAGCCGACAGGCTACACGACGTATGGAATTTGTTTCTCATCGGAAAAAGAATTCACTATACTTGCCGTCAGACTGTCACAAAACAAATTTCTGTAATTTAGACAGGCTCAGTAATAACTGCTTCAACATGAGAAATGCCAAACTCCCTATATACATCTATAATAGAAATGCCAAAGTGCAGCATAAGTAGAAAATTAATAAAAGGCCAGCTGTAAAACACGAATAATCCATTGCTGTCTGTCACCAGCACAACATTCCACATTTAAGAAAAAAAATCTTTAGTGAAATTTCATCATACAAATTGCTAGATATGTCAATAATAGAAACGTCAGTATGCTGCTATAGTAAACATTTTAAAAAAGGACCATCTATACAACGTGAATAACTCTTGTGTGTCCGTCACCACAAATGAAATTTCGTATTCCAATTTGTATTTACATCAGAAACATAGATATCCGGCCAAAACACGAGCAAAAATAAATCAATTCATTTGTATTTTCTCATTTTCTGGCTAACTCATTAGCTCTACAAATGCTTGTATCCAGTCGGCTGCCATCAAAGATACAAGCACAGGCGTTGCCAACATTTGTGCTATACCGTGAATGAGAGAAGCGCGTGGATGGCCCGAAGTAAAGTTCAGCCTCAAATTGTTCTCAAATAGCAACAGGAGCATTCCCTTGCTAGAAATTGTAAATGCTCACTGTATTTGCGTGTTCTGCATTAGTGAAAATGTGTTAATTTTTAGTGATAACTTGTGCAATGAAATGTCTACTCAGTGCTTCATTTTGCTCTTATAATCATTATACCAATCTTTGCACTTCACTGAAAGCTTATCTTGCAAATATTTGGAGTAGCTCGTATGTCAACATTAAATTCTTTGCTTCAGGTGCCCATTTTTTTACTTGCTGGAATATTCATTTTAAATAAGTAACAGCTCCAGTTGCATTAAGTATATTTCGTATCATGACTGTTTGCAGTCTGCTCTAAAGAAAAAGTAACGTTCTTGCCTGCTTACTTTGTCCAGTACGATTATCATCTTGGATACAGGATACTATTATTTATTTAAATTATGGTACTAATAGAAGGTGTGGGTACCTTGAGTCACATATGAGGGACACACCAGACAAAATAATGTTGCCTTTTCCTCCTGTGACATTGTTTTTTTCAACATTCTTATAATTTTACAGAGAGAAGGAAAATACCTTTTAGTGGATTTACAGAGAAATTTATTGGAATATAATTTTGATTTGCAGCCCGAACATAAAATTCAGTCATCTGGTGGCAGTCCTAAAATCCAGCTACGCGTAGCCCCAAAGATTCTGAGAGAGGTGGCAACAAAGTGGGCGGTGAGCACCTACATAATCTCGTTCAAGCTGGAAACCGACGAGGGGCTACTGGTGCCAAAGGCGAAGAATGCTCTGGAGAGGTACAAACACAAGGTGAGTCGATGCAGTGGAGCAGGGTGTACTGGTGAGAAGCTGACTCTATTGCTTCTTTGATGACTAAACTGTGCTGCCTTAACTCACATTTGCACTGAACTTAAAACATGTTTCTGTTCATAATATTATTCCATTGAAGTCTGCTATATTTTGGCAGCAATGTTAATTTTTCACATCCCCGTCTTCTCTAGTGACAAACATTCCTACATATGTATTTGGAGCGTCTGCTACGCTGAACTGGTACCAAAGTTAATGGTAATTAATAATACTTGACGAAATAAGCGGACCGAGAAGCGTAGTTATCTTCCACAGACAGTAACGTACTGTAGAAGACGTGGTGAGAATGACAGGCTGTGTGAGCTGCATTTGGAAGATGGTTCTAGTTTTTGCAACTTCACTAGGATGTTGCTGTTTCATTCTGAAATTCTAATGAATGTTATGGAGCCAATTTTTTTAAAAGAAAGACACAAACTTCAGAAAAGCAGTTCCTGTGAAGCAAAGACTTGCTGTTACTCTTCATTTTTTGGCAAGTGCAGATTCCAGTGAAAGCCTTGCATATGTATTCCATATTTCCAAGCCAACCATATCTCATATAGTTCCTGTAGTGTGTGAGCTTTGGTTGAACAAATATGTGAAGGTAATTCAGTTTTCTTCCTATCTTCAATTTTTCATTTCTCGTGTCTGTGCTTAAATATAAAACACCTGTTTTACTATCCACACCACTATTACTGGTTCCAAGTAGTGCAGTGATTTTCTGTAGATAATAACGCACGACTTGAGTATTTTTGTAAATGGGACTTCATACATTCCCGAGGCACTCTTCTGGTCCGTAGTGTGTGACAAGTTCCTATATTTTATTTCTCGTCCACTCCATTTTCAAATAGGAACACACGACGCAGTGTAAGATGACGTGCGACACTACACACAATAGCAGAAATGAACACTAGCACTGCGTAGCAGCATTTAGTAGTAGCAGACCGGGAGTGATATTCCTTCGATCTGTACTGACGCGGCCGCGGGACGCCATTTTCGTGGTCGCAGCACGTTGGAAATGTCGATAGCCCAGTAGTAGCTGCAAACGTTGCAGAACGTGTTTCAAACTCAGTGTAAATGGGCCTTTGAGCTATCAGAATGTCATTAGTGGTGTACGTTTTTAAATGTAGTGTAACTGAACAGATAAAGAAATCTACTCAACAGACTGTGGCAGGAGCAAACACATACAAAAGTTGAGGAAGTATGCGAGCTTTTGGAACCGTGGGTCCTTCTGATAGACAAGTTGAAGTTGAAGGAAGTTGGATGAAGAAAAAGGAGTGGTGAAGTTTAGGAAATTGGGAGAGGTATGGTAAAGTGACCCAGAACCCCGAGGTCAGGGAAACTTACCGGGCAGGAAGCTGTAATAATAGGTAGCAACAGTCATTTTTTTTTTTTCCTCTAGTGTTGTAGGTATGAATATCACTGTTCTTCTCAAACTGTGATGGATTATTTATGATGAATTTCATCAGCAAATCTGTGTGTTGTGGCAGTGCAGTTGAGATGCCCATCTCCTTGAAGAGGTTCCTACATGACAACTGCTGGGGAACACCACACATTGTTTGCACTGCTCACTTTTGTGCAGTGAATTGTTCCTTCCTGAGTGATGAGTTACCCCAGAAAACTATTCCATAAGACATTACTCAATGGAAATATGCAAAATATTTCAGCAGGTTGATTCATTTGTTTCCAGGACCAGCTATTATACAAAGAGCAAACATACCTGAACTTCTTGTTTATCTTTTTCTGCACACAGGCAGCTGATGATGTTATCTGAAATCTGTTAAGTTATATAAATGCTTAGTATGAAATATTATGTAAAAAAAATCAGCTGAGCAATTAAGTAATGTGAGCACATTACCACGAATGATAATATGTATTAGACACCAGTCATCGTATTACTATGTATGCTGATGACATCTCTGGGGTTTGCTGGGCACGTAGTAATGATTGCCTAGAAAAAGCCCAAACACATTTTGAAAAAGAAAACCTGAGTGTCAATATTAACAAAACTAATTTAATTTATTTTAAGACAAGTGGCTCAAATAAAAATACTGTTGTAAATGAGGACATTCAGGAAAATACCCGTTCAGAATGTAAATTTCTGGGGATATATATAGATGACAGACTTTCGTGGAATCAGCAAATACATCATGTCTGTGGTAAAATAACATCTAGTCTGTATTTACTTAGGAGATTAGTTCAATATCTAGATATTGAAGCAATAAAAATAGCGTATTTTGGGTTGGTGTATCCCCATCTATCTTATGGAATTGTATTGTGGGGTGGGTGTAGCCAATACTATATAAGAAGGGTATTTGTATTGCAGAAAAGAGTAATAAGAACTATGGCAAAAGTAAGACCCAGAACTTCATGCAAAAACCTGTTTATTAATTTTAATATTATGACTATCTATGCAGTATATATGTTTCAATCAACATTATTAGTGAAAAAAGACAAAAAAGTGACAAACAGGAATATGGAAATCCATGATTACGATACAAGACACAAATCAGAATTTCATATGGTGAGTAGAAGATTGAATCTAACAACAAATACCCCATTCATTAAGGGAGCAATATTTTATAATTCTCTGCCAAACAACCTGAAACAGCTGTCTGGTAGAATTTTTAAAAGTGAGATAAAAAATGGCTTATATTGAAGTGCCCATATAGTATGGTGCTGACATGATTTGACCTCAGCAATGCTATGTTAAATATACTTAAATGATCTTTTACTTAATAGCATGTAATCTATATATATTGTGTATCAATAATCTAAATGTAATTATTGTAACATTGCCCATGCATGTTAAATACATCTTTCGAGCTGTAAGATAAATAAATAAATAATTTTCCCACGTGGAATGTTTCCCTCTATTATATTATTATAAATAAATAAATTAGTATACTTCAGAGAAGCATACTGCAATAGCTCCTTCTGCCTATTAATGTAAAATTTGAGTGGTGCTCGTACTGGAAGGCTCTACTTTTTGATGAAATCTGTGGAACAATATTGTGTGTAAGAACGGTACAGGTTATTTATGATGATTAAAATTGTGTTTTCCCTGAGTTTCAAGAAGAGTATTTCTTTGCAGTTACTATATTACCCCTACTACAGGACAATTACATAAAGAAACTGCTTGAAAGTTCAGATACCTTTTATAATGCACTTATATACGAGATAAGGAAAGGATAAATACTTTATTTCAGTTCCTGTAATAATGTGTGACATCACCAACAACTTTAATCTTAGCACAGTTCAGAGCACCTTTAACCCATACGGACACAGACTCTGATTAGTTTACTTTACAATGGTTCCTCATCCTGAGAACGGACAGCATTGTAGACGTATAATAAGATGTACTACGATCCCTGTTGTACACTTCACATATCTTAAATGTGCGATAAGCAATAACTTCTCAGCTGTTAAATGACCCGAGCCCTGATACAGTCTCCACATTGTTTCAGATGGTGATTGGAAATATTCTGAACACCAGAAAGTACAGAGTGCTGATTATAACACCAGACAGTGAAAAGGAAATACTACTCTCACCAGAGGAGCAGTCGGCCGGTGTCGAGATAGAGAGCAAGATAGTGGCCGTGCTCGCGGATAAGCATAGCGCACACATCGAATCTGCGGCTAGCAGTTGATGTAATATGCAGTTATTAGATGCAGTCTAGGGGAATTTTGGTGTCATTTGTAATGTGCCTAGTTTTTGTAAGAATGATGTATTTTGGATAAAACATTGCCTACAAAATAAATCAGAATGTTTCATAATGTTAAAAAACTGGAAAAATTACAAGCTATTTTTTGCTATGGCGTACCTGTTGGTTAGCATACAAATGTTTACCTGATGTATTATTGTATTGTATTGTATATTTATTGGTTCTGTGCATCATACATTGTACAGGGGTACATAGTGGTATAGGACAAGTCCAAAAATTGCAATAAATTTTGAACAGAAACTGTTGTATGGTTTACAGGATGTAGCAATATAAGCCTAACATATGGGAAAAACAGTCCACAAATACACAAATAAATTTTACACACACACACACACACACACACACACACACACACACAGGTATGACAGCTTACACATTTGTAGAATACACAAATAAATTTATACATACACATTTCTTATTTTGGCCTTAGTTGTATAAACTATACAACTACAATATTGTAGAACAAAAGCAAACTGGTGCTTTTCATTTATTATTATAATGTTGTTCTACCAAGAACCGACGGAAGATTCTGTTAATATAAACTATTTAAAGTTTTTCACATATTTACATAGTAGATAAAAATCCATCACCACTTGAGGAGCTATTCTGTAGTAGGTAGTCGCTGACTGCAGTTCTGAATTTTTGCGAGCTAGTTGTTGCCTTAATTTTTTAGGTATTTTGTTGTAGAGTTCTTTTTCTGTTTGCAGGGGCTCCTTTTTGTTTTAGTACCGTATGTGCAAACTGCACATGTAAATCGTAGTTATTCCTTGTGTTGTATGAATGGATATTTTGGTTTTTTGGAGCAATCTTGCTGTTGTCATCTATTATTTTCTTTGTGAACATTGTAGTTTCTAAGATATATAATCACGGTAATGGAAGAATATGAAGCGTTTTAAATGAATGTGCGAAGATTGATGTGCTGTGCCTTCCATGGCTCTTCTTATTCTTCTCCTCCTCCTCCTCCTCCTCCTCCTCCTCCTCCCCAAATCAGACCATATCTTAGTAGCGATTCTGCTCGGGCATACTACACATTTTTTATGCCTTGCATTGATATGCATCCAGCAAAAATTTTGATACTGTAACAAATGGTATAGTAAATGAGTTTTGCTATTTGGGGAGCAAAATAACTGATGATGGTCGAAGTAGAGAGGATATAAAATGTAGACTGACAATGGCAAGGAAGGCGTTTTTGAAGAAGAGAAATTTGTTAACATTGAGTATAGATTTAGGTGTCGGGAAGTCTTTTCTTAATGTATTTGTATGGAGTGTAGCCATGTATGGAAGCGAAACGTGGACAATAAATAGTTTAGACAAAAAGAGAATAGAAGCTCTCGAAATGTGGTGCTACAGAAGAATGCTGAAGATTAGATGGGTAGATCACATAACTAATGAGGAGGTATTGAATAGAATTGGATAGAAGAGAAATTTGTGCCACAACTTGACTAGAATAAGGGATCGGTTGGTAGAGCATATTCTGAGGCATGAAGGGATCATCAATTTAGTATTGGAGGGCAGCGTGGAGGGTAAAAATCGTTGAGGCAGACCAAGAGATGAACACACTAAGCAGATTCAGAAGGATGTAGCTTGCAGTAAGTACTGGGAGATGAAGAAGTTTGTACAGGATGGAGTAGCATGGAGAGCTGCATCAAACCAGTCTCTGGACTGAAGACAACAACAACAAACAACAAATGGTATATAATTTTCTACATAGTTGTGTGTGGTTCTCAAAACTAGACATAATTGTCTCAATGGGAATTCCGCGATCGTTCATTAATAAAATATGGCGTTTCAGTATAGCAATCGAAGACTGAAATGCCATATTTTATTGTGTGTGGTTCTGCCATCTTAGGCCATCTCAGATCCCGACTCCTAGAAATTTGGTGTTATTCCCGGTTTCAAGTCTTTTGTCTGAAAGTTCTGTGGTTGCAGCTAGAGGCTGTTTGTTCTGTGCTGTGTGTAATTGCATATTGGTTGTTTTCTGTGTGTATTATTAAGTTGTTCATTGCAAACCCTTCTGCTGTATGTGAAGTGCTCATTTTTATTTCATTTTGGAGCTCTAGTGGGGTCTGTCTGTTGATAAGAATATTTGTATCATCAGCATAATTAATGCACTTATAGTTAGGGTCGGATGGTTTCAAGTAATTTACAAACAGCAAGAACAAGCTTGGACCCAGAATGGAACTCTGTGGCACATTGTATTTATCACAGTGCTTTTCTAGGTGATAGGAAATTAAATTTTCGCCTTGTTGTCTGTTTTGTAGGTATGACTTTACCCATTCGTAGGCTGGGCCTCTGACACTTGTATTTTCTAGCTTTCTTAGCAATAGACAGTGGTTAATGACATAAAAGGCTTTTGAAAGATCCAAGAATATTGCTGCTACGTGCTCTTTTTTGTCTAACACGTTCATAGGTTCCTTTAGGAAATCGGTAATAGCACACACACACACACACACACACACACACACACACACACACACCTGCAGTCTCGGGCAACTGAAATCACACTGCAAGCAGCAGCACCAGTGCATGATGGCATGATGGGAGTGGTGAATGGGTGGGGGTAAGGAGGAGGCTGGGGTGGGGAGGGGGATGGATAGTATGTGGGCAGATGGTGAAGTGCTGCAGGTTAGACAGAGGGCAGGGGAGATGTGAGGAGTAGCGGAAAAGGAGAGAAGTAAAAAGACTGGGTGTGGTGGTGATACGATGGCTGTGTAGTGCTGGAATGGGAACAGGAAGGGGGCTGGATGGGTGAGGACAATGACTACTGAAAGTTGAGGGCAGAAGGGTTACGGGAACATAGGATGTATTGCAGGAAAAGTTCCCACCTGTGCAATTCAGAAAAGCTGGTGTTGGTGGGAAGGATCCGTATGAAGGGTATCACGCTTCGCAGCGTGGTGGTCCACTCGTTTCTCGGCCACAGTTTGTCGGTGGCCATTCGTGCGGACAGACAGCTTGTCAGTTGTTATGCCCACGTAGACTGCAGCACAGTGGCTGCAGCTTAGCTTGTACACCACGTGACTGGCTTCACAGGTAGCCCTCCCTTTGATGGGATAGGTGGTGTTAGTGACCGGACTGGAGTAGGTGGTGGTGGGAGGATGTATGGGACAGGTCTTCATCTAGGTCTACTACAGGGGTATGAGCAATGAGGTAATGGGTTGGGAGCAGGGGCTGTGTAAAGATGGACAGTTTTTATCTGATGTGCGGTGGGAGCATATTGAATGTTTTGCTTCACCAGAATCTTGGCTGGCTTAGTGAAATATGACTTAAAATTATTTGAAATATGATGAGTATTTGATATTACAGATGAGTTTTCTTTCAGTCTGATGTTATGGTATTTTCTCTGTTTTACTCCTGTTTCTTGTCTTATAATGTCCCATGTCGTTTCATTTTATTTGGTGAGTTTGCTATGAAGGAACTATTTGCCATTCTTTTTGCTTCTTTTACATTTTAAATTAAAATCTTTTTGTAATTCTTAAAGTGGGAATCATATTCTGGAGATGTGGTGTACTGTCTAGATATTTGCTTCCCTTTTGTGATCCATATTAGTTTCAAATTGCTTTTTGTGATTGTCTTTTTATGGGGTGGAAAGCAAATTACAAAATAATAGTTAAAACTATTTGAGAATTTTTTGAAAATATCATTTGTATTTTTACATTCATAGAACTCTTCCCAAGTTTCTTTACTCAGACAATGGAGGAAATGGCTGTATGTTCTGGTCATTATACTTCTTATGTGTAGTTCAGTTGAACTAAGCTGTTTTCCTAATCTATATTAATTTATTAGGCTGTGGGGTCTCCAAAACGTGTTTTGAACATTTGTGTTGAATATTTCAAGGGCACATTCATAAATATTTGATCAGAGATTGTGACTGGGGTTTCTGTGATGGGGGTTGTTGCTTCTTCAGTAGCCTTTAAATTGAAAGTTGCTAAGAGGTTCAGTAAAACAGTTTTTAGTGTGGACTAGCTTGCAAAGTTAATATTGAAATCTACACATATAATTATTTTCTATTATTTATGTATGCTTATGTAAAATATTTTCAAGATTTTTTTAACATGATGTTAATCAGGTGATTCCTTAGATAGGCAAATTACAGCTATTTTTTCATCAGTGATTTCATCTCCATTTACTTCAATATCTTCCTGTATGGGTAATTTTTCTAAGTAAGGTATACATGTAAGATGTATGCCATTTTTAACACAATTGCAACTACTGCCATGTTTATATAGCTTCCTACCAAAATGGAAATGAGCATTTGGCGTCATTGGCCAGGAGGCCCGTTGCGGGGCAGGTCCGGCCACCTTGGTGCAGGTCTTATTACATTCAACACCACATTGGGTGACCTGAGCAGAGAAAATCCCCAACCCAGCCGGGAATTGAACCCGGCCCCCTAGGACAGCAATCCGTCGCGCTGACCACTCAGCTATCAGGGCGGACCCTGCAAAAATAACTACCTGATGCAAAATTTGGAATGGATACCATATGAAGTTTCTCTTTGTCAAGGCATTGTTAAGTAAAACATAATGCAGAAGTGTTTTTCATGTCATTTTCTAACGAAATATGCCATTCATTTAGTTTGTTGGACAGCGGTTGTAGATTTTGATGGAAATACTGTCATATTTGGAGTTAAATCTGAGTTCTGAAACTTACTATCCTTAATACTTATATTTATATTGGAATTTCTGTCTGGGATATAATTTTTAATTTCGTTTGTCACTTTTGAAATTTCACCCCCTTCTCACGGTATCAGTTTTTCTTGTTCTTAATGATTTTACAGATGTCTGTAATGATTTTACTAAAATTCAGTGAGCCTAGTCTGTTTAAATTCACACCATCCTTTCCCAGGCATTTGTCACTTAAAAATTTGTTAGGATCAACAAATATTATGCCGAGTTCATCGCACTGTTCCCTGATACTACTGTTTATTTTGTTTATGTAGAAACTACTTACTGACCTTCCGTGTGGAATTCTTCTTATAACCAGTCTCATGTTTGTGTACAGTGGCATAGCAGAGTGAATGATGTTCCTGGTCCCACTGACAATTTCTTCCTCACTGCTGCTTCATATTGACTTCATCCCAGACTCTTTGGATCATTTCCTTTTTAGTTGTAAATGGTAGACTTAGGAGATTTTCAAAATGTTTGTTGAGTCAATGAGATCAGATACCAGAGCAAATGTGAATTTCACAGTTTGATGAAAATACATTTTTTAATATAAAATCGCCAATAACAAAGAATTCATTTTTGTTACTCTACTTTTGCGAAGCAATTTCATGTTTCATCCTTTTATTATATGTCACTGTTTTTCCAGCTGTACTATCAGAATAGATATACTTCCATAAACCAGTACTAAGAAAGTCAGTCAGAATCAAATAAGTAAATACATTCATTCACCTGTTGTATGTGATTAGTATTATTATTATTAACCCATTTACTGCCCAGTTATCTTAGATCTAGTGTCACGCTGAGGCCCAGTGCCGTAGACCAGTGTATCAAAGTTGCTCCTTTTTTGTGTGAATTTTACACACACATACGTGGTCATAGCTGCCCATACTCCTACGTGTGTGTTTTACTTTATTGCTTCTTCACTGTGGAAGCTTTCCCACATTTTTACCGAATTTTTATAAATGCTATCTTTATCAAACATAAATTAATTTGAAAGTTATTGGAATAAAGGGCTATAAATCCATACTCTCAATAATCTTTCGGTTTAATTTTTCTAGATTAATGTATAACATGGGATTCATAACAGTCTGAGAGTGATCTTACAATGATAATTACTGTTCACTCCTATAACTGAGCAAAACATGTCGTACTGTCTGACTGTACAGAATTGCAGCTTTTTTTTTTTTTGTTTTCAGTGCCCTTGAAGGGCTTAATTGTCCTCACCACTCCCACGGACTCGGCACCTACCACTGCTCATTCTCCACTGCCCTGTTTTCTGGATACCTCAAACAGCACACAGTGTTTCGACAACTGTACGATATATTAAACAATGGAAAATCCAGGCTGGAATAAAGACAATATTATATCATCCCATTAAATTACATCTTTCTACATTTAAAACTTGTCATTCCTCACACTAACTAGAAATTTTGTCTAAGTTATCTCACATTCTCCTACAGTCACTCAGCTTCGACACCTTACCGTACACCACAGCATCGTCAGCAAACAACCGCAGATTCGTGCGCACCCTGTCCATCTAATCATTTATGTATACAAAAAATAATAACAGACCTATCACACTTCCCTGGGGCACTCCTGACAATAACATTGTCTCTGATGATCACTCACCATCGAGGACAGTGTACCGGGTCCTATTACTTTCGAAGTCTTCGAGCTATTCGCATATCTGGGAACCTATTCCGTATGCTCGTACCTTCATGAACAGTCTGCTGTGGGGCACCGTTTCAAATACTTTCTGCAAATCTATAAATTTAGAATTTTCCTGTTGCCCTCCATCCAAAGTTCGCAGTATATCATGCTAGAAAAGGGCAAGCTGAGTTTTTCAAGAGCGAAGTTTTCTAAAACTGTATTGATTCGTGGACACGAGATTCACGGTCTCCAGGAAATTTATTGTATTGGAACCTCTGTACCGTCACACCAGATACTGGGCTCGTACAATGGTGACAAATGCAATCTAACCATACTTATTCTCCTTAGAGCCTCCACAGATAGGTGACATGTCCTTTGTGGTGCTTTTCACAGAACTGAGTGTCGTCCAAAAAGTGGATACGATGCTGGTCTCGTGTCCAGTGTTGCGGTCAGTTGCACTGTTATCAGTGCGTATATCTCCTGGCGTGTCGAGGGAAGCCACGGTGAAGCCTGCCGTGCCGACAGTCCGTGTGCTCCAGATGTTGCTGTGTGCAATGTTACCTTATACTCGCACTTGTGTGGATTTTAAAAATGTTTTGGCTCGAAAGTAAAATGTTTGCAAAATAAGGCCTCATCACATTAACGATAGCAAGAGAATGGTATAGTTGTGGGAAAAAAATTGTAAGCCTTGAAATTATAGACAGATACTCACTTTAAAGATGACATACTGAGTTGCAGATAGGATCAACGAAAAGAAACTTACACATTATCTTTGGCTAAAGCTTTTATCAGAAAAGGAAATACACACACATACATTCACACAAACAAGCACACTTCATGCACACATGAGTGCCATCTCCAGCAGCTCGGACCAGAATGCAACTGTTATATAGAATGGAAGCAGTGATCAAGAGGAAGAGGGGAGAGGGGGGGGGGGATGCAGATAGCAGAATATTGGCCAGAGGGAGAGAAGAGAGCTACAGGGTGGAGTGTGCAGTACTATACTGGCAACAGGCACAGCATTGGGAGGCTGTGTGGCAGGGAGGTGGGAAGAGGGACTGAAACTGGGAGTGAAAAAGGAAAAGAGCAGTGAAGGGAAAGATGGGCGGGTGTGTTGCTATTGGGTAGCACACAAAGAAGCTGGGAAACGAGTACAGGGAGGAGGAGATAGAACAGTATGACAGAGGGGGTGAAAACTGTCGAGTGGAGAGCCCAGATACCAATGTGACCACGGTGGAATTGATGTCCCAATTCATTACCGAGGGCTCCCTCGTCATAACTGCCCCGGTCTACAGGGCAACTTTCCCAGCTAGGCGAGGTGTGGCGGTAACGGTACAAAATCGTGCCGGTCCCGGATCTCCCGTCTTCATACTGTTCGAAGGTGCCCAGGTTTCGGCGTAAGAGCATCACAGATATATCCTCGGGGAGAATGTCGGAGAGATTGAGCTGCAGTGTGAAACGGATAGAAGACCACTGGGCAGGTGCAGAGCCAGATGGTGGCTGCAGAGGCCATTCTGCGATGGTGCGATCCGGCTGCAGTCTATTAACAGACAGTGTTGTCAATTTTCCCCCATTCGTGATGTCAAACGTGTTCGTGCCGCGAGTAATTACTTTCTGAGAGCTCGTATTAGGCGAGTGCAGGGCCAGCCTCACAGTGTCAATGTGTAGCAGCAAGTGCGAGGAGATGGACAGGTCGTTACAGATGGAGACTCGTAACGTTGCACGGTGTGACGGGTATATACAGGTTCTGTATGCGGCGTCTCGACACGGGCAGTGAGATGTGGCAGGTCACGACGAGTAGGGGATGTAGTCTGTTCGACAAAGTCGGCGGGAAGAGATAATGTCTCGCCGTACGGGGTCTCGGCTAAAGATGCGTCGAGGTCTTCCTTATGGGCGATGCAGACGCCGAGCGATACTGAGGGAAGGGATTCTGCCCACGATTCGGGATGGCACATTAGAGCCGGTTTTAACACGCGGTGCCATCTTTCGACGAGACTGGTTGGTGCAGGTGATAAGCGATGGTACAGAAACGGTGGCAGCCGCAAAGATGACACGGGTCATCGAATAGAGAGGACTCAATTTGTCTGCCCTGGTCAGTAGTGAGCAACACGTGGCAGCCCTCACCTACAATCCACATGTTGACGAAAACTTTGGCAACAGTCTCGGCGGATAAATCGGCAGTAGGTGTCACCTCGACCTGACGCGTAACTCTTATCGGCCAGTGATATAACGTAATGCTGTCCGTCTGAGACTGGAAATGGTCCTGTTTTGTGCATATGCACGTGTTGTAACCTCCCCTCGGGGATCGGGAATTTGCCGAGAGGGGGCCGAGTGTGGTGGCCTGTTTTGTTCTGTCGGCACGGGATGCACGCTCTGGTCCAAGTGGTGAAGCCTTTCTGCACGTGGGGCTACACGAGACGTTCTGTCACTAAATGTACAGAGGACTGTACCCCAGTGTGTGCAAGTTTGTGGGTGAGATCGAAGATTTGTTTACGAAAAGGTTTTGTGGCGACCGGTCGGACCCGGTCCCGTGACACTTCTTGCCAAACCAGTTTGATGAAGGCAGGAACGGTACGTTGCTCAAGTTTGAGGCACGTGTACGGGTCACGGAGTAGGTTTTATAAGTCTCGATCTAAGTCTTGCGCCTTGACGATCCAGTTGTAAGTGAGCCAGGTGATGCACGACAAATAGTCTGCAACAGTGTTGTCGGCACCTTTGATGTAGCGCACATCAGTTGTTAATTGTGAAATGAAATCGAGGTATCTGAAACACCTGGGGCAGAGGTCCTCAGACAGGCTGCATAACATGTCAGCCAGTGGATGGCGATCTGTGTAAATGGTAAGAGGTCTCCCCTCTATTGCTTCTCGAAAGCAGTGAATGGCTTCGTAGATGGCAAGTAACACGCAGTCATAGGTGGACCGCTTATGCTGCACGCCTGAAAGTTTACAGGAGAAAAACTGCAGAGGCTGGGGAACGCCAGCTATCTCCAGTTGTAACGCGGCACTGATAGTGAGGTTGCGTGCATCTGCTGTTATAATAAGGTGGGCATCAGGAGACAGATGAGCCAGTGTAGCCGTATGCAGTAATTCGTCCTCAATTTTATCAAAGATGAACTGCATTGCGGCTACACAAGAATCTGGTCAGGGGAAGGAGAGTCTCAGCTGCACGTGGGATGTGTCCCCTCTAGAAATTTATGATGCCTAAAAATCAGTGTTACTGTTAATAGGTGGAGGGCGGTGGCAAGAGTCATATCTGGTCGGTCTTCTCTGGTGTCAGGCGGATGCCTGGAGGCATCTATGTGGTGGCTGACAAATGTCACACGGGCTTGCCGTAACTGACATTCGTCTTCGTTGATGACAACTCCATGGGCAGTTAGTCTGCCAAGGACTTGTAAGTAAGCCTCATACTCTTTCACTGATGGGAGAGAATATAAGGACATCGTCTATGTAGGCATAACAGAGTGGTAGACTCACAATAACTTTATCAATAAAATGTTGCTACGCTTGTGCTACCGCCACGATTTGTCTTTCTCTAAAACGAGCTCCTCAGGGGACTCCCAGGGACCGTCCAGGGGGCAGACGATGCCTGCCTCCTCTAGGTACACTGTCAGAATCACACTGAAGCTGGGTACAGCATTTTACTAGCCTGTTCAAATTCCTTTCAGAAAGGCTCTGGAAGTACATCGGCATCCACTGAAGAGGCAGACGTGCTGCGTGGCTGTTGCGAACGTTGTAGGATGGCAAGATTATGCTTGGCAGTGTGAAGTGGTGCTGCAGTGTCAGCAATCTGCTGCCAAAATAGGTGTTTTTGTATCTTGTGATGTCATTTGTGGTGTTCCTGAAGAACAGTCGGACATCAGGGAATGAAGTTCACTGTAGGGCACTGAGCACTTTAGGAGGAGGTCCAGCAGTGTATCTACGTGTGATGAAGAGGTGAGAGGTGGACCGGAATGTTTAGTGAGAACTTTGCCGATAACTTCAGTGATCGGCTGCTGACTGTCACGGCGTAATAACAAACCATGGGCAAGGTCTGTGTTGACAAGGAAGTAGGTTTGCATCAGATAGCCGTAAACAAATAAGCGTGAGCCGTCGGAAGGGCAACGTGATGTGGCAGAATTGTGCAGGTGCGGTTGATTAAGGCAAGGCATCTTCTTGTCGTAGGGGAACTCGGTGTGCCTATGGCAGACTGCCGTGCTAGTTTAGGTAAGCACAAGGTGCTCTGCAGTTGCTAGCCTCCTGTCCGAATCTGCTATGCAACTGACAGTATTGCTCGGCCATCGAAGGGGCAGAGGCGGTAGCATTGTTCTCTTAAGTGGCATCTTTTGTAAACAGTGCCGGGGGAAGGGGGTGCTGTGAAGCTTGCGTAGCACAGCAGTGGGAGGGGGCCCGGGCCGAATCGGCCGGAGTCGGTTGACCTCGGACGTGTCATGGCTGCACGGAGCAGAGGCAGTGATGTCAGCCAGTGGCGAGTGGGGGAGCTCGGGCAGCAGTAGTCAGTTAGCCTCGGTCGCCTCGAGTTCAAGCTGGATGACGGCCTTCCCAATGTCTGAGAATTTGTCGAGAGTACAATTCTGTGCCAGGGCAGGAAGACAAAGTCTGGCATTGAAGAATCATCCTTGTGTGACAGTCTGGTCATGTGTGGGAAGCTCTGACAGCCACAGTGTCCAGAGCACGTGGTCAGGCAGCAATGTAGGATCGATCTTTGTCTGTAGGTGTCAACAGAGTAAGGATGGGGGGGGGGTTGTCTTCTAGAGTTTATTTGTGCATAACTACATGTAGTTGCTGTTCCAGAGAGCATGAAGGTGCCAGAGGAGCAAAGCCGTAGTCATCTCGTACTTATTGTGAGTGGGTGCTGCCAGGAATAGGTCACGTCTGTGTTGTCACCGAGGTGGCTGAGTAAGGTCATAAACCTTATGTCACCATCGACAATCCTGTGTGCAAGCATTGAGTACCTGCATAGAGCAAACCAAATTACCAGAATCTCGGTACACAATGGCAGCAGTTAAAAATGAGGCCAGGTGATGTGGAGACTGTCCGTCAGTTGTATACGCAGAATGCGTCAGAGCACGGTGTCGACTGACGGGGCTGGTGCTGGAGCGACCGAGCACGTAGTACGCAGTTGCTGCATCTCTTGTAAATGCCCGTCTTGCAGCAACACAAAGCGTGCAATGCAGACGCTCAGACATAATGTGGTACGGAGCGTAGACCTGGGGCGACACGCTGTACCGATGAGGCAGTCGTGGAAGTGTGACTCGAAAACCGACGGGCCAGGCACGAGACGTATAATGCTCGGTAATCAGATGGATGTGTCCCATCTCAGTCAGTGGCATATGAGAGGTCAAAACTGTGTGGCACAGATATGATGTCAGACGTGGGTTGGCGCAATGAAGATGGAACCTGAAACAGTGAATTCTGCAAAAGTCCAGGCCTGCAGAATGCATCCGAGAGGTGTGAAATGTGGGGAAACGAATGGTGCGGAAATAGTTGTGACATGAGACTTGGACACTGTGGCATGCTTGGTCATGGTGAGACGATGCGGCGAATGGTGGCAGCAGTGTCAGGTACCTGTCTGGCACGACAGATTTGCACAAAATCACAACGCAGAACGGCGGACAGGGTAACTGCTGTAGGAAATGGGGAACCGGCAGGAATGTGTACGTAATAAATAGTACATGGTGTGCGGTATACGACAGAATTACATCATGGTCTGCACTAGTCAGCAGTTTGACACATACTAAACCATCACAGATATTTTTGTTCACTCTACTGCACAGGACAGTGATGTTTATTTTGTCAGTCAGAGGTCACTATGGCACTAAGTACCTAATCTTGACTGTTGTGGCCAAGTACTGTCAGAACTGAAATCTACAAGACATTTTTACTTAATCTTGTCTAACAGTCCCTGTTATGATATTCAGTTACAGGGTAGGAAGAGTTGCCTTCCAAAAAGTCTTTAAAACTCTATTTAAATACTGCTTTATCTGAAAGCAAATTGTTAATGGTTTTTATCTGTGTATAGAATTACAGGTGCAGAAATAACATAACAGTTTTTGTCGAAATTCCAGTGACTATTGCTAAAACTTCAAAAAGAAACCAAAATAAGAGTCATAATAACTGCTGATTTCAACATAGATCTAGCCAGGAAAGCCAATAACTGAATAAATTCCTTGATATGCTTCAGATACTAGGTTTCAGTGCAAATTTCACTGATTTTAGTCGAGTAAACTAAATGTCTCAACACATATAGATAATATTTTAACCAACTACACTTATAACGAGTTAAATAAGTTTTGTTTAGATTTATGACTTTCTGATCATTGTGCTCTGTTTATGGAGTTACCAAAAAGCAATAGAACCTGAGTCAAAAAAATCCTACAGCGAATGTCAGTTCAGCAACGAAAATACAACATTATTCTATCGTAGATTAAATAATGTGGAGTGGGCTATAGATCATAGTATTTCATGCTCTGAAAATTTTGCTACTTTCTTGGAAAACTTCCTATATATTTTAATGAAACTTTCCCCTTATTGTACATCATAAAAAAGTATATTGTACATCATAAAAAAGTAGGAAATAAAGTGAAGTAAATTACTGAAGGAATAAAAATCTCTAGTGCAAGAAAGAGACGGCTACATAGGGAACTAAAACATAACAAAAGTCCTGATTTTGTTACCTATGTAAAAGATAACAAAAATATTTTTAAAAAATTTGTAAAGTCAGCCGAAGAACTGTCAAATAATAGATTTATATTGGATGGTGAAAACAAATCAAAGGCATTATGGTCAGTGATCAAAGCTGAAACAGGTACCACAGGTAGAGGCCATGATATTTCCGAAATCAAGATAGAGGATAAAACTATTGTAAATCCTGCTCATATTACTGAATTATTTAATGAATTCTTTATGAATGTGACATCAATATAGCAGATTACCCAGATAAGGTAAATTTCTTCAACAGTGAGCAATCTGAAGGTGAATTTTTCAGGACATTTACCAAAACTTCTGTAATAGATACATAAAATGTGATACTATCGCTAAAAAGTAAAAGATCAGCAGGATGAGATGGGATACCAACCAAAGTGTTAAAAACAGTCTCTAAAATAATTGTGCAGCCACTAACTAAAATAGTTAACCAGTCCCTTCAAGAAGGTTACTTTTCAGACATACTGAAGTATGCAATAGATAAGCCACTATTCAAAAATGGCGCAAAAGAACATATGGGAAACTATCGACCAGTCTCTCTTCCTCCATCACTATCAAAAATATCTGAAAAGGTAGTCACTATATAAATGCAAAATTTCATAGAAAAATTTAAAATAATCTCAAAAAATCAGTATCGATTTAAAAAAGGCAAAACCACAGTATCTGCTATAAATAATTTTGTTTATAAAATTAGCTCATCTCTAGACACCTCACTGCATGCCACAGGAATATTTTGTGACCTATCAAAGGCCTCTGATAGTGTGAATCACTCCTTCCTACTCAGGAGAGAGCAAGTACTTAGGACTGTTAATTTATAAAAGATTGTTACTTTGGAAGAAAAATTATTAATTGCTTAATTAAGTAATTATTCAACACCGTGTATTATATTACTGGTATTATAAGGAAAATTGTAAACCAGTTTTCGTGTTTTGACGAGTCTCCTGTACATTAAGCCAATGGCTTGAAATTGTATGTTATAAGACAATAAACTTCTATTCTATTCTGAGAAGCAGTAGTTACAATACCCAGCTGTTTGAACAGTTTCTACATGATATTCTTGAATTTACACCACAAATGAGTCTTATTACACATTTTTGCCCTCTTAAAAACTTTTGCATGGTTTGACGAGTTATCGCAGAATATGATCCCAAATGACATAGTACAATGAAAGTAAGCAAAGTGTGCAAGTTTTATATATATATAAGTCCTACACTTGACATCATTTGTATTGCAAAAACAGACTTGTTTGGGCGCTTCAGCAATTCTGAGCTATACAATTCCCAATTGAATTTATTATTGAGTTGTCATCTTGGAAATTTAACACATTCGACCTCTTCAATCTGCTTGTCGTCTTTTGTTATACACATACTGGAAGGAAATTGCTTACAGGTCTTGAACTGCATATAGTTGGTGTTTTCAAAGTTTAATGACAGTGAAACAGCTTTAAACCATTTATTAATGCCAGAGAAACTTTGATTATCAGCCATTTCTTGACTTGCTATTAATTTCAGTGATTTTATCATTTGCAAACAAAACAAACTTAGCATCTGCAATGTAACAGACGAGAAGTCATTAATGTAAACAAGAAAAAGCAATGGACACAATATGGAACATTGAGGAACACCACATGCAATTAATTCCCAATCAGATGAAGACTGATTGCTTACTCGACGGGTATTTTGCAATGACGCTCTATGTTTTGTGTTAGGTGCATTTTGCAGCACTGCCAGTGACACCATAATATTCTAATTTACTGCTGTGATTCACAAAGTTAAAGACTTTTGACAGTACATAGAAAATGCCAGTAGCCTCTAAATTGTTACCTAATGAATTAAGTACTTTCTCACTGTATGGGCATATCCTTCTCTATATCAGAACTTGTGACTGGGGCAACCTATTATTTGCAGTCAGATGCTTAAGAAAACTATGGAAGTTACTGGTTGATATGTTTGCTAGCTATCTGACATGTTTGCTAGCCGTCTGACATACATTTCAGTGATTTTGTATTTATTTACACATAATAGCTTAAGGCTAAAATCATTATAGTAATATAAACTAAACAACTTTGTACAGCCAAATGGCAGAAATGTTATTCGAACATTATTACATGGCTGTGGCCCAAAAATCATGATAAAACACCTGTAATTTCAAGTAACCCTTTCACACTATGTTTTTTTTTTTTTTTTCCTTTTCTGGAATAACTTATTCCTTACGCTATGCAAATAATAATACTAAAACCTCACATCCTATTTCCGACCTCAACATGTCACTCATTACATAGGGATACTGATTCACTTTTTCAGGCTAGCAAATGGGAAGTTATGGCACACAAAAGGGGTCCAAACATAAGTGCTGTAGATCTGAAGTCAGCCCAATAGGCTGTGTAGTGTTACATTGTGGAACAATGTGTGTGTAGCGTGTGCAGTCACTGCGAGTGAGAAATGAATGGATGGTGTAGCACCAGCCTTTTAGCTTCTTCGCAAAATGGTATTGTGGACTAGGTACAAACCTAGAGAGGTAGCACTGTTTGAAACAGATGGGCCTCACACTCGGAAGGGTGGAAGCACCGGTCACCACCTGGTGGCAAGTTTTATGTGGTTTCTCTAAATTACTTCAGGCAAATGCCGGGATGGCCCCTACTATCGGGCCACAGCCAATTACCTGTCCCCTCCTTGTCAAACTAGACCTGTAAAGATGTAAATGTCTGTCTACACTTAGGTGACAGAAGTCACGGGATACCTCCTAATGCCACATCGGACCTCCTTTTGCCCGGCGTCGTCCAGCAACTCGACATGGCACGGATTCGACGAGTCGTCGAATGTGAAGCTGCCTCTACGACCGTCCGTAATTGTGAAAGTGTGTGTGGTGCAGGATTTTGTGCACAAACTGGTCTCTCAATTACGTCCGACTCATTTGACGGGGTTCGAGTCGGGCAAAATTACTCGTTCAGTTTTCCAGAATGTTCTTCAGACCAGTCGGGGACAATTCTGGCCCAGTGACACGACACACTGTCATCCGTAAAAAGTCCATTGTTGTTTGGGAACATTAAGTCCACAAATGGTCTCCAAGTAGCTGAACATAACAATTTCCAGTCAACGCCCATGGACCAGAGGACCCAATTTGTTTCGTGTAAACACAGCCCACACCTTTACGGAGCCACCATCAGCTAGCTCGGTGCTTTGTCAACAGCTCGGGTCCGAGGTTTCTCGGGGTCTTGCGCCACGTACAAATCCTACCGTCAGCAGCTTTTACCGACTGAAACTGGGACTCACCTGACCGGACCACCGTTTTTCAGTCATCTAGGATTTAACTGATACGGTCACGAGCCCCAGAGAGGCACTGCAGGTGATACGCTGTTAGCAAATGCTTGTCGGTCATCTGTTGCCCTAGCCTATTAACACCAGATTTCACCACACTATCCTACTGGCAATGTTCACTGTACGCCCACACGGATCTATTTAGTTATTTCACAGAGTGTCGCTTGTCTGTTAGTAGTGGCAACTCTACACAAATGCCACTATTCTCAGTCACCAAATGAAGGTGGTCGGCCACTGCACTGTCTGTGGCAAGCGGTAATGCCTGCAAATTGGTGTTCTCGGCACACTCGTGGATCTCGGAATATTGAATTCCCGAATGATTTCTAGCATTTGTAGACTTAGAGAAAGCTTTTGACAATGTTGATTGGAATACTCTCTTTCAAATTCTAAAGGGAGCAGGAGTAAAATACAGGGAGCGAAAGGCTATTTACAATTTGTACAGAAACCAGATGGCGGTTATAAGAGTCGAGGGGTATGAAAGGGAAGTAGTGGTTGGGAAGGGAGTGAGACAGGGTTGTAGCCTATCCCTGATGTTATTCAATCTGTATATTGAGCAAGCAATAAAGGAAACAAAAGAAAAGTTCGGAGTAGGAATTAAAATCCACACAGAAGAAATTAAAACTTTGAGGTTCACTGATGACATTGTAATTCTGTCAGAGACAGCAAAGGACTTGGAAGAGCAGTTGAACGGAATGGACAGTATTTTGAAAGGAGGATATAAGATGAACATCAACAAAAGCAAAACGAGGATAATGGAATGTAGTCGAATTAAGTCGGTTGATGCTGAGGGAATTAGATTAGGAAATGAGACACTTAAAGTAGTAAAGGAGTTTTGCTATTTGGGGAGCAAAATAACTGATGATGGTTGAAGTAGAGAGGATATAAAATGTAGACTGGCAATGGCAAGGAAAGCGTTTCTGAAGAAGAAAAATTTGTTAACATCGAGTATAGATTTAAATGTCAGGAAGTCGTTTCTGAAAGTATTTGTATGGGGTGTAGCCATGTATGGAAGTGAAGTGTGGACGATAAATAGCTTAGACAAGAAGAGAATAGAAGCTTTTGAAATGTGGTGCTACAGAAGAATGCTGAAGATTAGATGGGTAGATCACATAACTAATGAGGAGGTATTGAATAGAATTTGGGAGAAGAGGAGTTTGTGGCACGACTTGACCAGAAGAAGCGATCGGTTGGTAGGACATATTCTGAGGTGTCAAGGGATCACCAACTTAGTATTGGAGGGCAGCGTGGAGGGTAAAAATCGTAGAGGGAGACGGAGAGGTGAATACACTAAGCAGATTCAGAAGGATGTAGGCTGCAGTAGGTACTCCAACTACCATTCCACATTCAAAGTCTGATAATTCCCGTTGTGCAGCCATAATCACATTGGGAATCTTTTGACATGAATTACCTGAGTAAATGTGACAGCTCTGGCAATACACTGCCCTTCTAACCTCGTGTACGCAATACTACCACTATCTGCATATGCGCTTATTTCTATCGCATGACTTTTCTCAGCTCCGTGTATGTATTACATTATTTTTGTTGGTCTTAAATTTTAATACCAAGACATGTCCGATATCTTTGCAAAAATGATCTATGGATGAATAAAACTCTAACTACTACTACTGCTGCTACTACTACTACCACTAGCAGCGGTACTCATGTTACACCTTCAGAAGGTTGGTTTGTGAAAATCCCATTGTATACAAGATATTAGATATAGATGACTTTGCCCTACTGACTGATTCCACACACAATCAAAACTCTTATGTGTTTTTGACATCTCGGTATGTAAGATCTCGTTTTCTGAATTCACAGACAACTTCTTGCACAGATGTGTTGACACTAGTTTTGAATTTGTTCGGCTTTTCTTTGCCAACTAGGATTTGAGTTCATTCTCACCTGCCATGCAGATCTTCTGCTTTTCTAGAAACTTTCTAATATTGTTATTGAACCCTCGTGGAGCCTTCCCGTCTCCCACTAACACTTAGCTTACAATGTGCCTAATTTGTGGCATGTATGCCCAACATTTACCTCCCCAGAGCTGAATGTTTGCTGTTGATAGTTCAGTTCGTTTCTATTCATTTTCATGTTGTACTCATTGAGAGAAATGTATTTCTATCTTCTTCCAATTTTCATTCAACACCAGTGATTGATGGTGCTGTAAGAGCCTCATTATTGCTGATACATATATCTAAAATTAGTAATGTGAAAATTTGAGAACTGTATGTCATCAGCAGATCAAATACATTTATTTATTTATTTGTTGTACTTTATTTCGTGGAACCATGAACTGGTGACTTTCGCAAATGTAGAAATTTTTTACAAGTTTCATACAAACAGAGTAGATGCATTTATTACTTCATAATTATTGCAAATGTTCAAATTTTATGTAACAAAATATATGGAGATTTCAATTGAGTTTAATACTAGTATTCACTCAAAGAGTATAAGCACTTATCAATCGAGAATTATTTCAGTTTCACTTTGAATAAGTTCCCGTTGCGACACCTTATAGAGCTCGACGCTTTCTTGTACCGTATTTGGACGCTAACGTGTGGACTGTGATCTGTTGTTTTCAGCTTAGTTCTTTGTCTGTAGTATCAGTCTTTCTTTCTTGTATTATAGGCATGAATATCAGAGCACATGATTGGTTTGTTTTTATGTATCGCAAAAAATGTAATTAATTTGTAAAGACACAGTGAGCAGACAGTGAAGTATTCATGATTTCTTTGCAGAAGTCACTGTACCCTATTCCACCAATAATCCTGATTGCCGTTTTCTGCAGGGTTAATATTCTGCTCAAATGTATGTTAGCAGCACAGCCCCTTATCATTAGCCCATAATTAATTTATGTAAAAATTGTCCCACAGTGGACAGTTTTTAGTGTCTATTCAGAAAACTACTTTTGATAGCTGGCTAATCAGATGTAGTGATCTACTGCTTTTATTACATATAAAATTGATACGGTTTCCCATCGTAGATTTTCATCTAGGTAAATATCGAGAAATTTAGTCTTCAATTCCACCCATAATAGTGAAAGAGTTTTAGTGTAAATTTGGAAGTTTAAATGGCAATAGCCGTGATTTGCTGATGTTAACCTTCAAGCATCCAGTGTTAACTCATCGTTTTGCTCCCTTGCAGTTGAGTTGTCTCACCAGTCTCTTAAAATAACATTTGGTAAATACATTCAGTATAATATAATGAGATTTTTCTTCCATTCTAAATGTGTGCTTCTCATGATCTGTAGATGGCAGATTGTAATCTCCCCAGATTACTGTGGTGTGATTTGAGGACTTACCAGTATGACCAATGTTTTTCAAGCTCTCTGTGAAACATTCCAACATTTTGATTGTTGATGTAGGTGTATAAAAGAAAATGCTGAATACTGTTTTATATTCACCTTGAAGATTACTTTCCCCCTAAGTATCTCACATCCATATTCTGTATTTACCTTGTGATGCATTATGAGATTTTTCATGCGAGTAAAGACATTTCAATAATTGGTGTATATCCTACATACTGGAAAGTATGTATTCCATTCAGACTTTAATATGTCACTGCCCTTCATTTCCTGTTTCAGCCAGTTTTATGTTCCTACTATGAAATATGAATAATGTAGGAAAACACAGATTGCTACTCACCATAAAAAGATATGTCAAGTTGCAGACAGTTGCAGTTAAAAGACACTTACATATAGCTTTCGGCCACAGCTTTCATCAGTGAAAGAGAGATACACGCACCATTCACACAAACAAGTGAACACACCTCATGCACACGTGACCACCAACTGCAGCATCTCGGGCTGGAGTGTCGCATCACATGAGATGCAAGCGGCAAGGAAGGGGAAGGGATGGTGTATGGGTCTGGTGGAGTGTGCAGGGACTAGAATGTAAACGGGCACAGCATCAGGAGGTTTTGGGGCAGGGAGATGGGGAAAAAGAAGGAGCAAAAAAGGAGAGGAGCAGGAAGAGACAGGCAAATGCATTGGTACAGGGCTGCAAATAAGCAGAGTTGGAGATACGACAGGGGTAGAGGGGGTGGAAACTGCTGGGTCAATGGTGTGGGGGACAGTAGGCTGAGGCTGGGATAATTGCGGGAAAGGAGAATGTGTTGTAGCGATAACTTACAACCACCAATACCACCTTAATTCCAACAATGAATCCTGCCTCTTCCAGTTCATACCACCATCCAACTGTGATCTCCCCCCCCTCCCCCTACCCTGTCCCCCCTACCCTGTCCCCCCTCCCCCCACCTAACCACCTGCTGGTCACTTCCAGGAATTCCTTACCTCCAGCTTAGCCTTACCATCCTTCTCCAGCCCCTTCCTCAGAACACCAACCTTTCAATAGAAGAACAGCCATACACAATATGAAAACAAATCTCGATCTAATCATCCTACCTGCAGACGAAGGTTCCACCACTGTTATTATGAACTGCAATGACTACCTGCAGAAGGCCTCCACCATCTATCTGACTCCTCCACCTATAATCTCTGCCAAAGTGATCCCATCCTAGAAGTCCAACACAAACTCAAATCCCTGCTTAAAAGCTTAGTCATTTCCCAGAACATCTCTCCTGAATCCATTTCCCTCCTCACCTCTGTGACACTCCACAAATCCACCTTCTACATGCCCCCCCCCCCCAAAAAAAACCAACAATCCTGGATGCCCCATTGTAGCTAATTATTGTGCCCCTACTGGAAGAATTGTGGCCCTCATTGAACAACATTTTTAGTCAATTGCCCGTAATCTAGCCTCTCATGTCAAAGACACCAACTACTTCCTTCCCCAGCTCTTCACCATCCCCACCTCTATACTTCCTGGCCCCCTACTCATCACTGCTGACACCACCTCCCTATATGCCAACATCCCACATGCCCACAGTCTTACCGCTATTGAACACTACCTTTTCGAATGTTCTCCAAACTCCCACAACTACTTCTCATTTGAAGGGAATGTATACAAACAAATCTGCGGCACAGCCACGGGCACCCACATGGCACCCTTCTATGTCAACCTGTTTATGGGCCATCTGGAGGACACCTTCCTAGCCTCCCAAAACCCCAAGTCTGGTTCACATTCATTGATGATATCTTCATGATCTGGACTCAGGGCCAAGATAGCCTCCCTGCCTTTGTTCCTTTACAACCTCAACACCTCTCCCATCTGCTTCACGTGTTCCTCCTCAACCCAACGTGTCACCTTCCTAGATGTTGACCTCCTCCCCTGTGATGGCTCCATCTGCAGTTCTGTCCACATTAAGCCCACCAATCACCAGCAGCACCTACATTTTGACTACCGTTATTCCTTTCACATAAAAAAAATCTCTCCCTTACAGCCTGACTACCTGGGTATGGTGCATCTGCAGTGACAAAAACTCCCTTGCTCAGTATGCTGAGGGACTCATCAAGGCCTTCACAGACAGGCACTATCCCCACACCCAGTCTGCAAACAGATCTCCCATGCCATTTCCCCTCACCCCCACCCCCCAATCCTCCCACCACCCCCAAGAACCAGCCATAATGATATGTCCCCTTCATCACCCAGAACCACCCCGCACTGGAACAACTGAACTACAGCCTTCGACAGGGCTTTGATTACGTATCATTGTGCCCTGAAATGAGGGACATCCTACACGAGGTACTTCCCACCCCTCCTAAAGTGATGTTCTGTTGCCCATCAAACCTGCACAACATCCTAGACCATCCCTATGCCCTCCCAATCCCAACCCCTTGCCACGAGGGTCGTATCCTTGTGGAAGACACAGGTGCAAAACCTGTCCAATCCATCCCCACAGCACTTCCTATTCCAGTACTTTCACAGGTTTATCCTACCCCATCAGGGTCCGGACCACCTGCGAAACCATCCGTGCCATTTGCCAGGTCTGCTGCAATCCCCGCACAGCTTTTTATATTGGTATGACTACCAACCAGCAGTCCACCAGGACAAATGGCCACTGCCAAACTGTGGCCAAGAGCAAAGTGTGTCACCCAGTGGCACAACATGCAGCTGAACACAATACACTTGATTTCAATGGCTGCTTCACTGACTGAGCCATCTGGATCCTTCCCTCCACCGACAGCTTTACTGAACTGCGCAGATGGGAGTTATCCTTACAACACATTCTTCATTCCCGTAATTATTCCGACCTCAATCTACGGTAACGTGCTGTACCCGCACCCTCCACTCGACAGTTTCCACTCCCTCTATTCCCATTCTCATCTCATATCCCATACATTTATTTGCAGTGCTCTACCAACGCATCCCCCATCTTTCCCTGGTCCTCTCCTTTTTTGCTCATTTTTTCTCAACCTCCCTGCACCACAACCTCCTAACGCTGTGCCTGTTGACATTCTAGTCCCTGCACACTCCACCAAACAGGGTTCGCTTCTCTACCCATCCGTGCACCATCCCTTCCGCTTCCCTGCCCCCTCCAGATTGTTGCTCGCATCCCACATGATGTTCCACTCTAGCCCGAGATGCTGGAGTTGGTGGTCGCATCTGTGTGAGGTGTGCTTGCTTGTGGGTGTGAGTGGTATTTGTGTGTCTATTTTACTGATGAAGACTGTGGCCAAATGCTATTTGTAAGTGTCTTTTAATTGCGTCTGTCTGTAACTTGACGTGTCTTCTTTACGGTAAGAAGCAATCTATCTTTTCCTGCACTGTTGATATTCCTACTTGGTGTTTCCTTTGTTTTAGTAAGAAATATACATTACCATCATTAATCAGTGAGAGTAATAATTCTGGGGCATACCTGTGACGACTTCTATCGTTATCTAACATTAGGTTTCAGGTACCTTTTACTAAACATCAGTGCTGAATATTTTCCTGTGTAACAATTTCAAGAAATGAGTAAAGTAATTAAGACGTGGTCCAATATAGTCCTAGATTCACATTTTACTGAGGCAAAACTGTTCCCTACTGTTGAGATGAGAAGTACCATAATTTGTACTGAAGCAGGATTATACACACCTTAAAATTTCAGGTTTGTTATTAGAATGTCAATGGAAATACAGTCAAGTGCTTTCCTTAGATAGCATAATACAAGTGTCATTATATTCTTATTTTCAAAGGCTGATAATGTTTCACCAATAAAGAAGCTACCCTGCCAAAATCCAGACTGACTGTTACCGTACGTCATTGGTTAAAGTTGACGAGTTGCATTACATTTTTCAGTATTCTCTATTGAAATAATTGATACTGCGTGATAGCTTCGCATAGATGTTTGCCTTCCTTCTAAATTTTGGAACCACTTTTTAGATTTTAGGGGAATCAGGAAAAATTCCAGACTATAAACATTTATTAAATATTAAAGTCATTAAGGTACTGATCGTGCCTATCAGCTAGGACAACAGAGGATTGCCATTAGTACTGTAATGCCATGATGCAGTTCTTTCGCACAGCTCCTAGAGTGTTGCGAAAAAGTAGTTTTTCATTTATTGTGTAAACATAAGATACCACAGCAATGTTAAGTAAACCACAAAGCATTTAGAAATGATTCTTTTTTCTCACAGCCATTGGTTTCACAATTCACAATCAAATTAGCATTTTCCATCTGACCTTAGACCTCGGGCTACACTAACATCAATTTGTCACCAATATCAATATCCAATATTTTGGGGTGGGGGAGGGGGTGTTCAATACCACCACACTCTCTCTCTTTGGAGAAAATATAAATACCTTATTTAGAAAGTTCTACAGTTTAGTTTATCACTTTAGGTTTTAAATTCGTCAACATTCACAACGATTTTTAACGACATGAAACAGAAAATGTTAATACAGTAAAATGAACTAGGTCGCTGGTTTAATTGTAATTCATCACTCACAGGGAACCCCCCAGGGGGTCCACAACTCTTTTGTGGATACGTGCGTAGCGAGCACGGGACCCTGAGCTAATGTGGCCTTCCTTCCTTTCCGGGCTGCATACCTTCCCTTTCCGCATCCTTCCCTATCCCCCATCTTCGCCCCCCCCCCCCTCTCCTCTGGCTCTTTCCTTCCCTTTCTCCCCCTCTGGGAGTATGGTTTGTGCCTACTTCCGAAGACGGACACTTGTAAATGTACCGCATTCTTCGCCTTCCTTGCTAGTATGTCTTCATACTTCCTTTGTCCTTCTCTTTTCCTTACCTCTTCTCTTTACCCTTTTCTCCGCTGCGGCGTTTGAGACCTCTCTTCTTTCCTTTCCCTTTCTCTTTCTTCCTCCCTGTGCGTGTCTGAAGGCCGACCCACGCACTTCCATGCGTAGCCGGTGACGGGGTAACGCGTAATTCCCCGCCTCGGGTAGACAGGTAGGACACGTACATACCCCCTGGTAACGGCGAGGCCCAGGGAGGGGTGATTACCCGAGCTGATACCTTCCGAAAGTGCCGATTGGTCCCTCCGTCCGTTTGTCGGGAGGTGTGACCTGAGGTGTGAACAATCACCTAAGGCGTGAGTGCCCTCAGAGAGGGCCCCCACAAGGGAGGAGCGCGCCATCGGAGACGCCGGTAATCATGGGGGATTCTTCCGCAATGGTTTCCTCACCTTCCACTATGTCTGCTCACAAACGTAAGTTCACTGAGTCTCAGCCACAGTCAGTTCTTCCATCGTTGCCACAGTTCCTTGTTGTTTCTCGGTCTGACGAAGGTCACGACTTCTCCACGGTCAACCCTTTCATTATTCAGAAAGGTGTCGACGCAATTGCAGGTCCTGTAAAGTCTTGTTCCAGATTACGGAATGGCACCCTGTTGTTAGAAACAGTCAGTGCCCTACAGGCACAAAAATTGCTGCATACCTCACTACTACACACCTTCCCTGTCCGGGTGGAACTGCACCGTACTTTAAATTCCTCGCGCGGAGTCGTTTATACACGCTCCCTCGATGGATTGTCTGACGAAGAAATTCAGCACTACCTGTCTGACCAGGGCGTAACGGCTGTTCATAGGGTTATGAAAAGGGTTGACACAAACATCATTCCAACCCGCACTGTCTTCTTGGCATTTGACAAAGTTCAACTCCCATCGAAAATCAAAGCAGGCTATGAGATAATTTCCGTTCGCCCTTACGTCCCAAACCCTACGCGTTGCTATCGGTGTCAGCGGTTCAATCACACCAGCCAGTCCTGTTCCAATCTGGCCAAATGTGTTACGTGTGGCAAGGATTCCCCTGAGGGTGCTTGTCCACCTTCATCCCCTCGCTGCATCAACTGTATGGGTGACCACGCTGCTTCCTCTCGAGATCGTCCCGTTTTTAAGGACGAAGAGCTCATTCAGGAAATTAGAGTAAAGGAAAAGGTGTCGACCTTTGCTGCTCGAAAATTATTCGCCAGTCGACAGTCCAGCGTGCCTCAGAAAGGAAAATACAGCACTGTCCTTGCTTCTCCTCGGCCAACAAAGGAGGCGGCCACGCAGACTTGCGACCTCACCTTTAGTGCCACGGTCGTCAGATCGGCCAGCGCAAAGATCGCCCATTCAACCTCACTACTTTCGCCTGCCCACTCTCTGGCTCGCCCTTCGTCGAGTTCTGCTAAATCTCGAGCCCAAAAGTCAGACACCAAGACTTCAAAAAAAGAGCATACTCGTGAAGAGTTTTTACATACGGCAACTTCCCAACCATCGGTTCCTCCTTCCTCTAAGCATCATACTTCCAAGAAACTACAAAGAAACCCAGTTCCTCTCCTTCTCCGCCAAGGCGTGTCCCATCTACAGCACCACCTGGCGGAAATCGCCCTCGGCCATCTTCTGTGTCGCCGAGGCGCACTGCTGGCGGCCGATCAACCGGCCGATCGCTGATGGCAGGAGCTGCTCCTGACCAACCTATGGATCAGGATCTTCTGCCTTCGGCTGCATGACATTCCATGCTGTCGGTCGCAAGCTCAGAGCAGTCGTTGAGTTGACAGCGACCTTGGTCACATTCCTCCATTTTCTGTTCACCCTATGTCCATTATCCACTGGAATATCCGCGGTATTCGAACCAATCGGGATGAATTGTCGATCCTCTTACGATCCTACTCGCCGGTCATCTTCTGTCTTCAGGAAACAAAGCTGCGTCCCCATGACCGCTTTGTTCTCCCTCATTTTCAGTCCGTCCGATATGATCTCCCCTCTGTTGAAGGCACTCCAGCGCATGGAGGACTCATGATTCTTCTCCATGGAACTCTCCATTATCACCCAATCCATTTAAACACTTCCTTCCAAGCTGTCGCCGTCCGTCTTTCCCTTTCCGGATACACGTTCTCTCTTTGTACTGTATACATTCCATCGTCCACACCAATGGCACGAGCTGATCTCCTTCATCTTCTTGGTCAGCTTCCACCCCCATATTTGCTGGTTGGGGACTTCAATGCCCACCACCCGCTTTGGGGATCTCCACATCCTTGTCCACGTGGCTCACTATTGCTAGACGTCTTCCACCAAGCGGATCTAGTCTGCCTCAACACTGGGGTCCCCACATTTTTGTCTGCCTCCACGGCAAATTTATCCCATTTGGACCTTGCGGTCGGTACTGTTCCGCTAGCTCGGCGCTTCGAATGGTTCGCCCTTGATGATACACACTCGAGTGACCACTTTCCATGTGTCCTTAGACTGCAGCCTCAACTGCCCTACATGCGCCCGCGACGCTGGAAGTTTGCCCAAGCCGATTGGACACTTTTTTCGTCTCTAGCGACATTCGATGGCCGTCACTTTCCCAGCGTCGACGATGAGGTCACACATATTACCAACGTTATTCTTACACCTGCGGAACATTCAATACCACGCACCTCCGAATTGCCCTGGCGCCCCCAGTTCCTTCTTGGAACGAGGCATGCCGTGATGCAATACGTGAGCGGCGACGTGCTCTCCGCCACCATCCTACTTTGGCCAACTGTATCCGCTATAAGCAGTTCCGAGCGCGATGCCGTCGTGTCATCCACGATAGCAAGAAGGCAAGCTGAAAATTCTTTATTAGCTCATTTAACACCTTCACTCCCTCCTCGGAAGTTTGGAGTCGGCTTCGACGGTTCTCAGGCGCGCCTAGTTTCTCCCCGGTCTCTGGGCTCACTGTCGCGCATGACACATTAGTGGACCCTGTCGCAATTTCTAACTCGTTGGGTCAGCACTTTGCTGAGATTTCGAGCTCTTCAAATTACCCGCCAGCGTTTCTCCCGAAGAAACGTGCAGCGGAAGTGCGACCTCTTGCTTTCTCCTCTCAAAATCGCGAAAGCTACAATACTGTTTTCTCCTTGCGGGAACTCCAACATGCACTCTCTTCTTCTCGCTCCTCCGCCCCAGGACCGGATGGTATCCACGTCCAAATGTTGCTGCATTTATCAACCCATAGTCTGCGTTACCTCCTTCGCCTTTATAATCGAATTTGGACTGACAGTACTTTTCCCAGACGATGGCGGGAAGCTATCGTCGTTCCTGTTCCGAAACCTGGAAAGGACAAACATCTCCCCTCTAGCTATCACCCCATTTATCTCATGAGTAGTGTCTGTAAGGTTTTGGAGCGTATGGTGAATTATCGTTTTGCGTGGTGGCTGGAATGCCGCAGTCTTTTAACACCTGCCCAATGCGGATTCCGAAAGCATCGTTCTGCAGTTGACCATCTTGTTGCTCTCTCCACTTATATCATGAACAATTTTCTCCGGAAACGCCAAACAGTAGCAATATTTTTTGATCTGGACAGAGCATACGATACCTGTTGGAGGACAGGCATCCTCCGCACACTGTTCTCTTGGGGCTTTCGAGATCGGCTGCCCCTTTTTCTTCGCGAATTTATGGCAGAGCACACATTTAGGGTGCGGGTGAACACTACTCTCTCCCGTACTTTCTCCCAAGAAAACGGGGTACCCCAGGGCTCCGTGCTGAGTGTTGTACTGTTTGCCATTGCCAGCAATCCAATTATGGATTGTCTCCTTCCTGATGTCTCGGGCTCCCTCTTTGTGGACGATTTTGCGATCTACTAAGCTCTCAACGGACCAGCCTTCTTGAACGACGTCTTCAAGGATGTCTCGATCGCCTCCACCCTTGGAGCATCGAAACCGGCTTCCGTTTTTCTCCCAGTAAGACCGTTTGTGTTAATTTTTGGCGACGTAAGGAGTTTCTTCCACCCTCCTTACATATAGGTCCTGTCAACCTTCCGTTTTCAGACGTCGCTAAATTTTTGGATCTTATGTTTGACAGAAAACTGTGCTGGTCCTCCCACGTTTCCTATCTTTCGGCTCGCTGTCTGCGATCCCTCAACACCCTCCGTGTCCTGAATGGTACCTCTTGGGGAGCGGACCGAGTGGTCCTTCTCCGCCTCTATTGCGCCTTAGTGCGCTCGAAATTGGACTATGGAAGCATTGTCTACTCCTCTGCTCGGCCGTCTATTCTTCGGCGTCTCGACTCTATCCACCACTGCGGATTACGTTTAGTGTCTGGAGCTTTTTACACCAGCCCTGTGGAAAGCCTTTATGCTGAGACTGCTGAACCTCCGCTGTCCAATCGGTGAGCAGTCCTTCTGAGTCGTTATGCTAGCCATCTGTCTTCCATGCCTGCTAATCCAGCCCATGACATTTTTTTCGAAGCCTCCTTTGATGTATGGTATGCAGGCCGCCCTTCCTCCTTACTACCACCGGGAGTCCGCTTCCGTCAACTGCTCCATTCTCTTTCCTTCCGCTTTCCTAAAACCTTCTTGACAACTTGGGGTACAGCACTGCCTTGGCTCCGTCCCCGGATCTGCCTGCTCCGTGACCTTTGTCGATTTCCCAAGGATGGTACCCCTTCACTTGTTTATCGTCGGGCATTTGCTGCTCTATGTGCACAAATGACGGACGCCACATTTATTTACACCGACGGCTCGAAAACATCGTTAGGTGTAGGGAGTGCCTATATTGTTGGCGACACCCCAAATCACTTTCGGCTTCCCGACCAGTGTTCGGTTTATACTGCGGAGCTTTACGCTGTTCTCCAGGCTGTCCACTACATCCGCCGCCATCAGCGGATACAGTACGTTATCTGCTCAGATTCTCTCAGCTCTCTCCTCAGTCTCCAAGCTCTTTATCCTGTGCACCCTCTGGTCCACCGGATTCAGGACTGTCTGCGCTTGCTCCACCTGGGGGGCGTCTCGGTGGCGTTCCTCTGGCTCCCAGGACACGTTGGTATCTGTGGAAATGAGGCGGCCGATATTGCAGCCAAGGCTGCAGTCTCTCTTCCTCGGCCAGCTATTCAATCGATTCCCTTCGCCGATCTACGGAGCGTTCTATGTCGACGTGTTGTTCATTTATGGCACACGCATTGGTCGACACTTACCCATAATAAATTGCGGGACATGAAAGCTCTTCCTTGTGCTTGGACCTCTTCCTCCCGAACGCGTCGTCGGGAGGAGGTAATTTTAACTAGACTCCGGATAGGGCACTGTCTTTTTAGCCATCAACGTCTTTTAAGCGGCGATCCTCCCCCACTCTGTCCCCACTGCTCTCAGCTGTGGACGGTAAGACACCTTTTAATTGAGTGCCCCTATTTTAATCCGTTACGCTCCCGTCTACAGCTTTCGCCTGATATATCGTCGATTTTAGCAGATGACACGCGCTCAGCCGACCGCGCTCTCAAGTCTATTGGTGCCAGTGAAATGACGTCAGTCATTTGAAGCTTTTTTTGGGGACAACCAACCCCTTTCTGTAGTGGATTTTTAAGCCTTCCTTCTGCTTTTAGTTTTTCCAATTTTATGACTTTGTTCCCATTGCTGCTGGTTTTCAATTTCGGCTTTTTACTGTTTCCTAAGTCACGGACCGGGCGCTAATGACCATAGAAGTTTTGCGCCCTAAAAAAAAAAAAAAAAAAAAAAAAAAAAAAAAAAAAAAAAAAAAAAAAAAAACCTCACAGGGAAGCTTGTAACCGCAACTTATAACTACTACTGCGTAACAAATAGGTTTCTGGTACTTAGTATCAAATTCGAAGTGCAACGTTGCAACTTATTAACCGCAAATAACATCTCTAACCGCTAATAAAGTTTAGCATGCACCAAGTTTTCATATGTAGGCAAATTCCTGGGCAACAGCTACATGGAAATTATAGCAGTAAATAGAGTTTCTAAGAATTGTTTAATAGGGGAGGGGCGGAACAAACGCCTATCGGCGTCTGGTAACATTTTATTTTCGGCCTACATCAAAATTCTTGTGAGAATTAAACCAAAAAATGAACAAACTTTTTAGTTTTGCTTCTAAATTGAGACCAGTATTTGTAGAGGTGAGTTTGACTTTCCTTTATATTATGAACCATTTTTAGTTTGCTTTGTGTTTATTACAAGTACAAGAGAATACTTTGTCTTCAAAATTGATGAAAAGGGAATTTATTTCTACTAGAAATATCTGCGCTGTGAACGGCATTCGATATTCCATTTGCTTTAACTCCTATCTTCGCGAAATCGCGCATAGTAGCTGCACTACTTCGCCTTTTTGTTGATAAGAAGTTTGGTTACAGTCTGAGTGGATAAACAGAATACATTACACAAAAGTAGAGTGCAATTGTGACGTAGATTGGCTGTATCGGTATTACAGAACTCATCATATTTGGTCTTGACGCTGTGGTGGATTACGAACATATGATTTTTTTCATACAGGGTTGAATGTGATAGTATTCTTAATTCGTTTGTGTCTTTTTAATGAGTATTCAGTATTATGCAATGTTCTGTAAGACTTAGAACTATATACGGCATTTCTGACGGATAACCAGTAATCTGTTGTAAATAAATTGTTGAGTTTTTTAGCGAACCACCTCCGCTTCGGTACTAGAAAAACAGATACTTCCGTCTGTTATCTCGTCTACTTTTTGTTATCGATGTCATGAGTTGGACGAACGATGTTGAGGTCCGAGGGGAATGTAAACAATGTTGCTGATACGCCCTTCTCAGATCTAAGAGATTCACAGCACAAACGCCGAAGGAAAAGAAAAATAATTAGTGAAAAATTGCCGAATCAAACAAAAGCACCTACTGGAGACATGAGAAAGACGACAAATTATTAGATGCTTGTATTAGGCGGGAACGGAGTAAATAAGAACAAGCTTCGTTATTCTATATGTTAAAAGAGAAAAGTACTGTGAATTTTCTTGACAGTAAACAAGTGGGAATATGTCCTTGAATGTAAACATGTGCAATTATGCAGATTACAATAACGAAAGGCCTCATCATCCTCGTTGCTATCTCTATCCATATATGTTACAAACCGTTGATAAAATGACCCACGATCACGCTATCTGCCCTCTAACAAATTTGATAGCAGATTTTATCAAGTGCTTAGACTGTGCGACAAATCATATGCATATTTCACATTTCATCAATCGTATTTTATTGACATTATCTTCCTTATATGTATTTCTAATAAAGCCCTGTAAGTGCTTCGAGTATTTCACTACAGACGAGAAACCATCTTACACAAATCAGCTACAGTACTAAAATGCGAAACAGCACCAACGTAAATGTCTGCGGTTGCTAATAATCACAGTGCAAATGTTAATCTATCACATTTACGTACAAAGTGAGACACCTAAATTCTTCCTTTGCTGCGCCAAGTTGCACGCTTCGTTTCTCCATTGCGACGACAATGCCCTGTACGGCTTGTAAGTTAAGCAACTTAACCGCGACGTTAGCGTCAAAAATCAATGCACAGCGTATGCTATGATCTTAGTTCCCTCGCATTGTCTTTCTTTCGCTTCAGCGTAAATTCTTATTCGCAGGTACAATTAAGATAGTGCGCATCCCCTGTGCATTTTTTGCGATGGGCATTCGTCTTTGTTTGATTCGGTCTTAATGGTGTTCCTCTTAACAAACAGAAAGAATCCTAGAGAATCAGATTATAAACGTTGGCCGGTCGATGCGGAATGATCTGTGTGCCCCAACGTATCTGTGCAGGCAGATCATAGCGAATAGTTTGACAGTTGGCGCAGGTATGACACGTTTGCAGACATGCTAGATGGAGGTGTGAGCAAAATCGCTCCTACTTCTGAGCGCGATTCACCTCTGCGCAGCTATATCGTAGCATTTGAACAGAAGAGCACCGCAAATCTGTCGGTGTAACCCGTTTGCACTGGCTACTTATTCAGTCTACCTCCTCGTCTTCAGTACACTGAATTCTGAAGTGGCCGAACTGCGCCATTGCAATAGGGAGTTCATTGATGAATTTATTGAAATAAACAAAAGTGACAAAAAATGGGATACCTGCCAACATAGTGTCGGACTCCTTTTGCCCTGCGTAGTACAGAAACTCACTGTGACATGGGCTCAATAAGACGTTGGAAGCCCTCTGCAGAAATATTGTGCCATGCTGCCACTATAGGTGTCCACAACTGCGAAAGTGTTGCAGATGCTGTATTTTCTGCGCGAATTGACCTCTCGACTAAGCCCCATAAATGTTCAATGGGATTCATGTCGGGCGATCTGAGTGCTCAAATTATTTACTCGAATCGACCAAAGTGTTTTACGAACCAATTGTGAACAGTTGTGGCCTGGTGATAAAGTGCATTGTCATCCATAAAAATTCCATTTTTTTGGTGGGGGGGGATTATTAAGTCCACGAATGGATGCAAATGGTCTCTGATTAGCTGAACATAACCATTTCTGGTCAATGATCGGTTCAGTTGGACCAGAGGACCCAGTTCATTCCTTGCAAACACAACCAACACCATTATGAAGCCAGCACCAGCTTGCACAGTGCCTTGTTGACAAGTTTGGTACACATATTTGTGAGGCCTGTACCACATTCGAACCTTACTGTTAGCACTTAACAACTGAATTTGAGACTCTTCTGACCAGGCCACAGTTTTCCAGTCGTCTAGGGTCCAACCAATATGATCACGAGCCCAGGAGAGGGGTTGCAGGCAATGTTGTGCTTTTTTAGCAAAGGCATTCGTGTCGATTGTCTGCTGCCGTAACCAATTAATGCCAAATTTTCCTAACAGATACATTCGACGTACGTCCAACATGAATTTCTGTGGTTATTTCTCACGGTGTTGCTTGTCTGTTAGTACTGACAACTCTGCACAAATGCCGCTGCTCTCAGTCATTAAGCGAAGACTGTCAGCCACTGTGTTGTCCGTGGTGAGAGGTTATGCCTGAATTTGGTATTTTCACCACACTCTCGACATGTGGATCTTTGAATATTGAATTCCCTAATGATTTCCAAAATGGAATGTCCCGTGCGTCTAGCTCCAACTACTATTCCACGTTCAAAGTCTACGAATTCCCACCGTGTCATAATAACATCGGAACCTTTTTACGTGAATTACCTGAGTACAAATGACACCCCAAACAATGCACTGCCCTTTTATGCCACTTGTATATGATACTACTGCCATCTACATATGTGCATATCGCTATCCCGTGACTTTTGTCATCTTAGCGTATATAGGAATCGTATGTGTTTGTGGAAAGTTAAGAGCGTAGTTTACGTATCACACCATATCTTGACTCAAACACTCGCCTGGGGGTATAAGAGTTTTATTACGAATGTGTTGTCTACCGACACCCTCGCTAATCGATAGAAGAGAGATGTTGTAATTTAATGTTCTGATCCCCTTGCAGAAGACAGAACTGCTCCTGAAAGGGAACAAGTAACCCACAGTAACACAGCAACATTTAATTAGCAATGAGCAAACACAACACAATAAATTCACAAAAACAAGGAATACATAGAACAAGCATATAACATCTAAAAAAACAACAGCTTCCCTGGTGGCTGAGCTCGGAACTGTTTCGGCAGCCGCAATTCACCGGGCTACATCACGCAGGACTCCACCACGTGCACTATGCGAACACTTAATTCTGCACGAGTGTGTGATGACACTCGACGAAAGCAGAATGTCAGTGTTGAGGAAAGGAACAGAGAAATGGACACATCATCCGGAACAAGTTTTCCACACTGGTGATCATTCTGCTTTGGGAGTTTGCGTCCTCTGTGGTACTTGAGTGCAGTCTTAAGTTTGGTTTTTGGTAAGGCTCATTTGAAAGTGTTGTGTTAACAATTTTGACAGGAAAAATACTAGCTGCTTATGACTCACTATGTGCATCAGGAGGGTGACAGAAAACGAGTGTCCAAGGGGGTGCAGAGATTAATCTTTTACGGGGTGTACGTATTACACTTCACGAAATGGACAGTGTCGACATTCGAGAAATGTTCAAAATAGACCATTAACTTACACCACGAATACCAAATCAGAAATGGTGTGCTACAGTAATTGCAGAGATTCGCACCGTCAAGATTGAAGATGAGCTCCTCGGGAGTAATAAACCGCGTAGGACGGCCAGCTAGGTATCCACTCTTAAGGAATGCATATAGAATCATATTGGTGTAACGGGGTGATAAGAACTGACAGTATATGCAACTGAATGTGAAATAGTCTGCCAGGAACTTGTTGTGAAACTGGCTATCTTTTAAGATGTAGCTGCAGATAGTGCAATAATATGTTTTATAAACATGGAAAAACAAACATCCAGTGGATCCAGGTGGTACGAATTGCAATGTCACACACTTTTCAGGATGGATAATTTGTCCTTACAGAGTATGATTTTTATACTCAGACCATCAATCAGGCAAAAGCAAGCTATTTTGACCAGGTACTAGCCAAAAGCAAGTCTTATACCATAGTTGAAGTTTTCTTATGCCCATTTCTCCACTCTTGCTTGCTGTGACATAAATATTCCCAACTGCCCTTGCTAGATCGTGCACACAAGAAAGAATGTAGGAAGCAGAGCACCTCCAACTTCTCACAGCACAACAAATAACTTCCAGCCAATTTACCATCCAGATTACCAGTCGGCGTAATTGTATATAAATGCATTAAGGAAGTGATGGTATTTAATCTTGATAAAACTTTCATGGTACCTCTAATTTCCAGGGTTCCTTTCACATGCATCTTCTCTTCAAACTCCAATTGGTCAGAGTTGAAAACAAATTCCTTACTGAATGATAAGATAAGTTTGTTTACTTCATCAACAAATTTTTGGACTTATTCTGCAGTTCGTTGTGCATCCTTAAGTTGACACTTTATTTGAAAATTTTGTATCTTACATGTTCTAATTCTGTAGCACTTTTTGAAGTTATGCAATCATCTACTGCTTCCCTTGAGGTTGCTGTAATCTATATGGTGTGCAATTTGATGTGCATAATGAATCAGGTCACTATTATACACGTCCTGTAAATTGTATCGAGCACCCCTGAAACACGCAAACACCAGTTTTTGTAAAAAGTGCAGCATGTCCTCCCTTGAATATCCATAGTTTTTTTTACCCATTCAATTGTTGTACTGCTGTGGAGCTATCTGAAATCTGTTCATAATTATCTTTTCACTATGGTGCGAATGATCTTCCATGTATTTAGTTATGTTTAGTACCCGCTACTTGGACAATGATTGTCTTTTACTACAGTCCACTGGAAACAGGATTTGTGGTTCCCTATCTGACAAGCTTGATAAACTACATGGCTCAACACCTGTTTCAGTATCACTTTCATTTATTAAGCACGTATCGTCGTCATTGTACTCCTCAAGTATATTGTCCGCACAGTCGAGGTTATATGACGACACCCATTCCACTGCTTCAACTTGTAGAAATGCTAATATTTCATTTGCCACTTCTTTCTCACTCTGTGAAATTCCTTGGGTTCTTTTCTGATGAAATGTCAACTTCAGCAACTGTTATTGTAGATATAATGTAATGTTTGCTTGTTTATCATTGCTATTGCTCTGCCTTGTAACAACACCACTACCACTCTAGCACTGTGGTGGGTTAGTCACCAACTAAACAGTTCAACTACATTCCATAGCTTCATGATGTGTTCACCATTGGATACCCCCGGTCTCACCCCCTGTTGCCATTAGCAGCCAATATTGTGGTTGCACAGAAGACAATATGTAGGGTGTCAAACGCTGCGAGCATCGCTGGCCTTTTGCGACCTCACACTTGAGAGATTGCTTGCCGGGCTCTGGAAGAATCCAATGTCTTCTTGGCATTTTGGATGGTGATGCCTCTTGTGGCATTTTGGATGGTGATGCCTCTTGGAACATATAGACAGGTTTGACTCTGTTGGGGGAAACAGTTGTCTTGCTGCCATTCACTGAGATGTCCAACATTCTGTGTACCTCTTTGTAACACCGTATGGGCCAGTGTACGGTGGTTGGAATGGTGGTTTCATGGTTTTGGTACAGAGCGTGACATGTGGACAGCTGTCTAGATCTCAATGCACATAAGAAGGTGGTGTGCCACGACAGGAAGTTTTTGAAGGCCAGATCTGAGTGATATGATCCCACAGATGACATAAGAATTCTAATTTGAAAATTTCCCGGCAAATCAACTGTTCAAAAAATTTGGGGCTTGCGGCTGGTCATTGTAAACTTTACGTAAAGTTTATTACGACTGGCTGCATGCCCAAAATCTTTTTGAACATAAGAATTCTAGCTGGTCTTGTGTGGATGTATGCAGGACATAGGCATCAATGATTTCACCAGGAAGACACAATTTCTCATATCTCTCCATATACTAGCTCCACAGCCAAAGAATCATTGTCAGGTTTATATGTGATTCACAAGCTGAGGAGGACAATAGAAAGAACTAATGTCCAAGTTGTGTCACGGGCCATAAGCGACACTTACTATAACATTTGTATACATAAAGTGATGTTGCGATTCGATTTGTTTGTCAGATACAAATTGAGCAGCTGCCATTTTGATTTCATGGTTTCCAAAGCAAATGTGCCATAATTAGTGGTTCTTGTGTTTGTACTAGTATATTATGAAAATATGCAATTCCAATGATACATCACATGAAAGATCTCTCCAAACCACATCAGTTGTGGTATGGTTTGCTGTGCTAAAACTTCAGAAGTCTGAAATCAGTCTATATAACTTTAATCATGATTTAAAACAGAAGTATAGAAATACCATTAAATAGAACCTCAATGGAACAGGGCTTTTACTCACATGGGGGGAGCATGACACTGAATTTCAGAACTGGCTGAACACGTGCTTAGAATACAAATCGCTCATTTAAAAAAACAGTGAGATGAGCCATTCAGATGCAAAACTGTGCATTTTACCTTGAGCAATATTTGAATATCACCTATTCAAAGTCTAAGGGAGTAACTTCGATAACACAAAGAAACAAAAATATCGATACAATAGAACTGAAAACAAACATGTTTCAATGTTATGATTTGTTATTATATTTCTGTAGACTTAAAATAATTGTGCTACCTCAGCAGCAAACTTTTTCCACTGACTTGATAGTGTTGCCACACCTATTCAGTCTTCGTTTAGTCCCCCTTAAACATCCCAACAACCACCACCACCTATTCAGTCTTCAAAGTGCAGATGTGGGATTTCATTGGAGCGGTCAAAGCAAAGTGGAACAGAACAACAGGTACATCTAACTAAATCCACTTCTTTGCATTCGACATCACTTCTGCAATCGAGCAGTACATTATCAAATGCCGCACTAATTACTTTTTTAAAATGATGCTATTGGTGTGTCAATATCATAATCTGCCCATAACTGAGCATAGTGTAATATGTAGGCTTGTACTTTGGTGCAGAAAGTTTATTGTATAGTACACTTTGCTCTGACCACTTCACTGAAATCCCACGCCTATGCTTTTGAACACTGAATAGTTGTTCAGTACTATCACGTCAATAGCAACAGTTTGTTGTTTTCATGCAGTTCCGAGTTGTTGAAGTCCTGTACATCCCACATCAGTAAAATAATTATTGAATTATGAAACACAGCTTTTGTAAACTGAATCTGTAATTAAGGGAATTTTGACCGTTTGAATGTGTCAACATTTACAACAAACATTCAGAATGCAAACCTGCTCGTACAGTGTAATGCACACCAGCTTGTGAGACAGAAAGGTGTAGCTGTACCTATGTATGTGCACTGTAACTCAAAGAAGGAGCTGTCAAAGGCTACCAAAGTTTCCAGTCTAATTTATAACCGTGCCAATTTCTCAATACTAGTAATTGGTGAGCTGTAACCTGTACTCAAAAATGATTTCCATTCTTCAAAAAATTTTGATTTTGGTATTTAGAATCAGCAAGCCATTGTGAGTGTTCTTTGTCCACATATAAACAGGAAACAACTGTTACGATTCCACTCCATATCAAGCAGAGAGGGTGTGCTTGTGAGAATCAGAGACAGGTGGTCGGCACTCATACTGCGACCGTGTTTATATTGTGCTGTGGTTTATAACTGGAATCTGTGCACAGAGGCGTAGGACTGGTTCCTTTCTGCAGTTCAATAAGACCTTTATGAAGAAGTAACGGAAGAGATTGAGGACTCTATTTCAGCACTGGTCTGTAATCCGTCTTGACTGCAGTACTTCATTGAATCTGCCGTCACACCAAAAATGGAAATAATTTATTATAAATAGTGTGGTAAGCAAAAATACTAAGATACACTCTATTTCATTAAAAGCATCTGGAGACGTGTTAGTGGACATTAACATGTGACATGTTCACCATTAACATTTTTGGAGGCTGGAACTCAGCTGGAAACATTTTCATTGAGGTGTCTGTACGCCTATCTACATGTACACGGATACTCTGCAAATCACATTTAAGTGCCCGGCAGAGGGTTCTTCGAACCACCTTCACAATTCTCTATTATTCCAATCTCGTATGGTGTGCGGAAAGAACAAACACCTATATCTTTCCGTACGAGCTGTAATTTCCTTTATTTTATTGTGGTGATTGTTTCTCCCTATGTAGGTCGGTGTCAACAAAATATTTTCTCATTCGGAGGAGAAAGTTTGTGACTGGAATTTTGTGAGAAGATTCCGTCACAACGAAAAACGCCTTTCCTTTAATGATGTCCAGCCCAAATCCTGTATCATTTCCGTGACACTCTCTCCCATATTTTGCAATAATACAAAACGTGCTGCTCTTCTCTGAACTTTTTCAATGTACTCCATCAGTCCTATCCAGTAAGGATCACACATTGTGCAGCAGTATTCTAAAAGAGGACGGACAGGCGTAGTGTAGGCAGTGTCTTTAGTATCTGTTATACACTACTGGCCATTAAAATTGTTACACCAAAAGAAATGCAGATGATAAACGGGTACTCATTGGACAATTATATTGTACTAGAACTGACATGTGATTAAATTTTCACAAAATTTGGGTGCATAGATCCTGAGAAATCAGTACCCAGAACAACCACCTCTGGCCGTAATAACGACCTTGATACGCCTGGACATTGAGTCAAGCAGAGCTTGGATGCCCATGCAGCTTCAACACGATACCACAGTTCAACAAGAGTAGTGACTGGAGTATTGTGACGAGCCAGTTGCTCGGCTACCGTTGACCAGACGTTTTCAATAGGTGAGAGATCTGGAGAATGTGCTGGCCAGGGCAGCAGTCGAACATTTTCTGTATCCAGAAAGGCCCATACAGGACCTGCAACATACGGTCGTGCATTATCCTGCTGAAATGTAGGGTTTCGCAGGGATCGAATGAAGGGTAGAGCCACAGGTCGTAACACATCTGAAATGTAGCATCCACTGTTCTAAGTGCCGTCAATGCCACCAAGAGGTGACCGAGACATGTAACCAATGGCACCCCATACCACGCTTCCAATGTGCGTTCACCGTGATTTCGCCAAACACTGATGTGACTGTCATGATGTTGTAAACAGAACCTTGATTCATCCGAAAAATGACATTTTGCCATTTGTACACCAAGGTTCGTCATTGAGTACACCATCACAGGTGCTCCTGTCTGTGATGCAGCATCAAGGGTATTCACAGCCATGGTCTCCGAGCTGATAGTCCATGCTGCTGCAAACGTCATCAAACTGTTCGTGCAGATGGTTGTTCTATTGCAAACGTCCCCATCTGTTGACTCGTGGATCAAGACATGGCTGCATGATCCATTACAGCCATGCAGATAAGATGCCTGTCATCTCGACTGCTAGTGATACGAGGCCATTGGGATCCAGCACGGCGTTCCGTATTACCCTCCTGAACCCACCGATTCCATATTCTGCTAACAGTCATTGGATCTCGACCAGCGCGAGCAGCAATGTTGCAATACGATAAACCGCAGTCGCGATAGGCTACAATCCAACCTTTATCAAAGTCGGAAATGTGACGGTATGCTTTTCTCCTCCTTACCCGAGGCATCACAAAAACGTTTCACCAGGCAATGCCGGTCAACTGCTGTTTGTGTATGAGAAATTGGTTGAAAACTTCCCTCATGTCAGCACGTTGTAGGTGTTGCCACTGGCGCCAACCTTATGTGAATGCTCTGAAAAGCTAATCATTTGCATATCACAGCATCTTCTACCTGTCGGTTAAATTTCACGTGTGTAGCACATCATCTTTGTGGTGTAGCAATTTAATGGCCAGTAATGTATTTTCTAAGTGTCCTGCCAATAAAACGCAGTATTCGGTTAGCCTTCCCCACAACATTTTCTGTGTGTTCCACCCAATGTAAGTTGTTGGTGGCCGTACCTGGGCTGATAGGGAGAGGTCCCCAATTGTGGGATTGATTTTTTGAAACTATTTATCTGGTAATGTAGGTTAAGATCGCAGGAATACCACCCTGCAGTATTCACTCTGGTGGACCCTCATTTTTGAGTAACCGCCGAAAAAAATTTCAGGCTTTCACGTGATGCTCTACAGCTTTTTAAGAACTAATAGTTGCACAGAGTAGTTGTGTAGTGTAATGGTTAATGTAGAGTCATCACTTACGAAAGGTCTGGGGTCAAAACTTATCGTGTCAGTTTTTTATTTTTAAATCTTTGTCAACTCTGACATCTCCTCTTTACAGTAAATAGCAATCTGTCCTTTTCAGAACACTGTTGAGAATTACGTAATGAATACGAATTGTGTAGGTACCCAAATTCCAGGAGGGAATAAGTGCTCCCTCGTGGACACCTACATTGTTGTTGTGGCCCGATGCAGCTCTCCTCAGTACTCTATCCTGTGCGAGCCTCTTCATCTCTGAATAACTACTGCAGTCTACATCCTGAATCTGCTTACTGTATTCATCTCTTTATCTTGTACTACAATTTTTACCTTCCAAACTTTCATCCAATATAAAACTGATAATTCTTTGATGTCTCAGATGTGTTCTATCACCCGATCCCTTCTTCTAATCAGGTGGTGCCACAAAATTTCTTTTCTTCCCATTTCTGTTCAGTACCTCCCCATTTCTATTCAGTACCATCACTTACATGATCTACCCATTTAGTCTTCGGGATTCTTCTGTAACACCAGATTTCAAAAGCTTCTATTCTCTTCTTGTTTAAATTGCTTATTGTCCATTTGTCTGTGTTTCACTTAGATACGTGGCTACACTCCATACAAACACTTTCAGAGAAGGCTTCCTGACGCTTAAGTCTATATTTGATGGCAACAAGTTCCTCTTCTTCAGAAATGCTTCTCTTGCCATTGGAAGTCAATTACTCTCTCTACTTCAGCCATTGTCAATTATTTTGATGCCCAAATAGGAAAACTCATTTTCTGCTTTCAGAGTCTCCTTTCCTAATCTAATCCCTTCAGAATTACGTGATTTAATTTGGCTACATTCCGTTATACACATTTTGATTTTGTTGTGGTTCATCTTATATCTTCTACATCTACATCTACATTCATACTCCGCAAGCCACATGGAGGTGTGTGGCGGAGGGTACTTTGAGTACCTCTATCGGTTATCCCTTCTATTCCAGTCTCGTATTGTTCGTGGAAAGAAAGATTGTCAGTATGCCTTTGTGTGGGCTCTAATCTCTCTGATTTTATCCTCATGGTCCCTTCACGAGATATACGTAGGAGGGAGCAATATACTGCTTGACTTCTCGGTGAAGGTATGTTCTCGAAACTTCAACAAAAGCCCGTACCGAGCTACTGAGCATCTCTCCTGCAAAGTCTTTCACTGGAGTTTATCTATCATCACCGTAACGCTTTCGTGATTACCAAATGATCCTGTAACGATGCACGCTGCTCTCCGTTGGATCTTCTCTATCTCCTCTATCAACCCTATCTGGTACGGATCCCACACTGGTGAGCAATATTCAAGCAGTGGGCGAACAAGTGTACTGTAACCTATTTCCTTTGTTTTTGGACTGCATTTCCTTAGGATTCTTCCAATGAATCTCAGTCTGGCATCTGCTTTACCGACGATCACCTTTATAAGATCATTCCATTTTAAATCACTCCTAATGCCTACTCCCAGATAATTTTTGGAATTAACTGCTTCCAGTTGCTGACCTACTATTTTGTAGCTAAATGATAAGGGATCTACCTTTCTATGTATTCGCAGCACATTACACTTGTCTACATTGAGATTGAATTGCCAATCCCTGCACCATGCGTCAATTCGCTGCAAATCCTCCTGCATTTCACTACAATTTTCCATTGTTACATCCGCTCGATATACCACAGCATCATTCGCAAAAAACCTCAGTGAACTTCCGATGTTATCCACAAGGTCATTTATATATAATGCGAATAGCAACAGTCCTACGACACTCCCCTGCGGCACACCTGAAATTACTCTTACTTCGGAAGACTTATCTCCATTGAGAATGACATGCTGCGTTGTGTTATCTGCGAACTCTTCAATCCAATCACACAATTGGTCTGATAGTCCATATACTCTTACTTTGTTCATTAGACGACTGTGGGGAACTATATCGAACACCTTGCGGAAGTCTTGTGGATGAATAATGCGAGCTGGTTTCACATGATCGTCTTTTTCGAAACCCATGCTGATTCCTGCAGGGTAGATTTCTAGTCTCTAGAAAAGTCATTATACTCAAACCTGATACGTGTTCCAAAATTCTACAACTAATCGACATTAGAGATATAGGTCTATAGTTCTGCACATCTGTTCGACGTCCCTTCTTAAAAACGGGGATGACCTGTGCCCTTTTCCAATCCTTTGGAATGCTACACTCTTCTAGAGACTTATGGTACACCACTGCAAGAAGGGGGACGAGTTCCTTCATATACTTTGTGTAAAATCGAACTGGTATCCCATCAGGTCCAGCGGCCTTTCCTCTTTTGAGCGATTTTAGTTGTTTTTCTGTCCCTCTGTCGTCTATTTCAATATCTACGATTTTGTCATCTGTGCGACAATCTAGAGAGGGAACTACAGTGCAGTCTTCCTCTGTGAAACAGCTTTGGAAAAAGACACTTAGTATGTGGGCCTTTAGTCTGTCATCCTCTGTTTCAGTACCATTTTGGTCACAGAGTGTCTGGACATTTTGTTTTCATCCACCTACCGCTTTGACATAAGACCAAAATTTCTTAGGATTTTCTGCCAAGTCAGTAAATAGAACTTTACTTTCGAATTCATTGAATGCCTCTCGCATATCCATCCTCACATTACATTTCGCTTCACGTAATTTCTGTTTGTCTGCAGGGCTTTGGCTATGTTTATGTTTGCTGTGAAGTTCCCTTTGCTTATGCACCAGTTTTCTAACTCAGTTGTTGTACCATGGGGGCTCTTTTCCATCTCTTACAATCTTGCTTGGCACATACTCATCTAACACATATTGTACGATGGTTTTGAACTTTGTCCACTGATCCTCAACACTATCTGTACTTGAGACAAAACTTTTACGTTGAGCCGACAAGTACTCTGAAATCTGCTTTTTGTCGCTTTTGGTAAACAGATAAATCTTCCTGCCTTTTTTAATATTTCTATTTATGGCTGAAATTATCAATGCAGTAACCACTTTATGATTGCTAATTCCCTGTTCTGCATTAACTGTTTCAAATAGTTCAGGTCTGTTTGTCACCAGAAGGTCTAATATGTTATTGCCATGAGTCGGTTCTCTGTTTAACTGTTCAAGGTAGTTTTCAGATAATGCACTTAAAAAGATTTCACTGGATTCTTTGTCCCTGCCACCCGTTATAAACGTTTGAATCTCCCAGTCTATATCCGGCAAATTAAAATCCCCACCTAGAACTATAACATGTTCGGGAAATCTACTCGAAATATTTTACAAATTTTCCTTCAGGTGCTCTGCCACAACAGCTGCTGAGCCAGGGGGCCTATAGAGACATCCAGTTACCATGTTTGAGCCTGCTTTAACCGTGAACTTCACCCAAATTATTTCACATTTCAGATTTCCCTCATTTCCTTCGATACTATTGTGCTTTTTATCGCTATAAATACCCCTCCCCCTTCACTGTCCAGCCAATCTCTGCGGTATACATTCCAATCTGAGTTTAGAATTTCATTACTGTTTACATATGGTTTCAGCCAACTTTCTGTCCCTAGTACTATGTGGGCCTTGTGACTGTTTATTAATGAGAGCAGTTCTGGGACCTTTCTATAGACGCTCCTGCAGTTTACTATTAGCACATTAATATTGTTATTCCCTGTTGCTCTTTGCCTAGTACTACCTCGTCGCGTCTCAGGAGGCTTCTTGTCGGGCCTAGGGAGGGAATTCTCTAACCTAAAAAACCGACACGTGCACTCCACATGTACTCCGCTACCCTTGTAGCCGCTTCCTGCATGTAGTCCACGCCTGACCTATTCCGAGGGACCCTACATTTCCCCCACCCGATAGCGGAGGTCGAAAAATTTGCACCCCAGATCTCCGCAGAATCGTCTGAGCCTCTGGTTTAAGCCTTCCACTCGGCTCCAAACCAGAGGACCACAATCAGTTCTGTGAACAATACTGCAAATAGTTAGCTCTGATTCCACCCGACGAGCGAGGCTTTCCACCTTCACCAACTCCGCCAACCGCCTGTACGAATTGAGGATGACCTCTGAACCCAGACGGCAGGAGTCTTCCTTTCAAGGCACTGTCCATTCCATTCAACTGCTCTTCAAAGTCCTTTGCTGTCTCTGACAGAATTACATTATCATTGTCAAACCTCAATGTTTTTATTCCTTCTCCCTGGACTTTAATTCCTACTTCAAATTTTTCTTTGGTTTCCTTTACAGCTTGCTTAAAGATTGAATAACATTGGGGACAGGCTTTTGTACCCCTTGGCTCTTATAACTGCCATCTAGTTTCTGTAAATAGCCTTTTGCTCCTTGTGTTTTATCACTTCCACCTTTAAGGTCTCAGGTTTTCAAATATTGTCTGGTTCAGTCCCCAAGAATGAGTCTTTCCTTCTCACCTCCCGCGGTAAGTCTCCCCTTCTGACCTGGGGTTCTGGGTGACCTGTCTTAACTATGCCCCTTTCCCTAAACCTCTCCGGTCCTTTTCGTTCACCCCTCTTGCTTCCCCTTCAACTCTTCTGCCAGAAGAAGGAGCCATTGGCTTCAAAAGGTTGTAAAAGCCGACCACTGCTTGGTAAGCAAATTTTTTATCTATCCATTACATTATACAGGGTGTTCAATAAGTAACAATGCAGTTCGTAACTTGCCATATTAAAGTCATGCAAAAATCAAACAATGGAAAATCCAGGATGGAATGTAACAATACCAGAGAAGAAATGTTGCTACTCACCATATAGCAGAGATGCTGAGTCGCGATAGGCACAACAAAAAGATTTACACAATTATAGCTTTCGGCCATTAAGGCCTTTGTCAGCAGTACACACACACACACACACACATACACACACACACATATGCAAACGCAACTTGCACACACGTCTGCAGTCTCAGAGAAGTGAAACCACACTTTCAGTTCTCTGAGAATGCAGACGTGTGTGCAAGTTGCGTTTGCATTTGCGCGCACGCGTGTGTGTGTGTGTGTGTGTGTGTGTGTGTGTGTGTGTGTGTGTTCCTTCTCTGGTATTCTTACATATTAAAGTCATGGAAGTTATAAGAGATGCTGGAAGTGATCCCCTTGAACTTGAAGAGACAGTTGCACACATTTCTGCACATTCTTTAAGGCTTTGCACAGAACATTGGGAGTGATGTTCTGAATGTGACATGTCAGTGCAGCTTGGAGTTCTTGTATAGTGTGTGGATTGTCTTCATAGGCCTTTCCCTTCAACATATCCCATAGAAAGTAATCCAGTGGAGCCAAGTCAGGTGAAGTGGAGGCCAGAGTCACTGAAGATGTCCTTTAAAATGTTCATTGCCTTGTATGCGGTATGTGCAGTCACCCCATTCTTTTGGAACCAGGCATTCTCAATTTTGTCCTTATTCAGTTCACTTAGGAAGGGCTCCAGAACACAGGTGCAGTACTGTTCTGCATTATGGTGTCCTGAAGAAGATCGGCTCAATGGACTCCATCCACCCCCCACCCCCTCTCCCATGAAACATCTTACAAGTAAGCTGGACTTCTTCGTCCTCCGTATTTATGTCAGCACATGAGTTATGAGCCCACTGCACTACTTCCTGAAACTTAAGTCTGGATGGTGAGGCAGAAATCCAAGGACCCAATTCCTGCAGCCATTCTCATTTCATTGTGAAATAGGTGTGGGCATCCATGTCATTCTTTGCGTTGATACGTCAATCTGTGTAGTTCTTCCATAGTCATACCAAAATGTCAATTTTGCAGGTCTGTAAGATATTTGAAAAGTTCTGACTTTTGCTCCTTATTTTCCATAGGTTTTATCAATTGTTGAAAGGGGACTGTACATTTTCATTTTTGTGTATCGTTTTAAAACAGTCAAATTTACTGATTCAACAGCTCGGTCCTTTTTTTTTTTTTTGTGGAAAACTTTTGTCTCTCCATTTTCCATACATAATGGCATACCATCTGCAAACAAGACAGGTAAACCATGTGGTAGAATTCATCAAACGGAGAATAAAAGGTGACCGTGCCGATTTAGGTGGACTAAATGTCGATTGTGAAGAAAAAAAAGAGACAGGCTTATGGTCTGGAAAGTTATAATAGAACAGTGAATTCACTCACTTTTGTAGGCAGACTACATAATTCATGTGCGACAACAGTTGCTACCTTACTGAACTGTCACAGAAGTCGGATTGTTAAACACTTGTCTGTCTGAGTGCACCCTGGAGTCTCTAGACAAAGTTAGATGACTGAGACTGTTCTGCCTGGTAGTCCACTCCACCTCTGTCTCCCCTGCTACAACCCTCTACATTGTGAGAAGAAGATTAGATTAATTACAACACTCCATATGTGAATGGAATGAGAAGAAACCCAACAACTAGTACCCACTACAATGCACTTCACAGTGGTTTGCAGAGTATAGACGCAGCTGTGGATATCGTTAAAACCCCCGGTAGGATATACGAGGGGGGTGAACAGCTTCAGATGTCGAGTGGCTGTCGTGAAAGACACGTACTCGTGTGAGACGGCATTTTCGGCACCTGACAGAATTCGGAAGGAGCCACATCGTTGGTCTCCATTCGGCCAGCTGGTCGATTTGTGCAATATCCACATTTACGAGGTATTTAGAGGTGGCAGTGGCACGGTGTCAGACCACGTGGGAACACCAGGTTGGATGTACTCGTCACCGAGCTTCCAGCTGACCGCAGTGAAGGACCGTCACCGTACCGTGCACCGAATGTACCGTAACCTCTCCGTACTGCACTTGCCGTCCGAGAACCAGTAATGCACTCCCTCCAACACCTGTGTCATCCCGCACTATCAGTCAGGGAGTGGCAGACTGTGAAATTACCTTCCTGTGTGCAGGCTGCAACACAGCACAGCCACCACAACACAGACACCGGCATTCCGAGTTTTGCCACGGCCGGGAAGCACAAGCCACTGACGAACGGTGCCGCACCGCATTCGGCAATGAATTGCGTGCCTGCACTGCCCCGGACGCACCTCATCAGCGACTGTGGCTGTGACCTGTGGAGAGGTCCCAGTCTCGCAATGTTTCAGAGAGGTACAGTACATTACTCCTGGCAACGTAGCATGAGGAGTCGTCAGATACGACTTCAGGTCACAGCTGGTGGTCATTCTGGTGGCACAGTGGTGTGTCACAGACATTCTGCATTACCTCTAATATAACAGCATCGTGGTGTCAGTTTTTGACAGGACAGTGCTCGTCCGCACACGGCACGGTGCTGAGGTACTTTTGTGGTCGATGAGATCCCCAGTTCTGCTCCTGACAGAACACGTGTGGGACCAGCCCTCACATCAAATCTGTAACAGTGCCCAGCTCTGTGATGCTGAGGAGAGGAGAGGATATAGCAGATTTATGACACCCTTCCCGACAGAATCAGTTCGTGCATCCGGAGCGGAGGAGCTGCAATGTCGTATCGATAAGTGGGCTCGTACTTCCTAGTTCTTTGTAAAGTAGGCTCAGTTTTTTAATCACTGGGATAACTTCACGACCCCTCTCAACTTGTGCAATTTCATTTAGTTTCCTCCTCCCCTTTTGTGTCCTTCACTTTTTCAGTCAGGCAGTGTAAATAGCAAAATATCGTACGCATCGAAGGCACATTCAGTTGAGAAAACTAATAAATTACGAGACAGAAATAATGTTCTGAACTTTACTATAGAAGATAAAGTACTGCTGGTGGACATGTGTAAAAATGAAAGGGATATTATTCTAGCTTTCAGAACTATAGTTAGTCCTTGTGGAGCAGAGAGGTATATTTTGACTATCTTGTCTCCTGCAAAATACTGCCCATTACAACTTATACATTTGTACCATCAGTGCTTCCACTGTTCGAAACATTTTTTGTAGTCATCTTTAGAAATGTCTGGCAGCTCCTCCCTCAATGTTGTCAAATTGGTGTCATTTTGTGGCCCTTTTCGTGTGTGTAAATAACAAAAAATTGCACGGAGCCACGTCAGGTGAGTACGGTGCACGGGGCTGTGGAACGGTGCCGTTTTCGGCCAAAAAACTGCCTGACAGAGACGGCTGTGTGTGCAGGTGCATTGTCATGGTGGAAGAACCAGTCTCCTGTCTGCCAAAAAATGGGTCTGTTTTGACAGACACTGTTGCGCTATCTTCTCAAAACCTCCAAATAAAAGGTTCGATTGACATTCTGACCTGGGGGGAAGAAACTCTGAATATTTAGGCAGTCAATGGATGTCCCAGAATGAGGTCTGTCATCATTCGACATATCACCATTTCTAAATTGAGCAAACCACTCGTACACTCGAGTTTTTCCCACAGCGTCATCTCGGTAAGCTGTTTTCGAAATTAAAACAGTTTTGGCAGCATTTTTACCAAGCGGAAAACAGAATTTCACAGCTGCACATTGTTCACTTAAACTTGCCACCATAAAAAATGAAACGAGAATAAAACAGTGCTAGCAGAAACAATCACTGCATATGAACAGAACGACCCAGGTCGATAACACAAATGACACCAAACTGGGAACGAGTTGTGCTATATGCACCTAGCAGTAGAAATGCGTACTACACAGGCTCCGCCCACGGCAGTGTTATTCTGGTCTATTGGCAACGTCGTATATTCACCTCCTAAAGGTAAGTGAGTCTACCTCACAACTTATTATATGTGGTAGTTCTTGTGTAAGAGCACCAAAGATCAATTTGGTGGACACGGATTCAAGAACTTGTCCAGTTTTTTCACATTTATTGTTATTCTTTTCTTTTAGATAATTCTATACAGACCCATATATGTAGTAAATAAAACAGAAAGAACCTTCCACATGGAAAAAATATATTAAAAACAAAGATTCCATGACTTACCAAACGGGAAAGCGCTGCTTGATAGACACAATAAAAAACACACAAACACACACACAGAATTTCAAGCTTTCGCAACCAATGGTTGCTTCGTCAGGAAAGAGGGAAGGAGAGGGAAAGGCAAAAGGATATGGGTTTTAAGGGAGAGGGTAAGGAGTCATTCCAATCCCGGGAGCGGAAAGACTTACCTTAGGGGGAAAAAAGGACAGGTATACACTCGCGCGCACACACATATCCATCCACACATATACAGACACAAGCAGACATATTAAAAGGCAATTGCCTTTGTGTGTGCGCGAGTGTATACCTGTCCTTTTTTCCCCCTAAGGTAAGTCTTTCCGCTCCCGGGATTGGAATGACTCCGTACCCTCTCCCTTAAAATCCACATCCTTTCGTCTTTCCCCCTCCTTCCCTCTATCCTGGCGAAGCAACCGTTGGTTGCGAAAGCTTGAAATTCTGTGTGTGTGTTTGTGTGTTTTTTATTGTGTCCATATATGTAGTAATATCTTTAAAGGTGCCAGTGGGAGAAAGTGCTAACACACGAGAGCGTAGTTTTTACATATTACGTGTTATCTGTTTTGGTTAAATCTGTAAATTGTAAATTGAGGTGGACTTATTTGTAACTTTTTCTACAAATTAAATAATGAAAAATCGAGATTGGAATATTGACTATATTATGAAAATGACAGACTGCTACTCTCTGTAAAGATGACATGCTGAGCTGCAGACAATCTCCAGCTATTGTAGCCAGAGGTAATGGTCATGTGTGCATGAGGTGTGCCTCCTTGTCTGAATGTGTGTCTTTTCTTTTCTGAAGAAGTCTTCGGCTGATAGCTCAGTTGTAACAGTTTTTTAATTGTACTTGTCTGCAACTCAGCATGTCATCTTTACAGAGAGTAACAACCAATCCTTTTCATAATATTTTTTTCCTACAGATTGTTACACCATTCTTTAGCTATGTAATCTGCCACACGTATAGCAAAATTGTTAGTAAGTCACAGAAAATTATTTACTTGTAACACTGTCTTTGCTTTTGTGGGTTAGCACTGTCTTTACCACAAAGTTCCTAGAAAAGTTTTGAGAGCAAATATGTGACTCTTTGTTTCCGACATTAGTGAGAATAAATGTAAGGGGGAAAATTATAGTATCATCTGTAAAGTAACGATGTTTGTTCTGAATGTCGGTGACTGATTTAATACACCACATATTTCTGGACCCTCGTGTTTCTTTTCTTGTGCATTAGAAAACAGGATACGACATAATAAACGTATGTGTAAATAAAGTATAATTCAATATGTGTAAGACATTAAAGAGGAACTTACGTGAGCTATGGTTAACTGAAGTCACAACATTAATAAAGCAATTTTGAATCTCAGTTTTCCTCATTATTCACTCGAAGGCTTTTCAAATAGTAATTCTTCACAGGAGGACTATAACAAACACATACTTTTTGTCGACAGAATGCGGTCCGTCATATTTTCTCGCTAATGCCGATGTAATTAAATTTGCCTTTCTACTTCTTTTTTGTAATGAAACATTTACAAAATCTACATCTACATCTACATCTACATTGATACTCCGCAAGCCACCCAACGGTGTGTGGCGGAGGGCACCCCACGTGCCACTGTCATTACCTCCCTTTCCTGCTCCAGCCCCGCACGGTTCGCGGGAAGAACGACTGCCTGAAAGCCTCCATGCGCGCTCCAATCTCTCTAACCCCACATTTGTGATCTCCTTGGGAGGTATAAGTAGGGGGAAGCAATATACCCGATACCCCATCCAGAAACGCACCCTCTCGAAACCTGGCGAGCAAGCTACATCGCGATGCAGAGCGCCTCTCTTGCAGAGTCTGCCATTTGAGTTTGTTAAACATCTCCGTAACGCTATCACGGCCACCAAACAACCCTGTGACGAAACGCGCCGCTCCTCCCTGGATCTTCTCTATCTCCTCCGTCAGACCGACCCGGTACGGATCCCACACTGACGAGCAACACTCAAGTACAGGTCGAACGAGTGCCCTGGAAGCCACCTCCCCTGCTGATGGACTACACCCTCTAAGCACTCTCCCAATGAATCTCAACCTGGTACCCGCCTTACCAACAATTAATTTTATATGATCATTCCACTTCAAATCGTTCCACACGCATACTCCCAGATATTTTACAGAAGTAACTGCTACCAGTGTTTGTTCCGCTATCATATAATCATACAATAAAGGATCCTTCTTTCTATGTATTCGCAATACATTACATTTGTCTATGTTAAGGGTCAGTTGCCACTCCCTGCACCAAGTGCCTATCCGCTGCAGATCTTTCTGCATTTCGCTACAATTTTCTAATGCTGCAACTTCTCTGTATACTACAGCATCATCCGCGAAAAACCGCATGGAACTTCCGACACTATCTACTAGGTCATTTATATATATTGTGAAAAGCAATGGTCCCATAACACTCCCCTGTGGCACGCCAGAGGTTACTTTAACGTCTGTAGACGTCTCTCCATTGATAACAACATGCTGTGTTCTGTTTGCTAAAAACTCTTCAATGCAGCCACACAGCTGGTCTGATATTCCGTAGGCTCTTACTTTGTTTATCAGGCGACAGTGCGGAACTGTATCGAACGCCTTCCGGAAGTCAAGAAAAATAGCATCTACCTGGGAGCCTGTATCTAATATTTTCAGGGTCTCATGAACAAATAAAGTGAGTTGGGTCTCACACGATCGCTGTTTCCGGAATCCATGTTGATTCCTACATAGTAGATTCTGGGTTTCCAAAAACGACATGATACTCGAGCAAAAAACGTGTTCTAAAATTCTACAACAGATCGACATCAGAGATATAGGTCTATAGTTTTGCGCATCTGCTCGACGACCCTTCTTGAAGACTGGGACTATCTGTGCTCTTTTCCAATCATTTGGAACCTTCCGTTCCTCTAGAGACTTGCGGTACACGGCTGTTAGAAGGGGGGCAAGTTCTTTCGCGTACTCTGTGTAGAATCGAATTGGTATCCCGTCAGGTCCAGTGGACTTTCCTCTATTGAGTGATTCCAGTTGCTTTTCTATTCCTTGGACACTTATTTCGATGTCAGCCATTTTTTCGTTTGTGCGAGGATTTAGAGAAGGTACTGCAGTGCGGTCTTCCTCTGTGAAACAGCTTTGGAAAAAGGTGTTTAGTATTTCAGCTTTACGCGTGTCATTCTCTGTTTCAATGCCATCATCATCCCGTAGTGTCTGGATATGCTGTTTCGAGCCACTTACTGATTTAACGTAAGACCAGAACTTCCTAGGATTTTCTGTCAAGTCGGTACATAGAATTTTACTTTGGAATTCACTGAACGCTTCACGCATAGCCCTCCTTACGCTAACTTTGACATCGCTTAGCTTCTGTTTGTCTGAGAGGTTTTGGCTGCGTTTAAACTTGGAGTGCAGCTCTCTTTGCTTTCGCAGTAGTTTCCTAACTTTGTTGTTGTACCACGGTGGGTTTTTCCCGTCCCTCACAGTTTTACTCGGCACGTACCTGTCTAAAACGCATTTTACGATTGCCTTGAACTTTTTCCATAAACACTCAACATTGTCAGTGTCGGAACAGAAATTTTCATTTTGATCTGTTAGGTAGTCTGAAATCTGCCTTCTATTACTCTTGCTAAACAGATAAACCTTCCTCCCTTTTTTTATATTCTGCATTCACTTGATGTTTCGCCTTTGGTGACATTCTCTCCTGCTTCTCTTTCAGTGGACGTGGAATTGCTCCTTCTTAATTATAAACACAAACGAGCATTTGTAGGAAAATCAAATAGACTAAAGATGTTCAACAGTAGAGCCAAAATAATGCTAACCCTCAAACATGATTATTTTGGGTTTTCCTGTCGCTACAATGTAAAATGAAACAGTGACTGTAACAACCTTATGAGTTCACTGATATACATTAAATTAAATTCATACGCTACTAACATTAAAGAAATCCCCAACATTTTAACAAATGTCGTACGTAAACCATTTGGTAGCAATAGATTGCTAAGCCACACTTGCAGTATTTTTAACATCTGCTGAATTTTCTCTTGTGTATGGATCCATGGGGTATAGGAGACAATTATTACATGATCCTAGCACTCTGAAGAACAATGATACAAGTGTATACAAACAATCATCTGAACACAGTGAAGTCATCCGACCGATCGATGTTCAGATTTGCCCACTGGTGGTGTTACCTTGAGAAGCAGTGTTCCCACATGTGTAGTCACGATATACAAAAAACTGGATCATTATTGTTGTTACCAACCTAACCAAACAGTCATCTTCTTAGCTTTGCTCAGCTCAGTTCCTGTCGTTCACTCTGAAACATAGGGCCGTGACAAAATTTCTCCACCTGGTATGATTTGTAGCAAGTCTCTTCACTTTACTCCAGGTTTTCCCATCCTCTGCAGCTTCTCTCTCGATCATCCTTTTCCACTTCTGTTTGGGATGACCACATTTTCTGACTCCTCGACGGTTCTGATCCGATGCCATCCTTTCAAAAGCTCCATCTGCTTTCCGCAATGTATGCCCGATCTAGTTCCATTTTCTTTCTTTGATTTGTATATTGATTGGTTGCCAATTTGTCTCCCTCCAAAGATCTTCATTTGTCATAATATATGGCCATCTCACATTTAAAATATGCCGGAGACAGTGGTCGATAAAAACTTGGAGCTGGTTTTTGATGTGGTTAGTCACCTTCCCCAAGTTTCTACATCCGTTCCATTAATGGCCAGCCTATTCGTGACGGTCAAATTTATCCACATTTCTTTGGTTTTGTGAACATTTATCTCGAGGCCTGCAACTTCTGCTCCTCTCTGTAACATGGCCAGTTTCTCTCCGATGTCTCGGAATCGTTGTGCCGTTGAGCAGTCATCTTCTAACTCGATTAACAATTTTTGATGCCACTGCTATGTTGACATTGTGGCATGACACTGTTTTCTTCCAAAGAATGAGGTCATAAAATAATGTATATAGCCAACAAATGATTCTAGCAGCTCAAATGGAACTACTTTTTGCTAGCACGTAATGCATTTGAAACCACGACAGTTAGTGTACTCACAGTAATTCTCGGTAAACTGAGGGTTAGCACTTTCTACCACTGACACCTTTTGTGAAATGGGAATAAATATGTTATAAAATTTCTTCTGTTTCTTCCATTGTCCCCCACCTTAGGTGGGTGATCGACACAACAGACTCTCACACGGGGGACCGGGGTTCGACTCTCGGTACTGTCAGGGATTGTTCCTCGGTGGAATGATAGACTGGGTGTACTTGGCCTCGAGATGCTGCCCGGCTGACAGATAGTGGCTCCGAGGTCGGAATGTCGACAACGGCTGGGAGTGCCGTGTTCTGACTGCGTTCCCCCGTACCGGTGACGAATAGCTGAGGACGATACGGTGGTCAGTCGATTAGTACACAGTCTTCAGGGCCTGATCACTGGGCCTTCTTCTCATTTTCCCTTTCTTCAGTTATGTCTGACCTGTGATAGGGTCTGGTAATGACTGGCAGTTGCACATCCAACGTGTGGCAGTTGTTTTACTTTAATGCTAGTTTCAAATATGCTTCGGTTCCACAGCTACATCTACGTATATATTCTGCTAACTACGATAAAGTGCATAGCAGATAGTACATCCCATTGTGCCAGTTATTAGGGTTTCTTCCCATTCCATTTACGTATGCAGTGTGGGAATAATGATTGTTTGAATGTCTCTGTGTGTGCTGTAATTATTCTAATATTATCCTTATGATCCCTGTGAGAGCAATACCAGGGATTTTAGTATATTTCTAGAGTGATCATTTAAAGCCAGTTCTTGAAATGTTGTTAGTAGACTTTCTTGGGATAGTTTACATCTATCTTCAACAGTCTTCCAGTTCAGTTCCTTCAGTATCCCTGTGACACTCCCACGGATTAAACAAACCTGTACCATTTGTGCTGCCCTTCTCTGTATATGTTTTATATCCCCTGTTAGTCTTATCCGGTATGGGTCCCAGACACTTGAGCAATATTGTAGAACTGGTCACACAAGAGGATTTGTAAGCAATCTCCTTTGTTGACTGATTGCACTTCCCCAGTATTCTACCAATAAACTGAAGTCTACCACCTGCTTTATCCATGACTGAACCTATATGATAATTCCATTTCATATCGCTACAAAGTGTTACGACTGCATATTTGTATGAGTTGGCTGATTTCAGCAGTGACTCATTGATGTTACAATCATAGCATACCACATCTTTCCATTGTGTCAAGTGCAAAATTTTACATTTCTGAACATTTTAAGCAAATTGCCAATCTCTGCACCTTGTTGAAATCTTATCAAGATCAAAATGAATATTTATGCAGCTTCTTTCATTTAGTACTTCATTACAGATAACCGCATCATATGAAAAAAGCCTGATTTTACTATTAATATTGTCTGCAAGGTCATTAATATACAACATGAACACCAAGGGTCCAAACACAATTCTGTGGGGCACACCCCAAGTTACTTCTACATCTGACAATCACCCTCCATCTGTGTGCACCCTCCCTACCTAAAAGTCCTCAATCCAGTCACAAATTTTGCTCGATACCCCATATGATCATACTTTTGACAATAAATGTAGGTACAGTACTGAGTCAAATGCTTTTCAGAAATTCAGAAATACAGTCTCTACACGGTTTCCTCGATCCAGAGCTTTCAGTGTACCTTGTGAGAAAAGTACGGGTTGTGTTTCACATGACTGACCTTTTTGAAATCTGTACTGGTCGGCACAGAGGAGGTCATTTTATTTGAGATACCTCATTATGTTTGAGCTCAGGATACGTTCTAAGATTCTGCAACAAATCGATGTCAAGGATGTTGGACAGTAGTTTTGTAGATCACTTCCACTATCCTTATTGCAGACTGTGCTTTTTCCCAAGAAATAGGCACAGTTTTTTGATTGAGGGATCTATGTTAGGTTATAGTTAGAAGAGGGGCTAACTCAACCACAAATTCAGTATAGAATCTGTCAGGGATTCCGTCGGGCCCTGGAGCTTTCTTCAATTTTAACGATTTCAGCTGTTTCTCAACACCACTAACACTAATACTTATTTCACTCATCTTTTCAGTGATGTGAGGATTAAATCCGGACAGTTCTCCTGGGTTTTCATTTGTAAGGGAGCATTTGAAAACAGAGTTAAGCATTTCAATCTCTGCTTCAGTTTCTGTCTCATTCACAAGGGACTGGACACTAACTTTGGTGCCCCTGGCAGTCATTACATATGACCAGAATTTCTTTGGATTTTGTGAAATGTCATTTGACAATATTCTGCTACGGTAACCACCGGAGGCATCACACATTACTCTCTTGATATCACACATTACTCTCTCGACATCCAGACATGTTTCATTCAGTATCTCTCTGATCAATTATTCTTTTAAACTTGAGCCAGGGTTTGTCTACATGCTCTTGCCCTGTGCTGAAAGTTTCAGGTTCCTCACTGAGATGTGACACTGCTGATATTTTAACTAGTTTATCCCAAGGGAGAAAAGTTTTGTGTAATTTAATATATTAAATGAATGTGTATTTTTTCGGTTTGTAACTTTGTAGATAATTACCGTTTTGCAGCTGGTGTCGGGAGTATCAGTTGCTACATATTTTTGGTACAAATGACATATGAGACAAATGTCTATTACAGGATAGGAAAATGTTACGGACAAGTCATTATCTGTGCAAATGAAGTCATACTGCCTTTGCTTCATACTAAGTTATGTGTGACAGAGAATTTTGGTAATGCCCTCGATAAATGGATTAAGATTTTCAATCGTTTGAAAGAACTTTTTCGGAGGTCAGTGGATCCGTGTCGAAAAAAGGTATGTTTATTGGAACACAGATCACAAAGTTGTTGATCTGTGCATCTACATTAACATCTACATCTATCCTGGGCTGTACGAACTGTGACAAAAAGTAGCAAGAGAACTCTCTGCACTGAGGTGTTTAAATCTATGGCAATTTTGACTGTTCCATGGGAGTACATTTTGCAAACAGAATCCACATTAAAAAAGACATTGATCAGTATCCAACAAACAAGTCTCTACATGAACATGAAACCAAATCCAGCACCACTTACATCTCAATAGAAAAAACAAAACAAAAATCCAAAATAGTGTGTTATATAACGGAATTAACCTAACAATAAACTACCACAAGAGATCAAAGACAAGTGAAATACATGCCTTCAGGAATACCCTAAAAATTATTTGTTAAAAAAGTGTTTTTATACTGGAAAGGATGACCTAGACTGATGTGTAAATTTTGTTGGTCCAATTGTGCTAATGATTAGTTACTGCAATTAAGAGGCATTTTACAGTATGTTCAATAGAATAGTGAAATACAATGTCCAAATACATAACCCAGTAGACAAGAAATGTATGTATCTATATGGTTGTAATTCTGTATGTTAATGTATCTCTGTGTCTGTATTTTATGTATTTATGTGTTGATGACAACCATAAAATTTACAATGTCTACAGATGGATTACTTAATTAATAAGTAAATAAAAATAAATAAACCAGTCATAGGGTGTCTTTCCATTCCATTCATGTATGGAGCACAGGAAGAATGATTGGTTAACTGCATCTGTGTGTTGCTGTAAATAATTTAAACTTGTCCTCACAGTTCCTGTGTGAGGGATACATAGGGGGTTGTAGTATATTCCCAGAGCAATCAGTTAAAGCTGGTTCTTCAAACTTTGTTAGTAGGCTTTCTCGGGATGGTTTACATCTATCTTCAAGAATCTGCCAGTTCAGTTTCTTCAGCATCTCTGTGGCACTCTCCAATGGGTCAAGTAAACTTGTGGCCATTTGTGCTTGCCCTTCTCTGTATACATTCAATATCCACTGTTAGTTGTATTTGGTACGGGTCACACACATTCAAGCAATATTCCAAAATGGGTCACACATGTGATTTTTAATTTGTAATCTACAAGATGTTTGATGCTTAGCTCACGAATCTCAAGTTACATACTTGTACTTCTTTTGAAGCTACTATGTGTCACTTTTTGGGTAACGAAAGAGAAGAGAATTATGTTTTTATAGTGACTGAATTGTTTGATAAATATAAAAAGGTGGGGTGTGGAATGTTATTAAAATTACTCTGTTTTACATTCGAACCTCAATTTTTTCCCACAAAACTTGTGTTGTTGTGATGAACGTAACAACCACTTACATCAATACAGTTTTGCAATAGAATGTTGCCATTGAGTCATTCTGTGTTAAATCAACTGAAAAAAAAATTATCTTTGACAATTTAGAATTTTGTAATTTTTTGTTCGATCCCCTCTCACTCACTGCTCCATTTCATTCACTCACCGAAAATGAGAACCTTCAGAGAGGTGGAACAAGCCAAGACGTACATTAACAAAAGACAAAGAAATCACAGAAACTTGAGTTGTCTGCTGTATTAACACCAAACTGTGACTATATTGCCTAGTACTATTTGTGCTTATGCCAGCTAAATTTAATGAAGCAAATTGGTAACAAATCCACTATGTTGATAAAAGTTACTGTATCCTCAATTATGCTATAAAGATGCTGTTTATCTGATATTGGTAGCTCAACATTTACTCAATTGCACTGGCATTTTCAAAAATAATAATAATAATAATAATAATCTATACCTCTAAATACTGAGTCCTATTTTCAATACATTACTTTCGCACTCGAGCTTCGTGACAGACGCTAATATTTGCCATACAACAGTGCTTTTCTATCCCTGATTCTAGATATTCAGATAATTTGCAGAAAGAGTGGGTAATGAGGTATCTTTTTAATATCCTTCTGAACTGGGAAGGGCTCAAAATTTTTTGCTGTATGCTTGATGGGAGTTTGTTGAATATCTTACCAACATGGTACATAACTGCAGACTGAACACTAGACAGGGAGGCGAAGTCTATACAAAATTGTTCTTGTGTCTCAAATCACAGTTTACCTGAAACCAGTTTTTATTATTGTTGACAAAACCATTAAGAAATGAATTGGGAAATGAGTTCGAGAATTCAAAGATTCTTAAAAGGACTTTCACAAGATGTACAACTACCCACTTTACACAGTATTCTTACTGTTCACTTATGCTTAATAGACACTTTATTTGTTTTAAATGTGCTGACCCAGAAAATAATTTTGTAAGTCAACAACTTGTGGGGAGGGAGGATGGCGGGGGATGGGCAGTTGGAGGGGGGAGGGGAACCTCTTCTTTAGATCAACATAATCAGAAATATTTCTAAGGGCATATCAAACACGAGCTAGTATTCCGTGCATCAAACTGATCGAGTAGTTGTAAGCGTGTTATAAACACAATAAATTCAGTATTACCTTCTTTTTTCAGGCTGTCACCAACACACAAACTGCTCACTATGCAAACGGATGTGGTAAGAAGGACACCAGCTGCCCAAAGAAAGAACCCCAGAAACCGTGTCCTAAGAAGAAGCCCGAACACTGTCCCAAAAAGAAGAGGGAAAATAAATGCCCAAAGGAAGACCCGTGCGAACCGAAAAAGCCCCCGCCAGCAAAATCGTGCGATCCCTGTGCGAGACCTCCTCCCTGTTCGAAGCCGCCCAAGCAACCGGAACCCAAACCGGACCCCTGCAGAAAGCCGGCAGGAGACCCCTGCTTGCAGAAGGAAAAGTGTCCGAAAACTGGCTGTGCGGAGAAGGAAAAATGCCCAAAGAAAGAAATGAAGAAAAGTGACTGTAGAGTAGACGATCCTTGCCCGAAAATAAGACCCGGCCCCTGTCCGAAGCCAGTTATCTGTCCCCCGACGTGCAAATCGGACTGCTAAAATCGTTCCGGTAAGTCACCAGTACTGTAACTTCTTATTGTAGCAGTTTAAACGTAAGAAGGTGGCTGGTGTGAGCAGTGTACTACACGACACTTCAGCTGATAGTGTTGTTCTGCCTCAAACACTTAGCAGCAATTTTTATGTTAGTTTAGGTACGGTGAAGGTAGTCACCCGATGCAGCATTCGTTCTGGGTGACGTAAAACAGACACGGTGTCCATTATGTTTACAAGTGCTGGCACTAGTTTTCTGAGTATTAGATTTTTCTTGGGAGACTCGGAAGCAGAAACAGTAGCCCAGTGTGCTACCCACACCTGCCAGATGCTGTGGTGTGGGATAGGAATGAGAGCACTCCATCTGAATACGCTACGCCCACCTCTGTGCAGAACGTGACACACGACCAGCTTCTTACTTGCTCGCCACTATAATAGTGAGGATATTTATATCATCCTGTATCTGACCATCCCTTATATACATAGAGGCAGTATGTTAAAATCATTATTTTCAGGCTCATTAAATCGTAGCTCTGAATATTTCAGTCATACATAAAATGCAGCAATAACAACTGCAGTTATAATAGTGTATCCAGGCAGCTGTATTAACATCATTTGTTTGTCAGTCAGCCCTGCAGTACATGCAGTGGAAATTATTTGACATTTCGTGTCAAGTGGGCTAAGGATAGGCTGACCAGATTTCAAAGAGAAGAAACCAGGACACTTGTGTTTTTACTTTTATACTTAACTTCATTTCTACACTTATGCCTACATTTCTTCTCAGTTATAGTGATATTTTGAAAGCGATAATACACCTGTGTCGATGCAGCAGCAGAAAACCCCAAAACGAGAATTTATCTTCATTTTGTGAATTGGAAAGGAACGTGTAGGTATGTCACATGTAAATAAAATTCTTTTCTTTAGAAGTGATAAAATACTGAGATATGAGTATATTTTTTATTGTAATAGCCTGGATATATTTTCAGCAATGCTTCGTCACTTAGTAGGTATTTAGGTACAGTTTCTAATTCTAAAAACAGTATAATATTACTAATCAGTAATCAGATACAAATTATATATTTCATACTAAAATTTAAGATTTCAATTGACTATAGAGTGTTAAGGTATGCGTACATATGTGCCAAACAATATTTAGTTAGCAGTGCTAACATACACTACATCACTCACATTCCGTATGGGTGCAGTCCCGTTAGGGCAAATAGTTTAAGTGATGCTTCTTTATACCTCCTTCGGTTTATGTTTTACTTGTGTTGAGGACTGTAAAGTAGAAGGCTGGCAAGTTAGAGGTGGGGTAAGTAATACCTGCTTTTCTTTTCAACAAATCTCTTCCTCTATTTCTGTTTATAACAAAATTTAAAACAAATGTGGTAGACCTGAGTGGTATTGTGAAAATACATATTTGTATAACGCTCTACTTCTATGAAACTTGTTTTTCAAAAAAAATTAATTAAATGATAAATATCATCGCACACATTTTGTCTCTCGGTTAAAAACCGAGACAATTATGTGTTCCGAATGATTTTCTCAGGACACCAGTATATTTATGTAAAAACTGGGACTGTCCCAGCATAACCAGGACATCTGGTCAGCCAACATAAGGATCCCCACTAGATGCTCTCCAATTTTGATGAAATTTTTGCAGGATGTTCATATAGGTCTTACATGAACCCATACAAAATTGTAGCCCACTAAGTAGTGTATACAGTTGTGAATAAATTGATAAGTTTTCTGTGTTGTTGCTCATGGTCTAAGGGGACTCGTATGCTGCAACTTGGTGCTTCTGCTCAACTTTTTATGCACAATAATTTAATTGCTGAAGATGTCCTCAGTGTACAGCAGTTTACCAGATGTAAACAGTAATGAAATTCTAAACTCAGATTGGAATGTATACTGCAGAGACAAGCTGGACAGTGAAGGGGGAGCCATGTTTATAGCAATAAAAAGTGCAATAGTACCGAAGGAAATTGACGGAGATCGGAAATGTGAAATAATTTGGGTGAAGGTCACAGTTAAATCAGGCTCAAACATGGTAATTGGATGTCTCTATAGGCCCCCTGGCTCAGCAGCTGTTGTATCAGAACACCTGAAGGAAAATTTTGAAGATATTTTGAGTAGATTTCCAACCCATGTATTAGTTTTGGGTGGAGATTTTAATTTACCAGGTATAGACTGGGAGACTCAAACGTTTTTAACGGGTGGCAGGTACAAAGAATCCAGTGCAATTTTTTCAAACGTTTTTAAAGGGTGGCAGATACAAAGAAACCAGTGAAATTTTTTTAAGTGAATTATCTGAAAACTACCTTGAGCAGTTAAACAGAGAACCGACTTGTGGCGATAACATATTAGACCTGGTGACAAACAGACCCGAACTATTTGAAACAGTTAACACAGAACAGGGAATCAGCGATCATAAGGCGGTTACAGCATTGTTGATTTCAGTCGTAACTAGAAATATTAAAAAAAGGTAGGAAGATGGTGGTGGTGGTGGTTAGTGTTTAACGTCCCGTCGACAACGAGGTCATTAGAGACGGAGCGCAAGCTCGGGTTAGGGAAGGATTGGGAAGGAAATCGGCCATGCCCTTTCAAAGGAACCATCCCGGCATTTGCCTGAAACGATTTAGGGAAATCACGGAAACCTAAATCAGGATGGCCGGAGACGGGATTGAACCGTCGTCCTCCCGAATGCGAGTCCAGTGTGCTAACCACTGCGCCACCTCGCTCGGTAGGTAGGAAGATTTTTCTGTTTAGCAAAAGTGACAAAAAGCAGATTTCAGAGTTCTTGATAGCTCAACACAAAAGTTTTATCTCAAATACAGTTAGTGTTGAGGATCAGTGGACAAAGTTCAAAACCATCGTACAATATGCATTAGATGAGTATGTGCCAAGTAAGATCGCAAGAGATGGAAAAGAGCCACTGTGGTACAACAACCGACTTAGGAAACTGCTGTGGAAGCAAAGGAAACTTCACAGCAAACATAAACGTAGCCAAAGCCTTACAGACAAACAAAAATTACACAAAGCGAAATTTTTGTGTGAGGAGAGCTATGCGAGAGGCGTTCAATGAATTCGAGTGTAAAGTTCTATTTACTGACTTGGCAGAAAATCCTAAGAAATTCTGGTCTTATGTCAAAGCTGTAGGTGAATCAAAACAAAATGTCCAGACACTCTGTGACCAAAATGGTACTGAAACAGAGGATGACAGACTAAAGGCTGAAATATTACATGTCTTTTTCCAAAGCTATTTCACAGAGGTAGACTGCACTGTAATTCCTTCTCTAGATTGTCGCACAGATGACAAAATGGTAGATATCGAAATAGATGACAGAGGGATAGAAAAACAATTCAAATCGCTCAAAAGAGGAAAGGTCGCCGGACCTGATGGGGCACCAGTTCGATTTTACACAGAGTATCCAAAGGAACTTGCCCCCCTTCTTGCAGCAGTGTACCATAGGTCTCTAGAAAAGCGTAGCATTCCAAAAGATTGGAAAAGGGCACATGTCATCCCCGTTTTCAAGAAGGGACATTGAACAGATGTGCAGAACTATAGACCTATATCTCTAATGTCGATCAGTTCTAGAATTTTGGAACACGTATTACGTTTGAATATAATGACTTTTTGGGAGACTAGAAATCTACTCTGTAGGAATCAGCATAGGTTTCAAAAAAGAGGATCGTGTGAAACCCAGCTCGCGCTGTACGTCCACAAGACTCAGAGGGCCATAGACATGGGTTCCCAGGTAGATGCCGTGTTTCTTGACTTCTGCAAGGCGTTTGATACAGTTCCCCACAGTCATTTAATGCACAAACTAAGAGCATATGGACTATCAGACCAATTGTGTGATTGGATTGAAGAATTCCTAGATAACAGAATGCAGCGTGTCATTCTCAACGGAGAGGAGTCAGGAGTCTTCCAAAGTAAGAGTGATTTCAGGTGTACTGCAGGGGAGTGTCATAGGACCGTTGCTATTCACAATGTATATAAATGACCTTTTGGATAACATCGGAAGTTCATTGAGGCTTTTTGCTGATGTTGCTGTAGTATATCAAGAGGTTGTAACAATGGAAAATTATACTGAAATGCAGGAGGATCTGCAACGAACTGACACATGGTGCAGGGAATGGCAATTGAATCTCAATGTAGACAAGTGTAATGTGCTGCAAATACATAGAAAGAAAGATCCTTTATCATTTAGCTACAATAACAGGTCAGCAACTGGAAGCAGTTAATTCCATAAATTATCTGGGAGTAGTCATTAGTCGAAACAAGGCCCCAGGAGCAGACAACATTCCATTAGAACTACTGACGGCCTTGGGAGAGCCAGTCCTCACAAAACTCTACCATCTGGTGAGCAATATGTATGAGACAGGTGAAATACCCCTCAGACTTCAAGAAGAATATAATAATTCCAATCCCAAATAAAGCAGGTGTTGACAGATGTGAATATTACCGAACTATAGTTTAATAAGTCACAGCTGCAAAATACTAAATACTAATGCGAATTCTTTACAGACGAATGGAAAAACTGGTAGAAGCCACCTCAGGGGAGATCAGTTTGGATTCCGTAGAAATGTTGGAACACGTGAGGCAATACTGACCTTACAACTTATCTTAGAAGAAAGATTAAGGAAAGGCAAACCTACATTTCTAGCGTTAGTAGACTTAGAGAAAGCTTTTGACAATGTTGACTGGAATACTCTCTTTCAAATTCTGAAGGTGGCAGGGGTGAAATACAGGGAGCTAAAGGCTATTTACAATTTGTACAGAAACCAGATGGCAGTTATAAGAGTCGAGGGACATGAAAGGGAAGCAGTGGTTGGGAAGGGAGTGAGACAGGGTTGTAGTCTCTCCCCGATGTTATTCAATCTGTATATTGAGCAAGCAGTAAAGGAAACAAAAGAAAAATTTGGAGTAGGTATTAAAATCCATGGAGAAGAAATAAAAACTTTGAGGTTCGCCGATGACATTGTAATTCTGTCACAGACAGGAAAGGACTTGGAAGAGCAGTGGAACTGAATGGACAGTGTCTTGAAAGGAGGATATAAGATGAACATCAACAAAAGCAAAATGAGGATAAGGAATGTAGTTGAATTAAGTCAGATGATGCTGAGGGAATTAGATTGGGAAATGAGACACTTAAAGTAGTAAATGAGTTTTGATATTTGGGGAGTAAAATAACTGATGATGGTCGAAGTAGAGAAGATATAAAATGTAGACTGGCAATGGCAAGGAAAACGTTTCTGCAGAAGATAAATTTGTTGACATTGAGTATAGATTTAAGTGTCAGGAAGTCATTACTGAAAGTATTTGTATGGAGTGCAGCCATGTATGGAAGTGAAACATGGACGATTAATAGTTTGGACAAGACGAGAATAGAAGCTTTCAAAATGTGATGCTACAGAAGAATGCTGAAGATTAGATGGGCAGTATATTGCTCCGTCCTATGAATATCTTGCGAAGAGACTATGAGGATAAAATCAGAGAGATTAGAGCCCACACAGAGGCATACCGGCAATCTTTCTTTCCACTAATAATATGAGACTGGAATGGAGGGGAGAACTGATAAGAGTTACTCAAGGTACCCTCCGCCACACACCATCAGGTGGCTTGCAGAGTATGGCTGTAGATGTAGATGTTGATTTATCACAATTTGCTGTCAAAGTAGTTCAAAAATCTTGTTGTGACAAACTTGGATGATGTTTTGGCAGCTTGTGTCTTATGATAGAATGACTTTCTGATACTGATTTCTCCCATCATTTGCAGACAGCCAGCATACCATAGTGCCCTGTTAGTGGTGTCTTGATTACTAAGGTAATTACTGAGTTATCCAAAATTAGTGTCTATTCAAAAAAGTTGTTCATCAGTTTTGTCAGACTTCCAAAAGGCTATACGTGCCTCAAAACAGTTGTATCAGATTTGAATTTTCATTGCACCATTGAAAAGGGCTCATTTCATTTGATCGGGAAATGTTTATTTCATTTTTGAGGCAAATCAGTTTGTGGCATCGACAAGTACAGACGACATATCTCTGCTATCACAAATTCTCTGACTGTGTAACCTAACAGTCCACACCACCTTGCTCGTTTAGTTTGCTGTATGATTTGTTGTGATGTGGATATGTCAGCATGAAATATACCCAGTCTTACAGAAATGATTGTGTTTCTGTGGGCTACAACCCAACAGAAATCACACAGTGGTGACCCCAAGTAAGAATTCGTGTGCTGTTTCCTCGTAGTGCAAGTATTTTCACAGCTACTGCACTGGCTTTTTTTACACCTTCGTTCTTGGCCGTGTATCCTGCTGTCCAGCATGTGGATATCAAAGCTCCTGCACCTACAATGGGACATTTCATCACTTCACCAGCACCTGAATTCTACAACACATTTCCTGCAGTTTCGTTGCCTCAACGCTTTCACCACTCGACGTGTAACATGTGACTGCAGACTTGGGCTTTGCCTCTCCAGCAGCCGGCCGGAGTGGCCGTGTGGTTCTAGGTGCTACAGACTGGAGCCGAGCGACCGCTGCGGTCACAGATTCGAATCCTGCCTCGGGCATGGATATGTGTGATGTCCTTAGGTTAGTTAGGTTTAATTAGTTCTAAGTTCTAGGCGACTGATGACCTCAGAAGTTAAGTCGCATAGTGCTCAGAGCCATTTGAACCTCTCCAGCAAATGTGCTTCAACATGTGCAATTTGAAAACAATAACGAGCAGAGCAAGGTTCCCGCGTTTCATCATGCTAACATGGATTTTGCATTTCGTGCACAAACTATGTATCAGACGCTGGCTGCCCGTTAAAACAGTGCCGTGTGCAACCTCGCATTTGTTAGAACAGACCACGTGTACTGATAGTGCTTCCGCGACACCCGAGTGCTTTACCACTTCATCGGTTTATAAAGTGGACAATGCCCAGTGTATATCACGAACATTTCCTGGCCAGATGCTACCCCCAGTGACTGTTCGGCCCTTCAGTGTACTTTACGGGCCCCCACCTGATGTGAACAATGTGCCATGTAGTGATACTAACTGTGGTTTCCACCCTTCAGAACATGCTCCGGCTCGTCACATTGGCAGCCCAGTGGGAACATTTTACTGTGCTGCTCCATGCATGCCTGCTCTTCCACCCACCCCACCACCACAAGTAAACTTGCAGGGAGTTTTGGCTGCAGTCGTTCACCCACTCACTTGTCAAATGTTGCCGGCCATGACATGCACATCGGATTTTTGTGCCGTGAATGTTTCATCAGACAGTCCTGCAACATCATTTCTTAGAGCTCCGGTGCCGTTCTCATCTGCTCCGACAGACTGCTCGCTCGCACCCTACGCAGTTCCGTATGCGTCGATTACGCCGGTCCGGCATCCACGTCATACGAGTGATACTAGGGACTCTGATACATAACTAGCTGCGCCTTCATTGCCACCAGCAGGCCACTTATCGACCCAGCCCCCACTATCCGAGGACAACCCAGCAATGTGGTTTGCACTGGTGGAGAACTAGTCCAAACTGTACCACGTCACCGACAATATTCAAAATTCGTGTGCCTCGTGACTCAACTGCATGAGCACACAGACCTGATCTGCGACCTACTTCTGACACCGCCACTAACTTCAAAGTTCAATTTCGCACAACAGACTATTGTCGAGCACCTCTCGCTTTCCCCACAAGAGGTTATTCTACAAATACTGTCAGAGGAACAGCTCGGTGACTGCACCTCGTCCCAGCTTTGGCACTGGCTACGCCTCCCGCTCAGCGAGCAGACGATGCCCAACGAAACCCTGTGGCCTACAGATCTCCAGGTTCATCTCCTCCGCCACACCTTGGAATCCGTCAGTTCACATCTGCAGATGGCTGACCAGTTCTATTCACTCACGCAACAGGTTGGCACTCCTGCACCGGTAGCTCACCCAGCCGCAGGCAGGGGTAGGTCGCCCTCCGACCCCCAAACTGCTGGGCTATCTGGAATGCAGCACGTGTACTCTCTGCCTGTCGAGCTGCTGCATATCGCACCTGCGCCAACCGTCCCGGTGTACGAACCCAAACACGTAGAGGACGATCCGCCACCTCCTCGCCCAATGTACCCTCACTGTTAGTACCACACCGTATTCGGTGACGACGCAAAAAAAGTGCCGCCTGCCCTGCGAGTGTCCGAAAAGCCCATTGTCCGGTAAGTGCTGACCCACACTACATTCTGTCCACGCCTTTGTCCCACTGAATGGCCGCCTTTATGCCAGAGACTATTCCTCGAGTTGCAACTTCCACGTGGACACCGGCGCCGACGTCTCAGTCGTAGGTAAATCGACAGTCAAACACCCCCTCACACGCACACACTCTCTCCTGCGAGCCGTGAACTCGTCTACACTCCAGACCTGTGGCTCCGCCGAGCTTCAGCCCCGCCATTCTAACAGCCTCTCCCTACCTCGGATCTTCTGTGTGGGAGACATCACGAAACTGATCCCAGGAATCGACTTCTTATCACACCACCACCTGTCTCCGAACATCGTTCAAGGTTCTCTGTTTCACCACACCTCTAATTCTCACATCCCGTGTTACCGTGCTCCACCACCTGCTCCGAGTGTAAACGCCATTAACTGTTTAGTGCATCAGTGCACGATTCTCACGAGCAGGACTTGTGCAACTGTGAATCACTTCCTGGTGGGAAGTGCCGAGACGTGTGCCTTCCGCTGTGAGAATGCCGTTTTGAAATATCGCATTGCATGCGCCGAGGATGAGCTCGCCACGATCACTGCCCGATCAGTTCACACTGTTCGGCACCACCGACACCCGAACCTCTGTCTGCCACACCTGAAAGCTCTGCCGACAACAGCACACAGGTTAGCAACGACGCACCTATCTCGTGAAACTCCAGTCTCAACCACGCAGTGTTACCCCCACCCCCGTCGAGTGTGTTCTGCTCGACGTCTCTCTCACCTGTTTTGCAAACTGACACTCTCGTGCCTCGTGACAATCCAGCCATCTGGGCTCCAACCGCGGCCCCCTGCCGCCACGCATGCACCTGCCCGGTGAGTTGGTAAACATCCACCCCCTCTGGCGCCTCCTCGCACGGCTCGCTCCGGGGCTTCACGTACGCCACCAGCACCGTCACTGCCGAGCGCACCTCTCTCGCACACTGTGGATAATGGACAGTCTCTACGCGCACTGCTCGCACCTGCCTTGTGCTCTGCACTCGCAAACTGCCATCCACGCCGGCATAAACGTAACAAAATGTTACTTTTTCGCTGCCATTCCCCTCTTGAGGAGACGACTACGCTGCTTCCGAGCTGTGCGACCGTAATAAATGGACTGACACTGTGCCCTGCCCGCGCTCAGTGATCGAACATTTGTTTTCACCGTTGCAAACGGAACTGTTTGTCGGATCATCACATCCGAGGACCCACCTATTCGTCACAAGGTTCGCTACCTTGACCCACCCGAGTTACACTCGGCTCACCAGCAAATATAGGAACATCTTGAGGCAGTAATTTTACAGCCCTCTGATCGTACCCGGTCGTCACCCGTACACCTCACCCTTAAACAGGATAGCCCCTTTCATATGTCTGGCGATTACAGACACTCGAATGCTAGAACTGTGACGGACAGTTATCCTATACCGAACATTTCCAACTTCAAACACCTTCTCACGGGTGCTACAATTTTCAGCGTGCTGGATTGAAAAGGCACTTATCACCAAATCCTGCACCCGAAGACATTCCGAAAATGGTGATTATCACACCTGTCGTGTTATACGAGTACCATTTCATGCCATTTGGGTTAAAAAATGCTGCCCAGACGTGGCAACACTTTATTGACTCTCTCTTGCTCCAGTTCGTTTTCTGTTACGTATATCTCAACAATATCCTGATCTTCGGCAAATCCGCACAAGATCTTGAACGCGGCATCACAATAGTAAAGGACACTCTCTCATCAAATGGAGTCTAGATCAACACTGACAAACTGCAACTGCGCCAACAATCTGTTCAGTTCTTGGGGTACACAGTCTTAGCCACCAGTATACACCCCTCTGAATCAAAGGTGCAATCAATCTTATCCGTGCCAGTCCCTACCACATACAAAGAGCTCCGTCAGTTCCTGGAAATAATAAACTACTACCGTCATCATTTTCCTGCAGCAGCTGACACTCAGGCTGCCCTGACTAATGCTCTCGCTGGCAAACAAGCTTCAGGGACTTGCCCTATTCCGTGGCCCCGAAAGACTCTCTCGCGCGAGCCGTCACGCTCGCTCGTCCGATCTCGGATGCTGAACTCTTCGTCACCAAAGATGCCAGTGACTCCGTGGTAGGCACAGTCCTACAACAACAGCACAATGACGTGGTCATGCCACTTCAGTTCTTTTCAAAGAAACTTTCAAGCATTCCACAAAAATACTCAGCCTTTGGCCGCGAACTTTTAGCAGTTTACGAGGCAGTGAAACACTTCCGCCCCGATGTTGAGGGTCGATCTTTCCACATCCTGACTGACTATAAACCAGTAGCAGATGTCGTACTGATCCCCCCCCCCCCCCCCCCAACCCTCCCGTCGCTTTCAGTATTTCGGTTTCAAGTCTCAGTTGTCTACTGACGTCTGCCATATCAAAGGCACCAACGACATCGTTACAGATTTATTTTCCCGCATTAGCACCATCTCGACGGTCGTCAACCTTCCCGACCTCACGTCCCTACGGGACCGGGTCGAGGATACGCAGCACTTCTCGACAGCACCTGCATTTCGCTGTCTTTCACCGAAGCAAAATTTGCCAGTGTCTGAGAGGAAGTCTGGTGAGACTCCTCCACCGGAACCCTCCGACCCCTCGTCCCCACCCTCCTCCGCCATTCAGTGTTTGACACATCGGTTTCTCTAGCACACCCCAGAATTAAGTCATCGACACGCCTCGTGTGTGAACGATTTGCGAGGCGAGACGTGAAGTGCGATTGTCAGACCTGGGCCCGGAACTGCGCCACCTGCCAGCACAACAAAGTCACCGGGTACACTGTACCACCTCTCTGCAAATTCGACATTCCATCTGGCCACTTTCGCCACGTACACCTGGACCTCATTGGCCCCCTTCCCCCCTCAGAGGGCTTCCGTTGTGTCCTTTCTTGCACCGATCTTTTACCTTAGTGGGTAGAGGCTGTGCCTCTCACTGACGTAACTGCTGAAACCCTGGCTAAGGCTTTTGTTTCTTCCAGGATTTCCCACTTCAGCTGCCCCCCCCCCCCCCCCCCTACTGTCACCACCAAACAGGGCCGGCAGTTCGAATCGGTACCCTTCGCCCAACTCTACTGGCTGTGCGGTATTGACAAACGGATTTGTAGAATGGAGGCATTGCACTTTCGAGACAGCACTGCGGTCTTTGGACTGAGACCCTCCCTCGGCTACTCCTCTGCCTACAGTCATCGTACAAACCAGATATCGAGGGCACCACAAGGAGTTTGTCTACAGTAAAAACCCTGTCCTCCCTGGGTAGCTGTTACGACCTACCTCCCCCGACAATCTCACCCCCCTTCCCAATTTCGTAAACCGGATCTGAACGTATTTTGCAAACATTTCCCTGTTCCCTGGACCCCGCTCCTGTGTGCCCTCGAATCTCCTTTCGTGCAAGTTCATTTCTTTCTGTGTCAGCACCATCTGGGGCCCACTTGCCCCACCATATTTGGGCCTATACGAGGTCGTAAACCACACCGCTAACACGACAGACGTCCGGGTTAAAGGTTCACCGCTCACTGTTTCTCTCCACCGTGTGAAACCGGCACACCTCGACCCAGTGTCTTTCACGCCCACAGATGTTATGTAGCTTCCCAGCACTGAGCACTCGTGCTGGAGCTATGAACCCTCAGAGCTGCTGGTGCAGCCCTCACCCGAACACGCGTCTGCTTTACTGCATCACGATCGACACCATTCCTCGAGTCTTGCCCTCTCTCTCTACCTCCTCTCCCTTACCCTCTCTGGTGGTTCTGCAAACTGGCATCCCACACGAACACGGAGAGGACGTCACCATCTTGCTGCAAGATAGCTCACCCCACTTGACCGGGGACCCGGTTCGTCAGTCGATCGCCGGTTGCTGCCCGCTCCCGTGCAGGGTCGACCACTTGCACCTCCGAGCTACGGTAACCCTCCTACGGAGGGTTACATTTCGAACACTGCCAGCCGATCACGCGGGGGACACAGTCCCTCCCCACACCGCTCCGTCCTCACGTGCAGCCGATGCCTCATCCACCCACACGACCGACAGGAGTTCCGTGTCGACCTCCCGGAGTGGTCCCTGCTGCTACAACCTCTGGAGGTGGACGTCCCCGTCATTTCACTGCCATCTCCCTCACCGCCTTCAGTGCCAGACGTTTGTAAGCAATCTCCTTTGTAGACTAATTGCACTTACCCAGTATTCTACCAATAAACCAAAGTCCACCACCTGCTTTACCCGTGACTCAACGCATGTGGTGGTTCTGCTCATATCCCTACAATGTATTCACTTGAGTTGGCTGATTCCAACACTGACCCTTTGACATTATAGTCATAGGATACTATGTTTTCTGTTTTGTGAAGTGCACAATTTTACATCTCTGGACATTTAAACAAAGTTCCCAATGTTTGTACAACTTTGAAATCTTATCAAAATCTGATTGGATATTTATGCAGCTTCTTTCAGATAGCACTTCATTATAGATAACTGCATCATCGGCAAAATTTCAGACCAGCAAGGCTCCCAGCACAGTTTCCTGGGGCACAACTGAAATTACTTTTACATCGTCACCTACATCTGGTAGTGACTCTCCGTCTGAGATAAGAAGCTGGTCCTCTCTACCAAAAAGTCCTCAATCCAGTCACAAATTTCACTTGATTGCCCCTATGATCATGTTTTCAACAATAAGTGTAGGTGTGGTACTGAGTCAAATGCTTTTTGGAAATCAAGAAATACTGGTTTTACCTGACGGCCTAGATACAAAGTTTTCAGTATGGCATGTGAGAAAAGTGTGAGTTGTTTTCATAATCCATGCTGGATTGCTTGAAGAAGGTCATTCTGTTTGAGATACCTCATTACATTTGTGCTCAGAATATGTTCTAAGATTCTACAACAAATCGATGTCAAAGATATTGGACAGTAGTTTTGTGGATCGTTTCTACTACATTTACTGTAGATGGTCTTTTGTTTGAGGGATATATGATGGATTATAATCAGAAGAGAGGCTAACTCAGCCACAAATTCAGTACAGAATCTGGTAGGGATTCCACTGGGCCCTGAAGCTTAGTTCAATTTTAATGATTTCAGCTGTTTCTCAAAGCCACTGACACTAATGCTTATTTCACTCATCTTTTCGGTGGTACAAGAATAAAATTGTGGCACTCCTCCTGGGTTTTTCTTTGTAGAGGAACATTTGAAAATGGAGTTCAACATTTCAGTTTTTGCTTTGCTACCGTCAATTTCAGTTCCTTTCTCATTTGCTAGGGACTGGACACTAACTTCAGTGCTACTAACAGCCTTTATATATCACCAGTATTTCTTTAGGTTTTGTGAAAGATTGTTTGACAATATTCTGCTACAGTAATCTCTGAAGACATCACGCATTGCTCTTTTGACAGCTAAATGCATTTCATCCAGCATCTCTCTATCGATAGTCCTATACTTTGTTTTAGACATATTATGCAGTAGCTTCTGTTTCTTTAAAATATTCTTTACAGTGGCTGCATACCGTGGAGGGCCCCTCCCCTTGTGAACTGTTCTGCTGGGTACACATCTGTTATTCTTTTAAATGTGAGCCGTAGTTCCTCTGCATGTTCCTGCCCTGTGCTGAAAGTTTCAAGTTCCTCACTGAGGTATGACACTACTGATTTTTTACTGGTTTATTGAACATATGCGTCTTTTTGTTTGTTTTAGTTGTCCTTTGTACTTTTATAACCGCTGTTGCCACAACCGTGTCACGGTCACTGATACCAGTTTTGATGTGGACATCTTCAAAGAGGCCACATCTATTTGTTGTCATTAGATCCAATATATTTTAATCACGAGTGGGATTCTGAACTATCTGTTGGAGGTGGTTTTCAGAGAAGTATTTACTATTCAAACAAATTTCAGGCTTGCAGCCGGTCGTCGTTCAATACTTCGCACGATATTTCAACTGGGCACCTGCCAGTCATCTTCAGGTGAGCCGTCACAGACTGGCGATAACGTCCTCCGCTCCACAATATCTAGCGTACTGTAACTATTCTGCGCACGCGTCGAAAACTTGATAGTTGAACCAACATTGCCCACCGGCAGCGCCCTCGCTGGTGGAATAGCGGAACTCAGTCGCCCTCTGCGTTGCTGTTTGCCACGGACGTCGACGCACTCTGTCGTCTTCGATTTGAGCAAATCGTGGAGATGATGGGATTTCATGCACTGTCCAGCTGGCAGCCACTGTCACGGTTTAACAGATTTTCCGCCAGTCGTATTTCTATGGATTCTTTAATAATGGAGTCCCAGAAGGACGTTGCTGTGGACAAAATCATTGTTTTCTCGTACTCCATTGAATGTCCAGTAGAAATACAATGTTCAGCAATAGCGGACTTGCTTGGCTGCAAAAGGCCGGGAAAATTTTAAAATCCCCAAGTAATTATTTCTTTATTTAGGTAATAAAGAGGCTAAAAACATGCTTTGACTGCTATTACAAGTGGAGAATGTATTGATGTTTTGAATATGTAGCATCAGAAAGTTATTCTGCCATACGATACAAGCTCCCAAAACGTGATCCAAATTTGGCACGAATATAGTTATGAAGTACTTTGACATCAAACTGTGACAAATCGGCAGTATATTGAGCACTTGTGCAGCAACCGGGCTGTTGTACTTCAAAAGTTGAGCTGAATCAACAAGTTTCATCTCGGGAGTCCCCTTAGATCATGCGCAACAGTAAAGCAAAACTTTTTAATTTTTTCAAGTTTGTCACAATACACAGAGGTAACAAAAGTCACGGAATACCCCCTAAAACTGTGTCAGATCTCCTTTTGACCGGTGTACTGCAGCAACTCGCTGTGGCACAGACCCGACAAGTTGTCGGAAGCCCCTCGAAGAAATATTGAGCCGTGCTGCCCCTACAGTCATCCACAACTGTGGAAGTGTCAGTGCAGGATTTTGTGCACAAACTGACCTCTCGATTACGTCCCCTAAATGTTCGAAGGGTGGCCAAATCGTTCACTCGAACTGTTCAGGATGATCTTCGGACCAGTTGTGAACAATTGTGGCCCAGTGACATAGCACATTATCATCTGTAAAAAGTCCACAATTGTCTGGCAGCGTGAAGTCGACGAATAGCTCAAATGGTCTCTCAGTAGCTGAACAAAACCATTTCCAGGAATCAGTTTAGTTGGACCAGAGATCCAATCCATTCTGTGTAAACACATCCGACTCCATTCTGGAGCTACCACCAGCTCGCACAGTGCCTTGTCGACAATTTGTGTCACGGGGCCTGTGCCACACTCGAACCCTACTGTCAGCTCCTACCAGCTGAAACTGAGGCTAATGTGACCGGGCCACAGTTTTCCAGGCATCTAGGGTGCAACTGATCCGGTCACATGCCCAGGGTAACTGCTATAGGTGACTACGTGCCGTTAGCGAAGGCACTCGTGTCAGTCGTTCTGCTGCCGTAGTCCGTTAACGCCAAATTTTCCTGCACTGTCATAATGGATACGTTTGTCGTGTGTCCCACATTGATTTTTGCAGTTACTTCAGACATTGTTGCTCGTCTCTTGGCACTGACAACTGTACACATATGCCACTGCTCTTTGTTGTTAAGTGAAGATTGTTGGCCACTGCACTGTCTGTGGTGAGAGGTAATGCCTAAAATTTGATATTGTCGGCACGCTCTTGTCGCTGTGAATCACGGAATATTGAATTCCCTAATGAGTTCTGAAATAGAATGTCATACACTTCTAGTTCCAATGACTGTTCCACGTTCAAAGTCTGGTAATTCCCATTGTGTGGCTATCATCGTGTCAGAAGCCTCGTACGTGAATTACCTGAGTACGAACGACAGCTCCACTGAGGCACTGCTCTTTTATACTTCACAAACATGATACTACTGCCATCCGTATATGTGCATATTGCCATCCTGTGACTTTTGTCGCCTCTGTGTATAGAAGAACTTGCCATAATTGAAAGTATGGTTAGTAGCTCCAACATGCTACTTATAAGTTTATAATTTGGTATGGTTTATGTATATATCTTGGAAAAAAGCCTCATCAAAATTGAAGAGAGTAAGGTGGAGACCATGTTTAGATTTAGGACTCTTGAAATGGAATGACCCCTCTGACAGTCTAGCTATTCAAAAAATTAGTGTTCTCTCTCTCTCTCTCTCTCTCTCTCTCTCTCTCTCTCCCTCCCTCCCTCTCTCTCTCTCCCTCCCTCCCCCTCTCCCTCTCCCCCCCCCCCCCCTCTCTCTCTCTCTCTCCACTCTCTCTCTTTCATAAAAACACACACACACACACACACGTGAGTGCAACATTGATACAGGTACTACAGAAATTAGCTGCTCTAATTGCCTTCTTACATATGGATAAATTCAAGAAATGTTAGGGTGTGCTTTAATCCCGAGCGCATTCTGTTAGCCAGCTCACCACAACTCACAGAAACAATGCACCATGTTTGGTGTGATACGGGGAGGGTGTAAACTTTGATCTGAGGTTCCTTTCACCGCAACAGTTATCAGCAGGGACACTCTGAAACTATCTAGTGAAAGAATTAGGTGAGACCCACGAAGCTGTCAACTGACTGGAGTGCATCAGGCAAGTTAGTCTCCCACCGAGGGGTGCCACGGACATCACTGTGTCTCGCTCGACCCCAGAAGACCAGAATCTAGAGTGACAGAATGAGAATCTTGCCGAGCGACACAGTGCAAAATTGAGAGGCTCCAAAGGTAAGAGAGGACTCGTGGACCGGTTTCGGCAGTACGTTGCCCAGTGACTGGAACGTCGAAATGAGTGGCCCTAGCTTTGTATGAGGCGGGGGCAGGTGAAGCACATATGAGGGCATTTGATAATTTCTTTATTTTGTCCATCTCAGTTGCTTAAATATGCAATTTTTGCTACAGTGGTTACCTGGTTCGGGCTGACACAACCATTCTCAAACCACACACCTTGTTATTAACCATAACTAGTCGTACAGTATGGTGCTAAAAGGCACGAATAACTTCTGTGCAGAAAGTCAAACTGTGAGCAACGAGTACTCTGATTGATATTAGCCTATGTGTCTAGTGTTGCACCTGATTGACACAACCAAGTCAGTCAGGTGCAACAGTAGACACATAGGCTAATATCAATGACAGTGTTGCCCACAGTTTGACTTTCTGTACAGAAGTTATTCATACTTTTCAGCACCATACTGTATGACTAATTACAGCTAACAACGAGGTGTGCGGTTTGAGGACGGACGTGTCAGCTCGAAACCGGTAATCACTGCAGCAAAACTTGTATACTCGTGCCACTGAGATGGACAAAATGAAGAAACCATTAAATTTCCTCAGTACTGAACAGCTGCAGACCTACTGTCCTGTGGCAGCGTGCCTCAAATTGACAAAAAAAGCATTTACATTTTTACATTTGCCAATATCCAAATTCTTCAGAGAATGAAGTAACATGATAACTAAGAATCTTGAAAATTATAGAGAATTCTCGTAAATTACAATCTGTGTTTAACCCAGATGACCCAAGTGGACGGGCTCATATCCCAACTGCCTGTGGAGTACAGCTAGATAATGGCACTCGTGCATTTGTTGAGCGTCGTACACGATTTCACAAATTTTCTCAATATTTTTCCCGGTCGGGGCAGTTGACAGGTGTCCAGAATGAGTTTTGTCATCAGTCGGCATGTCGTATTTTATGAAATGATAAAATTACAGATTTGTTGTACCTGTGAGTTTTTCCGATAGTGTCACGTCTGTAAGCTGTTTTCATCAACACGACAGTGTCTTTGGCATCTTTTCTCGAGCAGGATGCAAACTTACAAAGCTGTCCATTGTTCACTTACACTTGAAATCATAAAAAATGAGGATAGCAGAACAACTGTGGTGACAAAATTCACTATGGGTGAACAAAATGTACTTGGTTGACACCACAGGTAGTAATGAACTCACAAGCTGCAGCACATGCACCTGATGAGAAAAATGCTTACCGTGCAATCTCCACCCAGGGCAGCACTATTCTGTGAACTTTTGAGTGCCTCTTCACATCCGTCTATCCCGTGGGAGATGGTTCATGTACTGCACCTCGTATCTCTGTTAGTGGTACAATTTTCTAACAGCCCAGTGGTTGCAGAGTGATGGTGATTTATAAAGTAGGGAAGTAACTTTACTTCATAAAATTTATAAAGTAGAGGTAGAGCAAGTTAAAGCATGTAATAATATTTAGTCACTAAATACTGTATGACAAAATTTTATGAAAACCTAAGGAAAATGGTTTTTAAACCACCACTGGCCACAACCTTCTGCCCACCACGAAAGTTGAAATGCCGACTAGAGAGCGGTAGGCAACAAAATGACTACCACTGCTGTTGTACATTAGGCTAGCTGAAGCCAGCTAGATAAAAATGCCACACTATCTGTTTGAGGCAGAATCGTGCATTTCTTTGTGTCTACAAATGGTTCCGATAGAATGTGTGATCTGTGACATCTGATGGAGAAAGTATGCTCCATGTGATGGATACTGTTCATCCATTCCAGAATGAATTTTCACTCTGCAGCAGAGTGTGCACTGATATGAAACTTTGGGCAGATTAAAACTGTGTGCCAGACCAGCAATCGAACCTGGGGCCTTTACCTTTCACGGGCAAGTACTCTACCGACCGAGCTATTCGGCATAACTCGTGATCTGCCCTCACAGCTTTACTTCTGCCAGTATCTCATCTCCTACCTTCCAAACTTCACAGAAGGTGTCCTGCATACCTTGCAGAACTAGGGCCCCTGGAAAAAGGTTATCGTGTGGACATGACTTGGCCACTGACTGGAGGATTCTTTCCAGAATGAATTTTCACTCTGCAGCGCATGTAGGAGATGAGATACTGGTGGAAGTAAAATTGTGAGTAGCACTGGCATAGCTCAGTACATAAAGCACTTCCTCATGATAGGCAAAGATCCCAGATTCAAGTCCCGGTCCAGCACACAGTTTGAATCTGCCAGGAAGCTTCATTCATTCGTTGACGGGTACAGAGGCATAGATCAGGCCCAACTCCCAGCTCCCAGATTATATTCTCCAGATATAATGTAACTTACAACATAATTTCAGAAGACTGCCCCATTCATTTATGTAACTGTAGCAAATCAGCACTTAATGGCTCTACATATTTTGCTAACATCATTCCAGCTTTTGACAGCATGCATAAAACTACCAGATGTCTCATTTACAATCATGTCACTTTACCACCCTCCAACAACAGTCATCATATGCAGGAAATCTTCTCACAGAGTTGGCCGCATTACTTAATTTGCAGCAACCTTATGCCTGGGCACAGCATGGGGCCGTGAGGCAGTAGACAAAACAGTGTGGCTATTCACTAATAGAAAACTAAAATGCTGTAGTGTGAAACAACCTTAAGCACACACTTGACCTTGTCGGAGCAGTTGATATATTCATGTATTCACCACATCATATCACACTGACATATGTCAACGAAATCTGGAAAGACTCTGTGGGGTCACATCATTTTCCCATTCTGATCCATTTGACAGCAAACTCACCTTCTCCACTGGAACTGTGATAAATCTTACTGGAAAGGTTATTCAGATTGCATAAAACAGGAAATGAACCACTTCACACACCATCTCACCAGATGTATCGCATATTACTGGCCTGTCGATCAGCTGGAGAAAGTGGCTTTCACAACGGTTTCAAAAGAAACTGTCCCTCACCGCACAATAAAGAGCCCACGAGATGGTAGAAACTGAAAAGCTCTGAGACTATTGCTCTAAGAAGGTCAGCATCGATAAAACTTTGAGAACAGCCTATATAACTGAAATACGAACATCATGACTACAGGGTGAAGTGGTTCTCGTAGAGATGCAAAAGTGACACTCGGAAGTTGTTTTGTACCTGAGTGATTTGTGATGCTAACTTAAACATCTGGTGGAAAGTCAAGAGATTTGGAGACAAAAATTTGTTCATAACCTTGGAGATACATTCAAAGGTACGATAAAACACAAACAAAATGTCTGCAACATCTGTTAATCTCTGAGGAATTTCATTTGATCTTGTGGTAAAGGAGGATTGCTCTCCGTATACCCTCATAACAATGAGAGAACTTCAACCGGTAATCGTCCAGATCTCAAATACTGCCCCTGCAATCGACAAAATGTGTCGCCTAATGATCCCAAATCTGCCGTCAGAGGTATTATGACAGCTGCTACGAAATGTGGCCTGCGGAGCCGCTACTAGTGCTACGGGTCGTTGTCCCGACCCTGAAGCATGGAAATGAGCCCAGTGACACCTGGTCTTATAGGCCGATGGCACTAAGTTTGTCCGTCAGTAGACCCCTGGAATTGATTGTTAGAGCACAGCTGGAATTGTGACTGAGATGCAATTATTTACTGGCGATCACCTAACAAGGCTTCAGAAAAGGAACGAGGACATAAAGCTATCACGCAACAGAAAGAATTGTCTGCCCCCGGTAGCCGAGTGGTCGGCACGATGGAATGCCGTACCCGTCGGCCCGGGTAAAATTCCCGGCCGGCTCGGAGATTTTCTGCACTCGGGGACCGGGTGTCGTGTCGTCCTTACCGTCACCATTTCGTCCCCCCCGACACGGAAGTCACCGGAGTGGTGTCGACTCGAAAGACTCGCACCGGGCGAACAGTCTAGCCGACGGGGGGCCCTAACCGCACGGCATTTCTGACTTAAGAAATTGATGTATTGCCCGTATTTGCCTGGCACAGTTCCTTTGTTGTAGTTTTCCTCAGTTTCTTGGCTTCAGATGAGGGGTGGTCAATAAATAATGCAACACATTTTTTCTGAAAGCGGGGTGGTTTTATTCGGGATTCAGATACAGCGTATTGTTACCCACTCTTTTGCCTACAAAACCCTATTTTTCAACATAATCTCTGTTCAGTGGGAAGGCGTTACACCACCTAAGTGGGAGTGTGTGTACGCCCACGAGGTACCTCTCTATCGGTCGACATCACAGGCACGGTCTTGTCGCACTGATAACCTCCCCGTCAGCCGTGCACTGCTTCTTGTGGAGTGTATCCTTCGTTGGGCCAAACAGATGGATGTAGGAAGGTGCTAGTCACTGGGCTGTAGGGTGGACGAGGAAGAACAGTCCAATGAAGTTTAGTGAGTCCTTCTCGGGTATGCCGTCTTACGTGAGGCCTCGCTTTGTCACAGAGAAGGGGAAGTTCGTTTGCATTTTTGTAGTGACAGAAATTTCAATTTCCTGGTGGTAGCACAATACACCTGTGAGTTGACCACTGCACCACGAGAGAGGACACTGAACAAAATAACCGCTTCAGATACGCAGAAGATCAGCACCGTGACTTTACCGGCAGCAGGAGCGGCTTTGGACTTTTACTTCTTAAGAGAGACGGAGTGGCGCCACTCGACGGATTGCCACGGCGACGACAGGTGCCTCACTCGGTGACCGATTGTGCCGTTGTTCGCTGCCGGGTCACTGTAGACGTTCTGCGAGCACTTAAAAATATCTGCAACACTGTGGTTTTCTGCCAAAAGGAACTCGGTGACAGTTCTCTGCTCCGAATGCACCTCCGTAATGTATACCGTTTTGAAGGCTACTGTATTGCCACCACGTATTGGAACTTCGTGAAATAGTATAGGCTAAAGTGGAAGTATTCCGTGATGTCCCACAATATATTCCGCATTTTTTCAGCCGAAACTGGCTGAGAAAAAAATGCGTGTTTCATTACTTACTGAATGACTCTCGTACATGTTGTGTAAGTTCCTATACTAATACATCAGCTTTGTGCCCTTAGAATGCCAGATATCTTCACAGATTTTAACTGCAAGAAACTCCACACTCATTGCACTTACATTCGGATAAGCAACGAGACAGTCAGCCCACACTGAATATCGCAATCACGAGGTGTACCTCGAGGGTCATTCCGCAGCCCGATATTATATTCCGTAAATACTGCTGATACTGAAACTTCTCTCCCAATGATTCTTAAGCTATTGAAATATACAGACAATATATGCCTCTACTAAATGACAACAGCTCTCCACGATACATGACTTAATTTAGATTGTGCTGCTGTAGACTGTGCTGGTAAAAAATGGGCTAGTGACATCACCTAACAAATCACAATTAGTGGTGAAACTTCCTGGCAAACTAAATGACAGACTGGGGCTCGAACCTGAGACGTTTGCCTTTCACAGGTGAGTCCTCTACGGACTGACCTATCCGACCGCGACTCACGGCCCGACCTCACAGCTTTACTTCCTCTGGTACTTCATCTCCTACTTTCCTTTCATTCTGTAAACAATCAGCGTTATTTACACGCAAATGTGTGCAGCATCTTGCTCTGCAGTTGAAATTGGTAGACTGTACAATAACAGTAACCTCAACAGTACAGCCACTGTGACTAAACTATGACAGACGAGGTGTGCCCACATCAGACATCTGCTTATGAAGTTACAGTATTCCATTGCCTTTGTCATTCAGAAGTATGACGGAATGTTCTTTAGGACATGTACGCATGTCCGAAGGGATGGGCACTGCAGTGACTGTACAGCCGTTACGAAGTACGTGAAATATATTCGCAGTTGAGAACATGGACCACCACCAGCTGTAAAATGGAGTGACAACAATGAAAATTTGTGGCAGACCAAAACTCAAACCAGGATTTCCCTCTTATTGTAAGTAGTCTCCTTACAATTAGGCCGCACGAGCAGCACTACGGCCAGGCCCAGACTTCCCCATGTCATCGGCTGTGTGTCTACAACATGAATTTGTACATCCGTTACGTGTATTTCAACACCTAAATTTGCATCTACATCTATATCTATACTCTGCAAGCCACTGTCAGGCACATGGCAGTAGGTGCATCCCACTGTAGCAGTTATTAGGGTTTCCTCCTGTTACATTCACATAAGGAGTGCAGAAAGAATATGCCTCTGTGTGTGCAGTAATTATTCTGATCTTATCTTTGTGACCAAATGTGAGCATACATAGGGGATTGTAGTATATTCCTAGAGTAATCATTTAAGGCTGGTTCTTGAAACTATGTTAACAGACTTTCTCAGGATGGTTTACATCTATCTTGAACAGTCTTCCAGTTCAGTTCCTTCAGTATCTCTGTGACACCCTCCCACAGATTATACAAACCTGTGACCATTCGTGCTGCCCCTCTCAGTATCCCCTGTTAGTCCTATCTGGTACAGGTTCCACACACTTGAGCAAGTGTTCTAGAACTGGTTGCACAATTGATTTGGAAGAAATCTCCTTTGTAGATTGATTGTACTCCCCCAGTATTCTGCCAATAAACTAAAGTCTATCACCTTTTTTACGCATGACTGAAACAATATGATCACTCCATTTCATATCCCTACTATGTGTTACACCCACATAATTGTATGAGTTGGCTGATTCCAGCACTGCCTCATTGATGTTATAGTCATAGGATACTACATTTTTTTTCGTTTTGTAAGTGCAAAATTTTACATTCCTCAACATTTAAGGCAAGTTACCAATCTCTGCACCTCTTTGAGATCTTATCAAGATGTGACTAAATATTTATGCAGCTTCTTTCCGATAGTACTTAATTATACGAGGGTCGTCCACAGAATAAGTTCTATTTCTATTTCTATCTGCGGCAGTGCTACGATCGCAGTTCCGAGCATGCGTGGCAGTTACTGTGACTTGAGAAGACGTGCACGCCATTTTCAGATCGCTGCCGCCGATGTGTTCTTTGTAGTGCTTCTTTATAATGTCAGCCATAATTGAAAATGCCGCTGCATGTGAAATCAGATCTGTGATTCATTTTCTAAATGCAAAGAAAGTTAAACCAAAGGAAATTTGTCAGTAAATCTGCGAGGTTTACGGACAAAATGATACGAGTGATTCGATGGTTAGAAAATGGGTCAGACTGTTCGATGAAGGACGTGATCGAGTGCACGATTAAGAACGAAGTGGATGCCCGTCTGTGGGTACTGATGAACTGGTTCACACAATTGAAGAGAAGGTTCAGCACAACTGTAAGTTTACACTTAGTGCCCTCACTATGGAAGTTACGCAAATCTCACAATCACTAATTCACGAAATTTTTACTGAAAAAGTGAAAATTCGAAAACTTTGCTCACCTTGGGTACCCAAAATTCTTACTGAACAATACAAAAATCAACGGTTGGGCAGTGCACTTCAGTTTTTGATGTGCTACAATGAAGAACGCGACGGTTTTCTTTCTCGGATAGTCACGGACAATGAAACTCGGGTATTGTATGACACCCCTGAAACAAAACAGCAATCAATGGAATGGAGGCATACTTCATCCCCAATGAAGGTTAAGCCTAAGCAGATCCTGACACCTCAAAAAGTCACATGCACCGTTTTTTGGGACAGAAAAGGCATTTTGATGATCCATTCCTTACCACGAGGCCAAACAATCAGTGCACACAGTTACTGCGAGACCATTAAGAAATTGCACCACACAATATAGAACAAGCACTGAGGATTACTGCTAAAAGGTGTCGTTTTTTTCCACGATAATGCCCGACCTCACACGGCGAATGTGACCGAACAACTCTTACGGGAATTTCTCCGGGACGTGTTCGATCATCCTCCGTACAGCCCGGACCTCGCTCCTAGCGACTTTCATCTCTTCTTACACCTAACACTTCAACGGTGATGACGAGCTGAAAGAACATGTTACTACACGGTTGAATACACTTCTATGAAGAAGGCATACAAAAACTTGTGCCACACTATGACAAGTGCCTACAAAATTTCAGAAGCTACGTAGAAAAGTAGTGTAACAGCTGTAGATTTTTGTACAATAAATATTTTTTTCTGTATCTGTACACGTTTGTTTTATATAACCAAACGGAACTTATTTTGCGGACATACGTCATAGATAACCGCATTACTTGCAAAAAAGTCTGATTTTGTAATTAATATTGTCTGCAAGATCATTCGTATATAATATGAACAGCAAGGGTCCCAACACACTTCTCTGGGGCACACACAAAGTTACTTCAAACTCTGGCACTTTGTTGCGAATGATTTGGCAGTTTACCATTAGGATTTTAGTACTTTCACCTGTGGGAGGAATTTCTTTTGATCTCGTACTGCTACTTCTGGGTTTCCTACAGCTATCATTATCTGGATTGTATGGAGAGTTGCCTAATCTAAAAATTCCTTGTTTGCACCCCGTACACAGTCAGCTAACTGAGGAGCAGCCTCTGACCCATTTAGAAGGACCCTACGGTTCTCAACCCTATGGTGCAAGACCAGGAAGTCACAGCCTAGCTCATCTCAGAACCTTCAGAGTCTCTGGTTCAGCTGTTCCACTCGACTCAGAGCCACAGGGCCACAATTAGTTTTGGCGACAGTGCTGCAAATTGAGAGCTCCGGTGACTCCGTGTGCGAGGCTGGTCTTTTCAGCCTCCTCTGCCGGCCTCTGGAATGACCCGAGAATGACTGTGGAGCTCGTACGACAGGCATCATTTGTTCCAACAAGTGCCAGAATCTGCAGTCGATTGCAGCCTGTTCCCTCAGTGGCTGCTGTAAGAGCCTCTCCGACATGTCGAATTAGACCGACCCCCAGCATACACACTGAGCACATCTGGTGTCCTTCCCTGCCCCTCGTTGCCATTTTTCTGATGGGTACCGTAATTCGCTGTACGTCTGAACTGCTGACGATTAATAGACTCCTGACCTTTTGCGTTTGCCTCCTCCACAAAACAGGTGAAGTGAGTCCCACTGGCTCCTCCAGTTTCAGCAAAAGACCGTACCTCAAACTCGTCAGTTAGGGTGATCGGTACAACACCCCGAGTCCTCACTGGTCCCTGTCCACCCTGTACCGGATGCCTGGATCTACCACTGACAGGGCACTCACACTCGAGTGGGAGAGGGTATTTCTGGTGCCAGTATCAGAGGTACACAACTCTCGGGAGCTCTTCCGACACACCTATTCGTAGCAGCTGCCGATCATCTGACAGCAGTCCCGTACAGGGAAGATAAATATGATATTGCAGTATGAGATTTTCACTCTACAGCGGAATGTGTGCTATTATGAAACTTCCTGGAAGATTAAAACTGTGTGCCGGACCGAGACTCGAATTCGGGACCTTTGCCTTTCGCGGGCAAGTGCTCTACTGTCTGAGCTACCCGAGCACGACTCACGCCCCGTCCTCACAGCTTTACTTCTGCCAGTACCTTGTCTCCTACCTTCCAAACTTTGCAGAAGATTTCCCGCGAACCTTGCAGAACTCGCACTCCCGAAAGAAAGGATATTGCAGAGACATGGCTTAGCCACAGCCTGGGGGATGTTTCCAGAATGAGATTTTCACTCTGCAGCGGAGTGTGCACTGATACGAAACTTCCTGGCAGATTAAAACTGTGTGCTGGACCGAGACTGGAACTCGGGACCATTTGCCTTTCTACCTCGGTAGGGCACTTGCCCGCGAAAGGCAAAAGGTCACGAGTTCGAGTCTCGGTCCGGCACACAGTTTTAATCTGCCAGGAAGTTTCATGATATTGCAGTGCCTGTGTTCTTCAAAAGTACAATGCAATGCTCATTCAAACATGCACGCATATTGTACTGTTTATCCCACTGACACCAGGGAAGCGATTGTCAATTAAAATGTCTTTCCTGTATGAAATTATATATACTTGATGTACAAGTGCAGATTGTAGACACGTGGCTGGTGACTTAGAGAAGTTTGGGTTCGGCTGTGAAATGTGCCCGGACAGCCAAACGGTAAGGCAGCCAGTTGCAATACGTGACAAATCCGGGTTCGAGTCTCAGTCCGGCACAAATTTTCATTGTCGCCATTTTGTTATAGAGCTGATGGTTGTCCGTATTTGCAGCTGCAAATTCATTTCCTGTATCTGCTTATGTGGCTATACTTTGATTCAAATAACTTTACCACTGCCATGCCAGTAAATTAAAGGGTATGTTATGGCAAATCTCATAGCTTTCTTGAACATCACATGTTCACTGCAATGCCTGTCTCATAGGTACATGCAAGACCTTGTCAATGTGGCAACAGTGGCCCCCCTCCCCCCCCCCCCCCCGCCCCCCTCCCTCCACCACCACCACCACCACTGCAAGCTGTCAATCACAGTTATTTTATTCAAGCTATAAAATGAGCAGTCATATTTTCCTGTGCTAGCCCGTACTTAGTGGGTACAACTCTGTGACAATGTGCACCCTGTGTAAGTCACTGGTACGATGTCATTAGATTACAGTCTGATCTTCTACTGCAGTGTCATCGAGTTCGCACTCGTCAAATTAGACAAAATACATTGCCGGTGCACTGGAATCTGTACCAGAGTGATACCTTTGACATTCACCAACACTCTGCTCTCGAAAACAGTGGAAATGCCTCTCCGTATTTGGTGGTAGCCTTGGCAGATAAATTTATGTTGTGGAGAATCTAAACTCTGGGACTCCACTCTGTTCAGAAATTAAATGAGGACCTTCCAACTGACTAGCATTTGTCGAGGGAAAAAAGTGCACTCTGGGCAGTAGTAGTCACTTGACAAGAACATTGTCTCACTGGACTAACCGGCACTTTGAAATTCTTTTTCTCATCTGCTCACTTTGTGGCACATTCACCTGTGCCTCAGAAGTGAGATGCACGTATGCAGGATAGCCGTACAAACGCAGCAGCCGTACATTCCTAAAATACGAAGGTGATTCAAATAAAAACCTCAAAAGTTCCATTTCTTTTCAAAAATTTGTGTGATGGAGTTGGTAGGCAGCAGTAGTGTTCGTTGAGGTTAAGAAAGTGATCAAGAGGTGGCAGACTGGTGCTACAACACACCAGAAGGCAGCAGCATCCACAACAAGATGGCCGTCCCACTGTCAGCGTGCACTGCAGTCGAGCGACGATCTGTGATGCATTTTTGTGCAGTGATGGTGTCAAGCTGATCAAAATTCATTGTGAATGACAGTGCAGTATGGCAATTTATGTTTGTGATTGCAGCAAGTGTGTGAGTGGTGTAGGAAGTTTAAAAACAGTGTAACTTTTGTGGAGGATGCTCCAAGACCAGGTCAGGCTCACCACATAGTGACGGACGAGAATATTGTGTTAGTGCAGGTGTTTGTAAAGCAGAACAGTTGTGTAACTCTGAACCAAATGACTACAAGTTTGAAGATTAGTACTGGATCAGCACATAATATTGTTCACAATGTACTGCACTTCAGTAAGGTGCACACAAAATAAGCGCCACATCAGTCGACTGCTGAATTGAAAGACCGTAGTATCGGTGCCTGTGAGGAACTTTTGCACCATTTCCACATCGAAGGTGATGCATTTCTGGAAAAAATTGTTCCGGGTAATGAGACTCTAGTCCACTATCACCAAACAGAAATGAAAAGGTCAAGAGAGGAAAGGTGCCACAGCTCATCACCGAAACCTAAAAAATTCCGCATCGACTGTGTGGTGGAAAAGTTGCACTTATTCTCCTCTGGGATGCAAGTAGAGTAATTTTGGAGCATTTAGTGGATAGGGGAGCGACAGTAATCCGTACTTCTTATTGAGACATGGTGAAAAATCTACTTTGCCCTGCAATCAGGAGTAAATTGTGAGGACTTCTGACTTCTTAGTATTGCTACAGCATGACAACGTCCGACTGCATACAGCCTGTAAGATGGTGAGATTATTCGAGGAATTAAATTTGAATGGCTGGTACGTCTTACTTATTCACCAGACTAGTGACTCCTAATGACTTTCATCTGCTCAGTGCATTCAAAGAAGCAACGGGAAGCAGACATTTCCAGAAGTGACAAAGAGGTGAAAACTGTGATGTATGACTGCCTACACACATGACTGTAAGAATTCTTTCGTCATGGAATCTGTACAGTTCCAAAATGGTGGAATATGTGCATTCAATATCAGGGAGACTGTAAGTTTTTTGTTCATTGTTACAACTAAAAATATTACAGCACTTTTTAGGTTTTCATTTGAATCACCCTTGTATTTACTTACGGGTAAAGAGTAACTCATGACCCACATGTGAGTAGTGCCTACTTTTGTCCCAATTTCTGAGCAGGTCAGTCTTATGCCCTTACTGGAAGATCTGAGTGCTTAACATTGGGGCTTTTACCATCGTGCAAACTGTCCAGTTTGCCAGACTGCTCGGACTGAATAAAAACTTGATCATATCTGAATCGTTAAGTGTAGGGGAAAGCAGCCACTCTTAAGGATGAATTTTCACCAAACCATCATTATTCACGGGAGCTTGCCACTTACACATTTTGAATCTACACAGTATAAGGTATCACACAAGATATTTTAAAGTGGAAAGGAACTATATGCATTTTTCTGAAGTCTTTTTCCCTACCTAATCGGGCAACCTGGGCAGTGCCTCACAACTTTTTGAGACAGGATATTAGTATAGAACCAATATGGTATTTTGTTCTGCTGTGCCAACTGAAATACTGATTTCCATTGGTTATTTACTGTAAATCCATAAAATCTATTTTCAATTTCAAAAATATTATTAAGGACTTTGCATTCTTGTTCTTCTTTGGACACCCTCCTTAAGCTTTACATAACCTTTTTACCACTTACTGTATACCAATTTTTTCCCTATAACTCTGCTTCTCAACGCGTTGCACGGAACATTAACTTGCGTTGTTGCTGTAAAAAAAGCCACATTATCACTCTTCATCATGTGAATTGCATTTTTTAATGACATTTAGATGCCCTCATATCTAAACTAGTACTGAACAGCTGCAGTAGACTGTTTTCAATCAAGTGTTTGTATCTACCCCAAACAAAACAGAGATGATTTTAAATCTAATTAATTAATTCAGAATTGCCACAAAGAAATGGAATTACACATGACAGCTTTGTATGTGAAAGGGTTTAGAAGTCAACATGTAATATTACACTGAGGTGACAAAAGTCATGGGATAGCAATATGCACATATACAGATGGCAGTGGTATCGTGTATACGAGGCATAAAAGAGCACTGTATTGGTGGAGCTGTCATTTGTACTCTGGTGTTTCACGTGGAAAGGTTTCCGCTGTGATTGTGGCTGCACGATGAAAATAACATCATTACGGAATTCAATATTCTGAGATCCACAGTGTCAAGGTGGGTAGAGAATGCCAGATTTCAGTCATTACCTCTCACCACAGGCAATGCAGTGGACAAAGGTCCTCACTTGACAACCGAGAACAGCCGCATTTGCATAGAGTTGTCAGTGCTAACAGACGAGCGACACTGTGTGAAATAATCACAGAAATCACTGTAGGACACACAACAAATGTGTCAGTTAGGACAGTGCAGTGAAATTTGGCACGGGCTTTGGCAGAAGATGACTGATGAAATTACCTTGCCGACTGCACAACATTGCCTGCAGTGCATCTCCTGGGTTTGTGACTGTATTGCTCAGACCCTATATGACTGGAAAACAGTGGCCTAATCAGAAGAGTCCCTATTGTAGTCGGTAAGAGCTGACAGTGGTGTTTGCGTGTGGTGCAGACCCCGTGAAGCTGTGGACTTGAATTGTCAACAAATCACTGTGTAAGCTGATGGTGGCTCCTTAATGGTGTGGGCTGTGTTTATATGGAATGGACTGAGTCCTCTGGATGTCAGCTACTCGGAGACCATTTGCAGCCATTAATGGATATCACGTTCCCAAACAACGATGGAATTTTTACGGATGACAGTGCCAGTGTCACCAAGTCGCAATTGTTGTCAACTGATTGGAAGAACATTCTGCACAATTTGAGCAAACAGTTTGGCCACCCACATCATTTGACCTGGATCCCATCCAAAATTTATGGGACATAAAATTCTGCACTGGCAACACTTTTGCAGTTATGGACAGGTATAGAGGCAGCAAGTCTCAATATTTCTTCCAGCAACTTGTTGAGTTGTTTAAGAGGTATCCTGTGACTTTTTTCATGTCAGTGTATAAATGATATTTGCTGATCAGCCAAATCATTATGACCGGTGCCCACAGCGATGTCGGATGCTGCCTGGTGGCCTTGCGGGCAGGTGATGTGGAAACAAAAGTATGTAAGCAGAGCAGACACAGACGGGGAACTATCCTAGTGAAGATATGTGCTGCAGATGGGGAAATCCATTGAGATAAGTGACTTTGACAACAGGATGATTATTATTACACAGATCCCGTGAACGAGTATCTCGAAAACAGTGAAGCTGGCCAAATGTTCACATGCTACTGCTGTGAGCATCTTCAGAAAGAGGTAGAATGACAGTGAAACTACCACTAGGTGCTAAATGGTTGGACATCCACACCTTTCCACAAAATGTGGGGTTTGGAGATTTGTCTGCTCTGTGGATCTGCGGCATCTCTGCCAAAAGAGCACAATGCCGGTGCATCCGCAAGTGTTTCAGAGCACACAGTTCGTCATACACTGTCGAATGGGGAGCTCTGTGGCAGATCATCCCCCACACATTGACACGTTAACCTGATGACATCATCAATTACGACTGTGACAGGCACGAGACCGTCGGGATTAACGGAAACGTGTCAGCTCTTCACATGATTCACATTTTTGCTACACTAGTTCAACGGTCGTCAACATGAATGCCACCGTTGAGGGAAATGATGGTTCAAAATGTGCAGTGCGCCACAGACACAGGTCGGTGGGAGCAGTATTATGCTGTGGGAGACATTCTCCTGCACTCGCACGGGGCCTGCGGTAGTAGTCGGAGACACAGTTGAAATCACCTGCGTTCTTCCACGCTCATCGTCTTCCCCGATGGCGATGTCGTCTTTCAGCAGTATAATTGTCCGTGTCTTGGAGCCAGAACTGTGCTACATCGGTTCGAGGATCATTGTATGAAGTCACTTCGATGTCTCGGTGACCAAATTTGCCTCACGTAAATCCTACGGAGACCGTCTCGTTCACTATCGGGCACCGTCACTGCGTATGCAAATTGGCAGCTTGTTATTTGTGTGAATTACGTGATCTGTGTATAAACTTCTAATGCCACATACCTCCAGAAACTTGCTTAAAACTGTTGGATTCCTGATATGCAGAATCAGTGATTATTTCACTCCAAAGATGGACAAACAAGATATTAATCACATGGTCATAATGTTTTGGCTTATCAGTGTGTAACAACTTTCACTGGGGTAAATAAATTAAAAATAAACTGTTCAGGATGCCCACTTTTACTGACGGATTGCCGGCCGGAGTGGCCGTGCGGTTCTAGGCGCTACAGTCTGGAGCCGAGCGACTGCTACAGTCGCAGGTTCGAATCCTGCCTCGGGCATCGATGTGTGTGATGTCCTTAGGTTAGTTAGGTTTAATTAGTCCTACGTTCTAGGTGACTGATGACCTCAGAAGTTAAGTCGCATAGTGCTCAGAGCCATTTGAACCATTTTTGAACTGACGGATTGTGTGGGCAAGTTTCCCGATTTTGTGCCACATCGCCATTAGTGGCTCACAGACTGAAAGAAACAATAAGGAACTACATATGTTAACCAAAAGATGTTGTTTTACACATTGGTATTGTAAAAAATTATTACTTTCTATTTAAGTGAAGTAACAAGAATAACATAAATGACTTACATTACATCATATGACTGGAAATCAAAAAAGTTCTTATTAAAAAATAATAGGACCAGCTCTCTCTGTCAAACTTACTGATGTATGAGTGTGCTAGCACTAGTGTCACCACTTCTTGGCAGGAAGCGAAAAAAAATGTTTAAAGGACACTTTTCCTGTCAGGCCACTTCAACTCATCTTACTATCAGCTTTCTACACCCTAGTGACACGGAAAGGCAGGCCTCATAATTTGATTAACTTGTTATCCATTAGGGAAAAGTTAAACTGTACAAACTGAAAGAGGGGGTGAAAGGAAAGGGAATGGACTATCAGTATCAGCTGCATCAGCACTTCGTGCATCTACGAGTGAAAATGTGTGCCGGAGGGATTCGAATCGGGTACATCCTGCTTACTAGGCAGTTGCATTAACCACTGTGCCACCTGAACCCAGTGTTTATTACAACTGTGCAGACTATCTCGGCAAGCGTCTCAGCTGACCCACGTATCTGAAAGGACAGACACCACACATCCATATAACTGATTCGCCACGATCAAATCTACTACATTCCATGCAGATGCACAGTTACGTCTGACCTCCTGCAGGAAACTCTCAGAACAGCAAAATTGAGAACACAGATGGGGACTGCAGATAGGTAGCACTCAGTGAGACTGTGGGTTGAGTGAGAGGCATTCGCAAACAGTCTGCACAGTTGCAATAAACACTGTGTCCGAGTGACACAACTGCCTGGTAAGCAGGAGATACTGGGTTCGAATCCCAGTCTGGCACACATTTTCACTCATTGCCATTTCACTCATTGCCACTGATGCTGCACAAATTCCTGATTCAGCTGATTTCAGTAATCCCTTCCCTTTCCGTTCCTTTCTCCCCCCTCCTCCTTCAATTTGCATAATTTGTTTCACTGCTGCTGATTCCATGTGGTGTCTGTTGTTTTGGACTTGTCAAGAAATACACTGCCAGAAATAAAATTAGTACACCTGGAAAGATGACACTGATTTTGATCTGATGTGGCATATGCCACGTGGGGGATAGGAGATGTACTAATAACGGTTTCGACATCATCCGCCATCAGATAGCCTAATGGCACAGCAATGAGAGTGCCACCCGTGTCTACCCTTTAATAGGGAATGATCACAAACAGAAGGCCCAGTGTGGTGTAAATGTGTGACACAACCAGGCAAGCACGCCACAGAGATGCACTCTTGCTTCCTACAGCCAACTGAGCGAGTTTCAGAAGGATCAAATTGTGGCCTTACGAGTGGCGGGACAGTCCTTTCGGAGAACTGCCACATGGGTTGGACGTGCTGCATCAGTAGGGCGACGATTCTGGTACCGGTGGTCACGTCAACATTCTCACACCCATAGACGAGGTTACAGACATCCACAAAGCACAGATGCTAGACAGAATCGTCTTATTGTACGGGAAGCAGTGGCAGATCGTACAGCTACCACAGTACAGATGTTGCAAACATTATTTGCAGTAAGACTACAGGCAAACACACATCTAGCTCATTTTCCACTCAAACCACAGCACCGACACGTGCAGCTCGACCAGTGCCGTCAGATGATCACTCAGAAGATGGAACGGTGTGCCGCGGTCTTCGGCAATGAAAGCAGATTCTGCCTGCATGCGAGTGACGGTCGTTTGTGCGTATGACGTAGACCTGGCGAGTGCTGTCTCGTGGAGTGCATTCATCTGAGACATACTGGCCCCACCCTGGGCCTCACAATCTGGGGTGCAATAAGCTCCAACTTTGTTCACCTTTGATGTTTCTGACGGGGACACTAACTGGGACTCTGTACTTGCAAAAACATTGTCAGACCCATTCTTTTGCCATTCTCGCAACAAGAAGGTGACAGGTCATTCCGACAGGATAACACTGGCCCGTAAAATGCCAACGAGCTCACTGTGCTCTGCGAGACATGCAGCAACTTCCCTAGCCGGCACAATCTCTGGACTCGTCTTCAATTGAGCACGTGTGGGATACAACGGGACGAGAAGTGATTCGTGCGACTCTTCGACTGAAAGCTCTTACGGAACTACGTGAACAGGTCGAGCAGATGTGGTGTAACGTATCCTGGCACAGTATTTGCCATCTGTATGATACGCTGGATGCAGAGTCAGTGCCTGCATTGCCAGCTGTGGAGGTTACACCACATATTAATATGGGTGTTTCAGTGCCCGGACCTCAGAACTGCTTATGCTCTTCATCTCTAAATGTAAATATTTCGAGTACTTTTTATGCACTGTTGCAACAATAAATCTTGAGTGAACTGGAAACCTCTAAAACGGAGTACTATTTTTTTTATTCTGGCAGGGTATATTGAGCTTTATTGTTTATAACATACTCTTACTAGGGACAAATGGGAGACAAAAAAAAAGTTGGGGCGGGGGTGGGGTGGACGGGGGGAGAACACCTTGAACCTCGTAATTGTAATTACTTTTGCAAACAATATACTTTCATTAAAATGTAACCTTTAACTATAAAATGCTTCAATGTTTTTGAAGTAAAGGTATTTTTCATATTGGAATATTTGATTATTTGTAGGTTATAACTCTCCACAACTGTATGGCGAGACTGCTGTCAGTAAAGAAAGTCAAAGATTTCCTTAAGAAGCACGCAGCAACATTGTCGGTTCCGTACACATGCTGAAAATTATTTAAGAGTGCCGACTCAACTTTTATAATGATTGCTATTATATTTGGAAAATTGAAAATTTTTTGGTAAATATATCTTGGTAACAGTAATACACGGTGATTAATCTCTGTAAAAAAAAAATATTGGATAACATTAATTTATTTCACGTATGACTTGATGTATTTGATTTTTCATCTGCTTAAGCATGGAAAAGAAAATAATTATTTAATAAGTACGAACATGTCATTCTTATGTTGTGTGAATGGATCTATTTCAGGAATTTTATTAATGACTTTGTTAGTCACCTACAGAAGCAAATTCGTTACAGCCAGTCATTCATCAGATGATATTAGATAAATTTTTTTTTCTTTTTTTTTAAAAAAAACATGCCAGATAGAATTGTTTTGACTTAAAGACAAGTATCGGGAAGAAACAGACTACATACTTACTTTTATGACTAACTTTTCATCGTACCCTGAGATAACAGATATTCCATTCAAAGTGCCGTCCTCATACTGTAAAGTGGTGTTCTGTAACTGAGCCAAATTGTACATTATCTGAGTTTATCCCTCTGCGGTACTCACTCCCAATCTCGCACGTTGTGGGTCCATTCTGTCCACACACCACCTGCTTCTGCAGTCCAGTCGCAGGAATTTCTTATCCGATAGAAGGATGTGTCACAAGCAGCTGAAGTCAGTCCAGACAAATACTGCTCATCACATCTTTCACCTCACATCATTATCAATGGAAAGCATCAATTTGTTTCCCATTGTAATCAAAATGATATTTAAAGCAGAATTTTACATGCCCATTTGAGAGTACAGTTCCTAATTAATGTAGCACAATGTCTGTTTTATCAGTATGTACTATCGGGAACAGTAAAAGATAAACAATATCTGATTTATCAGTACGTACTATCAGGAACAGTAAAACTCGAACAATACTGAGTGCTCCAGTGATAACCGAGCAGTGTCGGTACACGGCAGCAGCAGTCAGCACGATCCAGGGCAGAGCTGTAATGGGAAACAAACTGAAACTTTCCATCATTACCGAGCATCATGTGAAAAATGTGATGAACAGTATATTTTTAGGCTTAGTCCAGCTAATCATTGCAGAAATGAAATTGCAAATATCTGCTGAAATACCAGGGATAATGAGCCTGATGACTCTTAGGAGGGAAACTGTACACCAACTCTGATGTAATTACAGTATTGTATTAACAATATAAGGAAAAAATAGACTGCTACATATTGTGAAGATGACACGTTAAGTTGCAGATGGACACAACAAAAAGACACTTACACATTAGCCTTTGTCCTTACACAAGCAAGCATATCTCACACACACCGTCTTCTCCAGCTGCTTGGACAGGCAGATGATGGCCATGTGTGTGAGGTGTGCTTGCTTGTGTGTTTCTTTTTATGATGAAGGCTAATGTGTAAGTATCTTTTTGTTGCAACTTAAAGTGTCATCTTTACAGTAAGTAGTAATTATCATTTATTTAAAATTGTTGATATTCCAACCTGAACTTTCCACTGCTCAGTATAATATTTTACGTGCAAGTAGCAGATTGACAGCCGTGTATGTGTAAGGCCACCACAAAACTGTATGTAACTGCCAATTTGATTTCCCAGTTGTGAAACACCACAATAACGTCTGCTTTTGTGCACTTTGTGCCTCTCCCCTTTGAACTGTGAAGGGTCGACTGTCATTCCATTCCTCAACTGTACCCCCATATGCCTCACTCTTTCCTTCTTTCTGCACTGTTCTTATGTTGTACTCCTCTTCTTTCTCCTCCTGTCATTTTGACCTCTATTTTCAGGCCATTACAATAATTAGTCAGAATTTTTCCACTGACACTCAGAGCTGCCTACTTCCAAATCTCTTTCCTACCCCTTCTCAAACCGCACTTGCGAGGGTTAGTCAAATTTTTAATAAAAAACTGAAGTCCATCCGAACGGGCACCGGATGGCCCGACAGTACCGACTGACCGCCACGTCGTCCTCGGCCCGTAGGTGTCACCGGATGCGAATACGGAGGGGCGTGTGTTCGGCACACTGCTCTCCCGGACTCTGTCAGTTTACGAGATTGGAGTCACTACTTCTCAGCCGAGTAGTCCTCGATTTGCCTCGCGGGGGACGAATGCACCCCGACTGCAGACAGTGTTCGGCAGACCGGACAGCTATCTGTTCGAGAGCTAGCCGAGCCCGACAGCAGTTAACTCGGGAAATGGCAGGAACCGGTGTTACTATTGTGGCACCTCAAAAAAAATTAAGCTGCGATCGTGAAGCTTGGTGACGGCGATAGACATTCTCTCCGTATTCGTCGTATGGTGCCACACATTTTTCTCGACAGTGGATGACTCGGTGGAGACTTCGATTGTTATCACTAAACTGACAGCGTTCCAAGTGCTGCAGTGTGGGCTGTGTACATTACAGGATTCTGAAATATCACGGGTATGTTCATTAATCAATATGTTCGTGAAATGTGCTGAAAAAATAATAGTTTCACTCCTTGCCACCAGGTGAAAATAAGGTGCTGTAAGTGACTTCAAGTTTTCTTCCAAAATACAAAATGGAATGGCTATTGAGAAGAAAGACCGTGCATGCCTGGTAAAATTGTTTTACCAGAATGGCAGCAATTGCAGAGCTGCACTGACAGAAACAGCTATGTAGAGGCCTCATATCAATAAATGGGCTAAAGAATATGATCACAAAATTTTAAGAAACAGGTGAATTAGGTGGTGGACCAGGGAGAGGGAGGTGGCCCATAGCCGTGCCAGTTGTCGATAAAGTTGGTGTAGCTTTAGCCGACTGTGCAGCACGTGCCTCAGATTCTGCAGACAGTGCCTGTGCTGTGTCACAGGAACTGCCTATGGCACGGTCAATAGTTCAAATGATTTTGTGACACATTTTACTCAAGTGTCCCTTCGAGACTCAAAATGTGCACCGAATGAAGTCCCAAATTAGACTATGTCACTGTGGCTTTGCCCTTTATTTTTGGCACACACAGAAATGGATGACATGTAGCTGGAGAATATTGTTTGGATGAGGGATGAGGGAGGGTACCCGTGGTCTAGGGGTATAATCAAAATGTCTTTGGTCCCGGGTTCGATCCCCACCACTGCCTAAATTTTGATAAATAATCAGCATTGGCGGCCGAAGACTTCTGGCATAAGAAGTCAGCCTCATTCTGCCAACGGCCTTGTCAAAGAGGGCGGAGGAGCGGATAGAGTTTCAGGGCACTCTCTTGTCCTAGGGGTGGGAAATTGCCCCTAAAGGCGGAAGAATCAGCAATGATCAACAACATGAGGATGCAGAAGACAATGGAAACCACTGCATTACAGACATGTTATGAATAGGAAGGTAGGGCAGAGGGTGTGTTACTGTGAACAGTTCAGTCACCAGGTTCTTCTAATCAGGACATGTGGCCTGTAACTGAAGAAGTGTCATGATGATCTCTCCATTGGCAAAAGATTCCGGAATAGTCCCCCATTCGGATCTCCGGGAGGGGACTGCCAAGGGGGAGGTTACCATGAGAAAAATATTGAATAATCAACGAAAGGATAACGTTCTACAAGTCGGGGCGTGGAATGTCAGAAGCTTGAACGTGGTAGGGAAACTAGAAAATCTGAAAAGCGAAATGCAAAGGCTCAATCTAGATATAGTAGGGGTCAGTGAAGTGAAGTGGAAGGAAGACAAGGATTTCTGGTCAGATGAGTACATCTACATCTACATCTACATTGATACTCCGCAAGCCACCCAACGGTGTGTGGCGGAGGGCACTTTACGTGCCACTGTCATTACCTCCCTTTCCTGTTCCAGTCGCGTATGGTTCGCGGGAAGAACGACTGTCTGAAAGCCTCCGTGCGAACGACTGTCTGAAAGCCTCCATGCGCGCTCTAATCTCTCTAATTTTACATTCGTGATCTCCTCGGGAGGTATAAGTAGGGGGAAGCAATTTATTCGATACCTCATCCAGAAACGCACCCTCTCGAAACCTGGCGAGCAAGCTACACCGCGATGCAGAGCGCCTCTCTTGCAGAGTCTGCCACTTGAGTGTATTAAACATCTCCGTAACGCTATCACGGTTACCAAATAACCCTGTGACGAAACGCGCCGCTCTTCTTTGGATCTTCTCTATCTCCTCTGTCAGACCGATCTGGTACGGATCCCACACTGATGAGCAATACTCAAGTATAGGTCGAACGAGTGTTTTGTAAGCCACCTCCTTTGTTGATGGACTACATTTTCTAAGCACTCTCCCAATGAATCTCAACCTGGTACCCGTCTTACCAACAATTAATTTTGTATGATCATTCCACTTCAAATCGTTCCGCACGCATACTCCCAGATATTTTACAGAAGTAACTGCTACCAGTGTTTGTTCCGCTATCATATAATCATACAATAAAGGATCCTTCTTTCTATGTATTCGCAATACATTACATTTGTGGTATCGGGTAATATCAACAGCAGCAGAAAATGGTATAACAGGTGTAGGATTTGTTATGAATAGGAAGGTAGGGCAGACGGTGTGTTACTGTGAACAGTTCAGTGACCGGGTTGTTCTAATCAGAATCAACAGCAGACCAACACTGACAACGATAGTTCAGGTATACCTGTATATGTTGACATTGCAAGCTGAAGATGAAGAGACAGAGAAAAGGTACGTGGATATTGAAAGGGTAATACAGTGGATAATGGGAGATGAAAATATAATACTCCTGGAGGACTGGAATGCAGTTGTAGGTGAAGGAGTAGAAGAAAAGGTTACAGGAGAATATGGGCTTGGGACAAGGAATGAAAGAGGAGGAAGATTAATTGAGTTCTGCAATAAACTTCAGCTAGTAACAGCGAATACTCTGTTCAGGAATCACAGGAGGAGGAGGTATACTTGGAAAAGGCCGGGTAATATGGGAAGATTTCAGTTAAATTACATCATGGTCAGGCAGAGATTCCGAAATCAGATACTGGATAGTAAGGCGTACCCAGAAGCAGATATAGACTCAGATCTCAACATAGTAGTTATGAAGTTTAAGGCTGAAGTTTAAGACATTAGTCAGGAAGAATCAATACGCAAAGAAGTGGGACACGGAAGTACTAAGGAATGACGAGATACGTTTGAAGTTCTCTAACGCTATAGATACAGCAATAAGGAATAGCGCAGTAGGCAGTACAGTTGAAGAGGAATGGACATCTCTAAAAAGGGCCATCACAGAAGTTGGGAAGGAAAACATAGGTACAAAGAAGGTAGCTGCGAAGAAACCATGGGTAACAGAAGAAATACTTCAGTTGATTGATGAAAGGAGGAAGTACAAACATGTTCTGGGAAAATCAGGAATACAGAAATACAAGTCGCTGAGGAATGAAATAAATAGGAAGTGCAGGGAAGCTAAGACGAAATGGCTGCAGGAAAAATGTGAAGACATCGAAAAAGATATGATTGTCGGAAGGACAGACTCAGGCATACAGGAAAGTCAAAACAACCTTTGGTGACATTAAAAGCAATGGTGGTAACATTAAGAGTGCAACGGGAATTCCACTGTTAAATGCAGAGGAGAGAGCTGATAGGTGGAAAGAATACATTGAAAGCCTCTATGAGGGTGAAGATAGAAGAAGAAACAGGAGTCGATTTAGAAGAGATAGGAAATCCAGTATTAGAATCAGAATTTAAAAGAGCTTTGGAGGACTTACGGTCAAATAAGGCAGAAGGGATAGATAACATTCCATCAGAATTTCTAAAATCATTGGGGGAAGTGGCAACAAAACAACTATTCACGTTGGTGTGTAGAATATATGAGTCTGGCGATATACCATCTGACTTTCGGAAAAGCATCATCCACACAATTCCGAAGACGGCAAGAGCTGACAAGTGCGAGAATTATCGCACAATCAGCTTAACAGCTCATGCATCGAAGCTGCTTACAAGAATAATATACAGAAGAATGGAACAGAAAATTGAGAATGCCCTAGGTGACGATCAGTTTGGCTTTAGGAAAAGTAAAGGGACGAGAGAGCAATTCTGACGTTACGGCTAATAATGGAAGCAAGGCTAAAGAAAAATCAAGACACTTTCATAGGATTTGTCGACCTGGAAAAAGCGTTAGACAATATAAAATGGTGCAAGCTGTTCGAGATTCTGAAAAAAGTAGGGGTAAGCTATAGGGAGAGACGGGTCATATACAATATGTACAACAACCAAGAGGGAATAATAAGAGTGGACGATCAAGAATGAAGTGCTCGTATTAAGAAGGGTGTAAGACAAGGCTGTAGCCTTTCGCCCCTACTCTTCAATCTGTACATCGAGGAAGCAATGATGGAAATAAAAGAAAGGTTCAGGAGTGGAATTAAAATACAAGGTGAAAGGATATCAATGATACTATTCGCTGATGACATTGCTATCCTGAGTGAAAGTGAAGAAGAATTAAATGATCTGCTGAACGGAATGAACAGTCTAATGAGTACACAGTATGGTTTGAGAGTAAATCGGAGAAAGACGAAGGTAATGAGAAGTAGTAGAAATGAGAACAGCAAGAAACTTAACATCAGGATTGATGGTCACGAAGTCAATGAAGTTAAGGAATTCTGCTACCTAGGCAGTAAAATAACCAATGACGGACGGAGCAAGGAGGACATCAAAAGCAGACTCGCTATGGCAAAAAAGGCATTTCTGGCCAAGAGACGTCTACTAATATCAAATACCGGCCTTAATTTGAGGAAGAAATTTCTGAGGATGTATGTCTGGAGTACAGCATTGTATGGTAGTGAAATATGGACCGTGGGAAAACCAGAACAGAAGAGAATTAACACATTTGAGATGTGGTGCTACAGACAAATGTTGAAAATTGAGTGGACTGATAAGGTAACGAATGAGGAGGTTCTGTACAGAATCAGAGAGGAAAGGAGAAGGGACAGGATGATAGGACATTTGTTAAGACATGAGGAAAAAACTTCCATGGTACTAGAGGGAGCTGTAGAGGGCAAAAACTGTAGAGGAAGACAGAGATTGGAATACGTCAAGCAAATAATTGAGGACGTAGGTTGCAAGTGCTACTCTGAGATGAAGAGGTCGACACAGGAGAGGAATTCGTGGCTGGCCGCATCAAAGAAAAAAAGCAACTGTGTCCTCACCGCTATTTTCATGCAAGATGGGGCAACAGCACATGCTGCTTGTCAGGCAAAGGATTTCCTTACAGAAACCTATGGTAACAACTGTAGCATCTCTAGGCAATTTCAAGATGTGTGGCCTTCCAGATTCCCCAACCTAAACCCGTGTGATTCTGGTTGTAAGGATATCTAAGAGATTTTGTCTGCTGTATGGGACATATCTGATCTCATCCCAATCAGAAAGATAGCATAGGATGAGATATTGTGATTATTACACTGGATACACTGCGAGCAACTGTCAACTGTGCCATGTAACAAATACAATGTCTCGCTGAGTTGGGAGGCAGTATAGAACACATGTTATAACATGTGACTGTATCCTAATAAGTGTGTCAAAACAATGGTTATCGTGTGTTTGATCATTCCTTGCATTTTCCTGCACCAACACCAGATTCTGGCTGGTTACAGCACCCTATTTTCACCTGGTGTCAAAACGTGGAACTGTTTTTTTTTTCTTTTTTTTTCAGCATCTCCACGGGCACATTTATTAATGAACTTACCTATGACATTTCAGCATCCTGTACTGTGTACAGCCCACAACCTGTGATCTATACAGCCCACACTGCAGCACTTGGAACATTATCAGTTAATTATAACCACTCAGCAGAAATCTTTGTTTTGACTGTTCAGTAACAGTCCACTTAAAAATGGTATCATCATTGTCAAAATGCTTCTGATGACCCATTTTCATCCAATCAAAGAGATGCAATCACTGGAGGCCATTTCAGGAGAATATGAAGGGTGAAGTAAATGTGGTAGTCCAAAGAAGCAGCATGAATGCCTGCAGAAAAAAATTAAAAAAAGAAAAGCCACCACCAAACCTCAGTGTCAGTGAGGGGTGAGGAGGAAACATTGAACCACGTTTAAATGGCAGCACAAACTCATTGCATGTGACTTGATTTTGTATTTCATATTTCTCAACAATGTGGATCATGTTGTTGTTGTTGTTGTTGTTGTTGTGGTCTTCAGACCAGAGACTGGTTTGATGCAGCTCTGCATACTATTCTGTCCTGTGCAAGCTTCTTCATCTCCCAGTAACTACTGCAACCTACATCCTTCTGAATCTGCTTAGTGTATTTATCTCTTGGTCTCCCTCTACGATTTTTACCCTCCAACCTAGATGATATTAAATTAGTGATCCCTTGGATTCTGAGAATGTGTCCTACCAATCAATCCCTTCTTCTAGTCAAGTTGTGCCACAAATTCCTCTTCTCCCAAATTCTGTTCAGTACCTCCTCATTAGTTACGTGATCTACCCATCGAATCTTCAGCATTCTTCTGTAGCACCACATTTCGAAAGATTCTATTCTCTTCTTGTCTAAACTATTTATCATCCAAGTTTCACTTCCATGGATGGGTACACTCCATACGAGTACTTTCAGAAACGACTTCCTGACACTTAAATCTATACTTGATGTTAACAAATTCCTCTTCTTCAGAAACGCTTTCCTTGCCATTTCCAGTATACATCTTATATCCTCTGTACTTCGACCATCATCAGTTATTTTGCTCCCCAAATAGCAAAACTTATATACTACTTTAAGTGTCTCATCTCCTAATCTAATTCCCTCAGCATTACCCAATTTAATTCGAATACATTCCATTATCCTCATTTTGCTTTTGTTGATATTCAGCTTATATCGTCCTTTCAAGACACTGTCCATTCCGATCAACTGCTCTTCCAGGTCCTTTGCTGTCTGACAGAATTACAATGTCATCGGCAAACCTCAACGTTTTTATTTCTTCTCCATTGATTTTAATTCCTACTTCAAATTTTTCTTTTGTTTCCTTTACTGCTTGCTCAATATACAGATTGAATAACATCGCGGATAGGCTACAACCCTCTCTCACTCCCTTCCCAACCACTGCTTCCCTTTCATGCCCCTCAACTCTAATAACTGCCATCTGGTTTCTGTACAAATTGTAAATAGCCTTTTGCTCCCTGTATTTTACCCCTGCCACCTTCAGAATTTGAAAAAGAGTATTCCAGTCAACATTGTCAAAAGCTTTCTCTAAGTCTACAAATGCTAGAAACGTAGGTTTGCCTTTGCTTAATCTATCTTCTAAGATAAGTCGTAGGGTCAGTATTGCCTCATGTGTTCCAACATTTCTGCAGAATCCAAACTGATCTTCCCTGAGGTCAGTTTCTACCAGTTTTTCCATTCGTCTGTAAAATATTCGTGTAAGTATTTCGCAGCCGTGGCTTATTAAACTGATAGTTCGGTAATTTTCACATCTGCCAACACCTGCATTCTTTGAGATTGGAATTATTATATTCTTCTTGAAGTCTGACGGTATTTTGTCTGTGTCATACGTCTTGCTCACTAGATGGTAGAGTTTTGTTAGGGCTGGCTCTCCCAAGGCTATCAATAATTCTAATGGAATGTTGCCACTCCCGGGGCCTTGTTTAGACTCAGGTCTTTCAGTGCTCTGTCAAACTCTTCATGCAGTATCATATCTCCCATTTCATCTTCATCTACATTCTCTTCCATTGCCATAATATTGTCCTCAAGTACAACCCCCTTGTATAGACCGTCTATATACTCCTTCCACCTTTCTGCTTTCACTTCTTTCCTTCGAACTGGGTTTCCATCTGAGCTCTTGATATTCATACAAGTAGTTCTCTTTCCTCCAAAGGTGTCTTTAACTTTCCAGTAGGCAGTATCTATCTTACCCCTAGTGATATATGCCTCTATATCCTTACATTTGTCCTCTAGCCACCCCTGCTTAGCCGTTTTGCACTTCCTGTCGATCTCATTTTTAAGACTTTTGTTTTCCTTTTTGCCTGCTTCATTTACTGCATTTTTATACTTTCTCCTTTCATCAATTAAATTCAATATATCTTCTGTTACCCAAACATTTCTACTAGCCCTCGTATTTTTAACTGCTTGACCCTCTGCTGCCTTCACTGTTTCATCCCTCAAAGCTACCCATTCTTCTTCTACTGTATTTCTTTCCCCCATTCATGTCAATCATTCCCTAATGCTCTCCCTGAAACTCTCTACAACCTTTGGTTCTCTCGGTTTATCCAGGCCCCATCTCCTTAAATTCCCACCTTTTTGCAGTTTCTTTAGTTTTAATCTACAGATCATAACCAATAGATTGTGGTCAGAGTCCACATCTGCCCCTGGAAATGTCTTACAATTTAAAATCTGTTTCCTAAATCTCTGTCTTACCATTATATAATCTATCTGAAACCTTCCAGTATCTCCAGGTCTATCCCATGTATACAGCCTTTTTTTATGATTCTTGAACCAAGTGTCAGCTATGATTAAGTTATGCTCTGTGCAAAATTCTACCAGGTGGCTTCCTTTTTCATTCCTTTCCCCCATTCCATATTCACCTACTATGTTTCCTTCTCTTCCTTTTCCTACTGTCAAATTCCAATCACCCATGACTATTAAATTTTCATCTCCCTTCACCATCTGAATAATTTCTTTTATCTCATCATACATTTCATCAATTTCTTCGTCATCTGCGGAGCTAGTTGGCATATAAACTTGTGCTACTGTGGTAGGTGAGGGCTTCATGTCTATCTTGGCAACAATAATGTGTTCGCTATACTGTTTGTAGTAGCTTACTGGCACTCCTATTTTTTTATTTATTATTAAACCTCCTCCTTCATTATGTCTATTTGATTTTGTACTTATAACCCTGTATTCACCTGACCTGGAGTCTTGTTCCTCCTGCCACCGAACTTCACTAATTCTCACTATATCTAACTTTAACCTATCCATTCCCCTTTTTAAATTTTCTTGTCTACCTACCTGATTAAGGGATCTGACATTCCACACTCCGATCCGTAGAACGCCAGTTTTCTTTCTCCTGATAACGCGCCATCCTCCCAAGTAGTCCCCGCCCGGAGATCCGAATGGGGGACTATTTTACCTCTGGTATATTTTACCCAAGAGAACATCATCATCATTTAACCATACAGCAAAGCTGCATGCCCTCGGGAAAAATTATTATTGTAGTTTCCCCTCACTTTCAGCCGTTCGCAGTACCAGCACAGCAAGTCCGTTTTGGTTAGTGTTACAAGGCCAGATCAGTCAATCATCCAGACTGTTGCCCCTGCAACTACTGAAAAGGCTGCTGCCCCTCTTCAGGAACCACATGTTTATCTGGCCTCTCAACAGATATCCCTCTGTTGTTGTTGCACTTACGGTATGGCTATCTGTATCACTGAGGCACACAAGCCTCCCCACTGACGGCAAGGTCCACAGTTCATGGGGGGGACGTGGATCATAAAAAAACAAATTTTCAGTAATATAGTTTTTACCTGGTACAAACTGTCGGTATATGGACAGATGCAGACAATTTCACAGATGTTCCCACTGAAGTTGCCATTTAATGATGACTTATTTAGTTTTATAATAAAAAAAAGGTTGTCTTCACAAGAATGTTAGTCAAAATATTGTGGCACTTTTGTAACCTCATTGTGGTGACATGGAAACTCTACCTGAAGAAAGCAATGAAGGTGTCCTGGACAGTTTTAACAGAAAAGGATTTGTGATTAAAATGGGAATCATCTTGGAGGACAGCCAGTTACATGTGCACATTCACAAGGTGCTTTCAACTGAATGGCAAACAATCTTAAAAACAATTTGAAAACAAATGTAAGAATGGTAGTGTCCTGGAAACATTTCGGAAAATATCCTTGTAATTCTATTGAGGCCAAAATTGTTTCTTCAAATTTTGCATTTCCTTTAATGACAGTGAGCTTAGGAAACTGACAGTGTTTGCCAGAATGTGTTCCATAAAGTGATTTTCTTCTTAAATGCAACCCCATCAAATAAAGTTGTTTCTCACCTTGCAAGTCTTACTGTGGGCAGTGTGAGTAAAGTGCACTTAAAATGTGAGGCTTGCAATCAATTCTGAATCTTATAATTTTCGTTCCTGCACTCCTTTTTTTCCTTCATAAATTGAACAATAGTGAGTTTCAAATCAAAAAGTTGTTCCAGCATGCCCTTGGACTAACCAAGATATTTTGCAGTAATATGTAAAGTCTCTACACTCTTTGTTCAGTTCCATACAAAACTGTTGCAACTGACAGTGTAATAATGGATGCAATTCCAGAAAATTTACTATTTGTACCACCAATGTCTTCACATGCTGCATCTTGGCAAATTTAGTACAGAGTGATTCTCGACCTACTGAATGACCAATTCCATCTGTCGGTCATTGTAATTTTTTGCTCTTTTATTCTCAACTAAACCTTTAAATGGCTTGTTTATACTATTTTCGTATCATTTCATAGCAAATTTGCAGTATCTGTCATTTACATGACCATATAATATCATCCCTCTCTTCTGTCATCCCCCAACCATTTTTAAAAACTCGTGACGATATATCTCTAGACTGCCTCTGCGAACGTCCGTCACACCACGAACAAATAGTGGAAGGTAAACAGCGCTGACACCACAATTCTGACAAACTGAAGAGAGTTGTGCCAGCCTAGAAAATGTCGCAATGTACTGAGTACTTCTGGGAAGGGATGAGCAAAGCCAAGACAGGCAGGTGTAAAAGAACAATGCACTGGTGGAGCTTCATTTGTACTCATGTGATCCACGTGAAAAGACTTCCAACATAATTACGGCTCACGGCAGGAATTAACAGACTTTGAACACGAAATGGTAGTTTGAGCTAGATTCGTGGGAGACACCATTTCAGAAATTGATAGGGAATTGAGTATTCCACAGTCCACAGTGTCAAAAGGGCAGAGAGAATACCTAATTTCAGGCATTACCTCTCAGCACAGACAACACAGTGGCCGACGGCCTCGACTCGACGACTGAGAGCAGTGGTGTTTGTGCCGAGTTGTCAGTGGTAACAGACGAGTGACAATACATGATATAACCACAGAAATGAGAGTGGGAAATATAATAAATGTATCCATTAGGACAGTGTGGTGAAATTTGGCGTCAGTAGGCTACGGCAGCAGACAGCTGATGCGAGTGCCGTTGCTGACAGAATGAAATAACCCGCAGTGATTTTTCTGGGCTCATGACCGTATCAATTGGACCCTAGATGACTGTAAAACTGTGGCCCGGTCAGATGAGTCTGGATTTCAGTCGGTATGAGCCAATAGTGGGGTTCAGTTGCGGTGTCGGTCCCGTGAAGCCACGGTCTCAAGTTTTCAACAAGGCACTGTGCGAGCTGGTGGTAACTCCGTAATGGTGTGGGCTGTGTTTGCCTGTAGTGGATCCACTGGTCCAACCAAATCAACCATTGCCTGTAAACAGTTACGTCGGCTACTCGGAGACCGTTTGCAGCCATTCGTGGACTTTATGTTTACAAACGGTGACGGATGACATTGCGCCACCTCACCGGGCCACAATTGTTTGTGATCAGTTTGAAGAACACTCTGGACAGTTCAAGTGGACGATTTGGCCAACCGTATCACCCCACATGGATCACGTCGATCGTTCGTGGGACATAACTGAGAGGTCAGTTTGTGCACTGGCAACACCTCCACAATTATAGGTGGCTGTAGAGGCAGCAGTGCTCAGTATTTTTGCAGATTTGTTGAGTCTTCCGTACCACGCTGCTACACGATGCCAGGCAAAAGACGATCTGACACAATATTTGGATGTATCCCATTACTTTTTCCACCTCAGTATATTTGTTCAGAATCAGCTGAAGTGCCACAATCAACTGCAGTGGCAGATAGGTGTCAGTCCCTAGTCTTCCATCCTGTCTGTAAACGGTTGCCTGCAGATAGATGACGGAAGAAAATGAAAGGATTGGAACAAGTGGGTAGTCATAAAGTTGTAAGTATCACATTGAAAAAGAGAGTTGCACAATTCACGTTTTGTCAATAGGCATGCACAAAAGAATGAAAACTTGCTAGTTTTGGAGTCATCATTTGACAAGCTAGAGTACAGAAACAGGCAGAGGTGCCTCCGGTGCGGTCGAACGAGACGACTGGCAAAGAACTGAGTGATGCACTGTCTGTCTGTTAAGAAGCAGAAACGGCAACAGAAGTGCTTGATGACCTGTGTATCAAATTCAAGTGAAAGTGGGAAATGTGAAAATCAGTTCTGCATCAGTTTTTAGCACATTGCATATTTTGCACATGATGAGGTCTCTAAGAGAGTCAAACAAACCAATAATGTTTGGAAAAAGCATTAATAGTGCCCTGTTTGACACAGTCACATTATTTAAATATCTGGACATAGTGTTGCAAAGTGATACGAAATGGAACAAGTGTGTGAGGGTCGTGGTAGGAAGGCTAATCGTCTGTTAAACATGTAATAACGCTGTCACTAGAGTGTTTCCATTATTCAGCAACTATGTTATCTTCTCCTGACGCTTTGCTATGTTTAAGTTAATTTAAGATTTCTTTGACTTCCTCTGTTGTTAGCGGCTTTGAGTCTGATTGTAATTGGATTACATTATCAAAATGAAATTTTTTTGGTGTATCACAATTGTGTAGTTCCTTGAAGTAGCCATCAAATATTCCTCAGTTCTCCATGTTATAATATGCAGTCTTCTGATCTATAAACTGTAAGCTTGGTGGTGTATACTTGTTTTAAACTATTTTTGAATGTCTTATAGAAGTTACTTGTGTTGTTCTACTTGAAGTCTTTCTCAGTTGATGTTAGTCGATCTGATATATGCCGTACTTTGATCTTTTTGAGACCTTTTGATGCATGTTTCCTTGCTTCTACAAAAATTTTCCAGTTCTTATCATTTTTATTAGCATTCCAGATAGTCCAAGTTCCTTGTCTCTTTATAATTAACTCATCACAATCATGATTCCAGCAGGCATGTTTCTATTTCTTTTTATGAGGAATAGTTTCATCTGCAGTCTCAATAATTTCTTTTTGAAGTTGTTCCCAATATTTAGGAACTCTTTTTGCAAATTGCATTTTGTAATCATTTTTTCTAGATAACTTCTGAATGTCAAACTTTCTGAGTTGTTATTGGTTCTTTTTTGTAAATATTGGTCTAACCTTGAACTTAATGATAGATGGATAGGGGTTTGAATCTAAATTGGCAACTTTTATATTTAGTTACTCCATTGCAGAATATCTGCTTATAGCAGTGTGATCGAGTTGTTTTTCACCACAAATTGGATTTGGTGATACCCGTGCAGTTTGTTTTCTAGGAAGTTTTTTGAAGAATGTAGATTTTAGTACCATGTTATGCTGCCCACATAGGCTTAACAGTCTTTCTCCATTTGTGTTGGTTCTTTCAAACAATAAAAAATCCAGGATGGAATGTAACAATATTAAGAGAAGGAAAGTTGCTACTCATCATATAACGGAGATGCTGAGTCACAGATAGGCACAACAAAAAGACTTTCACACTTAAATCTTTCGGCCAATGTCCTTCGTCAGCAATAGACACACACATACGCGTGCGCACGCACACACACACACACACACATACACACACACACACACACACACGCAAGCCCAACTCACACACACGACTCGCGCGCGCGCGCGTGTGTGTGTGTGTGTGTGTGTGTGTGTGTGTGTGTGTGTGTGAGTGTGTGTGTGTGCTTGTGTGTGTGTGTATGTGTGTGTGTGTGTGTGTGTGTGTGTGTGTGTGTGTGTGTGTGTTGCTGACAAAGGCCATTGGCCAAAAGCTTCAAGTGTGAAAGTCTTTTTGTTGTGCCTATCTGCCACTCAGCTACGTGTTGGTTCTTCTATGTGCAGGTAATTTTCCTACTACTGATCTATGCTGACATTCTATGCCAGTTTCTGCATTAAAGTCTCCAAGTAGTGTAATACTGTGTTTTTCGATGGAATGTGGTCTGGGGTGTTTGACACAGTTTCCCAAAAATTTTCTGTTTGCTCTTTCCATGTTAAGCATTTCTCAGTTGCTGGTGCATGCATACTTAAAATAATGTAAACTTTGTTTGATGTTTTAAATGTTACTGTGGAAAGTCTTTCATTAATTGGTTTAAATTCTGTTTGTTTGATTGTGTGGGTTTGTTGTTTAAAGCAGGTTTCAGAATCCTCTGACTTATTCTTTGTATGATGTCATAGGCCCCCAGAATCAATATGTCTAATTTTCATTTGGTTGGAAATGGGAGACTGGGAGCTCCCTGGGGTAAAATCTGTTACAAAATGTGTCTCCGTTGTCGATTACGTGTTGAGTTAGGGGAACAAAAATATTACTCAGGGATGTTAGCTTGTGGAATATGTTTCCAGCTGCACCTCTGGTGAATTGTGCATTTTTTTCTCGTATTGCTTTTTTTGCTAGTTCTGCCATTCCGAAATCATTCTTTCTGTCTTTGCTACCATTGAAGTCATCACTGTAATCCTAGTGTGGAGCACTCACAGGGTGCTATCTCTCAGGCCAGGTGAGCGCTGGTTTTTTTACGAAATTGCTACTCCCCCCCCCCCCCCCCCCCCCCCGCCCCTCCTAATTTCTCATCACTTGCACGATGAGGCCCTGGGCTTGGGACTGGCATAACAGACTTTTGCTTATTACTTATTTTGTACACTTGTAGCAAAGATGCTTCACCTGAGAAGTTGGACAATAAAAGAATGACACAGGCTTTGGCGGCTCAGAAAGAAAGGTAAACTGTTGTCAGATGACTCACAGAATTGTTTGAAACACCAATGCCACACTGCATTGGAATGTTGGCTTGAACATCTATCAAGGTAGTGTTTGGTTCTTACTTCCACTTGACTTTGCACACAACTCACCAGACATTTTCACCAGAAAATAATTGCACGTTTATAGATTGTGAAAAGTGTTGTGGCGAATTCCCATACAGCGAGAAACAACGTAAATGAACAGATGAACACTTCTAAATGTCAAAGGCTGCACAATTTAATTTTTATTTTAAGAAAAAGAAAGACAACTAATGACAGTTCCAACAGATTTTACATCATTCTCAAATGTGCATATTCAAAAAGTCCACATATTCTTCACTGGTAATAGCAGTCAAAACATGTATTTTAACTTCTTTATTACTTTTAACTGGTTTGTCTCAAAAATGAAACAAATGTTTCCTGATCAGACAAAATGAGCTCTTTTCAATGGTACAAAGAAAAATCGAATCTGAGACAACCATTTTGAGATGAGAATAGTAGTGAATTATAAAGATGGCCGAGAATTACAATTGGTTTAGTACAGGTGCTGATGGTCGCACCACTGATTGCTCTACGTGTACCACCAGTACCAACACACCACCATGATGAAAGGACAGCTGGCATATTTCATTAACTTAAAATGGCTACTGTGGCGTGTAAACTAAGGCTACGATGAAATTTTTTAATATACATAATGACTCTCCTATCAAAGTTCATCATCAGCTTTTAGGGTGACGCTGTGTTGGAATCCAAACTCCGTGCCGCCCTCATTCCATCTTCACGATAGTTATTGCGTAATTAATCTGATTACGAATACTGGTTAAGACAATGAAGAATGATGTAGGAAAAAATATTTATTGCATAATTCTGTTTAAGTAATTGATATTATGAGCTACTGTGAGCTTGAATTAAGCACAAAAGGAGTGTGTATGAGCAGTGAGAGTCAATATGGGCACCTTTACTGCAAGTCTTGCTGGAGAGATACAGGTGGCAAGATTTCTAGCTGGTGCCACAGGGGGTACTGGTTACAGCGAGTTCCATGTCAAGAAGCTCTTAGAACATTGACACATCATTACCTCTGTGAAATTCTTAACACCCACGGTATTGTAACAGTCAAACATGTTCGTCGGATTCACTGTTTTCTGATCACTGGTTTGTCAAACAAGCACATACACGTATCATCAAAGTCTGTAAAATTTAACCTCACTGTTGAAAGAGCCATCAAACTATGTGTATCATACTATGTGTATCATGTTGCACAGTGTTTTGACATTAGTGGGAAGGGCTGGTAATGTAGCCTAAGCATTTCTTGCTTTCACTGTATCACGGTGTATAAAGAAGAAAAAGAAAACAAGATGCTGGTCGAGGGAATTTTTGAAACTGAGAGATAATTGTATCCAGGAAACTGTAATGAAAGTTTGTTAAAAAAACCACAGCATAAAAATATATACATCATCCATGGAAGAACCAGAGAGCTTCGATTTCTTTATTTTACAGCACTCTCACTTATATATTGTGCATAGAATATTGATTATCTTCTTATATCTTCCTGCATAATATATGGCTGGGTAAGATGCAATAACTCTACCATTTTGCTAACTGCCAGTGCTCTTTTGACCATAACTTCCACAATCACGGAAACTCACTACGCTGTGGAAGAAACTCTTTCTCGCTAAACGTCTGCAGCGAAACATTAACACCGACAACTTCGATCCCTCAAACGGTCAAGCACAAAAGTCTGACAAACACACTGGAGCCTGCAGCTCATCATCTAGTGGTTAGTGTTGCTGCCTCTGATTCATGTGGACCTGGGTTCGATTCCCAGTCAGGTCAAGGATTTTCTCTCCCCAGGGACTGGATGTTTGTCTTGTCTTCATCAATTCCTCATCATTCAGGGAAATGGTGAGGCCAGACTGTGTAACGATTGGGAATTTGTACAGGTGCTGATAATTGCATCATTGAGGCCCTACAAACCGATCATCATCATCATCATCATCATCATCATCATCATCATCAAGAAACACGTCAGACAAAGCTGAATACTGCCAAATAATTTGACAATACTAGTGAAGTTTGACATTGTTCGTTTACAGTGCCCTTTAGATTGTGGCAGATTCTCTGCATGGGTACTCCTTTACTGCAAATTTGGGACTGCGCATAACTCAGATGGCTGGAAGATGCAAACTATTGTGCAAAATTTTTATACTTTTCGAGCACTGTGGTAGGAGTTGGAGGACAGAAGAAATGGCAAAGTGCACAAATGAACTTTAGTTAAGGTATTTTGAGACAAAAATCAATTCATAGTAATGGCTCCCGATCATTCAAAAGAGTCTAAGTATGGGTGCCTTCTGGTATTTTGAGAAGGCATCACGATCGGGCACTCGACAAAAGTCTCTGTGTCGGAGTGCCGGACAGAAAAATGTTGCCGAAGGTCCAGGAGTTGCATAGAAGCTGTTATACTGCCTTCAGCCAAAGTCCCCTGTTCCGGACGTGAGCATGCACTGCAACTTGACATATCAGATCACATTGTATGGTGAATGGCAAATATTGCACGAGGAACTGCAATACACCCCACATAAAATTCAGACAGTGCAAAGACTGAATGTGGATGACCTCCCATAAGAAACTACTTTTTTGCTGGGAGTTGTAGGAAATTGTGAACAACATCTGAGGCATGTACAACAGTCAGGTCATAAGCAATGAGAACAATTTTTGTGTGTCAGGCTTTGTTAACAAGCAAACCTTTAGATACTGATCACATTAAAATCCTGAAATGCTTCATGAAACGCTGTTTCACAGTCACAAAGTGGTAGTGTGGATTGGTGTATTATCATTTGCAATCATGGGGCCTTATTTTTTATGACAATTGTGGCAACACTGCTGTTGCAACTACAGGACATTACGTTCACATATTGAACCATTTCCTAGTGCGACAACCTGCTGAGCTTCCTGTAACTGCAGATACATTCTTCCAACAAGACAGCGCCATGTGCATCACCTCCAAGAGTGGTGATATTTCCTACCCTGAGCTTTCAGCATGTGATTTCTTCCTTTGGGGTCTTTGAAATCACACATCTACTAGTCTGACGTATCACACACCATCCAGGAACGGAGGGATCAAATTCGGGAGGAAGTTAAGGGAATTCTGGTGTCAGTCCTACAATATGTGACTTCTAACTTCTGTAAAAGGCTTGAAATGTGTATGAAACAAATAAAATGGCGAGCACCTATGTGATATCATTTTTGGGTCATGGGTATTTTAAATTGCAAGCTTTGTAAATTGGTGTTGTATTTCTTTTATATTGATGTGAATAAATATTTATCACTGGTGGAGGTTTAAAAATTGTCTGTTTTGCTGCTGCACCTGTTATTATGCTGAGAGCAGTTCCGACATTGTTAAAGAATTCCAGCATCTGATGTAATCCTATCCATCAGTGTTAGAGATGGCCATGCAGCTTGACTCACTTCTCAAGTACTGGTAAGTATTTGGTGGACTAGCACTTCGTTACTGCATCTTCTTTACAATTATATATAAACTACCAATGGTCACCTCGAAGCATTTAATATCGTACCTGTACAAGTCCTCTGATATTTTATGAGATTTTGCAAGATGTGAATTAGTGAGTAAGACCCGTGTGACAGATCTGAGATAAGAGTGACCAGTAACTGAACTTTTATCTGGGCGCTGAAAGTTACAAAGAACTAAAGCCAACTGGATAGTGTTAAAGGAAATATGTCTGGGAAGATACATGCTCAGTATAATTTAGATCAGGTACCAGACACAGGTGTCATTGGGGAAGTGCTCTCTTCTTCATGTATGATTTCAGGGAGCCACCACACTTTTACGTAAACTGTATTTTATTTTACACTACTGGCCATTCAAATTGCAACACCAAGAAGAAATGCAGATGATAAACGGGTATTCATTGAACAAATATATTATACTAGAACTGACATGTGATTACATTTACACGCAATTTGGGTGCATAGATCCTGAGAAATCAATATCCAAAACAACCACCTCTGGCCGTAATAACGGCCTTGATTCCCCTTGGCATTGAGTCAAACAGAGCCTGAATGGTGTGTACAGGTAGACCTGCCCATGCAGCTTCAACACGATACCACAGTTCATCAAGTTTAGTGACTGGCCTATTGTGACGAGCCAGTTGCTCGGCCACCATTGACCAGACATTTTCAATTGGTGAGAGATATGGAGAATGTGCTGGCCAGGGCAACAGTCAAACATTTTCTGTATCCAGAAAGGCCTGTACAGGACCTGCAACATGTGATCGTGCATTATCCTGCTGAAATGTAGGGTTTCACAGGGATTGAATGAAGGGTAGAGCCATGGGTCGTAACACATCTGAACTGTAATGTCCACTGTTCAAAGTGCCGTCAGTGCAAACAAGAGGTGACCGAGATGAGTAACAAATGGCACCCCATATCATCACGCCGGGTGGTAACGCCAGTATGGTGATAACGAGTACACGCTTCCAATGTGCATTCACCGCTATGTCGCCAAACACGGATGTGACTGTCACGATGCTGTAAACAGAACCTGGATTCATCCGTTTCGCCATTCGTGCACCCAGGTTCATCACTGAGTACACCATCGCAGGCGCTCCTGTCTATGATGCAGCGTCATATTCTGCTAACGGTCATTGGATCTCGACCAGCGCGAGCAGCAATGTCGCGATACGATAAACCGCAATCGCGATACACTACAATCCGACCTTTATCAAAGTCGGAAATGTGATGGTACGCATTTCTCCTCCTTACACGAGGCACCACAACAGCGTTTAACCAGGCAACGCAGGTCAACTGCTGTTTGCGTATGAGAAATCGGTTGGAAACTTTCTTCATGTCAGCAAGTTGTATGTGTCGCCATTGGCGCCAACCTTGTGTGAATGCTCTGAAAAACTAATCATTTGCGTATCACAGTATCTTCTTCCTGTCAGTTAAATTTCGCTTCTGTAGCACGTCATCTTTTAAATTATTTATATTTAGTTTGCCCCCCACCCAAAACACCCCATTTCCCGCGCTTGTCCCGTTAGTGTCATTAGGCTTCTTGTGGAAAGTGTCTGTGTTTGTTTTTGTTTCCGCCATATTTGTGACGTCATGGGTCAAAGCAGACGGGTGGGATCGGACGCTTCCGTATTTCCTTCATTTCTAAAAATGCAGCAAGAAAAGGCAGTTTTTATTTACAAAACAAATATTACACTTCTCATTTCACTTGTTGGTCCTATTTTCGTGCAAGCACGTATTACTATTCTTTAGCTTTTATGAAGTGTTCTTACATAACATTAAAAGTAACTGGTATTTAAAGAAATTGCATTCCATAGTCTAACGGGATAGCTGGGTAGTATTTGGTTCCGTGGCCACTTATGTCCAATACGTTAATTGCAATCTTGCAACTCACATAAGAGAAAATGTTCAGGATTTGAAATTTGTATGCGAAATTTATGCCTTTACTTATGGAAGGCTAAATATAGTGACCAAACGGCCATCATGCGCGCTTCTTATTCGCACTGTGGAAAATTTCGACCACTCTGGACCGTTTGTGGTCCGGAGATTCCTGAGGCTGTCCGAAATCGCTTTGCACGTGTGCCGGTCGTTCGAATGGGGCGCAGACGCTTGTTTTCTGTGCAGACGACGAACCGCTGCTTCTGGGTCATACATTAGCCCTGCAACTTAATCTGCAAACTCGTTTTCTGTTGGCCATCAGTGAGCCACAAGAGGTGTAGCAATTTTATTAAATTTTACTACAAAATGTACAAAAATGTACAAAACGGTAAAACATTCTCCCAAATTTCGAAACTGAATGAAAGATGACAGAATGAAGTATACAATAACGGGCTTCAGTGAAAATACTTTTATTAGGCAAATATTCTGAAGCTGAAGAAAGCATTTAAATTTTGGGTACAACACGCTGAGTTGCAAATTCTCAAGTTCACCGTTTTGCGATTGCACATTTTTTCCTGCATAAATGTTTCTCCGGTCCTCTTGTTCGTTTTTAGTATTTAGTTGAATGTTTCTACCCTTATCAAGGTACAAATATGTAAATATTAAGGTGAGGGGATTCAAAGTTAAAACGAGAATGAAAGCTATCCCATAGTTTCGTCATTCTGCAAAGCGCAGAGCTCTTTGCCCAAACGTAAGATAAGAAAGACGGATTTTCACCAATATAATTTTCTAGCAGGTAATCAGCGAGTTGCGAAAGTAATTGATCTTCTGGCATGATGCTAGTTAGATCACAACACACATTTCCTTACTAATGTTTAAAGTACGTTAAAGACCAGGAATAAAGCCACTTTCCTTTTTCACATCCAATACCCGAATAACTGGTCCAAGGCCTGCTGTCTACTAAAACAAAATTTCTGTACAAATTGAAAAATTATGAACTAGAACAAGCATTGTTGTCAAAGTACTTGTAATTCAGGGGAGCGCAAAACAGTTCATTGACGAGACATATTTGGGCTTTTTTCAGTATTCGTGTTTTCTTTGAGAAACTAAGACAGGGAATACGCACCCGAGTTCCACTATAAATTCAAAATCCCTTTCACATATTGCGATTATTTGACTTGGAGTTGAACCAGTATTTCGAGCGTATGCGTTGTTAAATGATTTCATTCTGGTTGACGTCCACCAACAAATTCAAAGTGCATTAATACGTACCTAATCAAATGAACTTCTTACACATTATAAAAGCCAACGTCTCGTGATCTGTCTGTACATGCACATATAACATGTAAATCGATTATACAATAAAGTATTTTTTATCAACGAATGAATTCTCTGGCCAGGTTTGTATTTTGCTACTTCAAGTGGCGTACAAAGTAAGCGGAGGTGGTGATAGTGAATATAGGGAAAAAGTTTGCTGGCAAAGCGCTCTTTCAGAATTTGCTGCCCTAACCTTGAGACACACTTGTAATTTTCACAGTACTCGAGACCTGCTAACCAGGTCTGCGAGAGCGTGTGTTGATCATTTATGGATCGGCCAGTCACCATTTTTGCCATTTGGATCCGCCGCGCTAGGTGTCGTCAAAATGAATGAGAATTTATTTCAGTATTTCCTCAGTAAAGTGGCTTCTCATGTTACAAAACAGAATACTCTTTTGAGAAATGAAAGGCTATGACTGCAGAAGACAAACTGTGACACTGGGATTTCTTGATACGAGACAGCTACTCTAGTTTAAAACAGAACTCGAATATCATATTGCACGTTACACAAAATAATTCCAGAAACATGTGTAGCGATTTATAAAGCACTGAAAGGGAATATGTGAAGGTAAATAAATGTTTAGTACACAATATGGGCAATAAGTATTTTTAATTTTGAATAATTTAATTAATGGAATTAGTGTTCTAACAACTACAAAAGTAAAGTACTAAACAGATGAAGCGCTTTTTAACTTGTAGCGACCAGAGTTCAAAAATAAAGTAGAATGGAAAGCTAAGAATTTTGAGTGATCACATGCTCATTTCCGGCTTGCTGGATTAGCTGCCTGGATGTATCCAGATTTAGTTGGATGGCTGGAGCTGTGATTGTGGACAAAGTAGTCTGCAGCATATTCCACCTGCCCATCAACACAATCACTAGCATGTATTGTGCCCCCTTTCTCATTCCCCACCCTAGTCGAAGTAAGTTTATTAAAAAAAGTCGAAGGGGCAAACCAACTCTGAAACCATGTTCATAAACGCTACAGAGACGTCAAATAGCTGCAGTGACGCCAGCACTTAAAGCGGTTAAGTTTCACATTGCAGTGGACAAAAGACGAACGACTCTTAGATTTAAACATATAATTTATTTGACGGTGAGAGTTGACAAAGTTCCCTATTACACCATCAAATTTCTGTGACATAAATATTTGACATATCAACTTTGACAAATAAATGATAGTGTAATATCGGTCTAATCAGTTTCTTTTCTAAAGTAAGATATAATTTCGCATTGACCGTTACTACTGCTACGGAATGATTCCGAACCATTCCCTTGATCTTAAAACTTCTATATAAACTCTTTGACATAAAACTCGGCCGGCGGCCGGCCGCTGCAGAGACGAAGTCAGCGCCGATCGCGATATGGGACAAAAAAAAAAAAACTGACCACCTCGCTAATTCTCTAAGTCCGGCTATCTGCACAATCTGGCAACACTGTACACTGCGGCACTTCCTGGAGGAAATCTTGTCTGATGTTAGAGAAAACGTAGTCTGCTTACGCCCGTGGTCTAGTGGTAGCATGCGTTCTTTCCGGCTACAATTTCTGTGGATCGAGACCAGCTGGGGTAAAATATTTTTATAGCCTCTTCTGTCTGAATGGTGAACAGGCGAATTTAATGGTAGCGCTGATTCAATCTATTTTACTTTCTGACATACCGATAACATGATTTTATCCAGTAATCAATTTGCGGCAGATTTCTCGAAGACTGTCCTCCTCTGGACGCTGTAGGCGGTAAAGCTCCGAGATCCACTTCCTGGCTACCGGCAGCGGCCGTGGCGACAGCAGCGGCGCTGCACTCCAACGTTCTTTATCGAATTCGCCTGCTACCGCTCATCGCTTTTGATAATTAAAACGCTTTATTATTATTAAATGTTGCTCCACAGAAAATTTCTAAGATTTCCATTCACACTCGAAAGCAACGGAGATTACTCTATTACATTAATCGGCAAGAGCTGAGTATGGCCCGAAATTAATTTTATAGACTGGGACGAAATTAAACCAAGACGCTACATTCGATGAATTTATAAATACTTCATACCTCGCTTCTTTTTCTTCCACAGTCAATTATTTGTGCAACTTTTGGCCAATATTCGGATGTTTTCGTCAAAGCAGAGTGAGCTTCTGTGGTGTAAAGTGTATTACCGTTTCTAGTTCATTCCTTGTGGTAAGTCTATACAATAAACTGTGTGAATACCTTGAAATGCATGCTCTGTAGCAGTGCAGGAACACTGCATATTTCGAGTTCCATGTATGGGTTCATGAAGTATTTAACGTTGATCGGAAGTGATAGTTAGTCATCAGATTTAAACCAGAAAGTTATTGTTTTTGAGGTTTCGTGGACGGAAAGGAATTGCTAACGCCGGTGACAGAAAAACTCTACAGTTAAATGCTATTGCAAAACTTCAGAAGAGGAAGTATATTAATCAACATGTTCACCTCACAAACAACCTCCTGACATGTTAGACCTATATGACGAACGAAGCTAAAATTCGTATCGTTGACAGTCGGTTTGAATCTTTTCTGAAAGTAGTTTACAGTGAAGCACTTTGGTATTTGCAAAGTAGACATCCGTGATATTAACATAATTAAGTCAAAATTGCACGAAGATTTGTGTGTAAAGGCATTCCTCAGATTTCGTGTAAGGAATTTTTACTAGCAGTTTGGAACTCCATTAATTAAAATGGAATATAAAAAGGTCGTGTTCAGCGGCTTTCTGCCAGAGTGGAACTGCCATCTCATATAGCACTATCATCGCACGCATAGCGAAACCACTGAGCTAACGACACACTGGCCGCAACACGCCGACTATAGTCATTGCGATATTGCCTGAGCCTCAATGCGCAACATTAAACACACAAACAGGTGTTACATATGTGAAGAACGCCGTTCTTCGAGTCCAGAAATTAAATATACTTTCTAAGTGTCTCGTTTTACAGTGGGTTATATCGTATGAGTCTTCGATGTGAAATACGAACGCCAAGTGAATATAGCGAGGTAACACCGGGCTACACCCGGAAGTAAATCCACTATCACAGTGTTGACAAATACTTGCTACGACGCTGCCTATTCTCAGCTCTCTTACGAGGCAGCTCTTCAGCGAAATGCTTGTCGTGTTTGTCCAATACGGTTCTTCACAGGGGAGACGCGCGCGCACGTTCGGTTTTTATGCGGCGTTCTCTCCTAATACTTTCTGATGTCACCTTGTGGTCTATGTATACATTTGAGGCATTCAGTTATCATTAATCCAGAATGATGAAAGTTTCAGCTTCCGGCGTGGGAGAAGGCTGTTGAGAACTGACATTATATCATTTCAACGTAGGAAATCCAGACGGATGATTCAGTGTTTCTCATTCAGCATAAAGCATGTAAAATAATTTTCCGTAACGTTCATAATCATCTCAAACTGCAGACGAAGTAAAATACATCTTAAGCTTATTTGAACTGAATATAATGAAAGATATCAAACGCTTTGCACCTCGATGTCAAATGTGTCCACGTGCAGTCTTTTGCAGCATACACATAGAATGTCACGATTACCACGAGAATGAAGAAATATGTTGGTAGGGATGGAAGCAAAAAGAGACAGTCAACAAATATTAGATTCCTCAGGGTATTCATTTCATTTGAGATTTAAGAAGAGGTAAAGCGGGATATTACTTTCGTTAACACGAAAGATATGTCGCACATATGGATAACGAGGGAGTCTGCGTCTTCATACGTTTCCTCCCTGAAATCTGTATGCTCTCTTATATACTATCATTGTTTCCATAATGTTACCCTCTTGTTTGGCCCCTAAACGATCAGTAGATTCCAAATGCATGTCTCTCCATGAAAGTAGTTGTTTGAACCCTACCTGCGTTTTTTGTGTTTTCCCCCTCGAGGGTTAGGTCTCAAAAGTAAACCGTTTTTTACCCAATGGCATAATTTATCAGACAGCATCAGCACAAGAATATCAAAGTCTTCCATTTATACTTGCATCACTAACCAGCAGCTGACCCAAGGGTAATCCACGGTCATGGTCCGAAATTGGCGGCTCTCTGCTACTGTGGCAAAGCCCGTACTACATTTTCGGTTCAGCAGCACCAGTTCATCTGGTAATGCAGTGTTAAGTCAACAGGAGTAGTTGCAGAGTTGTGCCAGCATATCTGTCCTCCCATTATGAACTTTATGTATCTCACTTCTCCTGTAGCGTTGATCATGAGGAGCCAAAGTAAATGAGTGGCTATGAAAGAAGGGAATGCTGAATGTTACGTAATGCAGAATACACTCATGTGCATCGATACCAAATAGGGATGTGAAAACTCTTGCGAGTGAGAGAATGACAGTAATAATCGTAATAAGAACAAGCAAATAATGAGAAGTTTATTGCAATGCAGAACGAGAATGGCTGTGAAAATAAAAATCTATAAAAATAGGTTGATCGTTGAGTTGGCACAACGCAAATATCTTCTTAGCATTTTGATACTGAATTTAGTTCTGGATGTTTGCAGAGAGAAAGGAAAATTCGGTACTTCTCGCTAGAGTAATATAATGTGAACCAGCAACTACGCTTTCCTTAGAACACGACTCAGGCAGGTCCCCAAGTAGCTACCAAGGCATTGCTGCATTCTGTTCCCTGACATTGCTCTCATGATGGTTAATACAGATAGTTCCGATTATGTAATACAGGTTAGTTCCTAGGATCGTAATATTAAATTTGCGATGTGAAGACAATCCATATTACTCGTCAATATAAAAAGACAATATTGTGAGAATTGAGCATGGTCCCTTTTCCGCTTTTTTCCACCCGTTGTAGCCCCTTTGCTGGTATTCTTTCCACGAGCGTCTAGCTATTCTTGCCGGTACTCCATACTTGACACGGCCACTCGCAGCAGGTGACGTGATGAGCAGTGGGCCCAGTCATGTGTTGTTTGTGTTGACGAAACAGGAACGCTACGGCAGCCACTGTGATGTAGAAATAGCAGCCGGTCTTGACCAACATCACATCACTCGACTACCCAAAAACTGACTCCCATTCTCAAATCCAACGAAACTAGTGAAATCTGTTACCAAACTTTATATCATCACAAATCACCCTTCCCATACGTTACCAGACTCAAAAGCATTCATGAAATGAGTTTTTCGAAAAGCATAAATCACTTCTGCATCTTGTGACGTAAAGCATGGGCATTGTACTGCCCACAGTGTTGTATTCCAGGACTTGTTGCCCTTCTTCAGAAGTGGTCTTTTGTATTTTCGTATCGATGCTCAAATGATTTGATGTTCTACATCAAGTCAGAGCTTTATGGTTGTCTAACTTCCGGTGTGACTAACACACGATATAACGCTTTAGGAATCAATGAGAAAAGTTGGAAAACATTTCAGTGCGCCATCAAGGAGTGGACTGAAATTAAAATTAGTGATGGCTGCAAGCGAAATGCTACCTAACGTGACCACGTATTCTATCAATTACATGTTGGAAATAGTTCCCATATGAGTACACTGATGCTTTTGTGACAGGATCACATTTTGGTCTATCGGGAACTAAATGCGACGGAAACTGGTCTAACTTCACGGCACTACATCAAACCCACCCCACCCTCGTTATGGTCAACTTGCTCCTCTTAATATTATTTTCTTTCATTCGCTCTGGAGTGGGCTGCAAATTGAAAGGCTCGTTCAGCTGTTCTGAGCGCTTTTATAAGCACAGTTTCCTGATTGCATCGCGGTAAACATTACATGTAGATGTTATTTCTTTCCTTGGTGTATAGCCTTTAATAAAAGGGTAATGAGCAGTAGTAAAATTAAGTAAGGCTAATCAGAGGAAATGAGACGGTGGTAGTCGTAGGCGTCATTTCCCGTGTGGCCAGCAAAATAACTGCTGCAGCAGAAGTAAGGATATGAAATGTCTGGAAATGGAAACAATAACTTTATTGAAAAAGAAAACCTGCTACATCCGAAAATTAATTCAAATATCAACGTGTATACTCCGAAAGTATTTCTCTCATTTCCTGCTGTTATTTGATGATGTAGTTAAGAGTCGGTAAGCATGAAAAGTTGTAACAAATGGACTTTAACCATGATAAGTCACAGACGTGGGAATATTACTCAGAGGGTTAACAATTAGATTTTCTGCTCTTTTTAGACATGTAGGTATAGAGCCATGTCATTCGGATTGCATTGTATCCCCATCCGTTCGTGAAGAATTCCTGCTAAGAAAACGGAATCTTCTTGCCACTAACACAATCAAGGACTCACGACGTCGTACACCTTACTTGGCAACTGTGTTGGTATGAGAATAATATGCGGCTGTGGGACAGTGTTTTATCTGCTACATCCATTTAATATTTTATTGCCATGTCGATCAAATATTGTGAATAATGACCACAGAAGGAGTGGTTTTGAGTTAGGAAACGTATTTCAGTTCAAAATGGTCGCTTCATGCAAGAGGTGACCCTATTATCATGTTTCACGTTGCGAGCTGTATACGTCAGCAACGATTATGGTAAGGGCAGTATTTACTACTGTGAGAACAAGGCACTGCTACAGTAAAGTGCTCCATTTACATGACTATTGCTATTTTTTCATTAGTTCCAGTTTTTCTGCAAAAGCTTTATCTTACCAATTCCTTCCGCTACTGCTCTTTAAAGTTCTAGTGCCTAAGGGACCAAACTGATAGGGTTAAGAGTCCATAGACGTAGAAACTACTTACACTAACTTATTCTATGGACAACACACATTTCCATGCCCCGGGGAGGACTAGAAGCTCCGGCGGAAGCGGCCACGAAATCTGACACGGCGCCCCAGCCAGCGCGGCCACCACGCGCGGCAACTGCTATTCAAAAGGTCACAACTGCGAGACTATTCCAAACCCTCCGAATCATGTGTGTTCTGGAAACCTCTCTGGACTTGCGACAGTAGTATTCTTATCGAATACCAATTTACATCAACAACAAAACAAGACTAACCCCTGGAAGAGTTAGAATTAACTGTCAGTGACACGAATTTGTGTTGTTTACACCGCGCGACCGCTACGGTCGCAGGTTCGAATCCTGCCTCGGGCATGGATGTGTGTGCTGTCCTTAGGTTAGTTAGGTTTAAGTCGTTCTAAGTTCTAGGGGACTGATGACCTTAGAAGTTGAGTCCCATAGCGCTCAGAGACATTTTTGTGTTTACATCATCTCGGTGTCAAACAAGAAGGTAAGTTACTGAAGCAATAAACGAGGTTATTATTGATGTATTAACTATGGCAGCTATGAACATAAAAACGTATGAAAATACACATCAGCGCATTTTCCCATTGTTTCCTTTCTTCTTCAGTAATCTATTACATTCATTGTGAATCCGCCAAATTATCCATAACAGCACCTGATATTCTAGTAATGAATAACAAATTTCACTGAAGCTGATCAGTGTAAGTACACAATTCATTCGTAGATTTCAGTGGTGTAAGGTGCTATCGGGTTGGCGTCTGGCAGCGCAGCTCCACTAGGGCTGACAGAAACAGGCTGTGGATAGCAGTGAGGCCTTACTGATCTGTCCAATGCTTTCATCATATTGCTACTGTTTTTGGTACTTGGCAGACCTTTCGAAAGTGTTGGGCACGCCTGTGGTCATTCACTCTCTATCAGCATTGGTGGCGTAGAACAATGCTCAGTTCCCATCATTTTGTCTTTTTACTTTGACGAGTTATCTGCATAGTTGTCACGTTCATGTGCCATCTACATCTCAAATATAATATTACGATCCTAGGAACTAACCTGTATTACATAATCGGAACTATCTGTATTAACCATCATGAGAGCAATGTCAGGGAACAGAATGCAGCAATGCCTTGGTAGCTACTTGGGGACCTGCCTGAGTCGTGTTCTAAGGAAAGCGTAGTTGCTGGTTCACATTATATTACTCTAGCGAGAAGTACCGAATTTTCCTTTCTCTCTGCAAACATCCAGAACTAAATTCAGTATCAAAATGCTAAGAAGATATTTGCGTTGTGCCAACTCAACGATCAACCTATTTTTATAGATTTTTATTTTCACAGCCATTCTCGTTCTGCATTGCAATAAACTTCTCATTATTTGCTTGTTCTTATTACGATTATTACTGTCATTCTCTCACTCGCAAGAGTTTTCACATCCCTATTTGGTATCGATGCACATGAGTGTATTCTGCATTACGTAACATTCAGCATTCCCTTCTTTCATAGCCACTCATTTACTTTGGCTCCTCATGATCAACGCTACAGGAGAAGTGAGATACATAAAGTTCATAATGGGAGGACAGATATGCTGGCACAACTCTGCAACTACTCCTGTTGACTTAACACTGCATTACCAGATGAACTGGTGCTGCTGAACCGAAAATGTAGTACGGGCTTTGCCACAGTAGCAGAGAGCCGCCAATTTCGGACCATGACCGTGGATTACCCTTGGGTCAGCTGCTGGTTAGTGATGCAAGTATAAATGGAAGACTTTGATATTCTTGTGCTGATGCTGTCTGATAAATTATGCCATTGGGTAAAAAACGGTTTACTTTTGAGACCTAACCCTCGAGGGGGAAAACACAAAAAACGCAGGTAGGGTTCAAACAACTACTTTCATGGAGAGACATGCATTTGGAATCTACTGATCGTTTAGGGGCCAAACAAGAGGGTAACATTATGGAAACAATGATAGTATATAAGAGAGCATACAGATTTCAGGGAGGAAACGTATGAAGACGCAGACTCCCTCGTTATCCATATGTGCGACATATCTTTCGTGTTAACGAAAGTAATATCCCGCTTTACCTCTTCTTAAATCTCAAATGAAATGAATACCCTGAGGAATCTAATATTTGTTGACTGTCTCTTTTTGCTTCCATCCCTACCAACATATTTCTTCATTCTCGTGGTAATCGTGACATTCTATGTGTATGCTGCAAAAGACTGCACGTGGACACATTTGACATCGAGGTGCAAAGCGTTTGATATCTTTCATTATATTCAGTTCAAATAAGCTTAAGATGTATTTTACTTCGTCTGCAGTTTGAGATGATTATGAACGTTACGGAAAATTATTTTACATGCTTTATGCTGAATGAGAAACACTGAATCATCCGTCTGGATTTCCTACGTTGAAATGATATAATGTCAGTTCTCAACAGCCTTCTCCCACGCCGGAAGCTGAAACTTTCATCATTCTGGATTAATGATAACTGAATGCCTCAAATGTATACATAGACCACAAGGTGACATCAGAAAGTATTAGGAGAGAACGCCGCATAAAAACCGAACGTGCGCGCGCGTCTCCCCTGTGAAGAACCGTATTGGACAAACACGACAAGCATTTCGCTGAAGAGCTGCCTCGTAAGAGAGCTGAGAATAGGCAGCGTCGTAGCAAGTATTTGTCAACACTGTGATAGTGGATTTACTTCCGGGTGTAGCCCGGTGTTACCTCGCTATATTCACTTGGCGTTCGTATTTCACATCGAAGACTCATACGATATAACCCACTGTAAAACGAGACACTTAGAAAGTATATTTAATTTCTGGACTCGAAGAACGGCGTTCTTCACATATGTAACACCTGTTTGTGTGTTTAATGTTGCGCATTGAGGCTCAGGCAATATCGCAATGACTATAGTCGGCGTGTTGCGGCCAGTGTGTCGTTAGCTCAGTGGTTTCGCTATGCGTGCGATGATAGTGCTATATGAGATGGCAGTTCCACTCTGGCAGAAAGCCGCTGAACACGACCTTTTTATATTCCATTTTAATTAATGGAGTTCCAAACTGCTAGTAAAAATTCCTTACACGAAATCTGAGGAATGCCTTTACACACAAATCTTCGTGCAATTTTGACTTAATTATGTTAATATCACGGATGTCTACTTTGCAAATACCAAAGTGCTTCACTGTAAACTACTTTCAGAAAAGATTCAAACCGACTGTCAACGATACGAATTTTAGCTTCGTTCGTCATATAGGTCTAACATGTCAGGAGGTTGTTTGTGAGGTGAACATGTTGATTAATATACTTCCTCTTCTGAAGTTTTGCAATAGCATTTAACTGTAGAGTTTTTCTGTCACCGGCGTTAGCAATTCCTTTCCGTCCACGAAACCTCAAAAACAATAACTTTCTGGTTTAAATCTGATGACTAACTATCACTTCCGATCAACGTTAAATACTTCATGAACCCATACATGGAACTCGAAATATGCAGTGTTCCTGCACTGCTACAGAGCATGCATTTCAAGGTATTCACACAGTTTATTGTATAGACTTACCACAAGGAATGAACTAGAAACGGTAATACACTTTACACCACAGAAGCTCACTCTGCTTTGACGAAAACATCCGAATATTGGCCAAAAGTTGCACAAATAATTGACTGTGGAAGAAAAAGAAGCGAGGTATGAAGTATTTATAAATTCATCGAATGTAGCGTCTTGGTTTAATTTCGTCCCAGTCTATAAAATTAATTTCGGGCCATACTCAGCTCTTGCCGATTAATGTAATAGAGTAATCTCCGTTGCTTTCGAGTGTGAATGGAAATCTTAGAAATTTTCTGTGGAGCAACATTTAATAATAATAAAGCGTTTTAATTATCAAAAGCGATGAGCGGTAGCAGGCGAATTCGATAAAGAACGTTGGAGTGCAGCGCCGCTGCTGTCGCCACGGCCGCTGCCGGTAGCCAGGAAGTGGATCTCGGAGCTTTACCGCCTACAGCGTCCAGAGGAGGACAGTCTTCGAGAAATCTGCCGCAAATTGATTACTGGATAAAATCATGTTATCGGTATGTCAGAAAGTAAAATAGATTGAATCAGCGCTACCATTAAATTCGCCTGTTCACCATTCAGACAGAAGAGGCTATAAAAATATTTTACCCCAGCTGGTCTCGATCCACAGAAATTGTAGCCGGAAAGAACGCATGCTACCACTAGACCACGGGCGTAAGCAGACTACGTTTTCTCTAACATCAGACAAGATTTCCTCCAGGAAGTGCCGCAGTGTACAGTGTTGCCAGATTGTGCAGATAGCCGGACTTAGAGAATTAGCGAGGTGGTCAGTTTTTTTGTCCCATGTCGCGATCGGCGCGGACTTAGCCTCTGAAGCGGCCGGCCGCCGGTCGAGTTTTATGTCAGAGTGTACAATCGGTGCACTGTAGCATTTACAAACATGGTAGTATTGAAAAACTGATACAGAATTGCTCGTTAATGGTTTGTACTGACCACATGTGACTAAACTGGAATTTAAAACCAACATATTTGTAAATCAGTTGAATACACGTCTGTCAGATTTGTTAGTAAAATTCAAATTCAGTGATGGACAAGTAACGAACAGTTAAATTCGATAATCCAAATCTTTGCGTCTCGCTAAGCACTCTTGCAGCATTTAGCTATATAGACCAGTGATTCTCAAACTTTTTGAGCTTCGGGCACATTTAAAAGGCAGCAAACAATTGTGGGCGCACTATACACAAATTTCTCAGGAATATTTTACAGTAGTCAATACACGAAATAGATACTGTGATAAAATAATTTATTTTATTTTGAATTTCGCGCTCAACTACAGAAAATGCAACTAATATTAAAAAAAAACATACATTATCACAATACCAACAAATAATTTTTGAATAAAAATGCGAGATATTATGAAGCACGATTGTCACCCAAATGCGACGGCCGAGCGCCGTTATGCCTGCCAAGACGAAAGGCATGAGAAACTATTAAGGGAAACATTGAAATGTAATAATGCAATAAAATTAACGATTAATTCAAATTATAGAGAAAAGTAATAAAGCAGTCCAATGAAACGTACCTTAAGTCTTCTCTTTTTAGTGCTTATGGGAAACATGAGCCTTGTGTGTCCTCGTGATTACTTCAATGTTTGGAGATATATTTGAAAGACAAACTCTGATTTCCTCGTCAATACATTGAAGAGTTCCTCTCTTTTTACATTTGTGGTGAGCGCAGTAAATCCTAATTCATATAAATATGACATCGAACATGAAGTAAAATGTTCAAAGCCTTTCTAGATATCGAGACATTCTTCTTTTATAGAAATCAGAGACTTCAAGAGACAATTCCTTATGTTTAAGTCAGTCCACGATCAGTATATATAGCTACCAGTTCTTCTGTTAATGTTAAGCCGAAACCACCTGAAGTTTCCAGGAATGGGATTCGAATGTAATTGTACTGTACAGTGTTGAGGGATATAAATTATGAACTCAGTTCCTCTTCTAAACTTATTAAATGAGCTACTACTGTTGGAAGCATTTCATTTATGCACGTGCTCCTTACTAACGAGAGCATTTCCAAGTTACCTTGAACAGTTTTCCTTTTCCATATTTATAGTTTTGTGTGAAACCCTTTAATTTTTTCGGTGGATGTGAGGATATTTTCTTATTTCCCTTGCATGCTGGTGTTCAAAATACTGAACTCCTGAAATATATCGGCCAAATACTGCAATCTGCCAATCCAAAATTCACTCTGATGGAGACTGCAAAAATGTAAACGTTTCATTTCTTCGAAGAACGCGAGAAGTTCTTATCGCAGCTGATGCACACGGGTTAGTTCTTTCCCCTTTGACAACAACCTCACTTCTGTGTGTAAAAGCAAACGTCTGTGATCTCACTCTGTATCGATACAAAGTTCGTCGAATAAACGGGTTTTGATAGGCCTCGTTTTAGTAAAATTTACCATCTGAACAACTTGCTACGAGACTTCTCTCAATTTTTCTCCAATGTATTTGCTAATAAGGCCTTTCTATGAAGAAAACAGTGAGCTAAGATAATATCTTCATTTTGTTTCTTTTACCAAAAAAAAGCGCTCAACACAGCCATCTGTACATTAAGATAATCATTTAAATGTTGAAAATGTCCTCGCCTCTGCTAGACACACTTTCTTTGCAAAAGAAAGCTGATTTACTATTTGATCTTTATTAATGAAACGGGCAACTTGCAATGCAAAGTTTGAGTGCTTGAGTTTATTACTGCATACGTTTTTCTCAATATCAGTAGACATTTCTATAATACACTTGTTAACTGTGTAATTTGACAAAGGAATCTTGCTTGTTTTCATAGGTACTTCATTTCCTAACATCATGACTCTTTTATTTGCAAGCAAGCAAAATAAGTGACTCACCTATAGTATAAGCTTTCATATTCTTTGCTTCTAGTTCAGATACTTCTATTAGTAACAGACATTACACTTTTAAGAAGAATTGCTGCCTTTGTTTCACAAAATTTCTTGAAATAGCTTACCGGTTTATCTTGCAAATGTGAATGCATTGTTTTAAATGTCTGATCTGTTCACTAGGGAGCAACGATTCATTTGGTATTTTATACTTACATATTAAACATAGTGGTAAGGATAATCTCCACTCCCAGTCCAAGTGAAACCATTGCAAGCCGCTGTTTTGCCTTTTTATTTGCACTTAACGTTTGTTCTCTTCCAGAATCGTATTCTCGACGGCAAGGTTGTTTTTCAGTTATCTGTCCATTTTATTAGGTTGTATTTTGTACATAAGATTTACTTCTAGCGCTTTGAAAACAAGCTGTACACTGTACGCAAAACACGAGCCCCACGTACACCTCGCTGACATATCCTCTGAAAGCTCTGCGATAACATAAAGCCCACAACAATTGTCACGCTTTTCCTTCTGGACTTAAATTCTTGTGCCTCCATGGGCGGTAGGCTATGACGTCACGGTCAACGAAGCTTTCCAGTCCTGATACATTAGGTACACCTGTACCACCTCGTACAATAGCGACTGTCAACCAGCCGTTGCCATGCGAAAATGTATCATTCAGATCAATACTGAAGTTCAGTCTACATCCACAGAAAACGGCGGGTCCATCTAGTAGTGAATGTGCGGCGACAAATTTAATAGTATTCTTCTTCTTGTCGGCCGCAGATGTTGTCATTTCAACGTCTTCAATTGTTTTATAGACTGTCTGTCTTGCACGACGACGGTATCTTCTGTATGGCATCTTGGCAGCGTTCAATGCAGTTGCCTGTGCAGCAGCAGCAGCAGCAGCAGCAGCGCGAATGATCCGCTCCGCGGGCAGCGCTCGCTTATATAGCCGCGCACTGGCGCGGCGCCAGATAAGGGACTTAGAATATTTCACAGTGCCAGCCGCGAGTTATCCCGGACGGGCGTACTAGCGAAAATGTATCATTCAGATCAATACTGAAGTTCAGTCTACATCCACAGAAAACGGCGGGTCCATCTAGTAGTGAATGTGCGGCGACAAATTTAATAGTATTCTTCTTCTTGTCGGCCGCAGATGATGTCATTTCAACGTCTTCAAGACAGACAGTCTATAAAACAATTGAAGACGTTGAAATGACAACATCTGCAGCCGACAAGAAGAAGAATACTATTAAATTTGTCGCCGCACATTCACTACTAGATGGACCCGCCGTTTTCTGTGGATGTAGACTGAACTTCAGTATTGATCTGAATGATACATTTTCGCTAGTACGCCCGTCCGGGATAACTCGCGGCTGGCACTGTGAAATATTCTAAGTCCCATATCTGGCGCCGCGCCAGTGCGCGGCTATATAAGCGAGCGCTGCCCGCGTAGCGGATCATTCGCGCTGCTGCTGCTGCTGCTGCTGCTGCACAGGCACACTCGCTGAGTAGCAGTCGAGGGTTGAGCATCGCTCCTCTCACTCGCGTACTGTCAGCCATAGGCCCCCGTTTCCACGGGAGTAAAAACAGGAGTGATCACCGGCTCTGTTTTTATTAAAACATTGACGGGCACTTGCGCCTAGATCTTAGCACGGACGGCACTTGGAGAAAATTTTGCATGGCGTCGCCTGGCAGAGTTGTCGTGTCCTCTCGTCGTTGTGGTATGTCGAGCTTGGGTGACGCCTTGGGGTCGCGGCGGTCCCTTTCCGCCGACGACACGAGCCGCGCTTTCTTGTTGCCGCGGGCCGCGCGGCCGGCCGTCTCGAGCACCTCAGCTGCCGCAGAGTCAGTCTCTGCCCCCCCCCCCCCCCCCAAGAATAGGGAAAAAGTAGGCCAGGACCTGGAAGCGGGCCGCGGAACCACAGAGAGGTTTTCCGCCGCCCCCGTCCAGAATTCCGCGTCTGCCATCGTGTTACTAGGGTCAGCACTGCAACCGGAAAACCCAACGGTGCCAACAAAAGTTGCAACTGACAATAACCTGGCAGCAAGCCCCCTTTCCGCAACCGACATAGCAAAACCACATAATACACAAACAAACAAATACATCGTCAGTATTTGCGATCCCGCCACTCCCTCCCCTCTCCTCAGCCCTCTCCTGCTTGCCAACAGCTGTGGCCTCCTTGCTGACCATATCCGCAACCTAAATGGCAAGCAGAAGCCCAGTCAACCGACAAAAATCCTTCCCAAATCCGCAACTGCCACCCAACCCCCTACCCGATCCCAGTTCCTTAAATCCCCCCCACTCAAGTCCACCACATCCAAGCAGTGGCGTGTAAGGAAGGACAAAAAGGAGAAGCACTCCAAGGGGAAAAAGCACTCCACCACCACCACCCCAACCACTTCAACACCCTCTGAGGAGCCAGCGCTCCCGACAGCACCTGTCGTCGTCCTAGGAGGGGACCAGAAAACACTGGCACTGGAAGGGAACCGCGTAACCGGGCAGGATTCGGATGGTTTCGTGCTGGCGAGGAAAACCTTCCGCCAGCCGAGGCTCCCGCCGGCCCGGGGAGTGGAACCCACCCTGAACAGGTTCCAGGCGGTGGCCGATGAGCCAGAGACACCACAAGACACAACAACACAAACACAAAACCAGATCACCCACCACCTCCCTCCGATCGTCGCGGAGTTCACTCGGAATTACGAGGAACTCTTCGAAATGCTAAATACAGCAATCGGGGGAGGCAATTTTAAAGCAAAACCTGCTGGTGGTGACAAAATAAAAATTACATTATTCACACTCGATCACTACACCACAATAAAAACACTTCTCAACAGCAAAAACATACCCCACTACACTTTCCCCACAACGAAAACGCGCAATAGAAACATTGTCATCAGAGACCTACCGAGACGAGGGGCCCCCCAGGCGATCAAAACAGACCTGACTGCCCAGGGGTACATCGTCAAGGCGGTCCAACAGATGGGACACATAGGCAGCAAATGGCCCCTGTATCAGGTCACACTGCCAGACGTCCCACAGAACAAAATGGACATTAAGACGATCCTGGCGGTCCCTGTGACCACTGAACCACTGCGCCGCAAAAACAAGACGGTGCAGCGCTTCAGATGTCAGGGCCTCAACCACATTGCGGCACACTGCTCAATGGCAGTGAGGTGCATAAAATGCGCCGAGGCCCATGACACACGAACGTGCAACATAAAACACACGGACCCGCAAATAAGGTGCGCGCTGTGTGGCAAAAACCACACAACGGGTTACCAAGGTTGCGAGGTCCATAAAAGACACACAGCAGGCAAATGGCGCAAAGGCCGCCCCCCACACACGAAAAGAAAACACCATGAACCCACCCAGACACACAAGAAACCAAAACATGACAACACACACAGACAAGGCCTGGGTAAAACCAAGGCCAGACACACCAAGGGCAACATATGCGGAAGTGGTTTCTCCCCCGAGGAACCACGAAAGCATTGCCCAACCACCACAACAGACACCAACACAAGAACAACACCGGGAAATACACAGCAACAACGACCAGGTCCACCTTGACGGAGAAGGCCCTAGGAAACCCCAGACACACTTCCCCCCCCCCCCCCCATGGATCAGTTGTTAGGCGTAATGGTGCAGACCATGAACCTCGTCATGGAAATGATGAAGGAATTCAGGGAAGCCCAAAAGCAGAACACACAGATCCTCGCTGCCCTTTAGGCAACAGTCCAGCAGTCGCTCCCCTCTGCGACTTTCTCAGTAGTATCAAAACCCCATCATGGATAGACGACCAAACATCCAAGGCCTGACAATGTGCGTCTTTAACGCAGACTGCATTGTTAATCAAGAGGTCGAGTTCAGAGAACTCATGAAGGAGTTCTCCATCGACATATGCATGATGGGGGAAACCCACCTAAAACCGGGAATAAAAGCGACAGTCCCCAACTATGTTAGCTATCGCAAAGACAGGCCAACCCAAGGCGGAGGGGTGGCCATATACATAAAGAGGGATCCCCACCACCAGGTATTCTTACCAGCTACCAACAAAATTGAAGCAGTGGCGGTGGAAGTAACCACTGCCACTGGACTCCTAACAATTGTTGCAGTCTACCGACCCCGACATGACCAGATAGATAAGGGAGACATAGCTGCTCTAGGGCAAATTGAAGGCAAACTCGTAATAGGGGGAGACTTCAATGCCAAACACCCTGACTGGAATTCTAGAGTAACCTCCAGAGCAGGCGCCAAACTGCAACAACTAGCGCACACCCACCACTTCGAAACATGGGGTCCAGTCGAGCCCACACATTTTCCGAAAAACGGAAGCAGGCCCGATGTGTTAGACATAGCTCTCACTAGGAGGATCGCAGGATTTGTGACCGCAAGGACAATCAACAGAATGTCCTCCGACCACAACCCAGTGATTCTAGAAGTCGATGTGGGAGAATGGGTAGCACTCCCACGGTACCAGACGTCTTACAAACGCACAGACTGGGAGCGATACCAAGAAACTGTCGTCTCTGATATCGCTCGCGCTCCGCCACCTACTGCCGAAACAGTAGAACAAGCGCTACAAGACCTAACAGGCACCATCTTGCAGGCAGCGGAAGAAGCCACCCCTCCACAAAGGGACGGCCCACCGCCGCAAATACAGCTCCCGGAACACTTGCTAGCTCAAATCCGTCACAAGAACAGAGTGGCAAAAGAGTGGAAGATCACCAGAAATCAGGCCACCAGGAGGCTGCTCAATCGTCTACAGAGAGAACTGAAGGTAGCGCTCAACGAGCACAAAAACCAGCAATGGCAAAACCGCCTCACAGCTCTCAAAGTAGACGATCATACACTTTGGCAAGCAACCAAACAATTCACAAAAAGACGCGCTAGGATGCCGCCACTGCACGGCGAGCGGGGACTGGTCTACAGCAATGCTGAGAAGGCCAACGCCCTCGCCGACTCCTTCGAGAAGCAGTTTCAAACGGCAGAACCCCAGGATGAAGAGCATGAAGAGGTAATCAGTCGTCAACTGGCCGTCTTCCTCAATGCTGAGGAGGACCCAGAGGACGAACCCATACTTTTTGCCCCCGAGGACGTGGCAAGAGTAATCAGGTCCCTCCCTACAAAAAAGGCGCCAGGGCACGACAGTGTCACAAACCAGTTAGTCAAAAAACTCCCACCCACAGCGATCACACACCTCGCGAACGTCCTCAACGAGATTACTCGTTCCCGCGAGTTCCCAGCTTGCTGGAAACATGCGGAAGTGGTCGCGATACACAAACCAGGAAAAGACACTCTATTCCCGCAGCACTACAGGCCGATTAGCCTCTTGCCAACACTCAGCAAGATCTATGAGCGCCTCCTGCTAAAACCCATACAAGAACATATTACCAGAGAGAAAATTCTGCCGGATTTCCAATTTGGATTCCGGCAGAACCACTCTGCCCCACAACAGGTCATGAGAATGGTTGAAGCAGCCACAGAGGGCTTCAACCACAGAGGCTACTGCGGGATAGTGCTACTAGACGTAGCCAAAGCCTTTGATTCAGTATGGCATAGAGGGCTACTCTACAAGTTGTACTCACAAGGGTTTCCAGGGAGCATAGTTCAGCTAATCAAGAGCTACCTCGCGAATAGGACTTTCTCCGTCAAAGTGGAAACTGCCACCTCCACCAGAAGGCGTATTCGTGCCGGGGTGCCACAGGGATCGGTCCTGGGGCCCGTATTGTACAGCTTGTACACTGCGGACACTCCAACGGCCCCCCTGGTGCACACCGCGCAGTACGCAGACGACACAGCCTTCTACACGAGGAATGCGAACAAGGACCTGGTCATTCGTAGGCTACAAAGGGTTTTAGACGACACAGAAACCTGGGCCCGTCGCTGGCGCATCACCATCAATTCGGAGAAGACGCAGGCAATGCTGATTACCCGCAGGCTCGGAAGGCGCGAACCTCCTCAACGTCCCCCCCTCCACCTCCACCTAAATGGAACCCAACTCCCCTGGCGCAGAAACGCCAAGTACCTTGGCGTAACCTTGGACTCTCGTCTTACGTGGAAACCCCACATAGACGAGGTCCACAGGAAGGCCTGCGCCAGAATGTCCATCCTATATCCTATCCTGAACACAACCAGCTCCCTTCCCTGCCCAGTAGCAGTAAATGTGTACCAGGCCCTGATCCGGCCAGTAATGGAGTATGCGTGCCCTGTCTGGGGATACACGGCAAAGCAGCACCTGGACAAACTCCAGAGGCTGCAGAACCGCGCCCTCAGAAGGGCACTGCACCTACCTCTTCGATTCCCTACAGACGACTTGCACGCCGCAGCCGAAATCCCACTCCTGAGGGAGCGTTTCCAGGATCTGGCAAGGGCCTTCTATGAGGGTTCTTCCAGATCCGGAAACGCACTCATCCACTCCCTAGGTCGGTATGACATGTCCCGCGATAAGCACAAGCGCCCTATGATGATCTTCGACGACTAAGTCGAAGAGAAAATCCCAACACCCAATCCATCATCCTGTTCCTTCCCATATAACACCAAACTTCTCGCCTACCTCAGGCAAGTACCAGACACACTCACAACAATCATCACAAATCAGACACCAAAAACTATAGAAAAATCACACACACACGTTCACAGGGGAGTAAAAGCCGAAAGGCTACAGACTCCCCCTCACACTTCCCCAAAGAGGGGAAAGCAACAGATCAGAGCAGCAGCAGCTGCACAGGCAACTGCATTGAACGCTGCCAAGAAGCCATACGGAAGATACCGTCGTCGTGCAAGACAGACAGTCTATAAAACAATTGAAGACGTTGAAATGACAACATCTGCGGCCGACAAGAAGAAGAATACTATTAAATCTGTCGCCGCACATTCACTACTAGATGGACCCGCCGTTTTCTGTGGATGTAGACTGAACTTCAGTATTGATCTGAATGATACATTTTCGCATGGCAACGGCTGGTTAACAGTCGCTATTGTACGAGGTGGTACAGGTGTACCTAATGTATCAGGACTGGAAAGCTTCGTTGACCGTGACGTCATAGCCTACCGCACATTCCACGTTTGTGAAAATGCTAATAAAGACTTCGGCAAATCATGATATATGTCACCCTCACCCTTTTCTTCTGCGAACGATAATTTTCAAGCTCGGTTAACCTTGCTGGAAGCTTCTGTCATGAATTCGCTGGATCGCTAAACTGCACTGGAAATGCTCAGAAGTTGCAGGGCTTCATGAACAATACGATCATGTTCATTCATATGTATCAAAGAACATGAAATGAAATTTTTCTGGTCACGGACAGCTCGAGGTCAGACAGTAAGCAGTTCTCTCAGATAATTTCCTCTCCCATTTCCTCTCCCAATTTCTCTTTCCAATAATATTTTATTAACAGAAAGGTATGCATTTTCAATAATATATTATTAAAATGTGACTGCGGATGTTTATAATTTTTTGATACACTGCCGCGGTACCTAAATAGGTCGTAATGGCCAATAGTGCTGTTGTAGCGCCACTCGGAGTTAAACAGAATAGGTTCGCAATCATTGGAAACGACACGAAACCTTTCGAATCCTATGGACAAGTTGTGGTCACATGCATATTGCACAAGGCTCACGTCCAGCATGGTTACCATCATAAAAGACAAACGTCCATAGGCAAAACAAAAGCACGACGCGATCACACGATATTGGTAAGAGTTTCCGTCGGGTCATACATTTTTTCACCGTTTTTTCCTGATTCTGAACGTCTGGATCTGACCAGAAATGCATTACCGCTTGACAACACTGTGGATTAACCCAATGTTTATTTACAAACTTGAAGAGCGACACAAGTGCCGTGCCGTTTGGTTACGGAAAGAAGGCACGGAACGAGGCGTGCGAAAATAATGCGCACGGCGCCTACAGGGCGAAGGGTGGTGAGAGGGGGGATAGTTATCAAAATTTCACGACCAGTGCTAGTCATCCATGGATGCCTGTGCGCGTTTTACCCAACGACTATTATATTTTACTCACAAAAGTAAGAAGGGTTTGCTAAAAGCGCATTTTTTCTATCAAAAATAAAAAAAAATTAGGTAAGGCTGTTGCAATGCAGTTCCAGTTGCAAGGAGTTGAAGAAAATGGCGTTTGCGTCATTTATTAATTACGAATAACCACGAAGTATTATGTTGTAAGAAACACGCAGTCCATGGTTGCAGTCTTGGACTGAAAGTTTTTTTACAAGATATTATATACGTTATTGTGTTGGCCACACACAACTTTACCATGGATAAAGTGTTGCCTTTAAAAATATAGCTACATTTATTATTAGATGGAATTAATCACTCCCACCACTGCATATTGTTAAGTTTGTAGCAATGTGACAATTATCTGACCATCCTGTTTCTCCAGACCGCAGCATTCTGCCATCCGAATAATTTTCTCGCCCCCCAACTGAATTTCCCTAAAATTCCTTACACTTTTCGGTGGTGTAAGGGATTACCTCGATGAGCCAGCAATGGCTTTAGCACCACCCATTATTTTGAGATACCTTTGCCCTGTTCCCCAACAGCCGCTACTGTTATATAGATAAGATTAGGAGCAATGGAAGAGAGAAGACAGTTGGCGTAAAACATTCCAGATACTGTCGACACTACAAGGAGAATAAACACCTTATTTTCTTAAACTGAGCTATTCAACAAAACTTAAGGTTTCGTTCCGTATTATACCTGTCGTCAAATGGATGAAATTGTGTAGCTATATGTTCCTTTATATTTGGCTTTACCTTTTCCTAAATATTACAGGACGCACCCGTAAATGCTCTAGGGCGCGCACTTGAACCACTTTTATAGAGTGTTAAACTAAGTTTCGGGGACAACTGACTTCGTTTCTTGTTTCAACGTTTGTGTCAGCTTCGAATCTCTCAAGTGCGCCAATATTCTTCGCACTAGCAAATCGGACATCTCATCAGTTGTTTTACTCATTACTGAGTGTCGTGACCGCATTTCCTCATTCATCCTTACGTAGTTGAAACTTCAGACAGATGTCTCCATCCACAGCGATCTTCGGCCTTTCTTAATATGATGTGAAGAGGCAGTCTGGTTATCATCACTTGATCCAACCATCTGTTTGCTGCTCTGCCTCGTGGTCTTCTGCCCTCAGTTTTTCCCTGCACGATGGTCTTCTCTAAATTATCCCCTTTCCTTCTCAACATATGCCCAAGAAATTGACTGTATCTGTGGCTGATACGAGAAGATAACCTTATTATGATTTTAAGTTCCCCCGCCAACACTACATCTTGAAGACACCAATGCTGCTCTTATCACTACCTTTCATGGTCCAGGTCTCGCATCCGTATAAGAATACAAGAAACGCCAATACTTCCACCAAGCACATCTTCGTTGTCTTGGAAATTGCCCGATTCTGCCATATTAGTTCGACCATTGCGGCTCAGCGAAGAATGATTCGTCGTCTTATCTCTTTCTCACACTTTCCTGTGCAATTGATCAGAGTCTAAATACACATACTCACTATCTCCAGATTCCTTAAGCATCCTGTAAGATGGTTTTGATCGATGCCTCGGTGATTTATAACCATCAGTTTGGTTTTTATTTCATGTTCATCCCTAGCCCAAGGTTTAGACTAATTACCTTTCACTCTTGAGAACAGATTACCAAGTTATTCCTCACTTCCTGCTATGAGTGTATTATCTGCGAAGCGTAAATTGTTGATTTTCCTGCCGCTCATTGAAATCCCGCCGTCCCAGGCATGCAGCGCTCTCCTCATTACACACTCTCTACGTTCTGTGGAGCTGAGATGACAGTATGCTACCTTGTCTGACGCCATTTGTCACATCGAAAAATTACGAGTATTCGAACATCTTCTTTTATGGTTGCAGTATGGCTATTATAAAGACCTTTTAGTAAAGATACCGGGTGTTTCGCAACCCCAGACTCGTTGAGCAAATGCCACAACGTGTCCCACTTGACACAATTCTATACCTTTTTATAATCTAGGAAGCGGATGTACGCAGGGATACATTTTTCAGTGATCCGCCGTAAATTCAAGACTACCTCTCGAGGACCTTTACCAGACACGAAACCCGCTTGTTCTGCTAAAATCTGCAGAAAATTTTTTAGGCGTTTATTATATGCAGGAGGACTTCACTAGCAGGTGATACTAATGCTATAGTCTTACAGTTGGAGCAGTCCCTAACTGATCCTTTTCTGTGCAGAGGAATTAGCCCAGATGTACTCGAACAGTCCATGGGTGTACTGCCGGTTCATAGCGTATGAATATAAAGAGCTCAGAGGGAAACCCAATTCTAAGCAAAGAAGGGAAGCAGAAAAGTGGAAGGAGTATATAGAGGGTCTATACAGGGCGATGTTCTTGAGGACAATATATTGTGGAAATGGAAGAGGCTGTATATGAAGATGAAATGGGAGATATGATATTGCGTGAAGAGTTTAACAGAACACAAGGTCTCGGGAGTAGACAACATTCCATTAGATCTACTGACAGCCTTGGGAGAGCCAGCCCTGACAGAACTCTACCATCTGGTGAACAAGATGTATGAGACAGGCGAAATACCCTCAGACTTCAAGAAGAATATAAATCGAATCCCAAAGAAAGCAGGTGTTGATAGATGCGAAAACTACCGAACTATGTTTAGTAACTCACGGCTGCAAAATACTAACGCAAATTCTTTACAGACGAATGGAGAAACTGGTAGAAGCTGACCTCGGGGAAGATCGGCTAAGATTCCGTAGAAATACTAGAACACGTGAGGCAATACTAAACTTACGACTTATCTTAGAAGAAAGATTAAGCAAAGGCAAACCTACGTTTCTAGCATTTGTAGACTTAGAGAAAGCTTTTGACAATGTTGGCTGGGATACTCTCTTTCAAATTCTGAAGGTGGCGGGAGTGAAATACAGGGAGGGAAAGGCTATTTACAATTTGTACAGAAACCAGATGGCAGTTATAAGAGTCGAGGGACAAGAAAGGGAAGCAGTGGTTGGGAAGGGAGTGAGACAGGGCTGTAGCTATCCCCGATGTTATTCAATCTGTATATTCAGCAAGCAGTAAAGGAAACAAAAGAAAAATTTGGAGTAGGTATTAAAATCCATGGAGAAGAAATAAAAACTTTGAGGTTTGTCGATGACATTGTATTTCTGTCAGACAGCAAAGGATTTGGAAGAGCAGTTGAACGGAATGGACAGTGTCTTGAAAGGAGGATATAAGGTGAACATCAACAAAAGCAAAACGAGGATAACGGAATGTAGCTAAATTAAATCGGGCGATGCTGAGGTAATTAGATTAGGAAATGAGACACTTAAAGTAGTAAAGGAGTTTTGCTATTTGGGGAGCAAAATAACTTATGGTCGAAGGAGAGGATATAAAATGTATACTGGCAATGGCAAGGAAAGCGTTTCTGAAGAAGAGGAATTTAACATAGAGTATAGATTTGTCAGGAAATCGTTTCTGAAAGTAGTTCTATGGAGTGTAGCCATGTATGGAAGTGAAACATGGACGATAAATAGTTTGGATAAGAACAGAATAGAAGCCTTCGAAATGTGGTGCTACAGAAGAATGCTGAAGATTAGATGGGTAGATCACATAACTAATGAGGTAGTGAATAGAATTGGGGAGAATAGAAATTTGTGGCACAACTTGACTTGAAGGGATCGGTTGGTAGGGCATATTCTGAGGCATCAAGGATCAACAATTTAGCATTGGAGGGCAGCGTGGAGGGTAAAAATCGTAGAGGGAGACCAAGAGATAAATACACTAAGCAGATTCAGACGGATATAGGTTGCAGTGAGTACTGGGAGATGAAGCTTGCACGGGTTAGAGTAGCAGAGTAGCATGGACAACTGCATCAAACCAGTCTCTGGACTGAAGACAACATTATTTTTTGGTTTTGCAATCTTTTTCAGTCGTATAACGGAATCTATGAACTGAAATTCCAGGTTTATTGGAAACAACAGGCATACAAAGTATTTATCCGAGGTTTTAGATGTAAATTATAACGCTAAAACAATAATTTTTACAGGTGAGGAGAATGGCCTATCTAATGCTTAAAGCTATTGTAGTGCATCCTTTTTGGGGTTTGTTAGATGGACTTCAGCTGTCGACAAATTAAATAATTGCTTACAGGCATTTTTATGCCAGCAGGGTGATGACTGTGTTAAACGAAGTCGTTTGCAAGTGCGTGCTTGCGTCCGTCTGTTTTTTTTTCAATGCCCCCCCCCCCCCCACCATGAACCATGGACCTTGCCGTTGGTGGGGAGTCTTGCGTGCCTCAGCGAAACAGATAGCCGTACCGTAGGTCCAACCACAACGGAGGGGTATCTGTTGAGGCCAGGCAAATGTGTGGTTCCTGAAGAGGGGCAGCAGCCTTTTCAGTAGTTGCAGGGGCAACAGTCTGGATGATTGACTGATCTGGCCTTGTAACACTACCCAAAACGGCCTTGCTGTGCTGGTGCTGCGAACGGCTGAAAGCAAGGGGAAACTACAGCCGTAATTTTTCCCGTGGACATGCAGCTTTACTGTATGGTTAAATGATGATGGCGTCCTCTTGGGTAAAATATTCCGGAGGTAAAATAGTCCCTCATTCGGATCTCCGGGCGGTGACTACTTAAGAGGATGTCGTTATCAGGAGAAAGAAAACTGGCGTTCTGCGGATCGGAGCGTGGAATGTCAAATCCCTTAATCGAGCAGGTAGATCAGAAAATCTAAAAAGGGAAATAGGTAGGTTAAAGTTAGATATAGTGGGAATAAGTGAAGTTCGGTGGCAGGAGGAACAAGACTTTTGGTCAGGTTAAAACGGGGTTATAAATACAAAATCAAATAGGGGTAATGCAGGAGTAGGTTTAATAATGAATGAAAAATAGGAGTGCGGGTAAGCTACTACAAACAGCATAGTGAACGCATTATTGTGGCCAAGATACACGAAGCCCACGCCTGCTACAGTAGTAAAAGTTTATATGCCAACTAGCTCTGCAGATGAAGAAATTGATGAAATGTATGATGAGATAAAAGAAATTATTCAGGTAGTGAAGGGAGACGAAAATTTAATAGTCATGGGTGACTGGAATTCGACAGTTGGAGAAGGAAGAGAAGGAAACGTAGTAGGTGAATATGGAATGGGGGCAAGAAATGAAAGAGGAAGCAGTCTGGTAGAATTTTGCACAGAGCACAACTTAATCATAGCTAATACATGGTTTAAGAATCATGAAAGGAGGTTGTATACATGGAAGAATCTTGGAGATATTTGAAGGTATCAGATTATATAATGGTAAGATAGAGATATAGGAACCAGGTTTTAAATTGTAAAAAATTTCCAGGGGCAGATGTGGACTCTGACCACAATCTATTGGTTATGAACTGTAGATTAAAACTGAAGAAACTGCAAAAAGGTGGGAATTTAAGGAGATGGGACCTGGATAAACTGAAAGAACCAGAGGTTGTAGTGAGTTTCAGGGAGAGCATAAGGGAACAATTGACAGGAATGGGGGAAAGAAATACAGTAGAAGAATGGGTAGGTTTGAGGAATGAAATAGTGAAGGCAGCAGAGGATCAAGTAGGTAAAAAGATGAGGGCTAGTAGAAATCTTTGGGTAACAGAGGCTATATTGAATTTAATTGATGAAAGGAGAAAATATAAAACTGCAGTAAATGAAGCAGTCAAAAAGGAATACAAATCTCTTAAAAATGAGATCAACAGGAAGTGCAAAATGGCTAAGCAGGGATGGCTAGAGAACAAATGTAAGGATACAGAGGCATATATATCACTAGGGGGTAAGATAGATACTGCCTGCAGGAAAATTAAAGACACCTTTGAAGAAAAGAGGATCTCTTGCATGAATATCAATGCCTAAGGATAGAGAGAGAGAGCGTCACTTTTCGGATGATTACACAAGAGGTCTCTGGTCAAGAAAGGACGCACGGATCAGGAACAGTTGAGAGAGATTTGTAGGTGTTTCATCTCATTAACTCACGGAGGTTAGGCAAATGTGTGCCATCACACTTCTACGAACGATCATAGAAATAGATTCGCCGTAGCATAGACATCAAAGCCTATTTCTGCAGTCGTGATTAAAGATACACAGGAAAAATTCCTCGTTGCTGCTGCGTAATTTACAACTTTAAACGTTGTCAGTCATCAGTCCTTCAGTTCTCGTGAGGGTACCGTCATAACCGAATACCACAATGTATGCTGACTCCGAAGTCGCCACAAACCAGTCTACGCCCAGGACCAAAGCTACAGCGATTGTTAAAAATATTCTCTCATCACACACCCTGTCCGAATGCATAAAACAATTGCAAGAAGTCTCATTCTATGGCAAAGGCACCGACGCATCGAACCACAAGGATGAAAAGATATTCCTTTAATTGTTCAATACTTTGCTAAATGTGACTGAATCCAACAGAAGATGCTAAAGTTTGATTCGCTGAATTACGAAACATCGGAAACAACTGCAAAGTTTCGTCTAGACGCTTTAAGACAATTACAAATTCAATTAGATAAATCAATTGATTTTTGTACCAATACAAACTTCGGAAGGCTTTAAACGACGCGGCTAGAAGAATGTGTTTCACCAAATTAAAGAATTAGAAAAATGTAGGAGGAGATGGATGCCTTGCCCATATTCTGCAATACACTAATCAGGCTCTACTGGAGTCTTAACTGTCGACATTGAAATAATAGTTACGAAAATATTTAACTATTTTCAATATACATGGTATGGACAGAGAAGCTGAAAGATTTCTGCTTATACGTTGGTGTTAATCATTAGGCTCTTCTATCTTACTAAAAAACAAGATAGCTGTCGTTAATGCCCGCAATTGAGTGAATTCTTAAACTTCGGATTCCATTAAAACAATTTTTTCACGCAGAAGACAGGCCATCTAAAATTTCAGATTTTTTCAATAGTCTGATCAGTGAAATTTACTTTGTTTCTGTAGTGAGATTTGGGTCTGGAAAAAAAGCGTGGAGAAGAGTGAAGTCTCTATAATTTAAATAAGAAATATATTAATCGACACCCAAAGATATCTGAATGAAAGGAATACTGCCAATTTTATTGGTATGCAAACCAAGACAAATTTGAACAATAATGAGAATCCTGACCAAGAAATAATTTGATTTCGAAATTTAAGGTAGGGGCAATGGCTTTCTATACTGTAGCATTTAATTACGTTGAGAATTGGGCTGTTACTTTTAATGAATGTCAAGTATTTGATTGGATGACGGTCAATGGCAATGCCGCATTGGTAACACCGGTTCTCGCCGGAACACCAAAGTTAAGCGCTGTCGGGCTTGGCTAGCAGTTGAATGGGTGACCGTCCAGGTGTGCCGACCGCTACAGGCAAGCGGGCTGCACTCGGGCAAACTGCGGAGCTACGCGATTGAAAAGTAGCGGCTCCGGTCGCGAAGACGTAACGGCCCCGGGAGAGCAGTATGCTGACCACATGCCCCTCCATATCCGCATCTGGAGTTGCCTATCGGCTGAGGATGAGAGGGCGGTCAGTCGGTCAGAGTGAGTGAGTGAGTTTGATGCTGTCTGAAACCCCGATTGAGTGATAATTGAAAATACTATCAGAAATATATGTATCTGAAGAGCGTTTTAGAAACTAAGCGTGACTCGGAATAATGGAAGTCTAAACACTCCGTGGAATAAAGGTGGATTTACTTTAAGGAACCGAAAATCCTGAACGCAAATCCTAACTGCTAAATTTATGCGAGTGTTTTCTAATCCCGCTCACAATCCCACTGTGGAAAGAGTATTTTCGTTTATGAGGGCCCAGTGGGCTGATGAAAGAAATAGACTGCTACCAATTAGTCTTCCAGTGCCAGTTTAACTACGGGCTGACCTGCCCGGAGTTTTGTAAATGCGCAATAAGGAAAAAGCCTTGCTGTAAAAGGTGAAATCTTTCGAACAAATATGATTTACAAACTACTTCTGCCGCAATAAGTTCCATGTAATTCCGTTTTAAATAATAAGTAATTATATCAATTTTTTTTACTTAATTTCTACACACACATCTCATTGTGTCCCGAGAAGGTCCCAGCTAGATACGGCACCCCTTTTCATGAACCAACCAAACGGCGTTATTGCGCACTGTTTGTCGTCAGGTCGTTTCTGTGCATATCATTCCCCAGATTATATTTCTGAAAAAAGCTTTTAATACAGAACCGGTTTAATAGGACTATAGCAGGCGTATTCATTGCATTTACCACTTAAGGGATCGATGGAAGATACACTATGGCATTGCTTTCTTTATTAATTTGAAAACGTGGCAAGCCTATTAGCGTGTTGAATTACTCAGCCATATAATAAAATGCATGTACTTGGAAAAGTACGTTGAACATGTGCAATAAAAGCATCGATAAAGAGGAAAATGGTTCTAGAAGAGGCGAAAAACGAAGCGAAGTATATGAGAGTCTCACTACATTATCAGAAGACGTAAAAAATATCTCTTGCGTTAATTACCTTAAAATGTCATTGTTAGATATAATTACTTCACAGGTATCAATAGATATTTCGCTAATTGCGTTTGCTGATACTACAGCTGTAAACTTCAAGCATCGAATGACCTGCCTCTCGCCAGAAATCATAGTTACACCAAATCTCTCGTAGACTGTTGTTGCCTCTCCCATTAAAGTATTTTGCTCCTCTATTTTGTCATATCAACATTAATAATTTGTCTTGGGATACAGGAATCATCCGAAAATATGTTAAGAAATTTTTCAGGTCCATGGTTGTTATTTTAGTGAGGAAATTAACATACACGGCTCTATTATTTCAGCCATTCTCGGACCAAAGGACTTTTTTTCGCATTTTAGATGGTTAGCGGCTAGAACTTACATAACTGCGGTACTCGCTTGCTTTTCTGTACTGAAAATTTTAACCTTGTAAAATCAAGTTGCGTGCTGACTTGTTGATGGTGAGTCGGTTCAATATTTTGAACGTCTTACAAACTAGTATTGTCAAATGTTGAATGCAGGCAGCCCCTTAAAGCTAACGTGGACACACAGTGACCCCCCCCCCCCCCCCCTGCGGGTCCGGGGTAAGAATAGGCCCGAGGTATTCCTGCCTGTCGTACGAGGCGACTAAAAGGAGTTTCAACCGTTTCGGCCTTCCCTGTGATGGTCCCCCTTGGGGTTTGACCTCCATTTTTCAAAATTCTACAGAAGTACGAGCCTTTTGGGGAAGGACACCTTACGTGGTGTACCACTGGTCCTAAGTGCACTAAGACCTTGGCACTCAGCATTGCACCGGCGTTGTAACCATAGCCACTATTCCTCAAATTGGGCCTAAACGCCTGATGGGTTGTCAAAGTTACGCCCATAGTGCATCTCCATCTGCCCCAGCGATCATGATGGACTTTCCATGGCACCAGAAATCCAGCACGGTAGCCAGCCCGTTGTGGTGGGGTCGTCATGTACCCTCTAGGTTGTAGCCCCCTGACAACACAGGGATCGTACTGCCGATACCTGAGCTGCACCCTCCCCACGTCGGCCAAGGAGTAGATGCCCGTCTCCTTGGGGCATCAGGACTCCTGGCAATTGTCATCCTGCCAGGTGGCCCTTGCTGCGGCTGAGTGGCGCCCGTGGGGAGAGCCCCTGGTCGGAGTGGGTGGTATCGGGGCAGACGTTTCGCAGATGAAACGTCAACATGTATCAGGTCGCTCTGCGGCTGAGTCTTTCAAAAGAAAAGGTACCATTTCTAGTTCTGGTTCTCCTGCCCTTTCCCCATTGGCCACTCCATGGGAGGAGGGACAGGCCCGCCGGCTTGGGGCGAAGTACTTCCCCGCTATTTGGTCTGTTCCTGAACCGATGGGGGGACATTCGCCACCTCCAAGCCCATGTTCTTTGTTCAGCACATTGAGGACATCTTCGGGGAAATCGAGGCTCTCAGCAAGATGCGTTCAGGGTCCGTACTTATCAAGACCACCTCCGCCACACAGTCGGCGGCGCTCCAGGCGTGCGACCGCCTAGGGGACATCCCAGTATCCATTGTCCCACATCTGGCACTAAATAGGACGCAGGGGGTTATTTTTCATCGTGACCTCCTGCTACAATCTGATGAGGAGCTCAGGGCCAACCTGGAGCGCCGAGGCGTGCATTTCGTCCAGCGAGTCCAGCGCGGTCCCAAAGACCGTCGCATCGACACCGGGGCCTTCATCCTCGCCTTCGAGGGGGACGTTCTCCCGGAGAAGGTAAAGGTGATGTGCTACCGGTGTGACGTGCGATCTTACGTCCCGCCTCCTATGCGCTGTTTTAGGTGTTTGCACTTTGGGCACATGTCGTCACGGTGTGAGGCTGAGCCCCTTTGTGGCGATTGTGGACGTCCTCTTCGTGAGGAACACACATGCACCTCACCACCTCGGTGCATTAATTGTCCTGGCGTCCACTCGCCTAGATCCTCAGACTGCCCTGCATATCAGAAGGAGAAGAAGATACAAGAAATCAAAACTTTGGATCGGCTCTCTTATTCTGAGGCCAGGAAGAAGTATGACCGCCTCCATCCCGTGCCATTGACCACTTCATTTGCCTCAGTTGTGTCCACTCCTTCTGTGGTATCCTCACCCCTATCCTGTCCCACCTCCGCCTCCTCCGCCCATCAGGGGGCTCTGCCTCCGCCTCCCAAATCCCTCCCTTCCAAATCCTCCTCCCCTGCGGCCCCTGCCCCCTCTGCCCCAGGGGCCACCCTTCCTCCTCCCCCCCCCCCCCCCCCGCCGCCTGAGAAGCGATCCTCTTCTCTGGCGTCCATCGGGGAAATGTTCCGGACCCCAGCTTCAGAGGTCCGGCGTTCCAAAACGGACCCCGAGCGTGAGGACCTTCTTGGGGTCCAGCCCACTGTCCCTGTGCCTCCTCGCACTTCCAAGAAGGCTCCAAGAAGAAGTCTCTATCCCCCTCTCCACCCCAGCGCGTTTTGTCTGACGCTCCATCCGTGAGTCGCTGCTCCCGGCCGTCCTCAGTTTCGCCGGGATGCTCTGCTGCCAGGCGCTCAGCTGGCCTCTTGTCGGCAAATGATGCTGCCCCTCCTACACAACCTGGGACAGTGGCCGCAGCTGGCGACGACTCGATGGAACAGGATCCGCCTCCCGCCGATTGTAGCGTTGTTCCCTCGAAACCTGGCCCTCCGCGGCCGTCGAGGTGACCAGCTCTTCCCCCGTCTCGTTCCCCCTCTTTCTTGACTAGCGATGGCCTTGTTACATTGGAACATAAGAGGTATTCGATCTAATCAGGAGGAATTACAACTGCTCCTCTGCCTGCACTGTCCACTCGTTCTTGGTCTCCAGGAAACCAAGTTGCGCCCGACTGACCGTATTGCCTTTACCCACTATACCTCGGAGTGGTATGACCTCACCCCTGTGGACGGTATCCCAGCTCATGGTGGGGTCATGTTGCTCGTTCGGGACGGTGTCTATTACCATCCCATCCCATTGACCACCCCACTCCAAGCAATAGCTGTCCGTATTACTCTTTCTGCTTTCACTTTTTCAGTTTGTACCATCTACACTCCATCGTCATCCGCAGTTAGTCGGGCTGACATGATGCACCTGATTGTTCAGCTTCCCCTGCCGTTTTTATTGTTTGGCGACTTCAATGCCCATCATCCCCTTTGGGGCTCTCCTGCATCCTGTCAAAGAGGCTCACTCTTAGCGGATGTCTTCAACCATCTCAATCTTGTCTGCCTCAATACCGGCGCCCCGACTTTCCTCTCGGACTCTACTCATACCTACTCCCACTTGGACCTCTAGATCTGTTCTACCACTCTTGCCCGTCGGTTCGAGTGGTATGTCCTTTCTGATACCTATTCGAGTGACCACTTCCCCTGTGTCGTTCGTCTCCTGCACCACACCCCATCCCCACGTACTTCAAGCTGGAACATACTGAAAGCTGACTGGGGACTTTACACCTCCCTGGCGACCTTTCCGGACCACGATTTTCCCAGTTGTGACAGTCAGGTCGAATACCTCACGGTTGTTATCATCAATGCTGCCGAACGTTCCATTCCTCGTACTACTTCTTCTTCACGTCGTGTTTCCGTCCCCTGGTGGAACGAGGCTTGTAGGGACGCTATCCGTGCTCGATGACGTGCTTTACGCACCTTTCGCCGCCATCCTACGTTGGCGAATTGTATTGAATACAAACGACTCCGAGCGCAATGCCGTAGAATCATCAAAGACAGCAAAAAAGCTTGTTGGGCCTCTTTCACCAGCTCCTTTAACAGTTTTACTCCCTCTTCCGTCGTTTGGGGTAGCCTGCGCCGGCTGTCGGGCATTAAGGCCCACTCCTCGGTACCTGGCGTGACCTCAGGTAATGAGGTCCTTGTTGATCCTGTGGCTGTCTCCAACGCCTTAGGCCGCTTTTTCGCGGAGGTTTCAAGCTCCGCCCATTACCACCCTGCTTTCCTTCCCAGGAAAGAGGCAGAAGAGGCTCGGCGACCTTCCTTCCACTCGCTGAATCTGGAAACTTATAATGCCCCCTTTACTATGCGGGAACTCGAACGTGCGCGTGTCTTGTCCCGATCCTCTGCTCCGGGGCCAGATGCCATTCACGTTCAGATGCTGGCACACCTTTCTCCGGCGGGCAAAAGCTTCCTTCTTCATACCTACAATCGCGTCTGGACCAAAGGTCAAGTCCCAATGCATTGGCGTGACGCCGTTGTTGTTCCTATACCCAAACCCGGGAAGGATAGACACCTTCCTTCTAGTTACCGCCCCATTTCTCTTACAAGCTGTGTCTGTAAGGTGATGGAGCGCATGGTTAATGCTCGGTTAGTCTGGATTCTTGAATCTCGACGACTACTTACTAATGTCCAATGCGGCTTTCGTCGCCGCCGCTCCGCTGTTGACCACCTTGTGACCTTGTCGACATTCATCATGAACAACTTTTTGCGAAGGCGCCAAACGGTAGCCGTGTTCTTCGACTTGGAGAAGGCTTATGATACCTGTTGGAGAGGAGGTATCCTCCGCACTATGCACAGGTGGGGCCTACGCGGTTGCCTGCCCCTTGTTATTGATTCCTTTTTAACGGATCGAAAGTTTAGGGTACGTGTGGGTTCCGTATTGTCCGACGTCTTCCTCCAGGAGATCGGAGTGCCTCAGGGCTCCGTCTTGAGCGTAGCCCTTTTTGCCATCGCGATCAATCCAATTATGGATTGCATTCCACCTAATGTCTCAGGCTCTCTCTTTGTCGATGACTTCGCGATCTACTGCAGTGCCCAGAGAACATGCCTCCTGGAGCGCTGCCTTCAGCGTTGTCTAGACAGCCTCTACTCATGGAGCGTGGCAAATGACTTCCGGTTCTCGGAAGAGAAGACGGTTTGTATCAACTTTTGGCGATATAAAGCGTTCCTTCCGCCATCCTTACATCTCGGTCCGGTTGTTCTCCCATTCGTGGACACAACTAAGTTTCTAGGGCTCACATTGGACAGGAAACTGTGTTGGTCTCCACATGTCTCTTATTTGGCGGCCCGTTGTACACGTTCCCTTAATGTCCTCAGAGTTCTTAGCGGTTCATCTTGGGGATTGGATCGCACTGTCCTGCTTCACTTGTATCGGTCCATAGTCCGATCGAAGCTGGATTATGGGAGCTTCGTCTACTCGTCCGCTCGGCCATACCTCTTACGCCGGCTCAACTCCATCCACCATCGGGGGATACGTTTTGTGACCGGAGCCTTCTACACTAGTCCTGTCGAGAGTCTTTATGCTGAAGCTGCCGAATTACCCTTGACCTACTGGCGCGACGTACTGCTGTGTCGGTATGCCTGCCGGCTGTTGTCTATGCGTGACCACCCCTCTTACAAGTCCTTCTTCGCCGATTCTCTCGACTGTCAGTACGGGTTATGTGTCTGACCTGCTGCCCCCCAGAGTCCGCTTCTGTCGCCTGCTTCGACAATTGGATTTTGCCCTCCCTACCACCTTCAGAGAGGGTGAGAGCCCGACACCACCTTGGCTCCAGGCTCCGGTTCATATTTATCTCGACCTCAGCTCACTCCCGAAGGAGGGTACTCCGGCTGCAGTGTATTGCTCACGGTTTGTCCAACTTCGTGCTCGACTTGCAGGTCACACCTTTATTTACACCGATGGCTCCAAAACTGACGATGGTGTCGGCTGTGCCTTTGTCGTTGGGGCCGCCACCTTTAAATACCGGCTCCTCGACCAATGTTCCAGCTTTACGGCCGAGCTTTTTGCTCTCCATCAGGCCGTTCAGTATGCCCGCCGCCACCGCCATTCATCGTATGTACTCTGCTCTGACTCACTCAGTGCTCTTCAGAGCCTTGGAGCTCCCTATCCGGTCCATCCCTTGATTCAACGGATACAGCAGTCCCTCCATTCTTTCGCTGATAATGGTGGTTCTGTCAGCTTTCTGTGGGTTCCCGGACATCTAGGAGTGCCTGGGAATGAGGCTGCGGATGCTGCAGCCATGGCTGCAGTCCTCCTGCCTCGGCCAGCCTCCCATTGTGTCCCGTCATCTGACGTTCGTGCGGATGTATGTAAGAGGCTTGTGTCGTTGTGGTGGGATGCTTGGTCATCCCTCCAAGGCAACAAGCTCCGGGCAGTAAAACCGCTCCCAACTGCTTGGACAACATCCTCCTGACCATCTCGGCGCGAGGAGGTCCTTCTGACCAGGTTGCGGATTGGGCACTGCCGGTTTAGCCACCGCTACCTGCTCTCCGGTGACCCAGCCCCGCAGTGCCCTTGTGGTCAGGCATTAACAGTGCGCCATGTTTTATTGTCGTGTCCCCGTTTTAGTCAATTTCGTGTTGTCCTGTCCCTGCCATCTACTTTACCGGATGTTTTAGCTGATGACGCTCGAGCAGCTGCTCGTATTCTGCGTTTTATAACTTTTAACTGGCTTGTCCAAAGACATTTAACCTTTTTACTTATTTTATCTGCATCTTTGTCAGGTCCTTCTAGTGTCCTCCCATCCCCTTGAGTTTTACCAGATTCCATGTGCTCTAACAACAGTGACTGGGCGCTAATGACCTCAGCAGTTGAGCGCCCTTAAACCCAACCAAAAAAAAAAAAACAGTGACCCCAGTGTGGATGTACGGTACCTCGCTGTTCGCCTGTGTACGGTGAAAGCAATAACCCTAAAAGTGGAATGGCCCGGTCTTCGTGTCCTAGTCGTTTCTCTTTAATGCCTGTCCTTCAAAGGACAAAACAGGCCCTTATTTCATGCCTACAACAGTAACCAAATAAATGCAAATGAACACCTGGATTACTAGTTTATATTATGACATAGTCACTTACCAACCAAAACGAATCAACCTGAATGGCGCTTTTCGTTTGTTTACTCTGCTAAAGTGTTTGCTTTCAATGTCATACGTACTGGGTTTCTGAGAGTCTGCAACATAATGTCTGGCGTTGCTGTCGCTCGGGGATTTCCATACTGTCCGAAACGAACATTACCTCTTGTTAACACTGATTAAGAAAATTTTGCCGAAAATACTCTGGGACTGTAGGTTTTCAAAGTCTGTACGCATTCGTTTTTTCACATGTTCAGCATTGGGTGTTGACAGAATAAAGTTTCTTCTACTATACCCCAGACTGAGAAATCAATGGGGATATCTGGTGTTGAGGCCACTGAATGGCACCCCTTAATCGAAGTTTTCAGTTAAAGTCTCTCTCAGTAACTCCATATTGAAGCCGTTCTGTCTTGTTGCCGTACTAACTTTTCCTTAACCGGCTGTAGATGTTTGAAAAGTGGACTGCTTTCCAGTTATAAGAATACTTCTTTAAGCACATGTAGATAATTTAGAAAACTGAGAGTACCGTTAAAAAATTGGCTCATCGCTGAAAATCACTGTCGATACACTCACGCCAGAAGAGTATAAATTCGTCTCCACTGCCACGTGGGGATTCATAGAACCCCAGTTGTGTGTTCTCTACCATTCAGCTTAAAAGTAGTTTCGTCAGTCCAAATAAAGCTTTTGCAAAATTTGGTATCGGTTTCTTGTCAGATTGTGTACAAATCGCAGAAATACAATAAGGATTATCTTCGTTTAGGTCTTATAAGACCTGTATGAGCTCAGTTTTTTAGCTTTTTCTGTATCCCTTGTGGGACTGTTCTTGCTATTCCACACTCTATGGGCGCTTTTCTTTTAGGTTTAGTCGCTGGCAATATTGAGTGCATCTTCTGTAGTGACAGACTTTGTCACTTTGGTCTACATGAATGAGGAAGCTAAGGGTCGAAGCTCTTCAAATCTTAAATTTAATTTACCAATCAGTGGTAGATGCTGTATAAGAGCACGTTAACATCCTGACTTTCGACACCTTGCAGATTTATTGGTTATTTTTCTTTGAATGGTCTTAAACGCAACACACACTGCAACCTGAAAGACACGACACTTAAATCTACCGCAGTACTGCTCCGCTGGACTCCGTGCAACTCGGCATCAGCGTCGCCAGCATATACCTTCAGTTGTGCACGTTCGAAGGAACCTTTTCGCATGCGCAACTCAGGCAATGTAATTGCCTTACGGGCCAAATACTTACGAATTTGGTAAACAACTTGCGCGGTTCGTGACGTGTACAGCTAGCCCTTGCGTCTCAACTAGAAGCTTACGCCAATGCCACCAGTTGGTAGCACACTTCCCCCCCCCCCCCCCCCCGCCCCCCCCCCCCCCCCCGTTCGCTCGGCAAAAATCCTGCTATTAACATATTCCTCAGATATGCTAATTCACTCACTATATACTGTAGTAAAATTAGATCGGGCGTCAGCGTATGTTAAAGTTGTACTGACAGTAACCATATTTTGTGGGTTTCTGAATGAGTTATAGTATATTAGTTTATGAATTTTATCATCCATTTGAGGCGCTGAGAATTGCAAGGGCCTAAACCACATCACTGTCGATTGTGAGAGTGTAGCTTGTATTCATGCTCCTGAAATCTGTGATGTGATGTGTCAGGTTTATCCATGCTGTAGATCCACATGGTATACATGAAGATTCACGAAAAGCTGTATCATTGATTTCACTTACATTCATTTAAATGTGACATCAACGGCGGTATGCTTTAGTCCTTATGGATCTCAGCGCCTCAATTGTATTAAAATAACCATGTGGTAGACATTATTGCTTGCGTTTAATTATTTCCACAAATGGCGCTTTGTGTTTGGAGTTGGTTGTTTACTTTGTGGAAATTGGCTTTCGTGTGCAGTGTAAACATGAACTATGTTGAATCTACTTTAAATGCGAACAGAGAAACGAAGCTGTGAGGACGGGTCGTGAGTCGTGCTTAGGTAGCACAGTCGCTAGAGCACTTGCCCGCGAAAGACAAAGGTCATGAGTTCGAGTCTCGGTCCAGCACACAGCTTTACCGCGAAAGGCAAAGGTCATGAGTTCGAGTCTCGGTCCAGCACACAGCTTTAATCTGCCAAGTGGTTTCATATTAGCGCTCACTCTACTGCAGAGTGAAAAATCTCATTCTGGGAACAGAAAAGTAAAATATCAGGAAAAGTTAGCCGCCAAGGAACTAGGTCCTCAGAGAACAGATCCTTCGATCGACAGAGTTACGAAATCAAATAAGCGAGACTACAAGCGAACATTTGATAAGGAAGTGTACAGTTAGCACAAATTGTGGTGTGGGTGCAGGGTAAGAATATCTGATTTTCAGCCTGGAAGTAAATTCGTCAACTAAAACATCTGTTAGGGATCTTGTACACTTTTCCCGAAAAAAATTGAAAACAGCAATTAATCCCGCGTACACGAAAGTGCGAAATGGAGAGCTGCGAAAGCTTGCACTTTATTTTGTTACTGCCCTAAACTGTTCTTAATTATGTACAAAACAACAAAATTCCACAAAAACAATTCCTTCTTTCGTCAGATAAAGTTCTGCATATTATTATTATCATCATTATTATTATTACTGTTATTATTGAGAGTGGCTGTAGCTGTGTAAACTTGATAAACATAACTGTTATATAGCAGATGCTATTAGTTTCACACTCTGAAATTTATCTGAATCTAAAAGTTTGTTAACAACCAAAACGTATACTCAAGAATCGCCCCTGTTGCCAATACCTTACTGCAAAACGTTTCACAAACAAGTCATAAACATCACTGCGATTGTGGTCATGTTCCACCACGTCCGCAAAACAAATACACGCTGCTCTGTACTAGTACTTAACTGTTCAGATAGCAGCGTATCAAACTGCTGACTTGGATACTACGCACTAGTCGAGTTCACAATTGACTGCCACTACACTAGGCAAAACAAAGGCTAAGGATTGGTAGTTGTTAAGGACTGTTAGTTGTTAACTGACTTATAGCCACCCCGTAGGGGTGAAAAAGAAGTGTAGTCGCGACGCGTGAATTCCCAGACTTTTTTCACCCAGCATTTGGGGAAGAGAGCACTTAGCGACTTGCAACAAACTTTACACATAATTTCAAACCTATACAAAACTTTTTCGCGCCAACAAACCTTAAAGTGACGAAAGTTTATCGCTTACGTCATAAACATTAAGGGGGAACGTTAATGAAAAACACATTATTTCAAAAAATGCACCAAATCCACAGTTTTGGAGATATGGCAATGAAATTTATACCACGCTTTACATGAAAGTAACACATTTACATACAAAATCCTTTGATTATATATATTTAACTTTTTTATTGAAATTTGAAGTTTTATTTTCAAAAAATAATGTTCCTTTTTCTCAGAAAGTATTCCAGAGATTTCTACAAAAATTTATGTTTCATCTCTTTATATGTTGTAAGCTTCTCTCTTGAGGTTTTTGGAATAGGTCAAATACGAGAATTTACAAAATTTTTAAAATTATAATTCCACAAGTACAATTTTAAATTCATGGAAAATTCTGAGCACTGTGCCCCATATCTCGTGGCCGAACAGTTGTAAATAAATATCTGGACAACGCCGTGTTACTGTACTAGTACTGTGATGAATTGACAGCGCCACTCACGTACAAAAAACTGAATTAGTATGCCGCTGTTGCAGACTTAAATTCCAGCGGCCCTCCGAGCCAGAGCCAGAACCAGAAACCAGGGAGCGGTCGCAGCATCCACTTACGTGGTGGACACTCCCTCTCGCCCCTGGCCGGCCGCACTCTCGGACGAGCTGCTCCTACCCAGAGGCAGCCACCGCCTCGTCGAGCAAGGAGCAGAAGTAGACAGAAGATTGTAGAAGAACAGCTGAGGATCTTCAAGTAGCAACGAGAGAAGTTTCAAGAAATTCCACGAGTATTCTTCACTCTGTGCCGCACACTGTGCCGAAAAGAAAGCAAAATTTGTCGTGGTTTCAAGAGTCCAAAGGACTCGCAGTTCCCGCAGCTTGCTGCAACTCTCTTCTGGCGGACAACAGATTCTCCAGGGATAATCTGTTGGACGCATAGGACCGGTTAGGGACTGCTGTGATCCAGGGCCCCCTTCACGTGGGACCAGCCCGCGGTCACTAGGAGTAGGGTCTGTCGTCTTTCGCCCCCACTTCTACACGCCACCTGGGTAGTGTTAGGGACACACAAAAAGACGCCACAAATCACAAATTAAAATACACAGATGAGTGACTTTGTAGGATGATAGCTATCATGCAATGCTGTCATCTAAGATATTGTTTATTGCAATCGCATGAAGCATTAAAAGTTAATTGAGAGGTTAATTGTGAAAATGTTTAGTCTCTCTGAAATGTTATCTATAGTTTTAAAGATACTGAAAACGTTGTTGTTGTTGTTGTTTGGATACCTCATTTTTCTGTGATGGCATGTTATTCAAATTTGCTTTAATACTTGACTGTAGATTCTTGAGGAGCTTTAAGAACTCAGCTTGTCTGACACTCCGCCATTTTTGGTGCATCTCGTGTACATAGAACATGCGAGAAACAACCGTCCAAATTCCCAGCTTAGGGATTTACCAATTTTCGGCGACGCTGCTCTTCTTGATATCAGGACTCGCCCGTACTTGGCACCTGCCGGGACGCGCTAGCGCTCAGCCACACAAGAAATTCTCGACAGTCGATCAGATAGCCTACGTACGCATAACGTTACACACTTCCATTTAATTTGGCGCGTTATCTTGGTGTTTGTGTACACAAGTCTCACCAAATTTGATATACTTACATGACATCATAAAAACATACGTAACACTCTACTTGCTCATCGGAACAATAGTGTAAGTATTTCTATAGTAATGTATGAAACAGCATGAAGCTTCTAGGATGCCATAATAATTATCAGCATAAATTTACTAAATGTAACACAAATTATAAAAATTGTGGCATACTAATCAGATGCCCAAATAAACATAAATCTAAAGTAACTTTCGAGTCAGCCTCATTTTTTGAAAAGCGCTCTTGCGCTAATTTGATAGCACTTTTTTAGCACATCGTAACGTCACCTATCACACAGACAGCACACGATCGATATTATGGCGACGAAGTGTAGATCGTTCGCAGTTCAGCCGCCTCTGCAGAATGTCATTCACCCCCTTGGCCACGTACTGCGCCAAAACATTCGTCTATGCGTAGGCATTTCCAGTACTGAAGAACGATAGCTATCGAAATACGACTGTGTAGTAGTTACTAGTATTCTTAAAACTCCGCGAGTCGCCATACACCAGTCACTGAACGCCCTCACCAGTAGATTCGATACTTTCACAAAGATAATAGCTAGCAAAAATTGACTGATAATATAAACGAAACATTTGATTCAGATCTAAATTTCAAACATTCTGTCCATTCCCACAAGAAAACTTGTTTTTCGTGCTATGAAATTTGACACCCCAAATCAACCAATATTTTATCATTTCTCTACAAAGTTACCGCACCAAATTAGGAACTTAAAAAAAACAAAAAAACTAATGCACCCTGTGCAGAAATCGCACATTTATCTCTCATTTTAACGCATAAATAGATCATAATTCATCAATATCTTACTAGCATAGTAAAGCAATTATCCCTAGAATTATTCTCAAGAACTTTATATAAAACGTTATCCCTAATATTTACTCATATAAGTCTTCCAGACCCTTCCAAAATGACGATTACGGCATTAAAACAACGAAATTTCCCCCCAAAAAACTTAGATCATTCTTTGCACGTAACTACATCTTTCATTCGCAAGAACAATTAAAATTGTTATGAGATCTCATGACCTTTACGCACCAAATTGTGTGAATGATAATTGCTAATAAGCTACACATATTACACAAGAAACTCACCCAAAATACTAAAAGTAACACATACATTAATAATCTCTTGAAATCTTACGTACAGCACAAATTATATTCCTTCCTTACACAACTAATTACCATACTGTATGCTCACCTCCACGCACATCATTTGCTCCCTTCTTGCACTGAATTGTGCGTCCATACTTAATTACATACATCTTAAATTCACCAAATTTACCCTTTACATGAAGAGTCTTAAACTGCACTAGATATAAATTTATATATAAACTTCTATTAATACAAGCCAAATTTTTCGTTTACAAGATGCAAATCTGCCTCCGTTGTCGCTTATAACATTTTTCTGGCCAGTGTGAGTAGCTTCTAAATTCCACCTTTTTGCGTGTTTCGAATTGCTCAAAGTTGAGGCCTCTTTCATCGGTGGACTACTATGTTTAGAGATAAAATGTGGAACATCGTTTTCTGGTACGGGCAGACGCACACTTCCTTTCATCATTAATATCGTTCATTTCACATGCAGGCTGCACGTGTTTAATTTCACCCCTCTTTAAACACTGCGCCCTCAAATAAGTTTCAATGTCCCTTCCTTTCTCCGTATCTATTGTACACATTGCAACATCAGACCAACCCTACCCCAGTATCACCATCAAATAATTCATCAGGCAATAGAGTGAGAAATCAGCCCAAGTTGCAAATTTTTACTTTTCATTCGTTCGATGACTAGTTTCGGGTGAGACTCATTTTAAAATCAACCTGCAGGACAATAAAACCATGTATAAAAGTCATTACCAAATTCTTGAGCATATGTCAAACATACAAAACACACCGTTTTACGCTTACATAAGTCGTGTCATTTTCGAAGATGTAATAAACGTGCAGTGAACATTTAGAGTGCATACATATAACTGGCAGTTTACTCCCTCCGCTGTCATAAGGAAACCTCGGGAAGCAGGCGCCCTATCAGGATGTAGGAAGCCTTTTCTATTTATTAAAATGTTCTCCAACAATCAATAATGCCACAGTTCATACGATAACCCAAGTGTACAATAAAATTAATATTTTTAAAATTTTTACCAAAAAGTCAAATAGTTAAAATTACTGATCGTTATACACAGCAGCGCCACATCCAGCCCACATTACAAAATTGTATGCCATGTTAGCACATACAAATCATAAAATGTGAAACCATGCAAGTGAACAATTATTACTTTTATTACTTTTTAATTCTGAATTCATTACCAAAACAATCAACTATTTTCTACCAATGAAAAAATTTTTTCTTTCAATTTGTGGTCTTATGGTCACAGTGAGCAAGAATCTTAATCATATTTTTGAAAAATGTTTTGGTGTATGATTTTTTTAAAGGACTCCAGTTGGAATCTTTGGGACATGGGAGAGCAAAGAATAAACAATTTTCATTTTGACAGTTCATGTTTTATTTAAGCAAAACTATGTACATTTTACAAAACACGCATTAAATTATGGAAATTTGGTTTTTTGTTACAGCAACATATATTTTTAGTTAATACATGGCAACACCTCAACATATTACATGAAAATCCCTGAAACAGTTTTTGTCCGTGTTAAGACAAAGTAAGACATTGCATTTCATACACTTCACCCTAGAATAGGTTGTTATACACAATTTACGTCTTGCTTTGTCAGGGAGGTGTTCTGGCCAGTGGTCTATACCATCATAGCGTACATCAGCAACTGGACAATTTGCTTTTCCTGTTCTCTTCTTCGTTGGTTTTGGCCTTAGTGAACTGGCTGGATGCACTCTCTTTTTTTGGTTCTACTGTACCCTCTTCAAAAGACCTTCTGCAATATCACAGACAAAATCAAATAGTGGTCTGTACTTTACAATTTATTGCCCACAATGCCTTCTGTCTGTACAACAGCCATGTGTTAACACATGCCATGCTGACGAGACGAATTATTATTCTGAGGTAGAACCGATGTCCTTTGATATTTGTTCTACAGAGTTGTACCAGCATGTCATGCAGGTCAACACCCCCCATAAAAGTGTTATACTCTTTTACTATGGCAGGTCTAGGGACACTCACTTATTGGTTAGCAGCAACTGACCATCGTCTTACATCTTCAAGGGGCTCTTGACTTTTATATGAAGAAATAAAGTGGATTCCCTTATTGTCAAACGATTTTAGCACCATGATGTTCTCATTTGTCTCTACTCTGTAATCATAAGACCCTCGACCAGTTTGTTTCAAAGAACCATCCGTCTGCAAATAGCGCCCTGCCATCGATTCTTAGAGTTCCCACCATGTAGATTCCCAGCTTCTTTAGTTTCACAGCCAAATAACAGGAAGCAAACCAATGTCAACAAATAATTTGTGGTTTTGATTTATCTACAAGCCTCTGACGACATTACCACTCATACCTAAAGGGCCATCTTTCACTTTTGTCCCTTTACCCACATATATTGCAATTAAACACGCAGCCACTTACTCCAGCCCATGCAAATACTTTCACTCCCCATCAGTGTGGCTTGCTCTTTATATATTGCAACGTAGATGTATGAGACTTGAGCAGAAACATCATCTCATCTGAATTGTACACCTCTGGCTCAATTTTCAAAAAATTATTTCTTAGAGGGTCCACAAAAGGTCTAATTTTGAATAATTTGTCACAGTCTTTGTGTCCTCTTGATAACATGTTATCACTGTTGTTTACGTGTAAATAAGTCCCCAGCTTACAAAATCAATCTCGTGACATACACTCCTGGAAATGGAAAAAAGAACACATTGACACCGGTGTGTCAGACCCACCATACTTGCTCCGGACACTGCGAGAGGGCTGTACAAGCAATGATCACACGCACGGCACAGCGGACACACCAGGAACCGCGGTGTTGGCCGTCGAATGGCGCTAGCTGCGCAGCATTTGTGCACCGCCGCCATCAGTGTCAGCCAGTTTGCCGTGGCATACGGAGCTCCATCGCAGTCTTTAACGCTGGTAGCATGCCGCGACAGCGTGGACGTGAACCGTATGTGCAGTTGACGGACTTTGAGCGAGGGCGTATAGTGGGCATGCGGGAGGCCGGGTGGACGTACCGCCGAATTGCTCAACACGTGGGGCGTGAGGTCTCCACAGTACATCGATGTTGTCGCCAGTGGTCGGCGGAAGGTGCACGTGCCCGTTGACCTGGGACCGGACCGCAGCGACGCACGGATGCACGCCAAGACCGTAGGATCCTACGCAGTGCCGTAGGGGACCGCACCGCCACTTCCCAGCAAATTAGGGACACTGTTGCTCCTGGGGTATCGGCGAGGACCATTCGCAACCGTCTCCATGAAGCTGGGCTACGGTCCCGCACACCGTTAGGCCGTCTTCCGCTCACGCCCCAACATCGTGCAGCCCGCCTCCAGTGGTGTCACGACAGGCGTGAATGGAGGGACGAATGGAGACGTGTCGTCTTCAGCGATGAGAGTCGCTTCTGCCTTGGTGCCAATGATGGTCGTATGCGTGTTTGGCGCCGTGCAGGTGAGCGCCACAATCAGGACTGCATACGACCGAGGCACACAGGGCCAACACCCGGCATCATGGTGTAGGGAGCGATCTCCTACACTGGCCGTACACCACTGGTGATCGTCGAGGGGACACTGAATAGTGCACGTTACATCCAAACCGTCATCGAACCCATCGTTCTACCATTCCTAGACCGGCAAGGGAACGTGCTGTTCCAACAGGACAATGCACGTCCGCATGTATCCCGTGCCACCCAACGTGCTCTAGAAGGTGTAAGTCAACTACCCTGGCCAGCAAGATCTCCGGATCTGTCCCCCATTGAGCATGTTTGGGACTGGATGAAGCGTCGTCTCACGCGGTCTTCACGTCCAGCACGAACGCTGGTCCAACTGAGGCGCCAGGTGGAAATGGAACGGCAAGCCGTTCCACAGGACTACATCCAGCATCTCTACGATCGTCTCCATGGGAGAATAGCAGCCTGCATTGCTGCGAAAGGTGGATATACACTGTACTAGTGCCGACATTGTGCATGCTCTGTTGCCTGTGTCTATGTGCCTGTGGTTCTGTCAGTGTGATCATGTGATGTATCTGACCCCAGGAATGTGTCAATAAAGTTTCCCCTTCCTGGGACAATGAATTCACGGTGTTCTTATTTCAATTTCCAGGAGTGTAGTTCCTGCTATAGGCCCGTAACAGGCAGAAGCAGCCCAGTACATCCTATACTTTGGCATTAGAACAACTCCAGCTAAAATGTGGATTTCAAGAAACTGTTTTACCTCAATTGTACATGTGTTGATGGACTTCCCTCTTTTTTTGTGTGGAATATAGATTTGTTTGATCTACTAGGTTCTGAGTGATGGTGCTATCAATAAATTTTTCAAAGTATTTCAGTGGGGTTAATTCCTCATTTGGCGGATCAGAAAATATGTAATGATAGGTCACATCTACTGGTTCCCTATTTATGTGTAGCCAACCTCTGCTTCTTACCTGACACAGGTAGATCACTTGGGTTTTGTGCTTCAAGACGTACAATGAGGGGTCTCATCTAGCTCTTCCTCTTCATTGTCATTCAGTGCGTAAATTTCCATAGGAATATCTAAACAGTCTATATTTATAATTTTGTCAGCAAGATCATCACCAAAATCTCCTACTCGAACTGCAGCTTCCAAATTAGAGTCCTGATCTTCAACGTCAGCATCTTCAAAATCAGATATCACTTTCCAAAATTGCGACAATATCTGCATCTGTCAGTGACCGTGACATACCTACAAATACAGCATATAAAATTAGTAATTATATTGTGACTTATAGCCTACAAATTGTAATCTAATATCACGAAAAATAACAATTAGCAGTATCTTCTTCAGATTATATGTAATATTTGTGTTGATAACATATTTAGAAGTGATAAAAGTGGATAGCAGAAACTAAATATCCGTGTAATCGACAGCATCATATGCATGACAAAAACCTACGGATTCCAAATGGAATCATTGTTTTCTTATTGTGAAAATTCTTATCTCGGAAACACATTCTAAAATTGAATATAAGCACATTATTCTCTAATTCTAAAGCAACAGAAAGCGATAAAAGCTAATATTTATAAATGTAATACATGCCTGTTATTATTTTACAAAGTTACTATTGCTTACTGAAACAGGAACGCCATGTGCACCCCAACAAACGGAAGATTGAGACCTAACAGTCGATAATTATCGACCAACAAAGTGCTGCAATCTATTGGCAGAAAACAGAACTACGTCTAATGATTCCATCTGGGAACATTTGCTGCGTAATATGGGCTCCACAAGCCAGATTATTTGGTGATTCCAAATGGAATCACACGGTCAGGAAGGGTTAAAACCACTGAACGGTAAAACAAAACAGCACCACCTACGGCACGTATTACAAAGTTGTATGCCCTGTAGGCACGTAAAAGTCATTAAATGTGAACAGCAACAACAGTATTAAAAGAAAACAGAGGTGTAGAAGAGTTATCTGTATGCACTGTAAACGTTCACTGCAGATTTCTAACCACCTCGAAGATGCTATTTTCGACTTTGTTACGTAAGTGGCATATGCTTTATTATGCACAAGTGCAAATTTGGTTTTCTGCCCTGTAGGATGGTTTGAAAATGGGCCTCGGCCCGAAATAGTCATCGAATGAATAAAAAGTAAAAATTTGCAACTTGGACTGATTTCTCGTCCTATTGATTAACTTAAGTTGCTGACCCGAGCTACTTCAGAATGCTGGAAGTTCGTAGTTCATTGGAGACATCCTTCACCCCAGCTTTGTCTTTCCTCTCTTAAAGACCCCTTGCTGCTTTATATTTCTCTCATGCCTACTAATCAGGTAGTAACGATTTCATACTCGCTCTATACCAATTCGAATCGTTTATAGAGAAGTCACTTTCTTCCTTGCAGTACCATTCAGTACCACCATCTCGTAAATAAATACCCTCTCAATTATCCACTTCTATATACTCCCGATCCACCTCTAAATCAGCTGTAGGCATTAAATAGCCCTCAAAATACTTCATCCTCGTAAGCATAGAAAATACTGTTCCCATCCTCTTAAGTAATATCAGAAGTCTCAACTTTCTCACAAAGAACCACAAAACTTTGTCTCCTTTGTTTCTGCCGAATCACTACAAACTTCATCGCAGTTAACGTCCACTGATAATTTCTCACCTTCATTAAGACATCTATTACATTCTTCGATACATGACGGAAATCACCAACACCAACTCCTCCGCCGATACATCATAAATTGCCGCTACTGCTTCAGTCCACATTAGAACTGCTTTCCGCTAAACTCGTAGTCAACCCTTCCTCCTTCACATCTTCTGTCCTATGACACCTCCGACATTTATGATTTAACTTACACATTTTCACGTTCATCCTTAAACAGTACACTCAAAATTCATATTTTCATCAAGAACAATCAGTTCATTTCAGTCGATGGAAATAAATGCACAAATTCTTTCCCTAGAGATATCCAAATCAACCCTACCTTCAAACCTAGCAACATCATTCTGAAAAATCACCTCTGATTACCTTTAACAGTATGTCACCCACTTCCGTCGATGCATAATAAAACTAATCACCAGCTGACGAGACTTACTACGTTGCCTTGCAAATATCTTCACGTACTTTCGTCGATATATCACAAAATTCATCTCCAGCTTCACCTAATTCCACATTCACCAAATTCAGGTCCACGTCGGCCTCTCTTCTGAGCATAGAAATTCCCGCCAAGCGTACATTAATTCCGTTATTCACTTCCTTTTCACAAAATAAATTCTTCAGCCCCATATCATTATAATCAAATATATCTACAAATTTTACAACTTTCCTTGCACCAACTTTACGATTGCGCTGCTTAAAATTATTCGCCTTTTTTATTCTTAATTGTTGTAACTTTCATCTTCATTTGTGGCTTCTTTGCGGAATTGTCGACACCCACAGAATCTTTAAAATGAGTCAGTTTCAACGCTCCTTTGTTTCTCCGCCTCCGGACCTGAGACATGGCGATCTCTAATTTTCCGACTTCGTATTCTGGCGTTGATTTACACTGAAGAGCCAAAGAAACTGGTACACCTGCGTAATACTGTGTAGGGCCCCCACGAGCACACAGGACGACTCAACTAATGTCTAAAGTAGTGCTGGAGGTAACTGACACTTGCAGGACTGACCATAAATCCCTAAGAGTAAGAGGGGTGGAGATCTCGTCTGAACAGCACGTTGGAAGGCATCCCAGACATGCTCAATGTTCATATCTAGGGAGTTTGGTGGCCAGCGGAAGTGTTTAAACTCAGAACAGTGTTCCTGGAGCCACTCTGTAGCAATTCTGGACGTATAGGGTGCCGCATTGTCCTTCTGGAATTGCTAAAGTCCGTCGGAATGCACATAAGACATGAATGGACGCAGGTGATCGGACAGGATACTTAAATACGGGTCACCTGTCATTCGTATCTGGACGTATCAGTCTAACTGCACACGCCCCACACCATTACGGAGCCTCCACCTGCTTAAACAGTCCCCTACCGACATGCAGGGTCCATGGATTCATAAGGTTGTCTCCATACCCGTACACGTCCATCTGCTCCATACAACTTGAAATGAGGCTCGTTCAACCAGGCAGTATGTTTCCAGTCATCAACAGTCCAATGTCGGTGTTGACGGGCCTAGGCGAGGCATAAATCTTTGTGTCGATCAGTCATCAAGGGTACACGAGTGGGCCTTCGGCTCCGAAAGCCCATACCGATGTTTCGTTGAACGGTTCGCACGTTGACACTTGATGAAGGTCCAGCATTGAAATCTGCAGCAGTCTGCGGAAGGGTAGCACTTCTGTAGCGTTGAATGATTCTCTTCAGTCGTCGTTGGTCGCATTCTTGCAGGTCTTTTTCCGGCCACAGTGATGTCGGAGATTTGATGTTTTACTGGATTCCTGATACTCACAGTACGTTCGTGAAGTGATCGTACGGGAAAATCCGCACTTCATAGCTACCTCGGTGGCGCTGAGTACCATCGCTCGTGTGCCAACTATAACACCACGTTCAAACTCGGTTGAATCTTGATAACCTGCCATTATAGCAGCAGTAACCGATCTACCAACTGCGCCAGACACTTGTCTCATAGGCGTTGCCGACCGCAGCGCCGTGTTCTGTCTGTTTACATATCTTTGCATTTGAATACGCATGCCTATACCAGTTTCTTTGGCGCTTCAGGTGTAGTAGGGCTCCTGCCCTCAGAACTTAGCTCACGGTTTTGATTTCGTTGTGAGAATTCCCATTTCGATTCTCCCATTGAAAATTATTACTACAGCGATAATTAATAATTATTTCTTATGATCATTATAATTATTTTGGATATTACTGTTGTTCCCGTTCTGGTACTGCTCTCATTATGTGACTTGATTTTCAACACCTGTTAAAGTTTCTCAACGCAATCTAAAAACTCGTCAATTGAAATTGTCGAATTCCACAGTAAATGTTTCGGTAAGCATCTCTTGAACATCGTAATCCCCGTCAACACTCACAGGACGGTTTATATGCGTCAACTTAGCCAGTTCAGGCACACAAAAATCCCGTATCTTCCCGCCGCCGTATTTGAAACTTCATCCGTTTAGGAACTCACTCAGTCGTGTTTGCTTAACTCCATTAGAATTTGTTTAGGAAACAGCTCTCGAACACTTCAAAAGTAGTATATGAAGCACTCATTAAATTTCCCCATGACTGTGCTTTGGCCTCAATATGTCTTTTGGCGAATTTAATTTTTGCCCCCTTCAGACATTCCTCGCACAATACCACCTCTACACACTGCAAGAAAATCAACTGGATGGTATTCTCCACCATTTGCAAAATATTGTCGTTCCTGAATTGACCCATGGACCACACATCCCAGTAGTAGCCTGATACGCAGGTAAAGAACTTCACTCTGTCTGTACATTTTTAGTCTGTTGTTCCCACTGCAAAGCCTCAGTATTGACCTCTGCTTCAAACTGCTGCCTATTTTTCAACGCCTCTTTCTTACAGTCTATCACTCTACCAGATAAAGTGTCAAGACGTAGTGATCAGTTCAAGTGCATTTTGCCTCAGCGCACAGTTATTAACATCACCACCTAGCTTGTCCAGTATATTTTCCAATTTGTCCTCCAAATCTTTTTCTACAGTTCGACTCTGGTGTTAACCAGTCCAACTTCCTCAGAAATTTTGCCTATATCTGCCCTTATAGCTTCTAATTTTGAATCACTTCATGTCAGCTATTACTGATGCTGCTTCGCTCCTCTACTGAACCTCTCTTTGTTTTTATCGAACCTCTCTCTGAAACCAATACCCCATTTTAGAGCTCAGATTTGTCAGAATTTCCCTCAACCATGGCGCTGAATCATCCTAAATTTCATCTCCCTTCTCTGATTTCGGACTATCTGCCCCACTAATGCTCTCTTTGCCAACACTACCACGCACTGATTTTGGACTAAGTGACCCACTGCCATTATCTGTACAACACACATTGCACGATTACTTAATCATTGGAAACTCCGTCCGCAGCTCGTGTACTTGCGGCTAGCGTTGCTGCCTCTGGATCACGGGCTCCCGATTCCCGGACAGGTTGGGGACTTTCGCTGCTCAGGGGCTGGGTGTTTGTGTTGTCCTCGTCATAATCACCACCATCATTCAAGGTGGCTGGATTGGATTGTGAAAAAAATTGGACTGTGTAAAATTTGGGATGATGTACGGGCTCTGATGACCGCGCAGCTATGCGCGCCATAAACCATAATCACCACCTGTACTGCTGACGCTGCTGCTCGCACGCCATTGAAGTCTCCGCTTAAAGTTCCAACTTCCTCTAAACTAACTTGTGTTACCGATTGTCATGTACACAAGTGCTGCAAATTCTTAGGCTCGGAGCCCCCACACAAACTACCTATCAAGCAATAGATTTGGGACCTGGATCACAGAATAGTGTAAAGTGGTTAGAATTCTGATATTCCAGACGAGAAAACCCCAATTCCAGCGGTATATAACGGCAACTGCTACTTTATTGGCCTTCCAAACAGCATACCATACGCGCAGACGAGTTGCGTCTTTACAAAGTTTCAAGAACTGGCTTTAAATAATTATTCTAAGAGTATACTACAACGATACACATCACTCCCATAGATTAAGTACAGCACTCACAGTAGCGTTTAAGTGATAATTCCTCCCACGCTCTGGAGTACGCCCTAATAACCGGTACAGTGGGAAGTACCCTCTGTCACCCTCTTCAGTTCTTCGCGGAATGTGGATGTAGATGTAGCTGTAGCTGTAGATATATATACAGATTTCTACGCGACGTCCGTTTCACGGAAGCCGCACGCTGCCGATCAGTCTATTATCTATCAGCCTCATCGCTTCCATGACTTTAACATGACCAGTATGTGACAATTTTATCAAAAAACTATACGTAATATCATTTATAACGTTGAGTAACATTACAGAGTCACTAATTTTGTCAGTTACCTAAATGACAGCAAACAAGAAAATCAAATTATTTTTTAAAAAATCAGTATTTTCCGATAGGATCATATTTGTATCAAAACATATATGCGACAGAAATTACTTATGGCCTTCATTTACTTTAAATTGAAGCGCTATATTCTCGATGCGCGGAATAAAAATGTTTTGTCCGTGAATGTGAGCGTGCTGGGGAGTTTTAATACGGAATTGAAGTACTATTTGTGTCTGGAACGAGACAGCTGTTAGACGCTGCTGTGTAAATCCTGTGAGGAAAGTTAATTTTTAACTGTTTCTTTTACCGCTTCTCTGTAACCATTGACTGGATAAAGTAAGTTTAAATTCTCCTCCTCCTCCTCCTCCTCCTCCTCCTCCTCCTCCTCCTCCTTACTATAATCAATGGACGAGGATCAGCTAGACTTGAATTTAAAATCATATAATCTGTTAATATTCAAATATCTGCAGTAGCGACACTGTAAGACTCCTGTCAAGATTTTGTCATTCGTTTTGTGTTGAAAGTAACAGTTCGAATTTATTGTTCATTCAGTTAGTTTTCTTTTTTCCTAAATTAAAATTTCAATCCCACGTTTTTCTGTTTTAAGGTCGTTGAACTGAATTTTGAGCTGTATCTTGTTCTAACAAATCCACACAAAAAGGAACTTTACTTCTTACCTTTGTCTTCCTCCTGTAGTTTAGTGTCTTAGTTACGTTGTTGTGTTTTGGAGAGAAATTAGTGACAGTCCAGATGAAAGAAGTTATAATTGAAAGATTAAAGCGACGTGGTTGCAAAAACGTAATATTTACCCCCGCTACCTGAGAGCCAGGTTAAGTCTGTTAACAAACTGGGCGCGGTAATCAGCTTTGTTTGTCCAAGGCTGCAGCGTTGTCCGGATTGCTGTTGACATCGGACTGTATTCACTTCTTCTGACGGATAAACGGGGGAGCCGATATGCTCAGTAATAGTGCAAAATCTCTCTCCCCCTCCCTCCCCCCCCCCCCCCCCCCCCCGCACCACCACCTGTCTGTCTCAAAGAGAGTGAAATATTATGCTAGTTACCTTTCTAGATCTGTCCCCAAAGGAATCACGCTAATTAAAGTGTAAACAACGGAGTTAATAAACGCTCATTTTCGGCTCAGCGATGGATCAGTGGATGGGGGTAATCACACAGTTCCCTTAATTACGGACAGGATCAGTAGCAATGAAATGAAATACAGGGTTAAGATTAATTCTTGAGTTTATTAGCACACGATTATTTCGTTGAAAGCATTGGCAGGTAATTCGATAAAAGTACTCTAAATGTAACAATAACGATAAACACGAAAAGATAAAACTGAATGTCGTCACTGAGATGGTATTGTTCGTGGAAAGAAGGATTGTCGGTATGCCTCTGATTTTATCCTCACGGTCTCTTCGCGAGATATACGTAGGAGGGAGCAATACATTGCTTGACTCCTCGGTGAAGGTATGTTCTCGAAACTTCAATAAAAACCTGTACCCAGCTACTGAGCGTCTCTCCTGCAGAGTCTTCCACTGGAGTTTATCCATCATCTCCGTAACGCTTTCGCGATTACTAAATGATCCTGTAACGAAGCGCGCTGCTCTCCGTTGGATCTTCTATATCTCTTCAATCAGCCCTATCTGTTACGGATCACACACTGGTGAGCAGTATTCAAGCACTGGGCGAACAAGTGTACTGTAACCTACTTCCTTTGTTTTCGGATTGCATTTCCTTAGGACTCTTCCAATGAATCTGTCTGTCGTTTGCTTTACCGACGATCAACTTTATATGATTATTCCATTTTAAATAACTCCTAATGCGTACTCCCAGATAATTTATGGAATTAACTGCTTCCAGTTGCTGACCTGCCATATTGTAGCTAAATGATCAGGGATCTTTCTTTCTATGTGTTCGCAGCACATTACACTTGTCTACATTGAGATTCAATTGCCATTCCCTGCACCCTGCGTCAATTTGTTGCAGATCCTCCTGCATTTCATTACAATTTTCCATTGTTAAAACCTCTCGATATACCACAGCATCATCTGCAAAAAGCCTCAGTGAACTTCCGAAGCCATCCACAAGGTCATTTATGTATATTGTGAATAGCAACGGTCCTACGATACACCCCTGCGGCACACAGGTGATTCTGGCCGCACAACGGGTGTTGACGGACTTCGAACACGGAATGGTAGTTGGAGATAGAGGTAAGGGGCATTCCATGTCAGAAGTCGTTAGCGAATTCAGTGTCCCGGAATACACAGTGTCAATTGTGTGCCGAGAATACTAAATTCCAGCCATCACCTCTCACCACGGACAACGCAGTGGCCGACGGCCTTTACTCAACGGCCGAGAACTGCGGCGTTTGGGTAGAGTTGTCAGTGCTAACAGACGAGCAACACTGCGTGAAATAACTGCAGAAATCAATGTGGGACGTACGACGAACGTTATCAATTAGCACAGTCTGGGCGAAATTTTTCGTTAATGGGCTTCGGCAGCAGACGACCGACGCGAGTGCCTTCGCTAACAGCACGACACCGCCTCACCTGGGTTCGTGACCGTATGGGTTGGCCTTCCGACAGTTAGAAAACCATTGCCTGATCAGAGTAGTTCAGATTTCAGTTGGTAAGAATTGGCGGTAGTGCTAGTGTGGCGGAGAACCCTCGAAGTCATTTGGCTTGGGTTTACATAGAATGGGATGGGTCCTCTGGTCCAACTGAACCGATCATTGACTGGAACTGCCTATGTTCGGCTACTTGAAGACCATTCGCAGCCAGTCACGGACTCCATGTTCCCATAGCAATGCGCCATGTCACCGGGCCACAGTGGTTCGCGATTGGCTTGGGCAGTCGGAGCGAATGATTTGGCCATCCAGATCACCCGACACGAATCCCATCGAATTTTTATGGGACACAATTGAGAGGTCAATTCGTGCACAAAATCCTGCACTGGCAAAGTCTTCAGAATTATGGACAGTTATAGAGGTAGCATGATGAAATAGTCGTTGCACCATGCCAGGCAAAAGGTGGTGTGAAACGATATTAGGATACATCCCATGACTTTTTCCACCTCAATGTACAGTTGGTAAATTTCAGGAAAGGAAGCATGTGATGGTAAGTTCAGCTCGCGGGCAACACATTATATTTTAACTGAATCAGATCCACGATTCGACAACATTGATTCCTTAGAATATAAGTGAAGCTGTTGTGCTACTGTGCCAGTCCCGGTGGCCAAGTAGAACCTAACCTTGAAATTATTATGGATTATTGAATTCATTTCTGTCCATAAATCTCACAATCGCTGGAGTACGAATGTGACGGTTTTGGGTGGTGCCCGATGGCTCGCCATGCGCTCCCGTGTGCGTGTCGCCACTGCATTGTCCTTGGATGAGGTCTGATCCAGAAGTGTGAGGGCCATGAACAAAGACCTTCCCAGCTGTTTGCGCAACTCGAAGTGTGAGCATCGAATGTGAGACGCGAAATGAATCTGCTGGAGACGGAGGCCGAGCCGTCCACTCCAAGCAGAGGCTGAAGTCGCTTTTCTCCGAGCAGAATCCGAAGTATAGTTACAAATTCAGATCGTCTCAGTTCTGCCGACGTTTCCGGCGTTTTGGGCAGTAATTGCCAATCAGAAAGTAACATTTTTGTTCCGCCAATGAAAAATTAAGTATACGCTACTGTAACCTCTACCATCATACGAAAATAACAGCCCTTTGTCACCTGTACCGAAACCCCTCTTCCAGGAACTGGTGTCTCAAAATTTTATGTAACCATACTCCAACGAATCCAGACGTCGTATGAAACATAGTGCTATACGGTTCCGGACTGCTATTAAGAAATAGTGAGAGTCAGGGAGTACGTCAGCTGAGCCTGCAGGCAAGCTGCTGACTGAACACGCTCAAAGCAGATCCAGACCTCGTCGTATCCAGCTGGGCATCACTCGTCCACACACAGATGATCAGCCAAGTTGACTTACACTAAGGACTTCCAGACAGTTCTTCAGCCTGACAAAGAAAATGTGACCTTTAAAAGAGCAAGTTTTTGTTTAGTGTAGCTTTAGAGAAGCTTTTTTACTGTACTGCCTATGATACTTCTTGAAATTGCCTGGAAAACAGGTTATTGGTATGAACAAAATAAAACAAAAATGAAGTGTCGAATCAGGTGATGCTGGGGTTATCGCCGGTAGCAGTAAAAAGTATGTAAAATGCAGATTGGCAATAGTTAGAAAAGATTTTGCGAAAAGGAGAAATATGTTGACAAAAAATGTAAATTTATATATTTTTTGGTCTGGAGTGTAGCATTTTACGAAAGTGAAACGTGGATGACGAGCAGATAAGAAGATAATAGAAAGTTCATGTTAACGAATGATTCTGCTGATGGAACGAGTTGGTCGGATAACCACAGAGAGAAAGTGAATTGGATCGGAAAGAAAAGAAACAATCTCACAGAACGGACCGATTACGACTCGTCGCCAGACATCAAGAAATAGTTAATGTGGTAATAAAGAGAGGTTACGGTTTAGAATTGTAGAGGGAACACCAAGGCTTGAATACAATTAGGATACTTCAGTGGAAGAGGGACCTATTTATCGTCTGACCAAGTAACCCTACGCACGTCCAGAACAACTGCATTCAGTGACTGCAGCGCCACCCTGTTCCTATTGCTAGTTGTTCATACCAGTAGTAAACTGCGCTTATGTTCGATTAGATGCCGATTGGTTTTACGTAGAAAAAACAGTGGGATTTTCCTTGGTTGTAACAGAGAGAGCTAGGCCAAGAAAAATAGAGGGGTACAGCCAGATAATTGACTACGGGATTTAGGTGGTGATGACTATGAATAACCATAAAACATAGATGCAATATAGCACACTTTCATTAACAAAAGGGGCGTACACTTCAGAAGCACCCGAACTCAACAGTCGCAAGACGGACTACCTGTGTGTGTGTGTGTGTGTGTGTGTGTGTGTGTGTGTGTGTGTGTTTGTGTTTGTGCGAGGTCCCGGTCGACCGCCAGCGACGCAGTGTACCCACAAAATAAAGGCGCCATCGCTGTGTTGTTACTTAAGTAGCTGGGAGCACGATGATTTTCGTCATTATCTAAGAAGGGATGAAATGTGCTTTTCGGAGCTGCTGAACAATGAGCCCATTCTTAACGAAGAGGGGTGGTCATGAGAGGGACTGTAAGCTGCGAGGAGAAGCCGTCACTGTAAATGGGAAATGCCTCTACGGTTGCTCCCCTCAGGCTGCGTGTCCACTGGATGCGTAAATATGCGACAAACCGTCGCACGATGTCATACGTCACAGCAACACCGCGTCTTTTGCTCGCGACACCGTCTGACCTGTATCGATGCAGTTGGCCTTTTGCCTAATGAGGCTGCCGTGTCTTTCTACATTTTACTTTTTAAATATGCTCTGGAAACACTAGGGCTTTCTAGATGAAAAAGTAAGACGTTAGTAAAGCAGTGGGTGAAAGTAATATCTTATGCAATGAAATAATTACGTGAAACAAAATACTGTGATGACCCACTCCAGAAGGCATTAACAATGGTTTTACAATACTATTAATTCCCTCATTAAATAGAATTACAAAAGTAGATCACTTATGTAACATAGCTTCTAGTTATTCGTATGTCATTAAAAAGTTTCTCTGGTGTCTGACAACCTAGAAACTAATGAGATATAACATAAACTTATCAAGTCCTACGGAAACGGTATAAGAATGTAACTGAGAATGAAGCTCAGCTCTCACATTCATATTAAGGTCTGTCATACTTCCCACCTCCTGCATCAGTTCTTAGTTAGGATAGTTTGCAGGAAAGAGGAGGACCACTCATCAGACTACAACTGGCCCCTAACATCAGAGAGAAAAGTTACCGAAATACTTCTTTAACTACACTGACAGATACAAAAATCCACAAGAATGTACTAGAGTTGTTCGTGTGCAGTGTTACCAGGACTGATCACAGAGATAACACGTACCCATGTGAGACCGTTTTCAGCACCTGACAGTTTGAAAGGGACTTCACTGAGAGTCTCCATTTGGCCGGCTCATCACCCTGACTTGTGGGGCATCCGGATGTGGCAATGAGTGGCCTGATGTTGGACTGGAAGGGAATGTGAGGACGTACTCGTCATAGAGGTTCTAGTCCTCCACAACTAAACATCACGAGGGAAGATCGCCCTATTGTGGATCGAGCACATTGTAACTCCTTTGTATTCGTGCCTGTAATCTGAGATAAAGTAATGGACTTCTTCACCATTGGTCGATGAGTAGAAATAGCTAGATGTGTAGGCTGCCCTGAACACCACAACGCAAACGGCCGTGTATGGAGAGGTGATGAATGGTGACACATTGTGTTCAGGTATGAATTGCAGTTCTGCACTTGACCCGGATGACCATCGTCAGGAACAATGGCAGCGACCTGGCGAGACATCTCATTCTTACACAGCAGTGTTACTCCTGCAGGACGCCGTTACGAAAGGGACATCCTGCGTCCTCGTGTGTTTGTTACCTCTCACCCTAACACTACCGTGGTGCCATTTTTCGATGGGACAACGCCGATCCTCACACGGCACGTGCCTCTCGAACTGTCTCCAATCTACATATTGGGGACACTCATGGCCAGCATAATCTCCAAACATGGGTGGAACCAGCTCAGACGTAAACTCTTGTACCAGTATCCAGCCCATTTGCGACTGATGTGGGACCGTTTGTCTCGGGAGATGATAGCAGCAGGTTTCTGACAGCCATCAGTCCTGCCTAAGGACAGTGCATCATATTAATGACTCATATTGCCAAGTTCTTTGTGCATAACTGAGATAACAGATCACACCGCCTCAACCTGTGAGCTTTAATTTAGTTTCCTCCTTCCCTTCCAGCCGCTTCACATTTTTTGTCAGCCAATTTATAATACGAAACAGTTTTAAGAATTTGGGGCGAACTAGGGAAAACAATTACAATGTTATCTGCATTGGTCACTAAACACACGATAGAAAAGGAAATTGCCCGTGGTTTCTAATTTAATGGCTACGGCATTCCACAACATGGAAGCAACACTCCTCATGTGATACTGAAGCATCTTTTAATCCAACATGCATCTTCGTGTTTGCATCAGGCTGACCAACATCTTGCAGCCTTTAACTCTTGTTGCATGACTGGTTGAGAAAATTCTAACTGATTCGAAGTTTGTGCTTGGTTGCGTGGCAACACACAACGGACGACCGGTTCGCTCGCAGTGGTACAGTCCCCATCCATGTGCACATATTTATCTTACTCCAGCATTGTCATCTAAAATTGTGCGACGCTTTGTCGCAGGTGTACGCATCCAGTGGACACTTGGCGTTGGCCACCGTGCCAAGTGTTGACTGAAGTCTGTGCGCATAGCAGCTGCATTACATTTTCTAGCCACTGAAAGAACTTAAGGAGATCTCAAATTCAGTGCTGTTGTATCTCCACAATTATTGTCCACAAGAAGAGTGGTGATGCTTCGTAAAAACCAGGAATTCTCAGGGAATTTAGTTTTATCTGAAAAAATCAGGAAAACATCAGGAATTTCATAAAATCTTGGAGAATTCAGCGTTTCTGACCTAGCATTGAAACTGAATTTCATTGAGGTTCATAAATGAGAAATTTTAAAATATAGTATTTCTAAGTGTGTTAATTACATGAATATTATTCCATAATTATCGGTGCTTAAAGAAACTGTGATGAAACTACTGCCTATGGATGGTATACAATCTCAAATGAGAGAAAAGAAGTCATTAAAGCTTCTGCTCTCCCCCCCCCCCCCCCCCAACCCCCACCATCAATTTCCATTGACACTATGTTCCTCCTTCCACCTCCAATTCTCAGGGAATTCTTCTTCCAAGTTTGAGTAACAACCCTGAAAATGATTCCTGAAACCTGCAATATGATTAATAGTTGCCTGAGCAAATAATCAAGATAATACAAAACATATAAAAAAGAAAACATATGATAATAAAGTAAACTTTATTATTCTACGTTGCTAGCGTAGACTCGTAATATGCAATTGTAGTGACAGAAATGCAAGATTTCTCTCTAAACTTTATCACACATCTACCCAGAACTACTATGCCGTATGTTTGCCTCCAATCGCATCTTCTTCTTCTTTTTGTCTTCTGGCTAATGGTTTTGGTACATCGTACCATCATCTGGCCATTGTCTGGGATGCAAATGTTGCACTTTCCAAATAGGTATGCCAAATAGTCACCCACCGTACCTCGCTATCTGCCACATTTCAGCCAGGAAGTTGGGTATGAAGTCCCTACAGACGTCCAGTTCATAGGATGTTCGATAACTTGTTCCCAATAAATTGGTAAATGTGTAGAGAAAGTGCCAATGCCCTTGCTGGAGCGGTAACAGCAGTTTCCGTCAGATCACTGAAGTTAAGCACTGTCGGGCTGGGTTAGCACTTGGATGGGTCACCATCCGGTCTGCCGAGCGCTGTTCGTAAGCGGGTGCTCTCAGCACATTTGCATATTCTCTTTTGAACTGAGAGTACAACAGCCCCCTAAGCATTTCCTGAATTTCATGGTTAAACTGTGGTGGGTTAACCCCCCCGCCCCCCTCAATCCACCTCTCCAGTGTGTGATTTACATTCCATTCAAATTTTGCCTATAATTCCTCTATGTCAATCATACTGGAACTAAATGCTGTCAGTTCATTGTTTATAGGGGAATACTAACAACTGCTTATCTGTTCTCTCTAGCAGAAATACTCTAAGCTTTCTTGATTGATTTATTAAATTTAGTAGTGATTGGCACTGTGATGACATCATGGTCACTAATGCCTCTCTATGCTGATGGCATTGATAAGGTAAGGCCTGTTTGCATCTACAATGTTTAAAATATTTCCACTGTGTGTGTGCGCTTTGAACTAGCTGCTAGAGACAATTTTCAGAAAAGTCTTCAGAAGTGCTTCATATGACTGTCTGCCTGTACCCCCTGCAATGAATCCATAGACACCTCAGTCTATACTCGATAGGTTAAAGTTGCCTCCAACTAATACTATACAATCTGGATATTTTCTCACTACAAACTGTAGACTTCCTTTGAATGACTCTAGAACTGTCAGAGCAGAATCGGGTGGGTGGTAAAAGCATCCAACAATGAACCTGGTTTTGGCTAGACGTGTTAAATGTGACCAGATAACTTCACTGCCAGACTCAAATTCAACCTCGATAAAAACAATATTTTTGCCAACTGCGACAAACACCCTCCCTCCTATGGTGTCTAATCTATCTTTTCAGTGTTTGTTCCATGAATTGCAAATATCTGAGATATCTGCATCAGGTTTCAGCCAGCTTTTGGTTCTTAGAATAATTTGAGTCAGAGAGATTTCCTGGAGGGCAGTAAATTTGGAACTTTGTTACAAATACAGATAATTTTAAAATTGGGGCAACTACAGCTAAAATAACATGATTGCTTGACACTTTGTACAGTGAACAATTTTTTTTGAAATATAGCTGTTAAAACTGTTAAAATGAAACTGAATGAAATGTCCAATGGTCTGCTGTAGTTGTATTTACTCACATCACTTACAAACCCACACAACCAGTTTCACAACTTTTGAGTCACATCTCCTGGTGCTGTGTCACAGGTTACAGAATGCCGCAGTGTACCCATCCATTCCAATTGTTACATTGTGGCATTCTTTAATCTATGATGTAGCATTTATATTTGCACCAGAAGATCCAACTCAAAAGCTGCAAAACTGATTGTGCGCATTTGTAAGGGACCTGAATAAACACAGCTACAGCGAACCATTGGACATTTCATTCAGTATCATTTTAATAGTTTTTAACACCTGTATTTTAAAAAATTTACTACGAATACTTTGGCTGTCAAAATTTTATAAGTAAATTGTCAGAGTATTGTGACACTGAATGTACTCTGATGTCATTATTTGTGTCATCTGACTATTGTTCATCAGAGCACCTCAGACTATCATCTAACCTAAAAACACTGGGAATAGTTTTTGTGCTGGCTGGCTACTGAAAGTATACTACTGTTAAAATGGGAGCAAAGTCAGTTGCAAATTCTGTATAGACAGTGATCACCAGCTTAACTAACATGAACTGCAAGTCAGAATGATGTCTTATTCACAGAATTTGTGGGGATAGCTGCCATCAACTAATACTGCAGACCTTGGTGTGAGAGCACTGCTCATCTTAGTTTTGACTCTTATTTAAAAAAGCACTCAAAGAAAGAGGTCAAAATAACTCAAAAACATTCTAATTATCATAAATAATTAAACATCATTAAGACACACAAATAACCTAAATGACTTTCATAATAGTTTCCATAGCCAAAATCCATTTCAGTTTGACAATCCTCTTATTGAATGGAATCACTTGATTTGCATCACAATAGCATTCCGTTTGAAACTTACTGGCAGATTAAAACTGTGTGCCGAACCGAGACTCGAACTCGGACAAAGGTCCCGAGTTAGTCTCCTCTGCAGAGAGAATGAGATTTTCAAGCATTCCGTTTGATTTTTATTTTGGTATTTTTCTAGACACTGTTGTTTTTGTGTTTTCTGCCATTCTAACAACTTGCAACCTGGTTCAATGAAGTTGTTGTGATCACAGTTCAGCATACAGCTAGAACCAGTAATCTGTGAGGAACTTTCAGTATTAAAAGAATGCACTGAAATGTGTGGATAAGTGGCCATGAACACAATTTAAATTTACTCATTACTTAATTTGAATCACTAGATACATCATAATTCTGACGTAGAGCATTCCTGATGCCACTAACCACTACAATAAAATCCACAGCCTGAGCAGAAGAGGCTGGTTTTTGACAGCAGCACTCGTAGGAGGTGTTTGCTGTGGTGAGACTCTTGCCAGACATTTCAACAGATGACAGATGGGCATATGTTTTCCACGATGGCAATGTATTTTTTAAATCTACAGATAAGGTGGCAACACTGGCTCACTGAGGCAGCAGGATACTTCAGTCATTGAGTGCATCAGTCTCATGCTGTCACTTGTTAACAGAACAATAACAAACCAAGATTATACATAGTTACTGTTTGTCATTTACAAAGATAAAAGACCACCTCAAACATACATATGAAGCCATGGACTTGCAACACTAGATTGTAAACAAGAACAAGAAAAGTATATCCAAGGGAGTTGTGGATTTGGGAATCCACTTTATTAGTGGGAACTCGAATTAATTCAACACAAAGAAAACAATAAGTAAATCTAAGCATCACAACACTGCTCGCAGCATCTGAATATGGTGAGTGTGTAAAATGGAATCGACAACTCAATTGCAGACCAAAAAGACACCAATAATCAACACCAACCATAGATAAAACAAAAAAAACTGTGTAACCTATTTTTTAAGGTGGCAGTTACAATTGTCAACTCAGCTGTGAGCTTTCTGCGTAACTGTAATTGCTTTCTGAATGTTTACAACATAGTTGCTGTGTGTTTCTAACATTCATAACTTTTGACAGTGTGATAAAATTATGGCACCTTTTTATAGTCAATATATGATTGTTGATATTAATGAATGACAGTTCAGTTGCAATTCCTTGTTTTAGTGATTATTACTAATAAAGTATCATTTTTCATGACATTATTGTTGTTAGGATTATTGCTACTGCTACCACCACACAGAAAATTTATTTTTTTGCTTTATAGATTACCTGAAACTGTAAAATTACATTGCAAGAAAGCAATGGTCTGAATTTAGAGCAGCTATGATTAAGTCATAAAATAAATAAATAAATAAATATAAAATAACATAATGTTCCAGGCTGTCACATGTGCCTAGCTAGGAAAATCATCAGACTGAAATGAAAGGAACAGCAACTGGGAACTAGCATTAAACCATCTGTTCACTGTAGATTGAAGCACCAAACATGAAAGTGTATGACATCATGCCAACTTTTATGGCTTGTTTCTTATTTGAGGATGTTTTAGTATTGAGGGACTTTGTACCATCTTTGTACAGCAAAATATAAACTGATATTAGAGCATGTGTGAGCAAGTTTCAGGTGTTCACTGTTCCTGTCTTTTCCTCAACCCAAAAATAACTTTTTATAGATGAGCTGAGTATGAGAGAAATCACTTACTTAAACAATGGTTTTTTGCCACAGAGACACAATAAAACGCTGAGTAGGTAGTATGGAAGTAAATGGTCAGTTATCAGCTCTATTTATCAGGTGTAGTATGTATTTTTGCAGTTTAAATGCAGAGGCTGTAGCTTACCTTCCATGACACAAGTCAGAGTTCTTTTGAGAACCTTTATTGAGACAATAGTTTGTATGGAGAATATCTGAAATATGTTACAATACAGAAATGCAAACATGTTGTTGACTCAGGTATTAACATTGTAATAAAGGTAATGTTTTACTACTTTATATTAACAGTTCATACAAGTATTTTATAGAGAGACCAACACGAGAGTAGATCCTCCACACAGGATATTATCGCAGCAGCATTCTTCTCTTGTAAGAAAAATTGTTGATGATTTCCGTCGATAACCTGTAAGTTACTCGTGTACATATAATAGATAGAGATTTTTTAAATTATTATTAAAAACTGGATAAAATCCATGACCACATCATGGTACTTATTTATATAGACATCCTGATACAGCATTTGTTCATTGAGCTCAAGATTCATTATTAACTTGCCAATTTGTGTATATGCCTATAACTGCACACACGATTTTATTGACTATGGCACTTCCATGTCATTTTTTACATTGATAATATTTTGGCTCTCGTTATTTGTTGTCTTTAAATTTTCTTGAAGGTAAAGATTTTTAAATAATATTTGAGTGTTAATTATAAAAAGTTTCAGGATATGTTAAATAGTTATAACAGAATCTGCATTGTCAATTGTGGAAGAGACAGACACCATACTCACATCCAAGGTTGTGAAAGGATGCCAAACTATGTACAAGGAATCTGTCATTCAGAATGAGAAAAAGATGTATATGTATATCTACATCTACACACGTACTCAGCAAGCCACTGCACAGTGTGTGATGGAGGGTACCCTGTACCACTGCTAGTAATCTGCTTTCCTGTTACACTCGCTAATGGAGCAAGGAGAAAAAATTGTGTATTTGCCTCCACATGAGCCCAAATTGCTTTAATCTTATCTTCATGGTCCTTCTGTGAAATATACATTGGTGGCAGTAGAATCTACTGCAGTCAACTTCAAATGCAGGTTCTCCAAATTTTCTCAATAGCGCTTCTTGAAAAAGAATGTCATCTTCCCTTCAGTGATTACCATTTGAGTTTCCGAAGCATCTCTGTACTACTTCTGTGTTGTTTGTCCCTACCAATAACATATCTAGCAGCTCACCTCTGAATTGCTACAATGTCTTTCTTTAACCTGACGTAGTGTGTACAGTCACTCGACGATGACACCTTCCCATACACCACAGCATTATTAGAAACAGTCCACAGACTGCTGCTCAACTTGTATGCCAAATCTTTTGTGTGTACAGAAAATAATAGCAGTCTTATCACAATTCCCTGAGACACTCCTGACGATACCCTTGTCTACACTCACTCACGATGATAACATACTGGTTTCTGTTACTTAAAAAAATCTTTAAGCCACTCACATACCTGTGAACCCCTTTAACAGTTGGCTTGTGATAAATATCATATTTCCTTATTCTATTAACAACAAGAATATGTTTGCTACAAATGGACTCCTCTGACATTTCACTTGACTACACGTGCTGTGTAATTCACTATCACATGATATGAATTTTAGCTTTTATTATGGATGATATGAATTTTAGCTTTTATTATGGATGATATGAATTTTAGCTTTTATTATGGATGATACGAATTTTAGCTTTTATTATGGATGATATGAATTTTAGCTTTTATTATGGATGATATTATTCCAAACTTACTTATTTTGCAACCAGTGATTAGTTTCTTAAATCAATTGTGTGATAAACTGATTCAAATATTCAGTAGGTGTATATTCAAACAAAAAAAAGTACCCAAGGAACAATGTCATTCCTAAGGTCTGTATTAATTTTGCAATGTTCATATTACATACTTACTATATGCAATGTAGTAGAAATAACTCTACAACTAAAACGAAGTCCCATTCCTAGTAAGCAGGTTTTTTTGTAATACCCATGTTTTTAAACTGGCACATCCTTCAAGGTCAACTTATGCTATCTGATCAGAGGCATCCAGGCACCACTATGTAACATGTAACTGAGGCAGGCCTGCCAGTATAAAGGGGGTGACAGTTATTGAACTGTATGAAATAAAACTGTCATAACGCCACGAGGCACGACGGGAATTAATATGCGTGTGCACGGTTCAGTTCGAAGCCCTATTTCATTTGGATAGGTTCATCAGTAAGCAAAATTGGTGCTTTTGGGGACTGAGAATCTGCATTTCACAATTGAGACGTCTCTTCACCCTCAATGGGTGACTCTGTGGTGTGACATATCCTGTCAAGGAATAATCAGCGTGATATTCCTCGACGGGACTGTGAGTACCGAACAGTACTCGAAGATTCTGGAAGATTATTTCATCCCCATTATCGAAAGTGACACTTATTTGGACAATATGTGGTTCGTGCAAGACGGAGCTCGACCCCATCGAAGCAGGAGTGTGTTCGATGTCTTGGAGGGAGCACTTTGGGGGTCGCTTTATGCTTCTGGGGTACCCAGAGGCCACTGGCACGGGCATCAGTCGGCTGCCATATTCTCTGGACCTGAACACATGTCACTCATTTTTGTGGCACTGTATCAAAGAAATCACCTGAAGTGAGGAGGAAATGTGAGAGTTCCAGTAGCCCAACCAGCACAACAGCTGTGGACACCGTGTTAAAAAGAATACGGTACAATGAGTGAGCAGCTTTCACGCAAGCCACACACTTCTGCAGCCAGTGCCGTCACACTCGAGGTGGCACAGAGAGTGGTGCCACAAGACGGGGCGACTGCAAATGAGTGATTTGGAGTGGCGAATCCTGCTATACACTGTAACAGTGCGATGGAAGGGTCTGGGTTTGGAAAATGCCTGGCAAATGATACCTGCCATCATGTGTAGCACTAACAGTGAAAGTGGTGGTAAATGGTTCAAATGGCTCTGAGCACTATGGGACTCAACTGATGAGGTCATAAGTCCCCTAGAACTTAGAACTACTTAAACCTAACTAACCTAAGGACAACACACACATCCATGCCCGAGGCAGGATTCAAACCTGCGACCATAGCGGTCACGCGGTTCCAGACTGTAGCGCCAGAACCGCTCGGCCACCAGCGGCCGGCAAAGTGGTGGTAAGATATAGGGATTTTTTTCTTGGGTAGGGTGTGGTCTCTTAGTGCACTTGGAAAATGCTAAATGCAAAAGAATGTGAAAACATTTTACAGCACTATGGACAGCACGGGAACAGTTTGGAGAAAACGATTGTATTGGCACGATAGTGCATCCTGCGATACTGGAGCACCTGCGAGGCGACGGTTTGTGGACAGAAACGATCCTGAAATGGACTAGCTTCTCTGGAGTCCTGACCTGAATGCAATGGGACACCTTTGAGATGGGTTGTCAGGACCCTAAATCACCAACTTGTCTGCTTTCGGCTCTTGAGTAACAATGGACTGCCATTCGGAAACCTCATTTAAACTGGCCCAGCGAGGTTCGAGCCACCATAAAGGTGAAGGGTGCCAGTGTTCTGTAATAATGTACACTAACAGGTGTACAGATAATTTTTACAAGACAGTCTATATGATCTTCTGTATGAAAGCAGTGTTGTTAAGTTTTGTACTATTCTCTTACATTGTTTATAATTTGAGCAATATTCCATTAGTATGCTTAAAGATGGTTGAAATGCTAATAAACAAATATAATACAATAATCTGTGTCCCCTGGCTCTCACAACATGTTTCCCCACAGTGCTCGGGTCTGAGTGACCTGACACTCTTTCCTAGCTCTTTCATCCTTGACACAGGAATGAATAGTTGTGTAGTCCAGGATTAGCAACTGTCTGTCAGTAGTACTGCCGTTTCACCACCTGGAGGTAAGTGCTGGCAAGCCATTCTCTCTTTGTAATTTAACAGTGCAAGGTTCCCTACTTGTATTTCTTGTGATGAACTCTGAAATCTGATTTGTACTTTCCCGCCATTTTCAAGAAAAAGTTTTGCAGTTTCTACAGACAGCTTATTTAATTAAATCAAAGGATTGTTTCATGTAAATGCTGAATATTGGTTCCAGTTCAATCTCAAATAACAGGAGCAGTAACACATGTAACAACTCCTCGTTAACAGTAGAAGCACAAATCGAGAAATCACAGCATCAGCGGTACATTAGGAAGGCAGCTAAATTATGGACAAGTACTAGTGAAATAAAAAATGCTCCTCAGTGTGCTTTCATTTTCTCTTTGTCTTTCAACTCGAGGATAAAGAAATGTGCTGCAGTTTTATACAATCTGTAATGCTATTCAGATTGATACGTAAATATATTTCTTTCCATAGTTTTTTGGGCACTAATCCACACACATGACTAACAAATAGTTACTATGTCCTGGGTAGTAGAGACTGTTCTGATTAAAGAAAAAAAAATTTAGTTTCTATACTTTGTCAGAGAATCTACATCAAACTGAGTAAAAGTGCCATACTATGTCAACATACATAATCTAGAAATTGTGTGGCCAAGAATGAGAAGTTTACTAACATACTTTGAGAGTTCTCTCTTTTTGCCTAATGGAAAAGACAAGGATGGATTACAATTTGTAACTTGGTAACAAGCGTATATGCAAATGGTATAGTATTATGTATATGATACCAAAGCTGCACGAGAGCTGCCTATTCCTTTTTGCTTTGAACATAGTACCTAATTGGTATTTATATTTTGGTAAATTGTAGTAGTAGAAATATTTTATATATTCAGAATGTTTCACATATTTCACATCCGATTTTTTTAAATGTAGTTATAGAGACAAACAACTACAATTAAAGATTCTACCAATAATTACCAGACAATATCACAACAGCACAGACCAAGAACGTGTACACAGCGTTAGTTTTTTGAGGTATAGGTCCACAGCCTGACATAATTTCTGAGTGCTAAAACCATTTTAAATGTCCACTGGAGGCTCAGATTCTTTATACAACATGATCTTTATTGCGTCCTGTACCGAGTTACATTACTAGCTAGTTTGACTGGCCATCTTCAGATGCCTTTAATAACACCACCAACAAAGTAAAAGTTAAACCATTAACTTAATGTCATTACAGCTTTCATATAAATCTAAGTCCTTGCCAATGTTTTTAGCAGAGCAACATAAATTTTCACATCCATTGACATGCACACAGTCTTTAAAAAATACGGGAAAAGGCAATGCTCAAGGTATGTGTTCAGATCTTGACATGTTTCAGTGTGTCAATGTATGCTGGTGTGCAAAACTTATGAAAGTAATTCTCGCATATCAGTGCCAAGTAACTTGCTCAATTAAAAGTGGACTGCACACAGAAATAACTGCTACTGTATGGCACAAAATGTAACAAAGAAACATGTAATGAATCAAACAGAAATATTATTATTCAGAGGCAATAATTACACTGAAGTAACTGCAATTTACGACAGTTCTTACTTTTTTTTTTTATTTTGAGTTCCATGTTTCCGTGCCGAGAGCATATCACTAGGATATAGAATGTGTCAGATTATTACCGTAATAACCATATGGGAATGGTCACGAGGCTTACAACCCACAACATATGTAAGCAGATGTATGGGGCTAAAGAGTTGAAATAACACAGATTATTGTACTAAAAATGGTTGCACAAATAAATTATAAGGCTTATATTCAAATTCATATAAAAAGAAGTCCGTCGACAATTGATATACCAGTGCTGCATAGTCAGTTCTTACAGGAATGCTTAGAATTACACACATTTCGCTATTACATTGTCAAAAAATTCGTGTAAAGCATAGGAAGAACTATTCAAGAGACATAGTTTTAACTGTTTCTTGAATTTTGTCTTATCATTAAAGATTGATTTAACATGAACTGGAAGTTTATGCTATAATTTTATGCTTGATGTAATGTACTTCTTTCTGCATTGTGCGGAGATTTTTTTATATCTTTGTGAAGATCATGTTTACTACTTGTGTCATGATCATGACATTCACTGTTCTGTAAATTCTGTGATTACTGTTCACAAAGGACGTTTTTGGAAAAAAAAATGTGCTGGCATAGCATGGTGAGGATCCCTGGCTGTTTGAATAAATTTCCAAACAAGCATCTAGGATGCACTCTGCCTAAAATTCTGATGACTCTTTTGTGCAATAAAGATTTCATTTTCCCATGACCAGTTTCATCAGAACATGTCATAAATGAATCGAAATATCTAAAGTATGCAACTTTGATCGTTTCCACGTCATAAACATAGGAAACTGAGCAAATGGCAAATTCTGCCGAATTCAGTCTTTACATAGGTTGTTGATGTGAACTGACCAGTTTAGATAGCTGTTAATATGTACTCCCAGGAATTCAAAAGACTGAACTCTCAATATGTCTTTGTCACCACATTTTATTTCAATATGTTCAGGTTTTTGTTTGCTTTTTGACACTGAGTGAATTTGAGTCTTGTTAACACTGAGAGCCAGACCATTTGGAGTGAACCAATCTAGATCTTCTCTGAATATAGTGCCACAGTTTTTTCTAGGCCACAGCTTGGTACTTCCTCTATTGTAATTGTTGTCATCTGCAAACAGGATCAAGTGTACTTTTTTTTTTGTTGTTCACCATGATAGATCGTAGATAAAGATTAGGAAAAGTAAGGGACTGAGCACTGAGCCCTATGGTACTTCATATTTCAGTGTGTCCCAGTCAGAGCAGGCAGGTGTCATTGCAGAATTATTCAATACTACCTTATGCCTTCTGTTGTCTAGATATGACTTGAGCCACATCCATACTTTACCATACAAGCCATGGTGTTCAGCCTTCGTAAGTAGAATTTTGTGATCTACTCAGTCATTTGCTTTAGCAGATCGCAAGAGATTCCAATTAGTGAATTTTACTGTTCATGGATTCGAGGAGTTGGTTGATGGGGAAGAAAATGGTGTGTTTGGTTGAACAGTGGTTTAACAACTGCATATTTTAGTCTATTAGGGACAGTATCACAATTTATAGACTTATTAAATATGTGACCAGAGAGCTTTAACAACAAATTTGTGGTAGTGTTGCACTACCTTCACAGATATATTATCAACACCAGTGGAATTTTTATTTTTTATTTGACTTATTACCTTCTTCTCATATTACAATTGATAAAGTATATATCTTTCAATTTCAGATTTAATAAACATGCTCTTGGATTTTTTAATTACATTCCTTAGGATTCTATTGTATAATATGTCATGGTACTTTATCTATATTCTCTTTAAATTTTGCAGAGCAATGTATACCAGCATAGAAACTACAGTCATCTGACCACAGTACTGCATGCACTAGGTGCCTGTTATTATTTACAACTATTGTGTATTTGTGGTTTCCCTTTAAGCAGTTTCAGCAAAGGAGGAATCTGGATTCTTTTGATCTCCAGCTCCCACGGTGTTCTCTATGACTAGTACAGATTTACATGCAAAGTTTGGTCGGTACATCAGGACTGACACTCACAGCAGACGACCTTACAAACCCCACTTTTCATGGTGGCTAGTTTACCTTCTGAATTGAGCATCTGCTTACTGTCTGTGGGACGCAGAACAACACACAGAACCCTTTGCCTTGCTTACCTTATTTGAACTTTTAGCTATAAAAGGTAAAATACACCACTTCATTTTCAGTCTATCTACATTGTTTACGGATACTGTAGGGATCTCGCTGCCTCCTTCAATTTTTTATTGACAATGTTTGAATCAAATTCACTGCCTATGGGCTGTTGTTTTGTCAAATGTCATCATGGTATGTAGTAGTCCCTCAAGGTTTGTTAATTCAATTGATGGAGGGGGGGGAGATGGGGGCAGCATCATAATACGGAACTTTAATCATATTTTAAATTCCCCAAAAACCTACTGTTTCGCAAGTCTGTCTGTTCATTTAATATTCGTGACAGCTGCTTTTCAGAGTTTCCCCTTATTAGCTCCATGAAACACTTTTAATTTTGTGTTAATATATGATTCAGAGTGGCTGATTACTCTGAGATGTTGAATGTTGATTTATTCTCTCTCTGTTTGGCCAATAGAAAACTTCAGTCTCCACAATTTATTTTATAAATGTCGGATTCGTTGCAAAGCAGCCCTTAGTGTGTTTTATGGTGCATGATGTTATTGGTATGGGAATAAACATGAATGTTTATTTTTCGAAACATGCATGTTACTTTATCTGAAATCTTCCTGATGTATGGAATGACAGCATATTTTTAATTTTCTAGCTACATGGATATCATTTCTTACTGATTGTTTCATTTTTAGCTTCTTCTCGTACATTTCTTTAATTGTGTTCAAATTGTAACTGTCCATAAATCCTTAGACCTCACACGGAGCGATTTCCATCTCTTTCGAGCATTTGTCGCGTGCCTTGAGAACAAATCCAACGCTGCAATGTATAGGAGTAGTGGACCCGAGCAACCTAAGCTGTTGTCTGAGGAATGTCATCATTGCCCTAGCCCAAGATAGAAAAGATGCCTCAATGACAGAGGCAAGACATGGTAAAAGAGATGTAGCATTCTCAAATAAACTGCCTGGGCAGACAGAATGGAACAAACGTCTAAAACAGTCTCTCTAAACCTTAGTGCAGCTGGTTACCAATAACAGCACCCTCAGGGGTGCTTGCTGCACCCGTCGCATTAGGCTAGCTGGTGGTGGCGGAGGAGCTGTTGCCAGGTGGGCTTCTGTCCCATGGCTTCTGGGAATACAGTAAGAGTTTCAAAATTCTAAGCCTTTGGGCAGAGTTGTCCTCTCTGGACATTAGTGATAATGGTACAGATGATGTGCCCAGACCTCGCACATAGTACTGCAACAAACTGACCTACAGTGATTGATCATCAGCAGCAGCAGCATCAGCAGGGCGTCACTTTTGGTGGAATGGCCCATTGCAATTATCAGACCATCTACTGACAGGTTCAAGTTAAATAAACACTGACTATATTTCTTTTGCTCCTCATCTCTTGGTTGTACACCTGGGACAAAACTGTTTCTTCTTCCAGTATTTTAGCTCATAATCATACAACCATCTTCAAGGTGAGTTGGTGACTAAAACCATTTTACGCAAGATGGCAGTCCAGTTATTACCCAAAATATCAGAAGAAATTTTGTACCTGATGCATGCCGGATGGACAATAGAATATTCTATCTGCTGGGAAAACATCAAGAAACACACCATTTCTTTTACATCTGTATTGAAGTTGGGAATGTAGGTTGTGGTGTAGCCTGATGTCTAAACTAGGCCAGATGGTGACAATTTGGTTATGAGTGGATGAAGCCAATGAATGTGAGTATGAAATTTTACATGTGGTGACATATTGGTCTTTTAGCATAGCCCAAGGTGTAGGTTAGGTTGGAGGTTGGTAGTGCAAGTAGGCAAAGTGGTATCAAATGTTAACTTAATCCCATCAATGGTACCATCTAACTAAAACACTTATTTCTGAACGCAAAAAATGGTTTGAAGTGCAGAGAACATTTGACACACACAATAACTTTGTGAAAGCTTCCAAAAGTAGTCACAAACTGTCACAGTATCAAACGGGGAGTAGGCTTTGTAGTTTTAACTACACCAGTTAGCCTGTACTGACAGGATGTCAGGGCCAGACAGAATGTGACAGCCTATCCTCCCCAGTGCCAACAACAGTTTAGGTGAATAGTGAAAGATTTGTGGTACGAGAAGTGCACACCCTCTGTGGAGCAAACTGGAAGTCAGTCAGTCGGGTCCTCTCGAGTTTACAGTAGCGCAGGCAGGCACCCTAATTTGCTCGGATTGCAGTGAGGGTAATGAGTATTCTGGCTAAGAACACTGCAGCAGTAGTTAAAAAAAACATTTCATGACTGTCGCATTTGGAAACACTGAAAGGTGCCAAGTGAATCTCTTCAGAGAGTTACCAGTTTCAAATTAAGAGATCAGACCAGAAATCACCACCTTAGCATCAGGAGGCAGAACTAGTCCTGTATGTCGATGATACAAGCACTGTTGTGAAGCTGAGCAAAGAAACATCAACAGAGAAAATAGTAAAGATATTCTTGTGAAAGTTATTGTTCCACCCCCCCCCCCCCCCCCCCAAAAGTGCTACATTCAAACATTGAAAAAATGCAGCTTGTCCAGTTTTATTGTGTCAAAAATGCCCTACTTAATGTAGCATAACAACAAATAAAAAAAAACAGGAAGGAAAAAGTAACTCTTAAATATGCATAGTGATGAAAAGTTAAATGGAAAAAACTATCTAGTAGAATTGTTAAAACATTTAGGTCCAGGTACTTTTGCCTTAAGTAGAATTGCCAACTTTCAGGATACATAAGACAGTAAGTTAACATGTTTTGTATATTTTGATTTACTGATGTCTTACGGGGGTAACTCGAGGCTTAAGCCATAGATGTTCACTGCACAAAAGAAAATAATTACAACTGTGTATGAGGCTCATTTATACATCTCGCAGGTATCTTTTTAAGCAGCTGAGATTATTGACCACAGCATCACAGGATATTTGTTCACTTATGAAATTTATCAACAACTATCCATCTGAGTTTGAGAATAATAGAGATATTCATAAGTACTAGAAAAGTGATCTACATTAATGTTCAATGGATCCAAAGTCGGCACATCCACATTGTAATGTTTGAAGGGAATATGATCTGTGAAACTGCCTACCTACTAACACCAGTTGTGACTGCTGTTGTAACCAAAGTTATGAAATGTATTGTTATTTGAAAGTAATAAAATGTGCAGTGCACACTGCTCTGTTTGTCTGCAGTCACTGAGTCTTGTGCACATGTAGAATAAGTTGAGATGAACACTAGATCTCTCGGTGATGTGGATAAGGGCGAGAATAGATTTTAATGTGGAATTTGGACTATTTGACCTACTTTCTTCACCAATAGCATGTGGTACTGTGTTATTTGCTTTGCTCTGAAACAAGGCACCTGCTGTTTAGGTTACACATTAGACTGAAACTTCGGTATTTCATTCCTTAGCAGCAGTCATTGAACGTGTGCTTCATATCACTGGTCTTCTGTTATTCATTATTGTAGTTAGAGGAGGTCAGAAATCTTACCTATTTACTGGTGTCTTTTCCTGTGACACTACAAGGACGTTGTGCCCAGCATTTGAACTTACTGTTAGTAGAGTAACACAGATGATGATGCCCACTTGCTGTTATGTACCTCGGACACTAATCACAATGTCATCTCCAGCCTGATGACGGCAGTATGAACTTTTCCTCACAGGCCACTTCTGCCAGTATGATTCTTAATTGTTTATCAACATGCAGAACAGTGGTATCCTGTCATGAGGCTACAGGTTCAGCAGAGCCCACCCAATGCTGAACTGATTGGCTAGCATCAGCCTGGGTAGCCTCACAGGTGTTAGGCACAAATACAGAAGACCCACAAGAAATGCACAGGTTGCACTGTTGTATTTGATCACAAACAATACCTGTGCATTGTCCTCACTATGTTGTGTCAGTCACGGTACGAACGGTATTCTGTGTAACTCAGAGTGCATAATGTCAGAGCTCAGTGCAACTTGTTGGTGCTCGAATGGTGGATGCTTCTGTAACTGAGGTAGTCAGGGCATTTGGTATTTTGGGAGGCACTGTATCTGAGATGCACGGAAAGCAAAAAATATATAATCCCCTAAATCCCATAGTGGACAACAGTGTGTGTTGACTGACGGTGACACTGTCGTTTGAGGGGATTGTGATGAAAAATAAGATGATAGCTAATAAAGGCACTGCAGAACTGAATGTCGTACTCTCGAACCTTGTCAGCACCGCAACGAAATTGAGGGTGTTTCTAAGCAGAAAATTGCAGAGTGAGATGAAATTCCAAAAACACTCGTCAGTGACCCAAATGCCTACAAGAGTAAAACATCACTCCCAGCCATAAAACAAAGTCTATGGACCAATGGAAAAAAGTCATTTGGTCGGATGGGTCTTATTTCATACCGTTTCCAATTTCTGGCCCAGTTACATTCCAAGAGTGAAACATGGCAGAAGTTCGGTGGTGATTTGGGTAGCCATGTTGCAGGATAAATCTCTGAAGGTTTTTGTGTTCCTAGAGGAACTGCATCAGGGTACCTTGGCTTATGGAAGCACCCACCATATGAGAACTAACAATTTGCCCACGTTACATTTCAATTAGCTCCAGCATAATGCATTCCCAGCTACAAAGAACACTGTTCTGACCACAACTGACAATCGGAACATATTGAGGATTTAATACAGGAGCCGTTAGTTGTAAATACAACAATACAGGCTGCAGGCCCTGCTGGCATCTGCATTTATGTTCGAGCACACATTTCTTGTAGTGTTCCCACAGTTTTGTCCAAAACCTGTACATCACACCAAAAATTATGTTGTACTCGGTTTTTCAGGATCCACGGTAGATACGAGCGCAACTATTAAATACGTGAAACTGCAAATGCAGAATGGAAAAAGTGCAGCCCACACAGGTTTTGTCAGCATACCAGCATACATAATACATTAACCTGTCAGCATAGCTATCGAACTGGAAATGCACGTGGCATGATCAAAAACTTACATTTCTATTAGGAATTAAAATGTTTTCATTCAAGACATTTAGGTGGCTGCAGATTGGTGTATAAGAAAAGGTTATTCTAATCAGCAGTATCTGCCAGCTGATAGTTTACATGCCATTTAGTTTCAAACCACTTGGGTTAATTGCAGTGTCACAGCAGATTGTTCTGTACAGGCATTTTCATAGTTATAACAACAACATGGGTAAATTAATTATTCAGTCCATCCCAAGACACAACTGTCAAAGCTTTACTCATAACACACACAATTCTAACAATTCATTCTCTCCATCAAACAGATGGAGTGCTAGTGGCCATCTACCATAATTACTTCAATCTCTGCACACCACCTCAGGTTTGATTTATTTAATAACATAAAATGCTTGACAAGTGGAGAAACGAACTGTAATTGTTCCTTCCAGTCCATTCCAATTGTGTTCTCAACTAGTCGCACTACTTTGGGGAAGTGAAATGCAATGGCTGACATTTTTTCTTGTATTAATTATTTAGATTCTTTGTACTGACCCTAAGCTTTCCTCTTTCTTCATATAGTACATATCATCTCAACTCAAATAAGAGGGTGGTTTGAATAGTTCTCGGAACAGAGTAGAAAAAAGTACTTACATGACTGAAACCTGCTTTTATTTTTCAATGTAGTCTCCTTGTACATTAATGGACTTGGTCCAACAATGTTCCAGTGCCTCGAACCCATCTGGAAAATGAGTTTCCTCCAGTCCTGCAAAACAGTTAACTCCGGCTATCAATTCTCCATTTGAAGTGAATCTTTGTCCACCATGAAAAATTTTAAGTTTTGGGAAGAGATGGAAGTCTGACAGAGGCATATAAGGTGAATGTGGCAACAATTCATACCTTAGTGCATGTAATTTTGCCAGGGCGATAGCACACATATGCGGATGTGCATCATCATGAGTCGCAACACCCATCTTGCAGATAATTTTTTCATTTCTAATTCTTCAGTTAGAATGTGACGTACCCTCTAAAATGACATCTGGAAAGCGTGAGCAACCTCATGCACTTTCAATTGCTTATCCCCCTTGACCATTTGGTGCACTTTTGAAATGAATTCTTGAGTACCAACACATCTTGGCTGACCATGGCACGGATCATGTGAGCTCTCACGACCAAATTTAAATTCATTTGTCCACTTGGCAACAGTTGAATATGAAGGAGCAGCCCCCCCCCCCCCCCCCCGCCCCAGTGTATTCTGGAAATCTGCATGAATATCCTCTGCTTTCATACCTTTCTGTACAAAATACTTGATCACTGCTCGAATAGTGATTTTTTTTTTTTTTTTTTTTCCCTTTTTCTTCTCCTCTCTCCATCTTCACAAATCACTACGTGGGAACAACAGAGCCACGTCACCACCACAGCTCTCTTGTGACAACACTGAGGTAACACTTGTTTACAGGCAACAGTCCAATGAATATTACGTGGACAACTTGTTGTGCTAGCACTGACCTCTCGTGGTGCTTCTGAGAACTTTTCTGCAGCACTTCTAATTATGGCAAAGTTCTTGCAAATTAAGTCTACTGCATATCAGAAACAAAATAAGTACCATCCACAACACAAAACTGGAAATGGCAATTTATTGAATACCTGCTGAATCCAGTCACTTCTCTATTCTGTGTACTCACAGGCTTGTGGAAGTTGCGTGTTAAAGTGCACAATATACTTCTCTCTCTATGGTGAAGTGAGCCGGGATTCCTACTGGCAACTAATTGATTGTGCCAAATCTATAGAGATTTACTGTGTTTAGAAGTACATGCTCAACCTTCAGGAAATTTAATTTACAGAGTACACACAAATTAATTTTATTTTACACTGCTGTGACAAACAGTACATCACCAACATTAAGCCCCCCAGTGTCTGGCAATGCAATGCCCAATATTTGTGTCAATGTTCTCTATAATACTAATATACAGTGGTTAATGCCATACAATGCACGAGATTGTATACACCCCAAGTTCCCACTGCAGGGCTCTGTCTTAGCCTGGCACTCAACATGATGTAAAAGTACCATTCTACTTACCTTTGATAACAAACAGATCTGCATTGCAGTGCTCTTGCAAAGTCCATAGGAAAAACTCAACCATACTGGGTGATTACAAGGGGGAAAAGGAATGTAGAAAATTCGAGAACTTGTCGTCTTGTATTTCATAGCAGTATGTGAGTAACCTATGCATGTGCTCCATAAATGTTCTGAAGGGGTGAAAAGGTAAGTTTGTCATATGCATGCAGATCTGACTCCCATCTCTTGCTGTATACGGTAGTAGAGATGGAAGACTCAAATGGAACAGTGTTTAAAGCTTGGGTTTTGTAATGGGCAATCTTAATCCAATGAAATGTGTTAGTAAGGTCACATTAAAAAACAATTGTGGACTTGGACAATATTTTATTACATTATGGTGCAGTATACAACTTCTTACACTATCCTCAATTAAGAAATAATTGGCAGTTACATATATCCATTCTTGTAATTCTATGAAAAACACTTAATCCATTAAAAGAGTAGTAGTACTCTATGCAATCCATGATTTATTTATTACTACTTAATTAAACACTTGTATGGAGAGTGGGCAGACAATGGATATACAGATATGAAAGAGGAATGGAATAGTACAGTCCACATCGAGAGTAATGTAAACGTATATCACTACTGAAGATGCAGTAAAATTAATGGCTTTAGATAAATATATACAGAAAATTGCACTTGTCGCATGGTTTTGTAAAGTTATTTATAAGAAATTCCATCACTGATGTGTACATAACAATGAACACAATTATTAAATAGTGTGAGGTCTGTTGTATGTATGGCTCAAATAGAGACAACCTACATGCACCAGAAAATTAAGTATCTAACAGAATTTCAATATACAAATACATATATAGGGGACAACATTGTAAGAGTATAAAAATCACGCTTGGGAAACACAATTTAACATCCTCCAAGATCTAGAAATTAGACTTATGACAGTGTTGAATAATGAAATATCCTTAATGATCTGACTAAATGTGCAAATAAACTTTTCTTGAGAACTTTCAAAACATTAAGTAACTAAGTAAAATGTGCATACAATTACGGCTAGCACTAAGTGAGGAAAATGCAAATGTAGTCATTCTTACAGAACATGGATTGTCTAATACTTTAATTACAATGACTAAATTCAACAGCTGTACACTCAGTAATAATTTCTGTTGAACAGAAAATAAAAGTGGGGGAGTTGTCATATATTGTAAAGACCATCCACATGTCACAAAACTGGATTTTATCGCAGAACTTAGTGTGGAAATTACATTTGAAATTTCAGCAATAAAGCTGTTGGTAAACTAAGTGCCCCTGATTGTTGTAGGTCTGTACAGATCTATTAGTATTGTGGACAATTTCTTACAAAAGATGGAAAATGATACAAATTGTATGTAATAAGTATAAGAACATAGGTATTGTTATAGTTGGTGATTTTAATATACATACCTTACAGTATACTAAAGATTACGAAAAAGTAAATTATATTCTGTGTAGCTATAATTTATCAGAGTTAATGGGCCAACTAGACTAACTAAAGACTCCTCTAGTTGTATAGATCATTTTTACATGAACTTAGATAACTGCAGAGCTGACATAACTTTGTCCATTTCAATGTAACATGTCCGGTTACTTTCAAAAAGAAATATACTCTGACACTGATGACTACAGAATTCGTTACCAGGTACAAAAATCAGTGTTTATGTATGAAACAGATACAACTGAAGTAGAGGGAGTCATAAACAAAATGCAAAACAAATTCTCTTTGGGGGGGGGGGATGAAATCTCCTCCTATTATATTAAAATGATGCAAACATTCACTCATACCTGTTCTGGTCCGCCTCTTCAATGAAAGTTTGAATAAAGATGTTTCCATCTGAATTAAAATATACGATAGTCAAGCCATTGCACAAAAAAGGTAGTATCGACAAAGTCAAAAACTACCAACCCATTAGCTGAAGTCCAATCCTAAGCAAAGTAATAGAAAAGATTATTTCACTACGGTTAGAAAACTTTGTTGTCAAAGAAAAAGTGCTACAAGAAACCCATCATTAGAGGTCTGCGCGGGTGCGGATATCTACGGATATATCCACAGTATTTGTTACTTGGCGGATAAAATTGCGACCGGCGCGGATATCTGCGGATAATGAGCAAGGCATCTGCCCAGTACGTACGTTGCAATGTTAGTTGAAAACTTCAAGTCTGTTGACATTCTTGGAATCTTGCAGGGCCCGGGTAGAGCGACCGACGTAGCTGTACCCAAGAGACCTGCGCCTAATCCGTTTCCTCGGCCGTGTCTTTTGTGTGGCCTGTGAAGTGCTCTCTGGGTGGCAAACCTGCCCACTGTCTACCAGTCAGGTGACCGTTGCAATTTTCTGCTGTCTTCAGTTAGCACTTTGTAGTGACCGAGTGCAAAAAAACTGTCGGTAAATGATGCAATATGCTAGTAACAGTTTAAAACCATCGTCATTTTCAGCTGCCTAGGCACAAGAATGGCTTGGTTCAAATGGCTCTGAGCACTATGAGATTTAACATTGAGGTCATCAGTCCCCTAGAACTTGGAACTTCTTAAACCTAACTAACCTAAGGACATCACACACATCCATGCCCGTAGCGGCCGCGCGTTTCCGGTCTGAAGCACCTAGAACCGCTTGGCCACCGCGACCTTGGCACAAGAGCAGCGAAAGATAATTGTTTCTATACACGTATTTTCATCATTTAATACTATTACATTGAATTTTATTTTTTTAAATAGCATTTCCAATCTCACGAGATCCGAGTCGCTACTGCGTGTGCTCCGGTGCGCCAATGCTTTCCTGTTTGGAATGGTCTGCTTTAGAATAGGTATAGAGCATTTCCTGTGATTTAAGAAGTCAAAAGTAGTTAAGCTGTCGCAGAAATGGCACCCTAACAATAACTATGTCATTACATATCAATTCTAAGTACTACTGTCTATTACTATTAATTACTCATTCAAACCTTAAATATATGCGGATGCGGATAAGGGACTTGTGGATGCGGATTAATTGCTGCGGATGCGGTAGCAGATTAGGAACTTGCAGATGCGGTGCGGATTGCACTTTTCTTATCCGCGCAGACCTCTACCCATTATGGTTTTAGGAAAGGCTATTCAACATCATCTGCCATATGTGATGTAGTACATTTGACACTTATGAAATTAGATAAAAAGAAAGGGTGGCATGTTTGTTCCTAGATTCATCATGTGCATTTGACACAATATCTCATGAGCTGCTACTTGAAAAGCTGGAAACTCATGGCATCTGAGGAACAGCCAAATGTCTCATACAGTCATACCTGCAAGACATATCAGGTCACACAAAAAGTGGGCAACATTATTAATAAGTACAGCTCTAGTACAACTATAGTAAAGTATGGTGAGCCCCAAGGGTCAGTTCTGGGTCCTTTATTGTTCATACTCTATGTTAATGATCTGCCCACAGAACACAACAGCAAGATACTTAACTACACGGATGACAACTGTTGTTAACTGGGGAACCAACGAGAACGATTAGGCCCAAAATTGTTCTGGCGTCAGTTGGACTGAAGAATTACTTCCAAAACAATCACTTAAGCTTAAACATCAATAAAACAAATCTAATAGAATTTCACATACACCACAAACAAGATGAAATGCAATGGGGTGTTGTGTCTGATGATGGTTCAGAAATAAAATTGAAAGATAAAACTTCCTTCCTTGGTGTAATGTTAGACCAACATCTCTCTTGGGAACATCATATCGATTTCTTATGCAAAAAAACCAAGAAAACCAATCTATGCAATGTGGGCAATGTCACAATTTCTTAAATATGAGAAAATGAGTAATCTACTATGCTTTGTGTATCCATACCTCACATATGGAATTGAACTATGGGGATGTGCTGCTGCCAAGCATGTAAATAGGGTATTCATCCTTCAAAAAAGGCAGTTAGTCATGCGTAAGCATAGATATGAGTCCTGCAAATCAGTTTTCAAACTTAAAAAAACTACTAACACTCCCGTCATTATGTTTATAAAACTGTTTAGCTGATGCTAAAATACAAGCAGTACAATCATCTAAATAGAGAAGGGCACATGTACAATACTAGGAGGGACAGTGATTATCACCTGGAAAGAAATAATACAAAAAGAGCAGACGAGAATCCCTATTACATGGTGATCAAATTTTATAACAAACTTCCAAAAAAATTAAAAAGCTTAAGTGGAAGCTGCTTTGAAATTGCCTTGAAGGAGTTCCTCAGCAGTAAGTGTTTTTATAGCATTAAGGAATTCCTCTCAGAGGAGTAGAATACTTTCATTTGTATAAACAGTATTTACATGTTTAAAAAACCTTTCACAAATTACCATGTTAAAGAGCTACCATTATTGCACTCATTCTATATCATGCATCAAATAGACAGTTGGGCTCAGAAATATGTCAATGGAAAACAAAAGAATCAATGTGTGTATTTAATTTATGTATCAGCACTGAAGGTATGTCAAATGAGACAGCAATCAACATATTACTACTAATGAAATAAAAGATGCTAGTACCAATGAGTGGTCATGGTATATTTTGACACACACACACACACACACACACACACACACACACACACACACACACACACACACACACACACACAGTGCTTTGCCCTTTCATTGGCAATAAAATGTAATTATTTCTCGTTTCAAAGATGCTAATTAATATTACTATTTACACAAAGCATTCATTTCAATACACACATTAGTTACATGAAAGAATCCACTTGCAAGGTAACTACGTTGTCCTCATAATAAACCAGAAACATTGTGTTTGAGCAAACAAAGCTCAGTGCACCACCTATGAGTTGGATCTGCAAGGATTCTTAGCCGTAGTATTGTCACAAAACAGAAGCAAGGCATGCTATTCAGAGCAGAAATTACCTATGTAAATTACATTATATTACACTATTCAGTTAAACGTATTAAAATGTACATCCAAAATGCACAAAAAATTGTAGCAATGTAGCTGACGTTAGATATAAAATAACACAGAGGTGCCAAGAATATCTAAAAATGTATTTTTTCAACTCGCATTGTCTTTTGATGTTCCAGCACATACCACTGCATCAGTGATCACTGTGGCCGATTGTATGGTAAACATTAGTTAATACAGGGAATGAGAGCATGTGACTATGAAATACTTCTCCTGATGAAAACACATGACAATGCGTTTCTTTGTATTCCCTTACAGACTGATCAGCATAGAAATCTTTTTTGTCGGAGTGTTCGGGTGCACAGACAACAATGCAATTGACACCTGGCCCTAGGAGTAGGCGAGCAAGGTGGGCAGTTGTTTCTCATGTTACGTGTCTGCTCTCATGATCCAGTCTGCCACAAGATTTTGGTCCAGAGAAACACTGACTGAGGAACAGCTCGATGCCATTAGATGTTGCAGTTTATGAAGCTTATTACACAAAATACACACAGAGACAAATTATTCACACGACACTGACATGCTCCGGAAATGTCAGGAAGGGGCTTTCACATTTACAGTGCTGGTTTTGGGTGGCCATCTTCCACTATACCTCTTGTAAGCTAACTGCTTCTGGAAGAGACAAAAAGTAATAGTCTGTGGATACTTAGATTGGATTCAGCTAACAACTCACTGGGATGCCACAGTTCTCTGAGCAATTACAATGCAGAAGCGTGCTGGGGAGCTTGCAGGTCTCACTAGGGAACTGCTCTTTGTATCTGGTCATTCTCGGTCTAACACGGCTGATGAACATCTTGCAGAAGGCGACAGGAAGAAATATACTGGTTACCGTGTAGTGTTTCTCTTGTGGCTTCCTAGGTGACAGTTATGCCACACAGCACACAGTTGTGGTATTATCTTTGCCTCCTTGTTAGATCTCACTCCTTGTCAAGATGCAGATTCTTGAGTAGTGTGGCCAAGCTGCTGGGCCCGATGTCAGTCTCCTGCTAGCAGGGGACCAGTACTGCCTCCTATAGTGACAATAACCGCAGTTCCCCCAGTAATAGCCACAACATGCAAATGACGACTGGTGCATATGTTTGAGATGGCATGCCTAGCATAGTTTGAACATGATGCTTCTCTTTTGGGCTGGACCATGCTGGTACCTCACATACCTTTGATCATTGCTGCACAACAGCATTCTGTCCATTCTCACTTCATATTCAGCACCAACAAAATGACCTCGATGTCCAGTAGGTGTCTTCAGTCCGGTGCACTACGGTGTTGGAAGCTGTGAAACGGGAACTGTCAGGTCCCATATATGTGTGAGAACTTTGTATCACTTGCTGTCAATGACTAGCAATTGGCTGTCTGTCAGCCTCCACAGTTGCTTCAGTGATGTGTTCCTCTGCAGGACTGTCCCTGTAGTACTGGCAGTAACTTGGGGCCACACATTTCCAGTATCACCATTACATCCCTGGTGGCGAAAGCTTGTCGACACCTCCTGACAGATTGGATGCTTCCTTATGTGGAAGTCTTCTGTAGTTTACTTCTAATTCTTCCATCCTGCCCTGTACACTTCTGATTCAGAGATATGTCGACTCCAACTGCAAGTAATGTGGTTCACTGAAGACCAGAGTTATTTTGATTACATGGCAAGAGCACTGCTATCTGTGCACAAAATAAATTGCAGTATCTGCAACATAATCAGTACAGAATCTTCAGGATAACAGAATACACAAATTTAATAGTGCTGAATTTCCTTGTCTGCTGGATACCCCATTCCATACACATACAAGCACCGATGAAACTGCCCGGAGGTACACTGTGTAATTACAAAATATCACTGTCGGATACTAGTAATAACAATACAAAAGTATAAACTACTTCCCCCGATATTCTTCCACTTTTGTATCAGCAAAACATTACATCATAGTGGATCACAGAAAATGATCTGTATCAAAAAGAACACACAGCATGTTAAATAATAAACAGAATAGAAAATGTGGTCACAGTCTTAAGTAATGTGTTAGAAAGTAACTGACTCACAGTTATTGAGAATTAATGTAGATAATGAACTTGATGTTAAATATTGTCAATATTTCCATACAATTTTGTTCAGTGAGATTAACAATGAAACAACTTGTACAATATACACATAGATGGCTCCAATGTTCATCACAGAATCTTTGAACCATACATTTAAAAGACAAATTCTTTATGGTGGTAAAAATTTCTGGTCATGCATAAATGATTCAAAGGTGTTGCATTCATATCCTTATAGATATATTTCCCGTGAACAGGGCCACACAGTTTCAAACTACTTAGAGAAACCATTTGACGCTGCTCCAACACGTTTGTTTATTGACAGCCAGTTTGTCAATTGAGTGCCTACAGCTGATTCTTGTCAGCTTATGATATAACTTTGGTGCAACAGTATGTGGAACAGTGTAATTGAATGTCAATTTGTGAACTTAGTGACTAACAGAGAAACATGTATAAGATAAAGAATATGTAGTATTGAGACATATTCAAATTGATAATAATTATGTATTTAATACCACGGAATCTTCCATATCAAAGCACATTTGACAGGAAAAGAATATTGTATAAATGATTAGATTTTATTACTACTCCTACTGTAGTTGTTACATGATTATGCTCTGCTAACACATTCACACAATACTGTGTTGTCTTACTGCAACTATTTCCTTCGGATTTAATGGAAGTCAACAGTGACCAAACTAAAAAATTACACGGTCAACTCACTGGAAGATGCTTGTACAAAGGAGTAATATGTAACAGTCTAAATCAGTGTACAGTAAGGAAATGTGTTTTCACTTAAAATTACATTTACTGGATAACAGTGCCATCAATTTTTAAGTAATATGTCCTCAAAGCACAGGAACTTCCTACATGTTATGCACCATATTCAATATCCATTTACGTATCAAAGCTTACATGTTACAACGTAACACAAGCAGGCTGTTTTTCATTAGGAGTATTTCCTTGATCTAAATTATAGTTTTAATAATACAAGTAACTTTACTTGATTATAAAACATGTTAAATTGCCACAGCATTACTTCTGACATTTTGGTGAACACTTAATTGAGAGAGATGCAGGTCAGCTCTTGACCTCTCCCGACACAGCCAAACTGGCGCTCATTTTGTATAAAAGAAAATTCATTTGAGTAACTACATTGGATGAGCCGTCTGGTAACAAGAAGCAAAAATAATCAAACTGAACAACAATGCCAAATATAAATATTTTCTGTACCCAGACACTGCAAGATGGAAACTTAACAACAATTTCAAGCAGTTACTCCATGACATAAAATACTAATACAAAAAATTTTTCTAAAAGTAAAAGAAACATGCAACCATAGTTACTAGTTTTAACACATTCCAACTGTAAAAAACAAATATATTTGCAACACAACTGTGCTAAACATGGTAGTTAGCAATTGCTATATTAACATTTTCACACCGACTATGGCAGAAACTAGAAAATATGTGAAGTAATGTAATGAGTTTTATGAGAGCAAAATATAACGACAATCAAAGCTAACAACACAAATAAAAGGTATGGTACATTTGTGAACATACAAACTTTTTATACAGCTTTTTCCAAGAAAAAACAATCTCTAATCCAGAATAAAAATCAAACAAATGGATCCCAAGGGGAGAAACAACTTTTAAATAACCAATAGAAATACTTTACACAGACCATAAATTTTGATTTCATTAATTATTTTGAAAGGTATGAATGAACACCACTGCAAATAATTTTAAAAGAAAAATACTTAAAACAAGTAAAGAAACTGGGAATTCCGGAACATAAACTAAAGCGACCAGTGCAAAGTTATTACTTTTGAGTAACACAAAATTTTAATTGAGAATAAACTTGCCAATTTCACATTAATCGCTAGCACCTGTAACTTATTTCATAAATGCATATTAAATGAATAATACATTTATTTACATTTGTATGAGTATTACAATTACTACACTAACAAAATATGTTACAAAAAACAAGTGTTGCATTTTATATCTAATTCATACTTTCATTACAGCTGATAAACTACTGGCTCACATTACAAGCAGTGTCTTAAAATTCACGAAATGGATACAATCATTTTCCTGTTAGAAAAGATTTAAGTTTGTGTCAAAATCATTTCCCTTGCATGTTCTTAGGAAGTCTGATATTTGTTCAACAAAATCAAACCACTGATAAAAGGGCTGTTCCAGACATATCAGACCTGACATAGATGGTGGTTGTAGTTTTAAAAGAAGTGACTATGGTACAAAGTATCAACCTCACAAAGCGTAAGTTTGATGATGGTACATTGTTTGGTAGCCATCAATATCTCAGCAAATCTGTAAATATGGCCATCTTTATGTCATACAATACTTTCATTTGAAAGGTCTTAGTCAAACTAATATTAAATCTGAGCAAGATTCTACTCTGGAGGAGTCTGCTCATTCACTGACAACAGTAAAATATTAAGTGGTGGAGTTAAATAGAGGTCATACGGCCTGCCCACAAAAACATTGAAGTTCTCATTACAAATAGAGTACCAACGCTATTGAACATCACTGGGAAAAGTATTTAGCTGAAAGGAGGCACTGCAGACAAGATGTTCCTTCCAAAAGTTTTAGTGTTTTCCTTGTTAGATTAGGTTGATCTGGGGCAGCACCATGTATGGGCTTCGATATTTCATTTTTAATTTTGTTCTTGCACCATGATCACGTACATCACTGCATTTGATAAAGTTCAGTTTGTTGACCCATAAAAATGTAATTAAATATGTATAAGGAACATACTGTTAAGTTTTTGTGCAGCACGAACACTTCGCGACATGCATACTTCCTGATTTCTCACTTTTGTAAATACAAACTTGGCGCACTGAGTGAGGTAAGGTGGATCAGAACAAAAGTTATTTGTGTAATATTGTTCTTGTTTTCTTAAAATGTGCACGGCAATGATGTTTGTATCACAACAATTCAAAATGGAGCATGCCGTTTGTTGACTGCATGTTCTGGTGCAGTTAATGAGGGTAACTTTTTACCAAGCAGGGTATTTTTGTACCACTTACTACTTCCATTGCAAATATCTGATGTTCCACCTACTGGCAATATTTTATACTAATAGTTATTTCCAGTTCATATTTCAATTTTCTATACACCCTACTACAAGCTCTTTGACTTGTGGTCATTCTTCAATTGTGTTGGCTGTGATGAGAGCTTCTGACAACAGCCACTCCAATTTGTGATTGCAAGTGCAAGTAATTACCTTATTTGTAATGTTTAAAACAGTTAAATAATTCTCCGAGTTTCAGTGATTTAATTCAATTTGAAATTAGTTTTTACTGTATAGACATAATCATTATGATACAGCTAGTGCATATTTGTACTCATTTTAGGTTAACATTTTAAGAGTACAAAGTTACCAGGGTCCTGCTATAATGTTTACCAAATTGAAACTAGAGTAATAAATCAAGATTCTATGACATTAGAACTGAGAAAATTACTTGCTCTAGTATGAATTACCTGATCATGACAGGTGAGTCAACCAATTACCTGAGCACAAATTCGTTAATTCAAATCCCAACAATGAAATTTGTGGCAGACAACTGATGATGTCAATCAGTTCCAAATTTTTCTAAAATTCTTGTAGATTCCATTAGAAATATACTTCAATATTCATTCTATACCTCCATTTAGCCATTAAGTTAGACAGTACTGAATGCTTACTGTGTTTTTCTTGTACAGGCCATTGAATGGCACAAATCTTTCAAACCAGGTACTCAGAAATATGGCACAAAAACCAGTTATTCTAATTAAACCCTGAAGCAGATACTGCAGGAAATTACAACTGGAGAAACCGGTCAGAGGCAAGCTGCAAGGAAATATGATATTCTGAAACAAACCACTGAACAAACTGACAAACAAGAACAGCTGTAAAGTAGGAAGGCTCACCGTGTTGCCTGAGAGTGAAGAGAGAGCTTTTGTACATCACTGTCAGTGACATGGGCCTTTCGATGTCAGGCTTTGACTTGAGGTGCATAGTTAAATAATATTTTGATACCTGTAGAAGAAGGGTATTTTGTTTTGCTGATGAGATGCCTGAATAGGACTGGGGAAAGGCGTATTTAGAGAGACCAGGTTTGAACTTTCTCGCAAGTCTGTCGACATTTCAAGTAAATGTACTGCTGTAAATGAGGATGTAATCAATACTTCTTTTGAGAAATGCAAATACAAGCTTGAAGGCATTCCCACTAACAATGTTTTCAATTTTGATGAAACAGGGTGTCATGACATAGCAGCAAAAGGAAAGCTCATTTCCTTGAACATACCACCAGCCTGAAAAAAATGAGAACACCTCAAAATCGTGTTTCACTGTCATGTTATATGGGCATGCAGCACAATTCCTTCCCCCACATCTTATTTTTAAAGATGAGCAAAAATGGATTTTGTGAATTTATAACTCACCTCCTGGAACACATGTAAGTGTACAGATGGATTGGATATTTTTAGTGATTGGATTTAAACTCACTCCGGCTTAAAGAAAGAAGGAAGGAAGCAATTATTGGTGATAACCTCTCTTCTTACATCTCAATGAAAACTTTTGAGCTGTGCGAGAAAAACAATGTTAACTTTATTTGTTTGCCACACAACACTAGTCATTTCCAGCAGCTTTTGGATGCGGCTTATTTTTCTTCTCTGAAGCAAAACGGGAGCAAGATTCTCTGTCAATGGGCAGAGACTCCAGAACGAAAGAAGAAACAGTGTCTTCCAAAGGATATTAAGTTGGAGGTACATCTTACCTAATAGAAAATTTTTATGAAACCCCTACAAAGCCCATAATGGGACAGCTGTTGAAGCCATGACACAGTCTGAAAACCCCTTGTTTACACTCTAATAAACACTTTGAGGTCTAGTCGGGAGTATGGTTTGATGAGTGCTCTCCCCAAAGAACTAAAAATAATACCAAAATTGCACATATTTAAAAGAGAATTAAAGAACATGTTATTGAGCTATAGTTTTTACAGTATTGAAGAGTTTATGAATCATTGACAATAAAAGTGCAGTTAATATTTCCCTGACATAATATATATGTGTAATTGCTCACGTTTAAATACTTGCTGTTTCCATGAAAGTGTGAAACAATGTTAATGTAAGAATGGAAATAATCTTTGCTGTGAGAATCACTAGCTTTTTTTTGTATGTTGTTATGCTACTTGTATATTTTTATGGTAATGTTCTCATAGTTCTAATAAAATTGTAATGTCTAAGTGACAAGTAAATTCAATTATAAATTTTCATGTACATGTACTTTAAATTGTAACGTTTATTGACAAGTCCTATGTCATTTTGATGATGTACAACAAGGACGCTAATAAATTGAAGTGAATAGTTTGAGGCAGTTATTAAATGTAAACATTGGGCCGTAGTGGGCTGTAATGCAACATTTATTGACAACAAATTACCAGCCGCTGTCAGTTACCATGTTGTTGAACATAGAGCAAAGTTTAGAATACAATCTTAAAAGGTGTTATTGTACTGTGTATCCTTTTGTAAAGTAATGGAATATAACTACTTTTTACTTGTTATTAAAAGTGATTTGAGAATGACATAAAATATATATAGACGTTACGCTTATTTGAAATTAGCTAATCGTAGGGCTAAATAAACATTGCGTTACAGCTTACTACGGACCATGTTTACATTCATTAAGAATCAGGAGGCTGTGAATCCCCATAAATACAAAATTTTAAGGACTTTGATGTGTATTAAATTGGGGGTGCATCTTACCTTTTAAAAAACGAAACAAAACAAAACTTACATATGTTGTATGAATTCTTACAAAATTCAAGCTGCTGACGTTTCCTTTCTGAAAAATTCTCGAGTTCATTTAACAGATGCTACAAAATTTCTGAAGTGAATAACTACACTGCTCCATACCTAAGACACGTGGACTGTTCTGAAAACAAAGGTCACATTTATATGATCAAAATTTACTCCAAATGCAAACTGCTCAATATGATGTAAAACAAAACCTAGGTCCTAGAGGAATATGAAATTGTTTTGAAATTATTTTCTTTTTCGATGTTTATAAAATTGTAATCAGTTTTGAGCTCTTTACACGATGTATAAATTTACACACACACACACACACACACACACACAAAGGGCATTTCTTAAGGCCTGGCCAGGCAGAATGTGGCCTGGCCGTCCGGCCTGTGGCCTTGAACCGCAGCCGGCAGGCCGCACTATTGAATCGCTCGTTACCGTATGGTGGCGGTCACACAGAGTGCGGCTCTGAAGCACCGGCCGCCGGACTGCCGCACTGGCTGCCGCCGGGTTGTCACAGATTACAGACTCGCCACAAGCCGGAGTGGCTGCTCGCCTCTTGGTGGATTCAACTGCTCTGTTGTCACGCTGGAAGCAGCGGTGTCAGGCAGTTTTTGTCTTGCAGCTCGTAGTGCACGCATTGTGGACACAGAAAGACTTATAGAGGTGGTGAGATAATACAACTTTTCGTATGATGCACCCAACCCTGATTATAAGAACATTCTGAAGAAGGCTGAAGCTTGGCGGGATATAGCTGCTAAACTGGATCAAAATGATAAATATATTTGCAAAATTTTAAGTTCCACAGAAGCAAAAATGCAGTAAAGTACATTATTAAGTACAGGAATTCATCTTGTGTATATTACAACTTAAAGCATCTGGAAGTATGTAAGCAAGAATGCCAATTAAAATGGAAAACTACACATAGAAAGTGGAAAGAGAAATGAAAAGAACAATCACCTTTGTTAAAATCTGTCTTGATGTATGGTAATTGTGTTCCATTTAAACGATAATTCATTGTCTCTCCTCACGTCGTATATTTTGAGGTTGTGTGTTATTCCCATGTTTGTTTTTAACACTAACAACAGAAGATGTTATTCCACGCAACTCTTTCATAATACAAATTAAAGTAATATTTCCGATATTATGAGAAATATATTTCACATAATTTTGCCAATGATCCAACACATTGTTGTTTGCTTAACATTTACAGTCACTAAAGAATTTACTGGCTGAGTTCTGTATGAGTAAAACAGAAATAGGATATTGTATGTAGCTCCACAGAGGTGTCATTTGGTTATTCTGTTACCCAAATGTGATATTGTAGTAACAACGAAACTGCCCTTTATTGAAAATGCGACATGTCTTGCTCTGCAGTTAATTACGTTATGAGATATTACAGTGTATGTCTCAATGGCTACGACAGGCTCAGCTTGTTAAGGGTTCACATGGATCATACAAATGCTTATATAGTTTGATATTTTAATACCCATTGCTTTACTGCCATGAAATGGTAGAATGTTCTACTTCAGGTGTAAATTCTACCGTTCTGGATTTATCAACTTGCCAAGTATGTGAAAAAAAACCTTTGATGACAAAGAAAATAATTACTGCCTAGAATAATTGAAAACCGTCACAAGACGAATACTCAATACGAGAGGGCCATATACGGAAAGAGAATTTCGTATATGAATGGGAATAGTAGCATATCATAAGAGGCATTTTCATATGATATTAACATTAGAGATCTCTCTGCGGCAGATGTCTGAAGTGGAAACAATCACATTCAATCATTATTTTCTTTAGACGTTCTACAAGAATACATTACCGGTACACTTGTTCATTTGCAGCCGAGACTTTGAAAACGAAGTGGAGTAACTTGAGAGATGCCTACGTCAAACACAAGACGACGGTAAAAAGTACCACTGGCCAGAGCTTGAAACGGTACAGATCACGGCCGTGGAGTGAACACATGAGGTTCATGGACTGTGCTCTGGAAGCACGACCAACAACATCAAATATTCCGTGCTCAAGAGAGGCAGTCACAAGTGACAGCGAAAGACACTCGCAGTCACGTGAACACTTATCAGACTCCATAATTTTTCTGAGCCAGAGTTGCTAACACGTGAGTATGAAGGAGAATCTCAGGAGCAGTGCACAGAGGTTTTGGAAAAATCTTCAGCACGAAAGAAGCCAACCGTTAAAAAAAAAAGCAGGGGCCAAGTCCTGATGTTGAGTGCATAATTAGTTACTCACAAAAGAAACATCAGTACAAGGATAAGCATGTCGAAGCTGATCATTTATTTTTAAGCTATGCAAAAAAATACAAACGTCTTACTACAGTTAGATCACAAGCCAAGCTTAAAGTGCAACTGGCACAGTTATTTGCGAAGGTTGAGCTCGCAGAGTTCGATGAGCAACAGCCAACGCATGTCTCAGTAGCTTCTGCCCACGCTGATTTCCGTGAACCCGCTGCATTTGGTGGTGCAAATACTGGCACATCATCTGACGATGTAGGTCAGGACATAAATCCTGATAAAATCACCCTCACACAACTTTGAGCACTTCAGATTTTTCACATGTCAGGTAAGAGCACCTACGGTGACAGGTCACCTCAAGTCGACATACAATTTTAAAATGTTTGAAATAAAGAAATGAAGTAACATAGAAGGCTGTGCTTTTAAGATACATTGTTGTTATACATTGTTTAACCATGGTATCTACAAAGTCACAGAGAAAGCATCGTGGTTTTGGGAGGGAAAAGCCACATTTGTTATGACCTGCACTGTAGACAGAAGCAAGAAGCAAATCTTAAGGAAACGACAAGCAGGTACGTTTCACTCAGTGTGTCTCAACTTCTTTCTGCATGTGTTAGATTAATTATTTTCTATTACTGAAAAGACTTTATTATTGCCTTTGTTTCGTTGAGCGTGGGGTAGTAGCCTCTCCCCGATGTTATTCAATCTGTATACGGAGCAAGCAGTAAAGGAAACAAAAGAAAAATATGGAGTAGGAATTAAAATCCATGGAGAAGAAATAAAGACTGAGGTCCGCCGATGACACTGTAATTCTGTCAGAGACAGCAAAGGACTTGGAAGAGCAGTTGAACGAAATGGACAGTGTCTTGAAAGGAGGGTATAAGACGAACGTCAACAATTAAATCAGGTGATGCTGAGGGAAATTAGATCAGGAAATGAGACACTTAAAGTAGTTTTGCTATTTGCGGAACAAAATAACTGACGATGGTCGAAGCAGAGAGGATATAAAATGTAGACTGGCTATGGCAAGGAAAGCATTTCTGAAGAAGAGAAATTTGTTAACTTTTAGTATAGATTCAAGTGTCAGGAAGTCGTTTCTGAAAGTATTTATATTGAGTGTGGCCATGTATGGAAGTGAAACGTGGACGATAAATAGTTTGGACAAGAAGAGAATAGAAGCTTTCTAAATGTGGTGCTACAGAAGAATGCTGAAGATTAGATGGGTAACTCACATAACGAATGAGGAAGTACTGAACAGAACTGGGGAGAAGAGGAATTTGTGGCACAACTTGACTAGAAGATCGGTTGGTAGGACATGTTCTGAGGCTTCAAGTGATCACCAGTTTATATTGGAGAGCAGTGAGGAGGGAAAAAATCTAAAGGGATACCAAGAGATGACTACACTAAGCAGATTCAGAAGGTTGCACAGGACAGTAGCATGGAGAGTTGCATAGAACCAATCTTTGTACTGAAGATGACAACAGCAGAAACAGCAACATATTAAATGTTTAATTTTACATACAGTGGTAAAAATGTTACCTAAAAACATTCATAGGTAGTATTTTAGGGTCTTAGTTCTAAATATCCTTCCAGAAGGATGGTAGGATTATGTGACATCTTTCCTGTTTACTTGCAGGAAAAGGATTACACTAAATGAACCATACGAAATTCTATACAGCAATGATGATTTACCAAATAATGATGTAGATGTGACCCTAACTCTTCCTCTGAATGCCACAGGTGGAATTACTGACAAAGATTCAGGTGCACAGGATAATCCTTGTATAGATAACTTACCTGAGAGTCAGATAAATGCAAATGTTTTGATTACTGACCCACATACAGTTTTCGACTGACTTTAGATTCACCAATGGAAACAAATTCTTTTCAGAAAGAACAAATACCTGGTACATCTTCAGTGTCTAGCAACAACAGAAATGATACTGGTAATAATCATCAGATTTCTAAGGAAGCTACGCATTCTTCCTCAAAAAAATATAAACAGGATTCTGTTTCAAAATGCAATTATATGAAAGAAAAAAGTTTTAACTGGACAAAGGACGGCATTCCTGAATCAACTGTAGAATGGCCTCTAATGAAAAATGAACCTAACAAAAACGGTACGAGTCCTTTAGAACACTACGAAACTTTTTTTGATGAAGAGGTTATTAGCCTGAAGGTTACATATACTAATCAGAATGCAGTGAAAAGAAAGAGATTGGGCGACTGCACTGAAAATGAAATGCAGGTTTTTATAGCTGCTGTTCTCCTTAGTGTGTATATTGTGGTCCCGAGGAGAAAGATTTACTGGCAAGGAAAAACTGACAGCCACAATGAACTTGACTCCAATGCCATATCAAGGGACCGATTCGATTTTATTATGAACGATCTTCATGTTTGCAACAATGATGAACTGGATCCAAATGATAGATTTGCAAAAAATCAGTAGATTGTTATCCACGCTCAATGAGAGATTTATAGTACTGCCACCACATGTGCGCCATCATTCAGTTGAGTCGATGGTGCCATATTTTGGACGACGTGGGGGTAAACAGTTCATCGAAGGTAAATAATTCGTTTTAAAAAATTACATTACGTCCGAATAATTCCAAGTGTTTTCATAATGGTATATGTTTCAGGAAAACCAACTCAATATGGATATAAATTCTGGTGTGGAGGTACCAGCAATGGATATGTAATATGGCTCGAACCTTATCAGGGAGCTGGAACTTGCAACGGAAAGTATGAGGGCAAGGGTCTGGGGTATGGAGTTACATGCTGAAAAGCTGCTGCAAAATATTCCACACCGATTTTGATTTTTCTTTGGCAACCTGTTTGCCAGCGTTCATCTTCTGCACGATCTCAAGAAAAGAGGCATTGAAGCTACTGGGGCAATCCACCAGAACAGAATACCTAAAAGCTGGATTTTGTCTCCACCAGAACAATTCAAGAACCGGAAAAGAGGAACACGGAAGTCCTGTTCAGATAAATATTCTGGTAAATGAAAACGTATACATTAACGAGTTATGCTCTGAAATAATTAACTTTCTTTTGTTTCAAGAATATCAATTATGTGTGATGATAACAGCGTCATTACTTTGGCTACCCATTACGACCAGGCTCTGTCACTGAGACAGGTAGGCCGATCTTCCAGGGAGAAGAGACAGAAAGTGTCAGTGCCTCTACCTCATATGGGTGGAATAGATCGTGCAGATCAAAATATATCCTCATACAGAACATCCATAAGAGGTAAAAAAGTAGTATTTTCGCATAATAGCATATCTATTCGATGTTGCTGAACAAAATGCTTGGAATCCGTACCGGCATAATGAGGAGCCAATTGATCATCTGACATTTTGTGGTGTCACCGCCAGACACCACACTTGCTAGGTGGTAGCTTAAATCGGCCGCGGTCCATTTAGTACATGTCGGACCCGCGTGTCGCCACTGTGTGATCGCAGACCTAGCGCCAACACAAGGCAGGTCTCGTGATACGAACAAGCACTCGCCCCAGTTGGACGGACGACCTAGCTAGCGACTAGATGTACGAAGCCTTTCTCTCTCATTAGCCGAGAGACAGAATAGCCTTCAGCTAAGTTAATGGCTACGAACTAGCAAGGCGCCATTAGCCTTACAGTGATTGTAATTAAAGTCTCCTGTGTATAGTCAAGAGCGATGTACCACAATGATTGATTAAAGATAAGTATTAATCCAGCTACGTACTTTTCTTCATAGCATTAATTACGTAGCCTGTTCCAGTACTTGACGCCCGTCGGCGTGTGTGTGTACGCGTGCCTTTCTTTCGGCTACCCGTCACTGTGGACTGGCTGCCTTGTCAGTCCACTTCACATTTTGGCGCCGTATTGCCACTGCCATACTTGACGGAAATAAGAGGATTGTCCAAAGCAGAGGACATCCTTCCATAGTAAATAAAACTGAATCATGCTCTGATGGGAAAGAACATTGCAAAACAAAGAAGAAAATACAACTGCAATGCAGAATGCGCAAGAAGAAGACCACCACAAAGTGCCTCAAAGTGTTATTTGGCTCTCCATGTTTCACGTTTCCTGTCTTTCCATACAAAATTGTAATTGGTGTAACATTGTTGAAAACATTTGTTGTTACAATCCTATCAAACGGTAGGCCCCTTTTCCTCCTCCTTCCTGGTGTAGCAAGAGAATAAACTTGGGAATTCTGCAGCACACTTAGCAGACCCGCAGGCGGTCGGGAATCTCGCAACAATGATGGCATAAATTCCCACCCAAATTTGAAATTACAGCTGTAACTTTATACAGCGCCACTTCCAAATGTGTCAAATTCCTGATTAATTGCGAGCACACTCCAGTCCAACCGCTGCCGTGTCTCCTGCGAATTGTTTGAGGACACAGCGCAATTGGGGTGAAATTTGAAATTCTCACTACCATTTTCGGCTACCTACAACGTAATGGATTTCCCTCCAAACGACGTAACTATGCCAGTATACAACAATAGGAGCAAAGGAAAATCCAGAAAGGGGAGAGTAGGGTTTGGAAACTGGGCGGTTATGGAATCTAATCCTGACGTCCCCACAATTTCCCGCCAAATATGCCAGTCCTAGTTACAATCAATGGGAAGCAAGGAGAAACTGTCCCAAACAGAGGGTATCAATTTAATTAATTTGTGAGTTAATTTGATAGAGCACAAATGGAATATTTCCAAGACATCCACAACTGGGGATCTACCAGGTATCTGCTACTTTGTTCACAACAAAAGATGTATTAGTGTGGTTTCCCGACAGTCATATTTAAGCCATTAGGACCACAGTATTCTGGAACAGCTCAGTCTGCTGGTCTGAGGTGCAGGAGCTACAACCGGAATAGCCACTCGAGGTGGGAATGCCTCGGCAAGGTACGCTGCCGCGAACAGAGTGGACTGCAGCTGCAGGGTGACGTGGCATCCAGATGGCCTCAAGAAATGTAGCTAGCGCGTGCTTTCGCGAGCAGAACAGCTCATTGGGCACTCCATACGCATTCCGTAACTTCAATATCGCTTGACAGGCTGTAAGGTCAGCGCGCTAATAACGGGAGGTGTGCTCTTAACGGTATTCCAGTGTATGCCCCTCGGCTGGCTCCGACTGCTGCGCGTGGCGCAGCCTGGCGATCACGAGATGTGTTTTGCACGATCTGTGACGGTGTAATTACGTGTGGTGGCTATTTCATGGCAGTATTCTTTACGACAAGTGCCGCAGCTATTTGCCTATTCCATACGCTGCAATCGATTTCCATGCAAATTGTTTATATTGCAAGATGTTGGTTTTTTTTTAACAGATGCTTGCATAAATTCAGTATAATCAATTCGCATATTTTCGTGATGGGAACAAAATGAGAGAGTTGTTTACATACTGACAACGAGGATGGCATTGCTGATCTTCAGTAATTCACGACAAGGTAATAAGCAGAGCAGAATACAGAGTTGTAAGTTTTGAAATGACACGAGAAGTGCTCAGGAGCTTTGGGGAAGGACCCTTCTTTTTTTTTTTTCTTGCATAGCCAGAGCAGGTACAGCCGAGGCCACCTGGGCAGACCACGGCTGTCGCTGCCGACGCTCCGAACTGTGAAGAAGTTCCTCTCTGACCAGTGCTAGGATTGGCCGGTACTGCCTCTACGTCCGACGTTTGGACGCTCCCTCCGACATCCGCGCCCACGCCATCTGTGCACCGCCACCGCTGTAGTTTCGCTGCCGGCCACTACACGCGCTAGCAGCACCAATAAAGGAGTGCCCGGAGCGATGGACCAAACAGAAAAAACCATCGAACCGCGGTACTACTCGACCGAGGTTCTCAACCACCTGACACTGGAAGAAAGGCAGATGCTGCGCGATGCCCTGGTCAGGGCAGAATGGAGGGCTAACACCGCGAAGAAGCCGAAGACACCCGGACGACACGACAGCGACTCCGAGGACAACTTAAAAAAACCAGACTCTTCGGAAGAATCGGACCACTCGGCAGCCGAGCTATCGGAGGCCGAATACGACGACAACAGCGCGGACATGGTCTGCGACACACCGAGCGACACGTCAACCTGTGAGCAGGCTGATGAAGCCGGCTTTCAGCTAGTCACTAACAAGAGGCGACGGAAGAAACCCAGCCAGTCTGCGACCGCAAACGGAGACAACGACGACCCGAAGCGCGCAAAGACCGAACCACCCGCGTTTGCGGTACCAGTCAGCAACGCGTACACCGCACTCGCGGACCAGACCAACGACCAACCGGACGCCCAGCAGAGCCAGCCACCACCAACGGCAGCAGGAAGACCGCCCCCCTTGGTGGTGTACCATACAAATGACTACCTCCGCTTGAATGCAGAGATTAAGAAGCATATAGAAGGCGAGCTCCGCGCCATATACAAGGGAGACCATATAAGGTACCATTTCACCTCGATCGAAGACTACAAGAAGGCCAACACCCTCCTAGAGCAAAATCACATGCATTACTTCACCCATCAGATGCCGGAGGACAGAAGCCTGAAGGTGGTCATCAAGGGCATACCAGAAACGGTGCCACCGCAAATTCTCGTCAACGTGCTCCTAGACAGAGGATACGAAGTAAAAGATATACACCAATACAAGCAGAGGAACGAGGAAACCAAGAAACTGGAACCCATCCCGGTCTACGTGGTGTCGCTGCCAAAGGAGAGGAAATCAGAAAAAATATACAACGAAAAACTAATGCTCGACACGAAAGTACGAATTGAAAATTACGAGCCGCGCGATGGTGGACCCCAGTGCAAAAATTGCCAACGCCTGCGACATACAGCCAAGTACTGCAAGCTGCCGCCAAGGTGCGTGAAGTGCGCCGGCCCGCATCCCTCAGCAGCCTGCACACTGCCACAGGCGGAACCATGCACATGCGTTCTATGCGGTGCAAAAGGCCATCCAGCAAATTTCAGAGGTTGCCCAGAGTTCCAGAAAACACTAAAACCTTTCAGACCGAGAATAAACCTCAGGGGAACACAACCAAGCCGCCCAACAACAACAGCAGGACTGCCACCACCACCAGCGCCAGCAAACACGGCAAGCAACTTCCCTCCTCTCCGACAGCGACAGGCGACCCGAACTGCAGCTTGGGGCCGCCAACCAAACCAAGACCAAAATCAAACAGAGCAAGACCAACCAACCACAGGATCATTCAGTGACGCAATCAAGAAGATCACGTCTCTGGTGTCGTCCTTCTTCAAACCAGACACGTTGACTAAAATAAAGAAGACCGTCGAAGACATCAAAAACGCCAACGACCCACTCTCAAAGATACTCGCGCTGGCCCAAGGAGTAATCTCGCTGTTTGAATAGCATGGGAAACGGACCAACACGAGAAATCAACGCGGCCACATGGAACGCAAATGGCCTAAAAGGCAAGAAAATAGAACTGAAACAGCTTATAACAGCCCACAATATCGACATCCTACTCGTAAATGAAACGCACCTGAGAGATAATGAGCCATACAAACTACGCTACAAGATACCAAAGAGCTATATAGAGTAGACAGATTAGTCAAAAACCCTGCCAAAGCATCATATCTAACAAACAGACAACATAGGTCGGCTAAGGGCTCCTGAAGCCCAGGGAAGCCTGTCCCTTCAAAAGTAATTCCATTGTTTGTAAATAAAGAATGTAAAAAAATAACCTGTCTCCTGTACACGGCGAGGCGCATAAGCGCCGGGCCTGCATCACACAAACAGACAAAAAACAGCGATACGGACGCACGCGCCGAGCGCTCCGCTCCCCTCCCGAGGCCGCCAGTGCGCTTCCGACTGCTCCAGCGGACAGGGCCGCGTCCCTGCACGCTAACAGGGTCGAGTCGAGTACGTCAGAGGCGCTACCGAGCGTCTCTGATAGTACTCCTCCCCCTACGAGCGTCGACGGTAATAGTATGAACCGTGCTCACGCTTATCGCGTCACCCGCGAAAGTGAAACAGTTCTCACAATCTCTCGCGAGTGTTGTGCGTCGTTGCAGCAGCCGCTGGAGACGCCAGTGGACGGACGTCACCACCGTGCAGCGACGAAGCACTCCGGCTTCTAGTGAGACTCATGCCGCACGCAGCCGCTGCACCCCTCGGAGACGACACAGAAAACGTGGAAGAGGAAGAGGAAATGCAGACGGAGCAGACACCGGCGAGCTCCCAAGTAACAACGTCACGTGCCTCGAGGAAGAGGCAGAAATCTGACGGCGACGCCTCAGCCCCGGACGTGCGCAAATTCCGCAAGGAAAACGCGCAAAACAGCACGAAAATCGGGACAAAAATTATTCGCCGCCGCCGAGCGCGGTATCCTGAAGCGGACAATGACGGCTTCGAAACCGCTACGAAGACCGCAAAAGCACCACGTCAGCCGACAGCTTCCAAGTACTCAGTGACTCGGAAGACGAGGAGCTGACACTGCCACCACCGCAACAGAGACACACGCCGCCGCCGCCGCCGCCGCCGCCGCCGCCGCCGCCGCCGCTCGTGATCAAATTCGTAGGCCACTTTCGCGAGTTCCAAAACGTGCTCAACCTGCTAATAGGCAAGGGCAATTACACTGTTAACGTGTCAGTCTAAGTGAAAACCACTGAACACTACATAAAAGTGAGCGAAGAGTGCACCAAACGCGGCCGCAATTTCTACACTTTCAGCGCCAATAGGAAGAAGCCAATTAAGGTAGTCTTACGCAAAATACCACGGAGCATGAAGCCTGAAGAGGTTAAGGAAGACCTTGAGCAGATCAGTTACTGTGTCGATGAGGTAACATCGACACACCAAAGGCCGAAACCCTCTATTCCTTCTCATTGCGGCCAATAACGCAGAAAACAGGAAGCTTTTTCAACTTTAACGCATAGGCAACATCGAAGTTATTGCAGTGCTTCGAAACAAAGCGGTGTACACTCAAGTGTTTCCGCTGCCTTGAAGTTCGGCACTCCACGAAATACAGTGGAATGCTCGAATTTTGCGTCAAGTGCGGTGAACAGCACGCCACTGAAGGATGTGAAAAATTGGAGTGCCACACAAAGACTTCACGCCTAAGTGCAAACTCTGTGCCGAAGAACATTGCACCAATTATAGAGGATGCACAAAACAAAGCATTCGCGGTCCACGCCTGCGGAAACGACACATAGCAGTGCAGAGTTCCGACGGGAAACTCTCACCCACGTGGAGCCCCAGTGCCCGCCAACAGCCAGACAAAGAGGAGAGGCGGCCGCGCAGCCGGAAGAACGCATTCCAGAGCGGACGTCAACACCGGCCAGCAGCAGGGGAACTCCAACACCCGTAACAAAGAGCTGCAGCGGCCCCACAGGCATCCGCAGAACACCACCCCAGCAGCAAAAGGACCGCAGGGGGCGGCACGGCTGTTTACATCCGACACTCCATACGACACCACCGTGTTCCCATGCTCGAAGCAGCCGCCATTGCAGTCGACACCGGGCATGGAAGAATCACTCTCTGCGCCGTCTACAGCCACCACGCAGTGCACTGGACGCAGAAGATGCAAACACGCTCCTGTCCCTCCCAGGCAACATCATACTGTGAGGCGACTGGAACGCGAAACGCGCTGCATGGAACAGCCGCATCACCGACACCAGCGGTTGCCGATACAACGCGCGGTCCAACGACACGACGCAATCGCCGTGGGGCCACACGAACTGACCATCTACGCAGCAAGAGGGCATGAAGACGTGCTGGATTTCATCATCCTGAAAGGAATCCTACATGTGGCAGTCAGCACCTGGATGGCACTTTCCTCTGACCAACTGCCGGTGATCTTTACGCTCGACACGGAAATAATGCCGATGCGACGACATGGACTCGACCTCAGGAGCATCAACTGGGAAGAGTACCACGAAAATGTTGCAGATGCGCTGGAGACAATACCTGACGTTTACGCTGAAGATGCAGAAGTCTCACTACAACACCTGACACGAGCCATTACGGAGGCAGCAACAGCCGCAACACCTGCAAGGCGCCAGGCAGCAGACGAACACACGCTGCGCATTCTCCCACAACACATTCGAGACCAAACAGCTGCCAAAGACAGACTGCAACAGGAATGGCAGCTGACAGAGGACCCAGGCACAAAAAGGCAGCTAAACAGGATGTGTCGCCACATAAAGGCCGACGTGGACGCGCACGGGAACACCGAGTGGGCCTCCAAAGTTGAAGAACTCAGCATCGAGGACGGGACGGCGTGGAAGACAATGAAAAACTTCCTCCGCCGCACTCAGCCCATCCCACCTCTTCAATTGGGCAACAGATTTGTCATCGAACCAGACGCCAAGGCAAACGCGCGGACACATCCGCTGCAAATTTCACATTAATCAACGAGCCCATTGACGAACAACACGTTCGCCTAGTAGCTGATCGCCTCCCCGCATTTCTCTGCAAACGTGCGGCGGACAACCAGATCCAGCCCGTCTCGCCGGAAGAGGCTCAGCTGCAACTTCGCCACCTGCAACGCAAGAAAGCGGGCGGACCAGTTAACATCACCAACATATTGCTGAAGCAGCTTCCCGACACCACAGCACACCATCTTGCGACGACCTTCAACGGGATACTGCGCACCAGTGTGTAACCAGCCTGTTGGAAGCATGCGGAGGTAGTTGCACTTCCCAAGCCAGGGAAGGACACTCGCTTGGCTAAACACTACTGCCCCATCAGCCTCCTGCCAGCAACATCAAAAGTCTTTGAAAGGCTCTACCTGGTCCGCCTGCTGGCCCACATAAACGCCGAGGCACTCCTCCCTGAAGAGCAGTTCGGGTTTTGACGGGAACACTCGACGACGCACCAGCTGCTGCACCTGACGGAGGAAGCGTTCGGAGCTGTTGACCGACGTAAGTATTTGGGCGCTCTTTTGCTGGACGTGTCTCGTGCCTTTGACTCCATGTGGCATGACGGCCTTCTGTACAAGCTACTTGTGCTAGGGGTACCTATGTCGCACGTGAGGCTCCTGCACAGCTATCTGCAGGACAGGACGTTTCACGTCCGTGCAGCCAATGGAATTTCCACGGAGCGCCGAATAGTTGCGGGTGTACCTCAAGGCTTGATCATCGGTCCGACGCTTTACTCCCTCTACACCGCCGACCTGCCACGCACAAACCGCCTCCAGACGGCACTTGACGCAGACGACACGGCGCTCTACAGCAGCAGCTGGAGCATTGACATCTTGCAGCGGCTTCTAAAGGCAGCCACCGATGAGCTCACGGAGAGGGCAAAGAAGTGGTGCCTCGCCTACAATGGCGAGAAGAGTCAGGCAATCATAATAGCAAATCGCCCCTTCCGCCACGACGTGCCAACAGTCTCGGTGTGTGGAATGCCAGTCGAGTGGAACGACACAGCAAAGTACTTAGGCATCACATTAGACTGGCGGTTCACATGGTGGCAACACGTGGAAAACATCAGGGGCAAGGCACTGGGTAGATTGAGGCTGCTCTATCCAGTGCTCAACCCCACGTCAACACTGCCAGAAGACGTCAGTCTCACGCTGTACAAGGCCGCCATACGACCGCTGACTGAATACGCCGCGGTCGTGTGGGGAAACACGGCCAATATAAATCTAAAGTGCCTGCAGATGATACAAAACAGGGCACTACGACTGGCACTACACCTGCCCAAGGACTTCCCCACTGAGGGGCTCCACCGCGTCGCTGCCGTCAAGCTTCTAAGTCGGCATCCTCTTGTGCGAACTTCCAGCAGGGACCCACCAGAACTTGACAGACATCTTTAACACGATCCTGCGTACGGGGATCTACCCTTCCGCGTGGAAACATGCGGAAGTGGTAGCAATCCCCAAGGCAAACAAGGACCCCAGACAGGCGGCATCCTACCGTCCTGCTAGCCTCCTCCTGACGCTGTCTAAGGTCTTCGAGTGGCTATACGCAAAGCGGCTCCTCAGGCACGTGGAAGCTGAACATCTGCTTCCAGACGAACAGTTCGGTTTTCGCAAGGGACACTCCACCGTGCACCAACTATTGCGACTCGTGGAAGAGGCCATGCAAGCCCTGGAAAACCGGGAATACCTAGGGGCAGTGTTTCTGGACATTTGCAGGGCATTCGACTCGGTGTGGCATGACGTCCTCGTGTACAAATTTTTGTGCACGGGATCCTGACGCCACATGTGATGCTACTGAAATCATATCTAGAAAACCACACATTCCACGTGCGCCTGGACGAGGGAGTGTGTACACAACGCCCAATTCAGGCTGGAGTGCCGCAGGGGTGCGTACTCGGACCCCTGCTGTACTCCCTTTACACTGCAGACGCTCCGCGGGTGGCTGAAGTGTCGCTGGCGCTATATGCCGACTATACAGCGCTACTCGTCCATAGCACGAACATTCTCGAAATGTGACGACATCTCCAGCTTGGTTGCGAAGCACTAGGAAGATAGTCCACTAATTGGCGGTTCAAATTCAACGCCGTGAAGAGCCAAGTGGTCATATTTACAAAACGACTGCTTCCACCTGATCTAGAGCCGGTCACGAACGTGGGAGGCCCCGTCCCATGGTGCAAGACCACTAAGTACCGCGGGGTTATCCTCGATCAGAGGCTGACGTGGCGCCCCCAAGTTCAAGGGATAAAGGGTAGAGCTATAGGACGTCTACGGGCCCAATACCATCTACTCAATCAAACCTCGACACTTCCCCCTCGCCACGGCATCACCCTATACCTGGCACTGGTCCATCCAGTGCTAAAGTATGCAGCCGTGGTGTGGGGCTATGCAACTGAGACACATATTGCTGAGCTCCAGAGGGTGCAAACCGGGTACTCCAGCTCGCCCAACTACATGAGCAGACTGGGACCCCGCTGCTCAAGGACCATTTCCGTCAATCGGCAAGACTGTTTTACCAAGAGACCGATCGGTCACAGAACAGGCTCATACAGGCACTGGGCCACAATATCCACCGCAGGCCGACTACACGTTGGCCTGACCTGTTGCGAGCCTAAAAAAAAACTCTTAACAGTCAAGGGATGCAATGCATCCGACAGGCCAGTCCGAGTAAGTCAGTTCCCTCAAATGCCATAAGTTGTGATATGCAGGAATAGCGCTAGACGCTCACCCTGCCATACCACGAGCCAAGGGCTGCTCATAAGGAAAAGTGAGTGAGTGACCAGCGCCAGAAGCCAGTAGGAAGCCGCAGTAGCCACTTCGGTGGCTGAAGCCATCTCGCCGCCCCTCTCACCTTTCTCCAGGGGTCGCTCCCCAGACAACACTTGCATCGCACATAGAGATAGGCAAGGAGGAAGGTTGAGCTGCACAAGGGAAAGAACATGCCGAGACTCCGCTACGTGAGGCGTCGAGCTATGCTCCGAGATCGGTACCTTGAGGCAATCTACTGAAGACTTGCTGCACCATCGAAGAACTGAAGATTTCCTGACTGCAGGAAAACATCAGCTTCAGTGAAGAACCGAACAGCTCCAGTGAAGAAAATTCCTGCTTGCAGGAAAATCCGCTTGCCACCTTTAGGCAAAGCGAAAATTAAGAGCAACACTGTCGTGAAGAGTCCTTGACTCACAGCTCCCAGTGTGCCAGGCACACGAAACTTTTCTTCCAGCTGCACACAGGAATTGATCAATATCAATTGCTATTGCGCCTATGGACGCTAGGGATCGCCGTTACCCAGGGCCACCTTCACATGGGACCAGTCCGCGGTGACTGGATTAGCTTTCTATCCTCTTTCACCCACTTCCACGCGCCCCAAAGATGCATAGGAACACGCACACACACCCTCATCAGGCAGTGCCACCTCCCATCCCCAAGGACTACCTGGAAGACACAGAAGAACTGCAGATCCCGCTGAGGGATGCAGCCACCAGGTCGACGAGCAGGTCGTCCAACAGGAGCAACAGCTCTTCCAGGCCGCCATCCAGGAGCGATGGCCCATGCAGGCCACCATTCAAGAACGACGGTCCATCTGGGGCGCCCCGCAAGGCCGACACCCTGCCCCAAGCTGCCCAGGCTGCATAGTGGGCAAACCGGGATAGGTCACAAGGAGCCACCGCCGGCCACCAGGAGATGGAATATGAGGAGGAATCCAGAAAAAGGAAGAAGGACGACTCGCCAACAGCCCCCACCCCCACTCCCAGCAAACCAGGAAGGAAGCGGACAAAGGACACCACAGACGAGGAAGACTTCACAAGAGCCACCCACATCGTCCCAACCAGACAACTGAGAACTGCTGCAGCAACAGCAACCCCCATCAACAACACATTCCAGGTGCTACAGACGATTGACGGACTGGCACAGCCACCTCCGCCACAAATGGGGAAAGCAATAATACCTTTCTTCATCAGCGAAGAGTTAAATCAAGAAACAAAAATCAGTTTATACAAGGCACCAGTCCTCCCACCTCTTCTTTATGGTAGCACTTGTAATGGTACTTGAATTACGTAACCATTACGGCACCTCACCTCAACCTCTCAATACCAGCAATATTCTACTGTGTTTCTGAAAAATATTTCTGTGATAACATTCAGATTTGATTTCATTAATGTAGAGGTACTTCGATACATCGATATGTTTATATTGCACTGATATTATTCTTGTGTCTATTCTTTATTTTGTTACTATGATCTTTGACGTACTTGTAGCTCTGAATTTTGGGCGCGTAAGCGGTTATCAGAGAGTCAAGTCTTGGTCGTCATGTTGAAAAGACGCAAATTGTAGTCAGTTTATGAAATGTGAACTTTAACAGCGAGGAAGATATTTTCAAGTATGTTTTATACTGTGAAGTGATGTTGCAACAAAAGTAATAAAAAAGAAGTGTAACTTAAATTCGGAGTGCTGATTACTTTTTTACATCACCATTGTCCTAACTTGCAAAAGTTTAATCTTCAAGAATGGTTTATGAAACACGTCTATAAAACTTCTGAATATCGCAGAATAACACCTAGGCCTCTTTGCATCCGAGCTTGGAATCATCACTATCTAGATTTTCGACGATTGAGCCACGAGTTCACAACGAGACCAGCTTGGGAAACACGAAAAGATGAGTGCCTAGTTTATCCATTATTTCAAGAAATGACTTTATTAACTGTGCTTTAGTGATACCTGCCACATAATTTAACTTTGTTGTTGCCCAAAAATGCAATATTTAGTAGCGTGACCAACACTACAATCATAATTTAATTTTGACCTTTGTTGTGGTGGGGTTGTTAGACACTGCATGGGGGATAGCCTCCAACACTCAATTAAAATCCCTGCAAGTAGTTCAGAACAAAGTCCTAAGATGGACCCTTCGCCCCGCCCCACCCCCCGGGAAAGCATTCAAGCGCTTTACACAGCCACCAACATGGAAACACTAAAAACTGCCATTAAGAATAAGGCCGAGAAACTATTCAACAAAATAGACAGCCTAACAGACACCATCCCACAACTGCGAGATTTAGGAGTCGCCCAACCCCAACCTGGACACCGCTTCAAGGTCCCAATGTGCTAGCTGGCACGGTAGCTCAGCGTGTTCGGTCAGAGGGTTAGCTGCCTCTGTAATAAAAAAACTGAGTTAATGGATCAACGACGAACTGAAATGGATGTCTTGTGACATCCGCCCAAGCAGATGCAACGAACGAAAACGAACGAAATGAGATAATAAAAAAAGTGCTTGAGAAACGAAATAGATTAGACACCCATTAAGAGAGGCCCATTCACCTAATATAGAAAAAGAAATTTAGTACTGTATAATGACCAAAGAAGGTCGGCTAAGGGCCCTGAGGCCCAGGTACGCCAGTCCCTTCACATGTAAATAAATATTGTAAAACCCTTACCTCACAAATGTGCACGGTGAGTTGCACAAGCTGCGGGCTTGCAGACAAAAAAAACGTCAGACCACGCCACGGCACACGCGAATCGCCGCTCCGGCAGTGAGCAGTGATGTCGTGGGCATGCCCGGAGTTTCGACCCCCCAACTATGACGACTGGAGATGCTGGCGTGGCAAACCACCGTTCGGAGGAGCGCGCTCCTCCGGCGACCCCGTCTGACCCGCCGCCTGCAACGACTCGGCCATCGACCGTGGACTTCGAGTCAGGAGGAGAAGACGACGACATCGTCACGGATACGGACGACTTCCTGCCAGAGAAGAGTGCGCAACGGACGGCGGCCAGCGCACCACAACACCGTCGCAAACGGCCGATTTCCACGGCTCAACACGTCGCTAAAAAGGCACCCAAGAAGAAGAGGCAGCCAACTGTCTCAACCACAGGAGGCAGAAGACGAGCCATCCCAGATGACAGCGTGGCGGCGCCACCTGGACAACCGTCACGTCTCGACGCGTGGCCAGACCCAGTGCGACGCCTTCCCTGCCTCCCGCATCGACTGCAAACCTCTTCGGCGCGCTTGCAGACGACGAGATGCAGGAGCAGTCAACGTCCTCGCAGACGGCGCCCACGACCGCTGCAGAATCCGGCTGCTCGGACGATGAAGGAGAGACAGTCCCCACCACCGGGCGGTCTCATCGACGGCCGCCGCCTATTGTCTTTGAGGTGGCCAAAGACTACAAGGGCTTCCTGCAGCTCGTGAGACAGTGGACGACTGCAGACTTCACCTTATGAGCTGTCTCAGGGAACCTTGTACGGCTGCGAGTGTCGAACACGCAGGACTACATCGAGGTGACGACCGAAGCGTCGATCCAGCGCCAGCACTGGTATTCGCACGCCGCCATCCCCGAGAGGCTGCTGAAGTCGTCAAGGGTTTCCCTTGGTGGCTGAGCCGGATCTGCTCAAAGAAGAGCTGGCGGAGCTCGATTTCCACGTCCGAAACGTGACGCGGGTCAAGTCTCACCTCACACACGAGGAGTCACCTCGCTGCTGGTGACCGCCACCGATACACCAGAGAACAGGCGGCTCTACGAGCTGAACAGGGTGGCCAACACCACGGTCACCACGGAAAGCCTAAAACAGAAGAGAGGACTGGTCCAGTGCTTCCGCTGCCAGGGGGTGGGACACGCGGCACGCCACTGTTCCTTTCCCGAGGCACGTGTGAAGTGCGCCGGCGCCCACGCAAGTAGGCTCTGTCACTTCCAATATCGCACGCACCGAAGTCAGCGAACTGCGGCAGCCCGCACGTGGCGAGCTATCGTGGCTGCAAAGTATTCAAAGCCGTGGTTGCTCGCCAGTGCGGGCAGCAAGCACAGAAGACTGCCAGACTCTCCCTCGGCCGTCCGCGCCCAGGCGGAAAACAGACGGGGCGGCAGGCAACAACGACAAGGAAGGGTTGGAGTCCCTTAACGATCGTAGTGTGTGTGGAAGCCTTGTGCGACTCGCCGCTATCGAGAGCTACGAAAACTCAAGGATTCACTTGCTTTTTAGCGAGTGCAAAGCAATTTGTCGTGTTATAGGGCCGACATAGAGAGCAGGCTAGATAGTGCGGACTAGCCGCACCTGTAGGATGGATAGAGTAGGGGACGACGAGGAGCCAGGGCCCCACCCGCGGGTGGCCAGCCCGCGTCCCTCTGGGCCAGAACAGACGCACAGGGCCGAGGCAGATCTCGCGAGTAGGACCACTCAGGGCGCTCGACCGCGACACCCCGCCCCATCGGCCCCCACACCTGAAGACTTACGCACTGCAATGATCCAAGAGAAACTTGAACAACTCCGCCGCGACCGCGACGCACGAGCAAAGGAATTCGCAAGAAGACGGGATCAAGACGGCCCATCCACCAGTGACAACTCAACTTCTGACGAATACAGGACAACGAGTCGAATTCCGACTGCTCAACATCAAGTCATGGACTATCAGGATGAATCCAGCGACTCTGATGCACCATTCCAAGAAGTCAGACGCCGCCGGAAAGGCACCAAACGCAGGAAAGCCGAAGAAACCACACCGCTGCAGACAGAATCACGAACTGTACCTACCACCAACTACTATGAACCATTACAGCAACCAGATACAGCACAGGAAGACCCAACACCAGCCTCAGCCTAACAACACCACTACTCAGGATACCCCAGCTCCACCGCCGCCGAAGCCGAGAATACCACCTGTCACTATCAACTGCACCGGAAAATATCTGGAACTCAACACTCAGTTAAGAAAAGGAGATAAACGGACCACTCAAAGCGATCTACAAGAACAATCAGATTAAATACCACTTTGAAACGCTGGCGGACCAACGAGCAGCGCTTGATTACCTCCATTCCATCAACATGCCATATTTCACCCACCAAGCAGCAGAAGACAGAACTCCAAGTGGTCCTCAAGAACATCCCTGAGGAAATTACCGAAGACGAACTCGCCGCCGAACTTCCCCACATGCAGTTCACGGTCACAAACGTCCACCAGTTCAAGAAACGCGACCTAGCCTCCAAGAAACTGATCCCACAGTCGGCTTACTGCGTTACTCTACCACATTGACAGAAAAGCCGCACCATCTACGATGTACAATATCTCTTCCACACCAGAGTAAAGGTTGAAGACTACAAGCCACTTGACGGGCCTGCCCAGTGCAAGAAATGCCTCAAATTCAACCACACTGGCCGGTACTGTCAGATGACGGTCAGGTGTGTACGCTGTGGCGGCCACCACCACGCAAAGGACTGTTCCAAGCCACGCACAGAGCCACCCATCTGCTCCAACTGTCGCCAAGAAGGCCACCCTGCCACTTGGCGTGGTTGCCCTGAATTTCAGAAGGCGATACACGCCTACCAACTGCGACCTCCACCATCCAAGGAGCCACAACAACCACCACAGCCGTCGTTTGCGGCGACACCGAAGGATTTCCCATCTCTCCGGACCCCCTGGACGGCTGCATCGTCCCTATTTCAAGCACCCCCCCCCAACAACCAACTCGCCAGAAAAACACGGCGCGCCAACGTCTGCAACATCTTCGCCAGCGACAACAGCAGCAACGATCCATGGAGAACGCCCTCGGTCTGTCCGATATTATCGCCGCACTTTCCAACATTGGGTCAATAATAAATTTACTAAAAACCAAAAACGTCTTTGCCATCATAGCAGATACATCTCGCAAATTCAACGACGCACCGGATCTATTATCCAAACTACTCACTCTACTTGAAGGAATCATGGCCTTTTTCACCGACTAATATGGATCAAGAGCGCCATCGACACAGAAACCTCACATTCTGCTTTTTTAACGCCAACGGCGTCGCTCCCAAGAAAGTAGAACTCACCGACTTCGTCGAACGACACAAAATTGACGTCCTCCTACTGACAGAAACGCATCTGCGACCCACCCAAGCCATCAACATTCGCAATATGGTGGGCTATCGCACGGACCGCCACAATCGGCGAGGCGGAGGCACAACAATTTACCTCCGATCTTCACTCACTCTCTCCCTCGAATCCTTGCCAGAAATGACGAGTCTCGAAGCCACTGCACACACGGGAAGCTTACGTTCGTCGCCACCTACTTGAGCCCTGGTGCGGCCTTCACGGATGAAGACTTCATCTCTATCTTTGATAGATACGACAGAATCCTCCTTTGCGGGGATCTTAATGCGAAACATGTAGCTTGGAACTCGCGGCAGACAAATGTCAAAGGAACCCGTCTGTACGATCTTGAAATTCGGCTCCAAGCATTCACCCAAGGTCCGGAAGAACCGAGTTAACTGCCTACTGTTCAACGCCATCAGCCAGATGTACTAGATGTGGCCATCGTAAAAAATGTGAATCCCGATCTCTCTCTCCAAACGATCAATGACTTAACTTCTGATCACCAACCTGTTCTTGGAACACGGTCTGGAGCTCTTCCAACATTGTCACCGAAAACGAAAATCAGATTGGATATCCTTCGCCAGGTGGCTGAACAACAATGTGCGCCCCACGGAGCCATTAGCAACCCCGCAGCAACTCGACGACGCCGTCAGTCGTCTGACTTCTAAAATCAAGAAAGCCGCCCACCAGGCCTCAACGAAGCTACTCCACACCATATAGCGAACCACTGCCGCCAGCACTGCAGGACTTGAAATATTTGAAGAATCGAGCCCGTAAAAAATGGCAAAAAACTCGCCACCCGGCATATAAACGCGAAATGCACCAGCTCTCCAGAGAACTCACGTGGCGTTGCAAGGAATGGCGCGCTGAACTGTGGGAGGACCGGATGGCACAAATCCAACACCTCTCGCGTGATGAATGGGCATTTATCCGTAACATCAAAAAACCCAGGCCGCCAAAAAAGTCACTCACGGATGGCACAAATCTCATCTTTGACAACCTCCAAAAGGCCGAACTTTTTGCGGATACTTATGAGACGCAATCACGCCTGAATTTTGCGGACTTTGACAACGACGAAGAAGAGGACGCGCGCACTCGGGCACAGGCGCACCGCATAAGACAACACCCCAGCAGAGACCGGCCGGAACTGACGTCGCCAAGGGAAATTCATCGCATTCTTAGGAACTTCACATCTGCTCCCGAGCCTGATGGAATTTCGATTGACCATCTAAAACACCCACCTCGGAAACCGCTAGTGCTACTCACGCGAATATTCAATGAATGCCTGCTGAAGGAACATTTCCCCCCACAATGGAAACTGGCCAAGATTATACCCATCCCAAAACCGGCTCTGAGCACTATGGGACTCAATCCCAAAACCGGGTAAGCACCTACTCCAGCCTGAGCACCACCGACCTATCAGTCTCCTTTCTACGATGCGCAAAACGTTTGAACGTATCATCCTGGCCCGTATCAAGCCGCCCCTCTTGGAAAACGACATCATTCGACCTGACCAATTTGCATTTCAACCGAAACTTTCCGCTGAAATCCAGCTGCTCCGGATTTCAGAACACCTTACAAGCCAAATCAACCTAAACCACTATACAGCAGCCATTTTCCTCGATGTACAACAAGCATTTGACAAGGTGTGGCGAGAGAAGCTCTTAAGTAAATTACGGAAGACCACCGACATCCCCAACTGTTACATCAAGATCATTGACAGCTTCTTGACCGACCGCCGTTTTTACGTCCAACAGGCCGATCAACACTCAGACGCGAAACCTCTGTCAGACGGCATACCGTGAGGATCGGTACTCTCTCCCATCTTATTCACCATCTACGTGAATGACATGCCCAAACTGCCGAACATTACGCTAGCACAATTTGCTGATGATACGGCTCTTCTTACCAGTAGCCGTTCATTAGATACGGCCGTTACCTGCTTGCAGCACCAGGTCGATATCCTCCTCTTGTGGGCGACTGACAACAAAATCACGATCAATGCACTCAAAACGAAGGCCATACTCTTCACTCGCCGGAGACCGCTTCTTCACCGGCGCCTCCACATCAATGACCATGTCATCGATTGGCCCACCACAACGAAGTACTTGGGGGTCACCCTGGACCATAAACTTACGTTTTCAGCCCACATTAACGACAAAAGTCTCAAAATCATTCGCGCCATCCATGGACTCTACCCCTTTTTAGCAAGCACAGAGCTGAATGTAGCAACGAAGCTTCGCATCTACCGCGCGACAATCCTCCCCATGACGTTATATGGCTGCGCCACGTGGGGAATCACCTCCACCACCAATGTCCGCAAACTACAACGCTTACAAAACCGGTGTCTACGAATCGTACTCAAAGCGCCCAGGTGGTCCAGGATTATTTCCTTACATGACGAACTGCAGGTTTGACCGATAGATCAAGTAAATCAAATGCATGTACAGCGTCTCATCACCAAAATAGACGACTTAAGGCCATCGACGAGGCAACTCGAAGGATTCGCAACCATTCAACCTGAACCCTGGCATAAAGACAAGGTTCCTAGGGCCCTCACAACGTAGTAAAAAGTGAAGCTGAGGTATGTAGGGCACAAAGGACCCCTGTGAGCCCAAAGCCCTACAAACGATTACAATAAAGATGTACAAAACCCACCTTTCAACCTTGGAAATCCAGCCGCCAAAGGCGGTAGCACTTCGGCAACGACACCACACAGGTAAAAAAAAAAAAAAAAAAAAAAAAAAAGGCAACAACGAGGCATTCTGAGCCATGATGCCGTTCCGAGCGGACCGCAGTGAAGAAGCGAAGGGTGTGGCGGATCGCCGTCCGGCAGAGCCTGCTCTGTCGGCGGCCCCATCCGGGCCCCCATCGACTACCTGGCAGACGCCCCTGGACGACGCGATGGAGAGCAGTACGGACCAGCGCAGTCGTTATGCGACCTCAGTCTCGGCTGAGGCAGCGAGTGGCACGGCGGGGCTCGCCCCGTCGGCGGCCACAAACCGCCGCCCACCTACGAGTGACCGGCCCAGAAGGACTGGCGTTACACAGAAAGGCAGGCGCGCACTTTCGGCGGATAAGGGCACGCCCCTGCACGCCGTTGCCCGCGTGTGCTCGATGTTGGTGGCCCGCCGGCCGTACCCTCGGCCTCGCGCGCGCCACACTCTGCCGTTCCGCAGACGCGACTCGTAACAGACTCGGCTCCTGCACCTGAGGATACCACTTCAATGGAGGCAGCACCTGCAAGTGACCCAGCCCACATGCCGGAAGCGGAGAGGCAACTCGTCTTCCTGATGGGCCTCATCCCAGGCGCCGAACCGTCTTCCGAATCAATGGAAGTGGAGCAGCACTAGCGCAGCTGACACGAGCGCGCAAACTGACTCTAAGAGGTCCGCCACTAGCACATCTAGTAGAGCGCCCACGCTCCTCACCCAGCGGAAGGCGTCGCGGAAGGGATCCGGGACCCTTCCCCCGACCGTGGACGACGAGGGTTTCATGCAGCCCTCTCGTAAGCACACAGACAGGGCTGTGGTGCATGCGCAACAGTCGGCGGTCAACACCGGCAACCGGTTCTCTGGCCTCGATGCCAGCGGGCCCATGGAAAGCCAGCAGCAGCAGAAGAAGTCGCCCCCACCACCCCCCCCGTGGTCATCAAGTGGACCGGCGGCTTCCGTGAATTTAGAGAGAAGATCAAAGCAGCAGTCAAAAGGAATGTGACTTGCATCGCGTCATCACGAAGACTGCAGAGGACTACCGTGGTGCCATGGACCTCGCTGAGAGGGAGGGACTGCACATCTTCACCCACTCCTCGGAGCCGGTGAAGACTCTTAGACTACTGCAAGCTCCCGTTCAGCATGGACCCTGGGTACCTGCGGGAGCTGTTCGAGGACCTGGGCTTCCCGATACGTGCCACGGCGCGTATGAAGTCACTCGGGGACTACTTCGATATGCCACTGTTTATGGCGGTGCTCGACGACACCGTCCAGAACCGCAAAATATTCCAGTTGACCCACGTGGCTGACGTCGGCGTCACCGTGGAGAAGCTGCGCAGGAGGTGCGGCCCGCCGCAGTGCTTCAATTGCCAAGGCCTGGACCATGTGGCGAAGTACTGCAAGATGCCTCCCCGCTGCGTCAAATGCGCGGGGGAGCATCCCAGTCGGGAGTGCAAAATCCCGCGGACGGACGCGCCCACATGCTGCCACTGCGGCGAAAAGCATGTGGCGTGTTGCCGCGGCTGCACTGCCTTCCGGCGCGCTGCATCAAGAAGAGGACAGCCGGCGCATTCTACGCTGGTACGAACCGGGAAGAGGTACGCTTCAGCTGCCACTGATAAGGCACCCGCCAAGTCGGTTGAGCGGCGTCCTGCTGCCCCCGCTGACGTCCAGAGGCGTGGCAGACAGCCTGCATGCTCCTCTGCTACTTCCCAACAGCGTGGAAGATAAGCAAGACAGTACCAATACCAAAAGCAGGCAAAGCCCACAAAAGACCCGCAAACCACCGTCCGATCAGTCTATTCAACACTACGTCCAAAATACTCGAAAGAGTCCTGACCCCACGCATCAGACAACCACTACTGGACGGAAATGTGATCAGGAGGGAACAGTTCGCATACCAAGAAACACTGTCGGCGGAACTGCAACTGCTAAGAATCACGGAGGTCGTCATGAACTCAATGAATTTAACCAAGTACACCGCAGCCCCGATGCTCGATGTTGAAAAAGCATATGACGAGGTTTGGCGGAACAAGCTGTTGGTGAAACTAGAACAAGACACAGACATCCCCAATTGTTACTTCCTCATAGTCAACTTGGGAGAATACCCCCCGCCCCCATGCACCCCCAGCGAGCAAAATAAATTGTGCCAAAACAGAATAAAACTATACCCTATGGCTGAAAAGGGCATAACGCACGCCCTAGAACAGCCCGCCCTTCTCCCTCAGAGAAAGGAATGGGAAAAAAAGAGAGAAAAAAACGCAGCGCTCACAGTCGGCTGGCAGCGGCTGTAGCGGGCGGACCTGCTCCGTCGCGCTGCCCTCACCACCTGGCAGAGTGACGCACGCGGCGCAGGGCCTTCAGTCGCGAGTTAGCGGCCGTAGCGTGCGCAACTCAGACGCCGCCGAGCAGCGTGCCGACAGTACAACTTCGGCAGTCGTTTAGCAGCACCGGCAGCCAGTGGAGGCCGCTTTCTCAGTCGGCATCGATCAACATCGACGCGGTCGCTATAGCGCGGTACGGCTCTCCACCTCTGACAGAGGGAGGCAGGCTGGTATCCCTCCCTCACAATTTTCTGAAACGACGACGGCACACGGGGTGAAGCAACATCGTCGATTTACGAAAAAGCAATGTCGTGTCCACACCCAGGGTGCCACAGTCATCAACTCCCCATGACAGGACGCGCTCGGTCGTAACTCGTCGACTGAGTCGCCACCGCCGAGTGGACACTCACTGTACACCTGGACCACTGAGTTCTGTCTCAGCCACAGCACACAACAGTGTCGCACCCCCCTTAAAAGAGCCAGGGTAATTACCATGCCAGGGCCCGGTGGCTTGCCCCCTCGAGCTGAATAGTCGAGGCGGCCAGCATCCGTCTCCCGCGTATGTGGAGCAAGTGTAGGAGACCCCCTCTCCCGTAGAGATCCTCGATCCCTCACGGTTCACAGGAGGTGTTAACGAAGCGGGCGAAGATCCACCCCACTCTAGTGCCACCACACTTCCACACCAGTTCGTTCTTCCCCCTCCCTCCCGGGATGGCGAAATACCAATCTCGCCAACCCAAGGACAAAGTCGACCCCCCAACCACTAACATGGACGTTCCAAGCAATGCACCATCAGCAACCTCAACCTACCCCACTCCTACCACATCTTCAAAGACTCGAAGTCTATCCTTCACCCTAGACCTTGACCCTACTCTGCAGTTAGAGTCTGACTCCACCCAGGAAAGCCAAGAACTAGAAGAGAAAGGATGGCAAACAAAACAGCAAAAGAAGAAGTTCTCCAGAAAGCACACCTCACTGGAAAACATATCCCTCACCCCTTCCCCCCCCCCCCCGCCCCCAACAATGACACCAAGCTGGAAGATCCCAGGCTTCGATGTAACAGCCTCCCCAACCCCTCTCCCATCCCCTCTCCTATAGCCCTCCGCCCCTACCATCTCCTCAACACATCATCATCCCCCACCAACTCCCCAAACCAGAAACCCACCAAATCCTCTGCTCCCTCCATATACTTCCTCAAGAACCTCGCGGACAACTCCACAAACAAAACCCTACCCCTGACCCTCAGGGAACACCTTCCCTCTTTCCGAAACTTCAACAGTTCCCTCAATGTATTCAGAGATGGCAGGACGGCCAAATTAACCTCTTACAAAGACATCGACCCGAACCAGCTACAACAAGAGCTCAGGGAACTCCTCAACTCTAGAGTGACATAGGAGAGGAAAACCTTCAGGGGAAACCGCGGGGCCCCCCCCTCACCCATCGAAACTCCCCACAGTCAGTGTAGTAATCAAAGATGTCGCCTTTGACATTCTTCCTGATGATGTCAAAGCCGAACTCCAATGCCAGGGAATCCCTGTCCTGAATGCCTGGAGAAGCAAATCAAGAAAGACAGTCAACTTTGGCCCCACGATACGAGTCATCTCAAACAATAAAAAGGACATTGATTTCATGCTAGAACATGGAGTCCACATATTCCTATCACACCACAGGGTGGAACCATCTAACGCACCTAATCCCCTTCCTATCCAATGCCAAAGATGCCAACAGTTCAATCACAGAACAGAACACTGCACATCAACACACAAATGCAGCCGCTGTGGCAAGGACCGACCCCTCTCATCCTGCGAACTAGACCCCTCCGTTATCCCCACCTGCGCCAACTGCGGTGGCCCACATTACTCCCGCTCCTTCAGATGCAAAAACTGCCCCCAACAAGCAGAAAGCGACCACCTTCAAGGCCCCCTCCACCTCGCTGACACCCCTGCTACCCAAGGACCTCACCTTCTCATTGATGACTTCCTAAAAACCATCACCTTTACACTTGCCTCCCTCTTCCAAGGCCGACATCAAGGGATCATATCTACTCTTCGACAGGTGGCCCAAAAATTCTTCCACAAGGACCTAAAGTACAACCAAGCAGGCAACAATGTCACGACGACGGTAACCAAAACACCATACTCACAAGCCCTGAGGAGCCAAGTAACAAATGCCAACACCCCCATCACCCCTACTTATCCCCATTCATGGCAGTACACCCCAATAGAAGACTCGCCAACGTTCCATTTGTTAACATAGAAGGCCTCCACGGCCGCAGAGCCCTCCTCAACGACTGCCTCTACAGAAATGACAGACATCCTGGGACTAGCAGAGACCTGGACCAAACCTACTGACATGAGACTAAATCGCGACTATGACCATCATGCCAAACACCGACCTGACGGCAGAAGGGCATTGCGATATACACTAAGACAACCCTGGCTACCCAAGAGGTCCCACTTCCACCTCAATATCAACACCCAGAGGCAGTCATGATATCCATACCCCGCCCCAGAGGCAGACACCACATTATAACCTGCCTATACAACCGACCAAACACAGCACTTCCAAGATCCTTCCTCCACTACCTAACAACTTTTAAAGAAGACTTCCTCCTAACCGACCTTAATGCAAGACACTAACTACTTGGAGACACCACACACAGTCACAATGGAACTGACCTACTTGACTTCCTCACCACGGAAAACGCAACACGAATTCTTATCAATACCTTACCTTCATAGGGCATAACGACAGCTCCCTCCCTGATCACATCCTATACAGCCCCTCCCTCTCCGACACAATCACCCAGTATTCAGTAGGTGACACCCTCACCAGCCCCCACCTACCCATCCTTTTTAGCACCACTGCCATCAATCCCCGTCCCCCAGCTCCCACTTCCCAAACGATAAAACTGTACAGCAAAACTGACTGGGCAAAGTACAAGGAGACCATCAATAACAACCTGCTACACCCCCCCCCCCCCAGCCATCAGCGACACTGACCTCAATCACATCAATGGCAAAATAATAGACACCATCAAGACAGCCATCGACATTGCCATAGCCATCCCCACCAAAACCATCCCCTTCTTCAAACTGCACCTCTCCCCTGAAATCCTGACTGATCCGAGAAAAAAAAAAAGCTCTACCGCGAAAACAACAAAGACAGAAACCCTGACCTTAAAACAATTTGGAACAGATTGAACAACGAAATTAAACGCCACACCTCCGAACACCGACAAAAAGAATGGGACAAAACCTGTGCCGAACTTGACTACAGACAAGTTCAAGACACTCACAGGACAAAACACCAACAGGGCCTTCAAACTAAGCATAGACAACCCCCCATCTCTGACCCTATCCAAATAGCAGAAGCCTTCAAAACTGTCTTAGAAAATACCCACAGATTTCCACAGGATGCCCTCTTCAACAAACCATTCCATCACACAGTCGCCACAGAACTCCCTCTTCTACTCGTCTCCCCCACGGCCCCTTCAGAAGAAGACACTAAACTTCAGAACGCAGTCACCGAGAGAGAAGTAGAAAAGGCCATCTTCTCAGGCAGGAATTCGGCCCCTGGCGAAAACGGAGTACAGTGTCTATAGCTACACAACTGCCCCCTCAACACCACCATCCCCGCCTCACCCTCCTTTTCAATTCTGTCTTTCCCATAACACCATCCCCACAGCGTGGAAATCCGCTAAAGTCATCATGATCCCCAAACCAGGTAAAGCCAAATCAGATCCCAAATCCTACCACCCCATATCCCTCCTTCATGTCCTCCGTAAGACCTTTGAGAGAATAATTACAGACCGACTCACACACTACTCTGACAAACTCCAACTCATCCCTCACCGCCAGTCCGGCTTCCGCAACTCCACTCCACCAATTATCCGCTTTTCTGACTCACTTCCGACATCACAAGACACCAGAACCTGGGACAGTGCACGCTCGCTGACTTCCTGGACATCGAGCGGGCATTCGACAAAATCTGGCACGATGGACTTTTATACAAACTGCTAAAGACAGGCTTCCCACCTCAGACAGTACGACTAATCCAAACCCTCTTACATGACAGACACTGCCAAATTCACATCAACCACACCACCTCATCCTCCTCCTCCCCCGAAACAGGTGTACACCATCGACATCCTCACCCCGGCAAGACCAACAGAACAACTCCGACTATACGCAGACGACACAGCCTATTAGAACTCAGGACCCTCGACAAACACTATCAACAACCAGACAGTGACCTATCTTACCAAACTAGAAGACTGGATGCGTCAGTGGCGCATTAAACCCAACGCCTCCAAAACCCAACTCATCCTTTTCAAACACCGTAACATGCACAACAAAACCAACCAAAATCCTGACTAGATCTCCCTCACGCTGTGGGGGACCCAACTAATCCCCTCCTCCCATGCCAAATACCTAGGCGTACATCTAGACAAATATCTGAACCTGAGCAACCACGTGAAGGAGATCTTGAACACAGTCCGACAACGCCAATCCCTCATAAGGCAAATACAAGGCAAATTTATAGGCTGTAACGACAAGACTACTATAAACACTTACAAAACGTTCGTCCGCCCACTATTCGAATATGCTGCAGCGCCCCTTGCCTGTATCTCCAAAACCTAAGCCGAAAGACTCTACCGCACAGAGAGACGAATCTTACGCAGCATCCTTCGACTCCCCCCCCCCCCTCCACCCCGAGACACGAGGTCTTTGAGGAAGCCAAACTAACACCTATACATTCAAGACTAGCCAATCTTAGAGGTGGTTATGGGAAAACCACGCTCACCTCCCGACTGGACCTACACACAATATACACCCACAGAAACCGACACAGAAACAAACCCAAACATAAATACACCTACCCACCCAGAACAATCAAACAACACCCCCCACACATTCCCTGACAAAATACATCAACTCGAGCATTCAAGACAACTGCACATACAGAACAACACACTCTCACCCCTCCCCACCTGCAGGCGTTGAACCCTGACCGCCCACCACCATAAACTCGCCCAAATCGATTGTTACCAAAACAACTTCGCTACCACTGTCACCCTAGCAACAACACAACAAAACTCGTTACGCATCACGTACAGTGACCTGAGGCCAAATATAAATTAAATCATTGTAAAGCCATATCTAAGCAGTCCACATGGTCACACAATTGTTAACCCACTCCCATCCCCACTGATGCCACTGGTACAAAGTAACTCAACAATGTACTATCGAAATTCCAAATTTCCATTTTAAGTAAAATGTTACTAGTTTATAAGTTGGTGTAAAGTCAAACAAAAGCGAAACTACTTAGTAAAAACAGTAGTTATTTTATAAGTTAGCAAAGCAATCATGTATCATCAAAACAAAAAAAAAAGCTACCGAAGAAAAATTGTAATTAGTTTCTAAGTTAGCAAAACAATCATGTATCAATAAAAACAATACAAAAGCAACTTAAGAAAAATTGTAATTAGTTTGTAAGTTAGCAATACGTTCAACCTAAATAAAGAAAAGCAAAAGAAATACCCTTATCTACGGCCCCATTAGAGCAATAAGCTCTCAAGCGGCCCATCCAACCTCCCTTCAGGAGCGGAAATGAATAGGATAGAAAAAAATAAAAAAATTATAAAAACGTCAGGCCATGACGTTCGCCGCCAATTTCACGCCGATGGCAGACCCAGTCGACGCAGCGCATATTCAACTCTTAGAGGACCGCCTTCCCCGGTACCTCGCAGCGACCACATCACCATCGGTTAGCTGTTCGACTACGCAGCAGTGGCGTGGGGCAATGCAGCCGAGACCAACATCCGCCGCCTACAAGCTGTCCAAAACAGGGCCCTCCGGACGGCGCTTCATCTCCCACGGGATTTCAACACTGTGGAATTACACGCCCTCGCGGGAGTACCTTTCCTTAGGCAGCGTTACCGACACGCTGCAGAAGAATTCTGCAAGAAGGTCGACGAGTCGTGCAACCCCACGGTGCGTGACCTCGGCCGACGACCTGACTGGCGCGCCACGCTGCGCTGGCCGGACCACCTCATCCCACTGAAACTGGCTAGACGTGAGACAGTGCCTAAACAGCTACTATGTGCAAGCCAGACCACGCCCACTTTCCTCGGTATTTAGGCCGCTCTCCGACGCCCGACTCGTCAGTCGGCAGGACTCAGCAGGACCAGCCATACCTCTGAAGATGTCCAACGTAGTGTTGGACGAAACGTTAGGAATAGAAGAATTCCACGGACCACGGCCATATAACCCGGAATAATTATCAACAACAATTGAGGGAATATCACATTTGTGGCAACATACCTGCCGCCACTAGCAGCCCTCAACAGACAAGATACAGTAGCTTTCACCGGACTCTCACCAGCAACGCTAACTGGCGGCGTCCTAAACGCGAAACGCCGGTCGTGGAACTCACGAAGAAACAACAGGAATGGGAACCGAGTCTTCGAGATAGCGGAGGAGTTAACATCGACATCCACGGACCAGAAGAGCAAACCTACATTCCAGTATTCATGCAGAACCACCCCGACATCCCGTACATCGTACTAACCGAAGACATACTGGTGGACGTCGAGTTGACTACAATAAATGGCCTCGCCTCTGACCACCTGCTAGTCCTCATTCAGCCGCGGCACATCTCACTATCGGACCAGCCGTGGACGACGAGGGACATCGACTGGGACGCATACCGTCGAGTGCTGAACAACACAGTCCGCCCCATACTGACTCTGAGAATGGAGGAGGAAGTGGCTACAGCCGTGGACCACCTGACAGAGAAAATCCAGGTGGCGGCCCGAAGAGCAACCACAACGACAATCAACCAAACGCCTCACACAACGGAACTCCCGCCGCTACTTCGATAGCTGTGCCACCAGAAAAACCGGCACCGCCGCCGTTGGCAAGAGTTCACGAACGCCCGAGAAAGACAAACCGTGAACTGCCTCCAACGAGAACTTCGCGCTAGCCTTATGGACTGGAGGAGAGAACAGTGGGAGGATAAAATGGACCTATTCCACCTACAACAAAAAGGAGAGTGGAAGCTGGTGAAGGCCATCCGCTGCCCTAAAGAAACCAAAAACGTGCCATCCGCACAGACAGAGGGCTGAGCTACGAGTCGTTAGAAATGGCTGAAGCATTCGCGGAGGCTTATGAACAACTCCGTAACTACGAACTCGACGAAGAAGAAACTCGCAATGAAACCGCAACAACGGAGTTCATCGAAAAATTCTCCCGCTGACAAATAACAGACCAACCGCTCCTCACTACGCCAATGGAAGTCAGGAACAGGAAAGGGACCTCAGCGCCTAGATTGGACAGAATTTCGAACGCTCAACTAAAGGAACTTCCGAGGAAACCACTCGTGCTGCTTACACGAATCTTCAATAGCTGCCTCCAACTGAACCACTTTCCGCAGCAGTGGAAGACAGCTAAGATTATCCCAATCCGAAAGCCGGGAAACGATCTGCAATTGCCAACTAGCTACAGACCGATAAGTTTGCTTAGCACCATCAGCAAAATCCTCGAAAGGGTGGTGCTCAAACGGATACAACAACCGCTAACTGCAGACGGGACGATCCGACCGGAGCAATTCGGTTTCCAGCGAAAACTGTCAGCAGAAATGCAGGTCGGGAGAGTAGTCGAGCATATCACCAAGAAGTTCAACACAGCGGACTCCACCGCTGCGGCCAACTTGGACTGGGACAAGGCGTACAATAGAGTTTGGCATGAAAGCTCATTCAAAATCTGGCCATACAAACATCAATACCAGACTGCTACGTGCACCAGATAGCTGACTACCTCAAGGATCGCGGAATTACGGTGGCAATGGAAGGGAAGAAGTCCACCCTTTTAACTACGAGTAGCCGGCATCCCCCAAGGGTCAGCTCTCGCTGTCCCTGTTCAACGTACATATCAACGACCTCCCACTGGAAGACGTCAACTTCGCCCAATTTGCGGATGACACAGTGCTATTTACGAGCGGCCGTCAACATTTCGCAAATGTCAACAGACTGCCTGGTGTGGGATAAACAAAGTGGTTCTAAACGCAGAAAAAACCACACTGGTCTACTTCTGCAAGAAACAACCAAGAAGTGATATGGTGAGCGTCCTCGGCCGCTGGATCACGTGGTCGCCATCAATCCATTTCCTGGGAGGCCAACTCGACGCTATTTTGTCTTCCACACCCACATACAAGGAAACAAGAACGAGTGCATGCAGATAGCGAAGGCTCTTCCACCATTCTTCATCAGCAGCGACCTCAACCAGTACCTCAAGCTCCGGCTCTACAAGGCGACGGTCCCTACTCAATGGCAGTTCGGCGTGGGGAACAGCATCCAAAACCCAACTCCAGTCACTTCAGGTGGTGCAGAACAAAGTCCTCAGATGGATCCTTTGCCTGGTTGGGAAGGGAGGGAGACAGGGTTGTAGCCCGTACCCGATGTTATTCAATCTGTATATTGAGCAAGCAGTAAAGGAAACAAAAGAAAAGTTCGGAGTAGGCATTAAAGTCCATGGAGAAGAAACAAAAACTTTGAGGTTTGTCGTTACTAGTGAGACAGCAAAGGACCCGGTAGAACAGCTGAACGGAATGGACAGTGTCTTGAAAGGAAGATATAAGATGAACATCAACAAAAGCAAAACGAGGATAATGGAATGTAGTCGAATTAAATCGGGTGTTGCTGCGGGAATTAGATAAGGAAATGAGACGCTTAAAGTAGTAAAGGAGTTTTGCTATTTGGGGAGCAAAATAACTGATGATGGTCGAAGTAGAGAGGATATAAAATGTAAACTGGTAATGGCAAGGAAACGCGTTTGTGAAGAAGGGAAATTCGTTAACATCGAGTATAGATTTAAGTGTCAGGAAGTCGTTTCTGAAAGTATTTGTATGGAGTATAGCCATGTATGGAAGTGAAACGTGGATGATAAATAGTTTAGACAAGAAGAGAATAGAAGGATTCGAAATGTGGTGCTACAGAAGAATGATGAAGATTAGATGGGTCGATCACATAACTAATGAGGAGGTATTCAATAGAATTGGAGAGAAGAGAAATTTGTGAAACAACTTGACTAGTAGAAGGGATCGGTTGGTAGAGCATATTATGAGGCATCAAGGGATCACCAATTTAGTATTGGAGGGCAGCGTTGAGGGTAAAAATCGTAGAGGGAGACCAAGAGATGAATACACTAAACAGATACAGAAGGATGAAGGTTGCAGTAAGTACTGGGAGATGATGAAGCTTGCACAGGATAGAGTAGCATAGAGAGCTGCATCAAACCAGTCTCTGGACTTAAGACCACAACAACAAACAACATCGAAATATCCTATTCAGTAAGCTTCTGAGACCTCTTACCGAACAGTCCTCCCACCGATTTTATGACAATTGTACTGAGAGGTTTTGGATTTGGGTGTGGCCCTGTCGATCGGTGAGCTGTGGTTTATGTACATCTATAATTTGTTATTCTAAACATATTTAGCGGTTTAGGGTTGGATTTAATGATTGTGTTACTAGAGAATCACCAGAAGACGCATCGTGTTGGAAAGTGAGTTCATAATAGACTATTTTCCTTTGTTAGAAATATGGTTAGGTTAGGTTGTTACTGTGAACGATTACATTAAAAAAACGTTTTCGGTCAATATTCTCTCAAAATACGTGTTATCTTTTATGCAAATAAGAGTTTAAAGATCATTAAATATCACGACATTGGCTCTGCTTACATATATTACATGAATGTGAACTGTCGTTACTAGTGACTTTGTGTACTTTTCCCCAGAAATGGTTTAGTTAGTAATTATCGAAACGTGTTTACAAGTTTCAAGTAACAATGGAAAGCAATTATGTGAAGCCTGATATTGGAAACCTTCCTAACTATCACGCATTTATGACTTACGCAGCACCGCTTGGCAACGAAGTCAGCCTACGTTCCTCTCCGCAACAGTACAAGAATTGAGCTCTGTGCTACTGTTGTTTGGCGTGGCAAAGTGGTTAGCGCGCGTGTATGCGATACGAAAAGACACGGGTTCGCGCATGGATGGGGTGCAAAATTTATTTTTCCTCTTCATATATGCAACACGTTCTAAGACAATGTTATTCGTGCAAGTGAAGAATTTTCTGCAATATTCGTTATTACTTACGTGTAAGAGCGCACTTCCTCAGTAACGATTTCGTGATTTCTCTGTGTTTAAAAATCGAAATATGAAATTGCTGTGAGTGAAATAACCGACAGTGACTTTTTTTTGTCAGAAATAATTCACGATTTTTTCCGAATATGTAGCGATTTCCGAGTATGCGGTTAGACAGGAATCTAAGAGCACAACTTAAAATACTGGGAATGTAACTAGCAGCGGTCACCTTCATAATCTTGCTCGTCACAAGTACTTCTCTGCGATCGAATCCTCAACAACAGTAGACAGAGATGAAAGATCTCTACCGTAATATTTTTAGACTGTAGCACCATATACGAAACATTTACATTCATGAGATGCATGTTATAAACTTCGACGAACTGCAGGAGCTCTCGAAAATGCGTTTTTTCTATTTTGTTTTTAATACCCAAATCGTTGACGTATCATATAGGGAAGTGGGCCACTTAATCTTTTGGATCTCTTTGAGAGAGCTGGAACCACATTCTTTTTATCTTCTTATTCGTTAAAACTCTCATAATCAGTTTTTTAGGTGTTTTTCTAGATATATTAGTACAATGTGGTACTACACACTATTCCTAACTCATTTTCCGAAGCGTAAAATCCAAAACACGATGTCAGTGTGAATAAGAATAAGATGACATAATGCGACATTTACGACAATCTGCAGAATAAAGTCAAATACGCCATCTTTTCTGTACTTGGAAGAATAGCGTGCCTGTGTCGTCTGCTAGCCGCTTTGTGTTCGTGGCATGCGCGGATCTGTGGCCGCTTGCTTTTGATTGGCTTGCGCGACGCGAACCGACATCAGCGCTTCGGTTCTCTAGACCCGAACGGTATCGCTTCCGAAATGCGTACTGAATAACGCAGGGGCTCTAATTCGAGTACTAGACCGTTCGGTGGTCTTGAGTACCGAAACGATCGGCACAATGGCGGAAAGATACAGAACAGCGACCCAGGCCACAGCCCTCTTTCTCGATATGGAAGGGGCGTTTGACAGAGTGGCACAAAGGGCTGTACTACGAACTCTACGAACTCCACGAGCTAGGAATAAGGACCTAATTGACCACACTCCTGTCAAACACGCTAGACAACCGACCATCCAGGGTCTACATCAACGGAAGCCGATCAGAAGCCTTCCACCCTGAATCAGGCATACCACACGAAGAGATTCCCTCGCCTCTACAATACAGGGTGTATATTTTAAGTTGACAAACCAGAATAACTCGAAAAATAAGCCTCACAAGAAAAAGTGTGTAGAATCCAAAGTTGATTATTTTCGAGAGGGGGCATCTGCTGGTGCTAAAATTAGCCCGCCACCCCAGCCCCCTGGGGGATGGGGCGGCAGGCAACTTTAAAATTTCAAATGGTCCGCTTTTTTTTTTGTAGAATCAGATTCTACATCAAAAACTACGTACATTTTTGTCTTAAACATTTTTTTTTTTTTTTGATTCTTGGTAGTTGGTGCTGTAATTCAAGAAAATCCATGTTCTCATTTTTGGGTGGAAAATGGTAACGGATAAATAAAAAATACTTATTTACTTCGCAAATTTTGTTCGCTAAAACTAAAATCTCCCTCTCCCCATACAGTAGGGCTTGAGAGAGAGGAATTAGTTTTACAAATGCTGACCCAAATATTAATTTTTTCCGCAGATTCGGGTAAGTTTTGTTCCGTGCTCATGAGACCACACAGCTTTTAATTATCAAACAGATCATCTGACTAGCTAACCAAAAATCATACTTACTAACGAGTCAACTCATTAACTAAAAAACTGACTCACGAAGCTAATTTCTATTAGATTCGGAGTAATCACTCATGTTTGTCGAGAAGTCTCGCAACTGGGGTGCTTGCTTAACTTGAATCTTTGAGTTTCGGGTGGAAAAACGTAGTTGCATTAATAAACTTATTGACTTAAATCACATTGTTCACACCTTTATTTTATTTCGGAATACCGCGGCTGTTGCATCGTTTACACTTCTAGAATTATGTACGATAATCTATATCCTCCTCAGCCCTGATCGATAATCGATGGTCTTATCCAGCCCTAGCTGATGAGCGGCGTAATATTTCGGAGTGCCGTCGATAGAGCAGGACGAGAAATTCGCCTTTTCTCGTTGTAAGACTAAGCTTTAGAAATTATAAGTATTAATGTAACAAACGCACTTTATCTTTTACCCATCTAGCATTCAGACAGCAATACATCGTTTATAAAGATTGTCTTTTGGGCGACTCATTTCACGACAGTGAGGTGCATCTTGGTCTGTCTCATATCTTTGTGTAAAAAAGTTAAAATCGCCAAAAAGTGACAAAGTTCCTTACTCCGCTGACCGATTCAATTATAACACCTTATAGTTGAAAACAGAGTATTTCTCATAGAAGACATTTTCGTGTACCAAGCATAACGATGAGAAAAAGTAGTATACAACATTACTAGATTTGTACAAGACCTTGAAAAACCCTGTGTTTGAGGTAGATTAGACTGGGAAATCCAATTGTTTATATTTAGAGAGAGAGAGAAATAACAAGAATTCTGTTCTGAGGGTCGTTTGCAGTAACTGCACATGGTGTCAGAGCGGCTACATGTACGTTAGTCGAGCTCCCGGTTTTCAAACGTTCTGATCCATGTAAAGTGCGGAAAATGTTCCAGAGTAGTGAAAAATGGAATAATTTTGACTCAACATCCAATGATCTGCTAATGGCAAAATTTTCAGATATTGAGAACCTATACAAAAAGGAACTCAACCAGCTTTTGAAATTAGCTCCTCGGTTGACTCACAAATCAGTGTATCCCAGTAGCTTAGAAAGACAAAATGTCAATCTTGTCTGCAATATTTTTAATGAGACAACACTTGGAGGCTTAAAATCTGAATATGGTGAAAATTCAGGAACTTTACACTTTGTTGAAATCATTCTCCGTTGGTAGAATATTATTAATGTTAAGAACTGCACAAAGGGAATTCACAAACAAAATGAATTGTGTCTGCGTTCCACTAGTGCTTCTGATGACAGGCATGAATTTCCTGACAATTTTTTGGCTTGGTTAGAGAGATGGAGGGCTGTGGACACTACCAGTTGTCTGACCACAGACACACATCAGGCATTGTATCAGAGTACTTCTGTTATTTCAGAAGTTGTTGAATATTCTTTCAGTGGTGTGGGTGTGCAGTATCTTCTGACAGGAAAACTACAAACTGATAATTTGGAATCACGGTTTAGTAGGTAGCGTCAATTATCGGGTGGAAACTACAATGTTTCTGAAACCCAGGTATTTGAATCTGAAAAGAAGTTGCGTATAATGAGTGTTTTGAGAATAAAATCTGCAAAATATGGCCCAGTAAAGTATTATCCAGAAATAATGAATGACGTAAGCATCTCAGATGTAATGTCTACGGATGTTGAAATGAGTCCGTTTGTAAGTGTTTTGAACACCACAGGCAATGAAAATATTGATGTACACCAATCTGTGCTTCTGTATGTTTGTGGTTATGCAGCACACAAAACAACACAATTGCTCAGTTGTACAACATGCACTGATTTTGTTTCAGGCACACACACCACAGATAAATATTTTGCTAACCTTGTCCGAAGTGGATTGACTGTGCCATCAGATATTGTTGTGGAACTTGGCACTTTTGTATATACAGTTATGCAGCTTCTAATATCTGAAGAGTATAAATTCCTCACTTGTCAAAATCAAAAGCAGTTACTACTCAATCTGGTTGGCCAAGAAGTTGAATCACATGTTTCTCTGCAAATATTTGTAACAGATTCACGTCTCTGTGGAAGGCCACTTACTGATATCTACAAAAAGCTGGTTTCCATTATGTGTAACATATTGTAAACAATTATACCAAACTGCAAAATGATCATTTAATATGTTCCAAGAAGTAGGAAGTTAATAGAAAATTAAAAACATTACATAACTTTTGACACGAAATTATGAAACTGCTTTCTTACCCATAACCTCAGTCCTTAAATGCTCTGATTAGTACTGGCAAGGAGGGGGTGGCCACTATGAAATAAACTTTAATGCACTGATAAATTACAGTCATGCTTCTTATGCAAATCCTACAGCAAAGTCCCCAGGTCATTCTGACTCAGAAAGATGTGTGAAAGTATTTAAATAGATTGTGTGTGACCTGTGATTTAAAAAAAAATCTAACATACTAATGAACAATACACAAAAAAGTTCGTTAAAAATTATTATTATTATTATTATTATTATTATTATTATTATTATTATTATTATTATGCCACCGTCATATATAAAGGTGTGAAAGATATTCTGCAGCTGTCAGACACTTTAATCTTAGTTTGTCATTTATATAGGAAGGAACATGATAATACATTTCAAGTAACAGACTGACATAATTGCAAGTCTGCAAATAATGTTAGTAGGAACATCACAAAATTGTTTGCTGAACTTGTATCTCCAAATCTCGAGTAAGAAACGTCATAACATACTGCTATGAAGCACACGTGAGTTATTGAAAAGTTCATCGTTGCAAGGAAACGAGAATAAAATGCGTAATTCCGACACAAAGTCGGCGTAATACTGCGAGAAATTAGCTTTCCTAGCTTACTGTGTTATTTATAGGGACCAAATCTACAAAAAACAAAGTGATTGCGTATTTATATCTGACACGTCGTCTGCATTCGACGAAATCTAAACTTCAGTCTCGGCCTACCTGGTCACGCTAGCCGGCCTGCTGACGTCACAGGCTACGGCGTTGTCAGCTTGACGACTCCGGCCTGTAATACAGGCGGCCGTGGACTAGGCTTTAGGAATTATAAGTATTAATCTAACAAACGCACTGTATCTTTTACCCATCTAGCATTCAGACAGAAATACATCGTTTATAAAGATTCTCTTTTGGGCGACTCGTTTCATGACAGTGAGGTGCATCTTGGTCTGTCTCATATGTTTGTGTAAAAAAGGTAAAATCGCCAAAAAGTGACAAAGTTCCTTATTCCACTGACCGATTCACTTATAACACCTTATGGTTTAAAACAGAGTATTGCTCATAGAAGACATTTTCGTGTACCAAGCATAACGATGAGAAAAAGTGGAATGCATTTTGTCGTGTTAATCGTAACGAAAACAACTTTCGTCTCCCACAAGCAAATAAGTTTGAATTTTTAACGTGTGATGAATATGAAATATGTGTAAAGAGCCAAAGAAAGGAAGTACTTTCATCAAATGCAGGGACCACAAATCATTTCAGTAGGCCTACGAAGTCCTGTAATAACAAGAAAGGAAATACCAGAAAATACATGGAACATACTTATCATGCAAACAAGATATCTACCAATACAGGTAAGAAGAAAAAAGAAGATTTTTCATACTTTCAGACAGTCATGGAAAGGGCTTAGCCGACATTTTGTGTAACATGCAAACTATATTCAAGGTTAGTGGAATAACGAAACCGGGTGCCCCCTTGCGCGAAGTTTTAAAAAGCTGTGAACATTCTTTGAAGCTTGGAAGCAACTGTCTAATAATGGGAGGTGCTAATGATGTTTATAGGAACGAGGGCAAACTCGCCACAAGAGCTCTAAGAAGTACATTACAGAAAATTACAGATGTTAACTTCTTCATTGCCAGTATCCCACAAAGACATGATCTTATAGAAGAATCCTGTGTCAACAAAGAAATCACAGTTACTAACAGGAAATTTGAGAAAATCTGCCGAAGCCTCCCAAATGCTACATACGTGGACGTACCATCCGCAGAGAGAAGTCATTTTACAAGGCATGGGCTTCAGAGAAATAAACTCGGAAAATCATTCATTAGTCGAGAAATCCTTACTGCAGTGAAGGCAGTTAAGGACAAGAATAGCACGACCATACCACTTCCACCACCAAACACAGCAACTGAAAATTTCCAACAAGAAAATGAAACTGAATCACTGACAACAGGTCCAGCACTAGAATCTCCACTTTCGTCACAAACAGCTGAGATAAATGAGTCAACTAGGACAGAAGTTTCCAAAGCAGCTTCAGCAGAAGCAGCTACATACCACGCAACTGCATCATTAACAAGAAAAAAAACGCCTGATGTGCCAACAGCCAATGACCTTTCATCAGTATTGGCCGCTCCTCAGACTTCAACAGTGAAAGACTTTTCACCAGCTTCACCATCATCAGCAGTAACAGAAGCACAAGAACCAGGAAACTTTCAACTCTGCAGGATTTTTGGTACCCGGCCTCGGTTACAAGACTAACATAAGGCAGATACCTTCAGATACACCAACTTCCAAGTCAAACCGGCAACAGACTCACCTCCACTGTCATCCACAGAAGAATAACCATGCCACCAGCTCATCTAAAGGATTTTTTAGCATCAGGTCTAAAGGGAAAGGCGCCACCAAGATAAGTGAAAACAAATGCCTAACAGTGTTTCACCAAAACATTCAACCCATAAAGAACAAAGCACAACAGCTAGAAGTAGAATTGGAAAAATTTGATAGCCAAATTTTGTGTATCACTGAACACTGGTGCAAAGGGAAGCAAATTGAACACATTGCATTAGCCTCATTTGACCTTGCATGTTACTATAGCAGAATCTCAATGAATGATCGAGGTTCATGTATCTATGTAAAAAAAGGTATGTCATTTAAAGTAAGATATGATCTTTTAGATCTAGGTGAGGACAAACACTTCGAACTTTCCGCTGTTGAAATAATAGGACCTGGCATAGCAAAAAAATTAGTCATATTTTGTGTGTACCGCTCTCCCAGTGGAGACATTGATATATTCTTCTCAAAACTGAATCAAAGCTTAGACAAAGTTTCTGGACCAAAAGCAAATGTGGTGACTTAAACATTAACATGATGAAGCCTGATAAGGCTAGCAACATATATGTGAATATTCTAAGCTGTTATGGAATATCCTCCCTTGTTAATTGTCCAACTAGAATAACGAAAGAATCCTCCTCATCTATAGATCATGTAGCTACAGATATTGATAGTAAAAAATGTCATATTGTTGTCCAAAACCTGGGCATAGCAGACCACCTCTGCCAGATCTTAAAAACTAACATTCATGTAGAAACTCCTCCTAAACTTTGCACATACCAAAGAATGTTTTCCAAATCACCCCTGCATCAGTTTAAATCCCAGATAGAATATGAAGATTGGAGGGAAGTCTATGCAGAAACCAACGCAAATCAGAAATTTATCAAGTTCATGTCAATTTTTAAACTCAGACTTGAAGAGATGTTTCCCAAAACTCTTTATCAAATTAAAACTACAAAGAGATATCAGTGGGTGACTACAGGTATCAAAAAATCCTCAGAAACTCTTAGATATCTCAACTCCATAAAAAATAATCAATCTAACCCAGAAGTTCTGCAATCCTACAAAGAGTACAGGAAAATTTACAGAAAGATGTTGCTAGCCGCAAAAAAACTTTCAAACAACAAAATATTACTTGAAGCTGAAAACAAGAGCAAAGCAGCCTGGAACATCGTCAAACAGGAAACACCTAACTCTGCTAAAAAGGACCTCAATTCACATATTAAAAACAAAGATGTACCAGTAGGTAAACCTAAAAAATTAGCTGATTTTGTAAACTCATATTTCAGTAGTATTGCAAAAAAATTACAGCAGAAATTTCCAGATACGTATGATTTACCTACTAAGAACCAGCCAACAAACTCAATGGTGCTCTTGCCGACTACAGAAAGGGAAGTGGCACTGGTAGTACACCAACTAAAAAATAAAACTTCAGTAGGACTTGATGAAATCCCAGTCTGCGTAATTAAAGATTGTATAGACTCCATAAAGGGCCCATTAACAGACATAATTAATGAATCTTTCGAATCTGGATACTTTCCGGAGTACCTAAAACAAGCAAAAGTTATACCTATCCTTAAAAACGGAGACGTGGAAAATGTAGAGAACTACAAGCCGATCTCTATACTGTCTATCATTTCTAAAATAATAGAAATACTAGTCAAAAAGAGACTGCTAAATTACCTGAATAAATATAATCTTCTTTCCAATGACCAATTTGGTTTTAGGCCCGGGAAAGGCACACAATATGCTATAGCACAGCTCACTAAAGTAATTTTAGAAGCACTGGACAAAGGTGAAAATGTAAGTGGTATCTTTTTAGACTTGTCCAAGGCCTTTGATACAGTTGACCACAAAATCTTACTTCATAAATTACGGCAAATAGTAATAAGAGGTGTGACAAAGAAGTGGTTCAAATCATACTTGGAAAACAGAGTTCAACGAGTTGAGATATCACAAGTTTCAAACAATTCCCTTATAAAACACCCGTCTGACCCAGAAAATGTGAATATAGGCGTACCACAGGGAAGTGTATTAGGCCCAATATTGTTTCTTATATACATTAACGACTTCCCACAAAGTATCAGACATGGCGAAAAAATACTTTTTGCTGATGACAGCAAAATAGTAATAACAGGTGAAAATCCAACACAACTGTCAGAAAGAGCAAACGAGGCTCTCAATGATGTCCACAACTGGTCATTAAAAAATAAAGTTACCCTAAATGTAAAGAAAACTAACTATATTAACTTCCAATTGAACAAAAAACACAATGCCACTAGAATAAAAGTTAATAATAATGAATTAGAATGTGTAACAAGTACCAAATTCTTAGGGATGAATGTAGACAGCCAACTGAAAAGGACAAACCATGTCAACATTTTGGCAAAGAAATTATCCACAGCATGCTATGCTCTTAGAATCCTTGCACTGGTATGCAATAATACCTGTCTTAAAATAACATATTACGGATATCTACACTCAGGACTCAGCTATGGGTTCATGTTTTGGGGAACAAGTGCCAGTAACATACAAACTGTGTTCAAAGTACAAAAAAGAGCCATAAGGATAATAACAAATAGCAACAACAGGGCCCACTGTAGAATTATTTAGAAAGCTAGGAATTCTATCTGTTTCTTGTGAGTATATCTTTCAGAACATAATGTTCATTAAGAAAAATCTAAACATGTACAACACAAACAGCCTAATACATGACCATGAAACAAGAGCTTGTCACCACCTCCATCTAGATAGAAAGAACAAGGCAAAGACGCAAAAAAGTATATTTTACAATGGGATAAAACTGTACAACAAATTACCACAAGAAATTAAAGAAATAAATGAGCCCCTCACTTTCAGACAAAAGCTTAAAACCTTTTTAGTACGTAAAAGTTGTTATACTGTAAAAGAATATTTAACATAGATGTAGATTATTAGCAACATATGACATTATCACCAAAATATTATGTAATTATAAATATGTGTATGACTAGTTATAAAAACTACACAAAATATGAGAAACCTGTTTAATTGTAAATGTAAATGTGTGCTCATGTGTTGTAATCTGACGACATCCATACAATATTTATTGTTCCACGGATGGATAAATAAATAAATTACTAGATTTGTACAGGACCTTGAAAAACCCTGTGTTTGAGGTAGATTAGGCTATGGAAATCCAATTGTTTATATTTAGAGAGAGAGAGAGAGAGAGAGAGAGAGAGAGAGAGAAATAATAAGAATTCTGTTCCGTGGGTCGTTTGCAGTAATTGCACATGGTGTCAGAGCAGTTACATGTACGTTAGTCGAGCTCCCGATTTTCAAACGTTCTGATCTATGTAAAGTGCGGAAAATGTTCCAGAGTAGTGAAAAATGGAATAATGTGCGATTATTGTGACGAATGGTATCACTTCCTGAAATGCTCCAATGTAAGTGAACATGATATTCCAGAAGAAACTTGGAAATGTTGTTGCGCTGAGCCACATGTGCCTACAAGCAACGACTACGATTACTTCAAGAAGGAAACAGACTCTAAATACGAAATATTAAGACTGCTAAACGAGGACATAACTAAGCTGACGGAAGAGAATAAGAAACTGAGGGAACAACACGAAATAGGAGAAGAAATATCTTGGGCAAGTGTTGTGAAAGGTGCCAGTAAGCGAAAAACTAGGCTTGAAGTAGCAGTGAGAGACGTAACAGCGAAAATTCCGCTCTGAAATTCCTTCAAAGTTCTCGAGGAAAACGTAGAAACTGCAGACTACTACACACCCATGCAACAGAAGGCAGTTAGTGAAAAAAGGAGAAAGTAGTTCAAGCTAGGGGAGACGCTTATTTATGCAGACAGTCGTGGACGAAGGGTAGCGGCAGAGATTCACAGCAGGAACTCGGAAATAGAAGTTTCATCGATGGTCAAGCCAGGCGCCCATAGAGCCGAAGTTACTAAGGACTTGAAACGTGTGCACAACTATCATCAAACGATTTTGTGATTATTATCGGTAATGCAAATGACGCTTATAGAAACGAAGGGGAAAAGTAAAAAACTCATTGAAGGATTCATTGTCACCACTCACTCACACTAATGTCATTGTCGTTAATATACCACATCGCCACGACTTGGTGGAAAATTCTTGCGTAAATTCAGCAGTGAAATCAACAAACTCCAATATAGGCTCTGAGCACTATGGGACTCAACTGCTGAGGTCATTAGTCCCCTAGAACTTAGAACTAGTTAAACCTAACTAACCTAAGGACATTACAAACACCCATGCCCGAAGCAGGATTCGAACCTGCGACCGTAGCGGTCTTGCGGTTCCAGACTGCAGCGCCTTTAACCGCACGGCCACTTCGGCCGGCAAACTCCAATATATTAAAGGCCAGTAAGCACTTCAAAAATGTTCAAGTTGTAGATATTTCTAATCTTGAAAGGGGAATGCACACCAGACAGGGACTTCATTTAAATCAGCCAGGAAAAAGATTATTGAGTGATGGTTCAAATGGCTCTGAGCACTATGGGACTCAACTTCTGGCTCATTAGTCCCATAGAACTTAGAACTACTTAAACCTAACTAACCTAAGGACGTCACACACTTCCACGCCTGAGGCAGGATTCGAACCTGCGACCATAGCGGTCGCGCGGTTCCAGACTGGTTCCAGACTGTAGCGCCTAGAACCGCTCGGTCACCCCGGCCGGCTATTGAGTGATGGAATTTGTAAAATTGTATCATCTAAGCATAAGGGTATTAGTAATATGTTGCCATTAGAATATTATTCAAGCTCAGTCAGTCAGGAAAGCAATACTTTTTTAGATTAGAAATATGTACCCATAACAACTGCACTGAGAATGCCTTACAAAGTGATTGTAAAACAAGGCCCCTAGCACAAATACTCAGGAATACAAGCAGAAATTAGGGTACTTTTCTATTGAGAAGGATATTTTAAGTGTTTTTCATATCAATGTACAAAATACATGAGCTAGAGAATTTTCTGGAAGATTTTCCATATGATATTCTATGTATTAATGAGCACTGGCTCTCAGATGTTGAAGGACCTCTCTATGTTCCATCTGGGTTTGAATTAAAAACAGGTTTTTACAGACAGAGACTTGGTGATGGAGGTGTCTCAATTTTTCTAAGTAGTAATAATCATCTAGACCATCAGTTATTGAATCTAGGAACTTTCTGCTTATAACAGTCATTTGAAGTAGCAGGTGTCCTTTTCTCAGGAATTAAGCTGATTCTAATCTCTCTCTACTGAACCCCAGACGTGGACATAAATATATTTATAGCCCACCGGGAACAACTGACACAGCATCTACAGAAATATAAGAATTTCAATATAATTTATCTAGGGGACACTCCATTAAAGACCCGAGCGGGTATCCCAAGTATCAACAGCTTATGATGGAAAGCTCTTTGGTTAAATTCTCCGGAGGTAAAATAGTCCCCCATTCGGATCTCCGGGCGAGGAGAACTAAAGAGATACCAAAATCCAAAAGCATTAATGTAAGAAGGATAGCAACATGGAACGTCAACTCACTTCTTAAATGTGGTAAACTTGAAAATGGAAATGAAACGAATGGATATTGATGTACTGGGAGTCTCAGAAATGAGATGGCCAAACGCTGGCGACTTTTGGTCAGGGGATTACAGAATCATACACACTGGAACAGCACAAGACAATCCCGGGATTGCAGGAGTGGGAATTATCCTCAGTAAAGAGATGGGGTTAAGAGTAAAAGGATTTGTTCAACATAGTGAGAGGTTACTTTATGTCCGACTGGAAACTAAACCACGAGACACAATCATAATCCAAGTATACGTGCCAACTACGAGGCACGAGGATGATGTAATCGACATGATGTATGACCACCATGAATAAGTAATTGGCAGAATTAAGGAGCTGAAAACCTTGTCATCATGGGAGATACGAATGCCGTTGTCGGGGAAGGTAAAGAAGAGGATGTGGCAGGGAATTTTGGATTAGGATTAAGAAATGAAAGAGGGGATAAACTTGTAGAATTCTGCCTAAGAAATAAACTTTGCATTACAAATACCTTCTTTAATCATCATCCAAGAAGAAGATATACTTGGAAAATGCCTGGTGACATAACAGATATCAAATTGACTTCATATTAGTGAAGCAAATATTTAAAAACCAAGTTAAGGACAACAGATCATATCCAGGCTGTGATGTGGAAAGTGACCACATACTCGTTATGATGACGACTGAACTAAAATTCAAGAACATTAAAAAAAGAAGTACATGTAAATGGGATTTGACAAACCTGAAAAACGAAAATACACTGAAGCACAATCAACTAGAAACAGACAAGAAAACAAATACAAAGGGCTGCAATGACATCCAAAGCAGCTGGGAAAAAAATAAAAACTGGTATTTTAGAAGCAGCAGAAGAAGTAATAGAAAAAGAAAGGACAGAGAAAAGGATGGAATGGATCACTAATGACCTACTAAATATGATGGAAGAAAGAAGGAAATTTAAAAATTCTGTAAAGAAGGAAGACCAAGAGAAATACAAGAGTCTGAAAAACAGAATCAACAGAGAGGCAAAACAAGCAAGAGAAAAATACCTTGATGATCTCTGTATTTCAGTTGAGGACAACATGAGCATGGGAAATATCGACAAGGCCTATAAATGTGTGAGACATTGCTTTGGAGACAGAAGAAACAAGTGTAGGGCTGTGATGGAGGAAAATGGCAATATGTTGGATGACGATGATGAAGTTGCAAGAAGATGGAAACAATATATAGGAAAACTGTACAGCGGACCAGACCTGTCTGAAAACATCATGGAAGAAGAAAAAGAAGTAGATGCACGCAACATAGGTGAACCTATATTAAAGGAAGAGTTTGAACTAGCTCTGAAAAAATTGAAAAACACCAAATCGCCTGGTATAGACAATATCCCAGCCGAACTTCTGAAATCTGGAGGAGCAAAACTGAATCAGGAGTTGTATAATCTTGTTTTCAACATGTACGAGCAGGGTAAAATTCCTACAGACTTTGAGAAAAACATTATGATCCCCATTCCAAAGAAGGCAAATGCTACAAGATGTGAAAATTATAGGACGCTCAGCCTAGTTACGCACGCCTCTAAAATATTAACCTCAATTATCCTAAAACGCATAGAACAAAAAGTCGAAGCTACACTCTCCGAAGTCCAGTTTGGATTCCGGAAAGATAGAGGAACCAGAGAAGCAATATTTGCTCTAAAACTAATAATAGAGAAACGACTAGATAAGAACCTGAAAACATACATAGCTTTCGTAAATGTAGAGAAAGCCTTTGATAATGTTAAATGGGATAAGATGTTTGAGGTACTCCAAAAAGTAGGAATAGACCATAAAGATAGAAAAATGATATGGAACCTGTACAAAAACGAGACAGCAGTTATCCGTGGACGGACAAAACAAGAAGAGGTGCAGATACGGAAAGGTGTCCGACAAGGTTGCGCACTATCCTCTGTTATCTTTAACGTATACATTGAAGAGGCGCTAAAAAAAGTAAGGGAAAATTCACAGACAGGTGTAGTAATTCATGGCCAACAAATATATATGATAAGATACGCCGATGATATAGCTGTCCTGGCTGAAAGTGAAGAAGATCTTGTAGTCCTACTGAATAGAATGGATAAAGTTATGGGTGAAGAATATAATATGAGAATTAATAAAGCAAAAATAAAAGTAATGACATGCGACAAAGAAGATCAAGTGAAAGTCCAAGTTCATGTAGGCAATGAACTGCTTGAACAAGTTGATAAATTTACTTATCTGGGCAGTAATGTTACCAGGGATGGAAGGAGCAAGGCAGAAGTGAGAAGTAGAATAGCTCAAGTAAAGGCTGCTTTTAACCAGATGAAAAACATATTAACATCTAAGAGCATCAGCCTTGAAATCAGGAAAAGATTTTTGAAATCAAATGTGTGGAGTATGGCATGCTATGGGTGTCAAACATGGACTCTCTGGACAGAGGAAGACCACAAGCTAAATTCTTTTGAAATGTGGTGCTACAGACGCATGCTCAAAATAAAATGTATCGACAAGGTCACAAACGAAGTGGTTCTCGAAAGAGCAGGTGAGAAGAGAAGCTTCTGGAGTTTCATTGTTAAAAGAAGAGTGCAATTTACAGGCCATCTATTAAGACATAAAGGACTCCTGAACACAATCATAGAGGGATATGTCGAGGGGAAAAAGACCAAGAGGAAGACCACGACTGAGGTACATGGATCAAATCGTGAAAGATGTGGGATGTAACACCTATAAAGATATGAAGAGAAAAGCTGAAAGACGCACAGAATGGAGACAAGCTGCCATTGTAGCTGTTGCAAACCAATCCTTGGATTGACCACTACAGAAGAAGAAGGGGACATTAATATTGATGTCTTAACCCAGTCAAATGCTAAGACCCAATTATGTAATATTTTAAGATCATACAACGTCTATCTGATTAATGACCAACCAACAAGAAAGAAGTCTTGCCTAGATAACATTCTCACCAACATGGAGTTGAAGGTCCACTCATCTCTGAGCGCAGTGAGATCTGGATTAAATTTCCAATGGCAAGAACCGAGCATTATAAAAGAAAACAGAAAACGTTCAGAATGTTAGGGGAAAGGAACATAGAAAAACTGATATTCATTTATGGGAGATGGACTGGGAGAATAAAGTTTTAAACTGTAAGAATGTAAATGAGGCCCTTACAAACTTTTTGTCAAACTTAGCTTTTAATATTAATAAATACTGTCCAAAGATAACAAAGGTGCTAAATAACCAAAATAACTTGAAAAGGAAACAGAGCTGCAAATGGTTCACTCCAGAACTTGCAGCCCTTAGGAAAGTTACAATCATCCTTCATAAAAAAGCCAAACAGGGAAACCAGGCTGATAAAGATAGGTATACCAGGGCAAAACAAGTCTAATAGAAGGGAAATAAGAGCAGCCAAGATAAGAGCCAATTAAAATTTTATCAATAATTCTAAAAATACGTGTAAAGCTGCCTGGGCAGTTATAAATAAAGAATTAGGAAGAAAAGTAAAAAAGGAATCAGTGCCTATTGCACCCAACATACTTAATGAGTTCGTTGTAAATAGTGTTAAAAATATTACTCCCACTGACAATCTCGCCGGCACGGTAGCTCAGCGTGTTCGGTCAGAAGGTTAGCTGCCTTCTGTAATAAAAAAAAACTGAGTTAACCATCAATGACGCACTTAAACGGGCGTCATACGACGTCCGCCGCGAGCAGATGCAACGAACGAAAGTGAACAAAATGAGATCTGCCGGCACGGTAGCTCAGCGTGTTCGGCCAGAGAGCCGGTTGGCCTCTGTAATAAAAATCGGAGTGGAAGCATCAACCACCGAACTTGAACAGGATGTCTTGCGACGTCCGCAACGACCGAACACAACGATCAACAATGAACAAAATGAAAAAAAAATCTCGAGTTAAAATACAGAGTGAGCAATTATATTGCAGATAGAACTAGGGGATTAAATTTTAGTTGGAAACAAGTCACCCCTAGGTAAGTGTCTAAAATAATTGCAGAATTGAGTAACTCCAAAACTGAGGATTATTAAGGTTTCTCTAATGCGATATTTAAACAAATCTCAGACACAATACTGTTAACTTTAACGTATCTCATAAATTGCATCCTTGAGGAGGGAATCTTTCCACATTGTTTAAAAATGCCTATCACGGTTCCAATCCACATGAAAGGGGACAGGGACTGTCCAAATAACAACAGACCAGTTTCGATTGTCCCTATTTTATCAAAAGTCATTGAATATTGCATGAATATACAACTACTGAAGTACTTTGAAAAGAACAATTTATTTAACAGTTAGGATTTAGGTCAGGTAAATCAACCATTAAAGCCGTAGACAATATCATCAACGAGATTGTTACCATTCTCGAGCTACATTTAATTACTTGTATTACACTCTTAGACCTCAGTAAGGCTTTCGACACTATTTCCCATGAGATCTTATTTTCTAAGTCAGAACTATACGGTATAAAGGGCTCACAGTTATCGCTAATAAGAATCGTACCTTGATAACAGACAACAAATGGTCATAATTGAGAACCAACTATCAGACATACTCAACATTGAAACCGGAGTTATTCGAGGATCAGTAATTGGACTATTTCTCTTTCTAGTGTATGTCAATGACCCCCCACATAACTTGCCAGACAGATCAATTCTATATGCTGACATCACCTTAATAACATCAGACGGAAATCTGGAAACTTTACAGGACAAAAATACATACATGGTAGAAAACTCCACCACATGGTTGCAAAGCAATAAATTGGTCTTAAATGGCAATAAAACACAGAGACAATATATTTTAATTTGAGTAAGTTGAAACCAGAAGGGACGGTAAACACATCCGTCAAACTGCTAGGAATTTATTTAGACCCGAATTTGAACTGGGGCGAACATACGCAACAACTATGCAAGAAACTGTTCAGAGTAATTTTTTTTATTGCGCAAACTTAGGACTTGTGTCAGTAAGAGCCAAATGTCAGAGGCATACTATGCCTTTTTCCACTCGCACCTGGTCTATGGCATAATACTTTGGGGAACTGTTCAGGGGCTCAGGAGGTTTTTAAGTGGCAGAAGAGAGCAGTTAGGGGCATAAAGGGCTTACCCGACAATCAATCATGCAGACCAGTATTAAGGGAGCTAAAAAAAATGACTCTCTCTGCAATATTCATATACTACTGTCTGATAGACATCAAATAAAACCAGAATAACTTCACAGTAAGGGGGGAAGTACATTCACACAACACAAGAAATAAAAATTACATTGACTCGCCCCAGATAAGGCTAATGAAAATCCAAAACTGCCGTAACTACATGGGGGTTAAGCTATTCAACAAACTGCCTGTAACACTTGGGGAAATGCCAGTACAGCAACTAGGGAAGAAACTAAAAAATTAGCTGATTCTGAATACAACCTACAACATTCTGGAATTCGAAGAAAACTTGAGACGCCTCCAGAATGAATGGAGATTATAGCATGTAGTGAAAACATAGGCGGTATGATATTCTGTGACAAATTTGATCCAAGGAGATGTATAACGGTAAATACTTTTCTTTTCTGTATATTTTTAAAAACTAACTGGCACCTTAAAAAAAACCTGTATGTATTGTATTGTGTTTTGGTACCTTTCCTTGTATTTTTTGACGCTGTCTATTACAACACTACGTTGTTTAACGACAATAAAATTTGATTTGATTGATTGATTGATTGATTACCTTGTGTGACTGCGTTCGTGGCTTTTGCTCGCCACCAGTCGCATTTGACGCTGGATTCGTATTGCTAGGCGGAATTACGCCGAGCGGGCCGCTTCTCGCTCATACAAATTCCAGCCCTGCCTTTCTTGACGCCCCTCATCTTTCCTCTCTTGAGATTAATAGGTGGCATATGTCATTATGAATCACCTTTCTGTGGAAGAGAAAACTGAGATGGTGTACATTTATGGAGAAAGCGGGAGAAATTTTGTCGATGCAGTCGCGCGTTATGCGCAGCGTTTTCTTGGCCAAGTACGATCACGGTCTTCTTTTGTTCGAGTTATTAAACAATTTTCTGCGGAAGTTAGTGTGAACCAGAAGAAATGAACCCGTGCAGCTACTGTTTGTGGAGAAAACAATTAAGTGGCAGTCCTAGCTGCTGTGGCTCATAATCCACATGCCAGCCCAAGAGAAATATCAAGGCAATCAGGAATTTCATACATGAGTGTTTGAAAAATCCTGAAGCTCCACGAATTTCATCCGTACCATGTAGACATGCATCAGAAACTTTATGGCGATGACTTCCAAAACCGTCTAACGTTTTGTCACAGGGCAGTTCAGCGGATGCAAACAAACCAAAACTTATTTGCCGCAATACTTTCTTCGATGAGGCAACATTCACAAACCACGGCGAAGTTAATCGCCATAACATGCATTACTGGAGTGAACAGAACCCACAACGGATTCGAGAAGTCAACCATCATCGATCTTGTTCAGTTAATGTTTGATGTGGTATAATTGGCGATAAACTGATCGGTCCATATTTTATCGGCGGTAGTTTGAATGGCAACGAATGTCGTAACCCACTTGAAAATGAACTGCCAGATGTACTTGAAGACCTGAGCATCTTCGACAAAACATGTGGTTTCAACATGATGGCGGTCCAGCGCATTATTCATTAGTAGCGCGCAATGTGTTACATCGACTTTACCATGGTCGCTGGATCGGCAGGGCACGTCCTGTGAATTGGCCAGCCAGATCGCCTGACCTTATCTCACCTCACCAGATTTTTTTTATGGGGTTATCTGAAAGATATCGCTTATTGGGAAACGGCTACCACTCGCGAAAACATGGTGCAAAGAATAAGAGATGCTTGCGCTGCAATTACACCAGACATGTTATCAAGATGCGTGCAGGGATTTACAGCACGAGTCAATAAATGCATCGAAGTTGGAGGTCATCACTTTGAACATTGGATTTGATAAAACGGAGAGATGAAAGGGATTTACGGGCAACAAGCAGGCCGAACGTGAGAGGCACGGGGACTCACTGGAAACAAGCACCCCGAAATTCATTTACTCGCAAGTATTTGCAAATAACAATAAAACGAAACCAATCGTTCCCTTTCAGGACCATCAAACCTTACATGGGAATACGTTCATCTTTAGTTAGCGAGTTAGTCTTTTACTTTGTTTACTCTGTTAGTTAATGAGTTCACTCGTTACTGAAGTAGGACGTTTGGTTGGTTACTTAGCTAGTCGGATGATTTGTTTGATAATTAAAAGTTGTGTGGCCTCATGACCATGAAACAAACAAAACTTACCCGAATATGCGAAAAAAATTAATATTTGGGTCAACATTTGTAAAACTAATTCCTCTCTCTCAAACCCCACCCTATGGGGAGAGAGAGGGAATTTTAGTTTCAGCGGATCAAAATTTACGGAGTAAATAAGTATTTTTTATTTATCCGTAACCATTTTTCCACGCAAAAATGAGAACATGGATTTTCTTGAATTACAGCGCCAACTACCAAGAATCAAAACAAATGCTTAAGACAAAATGTACGTAGTTTTTTTATCTGATTCTGCAATAAAAAATGGGAGTTCCGACTTGAAATTTTAAAGTTGCCTCCCACCCCATCCCCAGAGGAGTGGGGTGGCGGGCTAATTTTAGCACCAGCAGATGTCCCCCTCGAAAATAATCAACTTTGGATTCTACACATATTTTCGTGTGAAGCTTATTTTTTCGAGTTATTCTGGTTTGTCAACATAAAATTTACACCATGTACGGCCTCTACACGTCCGACACCCCGCACCCTAGAAGCTGGAACGCCAACAACACGGCCTATTGGCGTCATGCGCACGACATAAGCGAAATCAACAGGAAAACAAACAGCTACAGCAGCAAGCTGGATCTGTGGCTGCGGAAGTGGAGAGTAAAACTAAACGCGCAGAAAACTCAGCTAATTATATGCAACCACAAGCACTTCTCACAGACAACAAGAAATCGGGCTCCACCATAAACGAACATCCGACTATGGGGAGAAACAATACAACCAAAAAATACGGCTACCTACCTCGGTATAACAATAGATAAAACAATGACATGGACGCCACATATACAAAAAAACAATAAAGCCAATAACAGAAGCAATCTAATTAAAGTAGTAAGAGGCAGCGCAAATGGGGCAAGCAAAGAAACCCTAATCCACACCTACAAAGACTTCGTGCGACCGGTGCTGGAATATGCCGCCCCAGTCTGGATAGCTAGTAAAAACAACACGCAGAAATTGATGGCACTAGAGAGGAAAATCCTAAGAATAGCAGGACGACTCGACAGAAGAACAAGAAACGAAATAGAGTACCAAAACACGAAATTCCTCCCCATAAAACGGAGATGGATCACACTAACAGCGAAAGTAGGCAAAAACAGAACAACCGACAACAGATATTCTGAATCATACGCCCACAGAGTTCAACTTCCCACAACACAAGCATCCATTCCCACCAAAAGTCATCGAAGAGTGCATGGCAATCGAAGACGACTGCATAGAAAACGTCATAACAGAAATTCTAAAGCATCTGACAGAAGACGAACACTAAAACTAAACAAAGGCAGAAGCACAACAGCAAACAATTACACAATGACCCTTGCTGAGGTTTTTGAGACGTTTCCCTCCAGCACTCGGGCGAATGCCAGGGTCTTAACATCCTCTCACAAGTGAAGAAAATGTAAGATCACACAGGAATAACAGGAAAAATCCCAACTGAAATAATAAATTGTGCCCCAACAGCAATACATTTTTTGTTACGCATATATTTGGGTTTAAATTGATACCAAATTTATTGCTTTATGTTGAGTGGTTTCCGTTTTACAAGCGTTTTAGTAAAACACTGCAACCCACAAACACTTTTCATGAACTCAATCTTTTTACTCGCTAGTGTGATGAAATACTGTTGGCAACAATGATGAAAACAGCTGCCAGTTTACTTTGTCGTTTTCAGTTCTTTGTTTGTGGCGATTGAAAGTGAAGTTTGTTTACGATATTCGTATTTCAGTGTTTAGATCTCAACAACCAAGTTTATATTATGTATTTTTTTTGTCGGTTGTGAGCTCTGCAAGATCCATGGGCTATTTTATATTTACGTGACAAACCCTAATTCTAGGGCTATATTTTATTTTTGACACATGGATCTATGCCTTTCGTGAAATCTTCTCGGGTGATCAGCCGAGTAAAGGCGTCGTCTTCTCGCAACGTTTCGAAGGGTTTCGTACCCATCATCTTCAAGCGAAGTGTCGAGATGCTGCCTGCACTCGTCTTTTGCTTTCCCCTCTTTGGGGAAGTGTGAGGGGGAGTCTGTAGCCTTTTGGCTTTTACTCCCCTGTGTACATGTGTGTGTGATTTTTCTATATATTTTTGGTGTCTGTGATATGTGATGAATTGTTGTGTGTGTATCTGGGACTTGCCTGAGGTAGGCGAGATGATTGGTGATATATGGGAAGGAACTGGATTAGGGATTGGGTATTGGGATTTTTCTCTTCGACTTAATCGTCGAAGATCGTCATAGGGCGCTTGTGTTTGTCACGGGACATGTCATACCGACCAAGGGAGTGGATGAGTGCATTTCCGGATCTGGAAGTACCTTCATAGAAGGCCCTTGCCAGATCCTGGAAACGCTCTCTCAGGAGTGGGATATCGGCTGCGGCGTGCAGGTCGTCTGTGGGGAATCCGAGAGGTAGATGCAGTGCCCTTCTGAGGGCGCGGTTCTGCAGCCTCTGGAGTTTGTCCAGGTGCTGCTTCGCCGCGTATCCCCAGACAGGGCACGCATACTCCATTACTGGCCGGATCAGGGCCTGATAAACGTTTAGTGCTACTGGGCAGGGAAGGGAGCTGTTTGTGTTCAGGATAGGGTATAGGATGGACATTCTGGCGCAGACCTTCCTGTGGACCTCGTCTATGTGGGGTTTCCACGTGAGACGAGAGTCCAAGGTTACGCCAAGGTACTTGGCGGTTCTGCGCCAGGGGAGTTGGGTTCCATTTAGGTGGAGGTGGAGGGGGGGACGTTGAGGAGGTTCGCGCCTTCCGAGCCTGCGGGTAATCAGCATTGCCTGCGTCTTCTCCGAGTTGATGGTGATGCGCCAGCGACGGGCCCAGGTTTCTGTGTCATCTAAAACCCTTTGTAGCCTACGAATGACCAGGTCCTTGTTCGCATTTCTCGTGTAAAAGGCTGTGTCATCGGCGTACTGCGCGGTGTGCACCAGGGGGGCCGTTGGAGTGTCCGCAGTGTACAAGCTGTACAATACGGGCCCCAGGACCGATCCCTGTGGCACCCCAGCACGAATGCGCCTTCTGGTGGAGGTGGCAGTTTCTACTTTGACGGAGAAAGTCCTATTCGTGAGGTAGCTCTTGATTAGCTGAACTATGCTCCCTGGAAACCCTTGTGAGCACAACTTGTAGAGTAGCCCTCTATGCCATACTGAATCAAAGGCTTTGGCTACGTCTAGTAGCACTATCCCGCAGTAGCCTCTGTGGTTGAAGCCCTCTGTGGCTGCTTCAACCATTCTCATGACCTGTTGTGGGGCAGAGTGGTTCTGCCGGAATCCAAATTGGAAATCCGGCAGAATTTGCTCTCTGGTAATATGTTCTTGCATGGGTTTTAGCAGGAGGCGCTCATAGATCTTGCTGAGTGTTGGCAAGAGGCTAATCGGCCTGTAGTGCTGCGGGAATAGAGGGTCTTTTCCTGATTTGTGTATCGCGACCACTTCCGCATGTTTCCAGCAAGCTGGGAACTCACGGGAACGAGTAATCTCGTTGAGGACGTTCGCGAGGTGTGTGATCGCTGTGGGTGGGAGTTTTTTGACTAACTGGTTTGTGACACTGTCGTGCCCTGGCGCCTTTTTTGTAGGGAGGGACCTGATTACTATTGCCACGTCCTCGGGGGCAAAAAGTATGGGTTCGTCCTCTGGGTCCTCCTCAGCATTGAGGAAGACAGCCAGTTGACGACTGACTACCTCTTCATGCTCTTCATCCTCGGGTTCTGCCGTTTGGAACTGCTTCTCGAAGGAGTCGGCGAGGGCGTTGGCCTTCTCAGCATTGCTGTAGACCAATCCCCGCTCGCCGTGCAGTGGCGGCATCCTAGCGCGTCTTTTTGTGAATTGTTTGGTTGCTTGCCAAAGTGTATGATCGTCTACTTTGAGAGCTGTGAGGCGGTTTTGCCATTGCTGGTTTCTGTGCTCATTGAGCGCTACCTTCAGTTCTCTCTGTAGACGATTGAGCAGCCTCCTGGTGGCCTGATTTCTGGTGATCTTCCACTCTTTTGCCACTCTGTTCTTGTGACGGATTTGAGCTAGTAAGTGTTCCGGGAGCTGTATTTGCGGTGGAGGGCCATCCCTTTGTGGTGGGGTGGCCTCTTCCGCTGCCTGCAAGATGGTGCCTGTCAAGTCTAGTAGCGCTTGATCTACTGTTTCGGCAGTAGGTGGCGGAGCGCGAGCGATATCAGAGGCGACAGTTTCTTGGTATCGCTCCCAGTCTGTTCGTTTGTAAGACGTCTGGTACCGTGGGAGTGCTACCCATTCTCCCACATCGACTTCTAGAATCACTGGGTTGTGGTCGGAGGACATTCTGTTGATTGTCCTTGCGGTCACAAATCCTGCGATCCTCCTAGTGAGAGCTATGTCTAACACATCGGGCCTGCTTCCGTTTTTCGGAAAATGTGTGGGCTCGACTGGACCCCATGTTTCGAAGTGGTGGGCGCGCGCTAGTTGTTGCAGCTTGGCGCCTGCTCTGGAGGTTACTCTAGAATTCCAGTCAGGGTGTTTGGCATTGAAGTCTCCCCCTATTACGAGTTTGCCTTCAATTTGCCCTAGAGCAGCTATGTCTCCCTCATCTATCTGGTCATGTGGGGGTCGGTAGACTGCAACAATTGTTAGGGGTCCAGTGGCAGTGGTTACTTCCACTGCCACTGCTTCGATTTTGTTGGTAGCTGGTAAGAATACCTGGTGGTGGGGGATCCCTCTTTTTACATATATGGCCACTCCTCCGCCTTGGGTTGGCCTGTCTTTACGGTAGCTAATGTAGTTGGGAACTGTCGCTTTTACTCCCGGTTTCAGGTGGGTTTCCCCTATCATGCATATGTCGATGGAGAACTCCTTCATGAGTTCTCTGAACTCGACCTCTTGATTAACAATGCCGTCTGCGTTAAAGACGCACATTGTCAGGCCTTGAATATTCGGGCGTCTATTCATGATGGGGTGTTGATACTACTGGGGAAGTCGCAGAGGGGAGCGACTGCTGGACTGTTGCCTGAAGGGCGACGAGGATCTGTGTGTTTTGCTTTTGGGCTTCCCTGAATTCCTTCATCATTTCCATGACGAGGTTCATGGTCTGCACCATCACGCCTAACAACTGATCCATGGGGGGGGAGTGTGTGTGGGGTTCCCTAGAGCTTCCTCCGTCATGGAGGACCTGGTCGTTGTTGCTGTGTGTTTCCCGGTGTTGTTGTTGTGATAGTGTCTGGTGTTGCGATGATTGGGCCACGCTTTCATGGTTTTTCGGAGGAGAAACCACTTCCGCGTAAGTCGCCCTCGGTGTGTCCGGCCTTGGTTTTACCCAGGCCTTGTCTGTGTGTGTTGTCATGTTTTGGTGTCTTGTGTGTCTGGATGGGTTCGTGGTGTTTCCTTTTCGTGTGTGGGGGGCGGCCTTTGCGCCCTTTGCCTGTTGTGTGTGTTTTTTATGGACCTCGCAACCTTGGTAGCCCGCTGTGTGGTTTTTGCCAAACAGCGCGCACCTTATTTGCGGGTCCGTGTGTTTTACGTTACAAGTTCTTGTGTCATGGGCCTCGGCGCATTTTCTGCACCTCACTGCCATGGAGCAGTGTGCCGCAATGTGGTTGAGGCCCTGACATCTGAAGCACTGCACCGTCCTGTTTTTGCGGCGCAGTGGTTCAGTGGTCACAGGGACCGCCAGGATCGTCTTTATGTCCCTTTTGTTCTGTGGCACGTCCGGCAGTGTGACCTGGTACAGGGGCCATTTGCTCCCTATGTTTCCCATTTGATGGACCGCCTTGACGATGTACCCCTGGGCAGTCTGGTCTGTTTTGATCGCCTGGGGGGCCACTCGTCTTGGTAGGTCCCTGATGACTATGTTTTTATTTCGTGTTTTTGTTGTGGGGAAAGTGTAGTGGGGTATGTTTTTGCTGTTCAGAAGTGTTTTTGTTGTGGTGTAGTGCTCGAGTGTGATTAATGTAATTTTTATTTTGTCACCACCAGCAGGTTTCGCCTTGAAATTGCCTCCCCCGATTGCTGTTTTTAACATTTCGTAGAGTTCCTCGTAGTTCTCAGTGAACTCTGCGACGATCGGAGGGAGGTGGTGGGTGACATGATTTTGTGTTTGTGTTGTAGTGTCTTGTGGTGCCTCTGGCTCATCGGCCACCGCCTGGAACCTGTTCGGGGTGGGTTCCACTCCCCGGGCCGGCGGGAGCCTCGGCTGGCGAAAGGTTTTCCTCGCCAGCACGAAACCATCCGAATCCTGCCCGTTTATGCGGTTCCCTTCCAGTTCCGGTGTTTCCTGGTCCCCTCCTAGGACGACGACAGGTGCTGTCGGGGGCGCGGGCTCCTCAGAGGGTGTGGAGGTGGTTGGGATGGGGGTGGTGGATTGCTTTTTCCCCTTGGAGTGCTTCTCCTGCTTGTTCTTCCTTACACGCCTTTGTCGGGATGTGGTGGACTTGAGTGGGGGGGATTTGAGGAATTGGGATCGGGTAGGGGGTTGGGTGGCAGTCGCGGGTTTGGGGAGGATTTTAGTCGGTTGACTGGGCTTCTGCTTGCCATTTAGGCTGCGGATATGTTCAGCAAGGAGGCCACAGCCGTTGGCAAGCAGGAGAGGGCTGAGGAGAGTGGAGGGAGGGGCGGGATCGCAAGTCCTGACGATGTATTTATCTGTCTGTGTTTTGTGTAGGTTTGCCATGTCCGTAGCGGGAAGGGGGCTTGCTGCCAGGTTATTGTCAGTTGCCACCTCTGTTGTCACCGTTAGGTTTTCCGGTGGCATTGCTGACCCTACTATCACGATGGCAGACGCGGAATTCTGAACGGGGGCGGCGGAAAACATTTCTGTGGTTCCGCGGCCCGCTTCCAGGTCCTGGCCTACATTTTCCCTGTTCTTGGGGGGGGCAGAGACTGACTCTGCGGCAGCCGAGGTGCTAGAGACGGCCGACCGCGCGGCCCGCGGCAACAAGAAAACGCGCCTCGTGTCGTCGGCGGAAAGAGACCGCCGCGACCCCAAGGCGCCACCCAAGCTCGACATTCCACAACGGCGAGAAGACACGACAACTCTGCCAGGCGACGCCATGCAAAATTTTCTCCAAGTGCCGTCTGTGCTAAGACCTAGGCGCAAGTGCCCGTCAATGTTTTGATAAAAACAGAGCCGGAGAACACTTCTGTTTGTACTCCCGTACTAGCGGGGGCCTATGGCTGACAGTACGCGAGTGAGAGGAGCGATGCTCAACCCTCGACTGCTACTCAGCGAGTGTCGAGATGCTGTGTTGCGCGGTCCTATAAAGGCTCCTGGACCAGTGACTGATTCCGGGCGCCGACCAATCAGGTACCTGCGGAATCGGCCGCCGCGCCAGTGGTGGAGGGTTCGCGGCGCGGACCGGGCGTCGAGGGTTGAAGCAGCCACAGAGGGCTTCAACCACAGAGGCTACTGCGGGATAGTGCTACTAGACGTAGCCAAAGCCTTTGATTCAGTATGGCATAGAGGGCTACTCTACAAGTTGTACTCACAAGGGTTTCCAGGGAGCATAGTTCAGCTAATCAAGAGCTACCTCGCGAATAGGACTTTCTCCGTCAAAGTAGAAACAGCCACCTCCACTAGAAGGTGTATTCGTGCTGGGGTGCCACAGGGATCGGTCCTGGGGCCCGTATTGTACAGCTTGTACACTGCGGACACTCCGACGGCCCCCCTGGTGCACACCGCGCAGTACGCAGACGACACAGCCTTCTACACGAGAAATGCGAACAAGGACTTGGTCATTCGTAGGCTACAAAGGGTTTTAGACGACACAGAAACCTGGGCCCGTCGCTGGCGCATCACCATCAATTCGGAGAAGACGCAGGCAATGCTGATTACCCGCAGGCTCGGAAGGCGCGAACCTCCTCAACGTCCCCCCCTCCACCTCCACCTAAATGGAACCCAACTCCCCTGGCGCAGAACCGCCAAGTACCTTGGCGTAACCTTGGACTCTCGTCTTACGTGGAAACCCCACATAGACGAGGTCCACAGGAAGGCCTGCGCCAGAATGTCCATCCTATATCCTATCCTGAACACAACCAGCTCCCTTCCCTGCCCAATAGCAGTAAATGTTTATCAGGCCCTGATCCGGCCAGTAATGGAGTATGCGTGCCCTGTCTGGGGATACGCGGCAAAGCAGCACCTGGACAAACTCCAGAGGCTGCAGAACCGCGCCCTCAGAAGGGCACTACACTTACCTCTTGGGTTCCCCACAGACGACCTGCACACCGCAGCCGAAATCCCACTCCTGAGAGAGCGTTTCCAGGATCTGGCAAGGGCCTTCTACGAGGGTTCTTCCAGATCTGGAAACGCACTCATCCACTCCCTAGGTCGGTATGACATGTCCCGCGATAAGCACAAGCGCCCTATGACGATCTTCGACGACTAATTCGAAGAGAAAATCCCAACACCCAATCCATCATCCTATTCCTTCCCATATAACACCAAACTTCTCGCCTACCTCAGGCAAGTACCAGACACACTCACAACAATCATCACAAATCACAGACACCAAAAACTATAGAAAAATCACACACACACGTTCACAGGGGAGTAAAAGCCGAAAGGCTACAGACTCCCCCTCACACTTCCCCAAAGAGGGGAAAGCAAAAGATGAGTGCAGGCAGGCCGGGCGTCGAGTCCCTGCCGGTTCCTAATACGTCTGTGGCCGCTACCGTCTTCGTGCCGGAGCGTTCTCTTCTAATTTTAGTTATTGCGGGATTCCAAGCTGTACTAAGTTGGAAACCAGTGTCTCGATTGATCAGGTTGCTGTTCAACCGAATTTCTACAGCCTCTTTGAAAACTGAATCCCAAAATCCTTTAGCGTCACACAGCTTCTTCGTACCCTCAAAGAGGAAGGTGTGTCCTTCGTTAAGGCTATGTTCCGCTATCGCCGATTTTTCTGTCTGACCAAGGCGTACATTTCTAATGGGTTCCGAGCGCCTCTGCGTGATGCAGCGCTGCGTTTGTCCGATGTATTTCGTACCACATTCACATTCAATACTGTATACGCCCGGAGTCTGCAGTCCTAGGTCGTCTTTGACTGAGCCAAGTATGTCCTTAATTTTACTTGGGGCATGAAAAATTGTCTTGATGTTGTGTTTCTCCAGAATGCGGGCAATCTTGGCTGTTGGCGGTCTCGCGTATGGTAGACATGCCAGGCATCTGGTCTCATCTTCTTCTTCTGGTGTGTCTACCTTCCTGCTCTTGTGTAGGGCGCGCGAGATTTGCGTCTCATTATAACCGTTGCTGCGGAAGGTCTTCCTTAGGTGTTGTAACTCTGTAGGTAGGCTGTCATCATCACAGATAGACTTGGCCCTGTGCACAAGTGTGTTAAGCACTGAGTTGCGTTGTGCTGGGTGGTGGCAACTCTGTGCATGAAGGTATAAATCCGTATGTGTCTTCTTCCTATACACAGCGTGACCCAAGGTGCCATCAGGGTGCCTCTTGATTAGAATGTCAAGGAAGGGCAAGCTTCCGTTTTCTTCCACCTCCATGGTGAATTGTATGTTGCTGTGTATGCTGTTGAGATGTCGCAGGAAGTCTTGCAGGTTCTCTCTGCCATGTGGCCACACGACAAAAGTGTCATCCACATATCTGTAGAAGGCTTTAGGTTTCAATGGGGCGGTGTCCAAGGCTATGTCTTCAAAGTGCTCCATGTAAAGATTAGCGATGTCTGGAGCTAAGGGGGACCCCATGGCTACACCATCCACTTGTTCATAAAATTTGCCTCCACACTTGAAGTAGGTGTTTGTTAACACATGCCGGAACAGCTTTATTGTGTCCTCACTAAAGCGTGTTTCGAGCAGCGCTAGGGAGTCTTCCAGCGGTACTCGTGTGAAGAGTGAGGTGACGTCAAAGCTGACAAGAAGATCTTCTTTATCCAGGCGAAAGCCTTGTAGTACCTTCACAAACTCCGCCGAGTTCTTGACATGGTGCTCACAGTGACCCACGATCGGTTTGAGCAGTTGTGCTAGGTACTTGGCTAAACCATATGTCGGTGAGTTGATGGTGCTCACTATGGGTCGCAATGGAACTCCGTCTCTGTGGATCTTAGGGAGCCCATATAGCCGTGGTGGTGCCGGTGCTCTGGGGTACAGCTTCCTGATGACGTCCTTTTCCAGTCCAGAGTCATTGAGCAAGGCGATGGTCTTGCGAGTCACGGAAGCTGTCGTGTCCTTGTCCAGTTGCTTGTAGGCAGTATCTTGTAGCAGTGAGTTTATCTTCTGCCAATAATCTTCTTTCCTCAGTATCACCGTGGCATTGCCTTTGTCAGCAGCTAGAACGACAGTGTCCTCATCCTCACGTAGGGCCTTAAGAACCTTCCATTCAGCAGACGTTATGTTGTTCTTGGGCATTTTTGCCTTCTCCAGGACCCTGCACGTCTCTCTCCTAACTTCCTCAGCTGCCTCCGTAGGGAGGCCGCGCACGGCTTGCTCAATGCTGCTGATAATGTCTCGCTTAGGTAGTGTCCTGGGTACTGGAGCAAAATTAAGTCCTCTCGACAGCACCGATATTGTGGTCTCGTCCAGTTCTTTGCCTGCCAGATTGATGACAGTCTTGGCATTGGTTGTGTGGTCGGCATGTTGCCGGGCTCCAGACAGTCTAACTACTCTGGAGAAAGTGGAGGAATGGAGGTAAAAGGAGTTGTGGAAATGTTCCAAGAATCGCTGCCGAAATACGGAGTGCGGTACAAGTATTATTTAGGAGACGGGGACAGTGCTTCTTTTCCTACGGTTTGTGAGGCCAAACCATATGGTCCCGACTTCTCAACTGAGAAATTGGAATGTTGCGGTCACGTCCAGAAGCGGATGGGTAGTCGCCTCAGGAAATTTAAACAGAAACTAGGTAAAACAAAACTTTCCAACGGCAATAACCATCGGGGGTCGTGGCCGCCTTACTGGTGATGCTATAAATCAAATACAACTATATTAAGCCCTAACTATAAGAAGGGATGGTACAAAAACTCTGAAGGACATGAAGGCAGCGGTCTGGGCAGAATTTTTCCATTTGACGGCTACCAATGAAGACAAATCTGGACGCGGACTATGCCCCAAAGGTGAGACAAGCTGGTGCAAATTCCGAAAAGCCCAAGAGAAAAATGAGCATTATGACCACACTCATTTTCCTTTCGCTGTCACGGAACAAATAAAACCCATATTTAGAGACTTGGCTCATCCTGACATCTTGCCCAAGTGTCTACATGGTGGAACGCAAAATCCGTCAGAGTCGTTCAACAATGTTGTATGGTCGCGGCTACCAAAAGCATCTTTTATTTTGATGACTACATTTCAGTTGGGAGTGTACGAAGCTATTACAAGTGTCAACGAAGAAAATTTAGCTAGGTGTAAAATTTTGAGTCATCTAGGCATATCTCCAGGCAAGAACTGTGTCAAGTATTTGAAAAAGGACGACGAATTGCGGATTAAAAAAGCGGACAAAGCTGTCACAGAAATTTAGAAAAAGTGTCGCCAGGCCACACAGCAAGAAGAATGATTGAGGACCAGTTTGAAAAATTAGAAGATCCAGATTGACCTTCGTATGAAGCTGGAATGTACTGAAGAAAGAATAAAATCGTTGTTTATCTTTATTTGCGTTTCCCGACATCCGTGTTTTTCAATCGCTAGGGACATTTTTCTTGGCTACTATTAATGTTATCAACATGATTTTTTGAATTGTTCCTTATTTGTTAGTAGTTGATTTAAACTGAGGAAATATGAATATCTTTTAGAGAACTAGGGTATAAATTTAAGTACAGTAAAAAAAAATTGCAGTTTGTATGGCTACTTTAGAAAAGTATTTTTTTAAATACAAGTTTTTATTATTTTTAAGACTTATCAGTTTAAAATGAAGATAAAGATATAAGGAACACAACAAAAGTCCAACGAGAGACTAAAGGAACTGTGTCGTGTGTCACACCTGCTTGTGACAAGAGGTGGGAAAAGGCAAAACTGTCGTGTCCATAACAAAGTTTCGCTGGCAGTGACACCCAAAACGATACCCTTGACAACACACCACCCTACACACCTACCAGAGGGTAGGAGCAATAGCTAAGCGACACACCCAAGCCCAAAGCACAGACAACACTCCGACACACTAATCTCCTCTTCATCAGTGCGAAGGGGAATGAAAAGACAAACCCCACATACGCACTCACTACTAAAAGACAACATACGCATAGCTGGAGTTGCCGAAACCTGGCTGAAGGAGGGGCAGGACTGTAATATCCCGAAGTACAATTGCTTTCGCAAAGACAGGGCTGACGGATGGTGAGGTGTAGCCATCTACATCCTAAACACTGCACCTGGCACTGAAGTGCCCCTCCCTCCATAGCTTCAAACCATTGAGGCATTAATGGTAAAAATCAGGGGAACAAACGGACGGACGGACGGACGCCTACAATAGCATGCCTATACAACCCTCCCGACAGCCTGCTCCCACTCCAATTCTTACACCACCTTCAGACCATAGACAGATTCATCCTCCTAGCGGACCTTAACGCCAGGCACTCTTTGCTCAGCGACAGAACAGAGAACCACAATGTACTAGCACTCTTTGACCTAACGACACAACTGATAGACCACCTTCCTATCTATGAATATACCTTCATTGGACAACATGGACAGTCAGTCCCTGACTACACCTTGTATAGCCCCTCACTAACAGACTATCCTCTCCCCAATGGTTGGTACCCCGATTGGAAGTGACCACCAACCAGTCACCTTCTCCACAGACACACACAACCTTCCAAACCCACCACCTACTAGACGTACCATCCGTTACTACTCTAATGCAGACTGAAAGTACAGCGATGTCTTGTGGAACAGCTGAACTTCCCACACAGCATCACAGACAACAATGAGCTATTAGTGACCAGACACCTCAAAGCAGCAATCACACAAGCTACCAATGAGGCGATACCGATGGAGACTATAACCAACTGGGAACCAACTATCCCCTGGGAAGCCCTACAACTAATCCAACAGAGAAAACGACTATGCAGAGAGATGAGACGCACAAACAACCCAGAGTGTGGAACAGACTAAGCAACAGGGTTAATAAAATAATCTCTACATACAGACACAGTGGGACGACACCTGTAGACAACTCGACTACAGGCGCAGAGGCAAATTCTGGAAAAAATACAGGACGCTAACAGGACAATGACGAACAACCAAACTCACCTTAATGACCAATAACGAACCGACAACAGATGAACGTGAGCAGACCAGTATCTTCAAACAGGTCCTGCAGGAAGTCTATTCCTTTCCCAGTGACAACCTCTTTGACAAACTGTCCATAGACAAACTGTCGAACTACAACTGATGCGACTACTAACAACAGCAACAGTAGACACTGAGGACGAACACTCCCTGACCAGAGAAATAACCTCCACCGAAATAATCGAAGTCATCCACTCACGACAGAAGACTGCTCCTGGACAAAATGAAATCCGACGCCTACACCTTCAGAAAGCCACCCCCCTCCTCCCCCTCCCTCCCCCCCCCCCCCCACACACACACGTCCTCATCCCCATCCTCTCCATAATATTCAGTTACTGCCTCACCTTTGAAATCCTACAGACAGCCTGGAAGATCAGCAAAACAATAATGATACTGAAGCCCGACAAACCTACGATGGACCCCCACTCATGCAGACCGATCTCTCTGCTGGACGTGACAGGGAATACCTTTGAACGTATAATAGTGAACCGACTTTGAAAATTCACAGAAGAAAAAGGACTGCCTCCCACGATCCAAATAGGATTCAGACCCAACCACTCGACAAACGACCCCCTCTTTAAACTCACTGCAGTATCAAAAAAGGCCTTAACAACAGACGGTGCATGCTCTTAGTATTTCTAGACAGAGTGTGCATTTGACAAGATGTGGTACCAGGGGCTACTCCTAAAATTCTGCCGACTAGGTTCGTCAAACTCATTCAGGCGGTAGAACATGTAGGATCGACATAGGGTACCAACACTCAGAATCATTCACGCACCAGGCGGGAGTCCCATAAGGAGGCATCCTATTGCCAACACCGTATGCACTTTGCACGGCAGACGCCCTACCGCGATGACACCTGAGGACACAGTTGCACTATACGCGGACTAGACTGTGTATTGGTGCACTGCACCGAATACCAAGCTCGTACAACGGAACACGACAGCCTACCTCCATAACCTACAGACCTGGAAAACAAAATGGCGAATTAAACCCAACCCAACCAAAACACAAAACCATACTTTTCCCACACAGACACCAGACCACGAACAAAAACCAAAACACTGTAGACGTACAACTGTCTCTATGGAACACGCCACTAACAGACTCTGCTAGGTACTTAGGCGTGTTCCTATATAAGCGCCTGAATTGGCAGACACACATCACCTTCCACCTTGACAGAGCACGGAAAAAACAAGGACTGATACGACAGGTGCAGGGATGCTTCCATAGCTGCCGCCTGGAGATGGACCTGCATACATACAAGACCTTCGTCAGGCCAGTCCTGGAATATGCAGCCGGACCCTGGCCAGTCTGGTGAATAGCCACGCCGAAAGACTCTATAGAACAAAAAGATGACTACTCCACAGCATTTACCAAACTCCCCCCTCACACACTGAGCAATGACGTTGTAACGTCACAATAGGTTTCGTTACATAGTTGAAAATCAGTGTTATAATATGTTGCTATTAGCTGATAGACATTATCAGCGTAAATTCAATAACTTTACGTAAGTAATGAACAATGAAATAATCTCAGCCCCAAATCACACACAATTATGGATCAAAGTCTTTCATTCTCATTACAATATGCACGTCCTGTGTCCCTATTTACATTTCCCACCTCTCCTTAAAGTACGTGGTCAGATGTGAATGTTTTGAGTGTAGTAGCAGAGGAACAGGAGATGCAGTAGGTCTCAGAATCTTCTACCAACTTTAACACAGTCAGTGGAAGGCTAAGAGCAGGAACAGGAGGGTTCGACCAGAAGTGCGAAAGTTTTGAAAAAAAAAAGTTTTCTTCCCATAGGTTGGTCATCGGCTTCCCCCACTACCTCGCGCTGCTCGGGAGAAAGAGCCGCGCAAAGGTTACAGGGAGTTTTTTGGAAGACAGGTAAGCGACCAGACGTTCCTTCAGGACGTTGCGTCGATATCAGGACAAAGGTATTTGGATGTTTAAATATGTTTAATGTTGACAATTTATTTATCAGAGGCTTTTTCGCGATTGATTAATTAAGAACCATTTATTGATTTTTGTTCAATTTATCCGATAAAAGAATAATCATCTCCGTTCGGGATTTCCCTCAAGGCCCGCCACGTGGTGCATAGTTTCAAACTACAACCGCCGAGAAATCTAATAAAGGGAGTTGTAGCCAGTTTTTGCGATTGCTGAACATTTATGCTAGCGTGTGTCGATGTTTAACAACTTATTGAAAATTCAGTGACGCGTGTGGCTTTTCTAAGATGAATCGTTTCGTATTCAAGCACTTCGCGCTGGAGATACCAGCCACGAGTCCTGCTCGATGCCAGCCATTGTACATAGAAAATCTGCATAGAGAAATAGTTACGATATTTGCATTTCAGTGATAAATTAGTGCATGTCTATGTATCAGCATAGTAGCGTAGTGACCACGTGCTGTCCAAGATTTTCCTTCCCCCACAGGATGATGCAAATCGAAGGCAACACGGCTTGTAATTCAAAGGAGAAATGATCTAGGTGCATAGTTAAATAATCTTTGTCCATAGTTAAATGAAAACTCAAAGCAGAATTAGTGAAATGTGTATTCAAAGGATTGTTAAGAAGTAACTTCGTAAATATTTGTCTAATGTTGGTTAAAATAAAATTAACTTTGTTTTTAGAAGTAATTTCTCGGCTTGCTCATTTAAACCATACCTAAGGAAAGAGAATCATATTAATCACGCTGCCCCTTTACTAAAATTATTGGCACAAGACTAGATTCGTGCAGGACGTAGTTTTCTCTGACCACCCCCAACATTACAATTGCGTTATCCGTTGCGACCTCAAATTCAATCGATAAGATTGTACTCTGAACTTTGGTGAGCCTAAACATCAATTCTAAAGCGGGCAGAATGGTCAGGGAAGATTACGCTGCCGAGAGATAAAAAGTGTGCGTAAGATCCTTTCCCACAGCAGGCTTATATAAAAATGAATAAAAGTAATCCCTGCTGATATAATCAAGCAAACTCCCTTCTCAGCCACAGACAGGGAGAATTAACGACATTTACGATCTAAATACCAGTCGTTGGGAACTTGCAACGCGTGTGACATCACAAACATAGGCGGCACATCCGCGACACCGAATGTGCCCTAGAGGGCACTCCAGAAAAGCAGCTTGCCGACCCGCCAGGAGGGAAGGTGCACCGGGCAGACGAAGACAACACTGTAGACAGCGGAAGGAGTGGCAACACGTGCTGGACCCGTTGCAGACAACAGCGACCTGACTGCAGTCATTGCCTCGTTCTCTGCAGTGTTCAGTCAGGTGTCACACCTGGCAGAGAGTATCTGAGGCCCTGCTGGCAACCCTGGCCGCGTCGGCTGCTGCCCAGGCGGCCGCCGGAGGGTAAGCCGCTCCCTGCGCCGTCCGCGCCCGGAGTAGTTAAGGGGCCCGCACCACGCACGCACGCATTCCCAGTTAGTCAGCGGTGGCGAGCGGGCGTGTGTTGTCGGGCGCTCTGCAACTGCCGCGTGAAGAGTAAGAGAGGGCGGTTCCGTGGTGAGTGCGCGCGTCTCGGCAATATTGTCGTGTTGCTCCTAAGCAAATTGTCGTGAAGAGACGCCGCACTCGCCATGGGCAAAGGGAAACGCGGGAAGCGCAACTCACCCGCTAAGATGCTAACTCGCGCAGACTTTCTCCGGTCGGACGGCAGCGAGCGCAGCGTCTCTTCAGACCGACGCAGCTGCTCCGTAGCACCGTCTACCCGCGCAGAAGAAGAGTTGGTAGCACCATCATCTTGTCGACCCACCGACCAAGTTCTCCCTGTGTGCATATGCTACACGGGTCGAGACTGGGTGGAGACATACGACGAGGTGACAATGGATCTGCGCTACCAACCAAAAGTGCAGATGTTGGACAATGAAGCCGCACTGTCCATCCAGCCACGCTCGCACGAGGATCGAAAGATTCTCTGCGATAGGCTGAAACCGTACCTCATGGAGCCACACACTACTTACAAGAAGAAACCGCTGCTGAAAGTTCTACTAAGGGGGCTACCATGGGTCATGACGACCGACGCGGTGCGTAAAGCCCTGTTGCACCATAACTATGATGCCATAGTTAAGCTGCACAACAGGAGGAACAAGAAGAGGCCGCCACTGTTCATCCTGGCTGTCGAGTCGCCTCAAGTTGATTCCAGCCAAGAAGGCAGCAAAGACGTCGGAATCTGCGGGTTAACAACCCTGGCAGGTTTCGACGTAACGATCGAGCCACTTCCGCCTGACCTCGACACGAAACTTCAGTTTTTCAAGTGTCAGAGGGAGGGTCACGTGGCAAAGCACTGCCGCTTCGAAGCAAAGTGCGCCAAATGCGGTGGCGGTCACGACACCCGCGAGTGCACTTTGTGTAGAGACGACAAGCCAACATGTGCACGCTGTGGCGGCGACCATGTTGCCAGCTGGCAGGATGCCGGGCATTTACCGCCCACACAGAAGACTGCCGCAACGAGAAGCTGACGGCCACGAAGAAAAGGAGGAGGAGGAGGAGGAGGTGGAAGCGCGCCAGCGCTGAAGCCCAAGAGCCGACGAACAAAGCAGCAGCACCCCGCCACAACGCGCGGCCGGCCCCTCCACCCGCCAGTGGCAGAGGTGGTGGGGGGGGGGGGGGGGCGGGGGGGCCCTCGCGCGAGCAGGAGGGACGCCTATCCGCACGTAGCAGCGGAGAGAGCAACATCGACGCGTGGATGGAGGAAGCCGAGTCACGCTTCAGGATGGCCCTCCACGCGGAGATGGAAGCTGCCTGCCTCCTGCTAAGGGAAGCATGGGCTCTCCACACGCAATGTGACGTGCCGACGGCACATAGCAGCGCGTCCGCGGCCACGCAAACGGAGGACAACACCAAGAAGAAGAGGAGGATGGTGATCAACCGCGCCAGCCAGACCACAGACGGCGCATCAACCATCCCCACGGAAGCCTGCGTGCGTGTCGAAGAGGGCACCCAGACGTCGTCCAAGCGGTACAAGCGCCATCGAGGCACCCAAACCGTGACGGCGGATGCGGAGTCCATCGGCACGCAAACCGAAATGGCAGCTATGGAGCCCACTAGGTCTCCATGGAAGATGCATAAGATCACAACGAGCAGCAAACCTCTCATTCCGAGATCTCCCTCTCCAGAGGTAGAAGACCTCGGAATACGACGAATACTAGGCGACGCACAAGAACGTGGCCCCAGTACAACGCCGGCCGTGCCACTGAGACGACCTCCATACTCGAGGGAGTACGAGTATATCAAGCAACGGAAGCCTAGATAGGCTCAACCAAATCAAGGCAGAAGGTTGCAAACAACCAGCAGCTCCAGCCGGGTTTTGCAGGTTTTCCTTAGGCTGTAAGGTGAATACCGGAGCTGTCCCCAAAAGTTCCTGCAAATAAATTCCCAACTGGGAGATACAAGCCCCCCCTTATACCCTAGATCAAAAATAAAATAAATTGAGTCAAAACAGAATTACATTAAGCTAAGGCTAAATAGAGCTAGAAGCTCTGCAGTAGCCCGCCCACTACCTCTCAGGTGTGGGAATGAAAAGTTTAAAAAAAAATAAAATAAAATAAAAAGCACGCACGCACACGACGACGACGACACACGACGGTGTTGTGCTGAGAGGACGTCTCCGCTGCCGACCGCCAGTTGCAGCATCCGAAGCGCCGACGCTCCGCACCACGCCGCAGTAGGGGTCCAGCGCCGCGCGCTGATTGGCTGCCGCGCCCCCCATCACTGAGGCACTCATCGCCCCGCCGCCGACGCTGCGCCGAGACGCGGGTATAAGTACCCCGCCGCCAGGCGCTGCAAACCAGAAGCAAGCCAGCAGCGGTAGCGGTCACTTCGGTGACTGCTGCTCGCTAGCAGCTTCCAGTGCTAGCAGGCAGAAGAATCTCCCGCCGGGATACTCGAAGGTCGACTTCGAGACGCTCGCCGCCAGAAGACTCGAAGATCGCCGAGAACTTCGAGAGCAGGCGAACAGAAGACACCGTCTACCCGCTACAGTGGAGACGAAAAAGCAAAATTGTCGTACAAGAGTCAACAGACTCGCAGCTCCTGTGTGCCTGCACACAAACTCTCTTCCGGCCTGCAATAGGGATTGATCAGAATCAATCGCTATTGCGCCTAGGGACCGCTAGGGCATTTCGTGAGTCAGGGCCCCCTTCGTGTGGGACAAGCCCGCGCTTACTCGTTTAGCAATCTGTCATCTTTCTCCTGACACGCACCGAAAATGAATAGGGACACACGAACACCAACGCCAAATTCCCGCCAAGGGCCACCGCCACCTTCTTCCCGCGACTACCTGGAAGACCAGGCGGAATTCCAGGTGCCGCCGAGAGATGCAGCATCCACAACCGCAAGCAGGAGGTCTACCAGCCGCGGCAGTCCAAGAGACATGCCGCAAACCACAGCAGCCGACCTCACGCCTGCAGCAGCGCCTGCTACCGCAAGGACAACCGATGCAGCATCAGCGCCCGAAGATCCAGAACCCCAGCAGCAGATGGACTTCGAGGAGGAGTCAAGGAAGAGGAAGAAGGCCGACTCTCCAACTGCCTCCACCTCCACCGCCCCCACAACTAGGGACAAACGTGCAAGAGGCACCACAGATGAGAACGGCTTCATAAGGGCCACCCGCACAGTGCCACCTAGACACCTGCAAACCGCCGCACCGGCAGCCACAGCAAATGCATTCCAGGCACTAGAAAGCGTCGACGGAAGAGACCAACCGGTCCCAGCCCCGAGGCCAAGCACGAAACTCCCTCCAATCATCATACAATGCGAAGAGATGTATGATGAACTGTTAGAAGCCATCAGAGCAGTCGCAACATCGCCCTTCCAGTTTAAAACAGCTGGGAAGGACGTATACCGACTACACATCCAGACACTCGAAGACTTCGAAAAGACGACCGAAGAACTGAAGAAAAGGAACTGGGGCTACTACACGTATTCCACAGTCAAAGACAGCCCCATAAACCTTGTCATGAGGGGCCTACCATTCCAAACATCTATCACTAAGGTTAAAGCAGAACTCGACAAGATTCAGATCACTACTCGCTCCATCACTCGAGTCAAGTCACCCAAGACTGGGGAAGATACGCCACTACTGCAGATTGTGGCAGCTGACACTCCTGACAACAGACGTCTACGAAACCTCACCTCTCTTGCCAATACTGGCGTCACCATGGAGAAACCAAGAAGACGGAAGGGTCCGCGCAGGTGCTACAGATGCCAAGGCGTGGACCATATAGCCAGGCACTGCACAATGCAGGTAAAATGCCCCAAATGTGCAAGAAACCACCCAGCCACAGAATGCCAAAAGGAAAAAGACGCGCCGCCCACATGTGCCCACTGTCAAAGCAACACCCCGCAAACTACATGGGGTGTGAAGTCGTAAAGGCTCACATTGCCAGTCAACGGCGCCCACCAGCAAACCAGCGACCAGGAGTCACATACGCCAACGCAGCAACGAGAGACACCCGGCAACGAAACATCCCGCACCGACCTGCGCCACCTCCCCCGACGACAACTAAGGCAACCCACATGCAGACAACAGTTCAACCGACACCGTCAGAAGACAACAGCCCAGTCACCATGCGCATGCTCAAAGAAGCAGTCGCAGCCGCAGTTGCATCCGCCATGGAGGTTATGACCAGGAACATAGCCAGCCAGGTGAACACCGCAGTTCAAGCCGCCCTAGGGGCAATGACCAATGCTCCCAACAGAATATAATGGCTGCACAACGTCAAGGACTAACCATCGTCGCCTGGAATGCTGGGCGCAAGCTGTTTGACCAGCAGGGGGAATTCAGGCAATTCCTGCACGAGGAGAGAGTGGACATCTGCCTAGTGCAGGAAACCAGCCTGAAACCTGGAATCAACGTTAGGGCGGCAAACTTCAATTGCTATCGCACTGACAGGCAGACTGCTGGAGGGGGAACCGCAGTGTACGTGAGAACATCACTACAACTTCGACGAGCTCCTCACGATCCCGGGGAATGTGTTCCTCGCGGGAGATTTTAACGCGAAGCACGTCAGCTGGAACAGTCGCCTAACAAACGTGAGTGGAAGAAGACTGCACAGAACTGTGATCCGAAACAACGCCAACGTGATCGCCCCCTTTGAGCCCACTATCTACCCAAGAAACAGAGGGCAACCAGACGTCTTAGACTTCGCTGTAGTGAAGGGTCTACAGTTAGATGCATCAGCCACTCCACTCTGCGCACTGTCCTCCGACCATGTTCCCGTCGTGTTTGACATCGACCTGCACGGAACAGAAAAGCAGCACAGGGGTATAAACATCAGCGGGATTAACTGGCAAACATACCGAGAGACCCTGGAAGAGACTAAGTACGGTCCCAGACCCAGAAACGGCAGGAACGGAGGCCACACTAATGCACATCACGACGTACGCACTAGAAGCAGCAGCGGCAGCAGTCCCACAAAGACAGCAGCGACCAAGAGACAACCACAGGCAGTTACCACAGGAAGTGCTTCTACTAATCACAAGGAAAAACAGGCTGAACAGGGAATGGCATGCAACAAGACTCCCTGCCACCAAGCGGCAAGTGAATAGACTCCAAAGAGAAATCAAGGCAGCAGTACAACACCACAGAAATAAAGAGTGGGCAGACAAAGTAGCAACGCTAAACCTCCAGGACCAGTCAGCCTGGAAGACAGTGAAACACATCCTAAACCACACGAGCCGCATACCACCCCTCACAGTCGGGAACGATACAATCTGCGAACCGGACGCTAAGGCGAACGCACTAGCGGACGTGTTCGCAAGCAAATTCCGGCCCATCGACCAACCAGTCGACCAGGCACACATAGATACAGTACCCCAACGACTGCCGGCCTTCCTAGCCCACCAAGACGAACTAGACCACATAGAGGGCATATCGGAAGAGGAAGTCGCAGCACAAATATGTTGGATCAACACAAAGAAAGCAAGTGGACCCGACCTACTCACAAATATGCTAATCAAGCAAATGCCACCGACAGCCATTCCACTACTGACAGCAGCCTTCAACAACATAATAAACACAGGCAGCTACCCGAAGGCCTGGAAGCACGCTGAGATCATAGCGATCCCAAAACCAGGGAAAGACCACAAGCAGCCAGAAAGCTACAGGCCAATCAGCCTGTTGCCCGCAGTGTCCAAAATATTCGAAAGAATATATGCTAAAAAACTGCTAAAACATGTACAGGATGAGAGAATCCTGCCAGACGTCCAGTTCGGGTTTAGAAGCGGTCACGCCACCACCCAACAATTATTACGACTTGTCGAGGAAGCCCTTGATGCCAGGGAGAGACGTGAATACTTCGCAGCGATATTCCTCGATGTCGCAGCAGCCTTCGACACAGTGTGGCACGAGGGCCTCTTGTACAAGCTGCTCTCGCAGGGGTTACCCGTGTCACACGTCACACTGCTGAAGAGCTACATCGAGGGAAGAACCTTCCACGTAAGGGCGCAGGAGGGGACCTCCACCGTACGACCCATCAACGCTGGAGTACCGCAGGGCAGCGTCCTGGGGCCTCTGCTATACATACTATACACAGCCGACACCCCAACGATAGACCGAGTCCACCTAGCCTTGTATGCAGACGACACTGCCCTGTACTCACGCAGCACCAACGCAGGACACCTACGAAGAAGACTACAGGATGCCTGTCACGAACTAACGTCATGGGCCGCAAAATGGCGCCTCTCGTTCAATGCGGCAAAAACACAGGCCATCACAATATGCCGCAAGCATATCCCCAGAAATTACCAACAAGTAGAAGTAAGGGGCACACCAGTACCATGGTCCAGGACGACGAAATATCTGGAGGTAACGTTGGATCGGTACCTCACCTGGAAACCGCACATAGTGGACACCCGGAAGAAAGCCTATGGACGACTACAAGCCCTCTACCCAATATTGAACGAGACCTCGACGCTACCGCCACGACTGGGAGTCATCATCTACCTCGCACAGGTGCGGCCTATACTGGAGTACGCCGCGGTTGTGTGGGGTAACGCTGCTCCCACACACCTCAAGAAACTACAGACTGTGCAGAGCCGCGCCCTGAAGAGAGCGCTGCACCTCCCACACCGGCTTTCCACAGCAGAGGTACACCGGATGGCAGACGTGCAGCTACTCACCACCACGATTCGGCAGACCGCAACCATATTCTACGAGAAAACGAGGGACTCGCCAAACCCGCTCATCCAGCAACTAGGACAGCGGGTCCACAGACTGGCCACGACCAGATGGCCGGACCTCCTGCGTGAATGAAAAACGAGGCATCAAGTCGCCGTATGAATGAGTGTATGAATGTGGTAATAAGGATAACCCAAACTCAACTAGCTCAACCCTGTCCAAACAACCAACCCCCCCTTAGAATTAAATACTAAGCAGCCAGCCAACCGGCTGCCCACCCACAAACGCATCCGATCACACCACAAATTCCTCCACCAACTCATAAGCCCTGGAATCACGTCAGATACCAACAACACCCCTCCCTTAGGATTAGCTACCATGCAGCCGATCAACATAGCTGCTCACCCCCAGTGTAACAAGCCACCAACCCAGTTCCCTCCACTAGCGATAAGACCCAGGCCCCACAGACTAGCATCTAAGCAACCACCCCCCCCCCCCCCCCAAAAATCACATCCCTAGATTTAAGGACGCACCCATACCAACTTAGTAAATAAGAACGCACATGCAAATAATAAAATCCAGGCCCCACAAACCGGACGGTCGAACGCCCACACGTCTGTCTCAGAAGCAAAATTGTAAAGGGCACCACTCCTCCCCATCATCACTAGAATTAAGAACACTCCCATAGCACCACAGTATGTAAGTTGTCATGCACCATCAACATATCGATAACTCATCCCCATCAACACCAGGCTGTCTATGTCCACCAGCCTTCCACAGCGCAAAATTGTCGTTAGGACAAGCGTCATCATCATCATCACTAGCTCTTAAGTTTCATCCCAATAGCTCACACCTAATATAACTACATAGAAATGTATGCATATCTCTAACTATCCCACTCTATCTATCAAATATACTCCGACTGCTCCATCTTTATATATTAATAAAAAATAAAAAAACGCACTTCACCAATCGATGATTCCAAACAGACCGCTGCCACTTGCAGTAAATGTAGATATAAAAGCAGCAGCAAATACACCAAAATCGACCACACTACCACTGAATCTCTCAACCCAGCAACAATGTCAGAAGGAAATGCAGCAATACAAACACTTCTCAAACACCGAGGTGCCCAAGAACCTCGATTAAGATGCTGCAGCGGCACGCACGCACCACCTCCGTGAGCCACGTAACATTCGTGGCGGCCTAGCGGAAGCCGTCAGGACACCTCCACTCCGGGGACATCGAGACGCTGCTGTCGATGCGCGGGAACCTGTTCATCGGCGGCGATCTCAATGCTAAACACCCGGAGTGGAACTCCAGGGTCACCACCATCAGCGGCAGACGGCTTCTCAGGGTCGTTAACGACCATGACGCCGTGGTGCTGGGTCCCTTCGACCCGACGCACTACCCGACGCGCGGCCGTCCCGACGTGCTCGACATCGCGATTGTGAAAGGGGCAGCACACAACGCGATAGCGAGCACTAGCTGTGCGCTATCCTACGATCACCTGCCAGTGATCTTCGACCTGGACACAGATGGTACGGCGCCTCCTGAGCACCGCAGCGCCCGCCTCAACACCGACTGGGCGCACTTCCAGCAGCACCTGGCGGAGACGGTCGCAGCCACACCTGATCCTGCCGAGGATGGGGTGGATGCAGCACTAGCAGCATTCACCCACTACACACTTGCGGCGGCAGATGCAGCAGCGCCGCGAGGACCGCAGAAGCCGAAGGACAACTCCAAACAGCTTCCGCCGGACATCTTGGCGCTGATCAGAGAGGAGGACCGGGTTTTTCGTGAGTGGCAGATCACGAGAAACCCCGCCACCAAGCGGCTGCTAAACCGCCTGCGCCGGGAGATTTCGGCGGCCGTCGGCCACCACCGTAATCGGGACTGGGCTGGCAAAATATCCACGCTCAGGATCGATGACGGAAGCGCCTGGGCCACGACCAGGAGCTTTCTGCGCAAGGGGCAGCGCATCCCGCCGCTTCAACTTGGCCGCGAAGTCGCCGCAGAGCCGGACATGAAGGCCAGCGTGCTCGCGGACACCTTCGCCGAGAACTTCTCCACTGTGGACGATGTGGTCGACGAAGAGACCATCCAGGAGGTGCAAGAGCGTCTTCCGCTGTACCTGACCCATCAGGAGGCGGACGACGTCATCGAACCAACCACTGCAGAGGAAGTGCAACACCACCTCGACTTTCTACAGCCCAGGAAGGCAGGGGGTTACGACAAGATCGACAACGCACTGCCGAAGAAGCTGCCACCGGAAGCAGTGCGTATCGTCACAGCGATCTTCAACGCCATCCTTCGCACAGGCGCCTACCCCGACGCGTGGAAACACGCAGAGGTGGTCGCCATTCCGAAGGCTGGCAAGGACCCCAGGCTGGCGCAGAACTATCGCCCGATAAGCCTACTGCCCTCCCTCTCGAAGACCTTCGAGAGGATACTCGCCAAACGGCTACAGCGCCACGTCAGAGAAGAAGGCCTGCTTCCTGACGAGCAGTTTGGCTTTCGCAGTGGGCATTCGACACAGCACCAGCTACTGCGACTGGTGGAGCAGGCGATGGGGGCCCCGGAGCGTCGCGAGTACCTTGGGGCGGTACTCCTCGTCGTCTCCAAGGCCTTCGATAGCGTGTGGCACGACGGCCTCCTGTATAAGCTGCTGGTTCAGGGGGTACCCGTGTCGCACGTCCTCCTTCTCCAGTCCCACCTGCGAGGGCGCACGTTCCATGTGCGTGCAGGCGGTGGCGTGTCAACGGCGCGCCACATACGTGCTGGAGTGCCGCAGGGGTCCGTCCTTGGCCCCCTGCTGTACTCTCTCTTCACCGCCGACGTCCCGAAGACGACGCCGAGGGTTCATCTGGCGCTCTACGCCGATGACACCGCGCTGTACACGCGCAGCATGAGCGCGCAGCTGATGCGCCGCCGCCTGCAGCTCGCCTGCAACGAGATTGGAGCCTGGGCCACCAAATGGCGGCTCAAGTTCAACGCCGGGAAGAGCCAGGCGGTGGTGTTTACGCGCCGCCGCATACCCGACGCGCTGCCGCAAGTACGGATCATGGGAGGCCCCATCCCGTGGTCGCGTACTGGAAAGTACCTCGGCGTCACTATGGACCGACGCCTGACCTGGGGTCCACAAATCAGGGAGCTGAGGGGCAGGGCGCTTGGACGGATGCGCTCTCTCTATCCCCTCCTCAACCCCACGACGACACTGCCACCCCACTGCGGCCTCACGCTCTACCTAGCACTAATCAGGCCAGTGCTGGAGTACGCGGCCGTGGTGTGGGGAAATGCCGCAGACACACACGTCCAGACGCTGCAACGGGTGCAGAGCAAAGCCCTTCGGCTGGCGCTCCACCTACCAAGGGACTACGACACCCGTATGCTTCACGACATCGCGGGAGTTCCGATGCTGAAGCGCCGCTTCCGCGCGCTCGCACGGAACTTCTACGAGTCGGCGAGGACGTCCAGGAACCCGCTGGTCAGTGGACTGGGAAACCAACTCCACTGGCGTCCAGCGACCAGATGGCCGGACCGGTTGCTGGAATAATTCCATGCAGCCAGAGGGGACGACCAACATTTGTCAATACGAGAAGACCTACAACAAAGTGAGGACCACATCTATCTAGAGAATCCAAGACGCAGGAACAGCAGTTGACCTGCTTTAAATCGTGCAGGGAACTGCACGTGAGTCACACGGTACGGCACGCACGCACGAGTCTGCGCTGAGCCGCCGTAGCGTCAGGTCGCTCGGGCTCTTCGCTGCGCATTGTCTCGCTCGCGCTTTTTGTCCTCGTGCGCCTTTGTCCGCGCGCCTTTGTGAAGGCACGCTGGTCGACGGCGGCCACGTGGCGGAAGCATCAGCGAACTGCTACAGCTAACGACTCGCTCGTCCTACGTTATTTCAGCTGCGATACAAATTGATCAGCATCAATTTGTATTGTGCTTAGGGACCGATAGGGCACGCTGTGAGTCAGGACCCCCTTCATGTGGGACCAGTCCGCGGTCACTCGTCTAGACTCTGTCTCTTCCTCTTCTGCCATCCTCATCATGGAAACAGAAACGCGCTGGCTGCCGCCCTGTCTGAGCACACTCAGGCGGCGGCAACACCCGCACCACCACTTGTGGCAACCGAGGCCACAACCACGGTCGTGCCCTCCGCTGCGCCTCCAGGATATATCCCGTTAACTGGGTTACAACTGTTTGCCATAATGAACCGTATGGCCAAAGCCACCACAGCCTCTGAAAGGGAGGCTGCAGAGAAGGCTTACGAACGGTTCCTAAAATTCGAACTTGCCGCTACGTCGCCAGGCGCAGCCAGAGAAGAGGTCTGTGTACCGACAGGAGCCCCGCCAGGCGTGTCCAAACAAGGGGACACTGCCCTGCCGGAGGCGGCCCTGAAGGGAGCAGTGCCACCAGGCTTGGTTTCCCAAGCAACCAATGTTCTGCTGGCTGCCCCTCCGGTCCAGACCAATCAAGAGGCTGCTGACCTGCTGTCTGCAGCACAAAAGGGTACAACAATTCCAGAAGCGAACCTGGAACAGCTTCTTCTACATGAAGAAGCAATGGACGTCACGCTGCCGTCTCGCAAGAGGCCAGCGACGACGGACGAGGACGAACCACCAGCAAGCGCGCCTTCTTCTGTCCACAGGCTGCTCCAGAAGAAGAAACAACACGCGCCAGAGGGCGCCACAGATGAGGAGGCCGCCCAAGAAGAAGAGGGGGAGTTTGTCGTCCCCAAGCGGAGGCACACGGCTCGGGCAAAGATGCTCGAAACCGTGGCGCTGCTGCAGACGACTAACTCCTTCGCTGCCGTCCAAGACGACAACGAGGACATGGAGACGGGGCAGGCGCCCATAAAACGTGCGCCTGCACCGCCTTCGATCGCTATCCAGTGGGAGGAGGACTACAACTCCTTCCTACAGCTGTTTAAAGACGTCCCCTCCCTAGCAGTTAAGACCCAGGGACGTGATCTGTTGAAAAGAACTGTCCGCTCGATAGACGACTACCGTCGAGCCATGAAAGTCGTCGAGCAGGAGAAGCTGAAATGCTTTACCCACAATGCCGACCCCCAGAAACAACTAAAGGTGGTCCTTCGCCATCTGCCAATGAAGATGGCGACAGATCACCTCAAAGAAGAACTAGTAGCAATGAGCTGCCCAGTCAGCTCGGTGACTCTGATGAAGTCACCGCGGACCAAGCGCAACATGTCGCTGTTCCTGGCTATCCTCCCTGACAACCTGGACAACAGGAAAATATTCCAGGTGGACAGGGTAGCGCGGGTGACAGTGGCGGTCGAGCCACTACGCGCAAAACGAAGAAGGGCCCAGTGCTACTCATGCCAGGGCCTGTATCATGTCGCATACTATTGCAGCATGCCATCCCGCTGCGTTAAGTGCGTGGGAGAACACCAAAGCCGGGACTGCGCAAAAAATAGGGAAGAACCCCCGCAGTGCTGCAACTGCGGCGAGCCACATGTGGCGAGCTACAGGGGCTGCACTATATTTAAGCGCACAAGCAGACCCCAAGGCAAAAAGCCCCCCCTCGCGCAAAGTACAGCCAGGCACACACTATGCTGCCGCTGCCAGGGGGACCACTGCCACCCCATCGCGACAGCAAGCACAGAAGTCTCCGTCCCAACACCAAAATGCGGAGACCAACCTCACAGCCACAGAAGACTCAGGAACGCTGGACATGCCCTTGTCCAACAACTCAGTGTGTGGACACCACCAAGTGCCCCCCCACCACCAGCAACCCACTGCAAAGTGCGGAATGCCCCATGCGGCAACCGGTAGTGGCGTCGCAGCTGCAAACCGTAGCCGCCGCCTCGGCGCCCGCCCACGCAGCCGCCACTTCTCCAGGTACCGATGCAACCAGTTTGGGTGAGCTACTACGCTCACTCAACACTCTACTGACCCAACTGCCAGTGCTCGTCACGGCAGTGACGGGGGCTCTCCAGGCCATCACCGTTCCCTCAGCAGCTCACCATGGATAGACAGCACATCCATGGTCTATCGGTATGCGTATTCAATGCAAAGGGCTGGTAAAACAGCAAGGTGAGTTTCGCCAATTTATACACGACGAGGCAGTCGACCTGTGTCTAGTGTGCGAGACTCATCTGAAACCAGGAGTCCATGTAAAGGTAGCGAACTATGCCTGCTACCGCCACGACAGACCAACCGCCGGAGGAGGAACTGTCATCTATATCAGGACCTCCCTACGACACCACCAGATCCATCTCCCAGCCCTGCCTACAGGCCGCCACGCGGTAATCTCTTGGAGGCAGACTTTGACACGCTACTGACGATTGGGGGATGGGTTTTCCTGGCTGGCGACTTTAACGCTAAGCACACGGAGTGGAATTCCCGTCTTACCAACGTCAGTGGTCGTCGACTCCTCCGTGCCGCCCTCCGCAACGGCGCCATCGCGCTCGGACCCCAGGACCACACCATCTATCCACACCGAGGGCAGTCAGATGTTCTCGATATCGCCCTTATTAAGGGCATTGGGAACCACATGACCGCCACCACCCGGTGTGCACTGTTGTCAGACCACCTACCAGTGGTCTACGACATCGACGTAAGGGGGGCCATCCTCCCACCCCGCCGTAGGAACTACCACTGAATGGACAGCGAGAAGTTTCAGGAGAACGTCCTGGAACTTCTTTCGGATGCTCCAGACCCCACGGAAGTGGGGGTAGACAACGTACTACGGTACTTCAACCGCCAGCTGCTACTTGCAGCTGAAGAAGCATCACCTCCTTCCCCGCGCCAGCCAAAGGATTTCGCCCGTAGCCTACCGTTGCACATACGAGAGACTATACAGGAAAAGAACAGAGTGTTCCGTGAATGGCAACTCACGCAACAACCTGCCACCAAACGCCTCCTAAACAGGATGAGGAGGGAGATCAAGGCGGTGGTTGAGGAACATAGAAACCGCGACTGGGCTGACCTAGTCGCCACCCTCAACACGCAGGCCGGCAGTGCTTGGCGAGTCGTCAAGTCCTTCCTGCGCCGGCGGCAGCGAGTCCCACCGCTGCAGGCTGGGCAGATGGTCGTCTGCAGTCCAGATGGGAAAGCAGGATTGATGGCCGACCACTTCGACACATTGGCAGAGTGGAGGAAGAGCTCCCCACCTTCCTAGCAGCGTGAGAAGAAGGTGACAGGATCGACCCCATCTCAGAGGAGGAAGTGGCAGAACAGATACAGACGCTCAACGCCAAAAGGGCGGGAGGCACCGACGGTGTCAACAACCACCTGCTGAAGAATTTGCCGGAAGGGGCCTACCAGCTCCTTACAGGCATCTTCAACCAGGTCCTCCGCTCTGGGATCTACCCCTCTGAGTGGAAACACGCGGAGGTGGTAGCCATACCCAAAGCAAATAAGGACACCCGGCAGGCTGAAAACTACAGGCCAATCAGCCTTCTCCCGTCCCTATCCAAGGTGTTCGAGCGTCTGTACGCCAAGGGGCTGCTCCGACATGTGACGGTCGAGGGCATCATCCCGGATGAACAGTTCGGATTCAGGAGTGGTCATTCCACCACCCACCAGCACCTGCGGCTGGTGGAAGAAGCCATGCGCGCCCTGGAGACCAGGGAATACCTTGGGGCGGTGTTCCTTGACGTCTCCAAAGCCTTCGACTCCATGTGGCACAACGGCCTCGTGTACAAACTCTTTGTGCACAGGGTACCGACATCACATGGAGTCCTCATCCGCTCCTACCTGGCCGACCGGACCTTCCACGTCCGACTAGATGATGGCACCTCGACCCACAGGCCGATACGAGCAGGAGTACCACAGGAGTCCGTCCTTGGCCCCCTGCTGTACTCCATTTTCAGCACAGATGCCCCACGAGTGGCGCCAGTGAAGTTAGCGCTCTACGCTGACGACACCGCGCTATTCGTGCGGAGCATGAACGTGAGGGAAATGCGACGCCTCCTCCAGATTGGCTGCGACACCCTGGGCGCATGGTCAACCAAGTGGCGGCTCAAGCTGAACGCCGCAAAGAGCCAGGCAATAGTATTCACTAGAAGACTTCTGCCTCCCGATTTACCGCCAGTTACTATCACGGGAAGCCCCGCGCCGTGGAGTAAAAGCGGCAAATACGTCGGGGTCACACTCGACCAGAGGCTTACCTGGAGACGACACGTCCAGGACGTTAGGAGCAGGGCTATAGGGCGACTTCACACCCTGTACCCCCTGCTTAACCCCACGTCGACGATGGCCCCCCAGCACGGCATCACCCTGTACCTAGCGCCGGTCAGACCAGTGCTAGAGTATGCAGCCGTGGTGTGGGGTATGGCAGCCGACACTCATATAGGCACGCTGCAGAGGGTGCAGAACAGAGCCCTAAAGCTCGCCCTGCGCCTTCCAAAAAGATACTCCTCCACTCTGCTACATGAACAGACCGGCATCCTGGAATTGCGGAACCGCTTCAGTCAGTCTGCACGACTGTTCTACAGCAAGGCCGAGAATTCAGAAAACCGGCTCATACAGGACCTGGGCCAAAACATACGCCCTGTGGTGTATGTTTACCTACTGAGGGACTAACAACCCTCAGCAGGCAGGATGCAACTGCATCCCCATAGGCCAAACCAGTAAGTCAGGATCCATAACCAAAACCACAGGAATAGCAGGAACAACAAAACATTGTTTACCCTGCACCTACGAGAGCAAAGGACGGCTCGTAAGGAAGAAGCGAAGCGAAGCGAAGCACGCACGCACGCACGCGAGACCGCGCTGAGCCGCCGTAGCGAGAGGTAGCTCTGTCTCACCGCTCCACTTTGTCTCGCCGGCGCTTTTGTTCCCGCGCGTCTTTGTCCGCGCGCCTTTGTTAAGGCCTACCTGCCATACAGCTGCCCGATGGACCGACTAACGACCAGTGCCGCTGACCAGGCATACCTGCCCACCGCTGACTCGAACCACTGTGACCGAGCGTTCATTCTCATGAACAAGCTCGCTCACGGGGGCTCTTACCCCGGACGAGATGACGACGAGGCGGCCATAATGACCTTCTGTAACATCCGGAAGGCCGTTGCACTAACGAGCTCGGGGCAGCAAGAATCGGGCGAGCCACCGAGAGCCTCGCCGGCTGCACTGCAAGAATTTGCGGTCCCGGCGACGGCGGCCTCGAAGGGAGTTGCGCCGCTGGACTCGACCACCCAAGAGGTCGATGCTCCCCCGGTTGCCCCACTGGCCCCGATGTCACAAGAAGGACACCTTGTCTCGCTAGTAGACGCGCCGTCCTGCGCTGGGGACACCCCTGCGGTCTGGACGAGCGCAAAGACAGCACAAGAGGCTACCGAGATAGAGGCCATCGACCTCCCGGACGCGAGTCTTGCCGAGGCAATCGCCGAGGCAGAGAGTCGCGATGCAGACTATGACGACGCCCGCCGGGCTACGACACAAGACGACTCGGACACGCACTTCTCGACCTCTGACTCCGCAAGGCCAAGGAAGAAGGCACCCAGAGCCTCCCGCGCTGCCGCTGTAGCGGTTGGGAGGGCTGGAGCTAGTACTCCACAAAGTGCCGCCAAGGCACTACACCCGAAGAGGACACAGCAGCCCACTGCGACAGATGCTGCCTCCAGGCAGCCGGATGAGGATGGCTTTGTTGCCCCACCTAGGAGGCACACCGCCAAGGCTGCCGCACTGCAGCCACCGCAGCCGCTGCCGACCACAAACGCGTTCGCAGGGGCGAACGCTGACGAGATGGAGGACGACGAGGCGCCTCTGGTGCCGCCACAGAGGAAGCCGCCGCCACCACCGCCTATCGTCGTCCAATGGGACGGCGTTTACAAAGATTTCGAGCAAAAGCTCGTCAGGGTGGCCGCGTCAACCACCCTCAAGGCTGCCGGCCGCGACCTCTACAAGGTCACGGTCGCGACACATGAGGAATATCGTGCGGTTATCGACGCCATCTGCAAGGACGGCCTCCATTGCTACACTCACCCCTCTGAGCCGCTCAAACTCCTGAAGGTGGTACTCCGCCACCTTCCCCTCAAGTTTGGTGCGGACTACATCCGTGAGGAGCTAGAAGACATGGGTTTCGGCATCAGGTCCACGGGCCTGATGAAGTCTCCCAGGACCCACCGAGACATGCCGTTGTACCAGGTTGTCCTTGTCGACAACCTGGAAAATCGGAAGATCTTTGAGGTACAGCGGGTTGGCCGTTTCAAGGTCGAGGTCGAACCGCTCAGGGCCAAAGGCAAAAGGGCCAGTGTTTCTCATGCCAGCGGCTGGACCACTTCTCAAGATACTGCTCCATGCCCCCCCGCTGTGTCAAGTGCGCGGTACAGCATGAGAGGCGATCTTGCGGCCTCCCCCGCGAGGACAAACTGTCCTGCTGCAGCTGCGGCGGGCAGCACGTCGCCTGCTACAAAGGCTGCACGGCCTTCCAGAGAGGCCAGAACCAGCAGCGAGGCAAAGGTGCTCCTTCTCGAAAGGTGCACCCTACCACCAGCTTCGCTGCCGCCACCAAGAGCGGGCTACCTGGCCCCTCACAGCGCTCCGACCATCACGTCGGGGAGAGTCAGCAGCCGACTGCGCCGTCCACGGCTTCGCCAGCCGGATACCGTCGCACCACGTCAGTCAACGCCACCAGAGAGGCCCCAGTCAGCCGCCCCTGTGGCGGAGGTCGCCCCAGCGGACCCCGACGTCTCCACTGCACCAGAAGCAGCTGAGCTCCGATCGCTTCTGCGATCGTTGAGCCAGGTGCTAGAGCAACTCCCGGTGCTCGTCACCGCGGTCACGGCGGCCCTCCAGGTCGGCGTAGTCCCCCAACCCCGCCATGGATAATCACCACGTCCACGGCCTCACCGTCTGCGCGTTTAACGCGAACAGTTTGCTCCCACAGCAAGGGGAATTCAGGGAGTTCTTGCGCGACGAGGCAATAGATGTTTGCCTCGTGTGCGAGACCTTCCTGAAGCCTGTGGTGCATGTAAAGGTGGCCAACTATCGGTGCTACCGCACCGACAGGCTGACCCATGGCGGAGGGACGGCCGTCTACATCAAGGCCTCCCTAAAACACCATGAAGTCCAGCTTCCGCCCCTCGCCGCGGTGGAAGCCACTGGGGTGGCTGTTACCACTACGGCAGGGGTCATCACCTTCGTTGCGGCCTACAGGCCGCCGAGGGGACTGCTCCAAGAGACTGACTTCAACGTCCTACTGGCGTTGCGCGGGAAGATTTTCATTGCGGGCGACCTTAACGCCAAGCACACGCAATGAAACTCCCGCATCACCAACACCAGTGGCCGCCGCCTCCTCCGCGCCACGCAACGGTATGGCGCGATCGTGCTGGGGTCCTACGATCATACCGTATTTCCCCACCGAGGCCGGTCTGACGTGCTCGACATCGCGGTACTGAAAGGTGTCGGGCACTTCACATCTGCCACCGTCCGTAGCGCCCTGTCGTCCGACCACCTCCCGGTAGTCTTCGACATGGACGTCATCGGCGCGTCCTTGCCGGCCGCCCGCCGCAACTTCCGCGGCATCGGCGAGGCGCGCTTCCGAGCGGAGGTCTCAGACCGCCTCGAGGGAGCGCCTGACCCGTACGTGGAAGGTGCCGACGGGGCACTGAACTTCTTCACGCGCCACACACTCGCGGCCGCAGAGGTGGCCACCCCCAGGCGGCCAGGACGGCCGCGCGAGATGTCACGCCAACTCTCGCCGCACATTCTGGAGGAAATCACTGACAAGAATCGTCTCTTTCGGGAGTGGCAGCTCACGCGGCTGCCGGAAACGAAACGCCGCCTCAACAGGGCGCGGCGCGAGATTCGGGCAGCCATTGAAGAACACAGAAACCGCGACTGGGCGGGCCTTGTAGCCACCCTCACGACAACGGACGGCAGCGCATGGCGGACCGCCAAGTGGAAACGTCGTCTGCGAGCCAGATGCAAAGGCGAGTGTCCTCGCTGACACATTCACAGAAAATTTCCAACCCGCCGAGGGCGTCGTCGACCACGTCCGCATGGTGGAAGACCGCCTGCCGGTCTTCCTCGCCGTGCGGGCCGACGACGACGAGATCGAGGAGATGTCGGCGGAGGAAGTCGACCTACTGTAGCTCCGTCGCCTCAATCCCAAGAAGGCGGGTGGCTCGGACGGCGTCACAAACTGTCTGCTGAAGATGCTGCCACTAGAGGTACACCAGACACTGGCGGACATTTTCAACAGCATTCTCCGCACTGGTACCTTTCCTTCCGCGTGGAAACACGCGGAAGTGGTTGCCATACCAAAGAGCGGGAAGGACCGCCGCCAGGCAGCGAATTACCGGCCGATCAGCTTGCTCCCGTCCCCCTCAAAAGTATTTGAGCGGCTGTACGTGGGGCGGCTGCTCCGCCACGCCACGGAACAGCAACTCATCCCGGAGGAGCAATTTGGGTTTCGGAGCGGCCATTCTACCAGTCGACAGCTGCTGCGCCTGGTGGAACAGGCGATGCGAGCGCTGGAGACGCGGGAGTACCTCGGGGCGGTGCTTCTCGACGTCTCCAAGGCCTTCGACTGCGTGTGGCACGACGGCCTCGTGTACAAACTCTTTGCACACGGGGTACCGACGTCACACACGGTCCTGCTGCGCTCCTATCTCTCGGGAAGAACGTTCCACGTCCGAGCAGACGGAGGCATCTCCACAGATAGACAGATCCGCGCGGGAGTGCCACAGGGGTCGGTACTCGGCTCCCTGCTGTACTCCCTCTACACAGCCGACGCTCCGCGGGTGGCACGCGTGGAGTTGGCACTTTATGCTGACAACACAGCGCTGTTCACCCGCAGCATGAACGCGGCCGAGATGCGCCGTCGCCTCCAGCTCGGATGTGACGTCCTGGGTGCACGGTCCACCAAATGGAGACTAAAATTTAACGCCGCAAAGAGTCAGGCCATTGTCTTTACCAGGAAAAAGCTGCCTCCGAACCTACAGCCAGTCACGATCATGGGAGGCCCCATCCCATGGTCGCGAACAGGCAAATACCTCGAGGTGACGCTCGATCGGCACCTGACGTGGCTCCCCCACGTCCGTGACGTCAGGGGGCGAGTAGTGGGGCGTCTTAGTGCGCTGTACCCACTGCTCAACCCTTCCTCCACACTCCCGCCACGACACGGCCTCACTCTGTATCTGGCCCTGGTACGGCCGATACTGCAGTATGCTGCCGTGGCGTGGGGCAACGCCGCCGCAACTCACTTCGCGGTGCTTCAGCGCGTCCAAAACAGGGCGCTGCGCCTTGCCCTCCATAAGCCGCCTCGCTACCCAACGAGGCTACTGCACGAGGAAGCAGGCGTCCCCCTACTGCGGGACCGCTTCTGGCACTTCACCAGAGTGTTCTACAAAGCTGCAGAACACTCTGGCAGCCGCCTGATTCGCGGGCTGGGTCGCCAGGCCCACCACAGGCCGACTCCACGTTGGCCCGACCTCCTACGGGAGTAGACAAACTCCCATGGAGTCGATGACATGGAGCGCCTACCTAGCCAGAGGAGCTCCCTGAGGGCAATCCAAGGAGTTAGGGAAACAAAACAACTCAGAGGTCTAGGCAGGACCAGCAGCTACGCTGCTTACCCTGCCCCCACACCTGGCAGATGTTGCCAGTGTTCTACAGCAGCAGCAGAAGGCCCGCACCAGCTGACTGACACAGTCAGCCTAGAAGTTAAATTTCTGGAAAGGGCAACCGAGATGGCACCAGATGAAAGAAGACTATCACAAGATTTCAAATTGAAGTATCGGGGAGACAGAGCAGCCCCGTATGCTGATACTCTACCACAACCAGAGGGTGAATGGCCGACCCCTTAAGATTATGCTCACGGCCAGCGTCGCGGTCTCTCCGAGCAGTGGACGTCCAGACTCGCCGCTCCACTCCACTCAGTTTATGAGTAGTGCTGCCACTGAATAGCTGCTCCCCCCCAGCCCCCCTCCCTCTACGCAGTGCTCCACCTGAATACTGAACCGCCACCAGTGACTCAACGGGCGGCTATAAGTAGCGGGCTGCTGACCCCTACTGCACTCGAGTTGTGGCAGCCGTAGCGCGCGGGTCAGCATAGCACGCGGCGCCTTGCCTCTGTCAGAGAGTTGACCGTGGAGACCGCACTGTGCGCGGGGTGGCAAATTTTCGTGTGCTGCCGTGACAGCAAGTGAGCAAATTGTCGTAACCCCGGCGTGCGGTATGGTGAAAATGAGCAGTATAGGGTGCGATGCCACGAGAGGCGGCAGCTCGGTGGCAGAAGTAGTACGAGTAGTTTCCCCCGCTCCCACCCTGCACATCAAGTGCAGGGAGGTCGAGTGGTCGGAATTCTTTGACGGGATGGGGCAGAGCTGCATAAAGGAGGTTGTCGTTGAGTCGCCACCATGAAGTTCCAGGCCGCGAACTGGAACGACTACAGGGACCTGAAGGACCTTGTGGCCGCTCATTTTGTGGACGCCCCGAAAAGAAGTGCGATGGATCGCAAGATTCGTCGCAAACAAGTCACCAAGGCGCTCCTGAGAGGACTGCCTTGGCTTCTTATGGAGCAAGCAGTCAAAGAAGGGCTGCGCCGCCAAGGGTTTGTAGATGCAACCGTCAGGTTGCACAACAACAGCAATAAGAAGAAACCGCCGCTGTTCATCGCCGCCACACCAGCGGCAGACAACGGCGGCGACATATTCGGCGTCCGAAAGCTGGACACGAAGCCACAGTGCTTCAAGTGCCAGGAGGAAGGGAACGGGGCTGAGCACTGCCGCAACGCCGCCAGGTGCGTCAAGTGCGGAGGTCAACACGACAGCCGCACATGTACCAGCACCACAGACCACCAACCGGCCTGTGCCCGCTGTGGTGGAGAGCACATCCCAACTGACGCGGATGCCAGGCCTTCAATGGCCAAAATCCCGCCACAGCACCGAAAACGGCGTCCCAGGGCAAGAGGAGACGCCGAAGAAGAAGACGGCAGCACTCCGTCGCCGCTGCAAACAACGGGAAGGCAGAGGCGACCACAAAAGAGAGAGGCAACACCGCGGAAACAACGGCGGCACCTGGAGGAGAGACGACGACGGCTTCCGCTCACGTGCGGCCTGCCAGTGGCAAAGGCGGCGGCGGGGGGTGGGGGTGAGGGAGGCGCGGCGCTCAGACGGCGGCAGCATCCATCCCACAACAAGCGGCAAACCAGGCGACGACCAAAGTCGATAACTCCGCCGCCCCCCCCCCCCCCCCCCGGGCTATAGTCCTGTAACAGGGGTGGAACTCTTCGCCATCATGAACTGGATGGCAAAAGCCGTCTCGCTGAGCCGCCGTAGCGAGAGGACGCCCTGGCTCACCGCTCCGCTTTGTCTCGCTGGCGCTTTTGTTCCCGCGCGTCTTTGTCTGCGCGCCTTTATCAAGGCACGTGGTCACCGGCGAGTGTGTCCGTGGTCACTACACAGCTGCCCGATGGACCTACAAAATAGCAACCAGATGGTCGCGGAGGATACTGCCCCGACAGAGAGAGCTTACCAATGGTTCATGATGTATGAACTCAACTGCATGGCGACGTCGCTGGCGGCGCAGTGTACCTGTGTATCGCAGTTTGAAGGCGATTGATATTGACTTGGCTGGTCAGTTTAATAGACAGCAATTGATTGGAGGTACTCAACTGCATTTAATTTCTTCTTCCTTCTCGTTGTCAAAACAAATGGCATGCTTGGAACAAGTGTTCCATGTGGTTGTTTAGCCAAGAGTCCTGTAGTCTCAGCTATACTCCATGTCTTCCAAGCCAAAATGTTATAGCATCTGGAAATGCTTCAAGGCCACCATAATCTGCTTGATTAACCCCATACAACAGCAAGTGTCAGCCAAGTACTACCTCCAAACACTGCTTGTACATCACATGTGAAGTTCAGATGGAGTCCACGAAAAACATTTGATCAGTTGACTGCGTAGCAGCGAGGAGAGCTCCGCCTACCATCCTAAGGGAGCCATGGGTCTGATGATGGTTTTGTAAAAAGAACCGAAACCGGTTACCTATATCATTAAAACATAAATGGTGTGATCAAGACTGAACTTTAGTCAAAATATAATAATTAATTGATCACTGTTTTCCAAAAATGTTTACCAAAATTAAATGCAGTGTACCTAATTGTGTAGGCGCTATAGATGGAAAACATGTTCGCGTAAGGTCACCAGAGAAAAGCTGATCTCTGTTTCTTAATTACAAAGATTTTTTTTCAATTGTTCTGCTGGCTATTGTGGACGCAAAATGTAAATTCATTAGCGCTGATGTCGGCGCTTACGGAAAGAGAGTCTGATAACGGTATAGTTCAGAAATCGGCTCTGGGCAAGAAAATAGCCGCAAAGGAGATTAATATACTCCCACCAAAATGTTTGCCAGGCACAAATGTGGGCATGTTCGGCCAGTAGCAGCAGTCTCCGGTCGCTATGCGGTTCGGCGGCAGCGGCACTACTGGTCCCTGAACGGATGTGCGGTGGGCCTGCCGCCGAAGCGGACGACGCTGCCGCCGCGTTCAGCACGCCTCACATTGCAGACAAACGCAACCGGTGGTGCCGCCTGCAACCGGTCGGTGCAGTCTGCGGTCGTGTTCGGAATCGCACCTTCACTCTCCGAGAATCCCTCCGCCGCAATCCACACAAGGAGACGCAGGCGGTGTAGACCTGCGAGCAGCGCAAGGACGACGGGCCTGCCACGGAAGAAGCCCACCCAGGTCGTGACCGAGCCACCCAAACGGCTTGGCCCAAAACGATGACAATAAGCCGAGCCACGCAGGCCGCTGCAGCAGACAACACAGCGCCGGCAACGCGTAAGGACGCAAAGGTCCCAAACCGAAGAATTAGTCAATTACAGAGACTGCCTGGTAAACAGTGAGAACCCCGACGACGCGATCCCGAACGTGGCCGAGCGCGATGAGCACCAAATGCACTTCGTGTAAAGTCGGGAGCTCATAAGAAGAAAGGCGGAAGCCCGTGAAGAGCAATTCATAAGAGAACGAGAAGAGCGAGAAAGAAGGCAAGAGGAGGATCGCAAGAGAAGGCATTAAGCCGCTCTTGCCCGCCGCGAACGCCAGCGCCAACGCTGACAGGATGGCAAATAAGAGAAGACAAACACAAGCAGTTCTGGCTGGGTTATGCAGGTTTTCCTTGGCCGCTAAGGTGAATACCGAAACTGTCCCCAATATACTCCTGCAAATAAATTCCCAATTGGGGAAACCCCCCCCCCCCCATGGACCCCCAGCGAGCAAAATAAATAGTGCCAAAACAGAATAAAACTATACCCTATGGCTGATAAAGGGCATAACGCACGCCCTAGAAGAGCCCGCCCTTCTCCGACAGAGAAGGAAAAAACGTCACCGCCAGACTCCAAGCACCACGCCTGGAATTGCTGAGCAGGCAACCAAAATGGCAAAATTCTACAAGACTACGGGAGGACCAAGAGGAACGTAATTGTTGCGGCCCCCGACACTCCCACCCACTCCCACTACAATCCTAGAAATCGTCCAGACATCCTCGATATTTTCCTCTTCAAGAATATTCGCCACAATGCTAACCTGTCTGTAATCAACGACCTCGATTTAGACCATAACACTGTACTACTCACGCTGGGAGAACACCAGTCACCTTTCGCGAGAATGGCGTACCATCAAGTCCTCCCACACCAACTGGGACCGATTCAACACCTGTAGCACGCCACACCCCTCAGAATTCCCAAACCTAACTATTAAAGCAGCAATTAATCAGGCCAAACAGACCTTTACAGAACTCATCACCGAAGGCAGCTAAAAGGCCACCATCACAATTACCCACCATACCAACCGCTCATCCCTCCCGCATAAATTACAAAACCTCATAGCTGAGAAAAACCACTACCGCCGACGCTGGCAAACATACCGGGAGCCAGCGGACCGCAGACGCGCCGACCAGCTTGGTAGACGAGTCAGAGCTGAGCTGCAACAACATCGCAACCAATACTGGAAGAACACCATACAGGAAACTGAAATCAACCCCGAAAAAGTCTGGAAGATCGCGATACGCAGAAAAAGCCAATCCGCTCCAACTCAACCACTGCATGGCCTAAATGGTCTTGTGTACGATCCGCAAAGCAAGGCTGACGCAACGGCAGACACCCTAGGGCTTCAGTTCACAGCCCCCGATGCAGACGACCAGGAGGCTGATGACCACGAAGAGCGCATCATCCGAAGCATAACCAGAATCCTAAGGGCCCCTGTAGCAACACAGTTCCAACCCATCACAACAGAAACAATATGCAGACACATACAAAAGCTGCATGACAGAAAATAACCTGAGCCCAACAAAATCTCTCCCATCCAGCTTAAGCCAAAGTAACTTCCGAGCTGAAAAAGACAGCTTTGGGTGGAGAAATCACCGACGTCACGACGCGAAGAGGCGAGGCAATCAAAAAATGCACTCTCACTGACTTCAAGGAATGCCTAGAGCCACTTTCCAGGGACTCATGCGACTGCTGTCACCACATAGACCCAACCAGCACAGACCACCTAGGGAACCGAGGTCTCCAATCCTAACAACTGTAATAAAAAATGTCGAAGACGTCGTCTCTGGCGCCGATGTCGCAGAAGAGTTGAAACTCCAAGGCTACTCAGTCATCAAAGGCGACCAGAGTCATTGGCCGAAGTGACGACGAGCCCACAACTATGATCCGAGTATTCACACACGATCAATACGCCCATGACGATCTACTCCTCCACCACTTCAGAGTTAACTACTACGTATGTAGTATCATTGCCACAGATACTACCACAACGCCGCTCCAACACAAGGTTGGCAGCCCGTCATCTACCGAGCACAGCGCACTCTAGTGGGCTGTGCAGCTCGACGGAACTCGAGCGTGCCTCGTTCACTTCTTAGCTAGATTTCAACCTAGGCAGACGCACTTTCATAATCGGCCCTCAACCAGTTCTGTAACCAGTTCTGTAATGTTTGCATTGATTCTCTGAGGAGGGCCCATAAGTCTAGTCCCGGCGAATATGTTATATCAGTTCATGGTATTCCATGTTACGAGATTTTCAGTTCATAGCTGCAGCTGCAGTCCTAAAAACTACTGAAGATAAGTAATTTCATTGTACTACGTGTTTCTTGAGTAATAATCCCGTACCGCATATTATTGCAACCTGGACTCCTTCAGCTCCTATCAACTCGGCCTCCTCCTTATTTGCATTTTGTAATGAGCTGAAAACACGCGTTTTCAGCCTCTAAACAGTGAGACACAATAACGAATATAGAGTAGAACCGTCAAGGCCGACAACAGCCCAACCCACCCAATGCACTCGTTGCTACTAGTTTGACCACCCCACAGGCGTCTGCAACAAACAACTAAAACGCAGCAAATGCGCCGGACCTGACCTGAGGTAGCAAAATGCGCGAACTGTGGGGAATTCAGTGCACAGAGTAGATGACGTTGATACGAAGTTTAACATATTCATAAATGAATTCCTATCCCGCTTTGAAAAAGCTTTTCCTAAAAAGTTTGTTACGAACACTATTTCCTCACCCTTAAAGAAGCCATGGATTACAAAAGGTATTAGAGTGTCATGTAAATGTAAGAGGAAACTTTATATTGCAACCAGAAGGTCCACGAACAGAGAATTAATCAGCCATTATAAAATGTATTGTAAAATCCTAAAGAAAGTTATTCAGACATCAAAAGCACTATATTATGTAAAAGAAATTGATAACTACAATAATAAAATGAAGACTGTCTGGCAAATAGTCAGCAATGCGACAGGGAACAATAAAATGGGACACGTAGAAAATTTCAAAATCAAACACGAAGGGAATGTTGTGCAAAATCCTGAGATCACAGCTGAAATCTTTAATAAACACTTCCGGTCAGTGTCTGAGCGAATAGTCTACAAGGGTTCTGTGAATGATGCCTTCACCTTTTTGCAAAATGCTGTCCCTAATAAAATAATTCAAATGCATATTAGACCTATTACATTAGCAGAAATTGAAAGAGCAATTGCCTCCGTGGAAACCAAGAACTCCTACCTATGGAGTAGACAATATTTCTAGCAAATTGTTAAAACAATGTTATACTTCTGTAAGAGGTATACTATGTCATATTTTCAATTCCTCTTTGCAACAAGGAATTGTTCCTGATAGACTAAAGTATGCAATCGCGAAGCCTCTCTCTCTGAAAGGGGAGAAAACTGATGTTACAAATTTCAGACCAATATCTCTCCGAACCGTGTTTTCAAAGATACTAAACAACTTATGTATTCTAGAATTTTAGAACACCTACATAAATTCAGTATTCTTAGCAAACATTAGTTTGGTTTCCGGAAAGGTCTGTCAACGGAACAAGCGATATATGCCTTTATAGATAAGGTTTTGAAATCTCTAAATTTGAAAATGGTGACAATAAGGTTATTTTGTGATTTATCTAAAGCCTTTGACACCGTGAACCACCAAATACTATTACTGAAGGCAGACCATCTAGGAATAAGTGATGTAGCAATTAACTGGCTTCAGACATACCTGACAGATAGGAAACAGAAAGTAGTCTTACGAGGGGACCTTCTGGGATGTGCATCGAGCTTTGAGCACCCATTTCGCCTGCTTATAGTGTGGGTAGGCAGCTATCACACCCTAAAATTATAGGCGCCAATGCGGCCTCGTTTTCGTAATATTGCCTGTTAAAGTTTGGGCAGCTCTTTATATACAGAAAAGTTTCCCCTATTGTGGCAAGTGAGCAAATAGCCGAGTGGCAACCGAGCGAGACTCCCATCCAGGCGACCCTGGTTCGAGACCCGTCTACGCTACTTTTGTTTCCTTTTTTTTTCAAATGCTTGTTTTAATTTAGAATTACTCGTGAAAATTTTGCAAGGAATTGATTAAAAAGAATTACAAGCCTCTTTAAATCAAAATTACAAATTGAATGTCACATTTTGTTTCAATCTTTTGCGTTTTTTTTATTTTAACAGGAAATTAACCGTAATGAAAACATTGGCATACATAAATTTGCCTATTTACCGGAAAATTGAGAGAAGCTGTTAAAATATTTCTTCGAATATAGTCATAAACCCGTCATACAAATGTTGGGACAGGGTCCTAGAAAATATTATACCTGTCAGATCGTTGACGCGTCGTCACGCCTAATCTTGTTTATGATCTGTGACCGTTGGCGTTCCTTATTTGTACCCGCCGCTCCACGAACAAAGGGACTCCACTGTCTGTGGACGCAAGCAGCGACGGTTGTAACTGCCGAATGAACGTTTCTCGTCAGTTGAAAGCTTGGCTTTGAGTTGTGCATACTTTTATCCTTTAAAAAGGAGCAAAGTGCAACTTGTTCACGAGTTGTCAGTGGGTGCAATTTTGACAATATTGAACATTTGGTGGAAGACCAAGGAGGTCTTTTGTGGGCTCCACCTAACAATGAAGAACGGCAGGAGTTAACAGACGCAATGCATTGTCTACGGCAGTTACTTATTAAAAACAACTCTATACTGGAATCAGTGAGCTCAAACATCAGCGAACGATCTTCATTAATCGGCAGAGAAATGTTCAAACGATTTCTAAACGTGACATTCACGGACCAAGAATTGTTATTTTCCGACAATTAAGAGGTTGTGAGTCCTTCCGAAGCAAGCCACGACGAAAGTGACGCACGGAAAAATAGAAATAACACCTATTTCTACGGATTCTAAAGAAGAAGATGATGGAGACGAGCGGACCAGAATCCCATATGCAGTGAAAGGTCAAGCCCGTGGAGATGGCAGAACTTCATCCAACGTGGTCACTGAAAACGTTACAAAAACATTCAACGAGAATATTGAAAAGCAAAACCCAGTTGTCAAAGTCGAGATTCCAAATCGCAATAGGAGGGACGCGAAATTATAAACTGGAAGTAATCAATTCCTTATGTTTACGACAAGTTTATCGAGGCGAGAGACCAGAGTGCAGGCCTCGTAACACGGATGCTCCAACAGTGGGCAATGGCTGCTGCTTTTCAATTTCTGGACGGAAATTTGACTTCAAAGCGTCGCAATCTTGGGCTCGTCGCTTCAAATCGATGCATCGGATATCACAGCGACACGTAACAAAATATGTCAGCGAGAAAGACAAGAGAACTTTAGGCGAGCTTCTGCAAATCGCTACGAAATATCAGCGGCAAACAAGCAATATAATCACGAGATTCAACCCTGATTATATCATAAACACAGATCAAACAGGATGTGAATATAAATTAAGCAGCAGGCGCACTTGTCCCACTAAGGTGAAAAAGTCACCGAAATTGCTGTGGGAGAAATAACTAAACTGACGCACTCATACAACCACATTGTCTGGAAAACTGCTGCTTAAAGTGTTTGTTTGCCTGCATGAAGTGACTGGAACTTCGGCCCCCGAGTTCTAAAAGACATCGACGGATATATGGAGATATACCACAATGTTCACATCACATCGACGAAGTCCTGAAAGCTGCATAAACAAACGTACGAAGAGTTTTTGGATGAAGTAATTCAAACACACGTAGAAAATAATCAGTTCCTCTACATCGTTGACTCGCGATCAAATGAAATCCAACGATGAAGATGGCCTACCAACTTGTGCTCTATCAGTGATACCACCGCGATGTACACCGTTTTGTCAGCCATGCGATGTATATTTTTATCGTCAAGTAAAGAATTACATTCGCCACTTTCCAAACGCTCCGTACCTATTGCAACACAACGTAGAAATCTCATCCAGGGTGGACTTGTTAAAAATCCATTCGCTGGTACATGACCAGCTGCAGGCTTCGATATATAAAAATATGATAAGGTACGTGAATAAAGGATTATTTTCAATTTTCGGATGCTTGCTTGGATTTGCAGATATACTACAAGTTCATAGTTAATATTGTTACAGATATACCTGGCAAGCCGCGAAGCTAGATCCATCGTAAAAAGTATTCCTTAACGTCAAAGCAGTGGCGTTTCCTGCGGACTTGAGAAAATATACAGATGCGATTGCGACGAAAATGAATGTGCATTCGTACACTGATCGTAGTGTCAAAAGTACAAATGTTTTGATTTTTTTTATAACAAGTATCATCCGTCGGAACGTACTCGTCAAAATATACGAAATATAGATTAACCATCCATTAAATGAAACATTTTAATCCCTCATTCGTTCGTATTTTTCTTACAAGCCGAACTGAAAAAAATTTCTCAAGCACAACGAAATTGTAATTCCAGAACAATTCGAATTCCGCGAGAAACACAGCACAATTCAGCAGGTGAGCAGACTCATCGAGCACGTATGTCAAGCCAGGAACACAAAACACAGCGCTGGACCGGTCCTGCTTGACACTGAAAAAGCGTCGACAGGGTGTGGCATTTTGGCCTCATCTTCATCTTCAAGCTGCATCAGTACAACTGCCCCAGTCACATCATCCATACTATAGCATCATTCCTCGACAACAGGACATGCTATATTTATGTCACAGAAGCTACAAGTAATACTAAATCAATAGAGGCTGGAGTCCCACAAGGCTTGTTTTTGGGACCCATTCGCTATTCGATCTACACAAATGATATCCCTAAGCAACAAGGTCACTTGTGTCTACAGGGTGCGTCAAAAAAATGTACACACACCTTAAACTGTCAGACAATTTATTTCCCGTTCTACAAGGTTGAATACCTGTGGCAAGGAAGTAACTGCAACATGGCGGACGTGCGTTTGAGCTTTGACGCACGCAAGCAGATAATTAATTGGTACTGGAAGTTTAAGAATGTAGCTGCGGTTTGAAGACAGTGGAGAAGTGAGTATGATACAGAACCACCTTCAAGGTTAACAATTACACGTGTACGCGACAAATTCGAAATTCATGGAACAGTGTGTGATGTGCATAAAGGTGCATCAGGGCGACCTCGTACAGCTACAAGTGATGATTCCACAACTGCGGTCTTGGAACTGTTTCAGCATTCGCCTCGAAAATCTTCAACACAAGTGGCACGCGAGAGTAATGTTAAGTGCTAGTAGTGCGCTACGCATTCTGAAGAATGGCAAATTTCGTGTGTACATTCCAAGGCTGGTGCAACAGCTAAGTGACGACGATCCAGATCGAAGGTTAGAATTTTGTGAATGGGTTCAGGAGATGGTGAGACATTAACCGGGATTTATGGGTAGCATATTTGGTCGGATGAAGCCCAATTCAAACTCAATCGAACTGTCAGTAGGCACAACTGTGTGTACTGGGCTGAAGATAATCCTCACATTACAGTTGAAAAGGCTGTGAATGTACCTGGTGTAAATGTGCGATGTGGTTTGTCTGCAAGGGGACTCATTGGGCCTTTCCGCTCTGAAGGTACTGTTACTGGAGAAACGTACCTAACAATGCTTGCTGACTCCATATTCCCTGCCATTCCTGCGTTATGCGGTAATCATGGGTTTTATTTCTAAGAAGATGGCGCCCCGCCGCTCTATCATAGGATACCTGGATCACAATGTGCCAGGCCAGTGGATAGGACGCAGGGGAGCAATCGAGTTTCCTGCATGCTCTCCAGACCTCACGACGATGGATTTCTTCTTTTTTTTATTATGGTTTTAGGGCGCAAAACTGCTACGGTCATTAGCGCCCAGTCTGTGACTTAGGAAAAGGCAGAAATGGGAACGAAACTCAAAAAATTGGAGAAACTAAAAATAGAAGGAAAGCTTAAAAAACCACTATAGAAGGGGGTTGGTTGTCCCCAAAAGGAGCTTCAAATGACTGACGTCATTTCACTGGCACTAATAAACTCGAGAACGCGATCGGCTGAGCGCGTGTCATCTGCTAAAATGGAAGATATATCAGGCGACAGCTGTAGACGGACGCGTAACGGAGTAAAATAGGGGCACTCAAGTAAAAGGTGTCTTACCGTCCACAGCTGAGAGCAGTGGGGACGGAGTGGGGGAGGATCACCACTTAAAAGATGTCGATGGGATTTCTTCTTATGTGGCACAGTAAAACATGAAGTGTACAAACGTAAACCACGTAACCTGGACACACTTTGGAATGCGATTCAAGTGGTGTGCACAGAAATCTCACTGGACACTTTGGTACGATGTATGGAATCAGTGATGACTCGTACTCAGAAATGTATTGATGCTGAAGGCCACCAGTTTGAACATTAATCACATTTGCAAAGTACATCTATTTTTCCAATTGGACTTTAAGCTTTCCATTTCCAAAAATTTAACATTGTAGAACGGGAAATAAATTTTCTACGGCGCTTCAAAGTCTGTATACTTTTTTTGACCCACCCTGTATTTGCAGATAATACTTCGGTGTACTGCAGTAGTTCCAACCTGCAATACATGGCTAGAAAAATAGAACAAGACCTTGAGAACATTCAGCACTGGGCAAACCAGTGGAAGATAACCATCAATGCGGAGAAGATGCAGGCCATACTCTTCACATACAAAAGGATACCTCCTAACCTTCACGTCAGGTCCAGTGATAATCTCCCATGGTCAGAAACGGTCAGGTACCTTGGCATCAAACTAGACAAGAGGTTGACATTTCGAGACCATGTCATTGACATCTGCAACACTGCTACAGAACAATATTCACACTCTACCTCATCATAAAAGGCAACAGAATAAACATGCGAGCTAAAAGAGATTTTTAAAACCATCATAGAACCAGCCATCACCTATGGGTCTGAAATTTGGTCAATGGCCGCTGACACTAATATAGCAGAGGTACAAAGAGTACAAAACAAATTCTTCAGAACTGCATCTGATGCTAGCTGGTACCAATCAAACAGAGACATCTACACAAATCATAACATACTTAAAATTCCGGAAATCATTCAAAAGAAATCCATAAAACACTTTCACCGAACCTGATTCCAACCACCTACTCGGCTAAATCCACCCAAACCCAGAACAAAATTCTCCGTCATGACCACTACCAGAAACTTTAACATACCATGACAAACACCACACAACTAACACAAACACCATAACACACACCTACATTAAATATATATGCACAATCACGCCATTCCCATCACATTACTTCGATAACATAATCAGACAGAAGGCAGGGGTCACACCAGATCCATCGAAAACAGGGGTTCAATACCCATCAGACCACCTCCCCCCCCCCCCCCCCCCAGGCGTCGACCACTTCGAGCTAAGGAGCCATAGCGAGAGCACTGCGTTACTCTCAGAACCCTTGCTACGATTAATCCGCGCGCTAGACGCGCATAAAAAGTAAAATTGTCGTGCGCTGAGCGTAGGACGAAATAGGGAGAGTGTGTTCAGGAATAGCTTGAACTAGATTGGTTAGCATAGGGCAAATTCAGGCCAGGACGCCAGTTGCGGCGGGACAGGCACGCGTCGTGTAGGCAAACAATGGTAGGGGTTAGGCTAGAATCCACGGAGAGTGTCCCCACCTTCCGCGACCCCAGGTGCCACGTCTTCACCGGAAGAACCGTCGGCCAAAGGAATCTGGATCATCGATGCCGCACCCCATCACGCGACACATCAGCGTGGAGACGGCAACTGCACATGGACGGCCTGGCGGAGGAGCAACAACAAATCCGCGACACCCTGCGCCGGGCACAGTTCAGGTGCGGAGCGAGCTTTCTGTGTGTTGGAAATTTCTGGTAAGGTCTTATGGGATCAAACTGCTGAGGTCATCAGTCCCTAAGCTTACGCACTACTTAATCTAAACCTAACTTAAGATAAGGACAAAACACACACGCACGTCCGAGGGAGGACTCGAACTTCCGAACGGGGGGAGGCCGCGCGGACCGTGGGAATACGCTTCAGACTGCGCAGCTGCGTGTTGAGAGTTCGACAATTGTGCTACAGCTGTTCAACGGATGTTTAGAACCACGTACCGTAAGAAGCCGCCAACAAGGAAAGCCATTTACCACTGGCACAACAAATTCGTTACGACGGGTCGCTTGTGCCTGGCAAAGAGAAGCGGACGTCCCAGTGTGAGTGAAGTGAATGTGGAGCACGTACGAGAGACATTCGTAAGGAGTCCAAAGAAATCGGTGCGTCGTGCATCCCGTGAACTTGAAAAGTCCTGCGACAGAAGCTGCCTATGAAACCATTCAAATTGGAGCTAGTGCAGAAGCTCAATGACGACAAGCATTTTAAGTTTAGTTCGCAGCTACAACAATTGAATGAGGATGGCGATGGCATTGTTGATTGCTTAATTTTTAGCGACGAAGCCACTTTTCACACTAATGGGAAAGTGAACAGGCATAACTGTAAAAACTGGGGTACAAAGCATCCACACGAATGCACTGAATTTGAGGGTGATTCCCCAAAGGTCAATGTTTTTTGTGCCTTGTCACGTCAGAAACTGTACATCTACATGGGTACTCTGCAAATCATATTCAAGTGCCTGGCAATGGGTTCATCGAATCAACTTCACAATTTTCTATTATTCCAATCTCGTATAGCGAGCGGAAGAATGAACACCTATATCTTTCCGTACGAGCTCTGATATCCCTCATTTTATCCTGGTGATCGTTCCTCCCTATGGAGGTCGGTGTCAACAAAATATTTTGGCATTCGGAGGAGAAAGTTGGTGATTGGAATTTCGTGAGAAGATTCCGTCGCAACGGAAAACGCCTTTCTTTTAATGATGTCCATCCCAACTTCTGTATCATTTCAGTCACACTCTCTCCCATACTTCGCGATAATACAAAACGTACTGCCTTTCTCCTACCCCCATGAACCATGGACCTTTCCGTTGGTAGGGAGGCTTGCGTGCCTCAGCGATACAGATGGCCGTACCGTAGGTGCAACCACAATGGAGGGGTATCTGTTGAGAGGCCAGACAAACGAGTGGTTCCTGAAGAGGGGCAGCAGCCTTTTCAATAGTTGCAGGGGCAACAGTCTGCATGATTGACTGATCTAGCCTTGCAACACTAACCAAAACGGCCTTGCTGTGCTGGTGCTGTGAACGGCTGAAAGCAAGGGGAAACTACAGCCGTAATTTTTCCCGAGGGCATGCAGCTTTACTGTATGGTTAAATGATGATGGCGTCCTCTTGGGTAAAATATTCCGGAGGTAAAATAGTCCCCCATTCGGATCTCCGGGCGGGGACTACTCAAGAGGACGTCGTTATCAGGAGAAAGAAAACTGGCGTTCTACGGATCGGAGCGTGGAATGTCAGATCCCTTAATCGGGCAGGTAGGTTTGAAAATTTAAAAAGGGAAAAGGATAGGTTGAAGTTAGATATAGTGGGAATTAGTGAAGTTCGGTGGCAGGAGGAACAAGACTTTTGGTCAGGTGAATACAGGGTTATAAATACAAAATCAAATACGGGTAATGCAGGAGTAGGTTTAATAATGAATAAAAAAATAGGAGTGCAAGTAAGCTACTACCAACAGCATAGTGAACGCATTATGGTGGCCAAGATAGACAAGAAGCCCATGCCTACTACAGTAGTACAAGTTTGTGTGTCAGCTAGCTCTGCAGATGATGAAGAAATTGATGAAATGTATGATGAGATAAAAGAAATTACTCAAGTAGTGAAGGGAGACGAAAATTTAATAGTCATGGGTGACTGGAATGCAAGAGTACGAAAAGGGAGAGAAGGAAACATAGTGGGTGAATATGGATTGGGGGATAGAAATGAAAGAGGAAACCAGGGTTGTGTACATGGAAGAATCCTGTAGATACTAGAAGGTTTCAGATAGATTATATAATGGTAAGACAGAGATTTAGGAACCAGGTTTTAAATTGTAAGACATTTCCAGGGACAGATGTGGACTCGGACCACAATCTATTGGTTATCAACTGTAGATTAAAACTGAAGAAACTGCAAAAAGGTGGGAATTAAAGGAGATGGGACCTGGATAAACTGACTAAACCAGAGGTTGTACAGAGTTTCAGGGAGAGAATAAGGGAACAATTGACAGGAATGGGGGAAAGAAATACAGTAGAAGAAGAATGGGTAGCTCTGAGGGAGGAAGTAGAGAAGGCAGCAGAGGATCAAGTAGGTAAAAAGACGAGGGCTAGTAGAAATCCTTGGGTAACAGAAAAAATATTGAATTTAATTGATGAAAGGAGAAAATATAAAAACGCAGTAAATGAAGCAGGCAAACGGGAATACAAACGTCTCAAAAATGGCTAAGCAGGGATGGCTAGAGGACAAATGTAAGGACGTAGAGGCTTCTCTCACTAGGGGTCAGATAGATACTGCCTACAGGAAAATTAGAGAGACCTTTGGAGAAAAGAGAGCCACTTGTATGAATATCAAGAGCTCAGATGGAAACCCAGTTCTAGGCAAAGAAGGGAAAGCGGAAAGGTGGAAGGGGTATATAGAGGGTGTATACAAGGGCGATGTACTTGAAGACAATATTATGGAAATGGAAGATGATGTAGAAGAAGATGAAATGGGAGCTACGATACTGAATTAAGAGTTTGACAGAGCACTGAAAGACCTGAGTCGAAACAAGACTCCGGGAGTAGACAACATTCCATTAGAACTACTGATAGCCTTGGGAGAGCCAGTCCTGACAAAACTCTACCATTTGGTGAGCAAGATGTATAAGACAGGCGAAATACCCACAGACTTCAAGAAGAATATAATAATTCCAATCCCAAAGAAAGCAGGTGTTGACAGATGTGAAAATTACCTAACTATCAGTTTAATAAGTCACAGCTGCAAAATACTAACGCGAATTCCTTACAGACAAATGGAAAAACTGGTAGAAGCCGATTCGGCGAAGATCATTTTGGATTCCGTAGAAATGTTGGAACACGTGAGGCAATACTGACCCTACAACTTATCTTAGAAAATAGATTAAGGAAAGGCAAACCTAAATTTATAGCATTTGTAGACTTAGAGAAAGCTTTTGACAATGTTGACTGGAATATTCTCTTTCGAATTCTAAAGGTGGCAGGGATAAAAAACAGGGTCGAAAGGCTATTTACAATTTGTACAGAAACCAGATGGCAGTTATAAGAGTCGAGGGGCATGAAAGGGAAGCAGCGGTTGGGAAGGGAGTGAGACAGGGTTGTAGCCTGTCCCCAATGTTATTCAATCTCTATATTGAGCAAGCAGTAAAGGAAACAAAACAAAAATTCGGAGTAGGTATTAAAATCCATGGAGAAGAAATAAAAACGTTGAGGTTCGCCAATGACATTGTAATTCTATCAGAGACAGCAAAGGACTCGGAAGAGCAGTTGAGCGGAATGGATAGTGTATTGAAGGGAGGATATAAGATGAAAATCAACAAAAGCAAAACAAGGATTATGGAATGTAGTCGAATTTAGTCGGGTGATGCTGAAGGTATTAGATTAGGAAATGAGACACTTAACGTAGTAGATGAGTTTTGCTATTTGGGGAGCAAAATAACTGATGATTGTCGAAGTAGAAAGGATATAAATTGTAGACTGGCAATGGCAAGGAAAGCGTTTCTGAAGAAGAGAAATTTGTTAACATCGAGTATAGATTTAAGTGTCAGGAAGTCGTTTCTGAAAGTATTTGTATGGAGTGTAGCCATGTATGGAAGTGAAACATGGACGATAAATAGTTTGGACAATAAGAGAATAGAAGCTTTCGAAATATGGTGCTACAGAAGAATGCTGAAGATTAGATGGGTAGACCACATAACTAATGAGGAGGTACTGAATAGAATTGGGGAGAAGAGGAGTTTGTGGCACAACTTGACTAGAAGAAGGGATCGGTTGGTAGGACATGTTTTGAGGCATCAAGGGATCACAAATTTAGCATTGGAGGGCACCGTGGAGGGTAAAAATCGTAGAGGGAGACCAAGAGATGAATACACTAAGCAGATTCAGAAGGATGTAGGTTGCAGTAAGTACTGGGAGATGAAGCTTCAACAGGATAGAGTAGCATGGAGAGCTGCATCAAACCAGTCTCAGGACTGAGAACAACAACAACAACAACAGCAACTGCCTTTCTTTGAACTTTTTCGATGTACTTCAAAAGTCCTTTCTGGTAAGAATCATACACCACACAGCAGTATTCTAAAAGAGTACGGACAAGCGTAGTGTAGGCAGTCCCCTTAGTAAGTCTGTTACATTTTCTAGGCTGGGCCGAGCGATGTGATGCGGTGCGATGCGATGACTCCGCTGTAGGCGCAACCGAGTTTGTGTTTCGCTCGAGTGTTTGGAGCGATTGCTTGTTTGCGATGGACGTCAAAAGACTAATTAACAATGTGGGTGAACGCCCCGTGTTGTGGGACCAGAAAAATAAATATTACCACAATAGGGATTTTGTTCGTCAAGCATGGAATGAAACAGCTGAAGATTGTGGAACAGACAGTAAGTACAAAAAAGTAAAATAAATAGCTACAAGACTCCAAGAAGTAAGTAACACAAACAACTTCGTTTATTTTCTAATTTTAATTGTGTATAGATACTATTACAGTATTTTGATAATGAAATGACGTTAACGATAGTTACAGCATTTGATAATTTCGACATGAGATATACACTCCTGGAAATTGAAATAAGAACACCGTGAATTCATTGTCCCAGGAAGGGGAAACTTTATTGACACATTCCTGGGGTCAGATACATCACATGATCACACTGACAGAACCACAGGCACATACACACAGGGAACAGAGCATGCACAATGTCGGCACTAGTACAGTGTATATCCACCTTTCGCAGCAATGCAGGCTGCTATTCTCCCATGGAGACGATCGTAGAGATGCTGGATGTAGTCCTGTGGAACGGCTTGCCATGCCATTTCCACCTGGCGCCTCAGTTGGACCAGCGTTCGTGCTGGACGTGCAGACCGCGTGAGACAACGCTTCATCCAGTCCCAAACATGCTCAATGGGGGACAGATCCGGAGATCTTGCTGGCCAGGGTAGTTGACGTACACCTTCTAGAACACGTTGGGTGGCACGGGATGCATGCGGATGTGCATTGTCCTGTTGGAACAGCAAGTTCCCTTGCCGGTCTAAGAATGGTAGAACGATGGGTTCGATGACGGTTTGGATGTACCGTGCACTATTCAGTGTCCCCTCGACGATCAACAGTGGTGTACGGCCAGTGTAGGAGATCGCTCCCCACACCATGATGCCGGGTGTTGGCCCTGTGTGCCTCGGTCGTACGCAGTCCTGATTGTGGCGCTCACCTGCACGGCGCCAAACACGCATACGACCATCATTGGCACCAAGGCAGAAGCGACTCTCATCGCTGGAAGACGACATGTCTCCATTCGTCCCTCCATTCACGCCTGTCGCGACACCACTGGAGGCGGGCTGCACGATGTTGGGGCGTGAGCGGAAGACGGCCTAACGGTGTGCGGGACCGTAGCCCAGCTTCATGGAGACGGTTGCGAATGGTCCTCGCCGATACCCCAGGAGCAACAGTGTCCCTAATTTGCTGGGAAGTGGCGGTGCGGTCCCCTACGGCACTGCGTAGGATCCTACGGTCTTGGCGTGCATCCGTGCGTAGCTGCGGTCCGGTCCCAGGTCGATGGGGACGTGCACCTTCCGCCGACCATTGGCGACAACATCGATGTACTGTGGAGACCTCACGCCCCACGTGTTGAGCAATTCGGCGGTACGTCCACCCGGCCTCCCGCATGCCCACTATACGCCCTCGCTCAAAGTCCGTCAACTGCACATACGGTTCACGTCCACGCTGTCGCGGCATGCTACCAGTGTTAAAGACTGCAATGGAGCTCCGTATGCCACGGCAAACTGGCTGACACTGACGGCGGCGGTGCACAAATGCTGCGCAGCTAGCGCCATTCGACGGCCAACACCGCGGTTCCTGGTGTGTCCGCTGTGCCGTGCGTGTGATCATTGCTTGTACAGCCCTCTCGCAGTGTCCGGAGCAAGTATGGTGGGTCTGACACACCGGTGTCAATGTGTTCTTTTTTCCATTTCCAGGAGTGTATTTGCATTAATGAATGTTGACAAAGTTTTTGAAGGCCTCTCTGACACTGCTCGCTCTCCTTGAAGCACTACTGTTTGCTCTGTCATTTTGGAAGCATGCTGCTAAAGCACTATGTTCTGTTATGTCCTGGTCAATAGACAATTGAAGGGAAATCTCAGGCCCATCTTTATCGTTTATTATATTGTGCAAGACGCAGATGTACTGAATAATAATGTCTGCATGTTCTCCAGAAGTTTCAATTTCCTTTCGGAGAAGACGCCACTTGCAGGCCATAATTCCGAAAGTGCGTTCCACCACCGTTCTAGCCCTCGACAGCCTCCTGTCCAGTGACAGTCCAGGGAAAGGGCGCATTAAGTTTTCCATTAGTGGAAAGGCTTCATCTCCAACCAACACTAATGGGGCTTTTACTGAAGTACCTGGTAGTTCTTTCGGTGGAGGCCAGTTTTCAGTTTCGTTCAAAATTTTATTGTACAAGTTACTTGCTCTAAATGTGCCACCATCTGATTGCTTGCCATAGCCTCCAATGTCAACTGCTATTAATCTGCAGTTAGCATCGGCTACAGCTAGTAAAGCAAGCGAAAAATATTTTTTGTAATTGTAGTACATTGTTCCAGAATAAGGGGGACATTTAACCCGAACGTTGTTATCAATGGCCCTCACACAATTCCAGTTGGCACACATGTCTTTTGCAGCGGTTTGAAACAATGGTATAGAAGGAGAAGGCAGGTGTACAGAGCTCAGAATTTCACATATTGTGGCGCACGTTTCATGCACACTTTGTGCGACTGTAGTTAGACCCATCCGAAACAACTGTGACAATGCATGGAAAGGCATCCCAACCGACAAATATCTGAAAAAAATGAAATGAGCGTAATTGAAGGATGTGTAGGATGTTCGTAGGATTTGCAGTTAATGTGCTAAGGACAAAAAATGTATTAGAATACATTGTACTTAATTATTTACGCATATTTTCAAGTCTATATTTTCAGGCGAGGTACTGAAGAATAAATGGAAGAACCTACGTGACACTTTCCCCTCTGAACTCAAAAAAACTCGTGCTGAACGTTCAGGAGAAAAAGGTGGCATGCCGCCTCTCCAATCCAATTGGCCGTGATACAAGCTAGTGACCTTCCTGACTGACAAAGACGCCACGGAAGACGAAGACTAATGTTCATCACAGTAAAAGAACAACATCGCAACACGACGACGCACCATTCTCACCAGCTCTTACAGAGGGAGAGTGTGTTTCACCTGATGAAACCAACCAAGCCAGCTCTTCAAGACTGTCTGTAAGGTTAGAGGGTAGCGTTTCGATGACTCCTCCCTCACCCACCCTACACACAATCCGAAACAAGAGATCCAAGAAATCGACAAACTCAGAGTTGTTAAATATAGAGAAGCAAAACTTGGAAGCTAATTGAGCAACAAATGTCGAAATCAGAAATGCAAGATGACAGCTATCATTTTGTAGTGAGTTAGCTGCCAGCAATGCGAAAACTATCACCAGCAGCTCAGTTGAGAGCCAGGATAAAAATTCATCAGATTCTTTTGGAAGAATTGGAACAATCAACCACTTCCACTGCACATTCGTTGATGTCACCCTATGCACCTGAAAACCCAGTTGAAATCGTAATTGCTGGAAATCCGCAAAATGAAATAGTCATTTCTGAAATTCAACCTGATGACATTGTTATTTCAAGCCACCACGATTATGAAAACTTTGATACCTAAGTGAGTGAACTGTGATGTATTTTACTTCTCATTGTCAACTACGTCAAAATTTATTAAAAGAAAGTTTGAACCTATCACAATTTGTAATTTTTTCATAATAAAATGACTTTTGTAAACTTAATATTATGTACTTACCTGATGGTGACCATAACTTTCTCTTCAGGGGTAATAGCCACTCTGAAATTTGTGTTTTGCTTCTGTAATCTATTTGAAATAGACGACACTATATAATCAAATGTCTTTGTACTCGTCCTGAAATAATTCCAAAATTTATCCTCAATTTTTCTCAAGTCACTGTACACATAATGAAATTCTCCTAAAGCCCTCCTCTCCTTGTTGATTTCGTGCACCCATTCACGAAGACTGCGTTGAATTCTCAGAGCACTGTTTTCTAATAAAAAAAAAAATTTACTGGGTCGAGGAAAAGCGACATCGTGCCGAGACTGCTGAAGAACTGCTGGGCAGATCGCGCGCGCTGTATCGTGTGCAGTGTGAACGCTCCACCGCATTGCATCGCTTTGGCCATTATGCCTCGCGCCGCGTCGCATCACAGGCAGTGCAAACGTAGGGAGAGTGACGCGCAATACATGGGCCTAGCCCTCTTAGCCTCTCCTCTCCTGCGGTCTTCTCCCCTTCACGTGGGCCCGCTGATTTCCCAGAGTGGAAGACCGCACCAAGGGCTCGGGGAGGGGGGCAGCACAAAAGAAAGTACAAGTGGTGGCCCTTCCGCTGAAGGTGGCACCCCAGCTTCACCAGCACCTGCCCGGCCAACCGGCCGTGCCGCAGATGTGGTAACGGATGCAGCAATTTACACCTGCAGTGAGTGCCACCGCAGCTTTACCACCGAGAACGGTCTCGGGGTCCACCACCGCCGCCAACGCGGAGATCGTGAGGGAGAGACATCGCGCGAGGTGGACAGAAGAAGAGGTCCTGTCGCTCGCCAAAGCGGAGGCCGAACTGTTTCTCGAGAGGGACGCACGGTTCTTCTTTGCCAATCAAGAACTGACTCGGATGTTCCCCGACCGAACGCTCGAGGCAATCAAGTGCCAAAGGCGGAAAGCTGCCCACAAGCAGCTTGTTCGCGAGTTATGGAGGCACTCGAGATCGGTCGGGGGGAAGAGCCGGCGTCCCGCCGCTGCCTGACGCGGGCGATGGCGCTGCGCCACTCGATGACGCAGCTGAGGACTTCGCGGCCGACACCGCCGGAGGGGCCGACTGAGGCCGCCATCTGGGAGCATCTAGCGGGGCTGCCCGCTTCCGCTCAGCGTTTCTCTGCCCTCGACCGAGTTATCGGTCTGGGGCCGGGTACGCCGCCCGAAGTCATCCTGGGCTCCCGGATGCCCTCGCGTCGGTCGGGTCCAGAGGGGAGAGGTCGAGCACGAGGGCGCAGAGGCCGCGCCAACCACCGAAGCGGCCGCCTGCAGGACCGCCGCAGCAGAGGCGCAAACGGCGCCGATGGGAGACGCGAAGACGCAGGATGCCTTCCGAAGGTCGCGCGCGCGTTGTGTGCGTGGCCTCTCGGATGGCAACCTGTTGCAGCCGCCACCAGACATCCCCGGTCTGCTGGACTTCTGGGCGGACCTCTTCACGAAGAAGCCCATCTCCACCGCGGGCTTCATCCGTGACCGCCTCCTGCCGCACTCGGAGCCTGTCGCTCTCGAGTGCCTGTGGGGGCCGGTCACACACGACGAGGTCGCGGCCGCCTTGCCGCCCAGGGGATCAGCGGCCGGTCCGGACGGCCTTAAGGCGTGGCCAGACAGAATCCGGCCTGCCGCTTCGACGGGCCAGGGACGCCACACAGGCAACGGCCGGCCGGCCGCAGCGACTCTTGATGCGTCAGCTGTTACACTGTGGAAAGGGCCGAACCCCATTATTAAGCTTGCATGCGTAGCGCGATTGTCTTGAGTTAGACGATTTGGAATCTTCACGCGGGACACGTTATCTTTGTGCACGTTCCATTGATAGCAAGAGAGAAAGCTTAGGAGAATACCATCGTCTGTGTATTGATCTAGAGTCTGACGAAGATAGGTTCTTCAAACATTTTCGTATGTCGCGAGAATGTTTCGAGGAAATGCATCGCCCGATAAAAAGGTAGCACCGAGAAGTGCACAACGAACTGGAGAAAGCCAATTGATACAAGGCACAGACTAGCCGTTTGTTTGAGGTAAGTTTTACCGTTTGTGACCTCTTTGTGCTTGACATAGAAGTCATATAAATTATTCCATTTCAGTTTTGCTGTATGATATGAAAGGTTCGGCGGAAGAAAGTGCTATCCCACAACGTAGTTACGAGTGGAGTGATAAATTTATCTGCAGTGTTTACGAATACAGCAAACGATAGTAACATCTAGTTCCGTATGTCCCGCTAGAGAGAAGTTTCTACTTAATAGATTGTTTTGTTTCATTGTATTCATAACATTGTCATTGAATTTAAACAAACATATCTTTGGTCGTTAACTTATCTATTCGTTCTATCGGCATAATTGATTTTAATCTTTTCCAGATACTTGACTACAGGCGACAGTCACCAGAGCATAGCTTTTTCTTTTCGGTTAGGACGTTCAACAGTCTCAGATATTGTGAAACAAGTGTGCCAGGCAATATGGACTGTTCTACAGCCAAAGTATTTTACTACTACAACAGAAATGTGGAAGAAACCTGAAGGAGGATTTATAGAACTGGGGGTTTCCGAACTGCCTTGGAAGCATACACGGAAAGGCTATCAGGTTAAAATGCCCGAACGATGGTGGATCCCAGTTCTTCTGTTACAAACAGTTCTTTCCACTACTTCTCCTGGCGATCGTTGATCCATACTACCGAATTTACAGTAGTTGATATTGGAAGTTATGGGCGTCACAGTGACAACATTATTTAGCTTTCTATCAAGACTATATCGAAGATAAATGTATTCTACGTGCAAATCAGGATCGTTGTATCATACAAAAAGTTGTATTCTCTCACCTCCTGTGCAAGTCTTTCTGTGTGCATGCACTACGAGCTGCAAGACAAAAACCGCCTGAAGCCGCTGCTTCTAGTGTGACAGCAGAGCAGTTGAATGCTCCAACAGAGGCAAGCAGCCGCTCCAGCTTGCGGCGAATCTGTAATCTGTGACAACCCGGCGGCGGCCGGTGCGGCAGTCCGGCTGCGGTGCGTCTGGGCCGCACTCTGTGTGACCGCCGCCATACAGTAACGAGCGATTCTACAGTGCGGCACGCCGGCTGCGGTTCAAGGCCACAGGCCGGACGGCCAGGCCGCATTCCGTCTGGCCAGGCCTTTACTCCTGCCGAGCTGCGGCGCCTGCCGCACGAAGTACTCGTCAAGCTTATGAACCTCTTCCTTCCGGCCCGAGTCCTTCCCGAGCGTCTGCTTCGCGCGCGCACGTCCCTTCTCCCCAAAACGGCTGCACCAATATCCCCCATTACGGTCTGCTCGGTGCTGGCGCGGCTTCCACAAGGTTCTCGCGTCACGCCTGATGCGCGCATGTGCTGTGGACGAACGTCAGCGGGCATTCGTCCCCCGGGATGGGATGTTGGAGAACACCTTCATCCTGAACTCTGCTCTCACCGACGCAGTCCGCTCCTGCCGCTCTGTCTTTGTGGCGTCGATCGACGTTTCTAAAGCATTTGATTCGGTGGATCGTGCTACCCTTCGCCCAGTGCTGAGGGCTCACGGCCTGCCGGATTGCTTTATTGAATACGTCGAGCGGTGCTACGAGGGCAGCACGACAGTGATAGCGGGCGGCGCCGGCGTGAGCGTGTCTGTGCAGCCATCACGGGGCGTTCGCCAGGGCGATCCTCCCCCCCCCCCCCCCTCCTCTTCAACTTTGCGGTGGACTATGTTTTAGGTCAACTTCCCTCCCACATCGGAGCTCGGATACTCTGTCGCAGAGTCAACGCTGCGGCCTTTGCAGATGACGTCCTGCTGTTCGCGTCGACCCTGAGGGGCTCGCAGTCCCTCATTGATGCAGCTGTCGCAGCCCTCGCACACCTGGGGCTGCAGATCAACGCCCGGAAGTGTTTCACCCTCGCGTCGGTCGCGTCTGGAAGCGAAAAGATGGCGAAGGTGGACGGCGACGTCACCTTCGAGGCAGGCAACACCACCGTGCCTGCCCTGCATGTCTGTGAAACCTTCCGGTACCTGGGGCTGCAATTTTCTACCTCGGGTCGCTTCGTCTTTAACCTCCGACGCCACCTGGTGGAGCAACTCGACGTCATCTCCCGAGCTCCGCTGAAGCCGCAACAGCGCCTCCACGCTCTCACCAACGTGCTTCTCCCTGGCCTGTACCACGGGCTGGCCCTCAGCCGCACCCGAGTAGATGCCCTGAAGTCCGCGGACGTCACCATCAGGGTGGCCGTCAGGAGATGGTTGCGCCTCCCGGCGGGCACTCCCCTGGGCTACTTACACGCTCCTGTTGCCCAGGGGGGCCTCGGCATCCCATCGTGCCGTTGGATGGGGCCAACCCTCCGCCAGTCCCGTCTCCTGGCGCTAAAGAAGATAGGGCCAGCCTTCGACGGTGCACGCCTGAACGACGTACAGCGCGAGATTGAGGTGCTGGAGCGCCACCTTACGTGGGAGGGCCGCCTCCTCAAGTCGTCAACGCAGGTTGGAGAGGTGTGGGCTGCGCGCCTGCACATCGCCATCGACGGTGCGGCGCTTTCGTCTTCCGCCGCAGTCCGAGGGCAGCATCAATGGGTCGCCGACACCAGTCGCCTGCTATGTGGGCGTGACTACATCGACGTCTCCGCGCCCGCATCAACGCCTTCCCGACGAGGGCACGGCGCAGTCGGGGGCGGGAGGCGGACACCAGATGTCGCGCGGGCTGCTAAGCCGTCGAGACCGCCAACCATGTACTACAGGCTTGCTTCAGGACGCACGGGTCCCGAGTCAATCGTGCGGTATGTCGCTCGTGGGCTCGAGGGGCTTCAACGTCTCAGTGGAGCCCAACCTCCGAACACCTGAGGGAATCCGCAGGCCTGACGTGGTGGCGGTTAAAGACGGCATCGCCCGCGTGATCGACGCCCAGGTAGTCGGAGACCATCTTCGACTCGACTGGTGTCACACTCAGAAGGCGACCTATTACGACACGCCGTCCATCCGGCGTGCCATCTCCAACCTGCATCGTGACGTCGAGGTGGTGACTGTGTCCACCGCAACGCTGAATTGGAGGGGCACATGGTGTCCTGCGTCGGCGAGGGACCTTTTCGACTTAGGCTTCCGTCCCCGAGAACTGGCGGTACTGAGCACCAGGGTACTGCAGGGCTGCTGCACCAGTTGCCGCATCTACGAGCGGATGACGGCGCAAAGGCTGATGGCACGAGCCGGCGTCGGGTAGGATGCTGGTTATTCTTCTGCCCTGACTCCTGGGGCCTATCAGGAGTAGCAATACCGTCTTTACTCTTCTTTGTCTTTCACATGTGTTTTCTTCCTTTATATATACATATTTTATCATGGTGCTTCGCCCTGTAAGTCCCCACTCTTGTGGTGCACATGGCGAGGTTCACAACACCGATTTACGTAATGTGCCATGTATATTTATGTATGTGTTATTCCTCTGGAATAAAGACGGCTGGAATACGATGTCCAAGACGCGACGCACACTAGTGACTGCGACGGCTCGCTACGAGACGTCACAAGTCGCCTACTGGCGCATGCGCAGTTCGAGTTTGGGATGTGTGGCGGCAGCTGCTGCAGCACTGCACCAGTGAGCAGTGTTGCGACGGAAGTCGGACGACACAAAGACGTACGGCTGCCAGAAAAATGTCGAGCCAGTCAAGGAAAACTGAAATGAGCCACTCACAGGATGTGATGCTCTGTGAGCTGGTCTCGCAACATCCTTGCCTTTACGATTTGAAGAACCCTAAATATAGGGACACTTTGTTGAGAGACAGAATTTGGGAAGAAATTGGTGCACAGTTGAAACTGGCAGGTGAGTGAAATGTATATTATTCTCCCATTAACGTAAATTATTCAGTCCTGTTACGAAAATTAGTATAATCCATGTAGATGTAGAATTAGAATGATGAAATTGAACTTGCAGGTCAATTTTCGCATTACTCTTTTTTTGTGACGATAAAAATTGAAAACGGCAAGTACATTGTAAAATGAACAATCTAAAGTACAACGAGAAAGTTACATTTTACTATACCTTCACTTTGAAAGTAAACGGTAGATTGGTGTCTTGATGACACCTTCCAGTTGCGAAAAACCACCACCAGATTGTAGTACAGCTTTCTGTAATCAATAGATGTTAGTTTTTGAGGAAGGCGTTTCTCAACATATTGCGCAAACAGTATGCCGCAATAACTAATTTGTCACACTCACTTCAATTCATTGGTAGAAGATGGTGCTCAAAACTTGTAAATCCTGGAGTCATCTTTTGAGTGCAGCTTGGCAAGATTAAATGTTCATGTCATCCATAACGATGTATGCTGTCAGAATATAAGAATATGGAAGGTCATCTGGATGGGAATAAAGAGTCAGTCGGCTATGAAAGTTGCCTTAGCTTGTTCCAAAAGTTTCTGCATGGGAGAAACTGACAAGTATAATTTGGGGAAATTTTGTGAACAAGCACGGACATTATTCCTTCCACATTTCTGCCAGTGTTTACTGTAGACGTTCAGAATGAAAATTCTAGAGATGTGTAAGGTGTAACCCTATCTTGTTATGAAGGACTTGATACAATGCAATGACGCTAGCGTGTGCTTATAGTTAATAAACTTATCTTTCACTGGAATTTTAGGTGAAATGTGCAAAAACAGATGGAGGAATATTCGGGACTCGTATCAGAGAATTAAACGAGAAAGCAAACTTGGAACAGATTCACATGCCTCAGCAAAACGAAGAAAATGGGGTCTGCTTGATCACTTGGCTTTCCTGGAGACAGTTCAACAGGAGAGGCAGTACGTTCATTTGTTGATTTTAAGCACACTGCTTTCATCTGCACATCTGTTTCGTTTCTTTGCTATTGTAAATAATAATTTTTGTCTCATATTGATATATTTAACGAACTACAACCAAAAATACTTCGTTCCAGATCTATCTCCAATATTTCTCTATCGGAAGAAATGTCTGACAGTATAGTTTCTGACATAACCGATTTCGAGGAGAATACAGACGTTGAATCTCCTCAGCCAGAAACGTCTGAAATGACAGAGGTGGAATGCACAGTAGATCTAGGTACAACTTCGAAGCAGTTGAATCAAGAACCTCGTCCCAGCGGCACATACTTACGTAAAAGGAAGAAGTTGAATTCTGAGGATAGAATATTTGATCTGCTCGAAAAACGACAGAGTGAGCGGGAAACGGCATTTGAAGAAATAAAAAAAAAGATGCCTGGAGACAAGTGCAAAGGAAGATGATGTCGATTTGCTCTTACGCAGCATGGGCCTGACAATGAAATCATTCCATCCTACTACTTTGGCAGAGACAAAAAAAAAAAAAAAAAAAAAAAACTGCATTCTAGTGATGGACATGCAACTTGAAAATGAAGAGTTTCAGACTACGGCAGAACAGCCTAAAACTATCTGAGGCGATTCTACCGTAAGCGACATGTACTGTATATTTTCTCTTTTGTAAAAATGTTGCTTCATTTATAAAAGTGTACAGTTCGTTTTAAAATGCATGTTTCATTCAGTTTCACGAATTTTTTTGTCATTTTAAATCAGTTACAACCATGAAAATAAACTTGCTTATAGTGTTGAAAATTATTTTTTTATTTGTGGCACTACAAACTGAAAAGACAAGTACATTATAAAATTAACTATATTAATAGAAAATATGGCTGTCCTTCATAACAGTAATAATCATTTGTTGTTCTTGCCTGGGGTTCAATATGTTTCGGCAAGGTACAGAACCTTCATTTGCGAAATAATTTGTAAACTGCCTTCTAACCTGGAAACCTTTCATTTCAGAGAAACCGCCATGAGGTGTGATGGCAACAAAGTTTTGCGTTGGTTGCTGCAGCGTTTTATCCTCGGTGTAGTAGGATTCCCCATTTCTTTCGAGGTAGGCATCTCTCAATAGATTATGTAAACAACATGCTGCAGTAACTATTTTGTCACACGTAGTCACTTTAACAGTAACTGGTTGCTAGAATACTCTAAAAACTTTGGCCAGGAGTGCAAAATTGTTTTCTAAGACTCTTCTGGTCCGACACAATCTGTAATTGAAAATTCTCTTTTGTTCATCCTGGCATGCTTCACTTCTTGTATGTGGTTTCATGATGTGTTTTGCAAGACGGAATGCTTCATCACCTACAATGATGTATGGTGTCACAGTATCAGAATCTGGAAGAGCAGTTGCCGGAGGATAAAACTCCATTTGGCTAAGCAAGGTCCCTATGTTTGATTTATGGAAGATTCCGCTGTCTCCTTTTCCATATGATCCAACGTCTATCGTTACAAACTTTCATGGTGATTGTAATAAAGGGATCCAGAATTAGGTGGGCAAATCATTCTAATGTGCTTGCATCTATAGCACCGACACAGTTTGGAAACTGCCATTTGTTACAAAATTCCCTTGCATTTTCCAAAAGTTTCTCTTTTGAATGTACTGGCAGGTAAAGTGGAGAAAGTCTGTTGACAGGTGTGGGGAGTACTTCTCCCACTAGTCTACTGATGTATCCTGTGGAGATTCGGAAGGAGAATGCTAAGGATGCGAAAGATTCGCCTGTTGCCAAGAACCTGAAAATAAGAGAACCCCTTAAGCTACTATTTTGAATAGACTTAGCTTCCATGGGATACTAGTGAAATATGCAAGAACAGACGGAACAATTTTGGGACTTGCGTGGAGAAATAAAAGAAAAATAAAGCTTGGAAAAGGACCAGTTTTTTGCTAATGTGGTGTTGGGGATAATAATTGAAGCCTGTGGTTGATAATTTTTTGTTAAGATGACCATGTACATGTGTACTGAAATGCATAACAGTGTTTGCTGAAATAATTTCATTCATACCAATTCAGTCGGTTTTGGGTGCACCATAACAATTAGCTTAGGTCATATGAACGAAGGTAAATGTTGTGATGCTCCTTGTAGATTCATCTGTCTCATGTATGATATAGATGACATGCGTGATAAGTAAAAGAGTACTGTTTTCCATATTCCCTGGAATACGGTTTATGACCGAATCTGATGAATTTACGTAAATGTAAATATTATAGGACACCTTCTCATGCATTTCTTTACAACTTTTGTTGATTCATTTAACGAGCTATAACAAGAGAGGCTTTGTTCCAGATATGTCTGCAATATTTTGCTCTCTCAGTTGAATGAAAAGATAGACAATACGGTTTCCATCACTGGAACTGATTTCAAAGACAATATGAAAGTTGAATCCATATCAATAAATCTGATAAAAGCCTGAGACGAAAGAAATACACGCTGCATCAAAAGTTTCAGATGAACAAACAATTGTTCTGATCCCAGCGCCGCATCTATATATATAAAACAAAGTCGGGTTTGTTACAACACTTATAACTCGAGATCTGCTGGACCAATTTTCATGGTTTTTGATTTGTTGGATTTGTCTCCGCCCCGAATAGCAGAATACATCTTAAAAATAAAGAAAAATTGACGAATACTTGAAAAATGCGTTATTTTCCCTAAAAGTTCTTTAGTTTTGGAGCTGTCAAATTTTTTTGTCAAAATCTGTAAGTAATGATCGACATTTATGCATGCGTTCATAAACTATTTAAAATGGATTTTAAATGGATTTATTTTAAAAAAAGATTGAAAAATATTACGCGTGCGTTCAGAAATGTGTAATGAATACTTAATCATTTCAATAAATACTCATTTGTTTATTACATGTCAAACATTTGTTGTCCAATCCTGTCAAATACTGTAACAACTATTTATGTGTGCGTTCAGAAATTTGTTTTGTGTAAAATGTCTCGAAAGTTCAGGTAGGTACTGTTATATTTGTTTGTTTTAGACATTAATTTGTGTAAATTATTTATTAAATTAATTAAAGATTTATTCTACAGGTTAACAAAAGTGTAAATGTCTTTTCATAGGTTGTCTATGATTTTTCTTGATAAGCTATTGTCTATGTCTCGATTGTTTTATGTGGTTTTGTGCGAGTGCATATTCAGTATTACTATTAATAAAAATGCCGCGTCCTAGAAGATCTAATCTTTCCCAGCGGAGCCGTAATGCAATTAGGCAACGGAATATCGCGAGTCAATTATCTGACGAAGAACGAGAAATTGCCCGAGAAGAGCACCGCGTTAGGATGGAGCAAAGAAGGGCCTTAATTCGTGCTTCTCAAACACAAGGGCAAAGAGAGGCAGCCCGTGAAACGGCTAGATTAGAAACGAGAAATCGTCGAGCTTATCGTACAGATGAACAAAGGAATAATCTTCGAAGTGCAAGAAGAAATGGTTCAAGTATTGATTTGAATCGAGCAGCGTTTCGATATGATTGCACCATCGACTACAGCTTGCATCGTTTAGTTTGCATTGGTCCAATGGACGTTGTTTGCCAGCATTGTGGCGCATTGAAGTTTGCTGGTGAAACGCCTGGTTTGTGCTGCCTTAGTGGTAAAGTGACATTGCCATTAGTGGTCCCGCCACCAGAGCCATTGCGTTCCCTGCTTTATGGCGAAACACTAGAATCACGACATTTTCTAGCGAACACTCAAAAATACAATGTCTGTTTCCAAATGACTTCATTTGGGGCGGAAATTATCGAAGAACACGGATATAATTCGACATTTAAGGTAATTTACGTTAAAAACTTTATTTTCTATGATTGTAAAAAAAATTTGGAATGTAGTTTGTTAGATTTCTGTATTTGTCTCTAAAATAAAAATGGTACGTTATTATTTGAAAAAAAAGTGTTTGTAAATCTAACTATAACTATGGCTTTGAATTTACAGATTCAAGGCCAGATTTGCCATCGCATTGGATCATTGCAACCTATTGAAGGTGCACAGCACAAATTCTTGCAAATATACTTCATGGGCAATATGGAAGAACAACTTGACCGGCGTCAAGGGATCAACACAGCTACGAAAAGAGCAATTCTCCAAGATTTGCAGCAAATGCTTCATGAACATCATGCATTGGTCAGGCTGTTCAAGACTGCTTTAGAGCGCATGCCAAGTGATGACTATAAAGTTTTAATCAGAGCAGATGAAAGACCAGCTGGAACACATGAACGCACATTTAATGCTCCAACAATCGATGAATTGGCAATCCTGATTGTTGGTGAAAACTTGGAAACACGTGATACTGTGCTTACACGACGCAATACTGGGCAACTACAAAGAATATATGAAACACACCGCTCATATGACGCGTTACAATACCCACTGATGTTTTGGCAAGGAGACGATGGATATCACTTTAATATCAAAATGATTAATCCATTGAATGGTAAGATCAATATCATTGTTTTCATTTTAATTTGATATACATTTTATTCTGTTTGCTTTTGGTACACAAAAAAAATTGTCACTCCTAATTTAGTAGAGAGTAGCTGTAAGAGTCGTTAACCTATTAGGGGTTCTAAAATACAATTTTTACTGTATTTGTTTCAGGTGAGGAAACTACCAAGAAGGTTAGTTCGATGAATTATTACGCATATCGTTTGATGATTCGTGAAAATTCTGACAATTATTTGTTGCGATTTCGTCGACTGCTTCAACAATACTACGTTGACATGTACGTTAAAATCGAAACGGAGCGCCTGACTTTCATCCGGTTGAATCAAGCTAAATTGCGTTCGGAAGAGTATATTCATTTACGCGATGCAATAAGCACAGAAGGAGATTCAGAAAATGTTGGTCGATTGACTATTTTACCAGCGACATACACAGGTAGCCCGCGTCGTATGCATGAATATGCGCAAGATGCAATGACATATGTTCGTCATTATGGTCGGCCGGATCTATTCATTACATTTACATGTAATCCGAAATGGATGGAAATTATTCAATTGCTGCTTCCCGGACAAACATCAAGTGATCGACACGACATCACCGCACGGGTTTTCAAGCAAAAAATTCGGTCACTAATAAATTACATTGTTAAGCAACACGTCTTTGGGATTACTCGATGCTTGATGTATTCAGTCGAATGGCAAAAACGAGGCCTACCGCATGCTCACATTCTAATTTGGTTAGTAGACAGAATTCGGCCAGATCAAATAGATGACATCATATGTGCGGAGATTCCTGCTCCTGAAACCGATCCAGACCTACATGATGTTGTAATCACGAATATGATTCATGGACCATGTGGCACTATCAACCGCCAATCACCGTGCATGGTCGACGGCAAGTGTTCCAAACGGTATCCGCGAAAATTCACGGCAGAGACCATTACAGGCAACGATGGTTATCCATTGTATCGGCGTCGATCGCCCGATGATAATGGTAGAACTATCACAACTAAAGTGAAAGGAAACGATTTCATAGTTGACAACAGTTTGATTGTTCCATATTCGCCACTTCTTTCCAAAACATTCAAGGCACATTGTAATGTTGAGTATTGCAATTCGGTCAAATCTATTAAATACATTTACAAATATGTCACGAAAGGGAGCGACATAGCGGTTTTTGGTATCCAAACATCCAATATCAACGATGAAATCACGCGCTATCAAGTTGGTAGATATGTGAACTGCAATGAAGCAATTTGGCGTATATTCTCATTCCCTATTCACGAACGTTATCCCACTGTTGTACATTTGGGGGTGCATCTAGAGAACGGTCAGAGTGTATATTTCACAGCGTCGAATGCTGCTCAACGTGCCGAAACACCTCCAGCGACAACACTGACCAGTTTCTTTGCGATTTGTCGAAACGATCCGTTCGCACGAACGTTGCTTTACTCGGAAATGCCACGTTATTACACTTGGAACGCTACATCGAAGAAATTTCAACGTCGGAAGCAAGGCGATGCAGTTCCTGGTCATCCAGATATGCGTTCTGCTGATGCTCTTGGTCGTATTTACACAGTTCATCCGAAGAATGATGAATGTTTCTATTTGCGGTTGTTGCTGGTACATGTTCGAGGGCCAACATCATTTGAATCACTACGAACTGTTAATGGTATAGTGTGCCCCACATTTCGTGCAGCGTGTCAAGAGCTGAATTTGCTTGAAAACGATACTCATTGGGACACGACAATCGCTGAAGGAATTATTTCTGCATCTCCAAGTCAGATACGCACATTATTTGCTATCATCATTTCGACATGCTTCCCATCGAACCCACGTGACCTGTGGAACAAATATAAAGATAACATGTCAGAAGACATTTTATATCGAATTCGTGTCAGCTCAAGAAATCCCGATCTTGAGGCGAATGAGGAGATGCATAACCAGGCTTTGCTCTTGATCGAAGATATGTGTTACCTCATGTGCGGCAGTTTGTTAGTTAGGTTAGGAATGCCAGTGCCAGATCGCGGAATGAATGACGCATTTAATAGAGAATTGGAACGTGAACGTGAATATGATCCACATGAACTAATCCAATCAGTTCAAACGAATGTACCACTGTTGAATCCTAAGCAGAAGGAAGTCTATGATACACTGATTAATGCAATTGATGATGGAAATGGTGGCTTACTTTTTTTTTTTGATGCCCCCGGCGGAACTGGGAAGACATTCCTCATGTCATTGATTTTGGCCACTGTACGTGCGAGATCCGAAATTGCGGTAGCAATTGCTTCTTCTGGAATAGCGGCCACCTTGTTAGATGGATGCCGTACGGCTCACTCAGCGTTAAAATTGCCATTAAACCTTCAAACTACTGAACAACCGACATGTAACATTTCGAAACACTCCGCAATGGCCAAAGTTTTAGTAGCATCAAAAATCATCATATGGGACGAATGCACAATGGCGCACAAACGCGCATTGGAAGCACTAGACCGAACATTAAAAGATCTGCGCAATGACTCGAGATGTTTTGGTGGTTCAATGATTTTATTATCTGGCGATTTCCGACAAACACTACCAGTAATTCCAAGATCTACTGCTGCCGACGAAATAAACGCTTGCCTCAAAGCATCAAATCTGTGGCGATATGTAAACAAACTTCAACTGTCTGTAAATATGAGAGTTGCATTGTTGAACGATCTATCTGCTGATGATTTCTCGAAGCAATTGCTGACTATCGGTAATGGCCGTGATCCTGTTGACGAATCGAGCGGTTTGATTTCATTTCCTCCAAATTTTTGCAATTTCGTCTCATCAAAAGACGAGCTTATCAACAAAGTATTTCCGGATATCATTGCTAACCACAAAAATACTAAATGGTTAAGTGAGCGAGCAATTTTGGCGGCTAAAAATAAAGATGTAGATGACCTCAATTTTATAATTCAAAATCAAATCGTAGGTACTCTGTATTCATTCAAATCTATCGACTGTGTAACAAACGAAGAAGAAGCAACTAATTATCCAACTGAATTTTTGAACTCCTTGGATGTGCCTGGTTTACCATCGCACAATTTACAACTGAAGGTTGGCTCGGTAGTCATCATGCTTAGAAATTTAAACCAACCAAAACTGTGCAATGGAACGCGTTTGGTGATAAGAAAACTGATGAGCAATGTGATTCACGCGTCGATACTTAAAGGAAAATTTAAAGATGAGGAAGTTCTTATTCCAAGGATTCCGATGATCCCAACAGATATGCCCTTTGAGTTTAAACGAATTCAATTCCCGATTCGTCTTGCCTTCGCCATGACGATCAACAAATCACAGGGCCAATCCTTGACTATTTGTGGCATCAATCTAGAAAATGCGTGTTTTTCTCGTGGTCAATTGTACGTGGCATGCTCACGTGTCGGCAAACCATCCGCATTATCTGTTCTTGCGCCTGACCAAAAAACAAAATGTCGTTTACCACAAGGTGCTTGAATGAAAATCCGATTAATGAATTAATCAGAGTGTATCCCAACCCGCACAACATAGTTTTCAATGATTTTTTCTGACATGTGTTTGAAATAATAATTATTATTTTTTTAATTTTTATTCTCATTCTGTATGCTTTCATCATCATTCATCAAAATAAAATACTTTTATATTTCTATATCTATATTAATATTATTTTGTATCATTGTATTACGTTCATCAAAGCCTAAATTAGTTCAGCTAAAAGGTAACACGACATTCATTGACTGTTAGGCGGTACGAAGTTCGCCGGGTCAGCTAGTAAGATAGTAAAACTACACGTACCTTCGCGTCACTGCGAGTTTTTCAGCTGCACTGATAGGTTTCTTGACCCGGTTGCACGATTTTCTCTGTATGTCACTTTCTGTTAAGTTCCAAAACATGAGCAAACTCGCTGACAATCTGAAATGTCTGAATTTCGTATCGTCATTTAAAAGGTGCCTGTTAATCAAAATGTTTTAACAGCCTTCATCGCCACGTGTCGCAAGAAGACAATGAACCTTCTTTTTCTTTTTGTTGTGGAGCCACAACAACGTAACTGTGTCATCGTCTTCTTCTTGCTGTAAAATATCTAAGTACTTTAAAGTGAAATCTAATGTGGCTCTACTTCTCTCCATCATGTCAATGACAGACCGCAGCTCGGGAAACACGCGCCGCTACTGACAAGTGAAGGTCAAACACAGCTGAGCGACAGATGGCATTCCCATCCATACTTACCGCATGATGTACTGTGAAGCGACAATGCGATACTCACGGGAAGTAATACTCAAACCCAGTGACGCTATGATTTACTTACCACATCATATAAAATATGTTATTGATGGCAAGTCGATATTAAACTAATTTGAACGTTTTTTCGCTCTGTTGAAAAACGTAAATTTTTGACATTTGTTGGTTTTGTTAGGACGTCTACTTCTACTTGGGTATCCTCGTCCAGGTTCAGAAGAAAATACATGAGGTGAGTAATTTATCCTCTTCCCAAGAATGAGAAGAAAATATATTGAAGGCAGCATCATGTCTTTACTTTTAACAAACCTACATTTCGTGGCATTTTAAATGAAATTGTCAAGAGCATATGGAGAAATATTAGTAACTCATACCGGAGAGATATATGACAAAATGGTTTCATTAGGTCCAAATGTGTCAGCGAAACAAAACAAAAATGCATTGTCTATCGTGTGATAACCACATGATTCACGTTGCGCGTCGACAGAACTGACGGCTGGTCGCGACGCTCCCGGAGATATATGAGCCCAAATCTCGGAAACGGAGATCGATATCATTCTGATCTCAGCTTTAAAAATAATTTCGATATGTTGGCTTCTTTTCATCGGCAACGATGTATGACCTAACGTGAACCATACGCAAAGTAGCCAGCGACCACATTTTTCACTGTACACAATTCAAATTTTATGCAGTAGGTTACTTGTAAATTAAGTAGCGGAATAACTGTGACGAATATCGGAAAAATAGACACCTCATTATCAAGCTGTGATGTGAAACTGTAAGATACGCAAACATTTTTTTGTGCCTTTTACTTTCCTCACAATCGATAGACAAGTAATATACAGCGAAAAAAAAAAAAACACGCAAAACCGGAAGAGATACTTTTCAATTTTTTAAAGTAAAAGGAGAATCTGTATCGCAAAACTAACTCTGGGAGCCGATGTAACTTTGTTCCACTAACAGTATTTTTTTACAGCAAGAAAATCGGAATTCTTATTTTTCTTATGTATTTGAATCCGCCGCCGCCGACCAGAGCTTGGGGAACAGTGACGACTCCTGTCTTGTTGCGGCCTTGCCGCCGTCTGCCAGGGTTAGAAAAGAGGGGGGGGGGGGGGGGGGGGCAGCGTCGTAGTTGCAGCCAACTGTCGTCTCTTGCACAACGTAGCTTGGCGCAAATTGAGATGCGTATAGCAGGTTTTCCTTAGGCTGTAAGGTGAATATCGGAGCTGTCCCCAAAAGTTCCTGCAAATAAATTCCCAACTGGGAGATACAAGCCCCCCCTTATACCCCAAACCAAAAATAAACAGAGCCAAAACAGCATTCCATTAAACTAAGGTCAAATAGGGCAAGAAGCTCTCCAGTGGCCCGCCCACTACCACTCAGGTGTGGGAATGAAAAGGTTAAAAAAGAAAAAAAAAGCAAGTAGCCAGTCTCATGTCACACCTGATGAAGACGTCAAGTAATGACGTTAAAATATCGTGTTTGGAAGACGCTGATATCCGGCAGAAAACCCGATTTCCACAAGATGTCAACGTTTCAATTGGTTCGCCGTGATGAGAAAAAGCATTACAATTGTTGCATGCACATTATCAGCATTAATACACTAATTATACAACAGGCTACACAAATGAAGGAAATGGTCAATATTATTACGAATGTAGGAATATCCTAAAAGAGTGTTATGATTAGATATATTTAATTTGTTGAATGTACTGCTGACAAAGGCAGATCTACTTTCATGACAATGTTTTTCAAACTTCAACTCACAAGGCACACATGCATGGCAAGCTTGTGCATTCCTGTCGCGCGCATGAGGATAATGCTGACAATACACTGACCATTGTGTTGTGCGGCAGATCAATTTTTATTTTTCCCAATAACTATTTTATTCACGATCACACATTGTTAAGTTTGGCAAGCCGTAGGTGAGTAACCAGTATCTGGCATGTGACTATCATTCCGCCTGAAGGAACGCTCGTCATTATTTTAATACTGCTCATATTAAGAGAAGGAATAAAATCCTTTGGTAAGTTTCCATTCCAGTCGCTCAGTGTTAAAAATACGATGGCTTACGGGGATTCCACCAACATTCCAACAGAACTGGCAATCTGTTTTTGTGTGAGCTGTTAACCCCTCCCCATTCGAAGAAGCATCGCCGTTTGTGAGTAACGGCCCCATTTCTCTTGGTGACTGGTTTAATTGTACTTCCTTTGTCACAGTGTAATTTGCCAAACTCATCTCACAGCAGCTATTTCGACAGAATTCCGAAACGGAGTGCCTCATTAAACAAATAATTGGCAATCACAGAGCTCAATAGCTTACGAAAAACCTCATAGCGTCGGTTTGCAGTAACATAAAAGAAGACGACAACAACAACAACAACAACACTCATTATTACGTTGTGTTTCTGCAATTTATTCATCCTACAAACACCCTTCTTAGTTTTAGCGCCTGGAAAACGAAGCAGCTCTAAAGACTAATTGATAGGGCTGGGGGTCGTGACCCAACCCTCACAAAGAACATTTTGCTATAAGCATACCGATTTTTACATATATCAATTTCCAAATGTACATAGGTAGCATTAAAACAAAGCCTCTCACAAATGCCTTTCAAATGTTGTATATTGGTGTCCAAAACTTAAGGACGGAACTGAGTTTCACCTGATGTTTGACGAACAAGTAACAAAGCTCGATGAAATTTGGACCCCACACAGAAAGAACTACTACAGTATAGTACACAAGGTAACAATGAAATACGCAATGAGACGAACAGGAATCGCACTTCTATTAACGACAATAATTACTCTGAAGTCACCGCGATACAGGGCAGTCTCCTGGACATTACAGTAGGTGGGACACGGCTTGTAGTATTGTGTGTGATCACCACGGACGATTGTGCTTGCTCTGCTATGTTCTCCCATGCTGGCCAAAGGTTTGGTATGGCGTTCTTGTGGTAGGACGTTGCATTCTTCCACCAGAGTGGTCCACAACTGCTGGGTGGTCATTGGTCTATGTAGACGTGATGCAGTACGTCACCCCAATGCATCCCACACGTGCTCGAGCCGTTTTAAGATTTGAGATGGCGAAGTGTTGTTAGAAATGCCAGAAGCAGGCCTTCCCCAGTTTCAAGCTTCTCAAGAACTGTGTTAACATCTCCAACAAGAAATTTCTAATTTTTGACTCCAAGTTACGAGGGTCACTCCAACAGAAATGCACACTATTTTTGAAAAAATACAGTTTTCATTTTGCATGTGTGAAAGTTTTACAGTGTGTAGATACATCCTTCCCGCTTGTTTTCAAACTTAGTTCAACCTGTTCCCGTGAGTGGCGCCATCACAGCATGTCTTCAAGATGGCTGCTACACTTGACGTTCGTCAGAAGCAACGTGCTGTCATAGAATTCCTGTGCTGTGAAAACGAGACAGTGGGAAACGTCCACAAGAGGTTGAAAAAGGTCTATGCTGCTGTCGATCGCAGTGCAGTTAGTCAGTGGGCAAGCAGGTTACGTGATAAAAGCGGGCACGGCAATATTGAGAATTGTCGTCGCAGCGGCACACCTCGTACTGCACGCACTCCAGACAATGTGCAGAGAGTTAACGAATTGGTGACTGTTGACAGATGCATCACAGTGAACGAATTATCATGCTACATTGGGATAGGGGAAGGAAGTGTTTGCAGAATACTGAAAGCGTTGGCGTTAAAAAAGGTTTGTGCCAGGTGGGTTCCCAGGATGTTGACAGTGGCTCACGAAGAAACAAGAAAAACGGGACGGTATGCAGCGAACTTTTGGAACAGTACGAGAACGGTGGAGATGAATTTCTTGTGAGAATTGTGACAGGTGATGAAACATGGCTCCATCATTTTTCACCACAGACGAAGAGGCAATCAATGGAGTGGCATCATGCAAATTCACCCAAGGAAAAAAAATTCAAAACCACACCTTCTGCTGGAAAAGTTATGGCTCAGTGTTTTTCGATTCCGAAGGACTCTTGCTTGTGGACATCGGGCCAAGTGGAACCACCATAAATTCTGATGCATATGTGACGACACTGAAGAAACTTCAAGTTCGACTGAGAAGTGTTCAACCACATCGGAAAAAGCTGGATGTTTTGCTGTTGCACGACAATGCTTGGCCACATGTCAGTCAAAAAACCGTGGAAGCGATCACAAAACTCGGATGGACAACACTGAAACATCCGCCATACAGTCCTGACCTGGCTCCATGTGACTATTATCTTTTTGGGAAACTGAAAGACTCTCTTCGTGGAACAAGGTTTGAAGATGATTTCCCTTGTGCACGCTGCCAAACAGTGGCTCCAACAGGTTGGTCCAGAATTTTACCGTGCGGGTATACAGGCGCTGGTTCCAAGATGGCATAAGGCAGTTGAGAGGGATGGAAATTATGTGGAGAAATGAAAATATTGTTCCTAAAGGATGTATCTACACACTGTAAAACTTTCAAACATGTAGAATAAAAGATGGATTTAAAAAAAAGTGTCCATTTCTTTTGGAGTGACCCTCTAAGTTTTCAACTCACTAACACAATCAACTGCTTCAAATAGAGTAACTGTCTGACCTACAAGTTTTTCACTGCTTCATGAAATGATGAACCCCGGATATCAAAGAAGTATAACGAACAATGTACAGGGTGTACATGAAGTCCAGGAACACTTTCAATTATTTATTGCACAATAACCAAACATTGTACATATGTCATTTTGAAGAGAAACCCTGAAAGTTTTTTTTTTTTCTTCATGTATACTACCACAGTATAGTTTGGTAATTTGCCGATAGCGCTAGTCGCAAACATGGCGAGTTCAGGTGCGGAGCGACCTTTCTGCGTGTTGGAAATTTGTGGTAAGATATTACGGGATCAAACTCCTGAGGTCATCAGTCCCTAATCTTACACACTACTTAATCTAAACCTAACTTACAATAAGGACAAAACACACACCCATGTCCGAGGGAGGATTCGAACCTCCGACGGGGGCAGCCGCGCGGACCACGGGAAGACGCCTTAGACACCACGGGAAGACGCCTTAGACCGCACGCCTGTGTGTTGGAGTTAGACACAAACAAGTGTGCTACAGCGGTTCAACGGATGATTAGAATCACATACGGTAAGAAGCCACCAACAAGGAAGGCCATTTACCACTGGCACAACAAATTCGTTACGACGGGTCGCTTGTGCCCGGCAAAGAGAAGCAGACGTCCCAGTGTGAGTGAAGTGAATGTGGAGCGCGTACGAGAGACATTCGTAAGGAGTCCAAAGAAATCGGTGCGTCGTGCATCCCGTGAAATCTAAATGGGTCCAATGACAGTGTGGAAAGTCCTGCGACAGCAGCTATCTAGGAAACCATTCAAATTGCAGCTAGTGCAGACGCTCAATGACGACGTCGAAGACAAGCGTTTTGAGTTTTGTTCGCAGCTGCAACAATTGAATGAGGATGGCATTGACATTGTTGATCGCTTAATTTTTAGCGACGAAGCCACTTTTCAAACTAATGGGAAAGTGAACAGGCATATTGTCGAAACTGGGGTACAAAGCAACCACACGAATGCATTGAATTTGAGCGTGATTCCCCAAAGGTCAATGTTTTTTATGCCTTGTCACGTCGAAAACTGTACGGGCCATTCTTCTTCGCCGAGAGCACAGTCACTGGATATTCCTACTTGGGCATGTTGCAGCACGGCTGATGCCTCAAATGCAGTCGGACTCTCCGTTCATCTTTCAGCAGGCTGGGCCTCCACCCCATTTTCCTCGCGAAGTTCGTGAATACGGAGCTGCCGCATCGATGGATCGGCCGTGCTACAGAAGGGGCAGCTGTTTCACGAAATGGCCTCCCCGATCACCAGATCTCACTTCGTGTGACTTTTTTCTGTGGGGACACATTAAAAATCTGGTGTAAGTACCGCCTCTACCACGTGATGTAGCAGAGCTCTGGGAGAGAATACGGGAAGCGACTACCACGGTCGACGATGCCATGCTGGGACGGGTATGGGAAGAATTCGATTACCGTATTGACGCCTGTCGGGTCATCATGGTTCGTATATCGAATGTTTGGAAGAGAGAGAGAGAGAGTCTCTCTTCAAAATGCAATATGTATGTTTAGTTCTTGTGCAATAAATAACTGAAAGTGTTCCTGGACTTTATGTTCACCCTGTATAAAGAGTCCACAGCACGTGGTCGCCTTTCTGGTTGTTTTGATTTACTCCCAATTGAGAAGTGCTCATTTTGGCATTATTTCACTTTTGCAATTTCTCATTTTGCTAATAATTTGCTCTTTAGCTTTTTTACAGTTGAATTGATTAACATAGTCTCATGTACTGTACTGTTTGTTCATTTCAGCCTGTTCATATTTTGATGTTCTTTAAATACTATGATAATAATTATCGGAAGCAGTTCTTCCCTTAAAGTTGTGTAAAGTAATCTCGATGTAGGATTTGTTCTGTGACACAGGTGTAAGGTTTTGAATGTAAATTGTATACGAAACTGTGCTTTAAAAGGAATTTATTTTTTCAGTATTTACATCAGACGACAATTTTGTGACATGAGGGAGAAATTTGAGGGGCGAACCCATGGAAACAGTCTTAAGTGATCCCTTTAAAAATAAACATTTGTGTGACACTGAAAGACGGACACTGTAGGCACCGAAAATATATATATATATATAAAATTATACGTCACAATTCTACATTCTTTGTACAGGATTTTATTCAAAATACAATTTAAAATTATCCCTCACTTGCACAGCTGCTCGTGATAATGCATTGTATCTTTTTTGTAAAGTGTCTTGTGCTGTACTTGGTATATTTCGGTATACATCTTGGAAAAATGCCACTTCTGCCTCATTTACTGAATCAGGATCACGGATGATGATGTGTAATAAAGTTGTAGCTTTAACAATATGTACTCCATTTCCCCCACTAGTTTCGACAGGTTTACACAAAATTCTAAATTTAGATGATATAGAACCAAATCAACATTCTACCACCATTCTTGAGCGTGACAACCGATAGTTGTATACCTCTTCTCTTTACCGTCTCCTGCAGTCGTCGTCCTTTCTGGAAAAGGCCTCATCAAATATTCCTTTAGTGGAAATGCTGCATCACTTAGAAAAACATACAGACACTTGATACTGGATCCTGGAAAAAATTCTTCAGGTAGTTTTAATCTTCCCTTTTCTATTGCATGTGGGGAGGGGCATTCATCAAACACACCTGCGTCATTGCCTTTGCCGTAGGAGCCTACATTCACCATGACAAACCTACAATTTGCGTCGATGACGGCTAATAATCCAATGGCAAAGAAGGATTTGTAACAGTAATACATGGAACCAGATTTACTGGGTACTTAAATACGAATGTGTTTCGCATCTATACTTCCAAGGAATTGCCATCTGTCCCAAAAACATTGTGCTATTTTTTTTAAAGTCATCTTCTGTTGGCTCTGGCGTGTGCTTAATTAAGTGTTGTCCAGATAGCTTTAAAAATCCCTGCAACGATTGTGGAAACAGCCGATTTAGAAATTGAATGAAAAAGCGAGTTGGCGGAACGATATGCCCGTGGCTAAACCTGGAATTATGAAAAATCTGTGTTAATTTCTTATCTCTCTTAAATTGGTTTAAGAATGGGGTAGGTTGTAAATTAAACAATAGCATTTTTTCCTTTTTGCATATGTAATGCGATATATCGAACGTTAACAAATACTTATTTGTATAACCTGTCCCTGTCACAGTTGCTGACAGCAGAATTGTGAACCAGTCTCTGTTTACACGCTAACGAGCTCGGGAGACACTCTAGTATTCAGTGTTATCCTGCCATTATATACCTTTAACAACTTTTGAAATAGATCGCCAACAAGCAGACAGTTGTTATGACAGAGCGATTCAGTGGAAAAGGAATTATATATCACTTAGGTCAAATTTGCGAGAAGAACACGGTTAACTGTGGAGTAAATGTCTGCACCATCTCATCAGTCATGTCGTTAAACAATCGCATTAATTGCCTGCGCTTCTATGGACCAGGATGAATCAGTAGTATGAAGAGTTTGACACTAAATTTGCCTAATGTTCGCTCAGTTCATATGGCGTACGGAAAGTTCCAGTTTCACTGAGCGCGAATATACCGCTCGCCGTTAATTCTAAACAATCAAGTCAACAATTCGTAGTGTTCCCCACGGAAACGGTAATTATTAAAGAGACAAGGTAACAACATTAATACAGTTATGCTTTAAAGTCTTTTTCTTTTTAAATTTTTACTTCAGGTGATGCGGCACAGAAAAAATGGAAAAATATAAGGGGCACGTTTGCAAAAGAATTAAAAAAAAAAACACCTGAGCCTCGTTCTGGAGCTGACGCAGACAGTGAAAAGGTATGTAGAGGCACTTGGCCATATTTTGAGTCCATGCTATTTTTAAAAGGTATTTTGACAACGGGAAACACAAGGGAACATTCAGCCAGAACACTCAGCAGCGAGAACGTCTTCGGATTTTTTGGACTTACAGGTGCTACTAATTGTGAAGACGAAATGGGTGTGAGGGGCACAGGAAATGCCTTTGAAAGTACTGTCAGTATCAGTTATGGGACTCAATGACAGCAGTGTTGACGACAACGATGAGCGTGGACTTCAGGTTTCTGTAGTTGAACAGCCAGAGCAGCCATTGCTGCTGATTTCCCAAGCAACAGAAACTACCCGCAATGGAAGCATCCCTTCAGGCTCGATAAATCCACCGGTTGCAACGAGACAGAGAGAGAGAGAGAGAGAGAGAGAATAATGCCTCAGGACCAAGGAGACAACAATAATGAAAACCACCTGTGGTTCAAGACAATATTGTCATTTACGAAATGCCGTACTCTTATCATAATTATGCTGTACAGATGGAGGTGATATTTTAACTGCTGACGACGTGTTTGGCACAATTGTTTTTGCATCTCCACTGCAGGATGTGATTTTAGTTATTTTTGCTTCTGATGAAGGTATACTTAGATATACTGAAACCGTGGTCAAGGATCTCAATAAATCTTTATCCTGCAACTGTTTGAATGTTATCATTTACGTGAAAAAATTTATGAAACAGTTGCCATCATTAAATAAATTACATTTTAGAACACAAATGCAGGAGTTGTTATTAAAGGAATTGTCGAAGCTAAATACGTCACAGGTGCCACAAGTTGATCATTCAGATCTTACTAATGTTTGACAAATGTAACAGATTAAGTACATACAGTTATATGAATAAAGAAGTAAAAGGGCGGATTTATTATGTGTTTGTGTGTTCTTAAAGTCACCATCAGCCGTGCAACAGAAATAGGTCGCTAAAAATTAGTTGAATTCAGTGGCAGAACAGGTTTTATAGCGTCCACGATATAATCAAACATTGTAGGTAACATTCGAGCATACTCCTTGAACAGCACATGTTGGCATTTCAATTCTTGATACAAATGGTGAAATTCTCCATGAATATGCCTTTCTAAATACATATTAGTTTCACTCATTTGTTGTAGACAATGTTTCTTCAGTATTTGATACTTAAGATACGAGTTTTCCATCCCTTCTGTCCATAATGAATGCAGTGTACTGAAAGGGTGCGCCTGCTTGCACAACTATTCAAGGCTGAGCTGCAGCCGGCGCGCTCGGCACCTGCGCCCTCAAAACTGCTTCAGCACCGTTCTCCATTCTGTACACAGATGGCTTGTGCTTCAGCTTTAAGAACAATTTAGTTGCGTCAGCTACATTTAATACGCAAGAACATATCACCTAAAATCAAGCAAACGCAAAGTAGCCAGCGACCACATTTTTCACAGTAAACACCAAATTTGATGCGATAGCTTACTTAGAAATTGATTATCACAATGACTACGACAAATATCGAAAAAATTTACACTTCATATCAAGCTGCAATATGATACTGTAAGATACGGAAAAATCAGTTCTTTGCAACAATTAGTTTTCTTATAATCGAATGAGAAGGTTATCACTGTTAGCGTTCAACCGCGATTCTTACACATATATTTTAACAACGCGTTTCAAGAGACAATGCTCTCATCATCAGGTTGTAAAGCCTATGTCATGAAATTAAACGGACTAAAAAGACAAAATACCATCAGAAATAGTTGGGAAGTCCATAGAGTAAAACAATTAAAAGTATATTGGACTGTGGGTCCTCGTCTTACATTGAAGTTGCTGACACAAGCCGATGGCCGTCCCATAGCTAACAAGTACGCTGTCGCACTGTGCCGGCTCGGGAGCTGTTGTGGACTGACGTGCCTAGGTGTTGTGGCGTGGTTACAGCCGTGTGCTTGACGGTAACGCCATGCTATTGGGCGCCTTATTTCCTTATTGCATTGGTCTGCCATCGTTAGCCTCTCGCAACTCCGTCAGTGACATGCAACAAGTTTAAAGTCGCATACCTACCCTAAAATAATTCGAAAAACCCGCTAAAAAATCTCATTTCTTTCAAATTATCTTGTGCATTGAGAATATGTCTTTGTTTCTTTTCATGGATAGCTATCTCGAATTCCTCTAGTAAATCAAGTTTCCTCCCTTTCTTTTCTACATGCTATATTTCTACGTTATCTTCTATCCTATTAAGGGGATGGCCTGTTTCATATATATGGTTCGCAACAGCTGATTTGTCATAATTTCCTAACCTGAACGCATCTTTATGTTCTTTATACCGCATCTTTATGTTCTTTATACCGAATCATTCGCGATCCGGTATAAAGAACATAAAGATGCGTTCAGGTTAGGAAATTACGACAAATCAGCTGTTGCGAACCATATATACGAGGCCTGTTCAGAAAGTAAGCTCCGATTGATTGCCAAATTGAAACCACAGTGAACATCAGAAATGTTTTACTTGTAACAATTTGCTACACCTTTCAGCTACTTCTCTACGTAGTCGCCGTTCTGACTTAGACTTTTGTCATAGCGTTGTACCAACTTTTCAATAGCCTCATCATAGAAGGCAGCCGCCAGTGCTTTCCGCCAATTCTCCACGCTGGCCTACACCTCGTTGTCTGTGTCAAAATGTTGTCTTCAAAGACAGCGGTTCATGTGACCAGAGATGAAACTCAGGGGGAGACAATTGCGGACTGTATTGTGGGTAATCTAACATTTCCATTTGAAAACGATGCAGGAGCATCTTCGTTGCCCCTGCAGAATGCGGCTGAGAATTGTCGTGAAGACGAAACAGCACGACAGTTATGTAATGTTAGCTGCATAGCTTCAGGCGAAATTTCTCACCAGGCCCTCGTACTCGGCGGCAGACACTATTTTCTAGACATCTTTACGCACTCACTGCGAGCTCAGAAATGAGAAGAGCGACGTGATGCTAACTGGGGTTATACTAGAGACACTACCCAACACATCTGTGCAAAGCTTTATCGGATTTTCATAGTCGTTTCCATTTCGCGACCGATCGGAGCTTACTTTCTGAACGCCCCTCGTATGAAACAGGCCATCCCCTTAATAGGATAGAAGATAACGTAGAAAAATAGCATGTAGAAAAGAAAGGGAGGAAACTTTATTTACTAGAGGAATTCGAGATAGCTATCCATGAGAAGAAACAAAGACATATTCTCAATGCACAAGATAATTTGAAAGAAATGAGATTTTTTAGCGGGTTTTTCGAATTATTTTAGGGTAGGTATGCGACTTTAAACTTGTAGCATGTCACTGACGGAGTTGCGAGAGGCTAACGATGGCAGACCAATGCAATAAGGAAATAAGGCGCCCAATAGCATGGCGTTACCGCCAAGCACACGGCTGTAACCACGCCACAACACCGAGGCACCTCAGTCCACAACAGCTCCCGAGCCGGCACAGTGCGACAGCATACTTGGTAGCTATGGGACGGCCATCGGCTTGTGTCAGCAACTTCAATGTAAGACGAGGACCCACAGTCCAATATACTTTTAATTGTTTTACTCTATGGACTTATCAACTATTTCTGATGGTATTTTGTCTTTTTAGTCCGTTTAATTTCATGACATAGGCTTTACAACCTGATGATGAAAGCATTGTCTCTTGAAACGCGTTGTTAAAATATATGTATAGGAATCGCGGTTGAGCGCTAACAGTGATAACCAGTATAACGACAACTGCCACCTCGACTCCATAATGGATTATATTAAATCGAATGCGAAGTATTATATAGTGAAGGAAACTTCCCAAACCGAAAGAAGCGGTTTTTAATTTTTTTTAAAGGGGAAGGAGAATCTCAACCGAAAAACTAACTGTAGGAGTTGATGTAGCATTGCTTCAGTAACACCGAATTTTTTACTGCAAGAAAATCGGAAAACACGTATCTCGTGGACTGTTCTCATCCGCCGCGCAGCTGGCAGCTCACGTGGGACAGAACGACCGACCCGTTTCGCAATGCGTCGCTCGCCTGTTCCCGCGGGCCGGCGCCGCGCCGCGTTTGCATCTGACCGCTAGTCGTGTGAAGTTAGCACCCCTTTTTCCGAGAAATATACATTTTTTCATAGTTCTTGACAGATGTGCTATAGTTCCGGAGTTCTTTGTACAAAATTTGAATAGTTCTGCAGAATTTAACGACGAGAACAACAATACTCGAAAAAATTTTCGTATCGAAAACATTCTTTGTCAATTTCCGCAAAAAGTAAATTCGTACAACAGTTCTGAGGACATTTCAGAGCAGAACACCAAGAGTTCTATCGAAAATCCATATAACATTTTTTTGTGCAGCTAATAGTTTACGAGATAACTGCAATCTACGGAGAAAATCTTTTCACTTACTGTGAATTTAGCATCCTTTTTTCAGAAATAGATATGCCGTAGCTCTAGAGTTCTTTGAACAAAATTTGAATAGTTCTGCAGAATATAGCAAAGAAAACAACAATGTATAAGATAGCTGCTTCGGGAACCCTTTCCTTCTTCTGATACTATCCCTACTGTTGCCACAATAAATCAATTGTGCATAGATTCTAGCCATACTGATCATTACAAAAATATAACCATGGACCAACGGCGCACATTTCTTGCAGCGTAGTACAAAGCATTCAGTTTATCCGTTGTGAAGATACCACACTTGACGCTATTGTGAAATTTCCAATGGATAGCTTTATTTATCTCCAGTGTCAGCAGCTATAGAATTATCTTCATACAAACGTGATGCCAGGATCACACACTTCCCCATTTTAGGTACAGAGGAAACTAGAGTTCAGTCTTGTGGAAGCCAATAAAGGAACTGTGGGCAGCCCTTCCTTTACTGACAGCAAACTCTAGAGAAATATCACACTTATTTCTTCATCGTGCCAACAGAATAAAAATTCTCCCCTCATAACTCCATTATCAATCCAATGCCAGTAAACCGTTGTCTGCTTTCACATTTGAACCTGACTGATATATAGGTTTACACAGTATAATCGAAATGTTTATTGCTCAGATGGCACAATCCTGGTTGCAACACAGTGTGTATTTCCATATTGTACAGGGAAAATACTTAAGAATCCACAAAAGCATATATTTTAAATCCATATTTGTTTGTTTTTCTAGGTACATATTGGCTAAAACTGCACCTTCCACTAGGGTGACCAACTCTCCCGTATTTCCAGGGATCTTCCGTATGTTTTTTTCATACTCTCCCGGCTCCCGCATTTTCAGGCTCAGTGGCCGTTCATCTCCCGTTTTTAACTATATTTTTCTTATCACGTAACGGTATGCAAAAATATTTTTCAATCATTTAAATTTTGCACGCACTTTTACGATTCTTTCGTAGACAGTAGACAACTGATTCTATATCGACCTTCGACCATATGTGTTGACATTTTGTCTATGGAATATCTTTGGAATGATCGACCGACGCTTGGCGGTTAGGCCGGTATTACACTATCAAATTTCTTTGTCAAAGATTTGATCAAAGATGTGATCCAATATTCCGTCCAATATATTTGACAAAGATCTTTGACGTAGCGCTACAAGGGGTATTACACTGTCATCAAATTTTTCGTCAAAGTTCAAGATGGCTGACAACAACTTGTTATTAACCGCAGCAGTTCTACGTACTCCAATTGCATTGTGTGCACATGCGGAAAAGAAGTGGGGGGAGAAAATGGAACCATACATACGAGGTTAACAGTCTTAAAAGTCCTGGGATTACAACTTGATAATAAATTCAGTTGGGAGGAGCACACCACAGAACTGCAGAAACGCCTTAACAAATCTGTATTTGCAATTCGAGTGTTAGCAGACATAGGCAACATAAAAATGAAAAAGCTTGCATACTTTCATTCCATAATGTCATATGGGATAATATTTTGGGGTAAATCTTGAAGTCAAACAAAAGTTTTCAAGGTCCAAAAGCGTGTAATACGTATTATTTGTGGAGTAAATTCACGGACCTCCTGCAGAAACCTCTTCAAAGAACTGGGTACTTCAGATTCTTGCATTGGTACTGGGGGAAAATAAGAAAGAAAATGAAACTGTTGGCGGGCCAGAAGTACAGTGAGACTGTCGTTTGGACGTACGAGATTTGCAGGTTAGCTTTTTTTGTTTTGTATTTCATGCCTAGATCCTTCCGTAGAGATATTGTTGCATGTGGATCATTATATGTAATGATTATTACAATACATGCAATGATATGTTTGTACAATTATCTAGGCATGAGAAACAAACAAAAAAAACTATAATTCTTGTAGGTCCAAATGACAGAGTCTCACTATACTTCCGGCTCGCAGGTTAACTACTGCCTCTCAGTATATTTACTTCTTAATAAAATTTGTCGTAAATAATATATCTCTTTTTCCAACAAACAACTCAGTTCATACATACAATACCAGGAACAAAAATGATCTGCACAAGGACTTAAAAACACTTACTTTAGTCCAAAAAGGGGTCCACTACTCAGGAACACTCATCTTCAATAATTTGCCAGGAAACAAAAAAAAATTTAGTTAGAAATAAAGATCAGTTTAAAAGGAGCCTGAAAGACTTACTACTGGCCAACTCCTTCTACTCCATTGGCGAAATTTTTAATAGAAACAAATGATGTATTTATTCATACTATTAGTATTTTTATTTCAGCTTAAAAAAAATCGAAATGTTCCACATCCACGAGGATCTCCTCAGCACAGATCTATGGAACGAAAAACTAATCTAATCTGGGTGAAGCCGTGGGTTTTACGACGACACGATAAAAGCTTTCAACAAAACTTGTTACGTGAGCTTACAGTGGAAGACATCAAGTCGTACATCAATTGCTTAAGAATGGATGAGCATACATTTCTGTATGTGCTCAATGAAGTGTACCCTCATATCACAAAGCACAATTTTCACTTAAGAACTGCTACATCTTCAGAAGACAGGCTCACTATAACACTCCGATTCCTTGCTACAGGAGAGGGTTATGTTAGGTTAGGTCAGGTTAGGTCTCCAATCTTCTTAATCTATTTTTTATTCAGGGTGCCTCACGTTGTAAAGCGCCTCATAAGCTTCAGACATCTCTATTAATTCTGTAGTTGTCGGCACACACCAATTGTATTTACCGGCAATGGTTATAAAAACACTACAGACGACAGAACGCTGCAGCGATGCTAGCGCTCCGCGTGGTAACATATCGCATTGCAGTGAACAGAAGACAAGCGATTTCTTTGATCAAATATACGGCCTCGGCCTAGATTTGATCAAATATTGGACGACATTTGTCAAAGATCCCTATTACACTATCAAATATCTTTGACAAAGATATTGGACAAAGAAATTTGATAGTGTAATACCAGCCTTAGGCCGGTATTACACTATCAAATTTCTTTGTCAAAGATTTGATCAAAGATGTGATCCAATATTCCGTCCAATATATTTGACAAACATCTTTGACGTAGCGCTAGAAGGGGTATTACACTGTCATCAAATTTTTCGTCAAAGTTCAAGATGGCTGACAACAACTTGTTATTTAACCGCGGCAGTTCTACGGACTCCAATTGTATTGTGTGCACACGCGGAAAAATTAGTGGGGGGGAAAATGGAACCATACATACGAGGTTGACAGCCTTAAAAGTCCTGGGATTACAACTTGATAATAAATTCAGTTGGGAGGAGCACACCACAGAACTGCAGAAAGGCCTTAACAAATCTGTATTTGCAATTCGAGTGTTAGCAGACATAGGCAACATAAAAATGAAAAAGCTTGCATACTTTCATTCCATAATGTCATATGGGATAATATTTTGGTGGTAAATCTGGAAATCAAACAAAAGTTTGCAAGGTCCAAAAGCGTGTAATACGTATTATTTGTGGAGTAAATTCACGGACCTCATGCAGAAACCTCTTCAAAGAACTGCGTATACTAACTACTGCCTCTCAGTATATTTACTTCTTAATGAAATTTGTCATAAATAATATATCTCTTTTTCCAACAAACAACTCAGTTCATACATACAATACCAGGAACAAAAATGATCTGCATAAGGACTTAAAAGCGCTTACTTTAGTTCAAAAAGGGGTCCACTACTCAGGAACACTCATCTTCAATAATTTGCCAGCAAACATAAAAAATTTAGTTTGAAATAAAGATCAGTTTAAAAGGAGCCTGAAAGACATACTATTGGCCAACTCCTTCTACTCCATTGGCGAAATTTTTAATAGAAACAAATGATGTATTTATTCATACTATTAGTATTGGTATTTCAGCTTTAAAAAAATCGACATGTTCCACATCCACGAGGATCTCCTCATCAGGATCTATGGAACGAAAAAACTAATCTAATCTGGGTGAAGCTTTGGGTTTTACGACGACACGATAAAAGCATTCAACAAAACTTGTTACGTGAGCTTACAGTGGAAGACGTCAAGTCATACATCAATTACTTAAGAATGGATGAGCATACATTTCTGTATGCGCTCAATGAAGTGTATCCTCATATCACAAAGCACAATATTCTAAGAACTGCTACATCTTCAGAAGACAGGCTCACTATAACACTCCGATTCCTTGCTACAGGAGAGGGTTATGTTAGGTCTCCCATCTTCTTAATCTATTTTTGTATTGAGGGTGCCTCACGTTGTAAAGCGCCTCATCAGCTTCAGACATCTCTATTAATTTTGTAGTTGTCGGCACACACCAATTGTATTTACCGGCAATGGTTATAAAAACACTACAGACGACAGAACGCTGCAGCGATGCTAGCGCTCCATGTGGTAACATGTCACATTGCAGTGAACAGAAGACAAGCGGTTTCTTTGATCAAATATACAGCGAGGCCCTAGATTTGATCAAATATTGGACGACATTTGACAAAGTCCCTATTACACTATCAAATTTCAATGACAAAGATATTGGACAAGGATATTGGACAAAGAAATTTGATAGTGTAATACCGGCCTTAGATGTGACTATTTCTGTGCCAGTGCTTACTGTGAATCGGCGTTAACTTGTTCAAGATTTTATGATGGGCAGCGAAGACGAAGCCAAAACGCCACCAAAAAAGAAAAAGTATATGTGTAAATATCTTAAGAAATGGGAAGCTTTATATTCCTGGATTGAACCAGCACAGTCAAATGCTTATAAAGCAAATCGCTCAATTTGCAAACGGGCGTTTAGCATTGCGCATGGCGGCAAGGACGATTGTTTACACTCTTACTGTTCAGTACGTAGTAATCAGCAATTTTCTGAGTTAACATCTTGTATTTGCTTGTAGGTCACAAAATCAAGGCAAATGATGTAACTACTTCATCTAAAATAACTACGTTCTTCATCCATCTTCACCTGAGCAAAGGCTTAACAAACGAAGATGTGAAAACCATTGCTGGTGAGCTTTCAATAGTCTGCCACACAGTGCAACACAATCTAAGCTATAGGAGCTTGGACTGTGCTATCAAACTTTCGAAAAACGTGTTCAGTGAATCTAACGTGTCAAAGAAAATATCTTGCGTGCGAACTAAAGCTGAAATGATGATAAAGAACGTATTGGCCCCAAGAAGTGTGAACTATTTTCAGAAAGCTTTAAACGGCCCAAGAAGTGTTTCATGTTCTTTTCGTTAGCAACAGATGCCTTCAATCACCTAAACAGGAAAATGTTTCCAAATGTCATACGATATTTTGACCCCTTTAGCGGGATTCAAAACAAATTGCTGGATTTCGTAGAACAGGCAGATGAAAGTGCAATTGATGTCCATAGGTTGTTAAAAAACTCATTGAAATCAAATAATTTGAATATCAGTAATATATCGTCATACTGTGTTGATGGTGCCAATATAAAATATGGCAAGCATAATTCAGTCATTAAACTATTAACTAACGAAAATGAAAAAAAAAATCCTTAAAGCAAGTTGTTTTAACCATGTACTTCATAATGCAATCAAACGTGCTTGCAACTGTTTACAATATGTAGATGTTGAAGTGTTGGTGTTAAAAATATATAGTCACTTTTCCTGTTCTGCCAAACGAAGGGAAACATTAAAATCATTTTTTGAATTTGTTGATGTGGAATGGCTAAAATCTTGTGACATGTGAATACTAGATGGTTCTCTCTCACTCCTGCTGTAGAAAGGCTTTTAAAAAATTGGGAGCCTATAAAAAGCTATTTTAAAAGCATAGATGAAAGATGTCCTAAAGGTCTGAAAAAGTATTTTTGCAATGAAAATACAGAAGTAGAAACAATTGTTCAAACTTATATTAGTTTTTTTGTGAATATTGGAAATGTTTTCGTTCAAAAAGCAAAGTATTTGGAGAATTCCGACCTTAGTATTGTGGAATCTCATGGACTTACTAATTAGTAAAATTTAGACAGAGAAAGGAAGATAGGATTTTTGGTAGTGGTACTCATAAATTATTAGCCTCTGTTCTTGATTTAAATTTGAAATCTAGTAGTGAGAACAACTTCATTGAATTCTAAGGTTGTTTATATTCTTACTTAGGTAGTAAATTTGATAATAGTTTAAAGAGTTTAATCCTGGTATGTCTAAAAAGGGAACTGACATTCAATGACTTACTTGCATGAAGTTGTAGAATATCTTAAGCTGGATTGTATTAATGAAGATGAATTATATGACTAGTTTTGTAGTTCTAATGATGCAATTAAATGTGCTGTCTCTTTAGATGGTAATGTTAGCCAGCAAGGGATACAGGTTTTTACAATTTTGAAAACTTGGGTAAGCTGGTTTGTTTTGTTATGAGTAGGGTGAAGGCTCTAGTTTTGGCCACCACCCCACTTATGGCCATCTTGATGTCAAAGGTTAATTTTTAAGCTTCTCTGGAATACCAGCCAGTTCTACCATAGATTATTATAAACTTTGTGAAAGGCTCTATTCATTTGTCTACATAATCATTCTTTTGTCTGTTTCTGTTTGGAGACACCATTTTGTGAAATGATCAGTGTTGAAGAAGCTGGATTTTGCAGAAGTTTTCTTTAAGCAACACACGATTTTTTTTTTGTATTTTACATGTTTAAATAAAACATCAGAAGAAACTTAATCTGTTCAGAGGTAAGATAAGACATATTTTCATTTAAGTTTTGATATGGCTCAGCTGAAAACATGTTATCAAAAGTAGCCTATCTGGCCATTAACAGATCTATATTTAGCCCCGGTTCTGCGTTATGGCCATGCATGTGGCCATAAGTGGAGACATATGTATCCTGTTTTGGCCACTTCTAAAAACTGATACAAAAAGATCAATACTGGTGTTCTGTCCTACATTACACTAGGCTAATTTTATTTAAATAGGCTTATTAAAATATTTTTGGTATTTTTTATATCAATATATACCTCATTGTTAGTATTGTCTTGGCATATCTTACTAATTTACCTATGCTTGTAAGATACAAAATATGCAATAGGCACTATTCAAATATGCAACATTCTCTAACTCCATCTTGGTGCATTATTTATAGGAAAAATGAGTCAACCAAACAATAAGAGGTTTCAGTATTCTCCTAGCAAAGTTAAAGATGCTCTAAAGGCTATTGATGAGGGAATGAAGGGTGCTCTGCAAGTTGTACAAAGTTCTAATGGCAACATTAAGAAACAAAATTTCTGGTGTATCTCCACAAGAATCTACAGGGCACTGTGGTCCACATTGTCTTAGAACAAAATGAAGAAAAAAAAAATGGTGGACTGGGTTTTGGACTGTTCTCGCATGGGATTTCCAGTTACTAAAGAAAATCTCTGTGCACATATGGAAAGTTGTAAGGCTACATTTACTAACAATCGACCTGGAAAGAAGTGGTATTATGGATTTATTAAGAGACACAAGGTTCTGTCACAAAAACGTGCAGAATATGTCAATAGGGCTAGTGGTTCTGTTACAGAAGAGAAAATAAGAAACTGGTTCCACGACATATCCATCACTTTAAATGATATGGATGTGTTAAACGACCCAAGTAGAATTTTTAATATGGATGAAACTTTTTTTCTGGCTCCTAAAGGGGAATTAATCATAGGTCCTCGTAACCATCACGTTTATGATGAGCCATGTAACTCCGACAAAGATAACGTTATTACATTGTTTGTAGTGAATGCTGCTGAAAAATTTGCTCCTCCCTTAACAATGTTCAAATATGCAAGGATTCCAGCATCAATGGTGAAAGCAGCTCCTCCAAACTGGGGCATTGGAAAAACAGAAAATGGGTGGATGGCAGGTGAAAGTTTTTTTGAGTATATACCAAATGTATTTGATCCATTCTTGAAAGAAGCTGAAACTCCCTGGCCTGTAGTACTATTTTTAGATGGGTACTGCTCTCATTTGGCACTTAATTTGAGCAGATATTGTAGAGAAAATCAGATACTTCTAGTTGTTCTTCATCCCAATTCTACACACATCTTGCAACCATTATATGTAGCTGTCTTTGGACCTATGAAAAAAATGTGGAAGAAGGTTGTTCAGAAATGGTGTTTTGAAAATAATGGCACTGAGATTTCAAAATCTGATGTACCTTCTGTTCTGTCACAAATTATTACAGAACCTAAAATGGTGGCAAATATTTGTGTTGGTTTTAGAGCAACTGGTCTGTTTCCATTTAATGTGAACAATGTAGATTACAGCAAGATAGTTGTTCGTAGTATACCAGCCTCAACCACAGATCAGGCAAATGAGGAGCTCCAGAGACATTTCTCATATATAGAAAAGCAAATTGATCCTGTCCTTCTAGATGAGTTCAGAGCAACCAAGAGAAGCAATCATGAGGGGGAAGGAAATAAAGAAGCATTATTACTTTTCAAGTTCTGGAGAAAAATAGCTGATGAGGTTGAAATGCATAGTGCTAGTGGTAACACTGATGACATTCTTACAGATAGCATATCACCTCCCTCTGAAGATAATCCAACAGAGAATCTTTTGCAAAACACAGATTTAATCCTTCATCCATTCAAAATGTTGATAATATTGACATATCTTCAACACACAGCAGCATTTTACAAAATTCAGATATTCCTTCAACACCCACCAACAGTCTTATTCCTGTAGATATATCAACAACCCCCAATAGTATTTCACATAATTCAGGAACTCCAACATCCAACCATAGTCCATCTTCAGTGCGTATCCAAGTGACACCACCAAAATCATTAGCAACAGTTTTTGAAAGTGTCATCACTTGGTCAGAACCCAAACAATGGGGCACAAAGAGAAAGAAAGAACACACACCCACTGTTGTGACTAGTGACAAGTGGGTGGAATATCATGAACTGAAGGAAAAACAGAAGCAGGAAAAAAGGAAAAGAAAAGCTATGAAGGAGTTAAAGTTGAGAGAACAGCACTTGGCGTTATCTCGTGTAAAAAAGGGGAAAACAAGAAACAGACAAAGGTTAAGTGACAGGCCAACAAGTTCTTCCGAGGAAGAATGGACGGACAGTGGAAGCAGTTTAGATGATTACGTAGAAGGGGATGAAGATGAAATACCAGAAAATGTAAAACTATCTTCGAGTGAGAATTTGAAAGTAGGGGACTTTATTTTGGTAAAATTTAGTTTAACTGGAAATAGAAGAACAAGACCTGCAATTTTTAAGTATGTATCAATAATTTTGATTCTGAATATGAAATTCAGTGCTAAAAAGTTCTAATGTTCAGAAAACTTGTTTAGAATACACTGAAAATGATGTTTCGACAATAACAGGTGAAGATATTATAAGGAAACTGCCAGATCCAGTCTTGATGCAAAAAGGACGTTCATTAAAAACAAAGTTTCTTGGTTCCATTGATACTCGTGAGAAATAAACTTGTCTGAAAGTTAATTTAAGTAATTACTGGGACAATACTTCGCCTAATGATTTTTTTTCTGTTCTTTCAGTTTCTGTACCTTTTACCTATTTGATGTATATTTGTTGTCTGTTGTCTTATATACTTGTATAAAGCACGAATTACTTTCTGGCACATGGATTGACAATTATTTTAGCCATAGTTTTATTATAATATAAAGCGGCCATAAGTGGGGAAACAACTGGCCATAGGTAGGGTTAACATGGCCAAAACCGGGGAAATGCACCATTTATTTTTCAATATTGTTTTCCGCTTTTGTTATACAACTTCGAATATTTGTTTTTACATGGTCATAATGTTTAGACTTTGAAGCAATAGATAAGATTTTTTGAAGTAATTGGTATACTAAATTGTTAAGGCTTTCGTGGCTTTCGGCCAAAGAACCCGAGACAGAAGCCAATAGACAGTTTGTCAATTTGTATACTTTCTTCCTATACTAAAAATGTGATGTATCTCAGATTGCCCTTAATGTGGCCATAACTGGGGCCTCGACCCATCAGGAAGAAACAGAGAGTATTTTCTCTTATGAATAATAAGTGGACTGAGGTAAGGAACAGAAGTAGCACAAACTTAATCAAATCTGAACTACTAGTTGCCATGAATTTTCCTTATTTGTGTAGTGAATTATTTGAATTTGCTAAAAATGATATAAAACTACTGACCGAGGCAAAATCTGTTGCATCATATGTAAAGTAATTGTGATGTGTAAATAAATAGTCTACATTTACAAATACTGCTTTGATTTTTGGCAAAATTTAGCCGTGCTATTGATCTCCCTTATTTTTTGTCAATGATATAAGAATCTCCCTTATTTTCATTTAGAAAAATTGATCACCCTACCTTCCACTGTCAGAGCTGGCTGCCTCCAGAATCCAAGGACTCAGATGAACAGACTATTCCATTCTGGGGACAGACTATGATAAGGTAGTATATACATGGTTCGAACTTTATTTGTGCCTCACCAGATGGGCTTTCTCTGGATTTTGTTATGTACAAGGGAAAAGGTTACAATATTGAAAGGTTATGATTTTTTAAATATTGGAGGCAAAGTTGTTATGAAGCTGGCAAATACATTACCTTCTGGGTTGGGTTGTTTGGGGGAAAGAGGCCAAACAGCAAGGTCACCGGTCTCATCGGATTAGGGAAGGACGGGGAAGGAAGTCGGCCGTGCCCTTTCAAAGGAACCATCCCGGCATTTGCCTGGAGCGATTTAGGGAAATCACGGAAAACCTAAATCAGGATGGCCGGACACAGGATTGAAGCGTCATCCTCCCGAATGTGAGTCCATTACCTTCTGGGTCTATTATTTACATGGACAGGTACTTCACATCAATTGAGCTGTTGCACTGTCTTCATTCTGAGCGAGGTTGTCAAGCAACTGGAACCATAAAACTCAGCAGAATTCCAGGTGAAAGTAAACTCCAGCCTGACAATGAAATTAAAGACAGGTCGTGGTTCAATCGATCAGTCCATATGTGGAGATGGATTGATTTCTATTGTGAAATGGTACGACAACAAACAAGTAGTTCTTGCTTCATCTGCAGAAGGAAAAGTGCCTGTAGGACAATGTAAGTGGTGGTCAAAGAAAGACAGAAAGTATACCAGCATCAACAGACCACAAATCATTGAAAGCTACAACGAGAATATGGGAAGTGTTGATTTATTTGACCATATTATTGCAGCACAGAGGCACACTGCAAAAACTAGGAAGTGGACAGTCCACTCAATATTACATTTTTTGACTTTGCTTGTGCTGCTGGATGGATTGAGTACAGATGGGACTGCATTGCTCTGAAAACGAAAATCAAGGTTCAAGTATTACAGTGCCTGCTACATGCTGAAGAAGGAACTCACAGTAACATAAGACAGTACAGTGAAGAAGATGCCAACCAAAAAGGAAGAAAGGAGCATTACACATGCCAGACGTTGTTACTGATGAGACTCATCGCTGTAGAATGCCTGGATGTAAAAGTGTTAGAGCGAGAGTCTACTGCACAGAATACACTGTCCCTTGTGAAAGAGAAACTGCTTCAAGGGTTACCAATGATGTAAGCCAACAGATTTTGTGTCATAAAATGTCCTGTGTATCAAAAAAGAACTAGGTTCCTATGTACCATGATGTAATTAAATCATTTATTTGTACTGCTTTCATTTTCATTACATGATTAAAAAATTAAAAGATCTGTATATTACCCAACTAAATTTTTATAATTTGTTACTTTCAATGTCAGTGCGTCGTATGCAACACCGATTTTCAGAAAATCTAGAAAATAATTTTTGAAGACAAATTTTTTAACTTTTTTATTCATATTATCACATTTAATAGAAATATTGGATGGATAAAGATATTTATCTGCTAGTGGAATTGAAGAGGTTAACTAAAATCCAACAAACAACCATCAGAATACAAAATGCCACCAACCCCATCAGCAAGATTTTGGCACTCGCAGGAGGAGCTTGTCCCTCTTCAAATAGATGACCCAACACACCACAACAAGAAACATCACAGTGGCGATGTGGAACTCCAACAGACTCGGGGAAGAAATTCGAAGTCTAGCAGGTCATCACGGCCCATAACGTCAACGTCCTTATGGTGAACGAAACTAACTTCCGTGGGAATGAGCCACTCAAACTCCAGAATATGTATGCCTACCGGGCTGACCGACAGCTCAGAAGACGAGGGGGCACAACAGTCTTTGTCAGGCACTCCATTATTCACCACATGGAAGACTTACCATGGCGGCCATCTCGCAGCCACGCCAGTAACCATCCGCACTAACTCAGTAATGTACCACCCCCCCAAGAGTGGAACTAATACAACAAGATGTAGAGGCAATAATAAGGCTGTCTCCAGTGGTGCTGATAGGAGGAGATATGAACTCTAAGCATCGGAACTCATGCATCAATAACAGGAAAGGGAAACGACTCTTGGCCACCGCAGAAGAACTGGAACTTGGCATACACGCAAAGAAGAGCCAACCTATATTCCAATGTTCCAGCATCATAACCCAAACATGCTCGACATTGTGATAACCAAAAACATCCCAGCGGAGATCACACTAACCACAACATACGACCTCTCCTCCGACTATCTACACATACTAATTTCTCTTCGGTGGGTCGAACTATTCAGTGAGCAATGGAAACAGAGAATGTCGACTGGGAAGCTTACAGAAGAATGCTGAATAACTAACTGTAGAAGAAATCCCATCGGCAGTCAGTTATCTTACAGACAAGATCACCAAGGCATCACAAAGAATCACGACGACTACAATTTCAAGAGCACCAAACACAATGGAGCTGCCCCTCTCCTTCAGGAACTACACCACCAGAAGAACAGATACCGATGCAGGTGGCAACATTTCAGAAATCCAGGCTTCAACACAAACTGAGGGATTGCCTTAAAGAATGGATATGCAAACAATGGGAGGACAGGATGGACCAGTTCTACATCCAGCAAAAACGGGAGTGGGTCTTGGTTAAGGCCATTCGCTCTCCCAAAGAACTGAAGCGCGCAAACCACACAAAGCGAGGACTTGCATACGACCCACTCCAAATTGCAGAAGCATTTGCTGCGGCAAACAAAGATCAAAACAACCTATCACAGTATGAGCTCAATGAAGTAGAGAGACCACAAGAAACCACCACAACGCAGTTCACAGACGATTTCATGGGCCGCCCTTCAGCAACTCAGCCACTGCTCACCATCCCTACAGAGGTGAAGAAGATAATCCAACAGCCGAAGGGGACATCTGCACCAGGAGTGGAACACATTACAAACACACACTTAAAGAAACTATCGCAAAAACCTCTCGTGCTGGTGAAGTGGATCTTCAACAGCTGCCTACAACTCTACCACTTCCCACAGAGATGGAAGACCACAAGAATCATCCCACTCCCCAAGCCAGGGAAGGACTCCGATTCCCGACGAGCTATTGACCAATAAGCACGCTGGGCACATTCAGTAAAATATTCGAAATAGTGATCCTCAGATGAATTCAACAAACGCTGATGGAGGCCGGCACCATAAGGCCCAACCAATTTGGCTTCCAGGGGAAACTATCGGCAGACTTGTAGGTCCTGAGAATGGTCCGACACGTCACTGACCACTACAACGTGTCCTTCGCCACTGCGGCCGCCTTCCTGGACTGGGACAAGGCGTACAATTGTGTGTGGCACAAATAGTTAATTCACAAGCTGGCGACGCAAACCCCACACCCGAATGCTACGTACACCTAATTTCGGACTACCTGAAGAACTGCATATCATAGTTACTGTAGAGAAGAAGTAGTCCAGCATCAGGACACTCACTGCTGGTACCCTGCAAGGTTCCAACCTCTCACCGACACTCTTTAACATCTTCGTTAATGACCTACCGTGAGCCAACAATGTCCAGCTCACACAGAATGCAGATGACACAGCCCTCTATACGAGCGGCTGGCAGCACTTCGCGAACAGAAAGATTACAACGCCAGATGAATGAGGGTGTCTCTTGGTGCAGAAACAACAAGGTGTCCCTCAACGTGCTATACTTCTGCAGAGAAAGGTTACAAGTGGAACCAATACAAGTCCTTAGCCATAGAAACCCATGGGCACTCTCAGATACTTGGGAGTAGAACTTGTCGCCAGTCTCTTCTTCAACATCCCCGTTCAGGACAATAAGCGGAAGTGCACACAGATGGCCAGGGCCCTAACCCCCTTCCTCATAAGCAGTGACTTTCACCAAGACGCCAGTATTACATTATACAAGGCAACAGTCCTTCCAGCACCCCTACATGGCAGCACAGCATGCGGAATGGCCTCCAAGAGACAAATACATCACTTCAAGTCATTCAAAACAAAGCACTCCAACTTCATCCACCCCCCCCCCCTTCTGGGAGAGTACTCTAGCACTCCATGAATAAACACAAATGGACACGCTAAAGATAGCAATCAAGAAGACGGTAGCCAAATTTTTCACCAAAATAGACCAACTCCGAGACACCCTTCCACAACTAACTGAAGTAGGCAACATCCACTGAAGACCAGGTGAAAGATTCAAAGTCCCTAGGTGTGTACTAAATGAGGACGATGAATTAAATTAAATCAATTGTAAAGCTAGAAGTAAAACGGGCACCACAATAGGTCGGCTAAGGGTCTCACGATGCCTCGCCATACAAATGTAAATAAAGATTGTTAAAACCAATTCCTGATACCTGTACACGGCGAGTTGTGACACACACACACACACACACACACACACACACACACACACACACACACAAAAGCCCAGCTTCGTCACACCAGGCTCAGCAGCAGAGCAGAGTGAACGTGCAGCTGAGTGAGATGAGCTACTTTGAGATTCTCAGTACGTGATAAGGCAGCCGCACAGGATGAATTTCCCGACAACCACACCGAGACCAGCAGTCCACCTCTACACAACCATGACGAAGAAAAGCAAAGGAATCGCTGTTTAGTTACCACACATCGGTAGCGGCAAAACTGTCGTGTCTGGTAGTGTCGTGCAGCAGAACTCTTCTGTCTCCTCTCATAGATTAGGGAACATTCTGTACCAGGGCAGGTGGCACTGTCTGTTACCAATGCCCATGTCAAGTAGAGCTTCAGGCCGAAGCAGCAGCCAACACAAGGTGCCAACTAAGTGTGTAGCCGGCATCCTGAGCATGACCACACTCACAGTAGGGCACTCAGATTGACTGAACACAATGACCAGTGACAGTGACCAAGGCCGCCCACACACCACTGACCTACGCTAATATAACGGCAAGCCTCCCAGCCAGTCCGAGCCCCTCTCCCTCACCAGAAAGAAGCAGGACCCCAAGTGAATCGTCCTCCCTGGCTAACGGACAGGAAATAAGAGACCCGTGGCCCACGAAATATGAACTGAAAAACCTCCCCAAAGGCACTAAGCAACCCACACTGGCATCAAACACGAAGTACCTTTAACAAGACTTCCTCAGGAGTGTCACAGATCTCAAAACTAACCGTGACGGGACAGCAGCCTATATCTGCAGTCAGATGGGATGTGCTGAGAGGAAAACCATTACCAAATTTAGGAGCTGTGGGTATCCTGTGGTTACCGTTAGCCCCTGACGCGTGAGAACCTCCGTAGGGAGGCAAAAGAATAATCAGTCAATGAGTGTCATCCTAAAACAAATTCCTCACAGCACAACAGACAAATCAGTGACTGATCAACTTTGTCAACAAGGCTTTGACGTAGTAAAGGCATGGCACGTGAAGGATAGGAAGCATAATGCGTTCACACACAGAAGTGTCGGGTGATAACATATTGCCAACAAACTGTGGACACGTTCCCGACCAAAGAAACGAAAACAGTCTTTACCGTATGATGAGCAGAGCCCCCACAGGACACACGCCCCCCATCTCGCACAATGTGGCAGGTGCTCGATCTTCGAGCATGCAACAGCAAAATGCACAAAACAAACTAAGTACCCAAGATGCAGCGGATTGCACGAACTCTCACTGCAAGATAAAGGAGAAAGAACAGTGCACAAACTGCAAGGGTGACCACTCTGCCCTCTCCTACAAGTGCCCCAAGCATTCAAAGGAGGCCGCGAGCAAAGAAACCCGTGCATCCATCAAAATCATCGATGAGCCAGCACCACTCCCAAACAATGAGGGACCTGAAACAGGAGCTTGTACTGAAAGAAGTCCTGGTACGAGTTCTCGCTGCATCTCTGCTGGACTTGTTCTAAGACTGAAGGAAAGCCATTAAAAATCACTCAAACTCACCACTAGGTAGATACAAGAAAAAGACTGAGATGATGCAGGCAGGAAACATGACAAACTTAACTATACGCAACTACTGGCACCCCGAAATACGCTTTAGACACACACCACGACACACACCTCAGCACACACCACAGAACACAAACTAAACAGCCTACCCCACTTCCCATCACCTCCACCCCTTCCAGACACCACCACAATGGCCAACACACTACGTCTCTTATCTATAAACGCTCAAGGTGTCAAACCAAAACGTACACTATTGATGCATACAATACAACAGGAAGGTGTCCATGTTGCAGCCATCACCGAGACATGGCTAATGAGTACACATATTTTTTAACCTCCCCAACTTCAACACATTCTGGAAGGACACACCGGATGGAAGAGGAGTAGCAGCACTACTTGTACAGGACAAAATAGCAGCAAAGGAAATCCCTCTCCCAGCACCACTTAATACTGTAGAAGCAGTTATCATACAGATAAAAGACAGGAACAGACACACTCTCACGACAGCCTGTCTGTACAACCCATCCAGAACACCCATACCACTGCACTTCCTACGACATATGACAACGCACAGTAAATACATAATACTATACTTCGCGACAGCGTCGATGGCCTCTCGGCCGACGATGAGCAGTAGACAGCTGCAGAGCTGGCCAATGAGTGCTCATTTGGTTTCCACACCTCTTGCTGTCTGAAGCTCTATCATATTTCAGAGTTATACCGTGTTTTGTGTGCGGAAAAGTGCGGTTGGCCAATTTTGCCGTAATGGCTGAAACACCTAAACGTCGTCAAGTGTTTCACAAACAGGTAAGAGACCTTATTTTTACAGTGTACTCTTTCTTCAAGTGTGAGGCAGTTTCAGGCAAGCCGATCTGCGAGGTTGCCAAGGTGCCTGAACGCACTGCAGCGGCCTGTAGCAATATTGGGGTACAAACTGTCAGGCAAGTTATACAGGAGGCGAAGCTGTCAAAGCAGGCAGTTGGCAATGTGGTGTTTCAGTCTCCCGGTTCAAAAGAGGGTAACAGGAATCGATGACTTCGATCAAAATGTTTTACGTCGCAAGGTTTTCGAATTTTATGGAAGAGGCGAGTTCCCCATAGCAGCAAAATTGTGCACTGTTATGCGCAAAGCTACTGGAAGTGCAAGATCAATGCAAAGAATGTTGAAGAACATCGGATTTAAATATGTAAAGTCCAATCATGGATGCAAATTTTTAATGGAGCGTAATGATATTCCTGCTGCTAGGATTACGTTTATAAGAAAAATGCATGACATCAGATCAAAAGGAACATCAACTGTCTATTACTTGGATGAGACGCGGGTAAATCAAAGCCATACTAGAAATTTTATTTGGTAAACAACAAATGGACAAGGAGGTTTGAAAGTTCCAGTGGCAAAAGGACAGCATCTTATAATATGTCACGCTGGTTCTGCTGCTACCGGGTTTGTGCCTGAAAGTAAAATTATTTTCAAATAAAAATCCACATCTGACTACCATACCGAAATGAATGGAGAAACATTTTCAGAATGGTTTCAGATCAACTGTTGCCTTATTTGCATCCAGACTCTGTCATTGTTATGGACAATGCAAGCTATCACTCTGTTCTTCCCAACAGGCCTCCCACGACAAGCACAAGGAAAAGTGATATTGTTTCTTGGTTGCAAAATAATAATGTAACACACAGTGAAACACAAACAAGAGCAGAGCTTTTGTAACTGGTGAAGATGTCAAAGACCAGCGTTAAAAACTACGAAAGTGACTCCATAGCTAAGTAACATGGACACAGAGTGATACGAGTACCTCCTTATCACTGCCATTATAACCCCATTGAACTGGTGTTGGTACAGGTGAAGAAATACGTGGAAGACAAAAATACTACAATGAAAATAGCCGACACTGAAAGACTCACCCATGAAGCAATAGAGAAAATCACCATTGCTGATTGGGAAGCTTGCATGCATCACACTGACAAATTGCAAGAAGAAAGATTACCAGAAAGAAGTTGTCAGAGACGAATCGTTAATCGTCGGTCTAGCTCTCACATCCAGTGACTCCAGTTCTGAAGGCAGCGACAATGAAAGCTCTGAGTAAAAAGGTACATTAATGGAATGTAAACTTACTCTGTAATTATCATAAACATTTACTTTCTTCTCAAGCTGTCTGTGCCGTAGAAAGTAGTTTAGTGGTATATCTATTCTGTAATGACCATTTTATTTTACTTCCTTTTTTCTTTAAATTAAATGCCTTTTCATGCTGCTATCTGTTTTATTAATCCAGATGCGTTTAGAATTTTATTTTAAGGCATCATCGGTGGATATCATCTGATGTAGTACACTGTAGCTATTATATGTCATCATGTAGATTTGAAACGCCCTTATTTTTGCATAAATATTTACTTACGATTATGATGAAAAATAAGGGCGTGAACTGTTCTTAAATCTACAATGACGGCGTATAGCCACAGTGTAATATTTCAGATGATATCCACCGATAATGCCTTAAAGTAAAATGTGGAACGTGTCTGGATTAATAAAACAAATTGCAGCTAGGAAAGGTGTTTACTTCAAAAAACGATTTTTTATGTACTTGCTGCAGATAATGGCCATTCAAACAAATTTGTTTATTTTACTTCTCTCTCTATTCTGTCTACGATATAATGTAGATTAAAATGCTGTTCGTCCTAGGGACTGGAGTAGGTATTTTAGATTTGATTCTTTTGGCTTTTTATTTATAAAGCAAGAGGAACGGAAGACTTAATCTTTTTGTAAGGTGAAATTTATCATAGAATCTGTTCTGCAGTGAGAGAGTATGTATCACTATTTCGTAATGTGGTTATGACTGGGAAAGATTGAATAGACATTCCATTCTGTTATGTGTATGTCAAAGTTATCAGGTACATTTAATAAATTTATCACGGAACGGGGAGTAGAGCACCGTGAACCCGACAGTAGCGAGACAGGTCAACATCGGCTAAAGCAGCTGTCCGTAGCATAGCTGCCGTCAATTTGCCCAGTGCCAAGTTGACAATGCAGCACTACTTGGAAGCTACGTGGCACGGCGAAGGCCATTAACACCATCACAGGCTATAGGAGACCTTAATGCAAGGCACCATATGCTAAGAGATACAGCCGATAATGGAAACAGTTGAAGTTTATTTTACTTCCTGACAACAGAGCCGATGGACCGACTACCAGTCAATCAACCTACCTTCACAGGTCACCTAGGCCACTAGACACCAGACCAAGTCCTATACGGACACAACACTAGGACAATGTCAGAGCCTGTTGTAGGCACCTCTATAATGAGCGACCACCCACCAATCCTCTTCGCGGCCAGCACCACCCTCCCCCCAGACCATATCCCCACAAGACGAAAGATCAGCAAATATGCAAATGCGGACTGGGACAAATACAAAGATGTACTCGCAGAACACCTATCAATACCACTGATAACAGACAACGACCTCTTACACACCACCAACAGAATAGTGTGTGCCATACATCAAGCAATAGACGAAGCCATTCCCACTATACTAATCGAAAACTGGAATCAAGCCATCCACCAGGAAGCCCTCAACCTAATACGACAGAAGAAACAACGCTGCAGACAAATCAGATGCGACAACAACCCAGAACTGAAAAGACAACGGAACAGAGAACGCTAGAATTAAAAGAATCATATCTGAATACTGACAAAGACAATGGGACGACACATGCACAAGACTGAACTACAGTGAAGGAGGGAAATTCTGTCAACACTTTAAAACACTAATGGGACAACAACAGTCAACAAACACCACATTAATAGTGAACAACGAGCCACCAACAGACAAAGCAGAACAAGCCGAGGCATTCAGACAAGTAGTAAAGCAAGTATATTTTTTCCCTCAAGATGCTAGTTATGTGATGACAACTTCAGACACCACACACAGCAACAACTAACCCTAACCTTAAATACCCCGAACAACAGAGACAGGAGACGAACACACACTGCCTGCAGAAATCACCAACACAGAAATCATTAACGCAATCTACTCAGGACACAACACATCCCCTGGACAGAATGACATAGGATGCATACACCTCTAGAAAGCCCCAGCCCCCTGCTGGTACCCATCCTCTTCCTCATCTGTAACTACTGTCTCACCAATGAAACTTCACTGACCAGCTGGAAAACTAGCAAAACAATGTTACCAAACCGAGACGAACTAAAGACTGACCCGCGATCCAACAGACCGATATCTCTAATCGACATCATAGGAAAAACATACGAAAGGATAGTAACCGACCGCATAAAAACGTACGTAGAATGCAAATAAATCCTCCCCTGGAGACAATCAGGCTTCCGACAAAATCATTCCACCAACAACCCGTTAATCAAACTGACCAACAGAATAACACAAGGTTTTAACAGCGGGCACCACACGCTCACAGTCTTGTTAGAGAGAGCGTGCCTTCGACAAGCTCTGTCACACAGGACTGCCCTACGAACTGAAACAGTTGGGCCTTCTGACCAAGGTTGTACGATTAATACAGGCATACATCACAAACAGGAAATGCAAGGTATGTGTCGGCAGATCACAAACAGGAAATGCAAGGTACGTGTCGGCGGTACTTCCTCTCGAGAGTTTACACCCCAAGCAGGAGTACCACAAAGAGGAATCTTGTCCCCGCTACTGTATGTGCTTTACACAGCTGGGTATCGACGACGACAACCCCTACAGAAACGGTACGACTTTACGCAGACGACACCGCCTATTGGTGTATAGAACTGAAGATGACAACTGTACAGTGAAAGACAAAGATCTACCCACACGACTAGAAACCTGGATGGCAAAATGGAGAATCCATCCAAACCCATCCAAAACCTAGACGGTTCTATTCAGACAGACACCCGACAAAGACAACAAAATACAGTTGACATACAACTGACACTCTGGAACACACCACTAAGACTTAATGACACTGCCAGATACCAAGGTGTGTTCCTAAGCAAACATCTCAACTGGAAAACACACCTCACAAACCTGCTCAAAGAGAAAGACCAAGCTTAATCAGATGTGGACAAGGATGATACCACGGATGTGATGACCAACCTGCAATTCACACATACAAGACGTACATTAGGCCTGTGATAGAGTACGCTGCAGCCTCCTGCGTAGACTGATAGCAGAACGACTTTACTTATCCGAGAGATGTCTCTTACGTAGCAGCTCTAGACTGCCAAGGCCCACATCCAACAACGACGTATGTGACATCACTGGTGTGGAGCCGCTACAGGCCAGACTGACTTAACTCAGAGCAAAATACGAGAGACACATTAACGAAATGCCCAGACATGGAAGACATGCAGACAACAACACCATGAGCAAACAGGCAGCCAAAAGTCAAATACATCCAAGCAGTGCATACAGTAGCACACAACACCAGCAAAGAATACCCAGATCTTCCCCCAACCATGGAACCCTTAATGCAAGACATTCCACTCCCCCACACCTGGACCAAAGACTGAGAAACTAACCACATAAAACATACCACTCACCCAAACCCACAATAAATAAACAAACAAACAGTATAAGTAGTAGCATATAATAACACCACCAGCATTGCGCACACACAAACTGAAGCAACACCACAAAAACCAAACCAAAGCACACACAACAGTCACCTCAAAGTATAAATTATAATCTTAACTATATAAACTCAATGAAATAACAACATAGTTCAACAACAAATATTTGTATGTACCATTCTTGAAACACTAATTATAATCAATAATCCTACTACTACAAATCAACTAAATAGCAGAAACAGTTCTTTTCAGAACTCATTAACAAGAAACACTGGACCAACAAACAGACTCCAACTGAATACTGAAAGAATTATCATGGCAAAGAGTGACTACCTGTCAAAATTTTTGCCGGACAACAATACTGATGTAGTCACCATTCAGGAAACTGTCGTTTCCAGCGAAGAAATATTACGAAGCCGAGGTCGAATTCCTGGATATTCTGCATTCGGTGTAACTTACCGTGAAGTGTACGGATTTGCTACGTACGCTCGTAACAACGTAAACTAGGCGTCACTGATTTCTGTTAGTGTAAGAGGCAGATATACATATAGTTGTCGTACTATTGCACAGTATTACTATTACAAATGTTTACAAACCACCCGAAACAACATGGCCCGATTTTGTTCTACACACAGCACAACACCCTGCAATTTACTTAACAGACTTCGATAGTCACCATGAAATTTGGAAGTACTCTCAAAGTGATGAAAATGGAAGCATGCTTGCAGAATGGGTTGACGAGAATAATCTTCATGTTGTGTTTTACACCAAAAATCGAGGCACTTTCTGGTCAGCTGCTTGGGGCGAGGATTCAAATCTTGACTTCTGCTTTGTTAGCTGCAACGAAAGTGGCTTTCCCATCAACGCCACAAGAAAAGTGATAGATGCCTTTCCTCACAGCCAACACAGACCTGCAATAATACAAACTGACTGCACGGTTCCTGGCATACGATCTAGCCCACATGCTCGATGGAATTTCCAGAAAGCTGACAAGACAAAGTTTTCAACGGAATCGGATAAGACCATTCGCTGGATCCCTCCATCACATAAGAACTGTCAACACTTCATTGGTACAGTAACAGCAACAGCTGAAAAGTGCATGCCAGGAGGATACTGAAAAGACTACATCCCAGGATGGAATCAGGAAAGTGAAACACTGTACCAACACTTCCAACAAAATGGTGACCCAGAGGTAGCTATAGAACTGTTGTCCAGCTCGGACATGTCTCTGAGGCAGAAATGGGTGGAAACAGTTGAAAATATGGATCAACGGACAACATGGCATCAACTACACCTAACACCACACACCACCCACCTTCCAAGGAAGCCTGGCACACTGTAGAACCAAGGAGGAAAACAAGCAGTCATCCCACACAACCGACAATGCCTGATGGACACATCTATTTAATTAATGGATCCCATTTTTTTAATTCAGTGGAGGATTGGACAGTTCTTCGGGGAGTGAGTTTAATTAGTAGCCTGTTAAATACAATCATTACTGTTCTCTCAGGTGAAGAATATGTGACTGTCTCCCAAATTATTCCACTAGCTCACAATGTCTATTTAAAACTCATGAACGTGAATGACACTGACCACTCACACTGCTAAACTGTATGTAACATATATTAAAGAATCAATTGAGGTGTTGATATCAGAAACGGGACTTGCCATTTTTGGGGTACATGAGCTATTACTGTATTTGGTATTTTCACACGATTCTGCATCTGTTGGTTCTAAAATGGGACTTGTTCAGTGTTTTTTTCCCCTGTCAAAACCAGTGTTGAAATTACGTTTCGTGCAGAAAGAGGTGTGTCACAGAGACAAGTCCCTATATTGCACGAAAGAACATGAGGTGTGAGGGCAGTCTTAGGCCGAATTTTTATGAACGGCATGTAGTCAGCCTTTTGTCGCACTGTAAACAGTTTTATAACTGGAAGATGCAAATTATACCCTGTAAAACACGTTAGCCACTGAATATCTGGTGTGCAAAAAAAATCTTTGTAAACAAGAAAATATTACATTAAAATGTTTCGACAATTTCATAATACCCATGTGATGATGCAGTAACATCAAAATGAACCTACGCCAGCATCATGAGGCAGCACCCTGGATTACACAAGATACGTGTTATTACTTACAAAACTTATACCAGCCTAATTGAACTTTGTTTAATTTTCGATATTTTACAGTTAAACTGGTAAAAAACCAATCAACAAACTGGTGGAGGGTTATCTGAACGCTGTTAATGTCCTGTCAAATGTGGTATGAAATAATCAGATAGTGTCAAATTTGTTTTTCTTGTGTTAAGCTGTGATACACATCCCAAACCTCAAACATTTTTGCCGTGTTTTATTATGACAGCTTGCAGGGCCATTTGCAATTGGTAACAGACCAACCCATGTTGTGAAACGCTTCACTTTTGTGACATGAAGAATGGATGTAATATAACCAAAGACATTCAGTTCACCTCCTTAGAATTAGCTGATGACTTCCTTCAGAAGAATCTTACTCTGGCTGGCACTATGAGAAAGAATAAATCTGAAATTCCCTCAGAGTTGATGCAAACACAGAACCCGGAGGTAGGAACAACACTGATTGGCTTTCAGAAAATCTCAACTCTAATGCCATATGTCACTAAGAAAAACAAGACAGTTCTGACACTCTCCACAATGCGACATAATGCAACTGATGCTACAATCGGTGATAAGAAAAATAAAGAAATGATAACCTTTTATAATGCTGCCAAACTGAGTCGATACTGTCGATCAGCTGTGTAGTACTTATAATGTATCCAGAAATACAAACAGATGGTCTATGGTGTTTCTTTTATAGCATGATTAACACTGCAGCTATAAATGCTTAAAAAATGTACCATACAAATGATAATGATGCTAGCACCATGTGCACCGAGTTTCTGAAACTTCTAGTGCCTAATCTTGCTGAGGATTATTTGTGTCAACATTCTAAGTGTTCATCATTGCCAATAGATTTCAGACGAGATTCTCAGTCTTTCCAGATTAAGATGCCATCAGACTCGCAGAAGAGGACTGAGGCTCAAAAAGATGGATGCTGTGAACGAGGTTGTTCAAAAACGCAATATACTAAGTACAGATGCCGGATCTGTAAGAAATTTTCTGTTCAGAACATGCACAGCAAGTATGCACTGACTACTAATTGTACAGCTCAATGAATAAAACATATCTGTTATAAACAGTATAATTGAGTAGGGATGCTTTAATATAAGGACTATCATACAATTTTCCAAGAAGTGTGTGATAATGGTTTTCACATTTGTAACGAATGAGACTGCAAACTGTGTAATGTGATGACCAACAGCTTTATGATGTACACTAATACCTAAAAATTAGAAAAATAAAACATATTCCACTTATCAGAATGTGCACATTTCTTTCAGTCTACTAAATTAGTACTGTTACACTTATAAATTTTAACAGATTGTATGAAATATACGTTGTTACTGCAGGAATGCTGTTGGTGTCTGTGGGACACTGCATGACCTATTATGAACAATATCCCACATGACCACTGCAGCATAAAATGCATTTTCCCTGGCAACTGGAGACTTCCATAGGCTTGCTAACCGCACAATTCCTGTCTCGTGAAGAGATTACAATTTTCTGACACTTGGTTTAACTAATATAGAATTTGTACAATATGGCATATTCCTGGAGGGCCAAGATAATAGCCGTTAGTTTGAATTTCAGTCCTCCTCCACCAGTGGCGGAGGGACAGATGCCACCCACTGTTCTCGTGGAAGACCCACTATTCTGGGTCTCCCAACCTGCGGGCCTCAGGCACTGCCTTCACGAGACAGAACAAATTGATTTTTAGTGCAACAACACTTTTGTATACATGAATAAGGAACAGCAAAACGTTGCACTGTCTGTTCACCAATGGAGTACAGAAACATACTATTACACATCCAAGGCTCAAACAGTTTGTCTGTGAAATTATATGAAAACTGATGGAAAACGATCTGACTGTCACGTACGCTAAAATTTAGTAAGCCCCAGCTGCTGTCCGCCCCGCCCCCCCCCCCCCCCCCAATTTTAAGTGTAATTGGAAACATCAGCTAAGTACAGTACTTTTAGGTCATGAAGATAACACGACTATGTTCACATCTTCCTAAAAATAAAAGGGCAGTTTTATTGCTGTCTACAAAGCATCACAATGAAGAAGGAAGCAAAGAAAATGGCTAGCTAGGCACCAAATAACAACAGGAGGCACTACTGAATCTTTCTCCCTTCTATCTTCATTTGGTATCCAGATATCTAGATGTAACAGTACAGCAGTTCACGTTTTGGCAGCATTGTTACTATATTCATGAGTCAGTTGGGGGTGAAGCTGACTCCTGCACGTGGTGCCCCTGCATAGGTACTGGACTAGATTCTCCAGTACTGAACTGAACGTCAGCATTCCAAAAGCATTGCATTATAGGTTTCACTATGAATGGAAACCAAAGGTCTTTATCAAGACCTCACCTTGTGATTGTATCAATCAACATAGAAGGATTGTCTGTTGCCAAAGAAGAACTCCTGCAACATATTGCCAAGGAACCTAGGTGTGATATTTTATGTATACAAGAAACCCATCGAGATGACACATTGAGAAGACCAAAAATCCTTGGGATGAAACTGGCAGTTGAGCGACCCCATAGACAATATGGCAGTGCTATCTTTGTGAGGAACGATATAGCTGTTCTCTCTACCTCACTTACAGAATTCAACAATATTGAAATACTGTCTGTAGAACTGAATGGTTGTATTGTGTCGTCAATTTACAAACCCCCAGGAGCAGATTTCCAATTTTCACCTACAGAAAACTACACCAATCAACAAGCTCACTTTATTGTTGGAGATTTCAATAGTCATAGCAGTGTTTGGGGTTATGCTGAGGACGACAGTAATGGTGAAGCAGTTTTGACTTGGGCTGATACCAACCATCTTAATCTTGTCCATGATAATAAACTCCCACCATCTTTTAACAGTGGGCGTTGGAAACGTGGGTATAACCCCGACTTAATTTTTGTTAGCGAGAACATAGCTCACCAATGCAGAAAAACTGTTCTAAATCCGATACCAAATACTCAACACCGCCCCATAGGCTGCCAAGTGTTTGCAGCCATTACTCCTAGAATCACATCATTCCGAAGGCGATACAATTTCAAGAAAGCAGACTGGCAGAAGTTTGCTGATCTCCTTGACTCAGAAGTTTCACGCATAGAACCCTCAGTTTCCAACTATGATGAGTTTGTAGAAGCCGTGAAAAGATGCTCAAGACTCTCAACTCCCAGAGGCTGTCGAGTTAACTACATACCTGGCTTGACAGAAGAATCCGTGAAGCATCTACATAACTATATCCAACTTTTCAATGATAATCCTTACAGCATTGAAACCTTAACTGCTGGCCAAAATTTATCCTCAGCCTTAGCCAAATCCAAAAAAGAACGATGGATAGAGCTACTCGAGAACCTTGATATGTCTAAAAGCAGTCAGAAAGCCTGGCAGTTGCTGCGACGCCTGAACAACGACCCTGTCCACAATCATGGCCATGCAAACATTGCACCAGATCAAATTGCTCATCATCTAGTTCAGAATGGAAGGGTCAATTGTTCTAAAGATAGAACAAAACTCAAAAGAGAACCTGAACGTGAAAACAACCATATATCAAATGACTTCATCTTACAAGAACTCAGAACCGCAATTCAGAAATGCAAAAATGGTAAAGCGCCTGGTCTAGACGACCTAATGATTGAGCAAATTAAACATTTTGGTCCCATCACGGAAAGATGGCTTCTGCAATTCTATAATGGTTGTCTGAAGCGGAAACAGATCCCTGCCATCTGGAGGAAAACTAAAGTTATTCCCTTACTAAAACCTGGAAAGGGTGCAGCTGATCCCAAGAACTACCGACCGATTTCGCTCCTTTGCCATTTGTATAAAATCTATGAAAGAATGTTGCTAAATAGACTCACTCCCATTGTTGAAAAACAACTCATACCTCAACAAGCAGGTTTCCGACCTGGAAAGAATTGTACAGCACAAGTCCTTAATCTGACTGAACATATTGAAGAGGGATATGAAAAAGGATACATTTCCGGGGCTGTCTTCGTGGATCTCACAGCAGCATATGACACCATTCAACATCGACAATTATTGCACAAAGTCTACTACATCACTAGAGACATTAATTTCACCAGAACTGTGCAGACACTTTTGGAAAACCGGCGATTCTATGTGGAGTTCCAAGGAAGAAAGAGTAGATGGAGAAGTCAAAGGAATGGCTTGCCTCAGGGTAGTGTCCTTTCCCCCATATTGTTCAACATATTTACAAATGACCAGCCTCAACCTTCTCTTACAAAGAGTTTCATCTATGCAGATGATCTTGCCTTAGTCACACAAGCCAGAGATTTTGACACAGTAGAAAACCAGCTTACTGTTGCTCTCAAGGACCTATCTGAGTACTACAGAGTCAATAACTTAAGACCGAACCCTGCTAAAACTCAAGTTTGTGCTTTCCACCTACGCAATCGAGAGGCCTATAGAAAACTTACAGTGTTTTGGGAAGATCAAGAGCTTGAACATTGTTTCTACCCCAAATATCTGGGTGTCACCTTAGATCGAACGTTGACCTACAGAAAACACTGCACTAACACCAAGCAGAAAGTTGCTGCTCGTAACAACATCCTGCGGAAGCTCACTGGCAGCGTTTGGGGTGCAGATCCCAAACTACTAAGAACATCAGCCTTGGCCTTGTGTTATTCCGCAGCTGAATACGCATGTCCTGTATGGTACAAGTCATCTCATGCAAAGCAGGTTGATGTGGCCCTGAACGAAACCTGCAGGACAGTAACGGGATGCCTCAAAGCTACACCTATTGATAAACTCCATAAACTAGCAGGTATTGCTCCTCCAGACATAAGGCGTGAAGTCGCAGCCAAACTTGAGAGACATAAAGCAGATCATAACACCGATCACCTGCTACATGGATACCAGCTACCAATTAGTAGACTCAAATCTAGGAGGAGCTTCATGAGAACTACTACACCCCTCACCGGTCGGACTGGAGCAGCCAGACTATCTCAGTGGACAGCAAAATCTGACAGTAACGATTGGATGACTCCTTCTGAGACCCTTCCTCCTGGTGGAAATCAAGTCTGGACAGTGTGGAAGTCTCTAAATCGGCTCAGGAGTGGCGTCGGACGAACTAAGGACAATCTGTTTAAATGGGGCTTCATGAAGGAATCTTCCACCTTGTGTGACTGCGGAGAAGAACAGACAACCAAACATTTAATTAACTGTCCTAGATGTCCTGTATCATGTTCCACACAAGAGCTTGTTGATGTTTCAGACAATGCTGCTGCCGTTGCACAATTTTGGGCTAATACCGTTTAGTTTGTTCTTTTATGATTTGACCTGATTTGTTATATTGTATATATTGTAAATATTGTTGTAATGTTTTTGACTCGAAATAAAATAAGTTGCTCTGAAAGTCTGAGACACCCAAGGCATATGTTGGTGTAGATATAATAGAAAAGGTAATTTTTTCATTTATTTGTAATAGTTATTCAGGAACTAAGTTTTGGTATTAATTATAACTATAAGGCATGTCTACTCTTCAGTTCAACTGGAGTTTCAGAAATGAACCAAACTGAAATGTTGTTGATGGTAGAATGAATATGGTATTAGAACAGAGTTCTCGACGAGTTGGAAAATTCCAAAGAATGTGGAAAAGATGAACACTGACTTTTCAGACAATGATTAAGACACAGACCCAGCTTTCCATGTAATGAACAATCATGAAGCAATTTGGAGCTGTCTGATGACTTGTAAGAAATGGATTATGACAGAAACAAGGCAGAAAACAAAGATGAAGCAAGTTGTTATGTAGAGAAGGATGGTACAGAATGGAAGAAAAATTCTCCTCCTGCTCGTAACAAAAACTGAGGAATAACCATCTCTCTGCATTATTAAGCTACTTTGAGGTCACTGGAGGTAAGTTTACACCAACAGCTCAGAGAAGACACCTACATCAGAAATGAAAGCTTGTACCTGTATCTTGCTGATCGGAGAAACTAAATGAAGCTAGGAAGATCCTATTTTGTTTCAGTGAGAGGAGAGTTGGCTAGTGAGCAATATTAAATTATTTCAGGTGCCAAATACAACATCTGTTGCACAATTTAAGTACAGGTGTCTGAAGAACGAAAACAGATAGTAGTCAGACTGCATGATATTAACTAGGGATATTTCATTATTATAGGAAGGGCAACTTTTATGTGGGACTTAACCACCACCAAATGTTGCACTTTAGAGTACACCCCATATCTGCACATGCTGCATAATGAACGAAATATAGAGCAAGCCAGCTACATCAGACAGACACCTACTGTGAACCTGCAACTCCCGTGTAGTGGCAAGGTAAACTTTTAGTTTCGACATCTCAGTTAAAATTTGCCCCAAGTTTCTATCTTCATTGATACACAATATACAGCTTTGTGGAGTTGGTTTAATTCTGTATAATTGGGTGCTATGTGACACTCAGTGTCCTATGGTACATCCTCACTAAAGTTTCACAGAAAGCAGTATGAAACTCTCAGAATCTACAGCAAATAGATTCTCCAGGTGCCTTCGTACAGAAATTGTGTGTCACACGGGACGAAAATTGATTCCATAATTTGCTATAATTTTCTCCTGGATCCAATGCAAAACACTACTGACCAGTCTCGAACTCCTGGCTGTCTATGACACGTTATGAAGCAACTGAAGGTATGGAAGAAAATCAGTCCAGTCAAATGTATCACAGAGAAATTCAAATATTTAAAAAGAAATCCATGATGAATTTGCTAATCACTTTGTAAGCTCATTATGAACTGTACCTCGGCAACAATGACGTTCTCACTGTTGCCACTATCCCTGTACAAGCCCCCCCGCCACTCAACCCGCTCCCCACCACTCAGCCTGCTCCCCACCACTCAACGCCAGTTGCTCAGCACAGTCTTATTATAATCACTGGGGGGGGGGGGGGGGGGGGGGAGAATCAATACCACCTGCAGCTCACTTCTGCATTTACTCTCCAGGCAGCAATTTCACACTAAGTGTGTAATTCTTCACAGGGGCACTGTCCGTGCAGGTCTTGTGCACCCGATTTCACTGGCAGCAATAGGAACCTCAAAACGCAGCTGAGGTTGCTCACAGTACCTGAGAAACTCCACAGCTGCCTAAACCGAAGCCAAGTACCTCTGCACATCAGAGGTCTGTCAAAATGGAGGCTTCTGCACCAACCAGAACCGTCCGAAGCAGCAAGCAGACGGTGTGCCAGCTGACGGTATGTGTGGTTGCACCACTGGATACACCTGCAACGAGTGAGCAGTTAAACACACAGCTGAGAGACTGTCAGACATTTCTGCATCTACATACTCTGAATTAAACAAAACTACTGAGAAAAGTCATTGAGAAGATGGGAGTAGGTTCAAAACGCACACTGCAAAAAAAAAGAAAAAAAAAACAATATGAAACAACAAATGGAGAAGAAAAGAATCATTTGTTATGTAGACAACACTGTTGAAAAATGCTATAATGCCCATGGATATTAAAAGAATATGATCACTCAGTAACTTTTTTTGAATTTTTACAACAAACACATGAGCATTTCACAATGCCGTAACTAGTTTTGATCGTCCATTTAGGTTCCAGACAGTCAACAGATAAAAAACGGAGACCAAGAATGAATACAGAAGCTATAAAAACTCTCAACAATCTAAATAATGATACAGAAGATCAAAATTATACCTAGGGTGCACAATACAATTGGTGACAAATCAATCCTGTTGCACTTTTAACAATAATGGCATACTGTCCGAGGCTAAGATATCCAAACAATTGGAAGTTCCATGTAACAAAACAAAGTAAGTTGCAATAATGCAATCTACATGCTATAGGAAAAAGAAATGTTACACAGTGGTTTTGAATGTCAGTTGTTCGTGAGAAGATTGTGTCACGTATCGTGTAAGAACGAGGAATGTTGACCAATGCGGGTCTGAATTTCACAGTGACACGATTCGTGGCCTGTCGAGACTGTCGTTTATCATTCTGCGATTTTGCTGCTCACAATGGTCTGGACCCAACATCTGACATGGAAATATGGAATTTGATGGTTCTTTCGAGACACGCACATCCTCAATGACCCCATCTGACTCGGGATCGAAAAGGCAGACACAGTATTCACTCGGCATTGCGAGACAGTGCAGCCTTTTCACTACATTGTGACTGAAAATATTCACTCTGGCAGTGTGGTGATATCTGGGGCGCCACAGACTATCAGTATTATGGCCACTGTTCCAGCTCCCCTTCACACATCAGAGACTGATTTACTATGGTTCCGTACATATTGATACAACAGCAGTAAATAGACTGGAAGTAATAACACGTTTATTCCGGATACAGTTATGGGAAGAAATAACACTATCAAGCAAGCATAGCACTTAACAAGTAACAACCTAGAAAGTTACTGGAAGAGAGACCACCAGGTTGGCAACTCTGTCAAAGGTGAGTGATGCAGCCCTAACATTGAGGTATCACCCAAAGCCTACATGTATGAGTTGGCATTTGACGATAGGACAATTTGTCAGATTTGTGGAAGTCACCACGTATCTGGAGTTATTCCACATTAGGAACGGCAGAATGGTTGGTGCAGATGCCTAGCATAACTCCCAACAGTGACCAACTTCTCAGGGTGGAGTTATATGTTTTAGACTATTCTCTGGCATGTGCCTTGTGGACCAAAATAGTCCGGCCCTGACTGCGCCTCCTAGACGATCGTCAGATGGCAAGATAAGCACATGCAGTGATGGCACCCTGAGTTTCAAAATGTGTGACAATTGGCCGTATCTTTTGAGTGTACTGACTTCAAAGGGAATCTCCCATCACACTGCTGCCAGATTTAGTGGTAAGATGTCCCAGTGGATAGCCTGTCAAAAACTGAATGCAGATCAAGCATGAAAACAGGAAGAAGGCAAAATGAGGTTAAAAAAAAAATATTTAAAACACTGAATGGTCCAAACTCAAGATGTGCAACATCAAGCAAATCTGGATAGCCAAGGTGTTGTGGTTATGTGGTAACAGTGTTAGACTGCAGGGAAAGATCCACTTTCAAATCACCCTTATGCCTCATACTTTCTTCACAAAATTATGGACTGACTGACTGGTCATTGATGTGTCTGCTCACTTTATTCAGATTTGTATGTGTGTCATGGTGTAACGTCTGTCTGTAACAGTGAGGTGTAAGGAAGGGACTATCAAATGTATGTACCCTGTTTTTTTCCTACACAAGTAGAACTTATTATGACTTTCAGTTCCTTCTGGAAATTTTGCCTCAAATTCCTTTGTTGTAACATCAGTTATCCCCCATTTATTTGTTGTTTTCATTTCTGTGACAGATCTACATACCACCTCCCTTGCTGTCACTACTTGTCACATTCACTTGCGACAGGAACATATTATTACCACATAACTCATATTCTCCAAGCAACACATAGTACCAGAGAATTACCAAGAGTACAAAAGGACAACATACATGTCAATAACTGGATGGAAAGTTCGTAATTTTGTGGAAAAAAATAAATAAATAAAAAAATTATGGAGCACAGGGGAGATATGATCACTGATCTCCAGCTTTGCAGACCCACAGCATGACCCCACAACCATGGAGTGATTCTTGCAATATGCTCGATGTTCCCCTTCTTGAGCTTAGACCATTCACTGTTTCTATTCTGATTCTTCTGTCATAGTTTAGAACACCTTCTTTCTATTTTCATACATGATCCATGTTCAGGTTTTGACAGGCTACTCAGTGGGCCATTTTAAAACTAAAATCTGAGAAAGGCAGGGGTGCAATAAGAAGTTTCCCTTGTTCAAACCTTTTCACACTGGAAAGGGAACCTAGCTCTTAGTATTCAACATAAACAGATACTTCTGTCCATTCCTGAGGGAAAGAGATCTTGACTGACAGACAACAAAGTGATCCTGAAAACTTCCTAGAATAGACAGTTAATATATATATATTGGATTTGATGGATGTCCACATTGAAACTGGTATCAGTGACCATGATGCAGTTGTGGCAACAATGGTTACCAAAAGTACAAACGGCAACTAAAACAAGCAGAAAGACGTATGTTCAATAAACTAAGAAAACAAATAAATAAATAATAATAAAAAAAAAAAATCAGTAATGTCATATCTAAACGAGGAACCTGAAACTTTCAGCACAGGGCAGGAGCACTTAGATGAAATCTGGCTCTAGTTTAAAAGAATACGTATAGGTACCCAGTAGAACAGTTCAAAATGGTAGGGAACCTTCATGGTATACAGTCACTGTAAAGAAACTTCTAAAGAAACAGAGGTTACTGCATAATAGCTGTAAAACAATGCGTAGGGCTAAAGATAGAGAGACGAATAAAATGCGTTTGGCTCTCAAGAGAGCAATGCATGATGCCTTCAATGACTACTGTAGCAGAATATTGTCAAATGATGTTCCATAAAAGCCAAAAAAATTCTGGTCGTATGTTAAGGTTGTTAGTGGCAGCAAAGTTAGTGTCCAGTTCGAAAGGAATGAGACAGGAACCACTTTACTCTGTGTACCACCGAAAAGATGAATGAAATAAGTATTAGTGTCAGTGGCGTTGAGAAACAGCTAAAATCATAACTGAACAAAGTTCCAGGGCCCAATGAAATACCTGTCAGATTCTATATTGAATTTGCAGCTGAGGTAGTCCCTCTTCTCACTGTAATCAATCTTAGAACCCTCAAACAAAAACCCATGCCCAGCTCTCGGAAAAATGGACAGCTCACATCCATCGACAAGTAGGATAGTAGAAGTGATCCAAAACTACTGTCCAATATCCTGGACATTGAGATATCTTCAACAGAATGACCTCTTCAGAGCCAACCACCACATATTTCGAAAACATACTTCGTATGAAATCAAACTTGCACTTTTCTCACATGACACACTGAAAGCTTCGGATCAAGGCAACCAGGTAAATTCTGTATATCTATCTCCAAAATGCATTTGACTCAGTACCACATCTATGCTTATTGTCAAAAGTACGATCATATGGTGTATCAAGTGAAATTTTTGACTGGATTGAGGACTTTTTGGTAGAGAAGACGCAGCATGCTATTTTGGATGGTGTGTCATTGTCAGATTTAGAAGCAAGACCCTTGCTGTTTATGTTGTATATTAATGATCTTGTAGACAGTATTAATAGTAAAATCAGGCTTTTTGCAGATGATGCATTTATCTATAATGAAGTTCTATCTGAATAAAGGTGTATAAATATTCAGTCACATCTTGAAAATATTTCAACATGGCACAGAGATTGCCAACTTGCTCTAAATGTTCAGAAATTTACAATTTTGCACTTTACAGTAACAAAACGACGTAGTATCCTATAACTAAAACATGAGAATGATTCATGATTGGAATTGGCCAGCTCATACAAATACCTGGGTGTAACACTTCACAGGGATATGAAATGGAATGAACATATGGGTCAAGTCATGTATGAAGCAGGTGGTAGACTTCGGTTTATTGGTAGAATACTGGAAACATGCTATCAGTATACAAAGGAAATTGCTTAAAAATCACTCAAGCGAACAGTATTAGAATACTGCTCAAGTGTGTCAGATATGAGATACGACTAACAGAAGATATTGAGCATATACAGAGAAGGGCAGCTCTAATGGCCACGTTTGTTTAATCCGTGGGGAAGCGTCAGAGATACTGAAGGAACTGAACTGAAAGACTATTGAAGATAGACGTAAACTACCCCGAGAAAGTCTATTAACAGTTTCAAGAACTGTCTTTAAAAGGTTACTCTAGGAATATACTAAAACTTCCTACGTATTGCTCGCATAGGGATTGGGAAGATAAGATTAGATTAATTACTGCATTTACAGAAGTATACGAAGAATCATTCTTGCCACACTGCATATGGAAATGGAATAGGAAAAAACCCTAATAACTGGTACAATGGGATGTACCCTCTTCCATGCTCCTCATGCTTGTTTGCAGAGTATAGATTTAGATATAAATGTGGATATCCTAAAATAAGTCAACAATTACATAACACTATGGATTTATTGAACAAAAGGTACATTTAATCTAATCCATACACTAGCTGGTTGAACTAGAAGCTGAATATTACAACTATACTGTGGCAAAAGATTTGTATCGAGGAACTAGTATTGTGATGAGGGTGTGTGTGTGTGTGTGTGTGTGTGTGTGTGTGTGTGTGTGTGTGTGTGTGGTTTTTTTTTTTTTTTTGTGGTTTTAGGGCGCAAAACTTCTATGGTCATTAGCGCCCAGCCCGTGACGTAGAAAACAGGAAAAAAACGAAATTTAAAATCAGCAGCAATGGAGACAAAGTCAGAAAATTTGAGAAACTAAAGGCAGAAGGAATGCTTAAAAGTCCACTATAGAAGGGGGTTGGTTGTCCCCCAAAAAAAAGCTTCAAATGACTGACGTCATTTCACTGTCACTAATAAACTGTAGAACGCGGTCAGCTGAGCGCGTGTCATCTGCTAAAATCGACGATAGATCAGGCGATAGCTGTAGACGGGAGCGTAACGGATTAAAATAGGGGCATTCAATTAAAAGGTGTCTGACCGTCCACAGCTGAGAGCAGTGGGGACAGAGTGGGGGAGGATCACCGCTTAAAAGATGTCGATGACTAAAAAGACAGTGCCCTATCCGGAGTCGAGCTAAAATTACTTCCTCCCGACGACGCGTTCGGGAGGAAGAGGTCCAAGCGCAAGGAACGGCTTTCACTTCCCGCAATTTATTGTGGGGAAGTGTTGACCAATGCGCATGCCATAAATGAGTAACTTGGCGACATAAACCGCTCCGTAGATCGGTAAACGGAAGAGACTGAAGAGCTGGCCGAGGAAGAGAGACTGCAGCCTTGGCCGCTATATCGGCCGCCTCATTTCCACAGATACCAGCGTGTCCCGGGAGCCAGAGGAACGCCACTGAGACGCCCCCCAGGTGGAGCAAGCGCAGACAGTCCTGAATCCGGTGGACCAGAGGGTGCACAGGGTAAAGAGCTTGGAGACTTAGGAGAGAGCTGAGAGAATCTGAGCAGATTACGTACTGTATCCGCTGATGGCGGCGGATGTAGTGGACAGCCTGGAGAACAGCGTAAAGCTCCGCAGTATAAACCGAACACTGGTCGGGAAGCCGAAAGTGATTTGGGGTGTCGCCAACAATATAGGCACTCCCTACACCTAACGACGTTTTCGAGCCATCGGTGTAAATAAATGTGGCTGCCGTCATTTGTGCACATAGAGCAGCAAATGCCCGACGGTAAACAAGTGTAGGGGTACCATCCTTGGGAAATTGACATAGGTCTCTGAGCAAGTCGATCCGGGGACGGAGCCAAGGCGGTGCTGTACCCCAAGTTGTCAAGAAGGTTTTAGGAAAGCGGAAGGAAAGAGAATGGAGCAGTTGACGGAAGCGGACTCCCGGGGGTAGTAGGGAGGAGGAGCGGCCTGCATACCCGACATCAAAGGAGGCGTCGAAAAAAAGGTTATGGGCTGGATTAGCAGGCATGGAAGACAGATGGCTAGCATAATGACTCAGAAGGACTGCCCGCCGATTGGACAGCGGAGGTTCAGCAGTCTCAGCATAAAGGCTTTCCACAGGGCTGGTGTAAAAAGCTCCAGACACTAAACGTAATCCACGGTGGTGGATAGAGTCGAGACGCCGAAGAATAGACGGCCGAGCAGAGGAGTAGACTATGCTTCCATAATCCAATTTCGAGTGCACTAAGGCGCGATAGAGGCGGAGAAGGACCACCCGGTCCGCTCCCCAAGAGGTACCATTCAGGACACGGAGGGTGTTAAGGGAACGCAGACAGCGAGCCGAAAGATAGGAAACGTGGGAGGACCAGCACAGTTTTCTGTCAAACATAAGACCCAAGAATTTAACGACGTCGGAAAACGGAAGGTTGACAGGACCTAGATGTAAGGAGGGCGGAAGAAACTCCTTACGTCGCCAAAAATTAACACAAACGGTCTTACTGGGTGAGAAACGGAAGCCGGTTTCGATGCTCCACGAGTGGAGGCGATCGAGACATCCTTGAAGACGTCTTTCAAGAAGGCTGGTCCGTTGAGAGCTGTAGTAGATCGCAAAATCGTCCACAAAGAGGGAGCCCGAGACATCAGGAAGGAGACAATCCATAATTGGATTAATGGCGATGGCAAACAGTACAACACTCAGCACGGAGCCCTGGGGTACCCCGTTTTCTTGGGAGAAAGTACGGGAGAGAGTAGTGTTCACCCGCACCCTAAATGTGCGCTCTGCCATAAATTCGCGAAGAAAAAGGGGCAGCCGGCCTCTAAAGCCCCAAGAGAACAGTGTGCGGAGGATGCCTGTCCTCCAACAGGTATCGTACGCTCTCTCCAGATCAAAAAATATTGCTACCGTTTGGCGTTTCCGGAGAAAATTGTTCATGATATAGGTGGAGAGAGCAACAAGATGGTCAACAGCAGAACGATGCTTTCGGAATCTGCATTGGGCTGGTGTTAAAAGACTGCGGGACTCCAGCCACCAAGCTAAACGGTAATTCACCATACGCTCCAAAACCTTACAGACACTACTCGTGAGAGAAATGGGGCGATAGTTAGAGGGGAGATGTTTGTCCTTTCCAGGTTTCGGAACGGGAACGACAATAGCTTCCCGCCATCGCCTGGGAAAGGTACTGTCGGTCCAAATTCGATTATAAAGGCGAAGGAGGTAACGCAGGCTATGGGTTGACAAATGCAGCAACATTTGGACATGGATACCATCCGGTCCTGGGGCGGAGGAGCGAGAAGAAGAGAGTGCATGTTGGAGTTCGCGCATGGAGAAAACAGTATTGTAGCTTTCGCGATTTTGAGAGGAGAAAGCAAGATGTCGCACTTCCGCTGCACGTTTCTTCTTCGGGAGAAACGCTGGCGGGTAATTTGAAGAGCTCGAAATCTCAGCAAAGTGCTGACCCAATGAGTTAGAAATTGCGACGGGGTCCACTAAGGTATCATGCGCGACAGTGAGCCCAGAGACCGGAGAGAAACTAGGCGCGCCTGAGAACCGTCGATGCCGACTCCAAACTTCCGAGGAGGGAGTGAAGTTGTTAAATGAGCTAGTAAAGAATTTCCAGCTTGCCTTCTTGCTATCGCGGATGACGCGACGGCATCGCGCACGGAGCTGCTTATATCGGATACAGTTGGACAAAGTTGGATGGTGACGGAAAATGCGAAGAGCACGTCGCCGCTCACGTATTGCGTCACGGCATGCCTCGTTCCACCAAGGAACTGGAGGGCGCCGGGGCAATTCGGAGGTGCGTGGTATTGAACGTTCCGCAGCTGTGAGAATAACGTCGGTAAAATGTGTGACCTCATCGTCGACGCTGGGAAAGCGACGGTCATCGAATGTCGCTAGAGACGAAAAAAGTGTCCAATCGGCTTGGGCAAACTTCCAGCGTCGCGAGCGCATATATGGCAGTTGAGGCTGCAGTCGAAGAACACATGGAAAGTGGTCACTCGAGTGTGTATCATCAAGGGCGAACCATTCGAAGCGCCGAGCTAGCGGAACAGTACCGACCGCAAGGTCCAAATGGGATAAATTTGCCGTGGAGGCAGACAAAAATGTGGGGACCCCAGTGTTGAGGCAGACTAGATCCGCTTGGTGGAAGACGTCTAGCAATAGTGAGCCACGTGGACAAGGATGTGGAGATCCCCAAAGCGGGTGGTGGGCATTGAAGTCCCCAACCAGCAAATAGGGGGGTGGAAGCTGATCAAGAAGATGAAGGAGATCAGCTCGTGCCATTGGTGTAGACGATGGAATGTATACCGTACAAAGAGAGAACGTGTATCCAGAAAGGGAAAGACGGACGGCGACAGCTTGGAAGGAAGTGTTTAAGGGGATTGGGTGATAATGGAGAGTATCATGGAGCAGAATCATGAGTCCTCCATGGGCTGGAGTGCCTTCAACAGAGGAGAGGTCATATCGGACGGACTGAAAATGAGGGAGAACAAAGCGGTCATGGGGACGCAGCTTTGTTTCCTGAAGACAGAAGATGACCGGCGAGTAGGATCGTAAGAGGATCGACAATTCCTCCCGATTGGCGCGAATGCCGCGGATATTCCAGTGGATAGTGGACATAGGGTGAACAGAAAATGGAGGAACGTCACCAAGGGTGCTGTCAACTCAACGACTGCTCAGAGCTTGCGACCGACAGCATGGAATGGCATTCAGTCGAAGGCAGAAGATCCTGATCCATAGGTTGGTCAGGAGCAGCTCCTGCCACCAACGATCGGCCAGTTGACCGGCCACCAACAGTGCGCCTCGGCGACACAGAAGATGGCCGAGGGCGATTTCCGCCAGGTGGTGCTGTAGATGGGACACGCCTTGGCGGAGAAGGAGAGGAACTGTGTTTCTTCGTAGCCTTCTTGGAGGTATGTTTAGATGAAGGAGGAACCGATGGTTGTGAAGTTGCAGTACGTAAAAACTCTTCACGAGAATGCTCTTTTTTTGAAGACTTGGCGTCTGACTTTTGGGCTCGAGATTTAGCAGAACCCGACGAAGGGTGAGCCATAGAGTGGGCAGGCGAAAGAGGTGAGGTTGAACGGGCGATCTTTGCGCTGGCCGATCTGACGACCGTGGTACTAAATGTGAGGTCGCAAGTCTGCGTGGCCGCCTCCTTTGTTGGCCGAGGAGAAGCAAGGACAGCGCTGTATTTTCCTTTCTGAGGCACGGTGGGCTGTCGACTGGCGAGTAACTTTCGAGCAGCAAAGGTCGACACCTTTTCCTTCACTCTTATTTCCTGGATCAGCTTTTCGTCCTTAAAAACAGGGCAATCTCGAGAGGAAGCAGCGTGGTCACCCATACAGTTGATGCAGCGAGGGGATGGAGGTGGACAAGCACCCTCATGGGCATCCCTGCCACACGTAACACATTTGGCCGGATTGGAACAGGACTGGCTGGTGTGATTGAACCGCTGACATCGATAGCAACGCGTAGGGTTTGGGACATAAGGGCGAACGGAAATTATCTCATAGCCTGCTTTGATTTTTGATGGGAGTTGAACTTTGTCAAATGTCAAGAAGACAGTGCGGGTTGGGTGGTGTTCGAGTCAACCCTTTTCATAACCCGATGAACAGCGGTGACGCCCTGGTCAGACAGGTAGTGCTGAATTTCTTCGTCAGACAATCCATCGAGGGAGCGTGTATAAACGACTCCATGCGAGGAATTTAAGGTACGGTGCGGTTCCACCCGGACAGGGAAGGTGTGGAGCAGAGAAGTACGCAGCAATTTTTGAGCCTGGAGGGCACTGTGTGTTTCTAACAACAGGGTACCATTCCGTAATCTGGAACAAGACTTTACAGGACCCGCAATTGCGTCGACACCTTTCTGAATAATGAAAGGGTTGACCGTGGAAAAGTCGTGACCTTCGTCAGACCGAGAAACAACAAGGAACTGTGGCAACGATGGAAGAACCGTCTGTGGCTGAGACTCAGTGAACTTACGTTTGTGAGCAGACATAGTGGAAGGTGAGGAAACCATTGCGGAAGAATCCCCCATGATTACCGGCGTCTCCGATGGCGCGCTCCTCCCTTGTGGGGGCCCTCACTGAGGGCACACCCGCCTTAGGTGATTGTTCACACCTCAGGTCACACCTCCCGACAAACGGACGGAGGGACCAATCGGCACTTTCGGAAGGTATCAGCTCGGGTAATCACCCCTCCCTGGGCCTGGCCGTTACCAGGGGGTACGTACGTGTCCTACCTGTCTACCCGGGGCGGGGAATTACGCGTTACCCCGTCACCGGCTACAGATGGAAGTGCGTGGGTGGGCCTTCAGACACGCACAGGGAGGAAAAAAGAGAAAGGGAAAGGAAAGAAAAGGGGGTCTCAAACGCCGCAGCGGAGAAAAGGGCAAGGAGAAGAGGGAAGGAAAAGAGAAGGACAGAGGAAGGACGAGGACTTGCAAGTGTAAAAGCAAGGAATTTGGAACAGTTTCGAGCGTCCGTCTCCGGACGTAGGCACAAACCATACTCCCAGAGGGGGAGAAAGGGTAGGAAAGAGCCAGAGGTGAGGGGGGGGGGCGAAGATGGGGGACGGGGAGGGATGCGGAAAGGGAAGGGAAGGTATGCAGCCCGGAAAGGAAGGAGGGCCACATTAGCTCGGGGTCCCGTGCTCGCTACGCACGTGTCCACAAAAGAGTTGTGGACCCCCTGGGGGGTGTGTGTGTGTGTGTGTGTGTGTGTGTGTGTGTGTGTGTGTGTGTGTGTGTGTGTGTATTTATGGTAGGCTGGTTGTTTTAACTGATGCATGAATATGGGGTATTTGGGTTTTAAATTGTTGGGGTTTAGGTTCCAGGTTTTGTAGTTGTAGGTGCTGGTTTTTTGGTAATGATAGCTGTGGGTGAGCCATATATCTCACGGGAAAAGACCGATTCCAGTGGCTTTGTTGATGTAGCAAAATGCTGTAATTTAATTTTCTTATATTATTTGTTTTGGAATGTTGTGATATTTTCTCCTTGTTGTTTATTTAGCTTGTCCCATCCTAAACCTTGACAGCTGTTGTCCTGATAGTTTCATTGTGTTCTTGGAGCGAGAGATTATTGCATCATTTTTATTTATGTTAGTGTTTGTAGTGACGTCACTGTCATTTTGTATATGCTGGAAGTAGTCATTTCTGCCATAGTGTTGATGCCGAGCATCAAAGCAGATTGATGCAATCTGACACTTCTGTAATCCCCAGCACCAAGATGAATATGGTTTATAAGTTGCCAACACTATCTTCATAATTTCCCCACTATTACGCATACACTCTCCACAATCACTGTTTTTGAGTCTTCAACTACTCTCCCTACTGCTGATTTCATGTTCATATATCTAATGTAAATTTCCTAAAACAAATTTCACAAATATAAAACATGCTATTTCTCAAACATTTTTAGTACACTGCATGCGCATATGTAGGAACTATCCAATTTTCCCCACTGCTATCAAATTTGGCAGTTGTCCAGGCCCCATCCTGACAAAGGAAAATTGCTGCCAGATCTAAATGTCATGGAGCAAGTGGCTAAAACCATTTAACCATTTAAAAGAAGCTGAAATACTATCTAGGCACTAATTGTGTCTGGTACATTTGGTCTTCAATCTCGCAAGAGAGATTTTCGGCATTCTTAGGCACCATACCGCAAGAATATAACATTTTGCTCACTTTTATAGAAAAATGTACACTAGCAGGAACAATATCACCAGGTCAACAGCAGCCATACACTAAAACAGAGAAGGCAGTAGCTTTTTTTGAAAGCAGAAGCTTTTGCACTAATATACATGATTGAATTCAGATCGCATAAGTGTGAATTAACATTAAACAGTACAGTGATCGACTATTCTCTGTCTCGTGTTAACATATATGTTGACTCGCTCCTCTTCCCAGCAGGTTCTAAACCTACATGATGAATGAATAAACCATTAGAGTGAGAATTTCTTGTGTGTGTTTCGTGTGTGCACAAAATGGGCTGCTGGGAATGTGCTCCGAGCTGCTGAACAGAGGGGCTGTATTTACATCATGCGAGTTTGTGTGACATTAGACCAATTTTTCTTTCTTTTGGGGATGGCCACTAGCATAGTGATTAAGAGATATTTATAAATTAAGTATATTTTGTTTTATCTTAGATTTAAATGGGGGTACCTTCTTGTACTCAAATGAAAGTAAGTGACTTTAAATTTGATGAATCCTTGATAAAGTAGAGAGTGAGCTTTGCTGCAACAACAAATCTTGATCTAAATTAGACCATATTTCTCTCTTTGTAAAGTGCCAATCAACTTTATCAAGTGTGTTCACCTTGAAGTATTAGTAACAGGTTTCTTGTAAGAGCCTGATTTTATTTTAATTCCTATATTTTTTAAACAAAAACTGAGGTCCTGACGATCCACTAGAGCAGCAGTTCAACAAAAACTTCACCATACCGGTTATGGTTAAACATGTGCCGCAACTAGAGTTCCTTGTTTTCACCAACTCTGAACCGAACTGTCACCTTCTAACCTAATATATAACTCAGACTATGTACACTACAAATAACATTGCCACATCAGTAAGACATTCTGCATACAACAAAGAAATTGGAATTATAGCCAGTGTTCAGTTTGTTTGTGTATGTACGATGGCATACACCACTACATTTCAAGGACAAAACTGATGCATGATATTGTTCAGCTGATACAATGAGGAAGAATGGCTTTCTTTTCAGCATTATTACACCTCTTCCATTAACTTTGTTTCCACTGTCTTCAGTCAGCCTAGTATGCCGATGATAATTTTATCCAATATAAGTTTATTAAAAGATAAATTCTGTAGATTGCTACAGAGTATAAGCTGGACTCCATTCTACATTCCAACATGCACTCAGTTGCAGTCATCTCACTGGAATATTTACAAGCACACTGGTAATGAAGAAAATTTGTCACCACCTGACAGAAAGACAGGTGCAACTCATTATCTGCCATTAAAACATAAATCACATTTATCATGGAACCATTGGGCAATTTATACACTGTTCATAATACATCTGTAAGCTTTGTGGTATAGCACAGTACTTTGAACCAATGTTTAATAAACTAATTTGACACAGAAAAATTCAAGTTTGGGAGGAGGAGATTAGTGTTTAGCGTCCCATCTACAATGAGGTCATTAGAGGCTGAGCACAAGCACTGATTGGGGAAGAATGGGGCATGATAGTGGAACTGCCCTATCGAAGGAACCCTCCTGGTGTTTGCTTGAAGCAGTTTAAGGAAAGCATGTGAAATCTAAAACTGGATGGCCAGACGCAAATGAATCATCATCGTCCCAAATGTGAGTCCAGTGTGCTAAGTTAAGTTTGGTTTGCCTGCCACAAATGAGTTATGGATTATGATGAGCTAAGGACAACTGAATAATCTTTACACACTTAAATACATGTTTTATTTAGCCAAGTATTTCTACCCACAAATTTCTTTACAGCGAAGAGGGGTTTCTTTAGCCGAAACAACTTTGATCTGCATTTGAAACAAACTTCTCGTCTGTCAGAAATTTAATTTTTTTGGGCAGACTGCAGACACTGCAGTCACCATTCCTCCTCTATTTTGATCCCATCTGTGTGGGGATAATCATACTGGCAGGAAGTAAACATCAGTTTTTCACCCAGTATTGTATTGACATGTATCTGCATCTTCTGTGAGAATATGGTGAACATTTATGATTGCTTAACCAATATCTACGACATACAAATGTATCATCCCTACACAAATCTAATACATAATGCATAATGACCGTAGTATGTGTTACGTTATCTCAACAAGCAGTAACGAACAAAACTATTAACTCATTGATCTGCACGTCCCTGAAATTAGCTATTACCACAATAGCAAATGCAACTGAATGTTTCAGGTACACTAAGTTTCTCCACTCTAAATTCTCACAAAAAATCTGGTCCTTAGACGCATTTACCTAGTTTGTATCTGTTACCTCAAAAACAAGGCAAATTTCCGCATGGAAACGGATGAAAATGGAGAAAGGAAATTACTCACTTTTAGCTCTTTAACTAGTAAGTAGAAAAACTTTAATTACTTGTTAGGAGCCACTCCTCTTCCTGTGTTTTAAGTTTACACTCTACAATACAACAACACAGAACCCAAACGAATGCAGTGGCCCACGCAATTGCAAGGAGGCCGAAAAAGCATAAAAAGGCAACTTTTACAGAGAACAAATATGTATGACCAATCATCCAACGCCCACGTCAACTTATCTGAAAGGTCGAAATATCATGCACACTACTCAAATACCCCGGTGATATTTCTCGGTTTAATGAGACGATACCATGGATACTGAAGATATGTATATTTCCTTCAAAATTCTGACAACCCGTGTTAAATTCGTGTACTTCGTTTAAGAAGCTAATAGAGCTACAGTTCAACATTATGCGAGCAGTAACAATATACTTCTTAGGTTAAATGACGGTATTACTATTTCAGAAACCTTGTTCGATGATATGGAGCATCATTCTGTAGGTACCAGTACATAACTTCGGCTGCGTTTATGCACTATGGGCAAAAACAGCAGAGAGAAGAAATTTAATGAAGGGTTGCCAGACGATGTCATGAGTGCTCAGAACTTCAGAAACGACTAAATGTGTTTACAGTATAACACGAGACTTACCACACCACCCCAGACACACATCCACGTGATTCAGACAAACCGCCATAATACGTATTTACGAAAACAAAACATCACGTGATCTGATACGCCATTCTCTCTTCAAAGAGTAAATCCAAAGCAGAAAACAAAGCAAATACGATAGTGGCAGGAAAAACTCGCATAGGTTTTACAATGACGTCAGACACGCTATGTTTATACAGCTTTAAACAAATACGCAAAATATTTATAACTTAACTTTAGATACAGAAACTAAAAAATCATTCCGTTGTAGCAGAAATAAGCGCACAAAGCTATCGCAATGAAATCAACGAAACTTACACACGCTTCCCCTCTTGGTGACCAATGTGTTTTTGATAAACTTTTTACCGTTTTGCTTCCTGATTTCACGACAGAAAGAAGTTTATCTCAGCGCTGTGTAGAAGCAGAGACACAATTATAAAGGTATTGTACTACATTGAAAGATGAACATGCTTCCCGATAACAGTTTACAGCGACTAAATTCAAAGAAGTGCTGCACACGGCACATAATGGGCTGTCGGATTTCGTTCTTTAATGCGTGCCTGCAAACCAATGTAGGTTCCGGACACTTTGCTTGTGTTATCATAATGACTGACTTCTACAGTCAGTAATATCAATGGAATTTGTAGACAGGACTTTCAGTACGACTTCAGCTAAGTTTTCGGACTTGTGTCCCAGGTTTGGTAAAAACAGAAGGAAACGTTCAACAGGTTCACCAGTCTCGTTCACATATCTCAATATTAAAGATAATTGATAAATTTGTGAAATGTGCGCAGTAGAATCTACTATTATAGAGAAATATTTGGCCTGTTTTATTTCACTTATCATTATTCTTTTTATTCTTTCAGAAAGAAGCTCTATTATTTCATCACAGACTGTTCAAGAAAGATAACTTGTATGTACCTGCCCTGGATTTCCATATCGTTCAATCTGCTCTGCGAGAAAAGTTTCAAATTCAGCTATAAGTTCAAGACACATCATAAATTGACAATTATGTAATGAATGGAATCTTTCAACGTGTCCACATAGGGGAAGTCCACGATTTGTTAGCTTCTTCACTGCTGCAAACACTTTTCAACACACTGTGCCAGTACATTTTTCCTGTCACAACATATGACTCAAAATGGTTATCTGTTGTTCCAAGTGATTTTTCTTGTTAAGAGTGATAACTCATAATTTTTGTATTCAAGTGATTTCTCATGATGAGATAAAATATTAGAAATATTTTTCCAATCTGCAATAGAAGCGTCTCGCGGGCCCCGAGGAATCATGACGTCATATCATGCTCTCATGCAAGCCAATATCGCTGGTAGTTTTCGAAACGCGGATATTCTTTGAACATGGCATGCTGATGCATTGTGGATTTGTGTGCGTTAAAGCTTTTCAATCACGGAAAAAAATTGATAATACTTGCTGCAAAAGCACGTGTTTGCAGACGAGAAAGGATAGTTTATATTCCAGACAATGGACGGTGAGTAACTTCCGTTAGTAATCTTATCATGCGCAAGAAAAGTAAAATGTATGGTAAATCTACAGAAATTTCATTCTTTGTGCCTATAGTATTCTGATGCATTATGTTACTCAGTAAAGTTTCTTTCAATGCATCTATGAGGATTATTTGTGGTAACGGCGTATTCTCATAACAAATGGCTTCGGTATTTAAGTTGCAATCATCGTAACTTTTTCCTGATCAAAAATTGTGTAGTAACTGTATTCTAACAGTAACCCGCACATTTGAAAACTTTTGAATGTTCACAATTAATCATTGATCATAGTCAGTATTTTTGACAGTAAAATAGATATGAATTGCAGTGACTGAATCCAGGTTTGTGAGTGGTGTAATGTGTTTTTGTAATGGCTGTTTCAGAGTTTCTGAAGTGAAAGTCCAAGGAAGAGAAGACAACGAGAAGTAGCTTTTTTGTCTGTTTCATGGTTTATAGGCCTACTGGGGAAACTCGCCAAGTAAAAAAATGAGTAACGCATCCAGCTTGGTACCTCCATGGTGATGTGGAAATCCGAGCATTGTTAATAAAGAAATTAAATCTGTGTGTGTCTTTCTTTTGATTCCTTTATCATGTTGCTTATAGTAGACCAAATTTAATTAAAATACCCAGCTGATAATTTCAACATAAATTGGACTATGTGCATAGCTGCTTCCCACAGGCAAAGTATAAATATTCACCATCCTATGGCATGCGTGTTCACTAGTCAGTTATGGCAAAAGAAATCACTGACTCAAAGCATAATTTGCTTGGTAGACATAATTGGAAGCCCGCATCTCGTGGTCGTGCGGTAGCGTTCTCGCTTCCCACGCCCGGGTTCGATTCCCGGCGGGGTCAGGGATTTTCTCTGCCTCGTGATGGCTGGGTGTTGTGTGCCGTCCTTAGGTTAGTTAGGTTTAAGTAGTTCTAAGTTCTAGGGGACTGATGACCATAGATGTTAAGTCCCATAGTGCTCAGAGCCATTTTTTTTTAACATAATTGGAAATGGCCTTTTTAGTTATAAGTTTACATTATTACATTATAGTACTCCCTGAGAGATTATCTGCTGCATTTCTTGGCCCTGACATGATTAGGTCTGGAATACAGCATTAAGTGTGCTGCTCTGCTGTCAGCAGCATGGTAGTCAATGTGTTAAGCAGTCGTTTAGGAACTAGTGTGAAGTATATACATCTGTACAGCCTTGGCTAAAAAGATACAGCTAGAATGCTAATTACTGTTTCAGGAATTATCCTTTACACAGTTAAATATATTATGTTAAATATGTATCTAAAACTGAATTCATGAATAACTTTGTAGTCATTTAAATAAAAATACCGCAAACCGAAAAATTGTCTTGAAATGGTAAGGGATATCAAATATAAGTAAATATTTTTCCTCGGTAAGATTAAAGTGTAAAATTGCTGATACCTGGTTGTTACCATGAGATCAGTGCTGGCCCCAGCAGAGCAATCTGCTGTGACCACCAGCACCTTCATGCCAGCCAACAGGTTAATACACAAAACAGGGCAGTGCAAGACTTGGTCCGTAATTGTCATTGGTTGAAGCAACTAAAATTAAATTTCTGAGGTATGTTGCAACTGTGTTATTGGTATATTCCCCAGCATGATTTAAAATCTTTGCATTGAAATGGCACTGACAGTGTGTAATATATTTTGTAACTGAGAATAGATAAAAATTTATGTGGGAATATATTTCAAGAACCCCTTTCAAACCAAACCTGACAATTATATTGACACACCAGTAAACCCACCTGAATGGCACAATGGGTTACACAAGCATTAGCTGTAGAATAGGTAATTTACACAGAAAACTTTTCATACAAATTTTCTTGTAAAGCACACTGAAGTTAAGGGAAAGATGCAATGCCGAGATGAGATAAACGTGGACACACAATAACTCATTTTGCTCAGATATATGGAAAATTAACTGTAGTATTATGACATACAACACATCTGAGGTGCAAATTTGTGGAGAGGAGAGATTGCATTGAACCTGTTGTGTATGGTGCATATTTTGTTGCAGTGCTGGGATGATGTCATCCAGATTTCAAAATTAGGTGTCTTGTAATGAAACTCTCATCAGTTTTAATATTTAAAAATAAACACGTCTGAAAAAGGAAGCTGAATAGGACTTTAAATTAAATTGCAAAAATTTTCTTGTTTTGCACATTCACTGCAGCTGACACTTAAAAGCTCGTGGCTAGTAGCTCTTATTGACCTTTGTGTCAGCCACAGTGAACATGTTGAAGATTTTAAAGTAACAAAGTAGTTGTTGACATTCTGGTATTAATGGATGGCAGCAGGCAACACAGCAATGAAATAATGCGAATGACTTAAACCAGAAATTAAACAAGTTTACATAGCTTTGAACACAGTCATTTCACACTTCTTAGTCACTGCATATTTGTGTGCTATAACTAATACAGCAACCTTTCATTTTCTCATCTTTGATCTGGGACACATGTCACATCTTACTTATTTTCCTAGAGCAACTCTAGGTTTACTAGATCCACATTTCAGAATTCTGGTAATTGTAGTCCTACTTCATGCTGAAAGTGTGGGTTGATAGCTGTCTCTTCAGATATGATCTCATCAACTGCCATTTCAGAAACTTGAAGGAAAAATGTGATTATTAAATTTTCTGTCAGTGATGAATATATCACTAACGTATATACATCACAAATATTCATGATGTTACAGAACAGTACAGGGCCATCTTCTGGAACACCTGCTGGGTAGACTAAACAGTGCACTTCGCATCCAGTGCATCAATTTCTTCATAGGTAGTATCATAGTACACTACTATCTCAGGCTTGATTGTTGCGATGCTCAATGAAACAGCATTATGCCTTGAAGACACTAAACTAACAGCCTTCTTAAGTTTTTGAATGAAGGATATAAGTAAGTAATATATCCAAAAACAATTAAGTTTTACATTTTGCTGTAAGAAACTCGTTTTGAATCTTTCATTTTATTATTATTTTGTACATGTGTGACCTTTTTGTGTCCTCTTCCCAGTTTGACAAGTACATCTGATTTACTTAATGAAGATATTTATGGTTACAAACAAACAAAAAAGAAAAAACATGTGGTGACAATGCAACCTGCGAACAAAGATCATCTTCCAAAACTTTACGAGCCTAGGAAGTAAGCACAATGATTTTGACATAATAGCATGTTTTAATAAACCAGATGTTTCAGTTATTACTGAGCACTGGTATACCAAAAAAGAACCTTATTGTGCACCAATTAACAAAAAATTTCTGCTCGTCTTTCAGTAGGGATATCAAACCTTATGGTGATGTTGCAAAAGTGCCAATAGTTGGTGCTCAATTCCTTACATGTTGAAGGTGTTACTGAACTTTCTGCGATAAGCTATAGATGGGAAAGCTAATCTCTATCAATTGCTTGTAGAGAGAGATAGTAAATACTCTGGGAAAACGGCTGGGTAATAATGCTGATAATTGTTCACAGTTTAATAAAACCTTATCTAACACAAATCAGTTTTCACTCTTAAGAATGGCGAGTGGCATACACTGATCTAAAATTACTGATATGTAATACAGGGTACACAGGACTTTGTACTGGGATACTTTCTTTTGTCAATTTATGTAAATGACAAAATACTGCTCCCCAAATTCAAGGATAGTTCTGTATGCTGATGCTAAATCCATTGCATGCAAGTGTAAAGGTCATGAGCAACTACAAAAACTATGAAACTGTATTACAAATGAAATAATTCAGAATTTCTATGAAAGTCATCTCATTGTCAGCACAAGATAGCAGCAGTAATGGATTTTCACCCCACAAGACAGATTTTGAAATTCAGTTGTGCACTGGAACTGATATTGTTATCAAAGAAAACTACTGCTTGGTTACAGTTAAACTTTCTATATTTAACATGTTATAACATGGAAACTAATTACTGTACAAGAACACAACTTGGTAGCATTAATGTAAAGGACATGAGCAAGAGAAATAATGCAGAATCAATTCAATTGAAACACTTTTAGTGTTTCCAGAATGAGAAACATCCCCCAGGCTGTGGCTAAGCCATGTCTCCGCTATATCCTTTCTTTCAGGAGTGCTAGTGCTGCAGGAGAGCTTCTGTAAAGTTTGGAAGGTAGGAGACGAGATACTGGCAGAAGTAAAGCTGTGAGTACCGAGCGTGAGCCGTTCTTCGGTAGCTCAGATGGTAGAGCACTTGCTCGCGAAAGGCAAAGGTCCCGAGTTCGAGTCTCGGTCGGGCACACAGTTTTAATCTGCCAGGAAGTTTCACTTTTAATGTGCTGCTACAGTACACCACACCAGTACCATTACTGGTGACGGCGATGGAGGATGCTATGAAAAGCTTGCGAATTTATTCAAATCTGATGTGGCAAGTTAACAAAACTTTTTATCCATGTGAGTAAAATTATTGTGTAAAATTGATAGCGCAGCTTCTTACAGAAGTCTTTCAGAGCCCTTCGGAGTCTTTCACTTACATGTCGACATATTTACTCCCTAAGAGTATTTGTTGTTCATAATAGGGGTAATTTTACTCTGTTCAGTGAAATGAACTTGCAAAATACTGGAAGTAAAAACAATGTCCATGTAGACTATACATCCTTGCCTACGATTCAGAATGGAATATCACATTCTGATTGAAAGTCTTTAACAGGTTGCTGCTAGACATCAGGCAGAAAACTGAAAATCCTAAGGTAATAAAAAAATACAAAGTAAAAAAAATATTTTATTAGCTTCTCCTTCTATAACTATAATTAAACATAATGTTTCGACTCACGAATGCAATTGCTAGTTAATGTTAACACTAAGTTTCAAATTAACAGGATTTTAATGTTACCATTATATGAACAGCTGACAGTACTCATTGTAAAATTATGAAATGACTTGTACAAAGTATGAGAGAAAAACAGCACTTAAAAAAAAAAACCTTTCTAGCTTTCAGGGTTGTTACTTCATTCCTCTGGGAAGATGAATATAGTTTGTGACTGGAAATGAGGGGAAGATCACTTACACCACCCGTATAGAACAATTATGTGACACATTCATGAGTACTGCTCCAATGTTTGAGATCCAGGTTAGATTTAAGCAACACATTGAAGCAACTCAGAGTCTGGATGCTATATAGGTTACCAGTAGTTTCAAACTATGTGTGAGTATAATGAGAATCCCTGGAAGGAAAATAATGTTCTTTTTGTACAACACTATTGAGAAAATTTAGAAGGCATGAGAAATCTGGGTTCGGATGGTAGATAGCCTTTCTTCCCTCTCTCTGTTTGCGAGTGGAACAGGAAAGAAAATGATTTGTAGTGGCACAAGGTACCCTCCACCAGGTACCATTTGGTTGCTTGTGTAGTATGTATGTACATCAAAATACGGAAGAAAATTGTGACTGCCTACTACATTAAGAAGTAATAGTTGAACTAACCTAAGCTTTGTGATTTACTTCAAATGTTTTGTCCCACTGATACACACTGACAATCAGTGACTTGCATCCATAGCAGTCTTACAATTTGGAGATGTCAGTAGGCTTACTGCTTGGATCTATTAATATTCCCTCATTGAGCTCTTTTTATCTTAAGATCACATAAACTGGATTTTTGAGAAACTACATACAGGGAGATGTGATTGGCATATAGCTGTTTGTTTACAGAAAAACAGCGATCAAAATTTAAGCATATCGGTAACACACACTGGGCAAGAGCGCATATCTGGGCTAGAGCACTATACTGGATTTCGCCCCCTTCCCCCCCTTTCCCTAGAAACCTTGGCTGGAGTAATAACTATTTGTAGCATAGTCTGAGGTCTACATTAGGTTGAAAAGCGATAATTTCGTCGACAGTTGTGGAACACAGCGAATGAGAAATAACGGTTGTGATAACAGACAGACGTGTGGCTTTGCCTAATATTTGTTTGCGGCGTATTTAAATGCACTTACCTACATTTAATGCATATCTCATAATAAAAAAATAAAACTACTGGGTCATCCCCAAAAAACATATATTAGAAAATGAACAATCATCCGACGTGTTTTGATGCATATTATTTTCAGATATAGTACACAAACTGGAAAAATGCAATGGGCGTTCCACTACGTATCCTTTACCATATTTGGTTTGTTTTTCCGCATTTGCTACTGCTGGTATGGGTTCAAAGACAAATTCGTGCTGCAAACGTCTCAGTGGTAGTTAGCCTACATTGGTAAGCTGCAGTTAATGCGTTAAAAACATTTATACACATTGTCCTCAATGCGTAATATGTGTTATGCTATAAATCACTCTGCCTTTCGACCAATAATTTGTTATCAATTGGCTTCAATCAATCACGTAAGACTCTAATGTGTAACTTTGACTACGCTGCGGATTATTATGTCGCCATAATCCAGATTATTCGCATTCAAACCTTCTTTCTACATTTAATTCTGTTAATGGAAGCTTCATTCAAATAATCTGGATTGATTTGACGTTCCAAAACAATAGCTGATGGCAAGTCTGCACAAACGCTGTGGCCAACGTGTGACGTCACTTACGTCAACAGAGTTGTTTACAGGTCTAGTCACCAGGCAGCGCTGTCACGCTTTCAGCCTTACTGATGACGTCATGAAGCGATTCCTCGGGGCCCGCGAGACGCACGTATCTGCAATACCATTAGTAGCAAACGCGGCCTTACCTCTGAACAACTTACATTGTGTACAAAAACAGCACCGGTCAGTGTTGCCAACTCTAAAAAACCCGAGTCGCTAGATTCAATATCAAAAGTCGCTAAAACTGATTTTACTAGGGGTGTACTGAAACTTTCATGCTCTGATTGGTGCAGTAAGCCAGTGTGGAGGGAGGGAAGGGGGTAATAAAATATTAATAAAAATTGTCTCATACGTAATTGCTATAATGTCTTAATTAAATGACGCATCGCTTGCAACAACATACATATAAAATACGCTAACATTTAATTAAACATGTTATCATAATTGACGCAACACATAAATTGTTAAAACTTTGAACATAGCTGCTAAGGTTCAGTGATCGTGTCAGAATTATATTAGACCAAATAAACCCTCGGTCACAAAATATTAATATGACTTAATATTTGTGACCGAGGGCTTATTTGTTCTAACATAAATTGTTGTTTCAATCACAGTAATCAAATATACTAAAAATATACAACTATATTTGTAACAAAAGAAAGCAAGAACTCAAATTAGGTTACAAAATATATACATACAGGTATGTGAGATATTCATCGTCGTCACTCAGAAGATCGAATAACTCTTCTGTTTCATACTCTGACAGAACTGTAGTTGATGTAGAGGGTTGAACATCGCCCAAATGATGATGTTGCAGTTTGACTGGTTTTGTCGCAAAAGAGTAACTTTTCTTCGTTCCAGTAAGTTCCAATATGTCTGACGGTATGTCAAAAGATGTACAATCTTTATTTTGTTTCTTCAGCTGGTCTCTCAATATGATCAAAGCATTAATTGTCTTTAACGATAATCTGTTACGTTGTTTAGTTTCTATAGTGTTCATAGAACTGAATATTCTTTCCACTTCTGCATTTGAATGCGGTAGGCATAGAACAGTCATTGCTAGCTGTGAAATAAAAGAAAACGGATTCTCCCCTGTGGCATTTTTATACTGCAAAAACCTCACTCCAAAATGGAACAGTGTTAGTAGTGTTATTCCACCTAATGAAGTTATGCCATTCTTGCAGCATACCGTCTCTGAAATCGCCACTAAAACCCAATTCTTTGGCTACATAAGCTACAGCATTATTTTTATTCTCTTTTAGTGTTTCTTCAGCATTGACATTTTTTTCAGGATCGTATTGTTACTTGGCAGTCTTTGTTGAATTTCTTTTATGAGTTTCAGAATAAACTGAATGCATCTCTTCTTCAAATAAACTTTATTTTCTTCAGAAAAACTTAATTCAGACAATTTATGTTTAAACATAAAGCCAAGGTTCGGATTTGCGTACATACATTCGCTTGGAACTGGTATTGTCAACATATCAACAGTTGGAAAAACTATGTTTTGTCCGAGTGTCTGCATGAGAAATACACGTGTATCTAGTAATTTAGTGGGGTCATTCCCTTCTCCTTCAAAAGCTTTTATTGCTATTTGTACGTCTTTTAAAGCATGTTTAAGGTAAAACATGTAAAGATGATTTGAGTCGTCACAATACATCTTGTACAAAAGATCGGCAGTGTAAATAAATAAATAAATAAATAAAACTAACAAATGACTTGAAGCATGGCAGGTGAAAAATGTAGCTTTAGTTCTTCCCACTGCTCCAGAATTCTTCGTATTGCTGATTCAATTAAAAGCCAGCGTGTTGCACAGACCTTCAAAATTTTTAGTGGTTGTTTTCCACAATTTATTGTCCCATAAGCCTTTTTATATTTCTCTTGTCTTTTGGGTGAAATGGAGAACCAATTGTAGGTTTCCTGTACAAGAAACTCTATGTTTCTACGTATGGCATTCACTCAGGCATGCGAAACTGCAAGCTGAAGAGTGTGACAAATGCAACGGATCAATACCAAATGCTTCAAACCATATTCTCTCTTGAGTTGTTCGAAAAGCCCATTGTTTATTCCAACCATTGCAGAAGCATTATCTGTGCCAATTCTTATCATATTAGCGACTGGAATTTTGAGATCTTTCAAAGAATTCACAAGAACAGCATCCAGATTTCTTGCATCTGCAGTTTCTACTACAGCGAGTTTGAAAAATGCTGGTTGTTTACACTTTAGTACCGTATAACTATACCTAGCATTTTAGATATTGATACATCTGTGGATTCATCTATCAGTGTACCGTATTTTTGGTTACCTATATCTTCAACCAATGATTGTGTAAAATATGGAGCCAAAACTTCAGTTAAAATGTTAGTGCACTTTGTACGATGTAATTGCATGTTTTTAGCGCCCTCATCACCGAAAACACCTTTTTGCACAGTATTCCTAAATGATCTACAGCTAAAACAGAACAATGTTCAGCAATAAATAAAGAAAGGGCGCCTTCCGCTCTACTTGCTATTCTAACTGTAGTTTTCGAAACAATTTTCACAGGTAAGGTGGTTTGTGTTTTTCTTTTTAAATCAATTTTTTGTTTATGCTTAATAGTTTTCGAATGCTTTCTAATATCACACAATTTAGCATAAAACTCTGTTGCACATAGTTGACATCTTGCCTTGGATAAGTCTCCAACGACTGGTTTCAGCCACCCGTTGAATTCTGGTTCTGCTTCCCACGCATCCCGATATTTTTGAGCATACTGCTTCTTCTTCTGCAGTAAATCCATTATGTAAGCCACCACAACATAAGTTTCACCAATTTATAATCACTGAAAATACATTAAAACTCAGGCGAACTAGAGGTCATGAACAAATCTACTCACTCGGTAACTAGATATCAGTACTATTGTTCATTGTTTAAAATGTAAGAATGTCTGAGATACCCTCACCGAATTGTTCTTGCGTTACCACTGTGCATGTGGTAATAATTTGACTGCGAGTCAACATTTCGAAAAATTAGATGTTGCTGGACAGAAATGTATTTTATTATATTTAATATTACGTATGTTTTTTGTCAATTCGAAAAATAAAGGGAGTTCAAAAGTTGAAGAATTATAGATCGATACGCTATCGATGATAACAGGCTAGTGGGTAATGAATAATGAATTGTTCTATAGTCAAGGTTTTCTTACTCTGTAGGTAAATCCCACATTCAGGTTTACTAAATGCTGAACAATGCTACATGATCTGCTAAGAACTTAAATTAACGTAGTAAATCTGGAACAAAGTCAGTGCAGTACCCATTCTATAGTTTAAATCTTAGTTTTGTTAATGAAAATACTGGCCCAAAATAGTTTTGATTTGTACTCCAAAAGTCCTCAGATAAGTCGCTAAATAATTTTTTCTTCTAAAAACTTTTTTTTGTCTCTAAGACGAAGGCAAAACTTGCTAAATTGGCAACATTGCCACCGGTGCTACAGGAGTATACTAGAAAATCCCGCAAAGTTGATTCACCATTTAAAAGTTTAGGGTAGAACACATTTTTGTTCAAGTATTTGGTTTTATCGCCTACTGATCTTCTTGAGTTAGAAGAATCACCGTTACAATTTTGGTTAATGCCACGTTGTAAGAGAATGTCGATTGTTGATTCATTGACAGACCATTCTCAGGATCATCACAAACGAGGTTCTCTCTTTTTGTAATGTCTGATTCGACATTTAGTTTTTCGCGAAACTCGAAATCAGGAACAATTTATTTCTTCATTTTCAAGTTTCGTTTCGTCTATATTTACTTCTATTACATACTTATATTACAACAGCTGCAGTGCCAGATATATCATCCGTACTACTTGAACGCAAAGTCGAGCCAGCAACATTTTTTGCGAAAAATTTATCTACTCTACCAAGCACTTATAGAACATTGGATTCTCGTTCTCGCCTTTCCTTCGATAATTTCCGAAATGCCGCCCCACTTAATTTTGCATGTTTGCCTTTTTCAGTGTCATTCATGTTAAGGCACTTTCAAAATTGTCAACCAACAGTCAAAACAAAAGGCAAGAGAGAGAGACTGTATCCAGTTCCAATCGTAATACACCGCACATGAGCAAATAGCTTTTTACTTTAAACACGCACAAGAGCACAAAGATTTTTCCTTTAAACATGGACCGATGAAGTAACAAACTCGGATTCTTCATTATGGAAAAGTTTTTCTAAATTAAGTTTTCTTCAGAATATATTTATATCAGAAACAAAAAGTTTTTCCCCTGTAGCACACAACACACCGTAACAATTCATTCAGTATTTGCTGAAGCCCTTGTATGTAACATGTCTACTCACAAGCTTGTGGAAATTGTGTGTTACAGGTGAACCTAGAAGTAGTGCACAATATACCAACTCTAAAAACATGGAAATGAGGGAGGTTTCACACTAACTAATTGGGCCAAATCTTCAGTGATTTACCATGTTGAGTACATGCTCATGCTTCAGGAAAATAAATTTATGGATTACATACAAATTAATTTTATTATACATTTATTATGACAAACCTCAGCAGTCACCAATATTTAGCACCCACTGCCTAGTAACACAATGCCCAATGTAAGTGTTAATGTTCCCCTTAATGTAGAACAGTTAATGCCACAGGACGCAACAGTGTATATGAGCTCCAAGTTCCTGCAGCGAGGTGTTGCATTTGCTTGGCAGAGGATCACATCCAACATAATTGATAATTCACATACTCTTGACATAAGTACCATTCTACTCACCTCCTACACTGTCAGTGTAGATCTGTTTGCTAAGCTCCACAATATCCGGTATTACAAGGAAGAAAAAATCAACTTAAAAATTTATTCCACTCCCAAAATCATTGGGAAATCTGGTTATTATAAATCAGATTTCCCAATAATTTTAGGGGAGATATTGAAGAACGTGCATTTGGGTATTTCACAGCAGTATGTGAGAAACCGACATGTGCCCCACAAACATCATGAAGCGGAAAAATAGTTGGCCCCCATCTCTTGCTCCAATTAATATTTTCCTCTGTGCTGAAACGCGCCGTTTTGAAACATCGACCCATTTAATGGATAGGTTTTTCTGTAAGAGCATTACTTGCAAAAGGTAAGGTTTCAGTTCCTGCCTCTCACATAATTTTTAATACGTTATCAAGCCGAAAACCATTGTGACCTTTTGAGGTGTACCTGTCAGATTCATAATAAACTATAGCAACTTATCAATCAATTTCCTTCCATTGTGACATCGATTTTTTTTGTCAGGACAAATTTCTTCTTCCCCATCGGTCTCTTCGTGCAGTAATCAAACAAAGGTTCTGGCACTTATCATTTAGAAATTTTTGACTTCACTACACATAAACATGTACTGCACATCACAAGTTTATCGAGTACTATATCCAGGTCTTTGTATTATGCTCACCTGACAAATATTAGTAAAAAAATATCGGCAAACCAAACTGTGTGAACTGGAAAGTGTCACTGGGTTGCCAAGAAATAAATCTTCAAATGCAAGGTAGCAGTGGTGAGCGAGAGTGTTGTATGCAGAAAATGACCTCGTATAAATAACGTGCATTTTATCATGGAAATGTCAGTTATCTAGCACTTTCTTATGCAAGCAACAACTCAGTGTCTGGTGTTGCTCGGGTGTGTATTTATTCAACTGTTCTGCTAGTCCTTCACCTCCTTTCCATTTGTCCATTTGCTCCTATCCCTCTCTCTGTCCTTTTACTCCCCACATTCTCTCACAATCATCATCCTCATCCCATATATTTTAATTTAGTTCACACATATTTCACCTGTACCCATAGCAAATTTCACCCTGCAGTTTCATTTTCAAGCAGTTCAATCATTATGTCATATCTTGTGAACAATCTGTCGTAAAATGACATAATTCTATGGGTACATCAAGTGGAATGTGCGGATTCTGTTGACAAAATTTGTTCCAAATAGAGTTACTAGCAGATAAGTAATAAATTTAAATGTCGTGCACGATGAGGCAGTTTTCCGTGCCTTTCTGTATTTATGACGTTACATCTACAGAACTACATGTTCTACAGAGATATAATTTTCAACGTACATTTAGCAACATATGTAGATACTGCCTGAAAAATGTCGTTAATACCTTTAGTAGTAAAGAAGTAAGAAATTAAAACATCAAGCCTGATGTGGCATTATAACTGCACGAACAGCAAAAATGTAAGTGAAGCTTTTTTCATCATTTTGTTGGCACTGACAGCGCGAAAAAGTTTTTTAAAGGTTTGAAGTTATGTACAAAGTTTGTTGCAAGGCACTGAATATGCTCCCTTTCTATTATAATGGATATTTCACAAGTTGTGAGCTATGCTACTCCTTCATTCCCACCCGTCTCATAGGTGTGCAGTTATTATCCCCACAGTGATTCTTTGTCGACACTGATACGAGTACCAAGTTTTCTTGAAATTGGCTAGCTGACTTAGGAGATGACGAACATATATACATACAAATGTGCATTCATTTTCTTTGTTTGGATGCAGAGATGCCCACGTCCATGGTCTGCTTGTAATGATACTAGGTTTGATACACTAATGCACAATTTAATTTTTTTTCCTCTGAATTTATAAATTTCCCTCGCGGAATTTTAGTGTGTGTGTGTGTGTGTGTGTGTGTGTGTGTGTGTGGGGGGGGGGGGGGGGGGGGGGGGGTGCATGCACACCAATGTTTTAGGAAAGTAACAACCAGTCACACTCTTAGTAGCATGTGAAACTATTTCAATTTTTGCACTGTCTGTGAAAATTTCAATTTTTTTGTTATTTTTAACCACACACTTCTTGTTATCTTATCAAAGATCATAATTGAATGTGTAGTGTAAAATACAATATTCATTTTCAAACACTTTGAAACATATGAAAGAGAGAGAACTATACTACACAGATCAATTATCAATGTAGGAGACAAATAGTTGTGGTCATTAGTGATTGGGTGGCAACATGCATGACCAGTCAGCCTCTGTGGATGACAGTGGTTCCTGCAAAAACACATGGTGTACTGTACTCTGGCTTGCAATATGGTGTGGTGCAGGAGGCTGTCAGTGTCTTTTAAATGTTTTGGAGGAAACCCTCCATAACAAGGAGTGCCAATATTTATGGAATCACAGTGGAGCCTGAAGAGTTGTTCATCAGCACGCCATAACAAATTCCATTGTGGACATAGAAAATGCACAACAACAACTCTACAGATAAGCAACATTTTGTTAATTCAGCTCAATCTCGGAATTTGGGTTTGCCTACAATGGAATAAATTACTACATTACAACTGTTGGCACTGCATTCATTTTAAAGAATCAATGTTTCTTCATCATGAGAGCCATTCTTCAGCACTACATTGACTACAAAATACCTTCATTATTATATTGCTAATGAATTTTTCCGTTTTTATATTTTGTGTGTTACTGAATGTGGCTCTGTAACATTGCGATGTTTTTGTTATGTAATGTATTATGCAAATGAAGCATTATTAGGCCTCTTTGAAGTCAGTGCTCACACCTCCATCAACCTAGAGTAAATCATATTTTCTAATTGAAACATCTCTCTTAAAACACCCATTAAGGTAGAATGCTCTTACATGTGGTTACATTTATGTTAGTTGTAACTTGACACAGTGTCGGATAAGCCTCCAGTCAAAATTCCTCGTTAGGACAGGTGATTAACATTAATCTGACTGCTGCATAAAAAATCTTCTGGCAAGGTACACTGCGGCCTGATGCTTCAGAGCAGTTCATACACTCAGAGCAGCCAATTTAAAATTCTCCTCCATGGGAGACGAATGAAACAGAACTGATGACGAATATTTTTTTGGAATTTTGCTCCTTGGGCAGCTCCGTAGTGTGGCATTGTGGTCCTGGACAAACACACTATGCTCCATTTGCCTGTACTGTACATACTACTGTTTGTCGTTTTCTACACACTACTGTGACATATATGGATGGAATGTATTAGGAGGAGAATATATTAAAACAAAATTGTAGACTCCATACTGTATTTTATTACATTATATATGACTATATAAGTTATTACATGAGACTACCATATGGCAGTCAGTTACAAGCATCCATTGGTGGAAAAGAAATGCTTACGACATTAAAAGAAAAAAGTGCTTACATATAGTATTACTTGTTTAACACAAACTTGCCTGAAAGCAGGCAGACATTAACGCATGATGACAGTGAATATACAAATTAGACAGAGAGATGGAATAGCATAACCAACAATGAGTGTTATGAAAACATATCACACCAATGAAGATATGTAAAGAAAATGAGGTTGGGAAACTCTTACAACTAATTTTTTAGCAAAATTAATTCATTATGGTAAGTATTACAGTACATAAGGCTAAGATCTACATAAGGCTACATTGGGATACCTCACTTATAGCTGAATATAAATTTTATAGAATGTAATGGTATGGTTACAGAATTTCAACATACAAGTGAATGGAAAATACAAACACTATTGCAATTACTTCACTGTATGCTACACACGATTGCGGGCAGATGATTTCTTTGGTACGGACCTGCAGTAACAGACAACATACAAAAATCAATATTTGATGAGAAACTCTCACGTAACTTAATATGTTGTTGTATCACATCATACTAAGTATGAACAAATGGCAGAAGTTCCCAAACTAGATGTATAGGAAAGTTTGTGCTTTCAAGCTCCAACAGTCTATGCGTAACAATATCTGTTGCTCACCTCTTCGCATCTTTTCGCCAATAAATACGCAAAGGACAACAGTGAAAGCCTTTGTAAATACTATCCTTGGAGAAAAAACCGAAATATCCTTTAGGAACTAGAAATTTAATTTACAATAGTATTGAATAATAAAATATCCTTAATGATTGACTGAACTCCCTAACTGAGCTTCTCTTTAGAACTTTCAAAGATATAATTCATACATTTTATAGTAACTCTGTTATTACACTAGAGTACAGGTAACTTACATTAATATTATTCAATATCCACACTAGTTAAAAATTTCTACAACTCTAGATGCATACTGCTCCATTTGTATCATTCGTATTTAACATTAGGATAAAATACCTGCCCAGTTAGACACTTTGACAATCCTGTTTTGATGTTAACTTGTTAATGGAAACATTCCTTTGTGATCAATAATAAATCTTCCACTGTACAGCTCGACATCTGTACTATACACAGCAAGTGCAAAATAATAAGCAAGAATCAAATATCTGTACATAATTTCTACAGTAGAAAAAGATACAAGTCCTAAATACTACTGTACAATGTTTACACAAGTCACTTCACACTGTAAGTTAGCATTAGCTAATATTATATGAGAATTTGCACAATCTTATCATCATCTTTCACTAATTATCATGTTAAAGAGCTACCAAAATTACATTCATTCTGTTTCATAGGCAAAAGAGAGAACTACGTGAGAAATAAGTCAATGGAAACAATCATAAAAGAAAGTGTGTGTTGGGTGAGCCAGAGAGAGAGAGAGAGAGAGAGAGAGAGAGAGAGAGAGAGAGAGAGAGAGAGAGAGAGAGAATGTCACTACAAATAAAATAAGGAAAAATGGCAGTATCAGTGAGTGGTTGTGATATATTTTGTTTCATTTGGTTCTACACAATTAGTGCTTTGCCTTTTCATTATTAATAAAAAGTTCATCGTTATTTCTTATTTCATAGACACTAATTAACATCACTATTTACATATCTCTTATTTCAATACACACATGAAAGATGATACCTGAAAGCTTACTAAATTGTTTGCATATTAATCTAAAAACATTGCATTTAAACAAACAAAAACCCATACACGAGTTGGATATTGTGTGGATTCTTTGCAGTAGTAGTGTTGTCACTAAACAGAGATAAGAGATGTTGTTAAAATCACAAATTGCCTATGTATATAACATTATTCAGTTAAACATACAACAAGGCACGTCCAATATGCACAAAAAATGGTAGCAGTGTAGCTGAAGTATGCTTTAAAATAACAGACATGCTGAGTATATCTAAAGAGAAATTGGATGAAGTTTATGGTGTTATACCTCTTCATGTAACTAAAAATGTATTTTTTCACTTTAGAAAAACTGCCTGTGATCACTAATTGTTTTTTCTTCACATTGTCTTTTGATGTCTCAGCCCCCACCACTGCATGATCACTCTGGCCGACAGTACAATAAACACTTGTTATTACACAGAATGAGGACTAGTAACTACAAAATATCCCTCTTGACGAAAGCATGTGATGATACGTTTGTTTGTATTGCCTCACATAATGAGAATGGCCTAGCAAATTGTTTTGTTACGGTGTTCAGTGTACAGACGACGATCCACCTGACACCTTGCTCTAGGAGTAGTGGCACGAGGTGGGCGGTTGTCTCTCTCATTACACGACATCATGTCTTGCACTCCTCTGATGATCCAGTCTGCCACAAAGAAAGATTTTGGTTTCTGTCCACAGAGACAGCGACTGAGGAACAGGCGACACCATTAAAATTTGCCATTTGTGTAGCTTATTATACAACATACACAGAGACAAATGACCCACGTAACACTGACTTGCTCCGCAACTGTCAGGAAGGGACTTCCACATACATGGTGCTTGTTTCAGGTGGCCATCTACAACTACACCTCTGGTAAGCTAACTGCTTCCAGAACAGACAAGAAGTAACAGTCCGTGGATACTTGGATAGGATTCGGCCAAAGTCACTGTGCTCTAAGCAATTACGATGCAGATGTGTGCCAGGGAAATGACAGGTCTAGTCAGAGCCACTCGTGAACTGCTCGTCGTATTTGGGTGTCCTTGCTCTGACAATGATGGTGAACATCTTGCAGATGGCAACAGGAAGAAGTATGCTGGTTACGGTGTAGGATCTCCATTTTTGCTTCCCAGGTGATGTAGTAGTCTCTCCCAAGTATATCTCATTCCTTGTCAAACTGAAGATTCTTGAATAGTGAGGCCAAGCTGCTAGGCCCAATGTCAGTTTGCTACTAGCAGGGGACCAGTACTACCACCTATACTGACAATAACCACGATTCCTCCACTAATAGCTGCAACCCACAAATGATGATTACTGTGGATGTCTGTGAGAGGTGCACAATGGTGTCGGGAGTTGTGAAATGGGAACTGTCAAGTCCCATATGCATGTGAGAACTTTGTATCACTTGCGACTGGCTGTCTGCTAGCCTACACAGCTGCTTCAGCTTCAGTGGCGAGTTCCTATGCAAGACTGTCCCTGTAGTACAGGTAGTAACTTGAGACCACACATTTCCAGTATCATCTTTCCATTTATGGCGGTGACAGCTGGTTGACACTTCCCATCAGTTGGTATGCTTCCTTATGGGGAAGTCTTCAGAAGTTTATTTCTACTTCTTCCATCCTGCCCAGTACATTTCTGATGCCGAGAGATGTTCACTCCAACTGAAAGAAATGTGATTCACTGCCCAAAATTAGAGTTAATTCAATTACACGGAAAGAGCACTGCTATCTGTGCACAAAATATATCTTAGTGCCTGCAACACAGGCAGTGAATACAGAATCTTTGGGATCACAGAGAACACACAAAAGTAATAGCACTGAGCTTCCTTGTCCACTGGCCACCCCGCTCCAGAAACATACAGGCATAGCTAAAACTGCCTACAGGTGCATTGTGTAATAGCAAAATAATATCAGCATGAAAGGATAACAACAACAACAACAACAACAACAATAATGACAATTATGACAAAAATGATGATAATGACAGTGGTAAACTAGAATACAAAAGCAGAAGCTCCCTTTTTCCCAAAACTGTTCCTATTTTGTAACAGCAAAACATTACTGGATAGGGTATCAGGGGAAAATGATTATCAACACCAAACAGAATATACAGATTGTTCATTCAGATAATGACTAATCATAACAGTTGACACTGTGAACCACAGATTTAGGAGGCAAATTCTTTACAGTGGTAAAAAAGTGAGTAGGTGGTGTGCTTTTTCTTAGAAACATGGTTGTCACACACAAATCATTCAAAGCCCTTCTTTGCAGTTATTTCTTGCACAAGTATCTCCTGTGAGCACTCCTGCGTAACTTCAACACTGAAACCAGTTGAAAGCTGCTCTAATGTGCATTTATTTATTGACAATCAGTTTCAGTCCAGTGACACTCTTTCACTGCTTCACTCATTGGTTTGGATACGAGTCTCATGCGATACAATGCAATGGACTGTCAATTTGTATACTTAGTGACTAGTAGAAAAACATTTACACAACAATGTGACTGATGCTGAACTGTGAATAATTATGATTAAACGCCAAGGAACATTCCTTCTCCTGTTATAATGAATGGTATCCATTAAGAAGACTGATGCTCAACCGACACTGTTTGTCAATAAACGAAATGTTAGAGCAGCTGATGGTGGTTTTGTTATGTCATCTTTTAAACTGCTTACACACATATAAGGGATGGCTCACAAGAATCCAGTCCTGAGTCATTAGACAGCTAACCGCCACCTGCCAACTGTCATCTACTGTACGAAGCATTAGCTTTGTATTATTTCTTTATTATCTGATTATTATGCATCAATTAGCTGTATCTGCTCAGGATGGGCAACAATTTCTGTGTAACTGGCAAGCAGCCTGTACTCAGGACTGTTTTTTGTTTGCTAGACTGTATAAAGCAATATGAACATCAGTAACAAAACGTAATAGAGAGATTGAAACAAATGTAAATGTACCTGATCACGCCATCAGAAATACGGATTAACTTCATACTGTAAAGACTGGGATTGTGAAGGAAGGATTTCAGTATCCAGGGATAACATCACTACAAAGTCCACAGAATAGCTCACTAGCAATCAGACAAGAGATGATTTCTCAAAGATGAGCAAAAACCAATTTGGCACAGAAACAGTATTGTTGCATTTGACTACGATTATTGCTCTTCAAATCTGGCAGTCAGTGAAGTGATTAGCATTAGTAAGCTCATAATATAGTGGTGTTGTGTAATCAACATATGCATGCTGAGCTGACATGTCCGCATGATACTGTGTTGTCTTGTAATACAAGTATACTATTCACTTATAACTGAATTAAACAGAGATTATACACAGCAAACCCAAAGGCTGCACAATCAGCTCTGGGCAAGATGTTTGTACAAAGGAGCAATACACAACAGCACAAATCACTGCACAATTTGGAAAGACACTTTCACATGGAAAGTAACAGCACTGTTATTCAGAAATGTAATTTTAAGTAACATGCTCTCACAGTGCAGGACCTTATTACATGTTATGCAGCACATTCCATATCCAAAACTATACAATTACATAATCAAAGCTGTACACGTTACAACATAAAGAATAACTACTTGTGTTAACAATATTTTTCATATAAATTATAGTATTTCAATAATACACATAACTTTATCAGATTACAAACTGTTCAATCCATGCTCAACAAACTGAATTTGTACAAACCAAGTAAAACGTCTAGAGCATTACATCTGTCCGATATTTTTGTGACCACTGAACTGAGAGAGATGCAGGTCAGTTCTTAACGTCACCCAACACAGGCAAATTGGCAGTTTTGTATAAAATGTGGTATCCAGTTGAGTAACTACATTTTGTCAACTGTCTGGTAAATACACCAACACACACTAGTTAAGCTACCAAGGCAAAATATGTTATCTGTATATAAAGGTTGCAGGATGTAAACTCAACAACCCTTTCAAAAAGTTACTTCAAGTGATTATAAAAATACAAAATAGTTTTCTTTAAAAAATGCAATCAAAGAGCAACTAGTGTTGGCAATACACCCCACATTGCACCACAAGTTATATACCACTGTTTGTCAAGTACTGATTAGTACACACAAATATGTTTACAACACAGCCGCTAAACATGGCTGCTATCAGTAAATATATCAACATTTTGACATCAACTATAGCAAAACTAGAAAATGTGTGAAGTGCTTAATTAATAAAATGATGATTAAAACTAAGTATGGTAATGACAACAGCCTTTTTTAAGAAAATAACTGACTTATATGGAATAAATATCAAACATCCATATTCAAAAAGAAGGAGCCAACTCCACATTTATCACCAGAACCTGCAACTTATTTCACAAATACACTACATTAATTGATTAATGCATTTGTTTCTATTTACATTTTCTTTGTATGCAACCATCAAAATGACGGCTCTTGTGAACATCAAAAATAAGAATAGTACAACTATTATATCAACAAAATGTTTCTTAAAAAGCAACTTTTGCATTTTAGACCTATTTTAAACTTTTTGTTATAGCTGATAGGCTACTGGTTCATATCACAAGCAGTGTCTTAGAATTCATTCAATGAATATAACCATTTTTTATCAGAAAAGATTTTACTTTCGTGTTAAAATCATTTTCTTAGGGGCTTGGTAGTTTCTCAATGGAATCAAATCACTGATAAGAGAGCTGTCCCAAAGTAGCCACCCCAACATGGCAGCTACTGTATTCGAAACAAATGACCATGGTAGAGAGTACCAATGTTAACAATTTTATATTGTTTAATATTTCTTTGCTAGGTACTGACAGTGAATGTTCTCAGCAAATTTGTAAACTTGTGTAAAGTCGGTCCTCATTATTTGATACAGTACTGTCATTTGAAAGGTCTTAGGGCAACATCACAGCTGAGCTGGACTGCACTCAGTGGGTGTCTGCCCCTTCGTTTACAACAGTGACTTATTGACTGGCACAGTTTAGGTGAGGCCAAATGAGCCCTGAAAGCAGGTGAGCAGTTCTCTGAATGAGGACATTTGGCAAACGGACTGGTCAGCCAATTCCCCCAGCAAACGCCTGTCGAGAACAAGTGGGGCATGTTGCCAAGACATACTGCAGCATTCCCACTGGCACCGACACCCGTCCAGCAGTCGTCAACCATGCTGGTGGAGGAATGGGACGATCTACTGTACGAGCTCCTTACCAACCTAGTGGCCAGCACAGGAGCACGTACAGCATACGTTACCATCCTTGGTGTTCGCACACCCTATTAAGAACCACGTCAGTCCAGAGGACCATCATAAATCGCAGTGATTTCAGTCTCGACTTTGAATGGAAGTGTCACTTCTGTTCGTATGATTGTATATTTTTCTCAGTTACCATCTGTACTACACTAGGGCAGTTCTTTCTATGTACAGCTCAAGTTTCATGGAGCTACATTACTTTACAGTGACACTTAAGGATGAAAGTAGCTTTCGTTATTATTCTTCACACAGCAGTGTACTTTCGGGGCCAGTTTATTTTCTACCCACCCTGTATCGACTCTTCTATAATCGGGTCCACTCATCATGACAATATGCCTTCACTCACCCTGGGCACAGCTCACCGTGCTTTTTGTGGTACCGCTGCAGCTCCTCCGTCGCCATCTGCCACACGTGCTGCTGTTTCCGCCCGACTGAGCGAAGAGCGCAGATATCCTTGAACAAAAACTCCCATCACCCCGTCAACAGCACATACAATATAGATATATGTAGTTCAAAAATGAGCAATGCTTTCAAAAGATTATGAATTTAAAACAATTCATGAGGAACTATTGTCTAAGCAGCAGAAATCATGTTTTAACTTTTGTAGACTTCAAGAAAGCGTACAATTCCACAGACATACGAATTCCTGATCTGTATCAACCTCCTTATCTCAGAGCAGCACTTGCAACCCACTTCCTCAATTATTTGTTCGATGTATTCCAATCTCTGCCTTAATACACAGTTTTTACCGTCTAGAGCTCTCCCCCTGATGTCCTAAAAGATGTCCTCAATACACTAGAAGAATTTGGAACATACCAAAAAAATATTTTGCAATAATTCAACAAATACTGACAGCAACAAAACAGAAATTGTTATAAGACATGATGATGGTCTCTGCATGTCTACAGCTACATCTATACTCTGCAAACCGCTGTGCAGTTCATGGTTGCAGGTATGTTCCACTGTACCAGTCATAAGGACTTTTTCCTGTTCCAATCATATACGTAATGCCGGAAAAATGATTGTTTAAATACCTTTGTGTGGAAAAGCTAATTGAACCCATACGTGTTCACGAAGTTCTGCCATGAAGATTACTTGAAAACGAAGCTGAAAAACAGAAGTGAGAGGAAGTGGCCAAGGAAACGGACATACGAAATGGTAAGCTGCATTGTAATTCGTTGTTATCTTTCTACAATGACATTGTTAAAACTCTGTAGCAAATTTAAATTTTCGTGATGTGCTCTGTCCTGGTTAAATGTTTATCAAAAAAGATGCCTAGGTTCCTTACAATATCATTACTTACTAGCGTGTAGCCCTCCATATCTACCAGTGAAAACGGAATAGATGTATTTAACCACGTCTTTGATATCAATATAGAATCGAAACTGTCGTCCAAGTACATTTCTGATATATATTCAGAGAATGACACAAAGTTCTATGAGCACTGTTTAAATTGATTTGTTGTTGGATAGTCCTGATGACTAATAGTATTCTGTTTCTGATAATGTCTGTATGCGAAAATACGGTTTCTGTTAATTGATAATAATGAAATTTGCCCACTTCTCGCTATATATACAGTAGCCCTGGCGACAGCAAGGGCTTTTCTCACCAGCTACTCTGCCCCTTCTGACTCACGCCATATGGTCCTCCTCGTGCCTTCTTCGGCGTGAGAACCTGTAGCTAGCCAGCCGCTCTTACCAAACTTTGTTAAACATGTAAAAAACAAAATTTAATAAAAATCTCTCCCACATAAGGGCTTCCAACCACGTCAGTCAACAATAAAAGCCCCGGTATCCTTCAAACCATGGTCACAACAAAGAAAACGATAACAATCCAGATTGCAGGCTGTACAGGATGGTTTATAATAACAACATTTTTCGAGTAAATCAATTAAAATTTTTGATTAATATTGATCCCACCATAAAGACTTTTATTGCAATTAACATGTACCAATGTAATGTTTCACAAAATAGAAGCATGACATAAACGTTATGAATTAATTCATGTATTTGAAACATTATGTCGTAGCTGTATGGATATTCTTAGTTTCTCAGTACTTTCCTTTCCCTTTCCCAAGGAACAATTCCTGTAGTGTTAAAGTATGTAATGAAGTTCTGTCGAATTGTGAAAGCTTTCTGTGAACTTCGTGTTACATTTGATTGTAATAATGGTCGCATTTGGTCCTCTGGCATATCCTCCATAGTGTCGTCTCCGCTTATTTCAGCTTTAGAAGTAATTAAATAGTTGTGCAACACACAACACTGGTAACACTATCTACTTTAATTTCAAATGTTGCTCAAAAAACTCGAAAACGCGAAGCAAGTATACCAAAACCGCACTCTGCCGTTTGGCGTGCTCTTGACGGTCTACAGTTGATTGTTTTGTTTTCATAATTGTCAGTGATGCTTCGTTTTGGATAAGGTCGCATCAGATTCTCACATAAAGGGAATGCCTCATCACCTACAAATACGAAAGGCATTGCCTCCTGTACTGGAGGTAGTGCTGCAGGTGACGGAAGTTGTGAAGTACGTTTCATCATTCTTTTCGCCAAAACGCTTGTATTGAAAATGCTTCCCATCACTGAACCTCCCTTGTGACCCAACGTCAATACAGTAGAGTCTCGACAGGTCGAGTCTCCAAAAATCCGAGCCTCTATTTAAAAAAAAAAAATAAATAAATAAAGGTTGCAACGACCTACTTTCTTTTTTTACTGACATGATAAATAATGAAAACATCATTGCAAAAGATAGATAGGGAGAGTACAGCTCAATTACAAAGCAGACAACAATGCAATCAGCACCGACGATTAGCTCGCTGCCCTGTTGCACGAACATCTGTTGTCAGTATGGCACGAAATACCTCGACTGCTTCCGGCGGGAGTAACTATGACTCTCTTGGGGGTTACCTCCCCCCCCTGCCTTTGTTACAGCTGGTGCAACTAATAGAAGCGAACGTGGTACCAGGCCTCCCACTGGAGCGCCTGTGCCAGCTGATGAGCCAGCCAACCAGCCAACCGGTGCGGGTCGAGCGCCGCTCCCCGCCATCTGCCCTGATTGTATGCGGTCGTTCTCCACCAAGACCGGACTTGGTGTCCATCGGCGTCGCGCCCATCCGATTGCTGCTAATGCTGAGATCAAGACTGAGAGGAAGAAGGCCAGGTGGTCCCAGGAAGAGCTCCTGCGTTTGGCCCATGCAGAAGCGACTCTTGCCACCCAGGGTTGTAGATTTTTAAACCAGGAACTTGCAAAGGCCTTCCCCGAGCGTACGCTGGAATCAATTAAATGTCAGCGTAGAGCGCAGCCCTACAAAGACATGGTGGCGAAGTTTGTCACCGAGCTCGCTGGCATGGATCGCGGCCTTCGTGGTCCTCCTAGCGAGCCTGCCGTCAGTCATTCTTTGCCACAGTCTCCACCTCGAGGGGAAGATGTTGACCTAGCCATCTGGTCATTTGTAGTAGAACTCCCCCAATCAGACCGCCGATTCCGCTCGCTTGATGATCTCGTGGCTCTGGGTCCCACCACTAGCCGTGAAACAATCCAGGCTATGTTGCTGTCTGCTCTTGATGAAGTAGGCAGCAGGGAGCCAGCTGTCCACCAAGCTGCGAGTGTGCGGACCCAACAACCCCCAGAGCGGAAGCGTGCACGCAGGAGATGGGAGTATGCGGTGGTTCAGCGTGCTTTCAGGAAGAACGGAGCACGCTGTATCAACGGACTTCTCGATGGCACACTCTTGCATCAGCCACCATCCATCCCAGGGCTGATTGAGTTTTGGACAGACCTCTTCTCTCCACCACATGTCAGGTCTCGACCTCCGCGTGGGGAGGGTCTGTCCGATGAGCTGTTGCCATTCTCGAAGAGGGTGCCCTTCCGTGACCTCTGGGCTCCCATTTCTGCAGAAGAAGCCACCGCTGCTCTCCCGCCTCGCAATTCTGCTGCAGGTCCTGACGGCCTCACGCCGACGCAACTGCGTCGCCTTCCCCGGGAGGTTCTCCTCAAGATCCTTAATTTCCTCCTCCTTTCCCGTTCCCTTCCATCCCGACTCCTTCAGGCCAGGACAACCCTGCTGCCCAAGAAGACCGCCGCAGCATCCCCTGCTGACTTTCGTCCGATCACAGTGTGCTCGGTGCTGACCAGGGCCTTTCACAAGGTTCTGGTTGGCCGCCTGATGCGCTACTGTGTGTTGGATGGTCGCCAGCGGGCTTTCATCCCTCAGGATGGGATGCTTCACAACACCTTTCTTCTGGATCTGGCGATGACCCAGGCGTGCCGAGCTGCCGGCTCGCTGTACTTGGCATCTCTGGATGTGTCAAAGGCCTTCGACTCGCTTGCCCATGGTGCCCTTGGCCCTGTGCTAAGGGCCCATGGTTTGCCGGTCGAGTTCGTTGACTACATCCAGGGATGCTATGAGGCGGGATCGACGGTTATCTGCGCGGATGGGAAGTCGTCAGATCTAGTGCGGCCTTCGAGGGGTGTTCGGCAGGGTGACCCGCTGTCTCCTATCCTCTTCAACATGTCCATTGACATTCTCCTGTCTCGTCTGCCTGCTCATATTGGTGCACGCATTCTTGGACGGCGGATAAATGCGGCTGCATTCGCCGATGACCTCCTGCTGTTCGCCGAGACCCGTGATGGATTGCAGGAACTTCTCACCATCGCCACGTCGGCCCTGGGGGATCTCGGGCTCGAGGTCAACCCACGGAAGTGTTTTTCTCTCGCCCTTGTCTCATCAGGCCGGGAGAAGAAAACCAAGGTCGACGAGACTGTCATCTTTCGTGCTGGGGGGAACAACATCCCAGCACTGGCGATGGGAGATACTTTCAAGTATCTAGGCCTGCAATTTTCCACGTGCGGACGCAGTCTTTTTCATCCCCGGCGGGAGGTCGAGAAGCAGATGAACATCATCAAGCGTGCACCACTCAAACCTCAGCAGCGGCTTTTTGCCCTTCGTTCTGTTATCCTCCCGGGTATTTTCCATGGCCTCGCCCTGGGGAGGACTCGTCTTGGGGCCCTCTCTTCCCTTGACGTCTGTGTCCGTGCCGCTATTCGATCTTGGCTGCACCTGCCAGCAGATACGCCTGTCGGTTACTTCCACGCCCCCATCTCTCATGGGGGCTTGGGGGTGCCTGCAGCCCGCTGGCTGGGCCCTCTTCTTCATAGGAGAAGATTGGCGAAGATGCAGGGACTGGGTGCGGCAGTAGACGATTCTTCCCAGGACTTAATCCAGCGAGAAATTCACCAACTGGACCACGCCCTGCAATGGCAGGGGGAAGTTATAAAGTCCAGTTACCAGTTGGGCCGGTGTTGGGCCGACCGCCTGCACTCGTCGGTCGACGGCGCTGCGCTACATGAGTCTGCCCGAACACCAGGGCAGCACTGCTGGGTCTCTAATACTCGGCAGTTCGTAACCGGCCGCGACTACATCTCATGCCTGCGTGTCCGGATTAATGTCTTACCTACTCGGGCACGGCTGCTACGTGGGAGGGAAGGTGACACCAGTTGCCGCGCTGGCTGCAATGCCACGGAGACTGCCAACCATGTCATTCAACAGTGCTGGAGAAGCGACGGGGCTCGCATTGCTCGACACGATGCCATGGCGTCCTATCTGGCGCGAGGCCTCCGCCGCAGAGGCTACAATGTTCTGCTAGAGCCTCACCTTCGTACATCTGAAGGCCTCAAAAAGCCAGACATCGTGGCGGTCCGTGACACTGCAGCATTTGTCATCGATGCGCAGGTGGTTGGCGACAACTGTGATCTTGGTAGGTGTCACCGTGAGAAAGTAGCCGTCTACGACAAGCAGGCTGTTTACGACAAGGTACGCGAGCTGTTTCCAGTGGTTAAGGAATTCACCACCACGTCGGCGACCATCAACTGGCGTGGGGTTTGGTCTCCAGCCTCTGCTAAAGCATTGCAGGAGGTTGGTGTGACGAAGGGCCACCTTTCAACATTGAGCACCAGAGTACTTCTGGGCAGCATCATGGCGGCGCGGCGTTTCGAATCTATGACTGCCCCTCGCCGCCGCACGATGCCCTGCACTGGCGTCGGTTAGCGTGGTCTCAATTCTTCGGCTGCTGCCTGGCCTTCTCAGGCATAATACCTTTCTTTGTTCATGTACTGTGTTTATTATTAAGTGTGTTTTGTAATTTATTTACCATCTGTAAACCCGCTTTGTGGGTATTCACTTATTTGTGTTATTCACTGTACGTGAATAAAGACGGCTATGATGGCCAAGTGGCGGTGGTGTGGCTGCATCCGGGCTCGGCTTTTCGAAGCGCGGTCTTGATGTAGTCGTGCTGCTACTGCGAGGTGCCTTCCTTGGGTTGTAGTTCCAGGGAGAGTGATGCGCAATACATGGGCCTAGCCCTCTTAGCATCTCCTCTCCTGCGGTCTTCTCCCCTTCACGTGGGCCCGCTGATTTTCGCAGAGTGGAAGACCGCACCAGGGGCTTGGGGGGGTTACCAGCCCCCCCTCGCATTATCCCTTTTAAGTTGGGGGCAGCACGAAAGAAAACACAAGTGGTGGCCCTTCCGCTGAAGGTGCCACCCCAGCTTCCCCAGCACCTAGCCGGCCTACCGGCCGTGCCGTAGATTTTGTAACTGTTGCAGCTGTTTACGCCTGCACTGAGTGTCACCGCAGCTTCACGACCAAGAACGGTCTCGGGGTCCATCGCCGCCGCCAACATCTAGCGGCCGCCAACGCGGAGATCGTCACGGAGAGGCATCGCGCGAGGTGGACGGAGGAAGAATTCCTGTCGCTCGCCAAGGCGGAGGCCGAACTGTTCCTCGAGAGGGACGCACAGTTCTTCTTTGTCAACCAAGAGCTGATTAGGATATTCCCCGACCGAACGCTCGAGGCAATCAAGTGCCAACGGCGGAAAGCTGCCCACAAGCAGGTTGTCTGCCAATTCATGGAGGCGCTTGAGATCGGTCGGGGGGAAGAGCCGGCGTCCCGCCGGGGAGCGGCGAGCTCGCTGCCTGACGCGGGCGATGCCGCTGTGCCGTCCGACGACGCAGCTGAGGACTTCGCGGCCAGCACCACCGGGCCGCCGCCGGAGGGGCCGACTGACGCCGCCATCTGGGAGCATCTGGCGGGGCTACCTGCTTCCGCCCAGCGTTTCTCCGCTCTAAATCGAGTCATTGGTCTGGGGCGGGGCACGCCGCCCGATGTCATCCTGGGCATGCTCCCTGATGCCCTTGTGTCGGTCGGGTTCAGAGGGGAGAGAACGAACACCAGGACGCAGCGGCCGCGCCAACCATCTAAGCGGCCGCCCGCTACGCCGCCGTTGCAGAAGCGCAAGCGGCGCCGCTGGGAATATGCGAGAACGCAGGATGCCTTCCGAAGGTCGCGTGCACGTTGCGTGCGCGGCCTTTTGGATGGCACCCTGCTCCAACCGCCACCTGCCATCCCTGGTCTGCTGGACTTCTGGGCGGACCTCTTCACTAAGAAGCCCATATCCACCGCGGGCTTCATTCGTGACCGCCTCCTCCCGCACTCGGAGCCTGTCGCTCTTGAGTGCCTATGGGGGCCGGTCACACATGAGGAGGTCGCCGCCGCCTTGCCGCCCAGGGGATCAGCAGCTGGGCCGGACGGCCTTACTCCAGCGGAGCTGCGGCGCCTGCCGCACGAAGTCCTGGTGAAAGTGATGAATCTCTTCCTTCTGGCCCGCGCCCTTCCGGAACGCCTGCTTCGCGCGCGGACGTCCCTTCTCCCGAAAACGGCTGCACCAACATCCTCCGCTGACTTTCGCCCCATTACGGTCTGCTCGGTGCTGGCGCGGACCTTTCACAAGGTTCTCGCGTCACGCCTGATGCGCGCATGTGCTGTGGACGAACGTCAGCGGGCATTCATCCCTCGGGATGGGATGCTGGAAAACACTTTCATCTTAGACACTGCTCTCACTGACGCGGTTCGCTCCTGCCGCTCTGTCTTTGTGGCGTCGATCGACGTATCTAAAGCATTCGACTCGGTAGATCATGCTGCCCTTCGGCCCGTGCTGACGGCGCCTGGCCTGCCGGATTGCATTATCGAATATGTCGAGCGGTGCTACGAGGGCAGCACGACAGTGATAGCGGACGGCGCCGGCGTGGGCGTGTCTGTGCAGCCAGCACGGGGCGTTCGCCAGGGCGATCCCCTCTCCCCCATCCTGTTCAACTTTGCGGTGGACTACGTTTTAGGCCAACTGCCCTCCCACATCGGAGCTCGGATACTTGGACGCAGAGTCAACGCTGCGGCATTTGCAGATGACGTCTTGCTGTTTGCATCGACCCCGAGGGGCTTGCAGTCCCTCATCGATGCAGCTACCGCAGCCCTCGCACACCTGGGGCTGCAGATCAACGCCCGGAAGTGTTTCACCCTCGCCTTAGTCGCGTCAGGGCGCGAGAAGAAGGTGAAGGTGGACAGCGATGTCACCTTCAAGGCAGGCAACACCACCATGCCTGCCCTGCGTGTGGGTGAAACCTTCAGGTACCTGGGGCTGCAATTCTCCACAGCGGGTCGCTGTGTCTTCAATCCACGACGCCACCTGGTGGAGCAGCTTGACGTCATTTCCCGAGCTCCGCTGAAGCCGCAACAGCGCCTCCACGCTCTCACCAACGTACTTCTCCCTGGCCTGTACCATGGGCTGGCCCTCAGCCGCACCCGGGTGGGTGCCTTGAAATCGGCTGACATCACCATCCGAGCCGCCGTCAGGAGATGGTTCCGCCTTCCGGCGGACACCCCCCTGGGATACTTCCACGCTCCTGTTGCCCAGGGGGGCCTCGGCATTCCATCTTGCCGTTGGATGGGCCCAACGCTCCGTCGGTCCCGTCTCCTGGCGCTGAAGAAGATAGGGCCAGCCAGCGACGGTGCAGGCCTGGATGAGGTGCAGCGTGAGATCGAGGTGCTGGAGCGTCACTTGACGTGGGAGGGCCACCTCCTCAAGTCAACGCAGGTTGGGGAAATGTGGGCGGCGCGCCTACACATCGCCATTGACGGTGCGGCGCTGTCTTCCTCTGCCGCCGTCAATGGCCAACATCAGTGGGTCGCCGACACCAGTCGGTTGCTATCTGGGCGTGAATACATCGACGCCCTCCGCGCCCGCATCAACGCCTTCCCCACGAAGGCATGGCGCAGTCGCGGGCGGGAGGCGGACACCAGATGCCGCGCGGGCTGCCAGGCCGTGGAGACCGCCAACCACGTACTACAGGCTTGCTTTAGGACGCACGGGTACCGGGTCAAGCGCCATGACGCGATTGTGCGTTATGTCGCCCGTGGACTCGCGCAGAGGGGCTTCAACATCTCCGTAGAGCCCCACCTCCGAATACCTGAGGGCATCCGCAAGCCTGACGTGGTGGCGGTCAAAGACGGCATCGCCCGCGTGATCGACGCCCAGATAGTCGGAGACCATCTCCGGCTCGACTGGTGTCACTCCCAGAAGGCGTCCTACTATGACACGCCGTCCATCCGGCGTGCCATCTCCAACCTGCACCGTGACGTTGAGGAGGTGACTGTGTCCACCGCGACGTTGAACTGGAGGGGCGTATGGTCTCCAGCGTCGGCGAGGGATCTCGCCGCCTTAGGCTTCCGACCCCGAGAACTGGCGGTACTGAGCACCCGTGTACTGCAGAGCTGCTGCAAGAGTTACAAAATCTACGAGCGTATGACGGCTCCTAGGCTGATGCAACATGTCCGCGTCGGCTAGGCTGCTGGATATTCTCTTCGCCTTGACTCCTGGGGCCTATCCACAGGAGGAATCAACCGTCTTTATTCTTGTTTCTTTTATCTTTCAATTTGTGTTTCTTCTTCATATATATGTACATTAGTTTTAAATTTTGGTGTCGCCCTGTAAGTCCCCACCCCGGTGGTGGACATTGGCGAATAACATCTACCTTAAACTTTGTATTATATATGTGTTATTCATGTAAATGAATAAAGACGGCTAGAAATGGCCAAGTGGCGGCGGCGTGGCTGCATCCGGACTCGACTTTCCGAAGTGCGGTCTTGATGGAGTCGTGCTGCTGCTACGAGGTACCTTCCTTGGGTTGTAGCTACAGGGAGAGTGATGCGTAATACATGGGTGTAGCCCTCTTAGCCTCTCCTCTCCTGCGGTCTTCTCCCCTTCACGTGGGCCCGCTGATTTTCGCAGAGTAGAAGACCGCACCAGGGGCTTGGGGGGGTTACCAGCTCCCCCTCGCATTATCCCTTTCAAGTTGGGGGCAGCATCAAAGTGAACACAAGTGGTGGCCCTTCCGCTGAACGTGCCACCCCAGCTTCCCCAGCACCTATCCGGCCAACCGGCCGTGACGAAGATCCGATAGCTTGTGTAGTCTCTTTTGCCTGCAGTGAGTGCCACCGCACATTTACCACCAAGAACGGTCTCGGGGTCCACCGGCGCCGCCAACACCTAGCGGCCGCCAACGCGGAGATCATCATCACGGAGAGGCATCGCGCGAGGTGGACCGAAGAAGTAGTCCTATCGCTCGCCAAAGCAGAGGCGGAACTGTTCCTTGAGAGGGACGCACGGTTCTTCTTTGTCAACCAAGAACTGACTAGGATGTTCCCCGACCGAACGCTCGAAGCAATCAAGTGCCAACGGCGGAAGGCTGCTCATAAGCAGCTGGTCCGCAACTTTATGGAGGCACTTGAGATCGGTCGGGGGGAAGAGCCGGCGTCCCGCCGGGGAGCGGAGAGGCCGCTGCCCGACGCGGGCGATGACGCTGCGCCGTCTACCGACGCTGCTGAGGACTTCGCGGCCGACACCACCGGGCCGCCATCGGAGAGGTCGACTGACGCCGCCATCTGGGAGCATCTGGCGGAGCTCCCTGCTTCCGCCCAGCGTTTCTCTGCTCTAGACCGAGTCATTGGTCTGGGGCGGGGCACGCCGCCTGATGTCATCCTGGGCATGCTCCCGGATGCCCTTGCGTCGGTCGGGTCCAGAGGGGAGAGAACGAACACCAGGACGCAGCGGCCGCGCTAACCATCTAAGCGGCCGCCTGCCACTCCGCCGCTGCAGAAACGCAAGCGGCGCCGCTGGGAGTACGCGCGGACGCAGGATGCTTTTCGCAGGTCGCGTGCACGTTGTGTGCGTGGTCTGCTGGATGGCACCTTGCTGCAGCCGCCACATGACATCCCCGGTCTGCTGGACTTCTGGGCGGACCTCTTCACAAAGAAGCCCATCTCCACCGCGGGCTTCATCCGTGACCACCTCCTCCCGCACTCGGAGCCTGTCGCTCTTGAGTGCCTTTGGGGGCCGGTCACATACGAGGAGGTCCCTGCTGCCTTGCCGCCCAGGGGATCGGCAGCCGGGCCGGACGGCCTTACTCCAGCGGAGCTGCGGCGCCTGCCGCACGAAGTCCTGGTGAAAATCATGAACCTCTTCCTCCTGGCCCGCACCCTTCCTGAGCGTCTACTTCGCGCGCGGACGTCCCTTCTCCCCAAAACGGCTGCATCAACATCCCCCGCTGACTTTCGCCCCATTACCGTCTGCTCGGTCCTGGCGCGGGCCTTTCACAAGGTTCTTGCGTCACGCCTGCTGCGTGCGTGTGCTGTGGACGAACGTCAGCGGGCATTCATCCCTCGGGATGGGATGTTGGAAAACACCATCTTAGACACTGCTCTCACTGACGCGGTCCGCTCCTGTCGCTCTGTTTTTGTGGCGTCGATCGACGTCTCTAAAGCATTTGATTCGGTGGATCATGCTGCCCTCCGCCCTGTGCTGAGGGCGCATGGCCTGCCGGATTGATTTATCGAGTACGTCGAGAGGTGCTACGAGGGCAGCGCGACGATGATAGCGGGCGGCGCCGGCGTGGGAGTGTCTGTGCAGTCGTCAAGGGGCGTACGTCAGGGCGATCCCCTCTCCCCCCTCCTCTTCAATTTTGCGGTGGACTATGTCTTGAGTCAACTTCCCTCCCACATAGGAGCTCGGATCCTTGGTCGCAGAAGCAACGCTGCGGCTTTTGCAGATGACGTCCTGCTGTTCGCGTCGACCCTGAGGGGCTTGCAGTCCCTCATCGACGCAGCCGTCGCAGCCCTCGCACACCTGGGGCTGCAGATCAACGCCCGGAAGTGTTTCACCCTCGCCTTGGTCGCGTCTGGACGTGACAAGAAGGTGAAGGTAGACGCAGACGTTACCTTCAAGGCAGGCAACATCACCGTGCCTGCCCTGCGTGTGGGTGAAACCTTCTGGTACCTGGGGCTGCAATTCTTCACCGCCGGTCGCTGCGTCTTCAATCCCCGACGTCACCTGGGGGAGCAGCTAGACGTCATCTCCCGAGCTCCGCTTAAGCCGCAACAGCGCTTCTACGCTCTCACCAACGTACTTCTCCCTGGCCTGTACCACGGGCTGGCCCTCAGCCGCGCCCGGGTGGGTGCCTTGAAATCGGCCGACATCACCATCCGAGCCGCCGTCAGGAGATGGTTCCGCCTTCAGGCGGACACCCCCCTGGGATACTTCCACGCTCCTGTTGCCCAGGGGGGCCTCGGCATTCCATCATGCCGTTGGATGGGCCCAACGCTCCGTCGGTCCCGTCTCCTGGCGCTGAAGAAGATAGGGCCAGCCTGCGACGGTGCAGGCCTGGATGAGGTGCAGCGTGAGATCGAGGTGCTGGAGCGTCACTTGACGTGGGAGGGCCACCTCCTCAAGTCGTCAACGCAGGTTGGGGAAATGTGGGCGGCGCGCCTACACATCGCCATTGACGGTGCGGCGCTGTCATCCTCTGCCGCCGTCAATGGTCAACATCAGTGGGTCGCCGACACCAGTCGCCTGCTATCTGGGCGTGAATACATCGACGCCCTCCGCGCCCGCATTAACGCCTTCCCCACGAAGGCACGGCGCAGTCGCGGGCGGGAGGCGGACACCAGATGCCGCGCGGGGTGCCAGGCCGTGGACACCGCCAACCACGTACTACAGGCTTGCTTCAGGACGCACGGGTCTCGAGTTGAACGACATGACGCGATCGTGCGCTATGTCGCTCGTGGACTCGTGCAGCGGGGCTTCAACGTCTCTGTGGAGCCCCACCTCCGAATACCTGAGGGAATCCGCAGGCCTGACGTGGTGGCGGTTGAAGACGGCATCGCCCGCGTGATCGACGCCCAGGTAGTCGAAGATCATCTCCGGCTCGACTGGTGTCACTCACAGAAGGCGGCCTACTACGACACGCCGTCCATCAGGCGTGCCATCTCCAACCTGCACCGAGACGTCGAGGAGGTGACTGTGTCCACCGCAACATTGAACTGGAGGGGTGTTTGGTCTCCAGCGTCGGCGAAGGACCTTTCTACACTTGGTTTTCGACCCCGAGAACTGGCGGTACTTAGCACTTGGGTACTGCAGAGCTGCTGCACGAGCTATCGGATCTTCGAGCACATGACGGCGCCACGCCCGATGGAACGAGCCGGCGTCGGATAGGCTGCTGGTTATCTCTTCGCCTTGACTCCTGGGGCCTATCCACAGGAGGAATACTCCGTCTTTGTTCTTGTTTTCTTTTGTCTTTCCATTTGTGTTTTCTTCCTCATATATATTAACATTAGTTCTTATTTGGTGTCGCCCTGTAAGTCCCCACCCCGGTGGTGGACATTGGCGAATTACATCTACCTTCGACTATGTAATATATATATGTGTTATTCATGTAAAATGAATAAAGACGACTAGAAATACAGTGTTGTGTGTCGTTTTGTTTGTTGACTGTGTGTTCTGTTGTGCACCTTACAAAGGTGAGTGCTGTAACAAAAAGAGGAAATTTGTGCCTTTGCATCTAAAATTAGAAGCACTAAGACGACTTGACAAAGGAGAAACAATAAAAAAACTTGCTCTCGAATATGGTGTCGGTGAAGTTACTGTTGGTGACTGGCGAAGAAACCAAGAAACCGACTTAAATTTGAACAGTTTTCTTCACAGAAATGCTCACACGAATATCTCAGTCGAAGTAGTATACATTAGTCAGACTTCGTAAAAACAAGTGAGGCATTGTTCATGTGGTTTACCCAACAGAGACAGAAGGGTGCTCCGATTTCTGGCCCAGTCTTGCAAGGAAAAGCTTTGTTTTTCAGCAACCAGCTGCAGGAAGGAGATGACAATTTCGCCGCTAGTGTGGGCTGGCTCGACAAGTGGAAGAAGAGGTATGGAGTGCGTCCAGTAGACGTATGTGGAGAAAAACTCTCTGGTGACGCCCAGGCCGTTTCAGAATTTATCGTCGAGCTTTAAAAAAGTCATAACTGACGAAAATTTGTCTAATGAACAAATATATAACTGTGACGAAACTGGGCTAAATTTTAAAATGTTACCAGCGAGAACACTTCTTGTGAAGGAAAAAGTGCTCCTGGGCACAAAAAAAGCAAAGAGCGGCTCACAGTTATGGCAGCTTCAAATGCAACTGTAAACCACAAACTAAAACTAGTTGTGATTGGGAAGTCTGCCAAGCCAAGAGCATTCAAGAATGTATCCATCTCAGCTCTTCCGGTTGTCTATAGACATCAGAATAATGCCTGGATGAATCAGGAAATCTTCAAGAACTGGTTTTTTAACTCATCTGTACCTGACTGTTAGAATTTTTTAAAAGAAAGGGGACTGCCATTCAAAGCAATTTTGCTCATGGATAATGCGTCCTCACATCCAAGTGCAGTAGGAAGGTATCCGCGCCTTGTTTTTCTCACCAAACGTTACCTGCCTCATTCAACCCATGGATCAGGGCGTTCTGGAATGTCTAAAAAAAAGTATCGATGGCGATTGCTACAGTCAATCCTGCATTACGAAGACAACGAAAGCTTTGTAGGAGATTTGAAGAAAGTGACTTTGAAGGACGCCGTGTACTGGATTAGTGAATCTTGGAGCGAAATAAAGTCAGACACAATTTCTAAGTCATGGAGGAAAATTCTACAGGAAGTATGCCAGACACAGAAACTGGAGATTTATCAGATGAGGACGATTAACCAATGTGTAATTTAATCAGAAGATTGCCAGGGTGGGAAGAGGCAGAAGAGGTGGAAGTAGGCGAGTGGTTAAATTCGGACGAACAGTCAAGTGACAGACTCTTCTATAATTGACACGGTTGACATTCCATCGCAGTGTGAGGATGACGTAGCAGAGGCTGCACCGATGATGAGTCACACCGATGGCTACGATGACCTCGAGGCCGCCCGCCATATGCTACGTGCAACAAGTGACCTACTGCTCCTGAGACCTTGGCGTGACATCGTTGTATGAATAAAAACGAGAACATTCTCCAGAGTTGATACTCAGAGCAAAAGAACAGTCTGAAAGAAAGTTTTCAGTTTCGTATGAATAAAAACTAGGAAGCATAATCTCTGACCCTGGAGTACTTTCTCTCTACCTCCCCTCCTTACTGAGTAAGTTCTCAGCAAAGAGATTAAAATCCATCTTTGATTCTCAGTTTGTTTCGTTTGCGTTTGTTTTGTGATACCGAAAGTTTTTCTCAAGTTATTTCTGTGCCTAAATGGAAGACTCAGAATTAGCCTTTGTCAACATGATTAAAGATTACCCCGCAATCATCAGTAAATCGCAAACTCCGGCCGCAAGAAGAGAGAAGGCGGATTGTATTTAAGAAATACAACACCGTTATATGGTTAGTTCCGGGAAAGAAATTACGGAGAAGCAGGTAATGAAGAAACTGCACAACATGAAATCCCGTATCAAGGCCAAAACGGATGTTAATAAGACGGGACACATTAAGATTTCCCTGAAAAATGGGAGCAGACATTATTAAAATTTTTGGACGGAGATGAGTGCAACCCAACTATCCACAGAGTTCCTGGTGAGTCCCATACTTTTCGATTTTTTTTATTACGTGCTTAATGCTTTGAAATTGTGATTAAGAAAAATAACGTATTTTCAACATGAGAAAATGAAACAATTTTTGGTAAGTTTCGTCTACTATATCACCACTTTTCAGTAAAAGTATCACAGTTTATTATTCATGAAATTGGACGAACCCCTCCCACATTTCTGCGTAAACCTGCTTGGTATATTTATTAACTAGAAACTAAATATTGACTCACTACTATTACTTTTTTTATTTTTATTAGGCGCTTGTGCAGTATGTGGTGGTTCCACCTCTGTCATCACTTCACCACAGAATTCGGAGGTAGCTGACACAGACTGCACATTGTATGAACAAGAATCATTTTGCAGCCACTACTAATTGTTGCAGCCGACCATATGGATCTCATGGGCCCCAAAGTCGTCATACCTTCTCAATCGCCTGCTTCGGGGCATGAGAGGGTGCCTAAACGTCGGAGATTAAGCATGGAAACAGATGAGACAATTTGTCTACTTCAGAGCTGCAAATGCTGGTGCTATTGTACCAATTGGACATATTGAAACGAAAGCAGCAGAATTGATGCGTGATGAAGATAAACAATAAAACAAATTGTGTAGTGTCTTATTTATGTACCGAATTTTATTAATAAAAACATCTTTTTTAAGTGAATATTCATTTACATTCCTCATTTACCAAATTCCATATCCTCTTACAAAAATTATTCAGTACAAATTTCTTTTCAATGAAACAATAAAGAGTAATATAATCCAATTTGAATCGTTAAAAAATTGTATGCACTTATATTGTTGTGTCTGGCCAGTATCTTCAGCACATCATTTAAACAATTTCTGGTAAAGTAAAGCAAAAAGAGTAACTTGTTTTACTGTAGCATCTGGCAAATACCTTCAGCACTAATTTTTGGTACAGTAAAGCAAAAACAGTAACTTGTTTCTATTTTAAATACTGCAGGTTAGACATTTGTGCACTTATTCACTGTAGCACATGGCAAATACCTTCATAACATCGTTGGAACATTTTTGGTAAAGTAAAATAAAAACTTGTGCCATCAATCTGCTGAAGTTACAGAACAGAAATTACATTAAGGTTCCAGCACTTCATGTTAACCTGTTGTGTCCAAAGCTATTTACAGTAGTATCTGAAAATTCTGTTCCAGTTTGAATAGTTACATGTTAAACAATTTTTGTTGAAAATAAAATCGATAATAGAGAATGAAGAAAAACACTAAACAGCATTTTATTATGTAACATCAGAGAACTCCGCCATTGCCGGTCCCAAGCCCGGATGAGAAAGGAGGAGGGTTAGAGGATGGGCCAACCCCCCATCCTCTGTAAAAAAAAGATTCTGGTTAAAGAAAAAGACAAAAGGAAAAACTGGACGGATCAAAATGGTGACGAAACTGGATACGTAAATGGATTTTCTGGATTTAGAATTGGAACATGGAATGTAAGGTCAATCATGACGGGGGGAATGAAACAACTTGGAGGAGAACTGAGTAAATATCAATGCATAGTGGCAGCAATTCAAGAAACAAGACTTCCTCAGGGTGTTATGAAGATTGGAGATACTCACATGCTCTTTAACAGCAATGAGCTAAGCCCAGCCTGGACTTCTGGAGTTGGTTTTGCTGTACACAATAAAATGATATCGGCTGTCAACAAATGGTCTCCTGTAAACGACCGAATCTGTTGGATGATTTTACACGCTAAACCATATAAGATCTGCCTAGTCAACTGTCATGCCCCATCAGAGGATGCCGATGAAGAAACAAAGAATAACTTCTATCTAGAACTAGAGAATGTAGTAGACAAACTCCCAAGACACTCAATTCAGTTGATAATGGGAGACTTCAATGCCCAAGTGGGAAGAGAAGTGCAGTATCGTCCAACGATAGGGCCTGATAGTATCCATGAAACAAGCAACGAGAATGGTATCAAATTAATTAACCTTGCCGATACAAGGAGAATGATCGTTAGAAGCACATACTTCCCCCGCAAAGCAGTGCATAAAGTAACCTGGATATCCCCAGATGGAAGTACGATGAACCAGATCGATCACGTTCTTGTTGACCGAAGACATCATTGTAGTGTCGAGCATGTAAGATCCTTTCGCGGGGCAGATATGAATTCAGACCATTTCTTAGTGGTAGTCAAACTACGTCTGAAACTTTCAACCATGTGGAGAAGAAATTCTGAAATGATGGTCCGCTTCGACAAGAATAAGTTGAAAGATGTAGAAGTGAGACAGCGCTATCAAGAAAAAATTGCAGAACATCTCACAATAACAGAGAACCCTACCAGTGTGGAGAACGCATGGATGCTGCTGAGGAATGCAGTGTTAGAAAGTGCAAATGAAGAACTAGTTTGCGATGCAAAACGAAGAAGTAAACCTTGGTTCGATGAACAATGTCGAGAATCTGTTGAGATTAGATCAGCGAAGAGGATAAAATGGCTACAGCAACTCTCGGAAGAAGCAAGGGTAGCTTACTACGAAGCGAGGCGTAACACGGACCAACTCATGAGAAAGAAGAAACGGGACCACCACAAAAGTCTGTTGATTGCAGTCGAAGAAGCAAAGTCGTCACGCTCGTTTTTCCAGGCCTCAAGATTCGCCAGAGGCGCATACAGACAACGTACATTGGTCCTAACGAATGAGACGGGTGAAGTTGTACCGCCAGAAGAGCAAGCAACCCTATTTAAAAAACATTTTGAAAACCTATTGAATCCCGACAACCCACCAGTAGGGACAACACAGACGGATGCCCGTTCTGACAGAGTTGAAGTCCCTGAACCATCTGAGGAAGAAATCAGTGTTGCCCTAAAAGCACTCAAGAACAACAAGGCTCCAGGAGGTAGTGGTATCACAGCTGAGATGCTTCGCTTGGGAGGGGAAACACTGGTGGGTGCTTTGAAACGATTAATTTCTACCATCTGGGAAGCAGAAGTTATTCCTGAGGAATGGAAGGGAGCAATCATATGTCCCATATTCAAGAAGGGAGATGCTACTCATGTATCCAACTACCGAGGGATTTCGTTACTTGAAATTGGCTACAAAGTTTTTACAACACTGCTACTAAACCGCATGAAACCACTGGCTGAAGGAATTGTAGGGACCTATCAATGTGGGTTCGTTGCTGGACGATCGACAATTGATCACATATTTACCCTGAGGCAGTTGATAGAAAAATTCTACGAATTCAATAAGGATCTACACCTCATCTTCATCGATTTTCGACAAGCTTATGACAGCATTGACCGCGCCACGTTATGGGAAACGTTAGAGGAACTTGGCATCCCATCAAAATACATCCGCTTAATTGCTGCTTGCTACTCTCAGTCTACGGCCCAAGTGCGGTTTGGTAATCAACTATCACCATCATTCAGTATACAAAATGGATTGAGACAAGGAGATCCATTGGCGCCAATATTATTCAATTTGGCCCTGGAAAAAGTAAGCCGTGACACTTGTCGAACCAGAGAGATGGAGATGGTGGGAGCAGACACAATCTTGGCATTTGCTGATGATGTTGTGATCCTTGGCGACACTCTAGAGCAAGTACGCAGGGATACTTCCCGATTCCTCCACAATGCAGAGAAAATTGGGCTGGTGGTGAACGAGGAAAAAACTAAATATCTTGTTGTATCACGCCGCCGAGATCTCCCTCCTTCCATTGATGTCGACAGGCATACCTTCGAACGAGTTGAAGAGTTCAAGTACCTGGGCTCCATACTAACAAATAGAAGTGAAGTAACGAAAGAAGTACAGCAACGTATAACAAATGCTAATCGCATGTTCTTTAGCCTGAACAATCTTTTCAGATCTCGGCTGATATCGCAGAAGAACAAGATCCACCTATACACGACACTGGTGAGACCAGTACTTTTATACGGCTGTGAAACTTGGGCAACATCAGCAACAGCAGAAGAAGCAATATGTGCATTTGAAAGGAAGATACTTCGGAAGATATATGGACCCATCTACAATGCCATGGAAGGTAAATGGGAACGAAGAAAGAAAGAAGATTTATACCAGCGGTATGGAAAGCCACACATTGGACGAATATTGGCGCAGAAGAGACTCCAATGGTTTGGCCACATCCTACGGGCAGACGGATCCCTTCCAAACAGAGTCCTCCACTCTCAACCCACAGGAAAACGCCCTAGAGGACGCCCAAGAACTCGATGGAAGGATAGGATAACAACGATCCTGAAAGAAGTGGAACCAGCAGCCGTGGAGGAGGACGCCAACGACCGGATGAGATGGACTGCCATCTGCAACAGCTCCCTCCTCTCGTGTAATTGACAGACACTGCGTGTGTGTTTTTTTTGTTTTTTTTTTTTTGTTTCTGTAATGTATCCCTCTTGCCTTTTAAACCTTTGATTGAATGCCCTGTTTATTTTTTTCGTTTTTCTTTAAGCTGTAATGTACATATGTAACTTTTACTACTGTATAGAGTACTTTTGTAAGTCTTTTTGTCTTTACTTTTCCTTTTGTTCCTCTTGCTGTAGGCCTTAAAGGCCCGATAAGGCAATAAATGATGATGATGATGATGAACATCAGAGAACTGTGCTTTATTTTCATGAGGGAATAATTATTGTAATTACAAAAAATATACAAATTGGGTTTAATTATTCAATGTTTGGACAGACTCTCATACATTACAGTTGTATTATATTTACAATTTCCCGTCTTCTATTTGTTCCACGTACACGTACATTTGCTGCTTCCTCTTCTTCCAGTACTGGAAGATTATCACTAGGTGCCTCAAAATCCTCATCCCCTACATGTTTTGCTACGTTGTGCAGAACAAAACAGGCTATTTTTGTTTGGGCAAGCCTTATTTTATTTTGCAGAATTAGGAAATGCCTTTTTCACCTGTCCAAAGCACCGTTCGATTATCACCCTTTCCTTAGGAGTGAAGTCTGTTGTATGCCCTCTCATCAGGCGTTTCGGGATTTTGAAATGGTGTCATTAACCACGGTGCAATGCCATATCCTTCGTCTCCTAAAATTAGGGCGTTGCACTGGTTCTCACGCAATATACGATACACATCGGAGTTTCTCCATATCCTAGCGTCATGTACAGACCCTGGCTATGAAGCATCAATACTTGTAAACATTTCAGTGTTGTCACACGTCGCCTGCACGTTTATAGATGGAAAGCCCTTCCGATTAACTTATTCGTCTCCATGTCAAGAAGGTTTCATTATAGGTATGTGAGTGCAGTCTGGGGCCCCTACCGCACATGGAAACTTGTGTCTCGATTGCCATTTAACTTTTGCTGTTTCTAGTTCGTTAATATTTCTCGGAAATCTAATCCACAACGGTGCTTTCCTGTTTACCTGTTGCAGAACATACGAAAATGTTAGTGATACTGTAGTCTGGTGTACTCCCAAATCTTCTCCTACACCTATCTGAAAGCCTGGATCTGCTAAATAGCGCAAAAATATTTTCATTTTGCATTCATTGGAAAGGGCGCCTCCTCTTTCGTGATTTTCCGGAAGAAAGTGATTCGCCAGCCAATTAATGTTTTGACTGTTAAATCTATACAAACTTGTACATTTCCTTTCTTCTGTGTTCCTGCGTACCACCTATATCTTTTTTTTCCCTTTCAAGAAACAAATTCCGCTTAATCACAACACAACTCACTCAGCTCTAAGTATACTACAGAGCTCACTCACAAAAACAGAGAATGTTCTCCGCTTGTGAGAAACTTCTTTGGCTTTAAGGTCGATTCACACGTAACGGAACGTTTCCGTCACGTCAAAACATTCTTCCCTGTGTTTCTAGCAGTTTTATAAATTACTAGATACGGCTTACAAAGTTTCTTCAGCTTTGTGTAGGCTGTAATTGAACATTTTGTAGAGAGTGTTTACTCATGAAAATTTTTGAACAAAAGTGTGTTTTTATAGAAACCTGGATGATTTCCAAGAAATGGTGTCTATTGCCTATGTGCTGATTAACAGCATAGCAAATGAAAAGTACCTCATATTATTGGGAAGCTGTTGTAAAAATAAATGAAAGCAAACCGTGTTTGTGTCCCCGTTAAAAGTTAGGGAAGTCCCTAATTATTTTTTGAAAAAGCGTTAGACTACTCCATGCACTCCATTAACAGCTGTATATGTTGTCTTATTTCAGGCCCTGAATGCAAGCGACGATGGGTGTCACTGAGAGACCAATTTAGAAAATGTGTTACTAAAAAAACAAAGAGTGGACAAGCTGCCATACACAAAAAGCCATGGAAGTATGAGGAGATTATGGCTTTCCTGCGCCCATACATGCTGGAGCGGGAAACAGTTTCTAACATAACCGTTGATATTTGTTCAGAGGATGAATCAAACAGTGAGGTGTCATCACCTATTCCGGACATTGAAAATAACAGTGATTTGAGGTCAGAGACAAGCAGGCCTGTCATGCAAAAGCGTAGTCAAAGTGGCAATAAGAGGAGAACCACAGACTCTGCATCTGCTTCTTTGATAAATTATATTCTAGCGACACAGATAAAGGAAGATCACATTGACAGATTTCTTTCAGGGATATGTGCCAGTATAAAAAGATTGTCCCCATTGCGGCAAATACAAGTTAAAGACGAAATTTACAGAATAGTGTCTGATCTAGAAAGGGATCAAGTGTGTGAAATTATTAATAGTGATACATCGTTAACAAACAGTGCTGTTTGTTACACAGTTTGGAAGCACTTCTGTGTATAAGTTGATTAAATAAAAAGTCTCTTCACAGTGTAGTTCTGTCAACAACCAAATAATGTAAACAATCACCTGTTACACCCAAAGTATTTTTTGTTGTGTTTGTGACTTATTTATGCTGATGACTAGAATTTTAGAGAACCAAGCAGCCAAGTCAGAGGTGGCTTAACATGAAATTAATAAGAAATTTTCTTTCACGGTTTTGGTTAGGCTAGGCTTTCTTATTTTTTGATTGTGTGTGTGTGTGTGTGTGTGTGTGTGTGTGTGTGTGTGTGTGTGTGTGTGTGTGTGTCCTAGTATTACTAGGCCCGTGTTGCTGGAAAATCAAGTTGCTGATAACGCGCTGGTCGCAGCTGCACCGGAAGTTGTTGTTAGGAGAACAGGAAGTGCCGATAAGCGCTAGCGCGCTGTGCCTGGCACAAAGTTCGGTATTACAGTTGACTGTGAGACAGTGCAGAAGGTTGCTTTTAAAGAGTGGCTCCTTTCTGAGTTTTGTGTAGAGGAGTATTGTGTATCTGAGGAGTGCTATCACTTAAGAGAGGGTAAGCACATTCATGTTTATATGAAACGTAAAGAAGCAGTCTATGCTAACTACGTTCGTGCTCGTTATTTGAGGAAGTATGGAGGCTGTGGTACATTTGATATCCAGTTTCCGAGAAACGAGCGTGCATGGTTACATTATATAACTAAGGAAGATGGCTATGCATTAACGAACATAAATCAGTCTAGATTGAGTTTCTATTATCAGTTGCACCGCTACGCAGAAGTTACATCTGTGATTGATTATTGTGATGCCTTTGTTTGTCAGAGTTACCGCAGAGTGAACTACATAGAGAAGTTTTTGGCTTCTTTTAAGACGAAGTCAAAGCCACAGAAGTCTTTTACTCTGTTTGAATATCCGTATTCTGGTTGGGATAAGGAAGTCGTTGACTGGTACAACAATGCGATACAATCCAAGAAGGTAAGGAAAGATCAATTATATCTTTGGGGTGATACAAATATTGGTAAGAGTACTTTGATAGATAAAATTGTAAAAAAATACCATGTGTTCTTACCTTTCCCAGATAATTTTGGCTTTGGTGGTTACATACAGGGTTTTCATCAAGTAATTCTCTTTGAAGAATTTGAGTGGTCTAAGTGGAGGCATTATAATTTTATTTTGAAGAGATTAATGGAAGGTAGACGTGTGTCAGTGAATGTTAAAGGCTCACCGCCTAAAGAAATTGTTCATAGAGGTTTAGTTATCTTTGTCAGTAATGAATTGCAAGTGACAGATGAGGCCTTTTTGTCTCGTGTTAATATTGTGAGAGCTGATACTCACATTTGTCATTGCAAGGTATCGTCTACGGTCAATGTGGAACCTCCGCCTACGCCCGAGGAGTCGATTGAACAGGAGATCACTGAACTTTGCGAAGAGGAGGAAGATGCGCAGGATGAAGCGTCGCCTTCTTCCGAAGTATATTAAAGCACGTCGAGCTAAGAGATTGAATAAAAAAGCTCGTCGTCTTCAGCCATTATGGAGAATGCCAATTGCACCAATGTGTCGTGCTAAACTGTCTTTTTGGCACACTGTAAATATGAGTTTTAGATATGGTGGTGCAGACTTTGATCAAAATTTTAAGAAATTGAATTTGGTGCCCTTAAAACATAAAGAATGGTTTCATACCTTTAGATGTAATTATGATAGGGTAATTCCGTCTAAAGCTATAATAAAATTCTATGGTTTCAATGTTCATGAAATGTTATTTCCAGATTTTACAAATAAAGAAGTGGAAACTAAGGACAATAGTTCAATGCAACGGAGATTAAATGCATGTTTGGACAGTCTTTCTAAATGTAAATTAACTGGTGCTGTTCAGCCAAGTGAGATGTTGGTTGTTTCAAAGCCTGCTCAGAATGCTTATGTTAGTATTCGTCATTTAAAGTATGGTGAAGAGTTGGGCAGTTTAGCTAAGTATGATTCAGGAAATGTTAAATATCGTAAAATAAATAAGAGGACTACATTTAAGTTTTATCATTATTTTAAGCCTAGTACATCTTGTCCAATAGATACTGTGTTGAAAGAGGATAATGCTGTGTCTACTTTAGAAACAGAATGTAAAGTTCCAGATCATTGTAGATTGTATTCTAATTCATTTGGTGATTATTGTATGGGTGTTTTAGAGAGTGGTTTTGAGCCGCAGAAGGGTTCAGAAAATGTATTACGAAAATCTGTTTCTGTATTGTGTAAAGTTGATTATTATGTAACTTTTTGTTTAAAAAATACTTCAGCATCTTGTTTGTAATTTCAGAAATAAATGACTGCAAGAGATTTCTTTGAGTCTAATTGGGGAAGAATTGTTGATTTTTCGCCTGTTGTACGTGACGCCCTCCTTAATCCCAACGCACCAAACGTCGGAGAAGATTATATATTTGAGACAGCATTATTGTTTTATGGAAATAGAACAAGTGAAGGTGCTGCTTTACTGGTCTTGGATAGCTTGTGGCAATTTCAATTTAATCGAGGAGAGTTGTTGGATTTGTTTTCAGAGGTATATAGATTTCTAGTTCAGCTACGTAATAACGAACGTTGTCAGTATAGATATTGGCATTTAAGAAAGGCTAAGTGGTTGCCGTTGTGGTACGTTTACGAATGAGGCATTTTGAAGTGAAAGTGGATTTGAAGACATTAGTAAAGCAAGACAGTTTTATGACATTTTGTGATGGTTATATTGTGAGTGCTCGTTGGTTGTATGGTAGACATAAGTTAAGAAGACCTGTTAAGAGAATATATAAAGCACCAATATATGTTGAGTTCAAAATATTTTTTGACTAAGAAGATGAGTAATTTAAATGATTTAATTGAAAGTGTAGAAATTCGTAATATGGTTAGGGATAATTTACCTGTTGAAAATGCAGTACCTAGTCCTTATATGGCTGATGTCTTATCAGGAAGATTTAATGATAATTTTGAACCTCATGATGTTTGTCGTTGTGGTAATATTTGTTGTTGTTTGGGTATTCCGTGTGGTCAGCAAAATCAGCCAATTAGCGATAGTGAGGCAGAATTAAGTCAATATGCTCAGAGGTTAAGTGATGTTGGTAGCCCTTGGCGTGTTTATGGACGTGAGTCGCGTCTTGGTCAGCCTATAGGTGGCATTGATGAATGCGGCTGGCTTAAAGATGGCATCACCATGCCTAATAAAGAAAACCATTCTTATCTATCCCACCCCCCTTTTTTTTAAATACTAATTCAGCTACTGAAGCATCTTTCTCTTCTTTGGGTTGCAGGGGTTATGACCCCTGGGGAGGTGGGTGGGTGTTATACTGTAAGTCCTTGCACTGGTCTTATGCCGCCGTGTAAGGCGGGTGACCTTGAGTGGGACTTGGCCGCTGGACGAGGCAGCCGGGCAACACGGGCACTAGTATTACTAGGCCCGTGTTGCTGGAAAATCAAGATTGCGCAACACTGATAAGGCGCGCTGGCGCTGTGCGCGCATGTGGGGGCGGGAAGTTCTGACGTCATGTCTTTGATAACTGTGTCCTGAGGCAGCTGCAGGCTCATTCGACTCGAGGCAGCCGCACGCTACGCATCACCATGCCGTACCGCCGTAGAAGATACATGAGGAGGAGCAGACTTCCAGTGTACAAGACAGTGGATACATTTTCAATTACACACACACACACACACCTGACAAGTCAGAGGTGACTTAACATGAAATTAATAAGAAATTTTCTTTCAGGGCGTCTAAAAATTTTTGTGAGAGAACTACAATACTGTGTGGTAGAAGTCATAAAATTCTGGATTTTTACAAGAAATAGAAATATTATTTTATCCATAGTAAAGATGATTGGGGTCACCTATGACCCCAGAGTGAGTCCTAGGGTTAACCGATTCAGCCGGTGCTGAAAAAGGACAGATCAATGATCAAGCGCCCTCTGTTGGGCCGGTCGCCAGGATGTTATTTAGGCGCGCACCGATCTTAAGAACTTTACTAGAGGGCTTTACATACAACGTGATACAACTTTTAAACAACATATTACCAGTCAAAATAAAATTATATAGTCTGGTTATACATTCAATGAATAGGTAGGGCATAATCAGTTACAGGATTAGTGCGATTAATGTATGGAAGTAAGGCAAATGCCTACTGTTCACGACATAAATCATCAAGTAAGGCTAGGTATAAATACGCAGGGCATTATCTGGTTATCGTAGTACATTATCAAACAAAGCAAAGTAGGCGTTGGGCACAAAATCGCTTTGGCCATTGAGCACCCGAGTGGGCTCATGCTTTTTCGCTTTGTAAATCTCCAACAAGTGAAGAGCGCGATCCTTTTAAGGAATGACATGATGTTGTAAGCCTTTATTCAGTAGATTATTTTCGTGTGTGTTTCTGCCTGGGAGAAGAAAACAATTATTTAAATGGCCATTACAATATTGTATGAAGTAAATGTCAATGTGTTAGCTGTTACTTTTGATGCACTTTCCACCAATATTACAATGGCAAAGGAGTTAGTGGCAAATATTGCTGTTGAAGATATGAAACCCTATTTTTCTCATCCTGTTACAGGTAACATTGTATATATAATTTTGTCCCTGCCATATGATCAAGTTAGTTAGAAATATGGATTTAGTTGATGGGAGCAGAAGTAGTCTCCTGGCAGTATATCGAAAAGCTGCATTATACACAAGAAAGGGAGAGGCTTACTCTGGCTAACAAACTGAAATTATTGCACCTGAACTTTGGAGTTAGCTGTCCAGGTATTAAGTGCTTCAGTTAGTTCTGCACTGCAATATTTATGCTGCAATTTAAAATCAGAGTAATTTCAGGGATCTGAAGGAACAGCAGACTTCTGTCTTATTTTTGATCAAATATTTGGTATGTTCAATTCAAAAAATCCTTTGGGTAAGGGATACAAAGCACCAATACGGGAGAGTAGTAAGTGTGTTTGGGAGCCTTTCCTTCAGACAGTAGCTGGTTATTTGACATCCCTTAAAGATACAAATGGGAAGCTATTATGTAAAGGTAATAGGAAGACAGCTATACTTGGGATATTAGCACTGTGTGAAACTATTAAAGGCTTGCATAGTGATGTAATCATGACAAAGAAGATGAACTACTTGCTGATGTACAAGTTTAGCCAGGATCATCTGGAAATGTATTTTTCTTTAGTTAGATCTAAGTTAGGATGGAATAACAATCCATCCTACCTACAGTTGAGAGCAGCATATAGGAACCTCCTAATTTCAAATGAGGTCAGACATAAGGCAACTGCTTACTGTCAGTTTCAAGATGATACATGTCTTTTACCTTGGACTGGGAAAAGAAACGTGTTTTGTATGAACCAGTTGAGTTTTGCAACAGCAGGCGATATGACTGTACTGATGAAACAAATGTGGAGTGTGTCTGCCCATGATTATGTGATATTGCAAAATAACTTAACAGAGTACGCTAGTAATCTTGTTGTATATTTTACATGATTTGTTGTGAAACACATGGTAAAGAAATTGAATTGCAGTTCTTGCGTATGTAGTTTATTTAGTGTAGAAGCAGTTCAGTTGTCTGATTTGTTAAGGAGGAAAAACAATGGTGGCTTGATTATGCCATCAGCAGGAGTAATTGTGGTTTGCAGAGAAGCTGAGGAAAATAATATGGCTACGGGTTGTGAAATCAACTAATGTAATTCAGAAAAGCAATACACTCACTGAAATAATGTCAAATGTTGTGCCAATAGTAATGCAGCAGGACTTATTTCCTGAACTGAAGGACCATCTGATGGAAAATGTTTTCCCGGAGAATCATTGGTACATTATTGTAGAATCAATTGTAAGGCAGTATGTTTGTTGTCACCATATTACAAACATATGCAATACAAAATTGCCCAAAAAAGTTATTAGACAGACACTGACAAAATCAGTTTTATTTCAAAATCAGTGATGGGTGAAATATGATGTTTTTTAATTAAAAATAAAACTGTTTAAACTTGAAAATGGCGTTGTATCATTTCAATTCTTTCATTTTACCACCTGTGTATGAATAATCCAGACAGCTGTAAATGTCTTTCTTATGTATGTGTACAAAATTAAATCCTGTGAACTTAATTATGACAATTAATGTCTGTAGTGTGGTGGTCCTTCCTTACACCTCTTACCTCCTCCTACTGAACATTACATCAGTAGTGTTCCATGGGGTGTGGAATGAAGTTAGAGATGTACATGTCAGGGTAAGACAGTGAAAAGTTATTACATCATTGTAAAAAGTGCTAATTCTATAATCAAAATAATAAATTAAGATTTACTGAATAGATTTCAAGGAGTTGCCACATTGAAAGTTCTTTGATTGTTTTGACCTCCACTACATGACATTTAATGTGTTCTTTAAAGTTACTAAAAACATGGATAGCTGACTCTTCTTAATACCTTTAGGTATATTAATGCATAGTTGTCAAAATACCAATAATGGTTGTTACAGGATGTTCTTGAAGTGACACTACATCTTGGTTGTGATAAATCAATATGCGATGCCTCTGAGTTGTAGGTTAAATTGAAAAAGTAACAATTTGTTTGCAAAGCCAATTAATGCAAATGCTAAATGTAGGCGACAGCAGATTGTTCTATAGCCTAACCTGATGTCTACATTTACACATTATACTGTATCTAATAAGCTTTCTGCTACAAAAATTGCTACATAATGAAAAAGTTGCAGTGTTAGACTACAGACAATGCTCCTTTGTTGCATGTCAAGTACTTACGAGGTATGGCTAGAAAAAAACCGGACTAGTACTGGTGAAACAATAAAACGAATGCAATAAGGCTGAAAGTCGCGTGGCCTGTCACGTGACTCTCGCTCCGCCTACTGCTCGAGTTTCATCTGCCTCCTGCACTCAGTCTGCCCGTGGCGTCTGTTTTAAGTAGTTGACGTTTTGTCTGCGCGTCGGAAAATGTTGAGTGTACAGAAAGAACAGCGTGTTAACATCAAATTTTGTTTCAAACTAGGAAAATCTGCAAGTGAAACGTTTGTAATGTTACAACAAGTGTACGGCGATGATTGTTTATCGCGAACACCAGTGTTTGAGTGGTTTAAACGATTTAAAGATGGCCGCGAAGACACCAGTGATGACACTCGCACTGGCAGACCATTGTCAGCAAAAACTGATGCAAACATTGAAAAAATCGGTAAACTTGTTCGACAAGATCGCCGTTTAACAATCAGAGCAGTGTCTCAGTTAACAGGAGTTGACAAGGAAAGTGTTAGGCAGATTCTTCATGAAAGTTTCAACATGAACAAAGTGTATTCAAAAATGGTTCCAAAGTGTCTCACAATTGAACAGAAGGAACGCCGAAGAATGATTTGTTCTGACATCCTGGAAAACACTGAAAGTGATCCCACCTTCTTACAAAATGTTATTACTTGCGATGAAACGTGGTTTTTTTACTTACGATGCCGAAACTAAACGCCAATCGATGCATTGGAAAACTCCTGGTTCTCCACGACAAAAAAAGCACGAATGTCAAAATCGAAATTCAAGGCAATGATGATTGTTTTTTTTGACATCAAAGGGATTGTGCACATTGATTGGGTACCAGAGGGACAAACAGTGAATCAGCATTACTACATTAGCGTCCTGGCTACCCTACGTGAGCGAGTACGGAGAAAACGGAACGATTTGTGGAGAAAAAAGTCATGGATCCTTCACCAAGACAATGCCCCAGCTCACAGTGCGTTGTCAGTGAAGACGTTTTTGGCAAAACACAACATTCCCATCTTAGATCATCCACCCTACTCACCTGATTTGGCCCCCTGTGACTTTTTTCTTTTCCCTAAAGTCAAGTCAGCTTTGAAAGGAACTAGATTTGAGACTGTTGAAGCAGTAAAAGAAAAAGCGACGGAAGTAATGTATGGACTTACCGAAAATGATCTGCAGCATTGCTATGAACAGTGGAAAATTCGTATGGAGCGGTGTAGAGACCGAGGAGGAGAGTACATTGAAGGAGATAACATGAAATTGTAAATAATTGTAAATAAATGTTTTTTGCAGCATCAGTCTGGTTTTTTTCTAGCCACACCTCGTATACTGTATTTCCATCTAAATTACTAAAACTACTAACAGTGTTAATGTACTAAGTTGAACTGAATGAAGAACTAGGCACATGATAGGTATTTAGATTTTTAATCAGATTCATATTAAGTATGAATCAGAGGTAGGTAGAATAATTGCGTTTATATACTTAACATGTGCTATCAGGTGGTGATTATGTAAGATGGCAAGAACTATACTACTCGTTACAAGAAGTCATTAAAGATCACCAAACTTTCGTTGAGTAAACAGTAGGGCTGAACAAAAATGACTGACAAGGCACAATACATCTTGTAGAGGGTGTAGTATGGACGTATTGGAATAATTAATGTTGGGTGATGGTTTTAAAGTAATTCATGCGACATAAAAACTTTGTGGAAACACGTCGATTTACTGGAGGGTAGTTTATCCCAAGGAAGTATTCAGTGTTGACCGCGGCCGGGCTGGGGAGCGGTGAAGGGAAGCAACAATAGGCAGCTTAGGGCGGCTCAAGCTCTGAGAAAGTGGTAACGGGGTGCGGCCTCCAGCTGCCTTAAGATGAGTGACAGTGAGTGGGTGGTTCACATCATGCTGGTGTACCGGGAAGCAGACGGAGAACTTTTACGCCTGTTGACAAATGTCTGTCGTCCCATTTTCAGTGAAACATGCGAGAAAGCCACGCAAAGCTACAGTGAAGCGGTCAACAGAGGCCAAAATATGCGTGTTCATGACTATAGAAACTTCACGCTGAATTCACAGTCCGCAGAGTCTGAAATAAATCAGGTGAAGAGCGACAGAATGAAATATGCCGGCCTCTGATGGGAACGTAGGACCAAGGAAGTTGAAGAACTCTCCTGGGAGTCAGAATTCCGGAAAAATTGGCGTTTTATACAGGTGCTAACCTTGATGGGTGGCCTGGGAGGAGCTAAATAGCAGAAGTTGAGAGGAGGGGAAATTTTGTGGGAATTTGTTCACTTCCCAGAGCAGGCATTGGTCGGCACTGGGAAGCGACGCATAATTAATGCGACTTGCGCTGCAATTGGCATAAGTGATTTTGCTGGAGGGGAAACCGAGGCAGAGAGCAGACTGGCAGAAGTCTCCGAAGAAGTTTTCCGTTCCCAGCTTGCCTAGAGTGCGGACGTGGCGTTCTTTACTCAGCTTGCCTGAGAGAGAGTGAGCATCTCTGCAGTTTAGGACTTAGCAAATGGGACGATTGAGCTTGGAGATGGAAAGTTTTTGTTCAGCTATGTACTGAGCAAGATAGCTAGGAGTGTACAGACGAGTACAGCCTTGTAGCACCACGAGGCCAGCCGACTTCTGCACGACGACGCCACCCCACCATGCTGAATTCAGTGATATTGCGCCCGCTCCGGCTTAAGTTAGGTCACTGATTAATTTGTTGGATCATGCCGGCAAAGTTTCCACGAGGATTTCATGGGCCGTGTATTGTAGAAATCTTCTCGCACTTCGCGTTACTCCTGGGTCAGTTACTCCACGCAAATGCAATTTATTACCACTGCCTGTTAGGAGAGTCATGTAATGTGATGACTGAAGGTTGCGAGTTAAAATAAATTTGTGCTAATCGACTGCATCTGTTTTCAATCAAGTAGTTGAAATCCCAAGTCACTTTCTTAATTAATTTTATGTTCGACATTTGCATCTGGTGTTCAATAGCTGAATATAACATCAATGTGCACCCCTTTTTAATTAAAAGGGATCAATTCTGAATCAGTGTCAACACTGCAACCGCAGTTCAATCAGGAGTCATAGGGCCTTATTACTTTCTTTGCGTTATCCGATATTGTGGTAGTTTTGCACACTCTGTTGATCTGTTAGTCAATTACCTGGGGTAAACACACGCCAAAACCAGACAAGTGACGGGTGGGGTGTTACAATTATACTTCGTAAATGGTCAAATATTTGATCAAACGTTGCAAACTCACCACCTTCAGAGGTGATATCAGTGTTAAAAACTAATGTGCGAATGAAATTCCCACCGTATTTAAAGTGATATGGGTTATTAAAATTAAACATACTAAAATGTAGACAATACTGTGCTAAACAAAGGTAAGCGTGCAAAATGTACACAGTAGTCGGCAAAAAGCAAACAGGACCTGACAGGAAAATTACGTGAATTAAATAATAATCGTACTGTCTGCCACTTTAAAAGTTTCATGTAATTATCTAATGCAAATAACTCTATGTAAACCTGCTCCACCTTGTCAGGAAAGAACCTTACGTTCTTAAATTTTGCGTCTCTATGCAGACGTATTTAAGAAATCAGGAAACTTCATTCATTTAAGTATACTTTTAAAATAGATTCGAATACTCAGTATTTTTTTAAACAAACATGTGTTTAACTTGTGCTTCAATTTGCTCTTGTTGCGTCTCCTATGCTTCAAATCACAACTCCAGTACTAGGATTCATCCCTGCAAATGGCGGCGATCAGCTGCTTCAATTGGGGGACAGTTGCCTCGCTTCTCCACTACGGCGTAGTAGGGCCTTGGATATTGACGCTAGAAGCAAAAGACAACGATAATCTTTGTTTACAAAGTCGCGAATACTTGTATTTGAGTTTTTTTGCTAACATCGTCGTCGTATTATGTTGTGTTTTTTAAAACTGCCACGACAAAGAATAAGTTTCAAAAAGATGTGCAAGAAATGTGTACGTGCTTTATTAAATTGAAGACACGCTAATAATTTCGGTAATGGTACCGACTGTGTGAACTCTTCTCGCAGCAGCTCAAGACAGTAGATTTCAGGTGTCTATATTACTAACAATGGTGATGACTGTCTAAATAACACTGTCTAGTGCAGTGAAATTAGCATGGTGTGTACAATATGTGGTTAAGATGATCTGGAATTATACGATGATGGTAACAGAGTGAGCACGGTGTGTAATTTACATATTTTATGCAAGGACTGTGATGTTGACATCTCATTTAAAACATCAAAATCAAATAACTGGTATTAGAAGCGAATATGAGATTTTTATATGGTCTAAGATGCATTGGTGTACGAATAGGAGAAAATATACTCTGTGGAATGATGAATATGCTAGCACCATGTTAAGATTTTCAACGGCAAATACTGACTTGAAGAAGGCACTTTATGAAGTTTGTGAAGAGAATTTATCTGCAGCAACAGCAGAGGCAGTAAGAGAGAATGATTCTTCGGATGATGAGTATGGTAATCACGTGAAGACTGATCTGGTTGTTTCCTATGACGGCACATTTATGAAGAGGGGCCATACAGCCCCACATGGCATTTCAATTGTGATAAGTGTTGACGTAGGTAAAGTACTGTATGTGCAAGTAATGAGCCAGTACTGGCAAAATTGTCCTATTACCAGAAATACGAAAACAGAAGATTTGATGAAGAATCGCAGCTGCAGAATGAACCATTGTGGATGATGTGGCTCGATGGAAAGTGCTGGAATGAAGATAATTTTTAACACATCTGTTTCTAAACATGGAGTCAGATACGTAAAGTATCTTGGTGGTGGTGACTCCGGCGCATTCAAGGTAGTAAGTCACAGCAAACCATATGGTGAAGAATCTATTATTGAAAATCTTGAATGTGTAGGTCAAGCCCAGAAGCGCATGCACTCAAGATGGCGAACAGTTGTGGATGACAAGAAGGGCACGAAGTTGGAAGACAGAAAGGGTCTAAGTGGAAAGAACAGGTTAACGAAGATGATGATTGATACCCTTCAAGTGTATTATGGTAAGAATATTAGAGATAACCTATCAAGTGTCAAAGATATGCGCCGGTCTGTTTGGGCAACATACTTTCATATGTTATCCACAGATGAACAGCCCATACACAATCTTGGCCCAATTAGTTGGTGTCGCTACAAACAGGCTCAGAGGGATGGAATTCCTTATACTCACAAGGAAAGTCTTCCTAAACCTATTCTCAATGTCATTAAGCCAATATTTGGGGTTCTATCCAACTCCTATCTTCTCAAATGTGTTCATTGGAAAACGCAGAATCCTAATGAATCCCTGAATGTCCTCATATGGAAACGTTGCCCCAAAACTACATTTTGTTCATCCAACATGGTTAAAATTGTAGTTTATGACGCAGTTATTGTTTTTAATGGTGGGAACTCAGAGGATGAAGGTCTTGCAGAGAATGGGCCTGGAGTTTTCACTCGCGAAATCTTAAGGGGATAGACACTCAACGTATACTTGCAGGCGATAAATCCATTGAAGACCTTGCAAAGCAGACAAGACAGAAAATAAGCAGCCAGAAGAGAAGTGTGGAAGGAAATGAGGACAATGAATATACATCAGGTGGCTTTTGAAGGATGGAACGACAATGAAAGAGCATGTTAAACTCATTTTCTCATAACTACTATTTACGTTATTCAGGTACATTTCTCTTCAAAACTAGAAAAGATGTGTAACAGATTTTTGGCATGTTTTTTGGTATTATGTATAAGAAACATGCACACAGAGTGAATATTTAATATCATGCATGAATGCCAAGATATATAATTAAGAAGGTAGAATTTTGATGTGTATTTTTTCAGTAAAAAAATAACTAAACATAAAAGTTCGTTAAATGTCAATAAATTGAAATGCTTCTGTAGGTTTCTTTATATGAATGTAGAGATTATACTGTAAAATTCACAAGACAATTTCTTAGAAACTTTCTTAGTAAATGGTACCTATGTGTATCGTGAGTTCAAAAATTTCATAATTTCAAAAGAATTCCAAAATTTCAATTAAAATTACAAAAAACTTTCAGTGGATCCCCTCAACTACCCTCAACCACTGTACATAATTTCAGTTAAGTAACTCAAAAATTGTGGATTTGGTGACAGGTTATATTTGTACCTGTATTTTATCTACGTCCCTCCTTAATGCAGCAGAAATGTCGCATAGCATTATGCACCAGCAACATCAATGCAAACAACAGGAAAATTTGTCACTAAGTTGAAAGAGCTTCGCCCTATGAAAGGGCAGTGGCTACAAAACGAGTACGTGATGTGCTGTACGAGGAAGAACTAAATGCTCCGAGGAAGCAGCAGCATAGATGCAGCAGGATCATCAGCTTCCAACTTCAACCGCAGATTCCCCTGTCGCATCCATTGGTAGCATATCTGATTTGGATTCTGAAGAAATTATCTTCATGGAATGATGCCAATATGAGAATAATATAAAAATAGATACCTAATCAATTAAATACGTCGCAACCTGGCAAGAAAAGTGACAAATAAAAAATGTAATATTTGAGAAAATACTCGTACTTTTAAAGAACTATACGAAACTTATGGTGAAGTAGTGGAAACTACTTTTACATTTCTCGTAAGTATTTAACGGCAGTATATGCTGTTATATTATCTGACGACTTCCCTATTTCCGTGGGAGTTCATCAGGGATCTGCTCTCACCGCACCTATCTATCACTGAAATGGATACAGTCACAAGAAGCCTGCAGAAAACCTCACGCTGGACGTTACTGTACGCTAATGATGTGCTACTGGCCAGTGAAGATAAGAATGATCTACAACCTTGAAGAACAAGCCTGAAATGACCGCCTTGCAGATGCAGAACTACGTCTAAATATGTTGGAAACCTATTACCTTTCCACAGATTTAAATGACTCTGTAACCATCAGAATCAACTGTGCTGACCTCCCAACAGCAACGATTTTTAAGTACCTGAGCTCGACAATTGCTGCCGATTGTTATCTCAGTGCAGAAATCTCCAATCGCCTCAGCAGCACGTGGCTCAAATGGCGTTCCGTTACTGGAGTACTATGCGACAAGAAAATTCCAAACAGGATCATATCATAAATATACCGATCGGTAATCCGTCCAGTTGTACCGTATGGGGCTGAATGCTGGTATGGGGCTGAATGCTGGTCTTCAACAAAGGAAATAGAGCAAAGACTTGCTGTTATGGGGACGAAAATGCTTAGGTGGTCACCGGGATTAACACTGCATGACTACGTCGTGCAATTAATGAAGTTCGCAGGCTATACAGTGTTGACAAAATGACAGGAAGCCGCCTACGTTGGTACGGGCATGTCCTCAGAGCAGACGGAAGAAAAGTGGCAAAGACCAGTTTCAACCTAAATGTAAGTGGGAAACGGCCAGCAGGAAGAGCAATGCAAGATGGCGTGACACCCCGCATGGTTCAAATGGCTCTGAGCACTATGGGACTTTAACATCTGAGGTCATCAGTCCCCTAGAACTTAGAACTACTTAAACCTAACTAACCTACGGACATCCATGCCCGCGGCAGGATTCGAACCTGCAACCGTAGCGGTCTCACGATTCCAGACTGAAGCGCCTAGAGCCGCTCCGTCACCCTGGCCGGCCACCCTGCATGGAGACCTCGAGATCTTACCACCCTGATCAAGCACGAGATCCCAAGAAGTGGCGACAACGAACCAAAATAGCGGACCCCGCCATCACGCGGGCCACACGCTAAGGAAAAAGAAGACATTCTGTTACATTATATAGAAAAGTAATACTGTAATTGTATCCAAATTTTTCAGTGACAAATTCAAAATTGTCATTTTCGACGTGTGTCACTTTTCTTGCTGGAGGAAGCTTGACTAACTCCCGCAACTATTTGAGATATGGTGGGCTTTGAAACACGGAGTAAATACGCAAGGCTTTGATACGCCAGAAGACGACGAGTAATAGCAAGTCCGCTTCACAGGGATAGCTTTACTGAAATTTGTGTCTTTCTTTGAAAAAAAAAAATGGTCCTACAATATTCAACAACATTTCAAAATCTGACGGCGATATTCTAGTGAAGCTACGAAAGCGAGAACAGTCTTCCAAATTCAGTTGACAAAGCATGTCATTCACGCCACGTATTCTATATACTCCATTCACCGGAACAAGAGACGTACTGTAAACACGGCAAGGCGCGTGACCACGGCGCTGCCGTCGAGGGGTGTACAAGGCAGGGGCGTCCGAAATTAAAAAATGAATGTTGTATTTTTTATCATTTGGCACCTGAACATGATAAATGATCCGAGAACTACCTTCCGACACCTTTTTTTTTTACAATACATTAAAATTTATTGTCACTGAAAAAGAGAAATACTTAAGCTTTCGGGAAAAGTTGTTTTTTCGCGTTACTCTATATTTATCACGCCATATCTCCTAAACTGTTTGTCACACAGCAAAATAATTTTATAATTTCCTTCAGTAGTATATGTTGATGACGTCTGCAAATTTTCTGCCCAATAGTCAGTAATAGTGAAGTAATAAATTAAAACCTCACGTCTGATGCAGAACTTTTACCGAATCATCTGAAATATAGTAAGCGACAAACTTTCCCATTTAAATTTTTTTTGTGGGGGTGTATGCGAGAAAAGTTTCAGAAAGGTTTGAATTTAATTTTGTAGTTTGTTCGAATGCGATGGGTGCAACCGTTTGTCCTTCATGAGCGATGCATTGTGCGGCTCGCAGGCGCGGCGCTCTGTCAGTGTGGCTCTCTCAGTTGCAGGTTTGAGCTCGTTAGTGGGTGTTGTACAGCGGCGATTTCAGGATATCTTAAGTTCATCTGTAAAGATACTTGAATGACTAGTTGTTGATTGTTAGAGGAAATATGTGTGTTTGTAGTCACGCTGAGCATTCACGGATTATGTGCGCATCCAATAGCATCGCATGGTTTCTTATGTTATACACTCCTGGAAATGGAAAAAAGAACACATTGACACCGGTGTGTCAGACCCACCATACTTGCTCCGGACACTGCGAGAGGGCTGTACAAGCAATGATCACACGCACGGCACAGCGGACACACCATGAACCGCGGTGTTGGCCGTCGAATGGCGCTAGCTGCGCAGCATTTGTGCACCGCCGCCGTCAGTGTCAGCCAGTTTGCCGTGGCATACGGAGCTCCATCGCAGTCTTTAACACTGGTAGCATGCCGCGACAGCGTGGACGTGAACCGTATGTGCAGTTGACGGACTTTGAGCGAGGGCGTATAGTGGGCATGCGGGAGGCCGGGTGGACGTACCGCCGAATTGCTCAACACGTGGGGCGTGAGGTCTCCACAGTACATCGATGTTGTCGCCAGTGGTCGGCGGAAGGTGCACGTGCCCGTCGACCTGGGACCGGACCGCAGCGACGCACGGATGCACGCCAAGACCGTAGGATCCTACGCAGTGCCGTAGGGGACCGCACCGCCACTTCCCAGCAAATTAGGGACACTGTTGCTCCTGGGGTATCGGCGAGGACCATTCGCAACCGTCTCCATGAAGCGGGCTACGGTCCCGCACACCGTTAGGCCGCCTTCCGCTCACGCCCCAACATCGTGCAGCCCGCCTCCAGTGGTGTCGCGACAGGCGTGAATGGAGGGACGAATGGAGACGTGTCGTCTTCAGCGATGAGAGTCGCTTCTGCCTTGGTGCCAATGATGGTCGTATGCGTGTTTGGCGCCGTGCAGGTGAGCGCCACAATCAGGACTGCATACGACCGAGGCACACAGGGCCAACACCCGGCATCATGGTGTGGGGAGCGATCTCCTACACTGGCCGTACACCACTGGTGATCGTCGAGGGGACACTGAATAGTGCACGGTACATCCAAACCGTCATCGAACCCATCGTTCTACCATTCCTAGACCGGCAAGGGAACTTGCTGTTCCAACAGGACAATGCACGTCCGCATGTATCTCGTGCCACCCAACGTGCTCTAGAAGGTGTAAGTCAACTACCGTGGCCAGCAAGATCTCCGGATCTGTCCCCCATTGAGCATGTTTGGGACTGGATGAAGCGTCGTCTCACGCGGTCTGCACGTCCAGCACGAACGCTGGTCCAACTGAGGCGCCAGGTGGAAATGGCATGGCAAGCCGTTCCACAGGACTACATCCAGCATCTCTACGATCGTCTCCGTGGGAGAATAGCAGCCTGCATTGCTGCGAAAGGTGGATATACACTGTACTAGTGCCGACATTGTGCATGCTCTGTTGCCTGTGTCTGTGTGCCTGTGGTTCTGTCAGTGTGATCATGTGATGTATCTGACCCCAGGAATGTGTCAATAAAGTTTCCCCTTCCTGGGACAATGAATTCACGGTGTTCTTATTTCAATTTCCAGGAGTGTATATTCACTTATTTCATTAGCATCACATCCGGCTGTCCTCATTATGACATCCACGGATTCAGCGAGCGAGGTCGACGTGTCAGTTCTGAGTCCACTAAAGAAGCGAGCAAAGAAGAAATCACTAAGTTCTTCTGAGAAGCACATGGTGCTTAATGTGTATAAAACTGAACTGTTACATCCAGAGCAGTCTATGAGTGAGTGTTTCGAAAACAGCTGCAGGTGTTGGACGTTCTTCAGTGTATCGTGTGATAAGTGAGTACAAGGCCACACACTCTTTGAAGTCTCCCAAAAAAGGAAAATTCGTCAGAAACTTTCTGCAAGTGTTGATGACTTCGATAGAAATGCGATACGAAGGAAAGTACACGATTTTTTTTTCGTAACGAGTTGCCAACAAATACAGTCGTGAACGAAGATGCAGATCTGGGCAATTTTCGGAGAACTACATTTTATAATGAACCATGGACGTTGCCGTTGGTGGGGAGGCTTGGGCGCCTCAGCGATACAGATGGCCGTACCGTAGGTGCAAACACAACGGAGGGGTATCTGTTGACAGGCCAGACAAACGTGTGGTTCCTGAAGAGGGGCAGCAGCCTTTTCAGTAGTTGCAGGGGCAACAGTCTGGATGATTGACTGATCTGGCCTTGTAACAATAACCAAAACGGCCTTGCTGTGCTGGTACTGCGAACGGCTGGAAGCAACGGGAAACTACAGCCGTAATTTTTCCCGAGGGCATGCAGCTTTACTGTATGGTTAAAATGCTGATGGCGTCCTCTTGGGTAAAATATTCCGGAGGTAAAATAGTCCCCTATTCGGATCTCCGGACGGGGACTACTCAAGAGGACGTCGTTATCAGGAGAAAGAAAACTGGCATTCTATGGATCGGAGCATGGAATGTCAGATCCTTTAATCGAGCAGGTAGGTTAGAAAATTTAAAAAGGGAAATGGATAGGTTAAAGTTAGATATAGTGGGAATTAGTGAAGTTCGGTGGCAGGAGGAACAAGACTTTTGGTCAGGCGAATATGGGGTTTTAAATACAAAATCATATAGGGGTAATGCAGGAGTAGGTTTAATAATGAATAAAAAAATAGTAGTGCGGGTAAGCTACTACAAACAGCATAGTGAACGCACTATTGTGGCCAAGATAGACACGAAGCCCACGCCTACTACAGTAGTACAAGTTTATATGCCAACTAGCTCTGCAGATGACGAAGGAATTGAAATGTATGATGAAATAAAAGAAATTATTCAGATAGCGAAGGGAGACGAAAATTTAATAGTCATGGGTGACTGGAAAAGGGAGAGAAGGACACGTAGTAGGTGAATATAGAATGAGAGTAAGGAATGAAAGAGGAAGCCGCCTGGTAGAATTTTGCACAGAGCACAACGTAGTCATAGCTAACACTTGGTTCAAGAATCATAAAAGAAGGTTGTATACATGGAAGAACCCTGGAGATACTAAAAGGTATCAGATAGCTTATATAATGGTAAGACTGAGATTTAGAAACCAGGTTTTAAATTGTAAGACATTTACTGGGGCAGATGTGGAATCTGATCACAATCTATTGGTTATGAACTGTAGATTAAAACTGAAGAAACTGCAAAAAGGTGGGAATTTAAGGAGATGGGGACATGGATAAACTGACTAAACCAGAGGTTGTACAGACTTTCAGCGAGAGCATAAGGGAACAATTGACAGGAATGGGGGTCAATAAATACAGTAGAAGAAGAATGGGTAGCTCTGAGGGATGAAGTAGTGAAGGCAGCAGAGGATCAAGTAGGTAAAAAGACGAGGGCTAGTAGAACTCCTTGGGTAACAGAAGAAATGTTGAATTTAATTGATGAAAGGAGAATATATAAAAACGCAGTATATGAAGCAGGCAAAAAGGAATACAAACGTCTCAAAAATGAGATCGACAGGAAGTGCAAAATGGCTAAGCAGGCATGGCTAAAGGACAAATGTAAGGATGTAGAGGCTTATCTCATCAGGGGTAAGATAGATACTGCCTAAAGGAAAATTAAAGAGACCTTTGGAGAAAAGAGAACCACTTGATATTCATGCAAGAGCTCAGATGGAAACCCAGTTCTAAGCAAAGAAGGGAAAGGAGAAAGGAATATATAGAGGGTCTATACAAGGGCGTCGCACTAGAGGACAATATTATGGAAACGGAAGAGGATGTAGATGAAGATGAAATGGGAGATGTGATACTGCGTGAAGAGTTTGACAGAGCACTGAAAGACCTGAGTCGAAACAAGGCCCCGAGAATAGACAACATTCCATTAGAACTATTGACAGCCTTGGGAGAGACAGTCCTGACAAAACTCTACCATCTGGTGAGCAAGATATATGAGACAGGCGAAATACCCTCAGACTTCAAGAAGAATATAATAATTCCAATCCCAAAGAAAGCTGGTGTTGACAGATGCGAAAATTACCAAACTATATGCGAAAATTACCAAACTATCAGTTTAATAAGTCACGGCTGCAAAATACTAATGCGAATTCTTTACATATGCATGGAAAAACTAGTAGAAACCGACCTTGGGGAAGACCAGTTTGGATTCCATAGAAATATTGGAACACGTGAGGCAATACTGACCCTATGACTTATCTTAGAAGCATTTGTAGACTTAGAGAAAGCTTTTGACAACGTTGACTGGAATACTCTCCTTCAAATTCTGAAGGTGGCAGGGGTAAAATACAGGGAGCGAAAGGCTATTTACAATTTGTACAGAAACCAGATGGCAGTTATAAGAGTCGAGGGGCATAAAAGGGAAGCAGCGGTTGGGAAGGGAGTGAGACAGGGTTGTTGCCTCTCCCCGATGTTATTCAATCTGCATATTGAGCAAGCAGTGAAGGAAACAAAAGGAAAATTTTTAGTAGGTATTAAAATCCATGGAGAAGAAATAAAAACTTTTGAGGTTCGCCGATGACATTGTAATTCTGTCAGAGACAGCAAAGGACTTGGAAGAGAGGATATAAAATGTAGACTGGCAATGGCAAGGAAAGTGTTTCTGAAGAAGAGAAATTTGTTAACATCGAGTATAGATTTAAGTGGAAGGAAGTCGTATCTGAAAGTATTTGTATGGAGTGTAGCCATGAATGGAAGTGAAACATGGACGATAAATAGTTGAGACAAGAAGAGAATAGAAGCTTTCGAAATGTGGTGCTACAGAAGAATGCTGAAGATTAGATGGGTAGATCACATAACTAATGAGGAGGTATTGAATAGGATTGGGGAGAAGAGGAGTTTGTGGCACAACTTGACTAGAAGAAGGGATCGGTTGGTAGGACATGTTCTGAGGCATCAAGGGATCACCAATTTAGTACTGGAGGGCAGTGTGGAGGGTAAAAATCGTAGAGGGAGACGAAGAAATGAATACACTAAGCAGCTTCAGAAGGATGTAGGTTGCAGTAGTTACTGGGAGATGAAGCTTGCACAGGATAGAGTAGCATGGAGAGCTGCATCAAACGAGTCTCAGGACTGAAGACCACAGCAACAACAAGAGAAATGAATTTCAAATACGTCCGGCGTGGGCGCGATAGCATGCTAATAGACAGAGATGAGATTTTATGGAGGCGGCGGTATCTTCGAACCATTAAACGGTTGAGAGATGAAGGCAGACCCATTTAGTATTTGGACGAGACGCAGGACTTACCCGAAGTGACGTCTGGGTAGATGACACTATAAATTCCTCAAAACAAGCGTTTCTGTCCGGATTACCCACCGGTAAAGAGAAACGTCTGATTATCGCACACATTGGCAGCAAAGCAGGGTATATCAGAGTGGCTAAAATTAAAAACATCAATTACGAAGACGGTATGTTGAAGAAGGAACTTTTAGATATAGTTAAAAAGCACACAACAGCGCACAACGAATACGCAGTAGATGAAATGGCGAAGAATGCAGGGAAAACTGTTCTCAGAATTCCTCCTTACCACTGTGAATTAAAGGCCATCGAGTTAGTGTGGGCCAGAATTGAAGGCTATGTTGCAGCGAAAAACAAAACATATAAAAAGCCGGAAGTTAAAGTACTGCAGTAAGAACAGAGACTGCAGAGGATTGGAACAAGTGCGTCCTCCATGTCGTAGAAAAAGTGGAAACTCAAATGTGGAAATTAGACTGCATTATAGAGGAGAGAGAGGAGCGGTTTGTTATAAACCTCAATGAAAACAGTTCAAGTTCGACAGAGTGAACCTTGTTTCGTCCTTTAACATTATTATTACTGGTACTGTTATTAACATTAACAATTGTGTTTGAATGGAGCGTTTTGCTAGCAACCTGAATGAAAATAAATCTGCTTCGGCAGAATGAACTCAGTTTAACATTATTTTGACATAGTTGTTAAATTTATTTCGCGCATTGTTGCCCAGGTTTCTCACGGTCCGCTGTGACAGCTCGGCAGCCAGCCGAACGCCGCCAGCTGCAAAGGGAGCGCCAAGGATTTTCCACACCCCTACGTATCACGTGGACACCGAATGCTTTCTCTGGAAACGAGCGTAGTCGCTCACGTGACACTGTTTATGTTCCGTCACAGCTCTCGGTGAACAGACTTTGGACACCCACAGCTCTGTCTCAGCCCTCGGCCTCAGAAACACAGACGGGAAATACCTCCGGTCATAGTGACCATCCTCACTGGCATTATGAAAATCGTGAAAGAAGTAGCCCCAAACCTGCAAGGGGGGACTAAATACATCTCCCCTCTCTGTCTACGGATATTTTGTTGACTAATTCACCTGAAAAAAGATTTCATCCCTCACCTACTATCTAGAGACACGGACCCAGCGGACATACAGCAACAGAGAGAAAATTCGTACTTCCTCTGACCTGAACAATCCTGTATAGGATGGCAAAAAGCGAGCCTTGTTCGAGGTCGTGCTGCACACTGATGAGAAACGCAAAGCTCCTTGCAACTGGACGCTGTTAGGCATCGGTTGACCAAGCGCCAAAAGCCGATTTCGAGATATTAAAGAAAACGTGAAATTGTTAATATAAATTCAGCGTCAATACCAATTTTTTTTAAGCAGTATAATAATGAAACTGAATTATATCTCTACGCTCATATCTTAAAATCATACAAAATGTTGCAAAACTATGAATTTATATAGAAATGATATTTGGGTCATGTGAGGCATATATATATATATATATATATATATATATATATATATATATATATGGTGATTTCTGCATTTTGCATTACCTGATTCCAGGCCAAAACATGTCTCTCAGTCAAGTGATGCAACTTAGAGAAGAAGGTACTATCATTTATTTCACAATGTACGACTGTATTAGTTCAGGCTATATTTAATGATATTTAGCTGATATGTGAGGAAAATAGCATTACTTCAATGTTTACGCATTTTATTTACCAATTCATTGAAGTAATACTTTCATTCATAACTCGAAGAAAAATACTCCTTATATATTCAGAAAATAATGTGGTCTTAATACTGAATTTGGTAAGAAACATCCACGCAACTGGCAGTGCATCAAATCAAAGGCCAACAAGGCCTCGGAATACAGTCCAAACGAAAATGTTGCACCAAGACCGCGTGACACATCACACATCAACAAAATCTTGCAAGTTCTCCAAGCAGCATTTGGTAACCGCATAATTTCCGGACACATTTCTCAAATGGCCGCCTCCCTGAACTGATTTAGCCGGAACAGACTTACATATGGGGTTAATTGAAGGGGAGAGTTCAACCCGACCGCCCGAGAAGTTAATGAACCAAATTCAAAATGAAATTTCCAGAATTCCTGCAGCAGTTATTGAAGATGTGTCCGAAAACTGGGTGCAACGCCTGGAGTATTGTGCAGCTGCTAATAGTCATATCTGTCCGATGTATGAGCAGTATTTCATAATTTAACTATTAAACATCTTCCTCCAGCCTTCAATAATTCACCAGGAATGTTTCCTGGACCAGGTGATCGGCCACTGTTCATTTTAATTAATGCACAATTCAGTTCCTCTCTTGTAATGTTTATATTTCGATCAGTTACTTCCATCTTTCACTTCATTCTGTTGGGTGTAATACGGTCTATTTTCAGTTAAAAGGTCTGCATAATGCTTTTCCATAGGTTTTCTACTGCTTTGATTACTTGTGTTTTCTTCATACTGGTAATGGTCCTCCACACTTCTGTTTCTGATCCATGTGATCTGAAACGACTAATCTGCCTGATAACTGTCGTAAAAGGATTGAAATTCCCTCTGAATGCAAAAAGTCATGTTTTTTCTTTTTTTTTAAGGAAGAGGATAGAAAAGAGAAACTGCTATAGAGGCATTAGTGTCAGCTGTACAAAGAACCGCTTATGAAGACTACATCCATCTCTTACACGCTTTTTAATCCGAGTACTTATTATTCCCGCTTAGCTCTTATTCATGTTGTGTATTACCCATCTCACCCTATAGCTTGCCCCTACTTTCTCAGAATTTCTAACATTCTACGGCAGTTTTGAATTCTAAAACGCTTTTTCCACGTCAACAAATCCTATGAACATGTAGTGATTTTTTTTCTTTCATTATCAGTTGCAGCGTTGGAATTGTCTTTATGCTGTTCTCACCTTTCCTAAAGCTAAACTGATCGCCGTATAACAACACCCCTTTACATTATCCTTTCCATTCTTCTGTATGTATTACACCTGTAATAAAGTTGAGTACATGAGCTGTTAAGCTGAGTGTCGGACAATTCCCAAACTGATCCGTTCATTCAGCCTTCGGTTGTATGTCGTCGGACTCGTATATTCCACAAACAAACGCGAATAATCGAGTCTTCGTCACCCCACCCCATTTATTTCAGAAATTATAATGTAATGTTAGTCCTCTCACAAAGCTCTCTTAAATTTCCCATTCAAATACTGGAGCCCATATCTATTCTATATCGACTCCTGCTTCCTCTCATGACATGAGATACGTCCTCGTTTTCGTAGCGACCCTCAATGCACTCTTCCTACCTATGAATTTGGAAGTGAAATCAAAATTGCTCTTTTAACGTTATCAATACAGTGTTTAATACGAAAGAATTTGATCCTTCATACTTCCCACGTTGTTAAAAATACTTCTCAACCTCCCCAATCAAATCATAGAAGTGCTTGAATAAATTTAACGATAAACATCCTTTTTGATATAAGCAGATGAGTAGCTACGAGGGACTGAGGAGGAGGAGGAGGAGGAGGAGGAGGAGGAGGAGGAGGAGGAGGATGAAGAGATGGAGGTGGCCGATGGCAAGTGTATTACACTGTTATCATCAAAACTGTCCATCTTTAGGTCTTCAGCTTTCAGTCTGGCCCATAACACCATCCTAGGTTTCCATTTCGTATACAGCTGTCACTTCCGTTAAGTCATTTCAACCACAGCACCTGATCAGTGCTGGAGTCGGTATTAGGTAACTTTGAGACGGGTGAATTTCCTGCTTTTAACGTATGCGTGTTTTTAATGCATTAGAGAGGAGGTATCACAGTTTTTTTCCTCTTTGTATACCTATGTAGCAATGCATGTTTCGAATTCTTTAAGTTATGTGGACTCCACGTACAATTAATCTAAAGTAGAGTGATGGTAGAACAACTGTCATCACGCTTCTATATGAGAAGAAATTTTTCGTGTCTGGTCTTCATTGTCCTTATACGCAAGGAATGTTGGCGGCGTTAGAATCGTTTGGTAGTTAGCTTCAAATGAAGTTCTCTAAATTTCCTGTGTAGTGTTCCTAGAAAAGAACGCCATCCTCCTAGGACTTCTGTTTGAGTTTCGAAAGGATCCCAATGGCACGTACATGTAACAAATCTAGCAGCCATCCGCTGAATTGCTTCGATGTCTTCCTTCAATCTGACCTGGTACGGATCAAGGACACCAGTGAAGCAAGCAGGACGCCAGTAATACTGCATATGAACGTTACATGTTTGTTCTTCCTACTCATCAGCATTAACTTGCATTTTTCCTCATTTAAGGCCAGCAGCCATTCATCACACCAACTAGAAATTTTGTCGTCTTGTATCCCCCGACAGTCACTAAACTTTGATGCCTTACCATACACCCCGGCATCATCAGCAAACAGCAGCAGCAGACTGCCGTCCGCCAAATCAGTTATGTATAAAGAGAACAGCGGCGGTCCTATCGCTCTACTGACGATACCCTTGTCTCTGACGAACTATTTTACGCGAGTTATTGCGCTTGACCTTGAATTCGGACTTAGTTTCTGGCCGCTGCAACACAACACGGGTCCTAGTATTACTAGACCCGTGTTGCAGAAAAATTCACTTCCGGTCGCTTATCGCGCTGATAAGGAGCGCTGCAGGGGTCCAGCTGCACTTCCGGTCTGAGCGCCAGTCGCTCTGCGACCGCCGAGCAGTGCGGATGTATAGGGCGTTGCATTAGGAGGAGCGTCTAGCGCTGTATTTTAGAGTTGACCTTGATAAAATCGGTATGCTGCTCCATTTCTTGAATGATTGTGGTGGTTATTGGACGCGCCAGACCGCTCGTGAAATTATTTTTTTTAATGAATTAAGAGTACATTGTTGTCTTTTTCATTGTTATGTGCAGGGCTGTACGGCAGGCTCATTCGACTCGAGGCTGCCGCACGCTACGCATCGCCATGCCGTACAGGAGGAGAATGTATAGAAGAAGGAGCAGATTGCCAGTGTACAAGACAGTGGACACCTTTTCAATTACACCTAATGAGACTGGTCAACAGGAGTTACTACAAGGACCTGTTACTTTTGTTGGTTGCAAGATTCAGTTTTCTTGTACTACAACAGAAGTAGTTAGTGGCAATTCATGGAGGCCTACAATGAAAGAGACATTATTTCTTATCGCACATTTGCAGTTGGAGTGGTACCCAACAGGGATTATCAAACATGTGTGGTTACAACAGACAAGCCATTTTCACTCTACACAAGGAATCGCAGGAGGATTAATGCAGATGATAAATTAAATGTTTGGTGCAAAATGTCTGGTGTGTTAACTAAATACATTGTTGTACAAGGAGATATTACTTTGTATTACCATTCTTAATAAAGAGAACCATCCTTATCTATCCTGTGAGATTTTTTTTTAAATTAAAAATTATTTAAAAAACAAAAATTCACCTTATATGTGTTAAATACATTATTCTCTAACATTCTATGCATATAAATATTTTTTTCTACAGGAAATAATAATTTGGGCAATAGAGGGTTAAAATGAAGTAAATAACCTGAAACGTTTCTAGTATGTCAGGAGTAATACAAAATCAGTAAGTGTTGGATATCAGTTCAATAGCTTGAACCATTTTCGAAATTTGGATGTTTTTCTGTAAAAATCATTGGCACAACAGAAAAGAGCTAGAAACTTAAAAATTTATATTTAGTTTCCTTTTGCATAATAATTTAGTAGAAACAGTATTCTGGATCTCACAAAATTTTAGTTGAAATTCATGATTTTCTGGTTTTTATCTTAGAAATTAAGGAAGCAAGATAGATTAAGTAGGCGAATAAATAAAGCTAGGATGTTTAAAATTTAAGTAGAAGGGAGATCCGCTATAATCATAAAATTGTGAGAAGTTTCAACAGAATAACTATAAAACTATAGCTATAGCGTATCTCCAAAGAGCAAGTTCAGAGCTCTTCTACTATGTGTAGTGTAATTAAATTGATTATCTCGCCCAAAATATTTGACTTAGCCACATCAGACTTTTATTATGATTACTTACCTGTGTGCTGATTGCACATTTAAACTGAGAGCTTCATCGGCCATCAGCAAAGGAAGCAATCATTTATTCGATAACTTGAAGTGGTGCATTACTAGCCCAGCGGCTAGTCGGGAGAGCAAATCTGATCAGGCGTTCCCTTAGCCGTCCGCACCGCGGCTTTATATGTAAGAACGCTGCGAGAGAAGAAAGGAAGGCCCCAGTTCTCTCGAGACGCTGATTAGCGCACCACTTGTGCCGGGAGTCGCGTCGCGTCGGTATCATTGCTATAAACAGCTTCAGATGCAGTAATAAGTTACTCGGGATACACGTAACCATGAAATCGTTTTCGAGTGAAGTGTTAATTTTGGGATGACGTTAATGATCTATCTTTAGTTTGCGTATGTCGTATTTTCACGTGCCGCCGCAGAACAGACATTCTACCATTATTAGCGTGGCGTTTGATGAACATTATCAAATTATGGCGAGCATTCACTTAAACATTTAAATTGAACAGTTATAGTTGCATCAGCGCATTAGACTCTGAACTGCTCTGGTAGTTGGATTGAGTGGATTATTTTGGTATGTGACTTTCAGAATATAGTGAACATTTTAGAGAGAATGGTTTTTGATTATGAATCTCAGACAATCTCCTAATTCCTCAGAGCTATAAACTGTAGCTATAAATGTATTTCTCAGATGAAGTGGGCAGTAGGAATTCTAATTACAGGCTTCACGTTTTGCTAATCACTTTCTGGTTGCCAATATTGTAGTTAGAGAGCCAGTGTTGAGAATGGCAAACAGCAGCATTAAATAAATAATAGGAACATTAACATTTATTCCACCCGCAGCCCCACAATGGCCACTCACATATCTCTCAATTCCATATGTTCGTGCTTTCGTTAACAGACTGCAATGGGACATCGTGTCATATACCTTCCTGAAATCTAGAAATATGGAATCTACCTGTTACACGTCGCTCATAGTTCTCGATATATCATGTGAAATAAAGGCATGCATAGTTTTGCATGATTGATGCTTTCTAAAACCATGCTGATTGATGAACATACACAGCTTAGCCCCAAGAAAGTTTATTATATTCGAATTGAGAATACGTAGAAGATTTCTGCAGCAAACCGAAGTCAGGGTTACTGGTATGCAATTTTGCCGGTCCGTTCCTTCACCTTCCTTATATACTGGAGTCACCCGCTCCTTTTTTCAGTCGTTTGGGCCTTTGTATTGGACGAGAGAGAGAGAGAGAGAGAGAGAGAGAGAGAGAGAGAGAGAGAGATTCATGACAAATCCAGGCTGGGTAACGGACCAATGCCTTACAGTACTCCTAGTAAAAATCGTACTGGGGTGCCATCTGAACCAGACGATGATTTGTTTATCAAATCTTTAAGTTGCTTCTCTATGTCAGGTATACTTATTTATGAGTCATCCAATTCGGGGATCTGTCCGAAGGTCAAGAGATGGCATGTATGTACGGTTCTTCGTGCGAGAACGATGTCTTAAACGTGAAATTTAAAACTTAGGCTTTGGTTTTGCTATCTTCAACTTCTGCACCGGACTAGCTAACAAGGTGTTGAATGGAATCCTTAGACTCGCATACCAATTTTACACACAACCTGAATTGCTAGTCGTCTAATATAAGTCAAATTATACATCATTCTCGTTTTTCCAGTTATGTCGACATTACTTGATTTCTAAATATAAAGCATATACGTGGTATTGTTTAGTGATCACTGCAGTATGAGGTTCATTATAAAAGCGATATTGTATGACTCGAAGTGACCTGGGATACATGGCAGGGTCTGCTAATACACAGAAAATTCATGGCAGATTTCAGTGCATAACTCATGCTGTGTGTATGTGATGCATAGAACAAATTTAGTAATAAATGAAAAGCTCCAGTTTGCTTTTGTTTTACAATATTACTTTTATTATTAACCGCTTTTCCGGCTTACAAGGCCATCTTCAGACTTTTACTGAGTTATCACCTAAGTAGTTAAATGTTAACAAACAACACTGGAAGAGAAGTAACATCTTCACTGAAGTAGAAACACACAGTAAGTAGCAAATTTGCAATGAAAAAGTAAAAACTGAACAGTACATAAATAACAATGGAGTAGACAGGAAAACCTGTAGCACAAAATAGGAATAGCATGCCTACACATGATTAGGAAGGTGAGTGTTCCTCTAACCTCAAACTGTAAACAAAATTTTCCGCAACGTGTAATTAACTTATCTATCTCCAAACGAACAAAAAGTGGTTGAGAAAGGTTTTAAATATGCTCCTCCCCACCCTCCATCAGAAAAATAACTGGATGTTATGAAAGATGATATTGGATATGCTCTATGAAAGACACCACTGCAAAATATATAGTTGCCAATGCACTAAAGAACGAAACCAAATTCGTGTGTAACATCTCACGGTCTATTGACTTTCACACCCTCAAGTCTTTAAAACTGAAATTACAACACCAAGGTATCATTGCCACAAAATCTGATTATGTGGATAAAGTTAATGATTTCCTGAATACCACAGGCTTCCAAGTCCTTCCTAAAGATCCTGCTAAATTGTTCAAAGATGATGTTAAATATGCAATCAATTCATGCAAAAGCATATTCTCTGAATTTGAAGCACAACTGTTAACTAATATGAACCCAGTGCCTCCTAGAATGTATGGTCTTACTAAAGTGCATAAACAAGATGTTCCTATTCGTCCAGTTGTATCATCATTCACTGCTCCATCTTACAAACTAGCCAGTAAACTGGATGTCCTAATTAAGAGCAAGACTAAATTCAAACCAAAGCATGGTATTTCAAACTCTGTGGACCTAGTAAACAAGTTAAAAGGTATATCTGTCTCACAGTGATAAATTAGTATCCTTTGATGTCAGCAGTTTGTTTTCTAACATACCAATAGTAGAATGCATCGATATTCTGACTGCGCTGATGCACAAGTCTAATGTCAATCCTGTAGAATTGAATGACTTGAGACTGGCCACACAGACATGCCTCGCACATAACTATTTCCAGTTCCAAGGGACTCTTCATAAACAATTGGATGGCTTAGCTATAGGTTCCCCTCTTAGTCCACTGTTGGCTAAAATATTTATGGGCTATTTTGAACAAAATTTTCTAAAAACAGAACCTCTGAGTGCAAACATCTGGTTTAGATATGTAGATGATGTTCTGTTTATTTGGACTGGTACTACAAGACAACACATTCTTGAAAAATCTAAACAGTCAACATATAAATATCCAGTTCACTATGGAGATTGGCAACAAATCCATAAACTTCTTAGGTCTCACCACTGAAATCAGTACACACACACAGTTTCAAAATTCACAGAAAAACAACAACTACAGACACAGCAATACCTTCTTGCTCACAAACATGCAGCTTTCCACTCAATGGTACACTGTCTCAAATCTATCCCCATGTCCAGAGACGATTTTAAAGCAGTTAGATACAATAAAATTTATTGCCACAGCCAATGGCTACAATCCAGTTCTTACTGACAACATCTTGCACAGGAAACAAAAACGGAAAATTATACCCCTCCTCTATGCCCCACCTGCTTCCCCATCCACTGTCTGCACGAAATGGTGTACACTATCATTTCTAGGTCAGGTATCACAGATTGTAGCCAAAGTATTGAAATGCCGCAAGTGTAGGCTTTCCTATTATGTCAGGAACTCGACAGCCCGGTGTGTTTTTAATAGCAAAGACAAGATCCAGTTATTAGCCAACATTGCATTTGCTGAGCATGTACTGAGTGAGGGTCACAACTACCACCCAGTGTCCCATGTACATCACTTAGCAAACAAAGGCCATAAACTCAACCTGCTGGAAGCCCTGGAAATTAACAAACATCTTGCTCACAGTCCAGATCTCATCCTAAATGACCAGACACTGCTCAACATTCCCCTCTGCTAAACTTCATATAATCATCGTTGTTGTTCATTACTTCCCACACACTCTCTTCCTACATATTCCCATTTCCCTGTATTCATTAAGTTGTTTTGCTTTGTTGAAAGTTGTCTTTGTACTTCCACATAGACTATAGTTTCAATAGTTAAGGCTTTCTTTTAACTGGTACTTGTATTACTGTCCATGTTTAACACCCCTTGTAGTTGTCTCATCAAATACTGTTCATATTTTACTTTGCTCACTTATTTAATGAAAACTGTTACACAGCCACTGCTTTGATTATAATTTAAATGTTAAAGTGCAGTACCACCACACTCTCAAACTGTAGGTTCCCTCGAACACCTCCATTTTCCTGCATTTATTCATTTCTGTTTATCTTACTGATATTGCTTACCTCCTGATGCAGCCTTGTCTAGTACTAATTTTATTAGTTTTGTTTATTAATAGAAACTGTTATGTAGGCATGCTATTCCTATTTTGTGCTACAGGTTTTCCTGTCTACTCCATTGTTATTTATGTACTGTTCAGTTTTTACTTTTTCATTGCAAAGATGTTACTTACTGTATGCTTCTACTTCAGTCTAGATGTAGTACTTCTCTTCCAATGTTGTCTGCTAACATTTAACAAATTTAGTATTGGAGGGTAAAAATCACAGAGGGAGACCAAGAGACGAATACACTAAACAGATTCAGAAGGATGTAGGTTGCAGTAGGTACTGGGAGATGAACCTTGCACAGGATAGAGTAGCATGGAGAGCTGCATCAAACCAGTCTCTGGACTGAAGACCACAACAACAACAGAACAAAGTTAATTCTATTTTCATGCTACTTATTTATTTCTTTGTTTTTGTTTCAGGAGCTATACCAGATAGCCCAGTGTCACCGTCACCACCCCATCACTGCAGAACCCACCACCACCACCACCACCACCACCACCACCACCACCACCAAGGTGATACTGTATATGCTACCAGAAAGAATATGAAGGTGATAATGTAATTGTCTACAAGACGGATCCCTTGCGCTCACGTGCATGTGTGTGTGTGTGTGTGTGTGTGTGTGTGTGTGTGTGTGATGCTTTAGAAATAAGCCATGTGAGTCCTATATAGATGTGAATTCAGCTTCTGGTCAGCCGCAGATTACATTGGTGACTGCTGCAGGGATGGTCGGTCAAAGGCATTACGAGGGGGCCTTTCAGTCTAACTTTGCAGGAGGGTGCTTCGTTGTATGGCACTGACCTTACACATCGCGCAGTTGGTGGAGCTACAACATGTTCCCGTTTCCATCGAATGGTCAAAACCCAGTCTTGTCTCGCTAACTCAGCTTAGCCTCTTTCAACACTGGTCGCAGAAGGTGGCAGATATAGTTTTTTTCCGACTTCTTCTCAGTTCCGACTTAATTTGGAATGATCGCATACGTAAAGCTGCAGAAATGGCAGCAGGTGGAAGACGCATAACGACTGTGTAAAATTTTACTGTAGCTGATAGGTTCGAAAAAGGTGACTCGTTTCGAGATATGCGAATGCGAGAAATATGATTCGCTAGTGACAGTAACAATAAAAGGACTTCTCCACAGGATTCAACGAAAATAAGTGGTTGAAGGGAAAGACTTGATTCTAAATCTCAGACACCATTTCTACCGCAGAGTGTAACACTAGAGATCTGAAAAGCATTTGTACATTTCTTAAGACCTCAATAAGCACACCACTTACAGTTTGTGATACTTCTCAACCAACCTTCGCCTATAACCCAGTCGATATATCGCAGAACCTCTGACATGGCATCGAGACAGTATACGTTACAAATATCTAGTGGTGGCATGAGGGAGTTGAAAATACTGGTTTCATACCGCGTTCCTTAGGCGAATCACTTTCAAAATCTAGTGATTTTATCACGAGGTTGCATCGTGGGCTACATGTAACAACACTGTTGGTCTGATAATACACACTCCACCGATCACAGTCTATATTCACTGTCGCGGTATTTGGCTGGAAAAACCGATTCATTCGGAGGTAACGCCGGAAGTTGATTTACAGAGTCGGTATAGCTTAAACATGAATACTTGTGTGCACCTGTAGAATCATAACAGATTGTGACAGTAATATGGTCTTTTTTTAACGTATAGCAGTTTGTAAGACGATTACGTGTCTTCCTAAGACACAGTGGTGCCGCTCGCAAGAAAAACTTATGAAACATGTCCACAGATCGCTGATTTTCTTTCAGTATTATCTTGTCTAGCGAGATTCAAATGAGTTCCTGCGAAGTTAAATTTTTTCCAAATCCGTACGAGTAAAATTATTCTCAATACGAATGTTTGGAGCCCATAAGAGGAAAATTTATCCGAGTCACCTTGTTTCACAATGGATTTTCCTTTCTCGGGCCCGTCTTTCGTTTCTGCCTTCTCTCGGCAATACTCTCTTAGGATTTAAAGGTTGGCTACAGCGCGCATACACAAGCTCTGGAATCTGAGATATTGCTGTCGCGCTTCGCAGCGCACGGATTACACTAGTGGCAGTTTGGAGGCCAGTGTAGGAGCCCGCCTGCCCACCTGCCGTGGTGCGCACGTGTGTTGGGCGAGGGGTCGTCGCCGAGCTGTCGTACTGCCGTGTCCGCCAGCAGCGACACAGGATTTGGTATTGAAAAGATATTTTTTTAATAATTTGCAGATCTGAAGAGCACAACAACAACAATAACCATTGTTAGGCGAATAGATTAAGTATTTCCAGCATGTATATAGCCGATATGCCTAATACTAAATCTGAAAAGTTTGGACATGGAGATGACTGGGCCATAGCTACACAACATCGAGATATGGAGCATACTGAGACTGTCCAGACAAGCGACTTGTCCTGCTGGGAACGTACTTTCGTGAATGGACACTACAACCTAGTCCAACTAAAACTGAGGCTGTGTGTTTCCACCTGAATAATAAATTGGCTAACAGATGCCTTAAGATATATTTTGATAACAATATTCTGCCTTATAATAAAAATCCAAAATACCTGGCAGTTACATTAGATAGAACCCTGAGCTACAAACACCACCTCATCAACACTGCTGCAAAAATCCGTACTAGGAACAATATCATTCAGAAACTATGTGGTACCAGCTGGGGCTCCTCCGCCTCTGCTTTGGGACTTGTCTTCTCTGCGGCAGAGTACTGTTCCCCTGTTTGGCTAAAGAGCGCTCACACCAAGATGGTGGACACAGTACTGAACCAAACTATGAGGATAATTTCAGGTACAATAAAATCAACCCCCATTCACTGGCTACCTGTACTGAGCCACATACCGCCACCTCACGAAGAGAACATGCACTTGTCAGAGAATTTAAAAAAATACAAGACAACCCGCAACTTCCGATTCACACTTCGAGCAATGGCATTGACAGAGAGATTGCGCTCTAGACATCCACCTCTTATAAGGGCCAAAGATCTGGAGGACAATGGTTTCTCTCTTGAACGCTGGAAATTGGAATGGGAAGAATCAGCAGCACCACAGGTAAACACCTTACTGAAACCGTCGAACAGACCTCCAGGCTTTGGCTTACCACGTAAAACCTGGACCATCCTCAACAGGATCAGGACAGGCCACGGTCGATGTGCGGACTCTACACAAATGGGGAAGAGCACCACCCCGAAAGTGCGACTGCGGCGCTGGGAAGCAGATGACCCGGCAGAGTGCATCTGAGAGCCTACTCAGGTCAAACATCGGACTTCCTGGATGCGACTCGAAGTGCAGTTCAATATATTAAAAAACCTAAATGTTAATTTGTAATTATACATATGTCGTTCATGACATAATTGTATTTCATTCTTTATGTCTTGTTTTTAGTGGCAAAGTTATAAAGTTATTGTAGCAGCTTATTTCTCTATAAACGTGATTTGTACTTGCCATACGCTAAATATATAGATTTTTGTCACTGATTTCTTTTGTAATTGTCAGGGAATTGTTTCACTGTGTATTTAATTGGGAAGTATTTCAGTCTGTCTCAAGAGTTGGTTTAATTTGTAATATTGCTTTAATGCCACTGGAGGCAGATTTACATACGAAGCGATTGTTCAAAGAGCTTCTAGCGTTTTGTTAATTGAATGAGAGAATCGCTTTCAGAATACAGTTAAAAAAAATTACGTGTTTGGGTTATCATTTACCGCGTTTAGATTTGACCAAACCCTTTCTCTTGAATTATATGTAGTTGTAGTAAGCGGCAGCAGCCGCAGCAACAGCAGGAGCCGCCATACAGAACATGCATCGCTCTCAGCATGAATATAAGGTTTTTTTATGTTTTGTTAAATAATGGAATGCAGCAGATCAAGCAGTGGCAGCAGAAAGACCAAGTAAGGTATTTGTTGCGCACAGGACCAATTTAAAAAAATTAAGTTTAGGCGCTCTCTGTAACAGTAAAGTTAACAAGAGTACAAGCACGCGATTTTCAGCAGAAAACACGACATAAGAAAGAGCTCGTGACTTTCACCATATTTGAAAAAGATGGATTACCATGGGGTATTTCATTATTTTTGAGCCGTGACTTCCTCCGATGCTCCTGGCTGTATAGTTTATCTGTCGAAGTTACGCGCTTTGCGGCGTCCTGGTTGGCCAGGTGAGAATCGGTTGGCAACAGTGACAGGGAGAGGGAGAAGACGTCGTGCGGAGCATCGCGAGTGGCCAGCCGGCACTTCGTGTAGTGCCGTTCGCCTCCGCAGCGCAGCGGTAGCGTTACCGCCTACCACGCTATGGGGCCCGGGTTCAGTTCCCGGCAGGGGACTGGCTGCTGTGTGTCCATCGTCATCATCATCATTCACACGCAAGTCGCCGTGGTCCGCAAATGCGGGGAAACAAGTCTCGGAACCAGAGGACGTCGTTCTCCGGCCGGACCGCCCACAGCGAGCACAACTCCCGCCTCCACACAGCGCTTAAATGCAGACACCACGTGCAACGTAAATAGGATGAATTCGGTTGTCAAGATAGAAGCCCTCACTGAGTTCCTGCAGCACAGAGCTGCTGATGTAGCAATGCTACAAGAAGTTGTAACTACCGACAGTCTTCAAGAAGGGTCGTCTAGCAGATGCGGAAAACTATAGACCTATATCTCTGACGTCGATCTGTTGTAGAATTTTAGAACATGTTTTTTGCTCGAGTATCATGTCGTTTTTGGGAACCCAGAATCTACTATGTAAGAATCAACATGGATTCCGGAAACAGCGATCGTGTGAGACCCAACTCGCCTTATTTGTTCATGAGACCCAGAAAATATTAGATACAGGCTCCCAGGTAGATGCTATTTTTCTTGACTTCCGGAAGGCGTTCGATACAGTTCCGCACTGTCGCCTGATAAACAAAGTAAGAGCCTACGGAATATCAGACCAGCTGTGTGGCTGGATTGAAGAGTTTTTAGCAAACAGAACACAGCATGTTGTTGCCAATGGAGAGACGTCTACAGACGTTAAAGTAACCTCTGGCGTGCCACAGAGGAGTGTTATGGGACCATTGATTTACACAATATATATAAATGACGTAGTAGATAGTGTCGGAAGTCCCATGCGGCTTTTCGCGGATGATGCTGTAGTATACAGAGAAGTTGCAGCATTAGAAAATTGTAGCGAAATGCAGGAAGATCTGCAGCGGATACGCACTTGGTGCAGGGAGTGGCAACTGACCCTTAACATAGACAAATGTAATGTATTGCGAATACATAGAAAGAAGGATCCTTTATTGTATGATTATATGATAGCGGAACAAACACTGGTAGCAGTTACTTCTGTAAAATATCTGGGAGTATGCGTGCGGAACGATTTGAAGTGGAATGATCATATAAAATTAATTGTTGGTAAGGCGGGTATCAGGTTGAGATTCATTGGGAGAGTCCTTAGAAAATGTAGTCCATCAACAAAGGAGGTGGCTTACAAAACACTCGTTCGACCTATACTTGAGTATTGCTCATCAGTGTGGGATCCGTACCAGATCGGGTTGACGGAGGAGATAGAGAAGATCCAAAGAAGAGCAGCGCGTTTCGTCACAGGGTTATTTGGTAACCGTGATAGCGTTACGGAGATGTTTAACAAACTCAAGTGGCAGACTCTGCAAGAGAGGCGCTCTGCATCGTGGTGTAGCTTGCTCGCCAGGTTTCGAGAGGGTGCGTTTCTGGATGAGGTATCGAATATATTGCTTCCCCCTACTTATACCTCCCGAGGAGATCACGAATGTAAAATTAGAGAGATTAGAGCGCGCACGGAGGCTTTCAGACAGTCGTTCTTCCCGCGAACCATACGCGACTGGAACAGGAAAGGGAGGTAATGACAGTGGCACGTAAAGTGCCCTCGGCCACACACCGTTGGGTGGCTTGCGGAGTGTAGATGTAGATGTAGAAGAAATACCGGGATTCGACGTCTTTAGGAACATCGACGCAGAAACGAGAACTGGAACTGCGATAATGGTGAGGAATGGGATCGACATGGAGAACATCAAGACCCTGACTGACGGCCGCGGAATAGCGATCCAAATAGCTAACACATACTTCGTCAACATCTATGCGCCGTCAGGCACAGAAAACAAGCGGGCCAGAAGCCAGTTCTCTAACGAAGACGTCTGTGAACTCCTTCCACACAACAATGTCAACGTTGTGTTGGGAGGCGACTTCAACTCCGTGGCTGCTCTAGAAGACCAAGTCCCGGTACCAAATCTGTGCATGGAGCTGCAGGAACTCATAAGAAAGCTAAAGCTAGACGACTCTTGGCATGTACTATATCCAAACACAACCGAATTCACCTATTACTACAACCGCGGAAGAAGCAGGATCGACAGGATGTATGTGAACAGGGAGTTGGCCGCCTCTGTATCGCATGTGGAAGTCTGTCCTGTGATCTTCTCCGACCACTGTGCCTTCAAATGCAAGCTACAGCTGTCAGCGAGGAAAATTTCAGGAGGAAGATCAGTGTGGAAGCTTAATACGCAACACCTAAGCGACGCGAAATTACATCAGGAGATTGCGCACACCACAGAAGAAAGCTTACTGACGCGACAGCAATATCCGTTCAAATGGCTCTGAGCACTATGGGACTCAACTGCTGTGGTCATCAGTCCCCTAGAACTTAGAACTACTTAAACCTAACTAACCTAAGAACATCACACACATCCATGCCCGAGGCAGGATTCGAACCTGCGACCGCAGCAGTCGCGCGGTTCCGGACTGCGCGCCTAGAACCGCTAGACCACCGCGGCCGGCCAGCAATATCCGTCCACCACACAATGGTGGATTGAACATGGCAAACCACAAGTAAGGAAGACACTGACTAGGCACAGTCCGGAGAAGGCATTCTGGAAGAAGAGCACGGCATACGCGCAGTGTCTAAAGGACGCGCTCAACTGTCCTTCAGACAACGAGCTGCTTCTACATCTACATCCATACTCCGCAAGCCACCTGACGGTGTGTGACGGAGGGTACCCTGAGTACCTCTATCTGTTCTCCCTTCTATTCCAGTCTCGTATTGTTCGTGGAAAGAAGGATTGTCGGTATGCTGCTGTGTGGGCTCTAATGTCTCTGGTTTTATCCACATGGTCTCTTCGCGAGATATACGTAGGAGGGAGCAATATGCTGCATGACTCTTCCGTGAAGGTATGTTCTCGAAACTTTAACAAACGCCCATACCGAGCTACTGAACATCTCTCCTGCAGAGTCTTCCACTGGAGTTTATCTACCATCTTCGTAACGCTTTCGCGATTACTAAATGATCCTGTAACGAAGCGCGCTGCTCTCCGTTGGATCTTCTCTATCTCTTCTATCAACCCTATCTGGTACGGATCCCACACTGCTGAGCAGTATTCAAGCAGTGGGCGAACAAGTGTACTGTAACCTACTTCCTTTGTTTTCGGATTGCATTTCCGTAGGATTCTTCCAATGAATCTCAGTCTGTCATCTGCTTTACCGACGATCAACTTTATATGGTCATTCCATTTTAAATCACTCCTAATGCGTACTCCCAGATAATTTATGGAATTAACTGCTTCCAGTTGCTGACCTGCTATTTTGTAGCTAAATGATAAGGGATCTATCTTTCTATGTATTCGCAGCACATCTCACGCGAGTTAGAGCAATAAAGGCGTCAACAGGTGAAAGGCGCCGTTGTCCGCAGTCAGACACACGGCGCCACTGAAGATGAACCTGCCACACTGCTCCACCTGCATAGAGAGAGGGAGAGGGCACAAACCAGAGCTATCAGGGAGCTCAGCGACGCAACTGGCCGCAAGATAACAACTAAATGGGACATGATTCGTCACATAGAAGAGCATTTCTCCGACCTCTTCAAGAGCGATGTACCAGACGATGCAGAAACAGCCAAAATATTAGAGGAAACGCGCAGACAGCTGAACAACACCGACCGCGCTTTGTTGACAGAGGCCGTGACAGGACGAAGTCAGCGGTGTCCTCAAAACCTGCGCCAGCGGCAAGGCTCCAGGAGCGGACGGAATACCATCCGAATTCTACACCACTTGCTGGGATAAAGTAGGTGGAATTATGACGGAAATCGTCAATGAAATATTAAACGGGAAAGAAATACCACCCCCGTTCCTGGAAGGGACCATTACCCTGATGCCGAAAACAGTAGCGCCGAAAACAGTAGCGCCGAAAACAGTAGCGCCGAAAACAGTAGCGCCGAAAACAGTAGCGCCGAAAACAGTAGCGCCGAAAACAGTAGCGCCGAAAACAGTAGCGCCGAAAACAGTAGCGCCGAAAACAGTAGCGCCGAAAACAGTAGCGCCGAAAACAGTAGCGCCGAAAACAGTAGCGCCGAAAACAGTAGCGCCGAAAACAGTAGCGCCGAAAACAGTAGCGCCGAAAACAGTAGCGCCGAAAACAGTAGCGCCGAAAACAGTAGCGCCGAAAACAGTAGCGCCGAAAACAGTAGCGCCGAAAACAGTAGCGCCGAAAACAGTAGCGCCGAAAACAGTAGCGCCGAAAACAGTAGCGCCGAAAACAGTAGCGCCGAAAACAGTAGCGCCGAAAACAGTAGCGCCGAAAACAGTAGCGCCGAAAACAGTAGCGCCGAAAACAGTAGCGCCGAAAACAGTAGCGCCGAAAACAGTAGCGCCGAAAACAGTAGCGCCGAAAACAGTAGCGCCGAAAACAGTAGCGCCGAAAACAGTAGCGCCGAAAACAGTAGCGCCGAAAACAGTAGCGCCGAAAACAGTGAGAGGTGGCATGAGCCCCCTCTCATATTTCTATCTTACGATTTTCGTTTCTAATTGCAAGCGGTGAAAAGTTGCTATTCCTTCACACGCGGACTTCCCACGCAGCGTCTCTCGTCACCCGGGTGGTCCGGTGACAGGCGGGCTCTCCTCATCTGGAGAGGGTTAAGCCGACGGGTGTGAGGAAGTCGAGTGAATGCTTTGCAGACGCCGACATTGTCAAAAGACACGCCCGGAGGGGTCTGAAGTAGCGGCTGGGCTAGAGGTTCCGTTACTTCGCAGAATCTTAGCGAAAACACTTTCTGGTGGGCTACCAGCGAGGCGTGGGAATGACTTGTGTACCCAGGCAGTTGTGGCGGGAAAATTCCCGCGCTTTCTGCAAAATAGTAACTGTGATTGGCTGGCTCAGGGCATAGCTCCGTGACGTAGCAAAATCAGCGCAGAAATTGGCGCCAAGAATCTCCATTGGTGGAATGGTAGTGCTCCGGCAATGGAGTGGAATTTTCCGCCGGTTTTCGAGTTGCTGATTGGAACGTTTAACCACGGCCACTGGCGTGGGGGCGGGAATGTTGTGTGTTCGGCCTGTACGGGTGCTCTAGGTAGTCGGCTCTCGCTTTTCGGTTGAGGACGTCGAAGCAACCAGCCATCGCCTCCGGTACGCCAGATCGTGGTCTGGCAGTTAAGAAGACAGTTTGGCAATGTATGTCCGCAGCACCGGCAGATAGGGATTTTCCTAGGTGATAATCAGAGCCCAGCAGAGCGCGCCTGTTCGTCTTTTTCTTTGTTCTGTCTTGAGTAGCGGCAATTAATGTTGGGTTAGCTGTGTGTCTCTCTTAAGATTTGAGTGGCAAGGAATTGGCTCCACATACCACTTCGTCATAAACCTTAGAATCTAGTTTAGGGACAACTTCACCTTCACAGTGTTTGTTTGTGTATCCAATTTGAGCCAATTTGATGTATTATAAATGTTTCATGTGTTTTTGTTTATTATTTTGTGTTTAGTCTTAATAAATCATATTGTTATTTTGGACAGAACTTTCATTCTGTTAATCGGTAGAGCAACCCATCATTTCTCACTACGTTAATGAAACCTTCCTTTATTTAACTTATTTATCAAATTAAATTATTGCAGGTGCCAAACTCTTTTCTACTCCACTTGCAGGGTTGATTACAATCAGTTCGCGTATATTTTTTAATCCTTGTGCAACAGCGCAAGTTGGAGTTAGAATAGGGGGGCCTTAGAGCATCATTTACATGTGTAGATTCTAGAATTTAGTGTTAAATACACTGCTGGCCCCGGCACCTCGCAACAGTAGCGCCGAAAACAGTAGCGCCGAAAACAGTAGCGCCGAAAACAGTAGCGCCGAAAACACTAGCGCCGAAAACACTAGCGCCGAAAACACTAGCGCCGAAAACACTAGCGCAGAAAACACTAGCGCAGAAAACACTAGCGCAGAAAACACTAGCGCCGAAAACACTAGCGCCGAAAACACTAGCGCCGAAAACACTAGCGCCGAAAACACTAGCGCCGAAAACACTAGCGCCGAAAACACTAGCGCCGAAAACACTAGCGCCGAAAACACTAGCGCCGAAAACACTAGCGCCGAAAACACTAGCGCCGAAAACACTAGCGCCGAAAACACTAGCGCCGAAAACACTAGCGCCGAAAACACTAGCGCCGAAAACACTAGCGCCGAAAACACTAGCGCCGAAAACACTAGCGCCGAAAACACTAGCGCCGAAAACACTAGCGCCGAAAACACTAGCGCCGAAAACACTAGCGCCGAAAACACTAGCGCCGAAAACACTAGCGCCGAAAACACTAGCGCCGAAAACACTAGCGCCGAAAACACTAGCGCCGAAAACACTAGCGCCGAAAACAGTAGCGCCGAAAACAGTAGCGCCGAAAACAGTAGCGCAGAAAACAGTAGCGCAGAAAACAGTAGCGCAGAAAACAGTAGCGCAGAAAACAGTAGCGCAGAAAACAGTAGCGCAGAAAACAGTAGCGCAGAAAACAGTAGCGCAGAAAACAGTAGCAGACTACCGCCCAATAACTCTTTTAAACACGGACTACAAGCTAACAGTAAAATGCGTCGCTGAAAACATGAAGATCGCCCTGAAGAAAGCCATCAGCCCGTGGCAGACATGTGAAGTGTTAGGCAGAAACATCTTCAACGCCGTATGCACATGCAGAGACGTTATAGCACACGCCGTATCAAACAGAGCGACTGCAGCGATCATTTCTGTAGACTTCCAAAACGCCTTCCACAGGATCGGTCACCGGTACCTACTGAAGACTTTGACGAGACTGGGTTTTGGCCCTAAATTCGCTCAAGTCATCGAAAACATATTGACAAATGCCACATCACGAGTGACTGTAAATGGCTGGATATCTGCGCCGATAAAACTGGGGAAATCTGTGAGGCAAGGGTGCCCACTGTCGATGGCACTATTCACAGTAGCCCTCGACCCAGTCCTCAGGAAACTCGCCGCCACCATCAACGGCTACAAGTTACAGGATGTTAAAGTAACGTGTGTGGCATATGCCGATAACTTGAGCATTTTTGTGGACGGAAAGGAGGATATTGACAGTGTCCTCCCAATAATTGAATCCTTTGGAAAGGCATCTGGGGCGAAAACCAACCCCAACAAAACAGTGCTGCTCCCTATAGGGAACGTGAAATTGAGAGAAGCTAGACCATGGTACCAGGTGCTAGGTGTCCAGCTGCAGGCCTGTCCAGTGAAAATGGCCGCAGAAAACTGGCGGAACATCCTCAACACCACCAGAGGGCTCGTCACGACACACTCCAACAGACACCTAATGTTGGATCAAAAGACGCAGCTTATCAACGCAACGATCCTGGCAAAGGCTTGGTACATGGCCCAAGTCATAAACGTACCAATCGAAATAGGGAAGTCTATAAGAAGCGCTGTGTACTACCTACTGTGGAGGCGGGAAATTTTCAAAGTGTCACAAGCCACCAGCACTCTTCCTAGAGAAGGGGGGCTTGGTTTAATAGACGTCACAACAAAATGCGCGGCACTGTTGCTCCATAGAGCACTAAAAATGGAGGACAGAAGTGTAGACTGTACCACGTCGTCTCTACTGAAGGAACACAGACCAGACTCCGAGGAAGCGCCGGTAGACGTCAGTCGAATACTTTTTAAGATGTGCTACCTAAAACAAGTAATAATGGACAGCAGCTACATAACATCCACCCTAGCAATTAAGGAGATGAGAACTGCAGGGAAAATCTACCGAGTGCTACGAGGTAAACAAGTCAGAAGCAGAACGGAGACGAATCTTCCAGGCCACGACTGGCCACAAATCTGGAAGAATCTCTCCGAAAAAGCCATACCTCCAGAAGCTAGAGACACGTGGTACGAAGTCGTACACAAGACGATCCCCACATACGAGCGCCTAGCACGCATCGGCATGCGTGAGTCGCCGAACTGCGAAGCGTGCAACCAAATAGACTCCCTGGAACACCGCTTCACATGTCGGACAAGCCAGCAGATATGGGAGACGTGTAGAAGAATGGTGGCACACATGAACAGGGCGGACCACCGTAACATAGAAATCACGGCTCTCACCATCCCAGAGGCAAAAAGCTTCCCTCGGCCAAAGCGCGTCGCGACCATGTGGACACTTGCTATGACTGCGCATGCGATAATCTCCAAAAAACAGACGGACACGGTACAGTTCCTCACAGATCTCTGGGGGGAGCACAAAAGGGCCAGGCAGAAAAACAACTATCGCCAGATGTTCCAGAACTATCTGCAGATCACGCTGCACGCCGCCTTCAAGAACGCCCTCCGTCTCCACACGCCGCGACCGCCGCCGCCGCCTCCACCATCCAGACACACGACGCCCTCCCATAGCCCCACAAAACCCCGCCGTTTGCTGACGCAGACACCCTCCAACATCCTCAAAGTGCGTGTTAAATGAGTGTTGATTGTGCTAGTGTGAAAAGTGGCAATGCGTCATCTGCGTTCTCATATGTGAAAGAGTGCGATACAGCAGCATATCGTCACACAACTAGGGAAAGTGTTTAAATATTGGCGATCTCCTGCGTGTCCAAAAGGTGATTATGTAAGTACTGCTCAAATTCAACTAACATTCATTTTAATAATCGTGGAAACCATACACAGTTATGACTAAATGCAAAATGACGTTTTGCAATGATTATTATCATGTAACAAATGTTCCCCCCCCCCCCCCCCCCTCTCTCTCTCTCTCTCTCTCTCTCTCTCTCTCTCTCTCTCTCTCTCTCTCTCTCTCTCTCTCACTATCTCTCTCTCCCTCCCTCCCTCCCAACCTCTCAACCAACCACAATCAAATAACTCTCCCTAAATTTACTATCCATATATATGTATATGCATTGTTTTGTTGAGTGTATCATAGAAATGTCATAGTCAATAGGTTCACCCAAATTTGAAGGACGCCATCTTTGGCGCCAACCAAATTAATCTCATTAAATATTCATAAAAAAATACAGCACTAGTAAGTGCGCACAGAACTGAGATGAAAAAAAAGGACTAGAAAACAGACAAATATAAAAATAAAATAAAAAGTACATATTTAGAAACAAAATTTGCTTAATAGAGAGAACTAAATCATAAAGAAAATACAAGAAAGACTATAGGAAAAGATACGATTACTGTATGTGTAAAACCTAAACGTGCCTTTGATCAAGCAATGTATTTGTTTATTTGTAAATAAAAGTTTATTATGTTACAAAAAAAAAGTTGGCGTCACCTAAAGCCGCTACCTGCTTCCCCGACCGCCACCTGCTGAGCCGGGGCCACAGCTCAGGCCGACCGCTTCCTCCTAGCCCACATATCGTCAGTACGGTGTCAGACCCTGTGTTATTCAATACTACCTTCGTTGCCACTGCTTTTTCCTGCTTTTATGATAATGTCGTTCGAGGAAAACAGACTTTTGGGCGTGTTTCATTAATAGGTACACAGAATGAGCATGTTTGTGGGAGATAAAAATCAAAGGACTACTCCAATAGGGATATGAGGAACAAAGCCTACGAAGTTATTATAGCTAAGTGCAAAGAGAGAAATCGTGCAGCAGACAAGGAGTTTGTTATTAAAAAAATTAGTTCTCTACGAGCGTCTTTCCGGCGACAGTTTAGAAAAATACAGGACGCTAAATCAGAGCGGCTGAAAACGTGCCACAACCGACGCTTTGGCACTACAATCTCCGGCAGTTCACCCTTGATCAAGAAGAGGTGCCATGTGGGATATCTTCACTAACACAGGGGAGGATTCTGCAGGATGACCAGACTGAGGAAGTAAATGATGAGTCAGATATTGATGTTGTAAGTATACAAACGCTTTTATTTATTAAGTATACAAAGTATAAATAAATGTTGCTCTGGACAAACTCTAAATGATCAAAGTTTCTTGAAATTCTAATTCATTCACGTCACTGAAATCTTGCTCGTATTTTTTTCGCACTTCCTCTGCAGTAACTGTGCTGGTTTGTCGTATCGTATCGAGTCTTAACATTTGTTGACTACCTGACTCCAAGTTTTTATCAACAAGGTTTACAATTTGTGAGTTATTGCAATCAGCGGCAGTATGAATGTAATTACGGCTTTTCTTCCTTAAAAAGTCGTGCAAAACTGTACATGCAAGAACGATTCCATCAACAGTTTTTACGTCAACCGCTATTGGCGTTAATAAAACTCTAAATCTGTTTGCCATTATTCCAAAAGCATTGTCAACTACCCGCCTGTAATAGAAGACCTTTTTCTCCCTTGTTAAGTTCCTTTGAGGATACGGTTTCATTAAATTCGGCATCAAAGGGAAAGCATCACCTACGAACACAAATGGCACTGTAGAATCCACTCCTTCCAGATAAACGGGATCTGGTAAATTTAGAGTTCCAGGTGTAGAAGTATGTAAGCTTTAGAATAACAGCTTCTGACACTCGACCATTCGTACCGGTGTGAACATATATAGACTCATAGTTTGCATTTGCAACAGTGAAAAGGACAACACTGAAAGTACCTTTGTAATTATAGTAATAGGAGCCACTACCTGCAGGTTTTTTTAATCAGGACATGCTTACCATGCAATGCCCCTAAACAGTTTTCAAAATTCCATAGTTCTTTAAACTGACGAGCAGCGTTTCTCCAGTCCTCTTGAGATGAAGGAGTCTGAAATTAAAACTGATACAATTACCGAAATGCTCTATTCAGAGGCAAAGTTGTACAGTGAAAACACTGCATAATTTGATGCAGACATTGTGCTTCCCAGGTGAACCTGTCACAGGAGCTACCTTCATCTGGAAGCCCACTAGCTGCAACGCCCACTACAGGGAAAAGAGATGTGTTCGAACTCAGGAGAGAACAAGAACGAAAAAGAGATCTCAGTTAGCAGATAGTGTGTCCCAGTACCTGCAAGTTGATGACTCTACACCTGACAATGATGCCACTGCCTTTGGTAAAAGTGTGGGTCTCGAGATTCAGGCAGTTACTGATAACGAACAAAAGGAAATAGCAAAAAAAAATTATTTCCGATGTACTCTTTTTGGCAAAGAGGAGGAAATGAAGTTGTGATTCCCAAATTAGACGACTTGCAATTCGGCGGCCGAACCCCTCTGAGACGCCGAGCGCGCAGGTTGAGCAGGTGCGAGGGTCTGGCAGCCCACTGTGTGTCGCAGGTAGACGGGAATAACGGCCGCCGAGCCGCCACCGCCCGATATTCAACCGCCCGCACTCCGCAAACATTACCGACTCCTCAATGCTTCATTCACAGCAACCGAACTGGAAGACGCCATTCAGAGTATGAAACTGAATAAGGTCGCTGGAGCTGATGACATTAGAACGGAGCAGATAAAACAGTTTGGGCCCAAAGCTCGAAACTGGTTACTACAAATGATGAACACCTGTATTAAAGAGCTGAATATTCCAAAACTATGGCGGCAGGCGAGAGTGGTGGCTTTACTAAAACCTGGCAAGGAGATAAAGGACCCCAAAAGTTACAGACCAGTGTCACTTCTATGCCATCTCTAAAGATACTGGAGCGGATGATTCTCAACCGGGTGGCAGAAACGATAGATGGAAAGCTCAAAGGAACAAGCCGGTTTCAGACCAGGAAGACCTTGTTGTGGGCAAATACTTAATCTGACGCAACATATAGAAGATGGGTTAGAAAAAAAAAAACTGGAGCAGCTTTCATAGATCTTACTGCTGCATACGGCACGGTAAACCACAGAAAGCTATTGCGCAAATTATATCACCTCACAGGGGACTGTAGGCTGACGATGGTTATTGGTAGTCTTCTGCAGAATCAAAGATTTTATGTCTCCCTAAATGGTAAGAACAGTAGATGGCGACTGCAGAAGAATGGCTTACCACAAGGAAGTGTACTTTCTCCCATCCTTTATAATGTGTACACTAATGACCAACGTATACCTCAAGATGCAAGACTGTTCGTAGATGCTGATGACAGCTGTGGTGGTCCAGGGTCCAATTTTGATGCAACATCTGGCAATCTCTCTAGAGCGCTTGAGGAACTGGCTCAATACTACGACGCACATCACCTCAAGCCAAACCCTAACAAAACCCAAGTATGTGCTTTCCATCTGCGCAATAGATATGCTGGAGTTGAGCTCGACGTTACATGGCAAGGTAAGAAGCTAAAGCACTGTCCAACACCTAAATACCTTGGGGTTGTCCTTGACAGAACGCTTTCCTTCAAGCAGCATTGCCAAAACACCAAGGCTAAAGTCTGCTCCATGAATAACATCATCCGCAGGCTGACAAACTATGAATGGGGAGCTCAACCATCAGTACTGAGAACATCAGCACTTGCTCTGTGTGTTTCTGCAGCAGACTATGCAGCGCCAGTATGGGAAGCATCTGCACATGCTAAACAGGTTGATGTAAGTGTAAATGAGACAATGCGAATTGTTACAGGCTGTCTCAGACCCACACCAACGGGTAATTTGTACCTACTTGCTGGAATTGCCCCCTCCAGAGGCAGAAGGCAGGTGGCAGCAGACGCTGAGAGAACAAAGAAAGAAACACGATTCTCGACACCCACTGAATGGGCACGCCACTCAGACTCGGAGGCTTAAGTCTAGAAACAGCTTTATTGCAAGAACCAAGATCCTTGACGGTTCACAGGAAGATAATAGAGTCCGTAAATGGGAGAATGAACAAACCGCACTGCAGAGAATACTAAAAGAGCAAATGGCACCTGGAAACAAACAGTGTGGAGAACACTAAATAGGCCGAGGGCTGGTGTACCCAGATGCAAAACTAATCTGTGCAAGTGGGGACTGCTGACAAACGATGACGACGTTCTCTGTGGATGCGGAGAGGCACAAGACGAGGCACATCTGCTCATGTGCCGACTACTGCCGGAGCCCTGCAGTTTTAGTGACCTGCTACAAGCCAACGACAAAGCCGTAGCGGTGGCTAACTATTGGAAAAATAAAATTTGATCTGGACACGGAAAAGTAAAGTAAAAGCCACCTGCCGGCTTCCGAGCCGCGCCAGCCGTAGCTGTTTCGCCGTCGGCGATCGTTTTATTCGTGCTCAACGCTTTGGTGAGTTTTCAACGAAATAATGACAACGTTCAACCGTTCCAGTGCGCGTTCGATCGTGAACACGAGAGGCCATCGTCCTTCGATATAGAGGAATGGATGTTCAACGATCTAAAAATATAGGAGGACGAAATAGAGGGGCTGCAGCTGAACTTTACGCTGCTCAGCCTCGTTCTGAAACTGAAAACTGAAGTTAGATGCGAGACGCTCGTGAATGTAAGTGGCGGTATTAGAAAATTCAAACACAGGGACGGTCGTGTGAGCGAGGTGAAAATCACGTACCGCCGGTCACGGAGTGAAAAAACATTAAAGTGTACAACCTCCCTTTCGAGGTGCCGAACGAAGAAGTAGCACGCTGCCTTAAGCTATATGGAGATGTTCTCTCCGTAACGGGAGATTTGTCGGGTGCCGGCCACAGGTACGAGGCGGACACTCCGGTGTGATGATGTAAGGATGTATCGAGTAGCGCTGATATCGATTATGATAAGATCGCTACGGTCGCTTCTTTGTTTTTATCGCGCCAGAACGAGAGAGGAGTCACGTGTGGTTTTCGAACCGTGTGTTTGGTGTGAAGATGTTAAGGAATCAGGGTAAGAGAACAAGTAAATTTTGTGACTATAAAGGTGTTTGATGCTGTGTAATCTCTCGCGTACCTCACGAGACGTAATCCGCGGTTCGCGAAGTGAAAAGCCACGAGAACAATCGCGAGAACATGATTAGATGCCCGCGAGCATCTCATCCGCGCCGGTAAATGTAGCTTGGATTACCCACACTCAGTCGCAAAAGTATTCGGACAGCACGTAACGGCGCATAATTTTGCAGTTTGCCGCATTAACAAACACAGAAATTGCACTTTGTAATGTTTTTGGGACTCTGGGTACCATGTCGCAACGTGAAACACGCGTCAAATACGAAGATTGTTGTTGGTCATGTGTCTGTTACGTAATATTTCCTGAAAACGGCATGGGAAGGTGCAACAAAAGTATTCGGACAAAGGCGGACAACGTGAGAGAATGTTTCATTCCGAGACGAGGGTGAAGCGACTGCAGTGTGTGTCACATTTCCGCGAGGCGATAGCGATGATTAGCAAACACGTATCGCCAGCCTGTGCAGGTCGACGATGGGATGCAGAGGGAAGTGTTCTACATTCGAGGAAAGGTAACTTGTCGTTTATCATCACGCGAAGTGGAAAACCTGCAGGGAAATTGCCGTAATAGTGAACACGAAGAAAAGTACAGTTCATGACATTATTAAACGGTTCGAGAAAGAAGACCGATTGGAATTCCGTTGCAGTACAGGACGGCCACGGACATTTTCACAGAGAGGTCAACGTGTGATTGTGCGAAAGGTACAACAGAATCCGAAAATATCTGCCACACGAATTGCAAGTGAGGTGGAGGGAGACCTTGGCATAAAAGTTCATCCCGAAACCGTGCGGAGAGTACTACGACGATCGCAGCACCGTGGTCGAGTGGCACGGCGTATAAATGCAGTGAACCAGAAGAAACGTATGCAGTTTGCGAGGGAATACGCCGAATACGATCAGGCTTGGTGGAATCGGGTGATATTTTGCGACGAATGTAAATTTACATTATGGCAAAGCGACGGAAAGGCAAACGTGTGGCGAAAGACCAATGAAGAGCTGAATCCGAGGAACCTCAAACCAACAGTAAAATTTGGAGGTGGGAGCATCATGGTGTGGGGATGCATGTCCTGCAGTGGTGTGGGTGATTTAGTGTTCATTGATGATACGCTGAACAAGGAAGCGTATTTGAATATACTGCGAGGACATTAAAAGCAGAGTACACGACATCTAGGTATTGTGAACAACTTTCATTTTTATCAGGATAATGATCCCAAGCATACCGCGCATATTGTACAAATGTGGTTGCTCTTCAATTACCCGAAAGTATTGCACACCCCTCCCCAATCACCAGACCTTAAACCAATCGAACATTTGTGTGATAAATTGAAACGGACCCTCCGCGCGGACAACATCTATAAGAAGGAGATCTTGAAAGAGTAACTGCGCCAAGAATGGGCAAATATTGGCCCCGATTTCACGAAAAAACTCGTGGAAGGTATGCCTAGTAGATTGTAGGAGGTATTGAAAATGAAAGGTGGACCCACAAGATATTGACATTTTCGTCGTACAACTTATGAACATTTATTGGACAGTGTCCGAATACTTTTGTAGCAGCAGGGTGTGCAGGAGGTTCCATTTTTGTTGTTAATTTTACTGTTGTGGTTTGGAAACGAAATAACACAATAATTCTTTTGAAATTTATGTTGTTACGCATATATACTGCTAATAAATATGTTTGGGTTTCATAGTCGTTTCTCGAGTACTCATTGTGAAACTTCCCACTGTCCGAATACTTTTGCGACTAAGTGTATATTGCCACGAACGCCGCATATGGATTGCAGTGTGGGATAATGTATTGTGGTGTAGTGTTATTTTGTGAAGAGTGTAACAGTGCAGCTCTGTGTAGTGCAAGTGTTAAAAAAATACATCAATGGATTATACTAGGCTAAAAGATGAATTTTGGTAATCGGCACTCCTTTGTTCCCCTAGTTAGTTATCGTTTATTACAGCAATGAATGGAACGAGATAAGGATCTCTGACAACCTCGACCTGTCTGAACCAATAAGGCAAACAAACGGAGTACTCCAAGGAGACCCACTAAGTCCGCTCCTGCTCATTGTGGCAGCAAAGGACATTGTGGAAATCGCTCATGCCTATGCGGACGACATTGTGATAGGCTCAAAAAACTTAAAGAAACTACAGGAGACTATAGAAGACGTGGAAAAATGGTGCACAAAACAAGTTCGTAATCAACACCGACAAGACGGAAATTATGGTAATCAGACCAGGCGGGCAAATCCCAAAAACGACAAGAATTGCACTACAAGGAAAGCAAATATCTATCACAAAAGATTACAAATATCTAGGGATAACACTCCAGCCATCCGCAAAGTGCTTCACTAAAACACATCACAGAGAAAGTGACAAGCCATCAGAGCGATAAATGAAATAAGTCCCATGATAACAGTAAATCTAGACATAACTACGGCACTCTTCAAATCAAAAATAATACCGATACTGGCTTATGGGATAGAAATCATATGGATACACCTAAATGCAAAGAACTAAGAAACATTGGAAAGAGTAAAAGCAACCTATAACAAAAGAGCATTAGGGGTAACAAAAACCACAAGATCAAGATTAGTGTACCTTCTCGCCCGAGAATCTTTCCTCATAGAGTATCTAAGGACAAGGTTCTTACTTCCCAACACATCAGGATCGGAGAACCTACTAAGATCACTACTCAAGAAAAGAGAGGAAGTACCAACGGAATTCTATGGATCCGGGGCCATGATCGACCGCTCTTTGACAGCAGCAAATTTTGAAATGAGACACGTACTTAGAAGACTCGCAGTACACGGATTCCAACATGAAATTTGTGCAAATACAACATACGATCAACCGTCAAACCTTTGCAAGTGTACACTATGTGGACAGTCTTGTGAGAGATACCATATAGAAATATGCAGCAGGAGGACCAGATCAATTAGTGACTATGCAATAAATGGTTCAAATGATAATCTGTTATAATACCTGCACTGAATGTAATCTACTACTAAGAATTATGCAGACACTCACTACATCCTTGTAATTCACTCTCAAATGATTGTAATCTAATGTATAACTATAATGGCTATTTTGCTGCAATAAATCGTTTATTTATTACAGCAATACTCAAGCTGCCGCTCGTAGACTGCAAGGGAAGAAGCGAATGACGATTGGATTTACGAGGTGAGTGGGTACAATTAGCAAACTCAGACGGAAATATAACCCCCCCCCCCCACCCTCCCCCATTCGCGTACAAGGTCCGTCAGAATCGCACTGAGGATGCACGTGCCTTCGTTTATCATCATAGGGGGACACAGAGGTGTCGTCCAGTACAGCGGACAACCACCGACGTGCTGCATTTGCAGTTCCACGGAACACATGCGGAGCAGCTGCAACAAAAATAAAAGAGTGGCTCAGCTGCCGCGTGAAAAAGCGGACAACACAACTGACCGGACGGCAAGCTACGCGGGAATTTTGACGGGCCAGAGCCTTGCGTCAACGACGAGCCTGCAGTAGCGGAAGCAGCCGCGCCAGCCGAGGTCGCCCAGCCGGCAACAACGGCTCCTGCAGGGGAGAAGCGGCACCTGAGCTCCGACTCAGGCAACGAGAGCTCAATGGGGGCCAGCGGGTGAATGTCTCGCGCGCCGCAACGCCCGCCCAGCAGTCGTCGCTCCGGCAGTGAGCAGTGAAGTTCCGAGGTTCGCTCAGCAGAGCAATAGGTGTGGCGGATCGCCGTTCGGCCGAGCCTGCTCGGTCGACGGTCCCCCCAACCAGGAAGACTGGTGATGTTGTTGTGGCAGACCGCCGTCCGGAGGAGCGTGCTCTGCCGGCGGCCCCGTCTGACCCGCCGCCGAGAACGACCCGGCCACCGTCCACGGATTACGATATGGACGATTTCTCTGGAGAAGATGATACTATAGTGCATCACACACTTCCGGCCGACGAGAGGGCGCGAAGAATGAAGACCAGCGCGCTGCAACGCCCAGCGGGCGAGCGGCGCAAAAGGTCTCTCGCAACAGCACCAACCGGCGCCAAAAAGACTCCCAAGAAGAAGAGGCAGCTCGCTGTCTCAACAAATGGGCGCAGACGACGCGCCCTACCAGATGACAGCGGTGCTGGAGCGACCGTCACGTCGAGACGTGCGGCCAGACCAAAGGACGACGCCTTCACCGCCGCCCACATCGACCGCAAACCGTTTTGGGGCACTTTCGGTCGAAGAGAAGACAGAGCAGCCTACATCCGAACAGTCGGAGCCCACGGCCACTGCCCAAGAAGGCCGTTCGAATCAAGGTGATGAAGATGCCGTCCCCACCACCGGACGGTCACACCGGATGCCGCTGCCCGTAGTCCTCGAGGTGGCAGAGGACTACAAGTGTTTCCTGCAGCTCGTGAGGCAGTGGACGACTGCCGACTTCACCTTGCGAGCTGCAGCAGGGAACCACGTGCGGCTACAGGTCGCAAACACTGAGGACTACATCCGGGTGACGAGCGAGGCATCAAACCAGGGCCTCCACTGGTACACACACGCCGCTGTCCCCAGAGAGGCTGCTGAAGGTAGTCGTCAAAGGACTTCCCATGGGGCCTCAACCCGAGCTGCTGCACGAAGAACTGACGGAGCTCGACTTCCGCGTGCGCAATGTGATGCATGTGAAGTCGCACGTCACTCACAGAGAGTCGCCGTCACTTCTGGTGATCGCCACCGACACACCAGAAAACAGGTGGCTCTACCAGCTGAAGAGGGTGGCCAACACACCGGTCACCGTCGAAAACCTCAAGCAGAAGAGGGGCCTGGTGCAATGCTTCCGCTGCCAGGGGGTGGGGCACGCGGCTCGCCACTGCTCCTTCCCCGAGAAGTGCGTGAAGTGTACCGCGGCCCACGCCAGCAGACTGTGTCCGCTACCGCGGTCGCACGCTCCAAAATGTGCGAACTGCAGCGACCAACACGTGGCGGAGCTACCGCGGCTGCGAAGTTTTTCAAAGCAGTAATAGCTCGCCAAAACGGGCAGCAGGCTACGAAGACTGCCGACCGCTCCCTCCGCCGTCCGCGCCCAGGTGCAAAACCGGCGAGACGGCCGGCACAGGATTCCGAGTTAGCATGCCGTGCGAGCAGGACCACGCTACTCAGGCGCAGGGCGCGGTGGACCGCTGCCCGGCGGGACTGGCCCGGCCGACCGAGCCAGCCCCGTCGGCGGCCCCCCACGTACGACGACCCTGCAATTGATGACTGACTACGCAACGGCACACCCAAGGCGCGTTAGCCCGCTCACGCCAGAGCAGGTGTACCTCGTTGTAAACCGATTAGCAAGGGGCGAGGAACATTCCAAACGCGATATCTACGAACAAGCATTCCGCCGGTTCCAACAGCATCTGATGTCAATCGGTTACGTGGAATTCGAAGAGGAGAGAGTACCGACGGGAGCCCTGCCAGGCGTGTTGAAGGAAGACGACACTGTTCTGCCAACGGCGGCCCCATTGACTGTTGCGCCATCAGGCCCAGTTACAGAAGAAACTGGTGTACTGCTGACTGCCACTCCGGTCTCTTCCAGTGAAGAGACCACAGATACACCGACTGCTGCACCGCCAGGCGTGGCGACAGAAGACGTCACCGTCCTGCCACGTGACAGCACGATCCCAGAGGCTAACCTTGGCGACCTGATCGAGGCAGAAGCCATGGACACAAGGCAGCCCTCTAGAAGAGGCCTGCAGCGGCGGAGGAGGACGAGTCCTCCGCAATCTCTGATTCTGCTTTCAGGCGGAGTCAGAAGAAGAAGATGCCAGAAGCTCCTGCCCCCTCCGAGGCAGAACAGGGGACCGACGACGGCTTCGTTGTCCCGAAGCGGCGGCACACTGCTCGGGCCAAACGGCTTGAGACTGTGCAGCCGCTGCCGACAGCGAACACATTCGTCGACGTACCTGACGAGCAAGAGGCCATGGATGCTGCTGAGGCACCCAAGAGGCGGGCACCCGCTCTGCCACCGATCACTGTGTCGTGGAAGGACACGTACGAGTCCTTCCTCGAGAAGTTCAAGGAGGTGTCCTCCGCCAAGATCAAAGGCGCTGGTCGGGACTTGTACAAAGTCTCGATCAGCTCAATGGATGAGTACCGAGCTGCCATGCGGCTCATTGAGGAAGAGAAGCTTCACTGCTTCACCCACAATGCTGAGCCAGTGAAGCAGCTGAAGGTGGTTTTCCGCCGCCTTCCGCTGAAAATGGAGACCGAGCACCTCAAGAGAGAACTAGCCGGGCTGGGCTACATGGCCAGCTCGGTCACACTCATAAAGTCTCCTAGGACGAGGAAACCCATGCCACTGTTCTTAGTTGTCCTTCCGGACAACTTCGAAAACCGGAAGATATTTCAGTTACAGATGGTGGCCAGGATCGGAGTGGAAGTGGAGCCGCTCAAGGCCAAGGGCAGGCGCGCCCAGTGCTTCTCCTGCCAAGGCCTTGACCACGTGGCACGCTACTGCACGATGCCTGCCCGTTGTGTGTCAAGTGCGCCGACTCCCACCAGAGTCGGGACTGCACTAAGAAGAGGGAGGAGGCGCACAAGTGCTGCAACTGTAGCGAGCCACATGTGGCGAGCTACAGAGGCTGCGCCGCCTTCAAGCGCCGCCCACGGCAGCAAGGACGTGCAGCGCCCGCACGAAAGGTGCAACCAGGCACCAGCTTCGCCTCCGCCACCAAAGGGGAGTCTTCGGACGCCCCCAAGGGTCGGCAGGCGGAATTCCCGGCCATCACGGCGCCTAACCAGGCAGCCGGCACCCAGGACGACCAACACCAGGGCGGACGGCAAACCCGCCCCCCCACCACAGCCACGCCTCCAGCTGCCAGGCATGCGGCCCCGCGGACGGACGCGACTACTCTTCCGCGCCCCTCCGCACCTGCGACTGCGGCGCCTCCAGCTACAACACCAGGACCGGAAGCAGCAGACCTGGCAGCAATGCTGAGCTCCCTTTCTGCCCTGCTACAGCAACTGCCGGTGCTCGTCACCGCCGTAACGGGGGCCCTCCAGGCCGCTACCGGCGCCGCGAAGCCACACCATGGATAATGCTCTTATCCATGGTCTGACCATCTGTGGCTTCAACGCCAACAGCCTGTTTCCGCAACAAGATGAGTTTCGTCAGTTCATGCAGGACGAGGCCATCGACCTGTGTCTGATCTGCGAAACTCACCTCAAGCAAGGAGTCCACGTGAAGGTAGCAAACTGTTTGCTACCGGAACGACAGGCCGACGGCAGGCGGGGGTACCGCCATCTACGTCCGCGCCTCACTCCGGCACCACCAGGTGCTGCTCCCAGCCACGGCCACCCTGGAAGCCACCGGCCTGAACGTCACCACGGCTGCGGGGCGAATAACCTTCGTGGCCGCATACAGGCCGCCGTGTGGACACCTCCAGGAGGCGGACATCGACGAGCTGCTGACGTTTGGGGGAAGGGCCTTCATTGCGGGTGACTTCAATGCGAAGCACCCGGAATGGAACTCCCGCCTCATGAACATCAGTGGCCGCCGACTTCTTCGCGCTGCCCAGAGGAATGGCGCCCTGGTCCTGGGCCCACGGGAACACACCATCTTCCCGGTCAGGAGGCGGTCTGACCTGCTCGACGTGGCCGTCATCAAAGGAATCGGGCATCACACGACCGCCACCACGCGGTGCGCGATGTCGTCCGACCACCTGCCGGTGGTCTACGTAATCGACATCGCAGGAGCCACGCTCCCGCCACGTCGGCGGACGTACCGGCGCCTGGACTGCGACCGATTCCAGGACGATGTCCTGGCATCACTGGCGGACTCACCTAAACCCGCGGATGCCGCCCTTCAATTCTTCACCCGCCAGCTGCTGCAAGCAGCCGACGCGGCCTCCCCTCCCCCTCCACAGGGTACCAGGGACTTCTCCCGTAACCTACCGCCTCCCATCCGGGACACAATACGGAAGAAGAACCGCCTCTTCTGGGAGTGGCAGCTTGAAAGATCTCTGTTGGATTGCTTTCATGTTTAATTTCTTAAATCTGTTGTCATTTATGGAGTAAATTCCTCTCCAAAATTTACTGTGGCGTTTCTGACTATCTGGGAGGAGACTGAGTAGTGGAACGTGTTACTTTTACACATAAACAAGAACAATCTGTCACACTACTACACTTTAAAACACAGTTTATATGTAATTCATGTCACACAGTCACATACGGAACCTACATCCGCTTTCTTTTATATACTGTATATGATAAGATACTGTCATCCCCCTTCCCTTCTGTGTGAGAGTATGAATGAGCAAATGTATTTGTAGTTGCATGCTTGAGGGTAGTAGAAAAGCCTGTCTGCTAGAGAACAGTAGGACCAACGTCGGAACAGGTAGCTACGCTTCCTAAAAGCAAAGAGGTTTCTATCCTTAGTATGGTTCTGTCCGTCCGTTGTCATGTTGGTATAGGAAGCTGCCCCTCTGGCCACTTCCGTTTGTCTTTGTGAGCCACCCTCAGGAAGCACGCTCGGCAGTAGGCAGTTGCTGTGGGACCGTGGCGAGCGTCTGAAGTGGTAAGATCTCCGGCTAAGCGCATGTCTGCTAAGTCCGTAGGACAATGGATTTCTTAAGTTCAGCCTAACTGAAAACTTAATACCTTGATTTCAGATTTAGCTCTAAAATATCTAATGCTATCTTAAATTGCAGCGGAGTGTAATTCTCGTGTGAAGTTCAGATTATTTTGCGGTAGTTGCTTTGTCATTACTTTGTGAGTAAAGTGGAACCACGTGTCGATCAGTAACTCTAAGTTCATCAATCTTAAATGTGAATGCTTGTGTGATAATAACGTCTAGTCTTGACAATATTTTACAATATAGCAACTTTTCTTTATGCTTTTCTTTATGTTCAACCCACGTGGAGTGTACTTTGCGAGACCAGTACCACGTGCTTATATAACTGTTTGACCCATCAGGTTAATAGTAAGACGTTAGTAACCAGTTCAAGGTTTTTCTTTTGTCAATTGCTTTTCGATCGAATTTATTTTAATTATCAAAATTACTGTGGAGTTATACGCTTTCTGTAAACCAAGTTGACCACGTGGAGCATGTGGTGTAATCATCAAAGTAGCCTTCAGCTATTCTTTTTGGGAAGATTTCACAAAGAGTTAATATGAATTTAGTATACCAGTGTGTGGTAATTACATGACGGACACAATTGTGTTACGAACGTAATTTCTTTGGGTGACAACTGAATCTGTTGGTTGTGGTTAATTTCTTCTTGCTTATGTTTCAACGTTCTTTGGGTGTTGTAGGCAGTCTCCCAATCTTGGCTCCATATTTGATGTGTTCCATAAGATTAAAATCTCACATTTTTACAATCCTTAAACAAGGCACCAGCTCAGTTATAACTCACGTATAATATGCTGAAATTTCAATGAACAATCTTAAAATAAATTTCCAAATATAAACTGATTTCTTTCTTTTAATTTAAAGTCTCCTTTTTATATATAGATATATTACCGGTTGTTGTATGACTGTAAAAGATTATAATCAATGTTAGTCTGATTGGTAATGTGGTAAACCTAGACTAGTTACCTGGTGAAACAGTTGCGCAGTAATGCACGGTTAACTTCTCTCCAGACAGCTCACTGCTTTTAACCCGCTTTTATTCTACTATTAGCACCCGATTTCAGCATAGCAAATTCATGTAGCAATATTACACATGGCGACCCTGTTCTGTGATTCCGCTAGACTCTGGAATCTCTGAGACGTTAGATTGCAAGCGTTGTATAATCTTAATTTTTTTCCCCTACAGCGCTCAAACAACTTCTGCGCTGTTTCTGAGGAGACATTCTAAAGATTCACTGCGTTGTTCAGCGGCGTTGTTTGTCTTGTTGTTTTGTTTTCTATATTTGTGTGTTTTATATGTGTGTGGTTTTTTTTTCTCGCTTGTAAATTCCACTGTTTCGATCAAAGATAAAAATTTGTTTTGCGTGTGAAAAAGTGAGTACTAGGTTGGGTACCTTTCGTGTAACTGTCGAAATTTTTGGGGGATACATTTACTGTGATTAGTGTGTTGCGTACTGGGTATAAATTGAACTAATGCAGACACGTAACCAAACTAAAAGTAAGCGGTCCGACAACTTAAGCAACATGGACCAAGGGGATAATTTGATTTCGAATGTTAACGCGTCGGGCGGTTCCGAAAATGCAATGGGAAATACTTCAGACGAAATGCAGAACAGCACGAACAGGCTCACATCAGAGCCACAAATTAATTTGCCTCCAACTAACCAAATTGATTTGGCAGAACTCATGAAAGCCTTATTGCAACAAAATAAAGAATCATCCGAAAAATCGATCCGCGAGCTAGGGGAACAAATGACGCAGAAAGCAGAAGAATCGTTCCGAGAACAAAAAGAATCATCAAAAAAATCGTTCCGAGAACAAAAAGAATCATCCGAAAAATCGATCCGAGAGCTAGGCGAACAAATAGACAAAAAACTAATCCAGCAGACAAATAAAGTCGACAAGTCGATTCAGAGAGTGTCCGATGATATCTCACAAAGAATAAACAATTTGGCAAGTGAAATAAAAAGTGATATGAAAGAATTAGGCCGTACATTTGAACAAATCGATGACCGTCTGCAAGCCTTAGAACAGGGCATGCGGAGTGGCGAGGCCGAATCTAAAGACAGCGAAGAACGGCTACTTAGGAATTTCCAAGAGCTGAGGGAAGAATGCCAAAGGGAACACCAGCAGGTACTCTCGAGGGTCCAAGAGGCGGAAACGCATTGTCCCACGTCCGTTAGCAACACAATAGCGGACAACAGTTTAGCGATCCACGCGTTGGAACAGCAAGTAGAACAATTGAAGCAGACTGTGGCGGAGGACAAGAGACAAATAGATGATAAGATTGCGGCATTAGCGGACATTGTAGGCACGATGAAGCTGACGGAAAGCGAGAACAATACTACACTGGTAGCGGCCGCAGAGACCGAAGAAGTGCGTTCGCTTCTGAGATTTCAGAAGGGACAGTTCGAAGTGAACAGGCAAAACAAAGCTGTAACAGGCGAATTACAAGAACGCGTGGCGCATCTGGAAAACCGCATGGCGTGTGATTCCGAACTCGCCAATAGCATTAAAAATAGCCGTACGAACAGTGCAGAGAGGGACTCCGGCCACGAGGGAGATTTTGACGACAGGGAAGAATGTAATTTAAGGGGCAGACATGAGAGACATAGAAACATTCAAGGGCCTCGCCAGGAGGAACTGCAGGGATTTGATTTCAAACATTTCCTTACAGTAAGAAAGTTTGAGATATTCCGAAATTAGCAAAAAGGAATACATCCACGTGCATGGCTCGAGCAATTTGAGTTTTGTCTTCCCCCGACTGGGCAAGTTAACATAAGATAGAATATATGTGTGGCTATTTGGAAGGCGAACCGGCGAGTCGCATGAGGTCGGCAGCGCGTCATTGCAACTCCACTCGGGAGTTTCGACAAGCCTTTCTCTCCGCCTATTGGTCGGAAGCGGCACAAGACAAGGTCAAACATGGCATAATTATGCTGCCAAATTTGAACCAGTCTGGTTTCGGCAGCCCTGCACGCCTATTCGACCACATGCTGTAGGCAAATCAATTTTTATACGACCCATACGGGCCTGCGGAACTAATTAGGATATGCATCACCAAATTGCCGATGCACTTGCGGCACGTCATTCTTGCGGGACGATGCAAAGAGGACGTGGAAACGTTTAAAACACTTCTCCAAGAGTTGGAATATAATACAGCAGAATGCCCGCCTAATCAGGCACAAAGTTATTACGGGGCACAGCAGCGCTACCGCAGTCGTGGCCGTATTACTAATCAACGGCGTGACTGGTCGTCGCGACGCGAACAAAACAATAATCGGGACCGGCCGTATAGAAACTGGGGTAACAGTCGCGAACACAGGTGGAACAACAGAAATGATCGAGGACGTGGACAGGATCGTGAACGCTACAGGTACGGCAACCAGAATCGATACTACGGTGAACACGGTGGGAATAGGATTGTAGGCGGATCACCTCATGATGTTGAAATTCGGCCGGCTAACCCTAGGCATAATCCAGCAAATGGAAATGAACAAAACCGGCAATGACAAACGATCAGCGCAGAAGGCGCCCAATCGGAACAAATGAGCGACATGGCAAATAAGTAGAAAGGACAGTGAGAAGTAGAGAGGACGGTGAGGAGAAAGAATTGATTAGTTTAAATTTGTGACGTATGCATTTTGAATAATATGTTGGTAAAAATAATGATAAAGATGTTTTTATGTGATTGATTGAAGTGATGTATTTAATTTTTTTTCTTTCCTTGTGCAATTAGGATTTAGGTTGGTTCAAATGTGAAGATAAAAGGTTTCTTTGTGAACGAGTGAAATGCTGTTTATTTTTTTTTTGTGTAAATTGAAAAGAGTCGCTCCTGAGAGAACCAAGATCTGTGTTGAATTAATGCAAAACTCAGGGGAATATCCGATCTGTGGGTATTATGGGTCTGGCAAACCCAGGTCCCCAGCTGTTAGTAGCCTTGTTTCCGATTTTCTGCTTTCAGTGCTACTATCTATCTATTACTATTCTATATCTGTCAGTATAAATGAGGATCTCTTACTATAGTATGCGTGCTGTATGAATATTTTAAGACAGGAGAACTCTGAGAAAGGAATGAGTAAATCTGGAATCTTGAAAACAGGACGCGATAATACGATTGTTTAACCATTGGCTTCCCAATATGCGATGATATGTTAATATTGATGATATATGTCTTTTTTGTTCTTTATAGCTGAGTACGGAAAGTGCTGTCTGTGGATTTCGTAAGTAGATTGATTCCCTTCAAGGTGAAAGAAGAATTGTGGTTTGTGTAATTTACGTCGCCCTGAAATATTATTGTGGCACTCAAATACGAGCAGTTTTCCAGCAAATGGAGAATGGAACGGAAATGTGGATCCTTTTTGTAGTCTTCACTGATGTTGAGCCAGAGCCTAAAAAATTATTCTGCGTTAATACTTGTCCTAGAAAAGCGACGTTTATGTATTTTTGCTGATGCTGTGAGCATTACAGCTTACCGTTTTCGCTGGTGCGGGATGCACTGCAGCCTATATGATTTGTACTGAGGAAATTTCCCTCTTGAAGGTAGAGGATGATTAAATAATTTTGATTATGGGAACGAAGGAAGGCTTGGTTTAAGGTAATAAGGATGAAGCAAAACATTTGTCATTTAAACTGCAGGAGGATTCGGATCTTTTGTGTCTGTTCTAAGTTCAATATGTTAAGATGATACTGTTTTACAGAATAGAGGTGACCACAATTTCGCCATTCATGAGAAATGAATCCAGAATAACCACCACAGGCGAAATGACTGATTTGGAAGCGAGAGGTAACTTAAAGAAGGAACGAAATCGCAGCAAAATGGGTAAGAAAATGTAGTATAACCTGTATAGTGCAGACATTTTTACCGTTCTCAGAGCCATCTGTGTGATTAATTCTTGTGATAACGTAATTTTAGATGAAATTTTCTTACTGTTTTATGTGTGAATATATGAGTATGATCAATGTATAATTACGAGTCTCTTTTCAGGTGTGCGAACTGGTATAAATGTTTTGGTGTGTAAATAACCATTGTTCTTTTTACTGTGTATGTTTAGGGAAAGTTTCTCCATATTTATCATGTGACAAGACGTATGCCGCGAACGTCAAGAAGAGGACGAATTAGAAGAATGTTGTAGTGGTATATACACGGTGTTGAAATAGCATTGAAGTAGCTTATTGGCTTAACTAGTAGTGGATAGAAGTAGAATATTGAGTAATGCATGTTTATGGGTAGTTAGTTTGTAGAATAGACAACAGGTGTGTAAATAACATGTGAACCCTATGCTGTCCTGACCTATACTTGCACAAGGCATAATCCTATTCATTTTAGTGAATTAATAAGTAGCATTGGATTTATTAAAACGTAAGTGAACCACATTAGTGATGTGGATTTAAATATTATATTGTCAGTTCATTTAATTTTTTATTTTTTTACATTGTAAAGTCATTTCACTTTTATTTTTTTACATTGTCAAGTCATTTAAATTTTATTTTATATTGTTGATTTATCTAATTATTTTTATTAAAAAAAATTAAGTCTCACTTTGTTCTTAAAAATTGTGAAAGACAATACTAAGTGGTATTATGTATGACATTGTGTAATCACATAAGGATGATGAAAAATTTCTGTGAATGCAGTTGAGAACGTGAAAGCGAACCGGCAAAACTCTTAAGAGACAGCGGGAGCAGCCGGACTAGTTGTAAACTGGCGGGTTTCCCAGCAGGACACGCTGTCAGCCAGGCCACTTCGGGAGCGCGGCCGACAACAAAAGGGTACGCGGCAAACACTTTCCCTTGTACCTGGAGCTAATGGGCGGCCGCCCCGGGCGACCCTTCCTCGAGGCGATGACCTGAGATGGGCGAGCGGTCCACCGCGCGGAAATCCATCTGCTGGCGACGCACCACACGCACGCCACCGTGACGAGACGGCCGCGGAGAAACAACACAAGGGGCGTGAAGCCTTTTGACAGGTACTGTCCAGAGAAACTTGCAGACGTCAACGACGCCTATCGACATTTCCTGACGGATGCCTACTGTCAAGCGACAGTAAATCATGGTTCGATGTTCTCTGGTCGCTAAGGGTGGCACAAAAGAAGAGCCATTAAGTGTCATCCTTGCCCAGGAATATCAAACCGGCGAGTCAATTGAGGATAACTCAAGAATGTAACAACACAAAGGGCGTGGAGCCTTTTGACACATACTGTCCAGAGAAACTGGCAGACTTCAACGACGCCTATCAACATCTCCTGACGGATGCCCACTGTCAAGAGACAGTAAATCATGGTTCGATGTTCTCTGGTCGCTAAGGGTGGCACAAAAGAAGAGCCATTAAGTGTCGTCCTTGCCCAGGAATATCAACCTGGCGTGTCAATCGAGGATACCGCACGAATTTGACAACACAAACATGGAACCAAATCGAGATGTACGTGACACAGACCACCAAGAGAAACTTCATGAGAGGGCAGAGACGGCGGGATTGCACGCAACAGATGGACAAAAATCCCTACTGACAGCTGCGGCGACGAACCCCCTCCCCCATCCCTTATACTGTGCCTCGGAACAGTGGAACTAGTGAGTGTATCAGTGAACAGTGATTATACGGTTCTTAGTTCAATGCATATACGTGTGTTTCTGTCACAGAAACTTTGACTCGTGTGTTTTGCAGGGATTCGATTTATTGGTGTTTATTAGACTGACTCTTGTATTTTGCAGGTGTTCTATTTTTGTTTTTTTTTTTAGACTTTGACTCTCGTATTTTGCAGGTGTTCTATTTATTGTTCTTTTTAGACTTTGACTCTTGTATTTTGCAAGGTGTTTTATTTATTGGTGTTTTTTTTTAGATGTTGACTAGTGTACTGTTTTATTGATCAATGTTTGTTCTTGTGTGATGTATTAGATTTGTGTTATTTTGTTTCGTAAATTCATTCATGTGGCATTGCATAGTTTATCAGTCAGATTGCTATTCATTCTCACTGGACTGTGATCGATTAGCCTTTGCATGGGGCACATTTATTGTGAGGAACCCCTTAAGGGTAACAATCACATAATTATTGAAGTTTCAGTATAATGACACAGTGCTCATTGTTTGCTAGCTAATTGAAATATAGGAGAGTGATTAAATTGTGCCACATAGTTATTTTAATTCTACAAATTACTAGTTTTATACGATATAGAATTTTTTTGCGATAACCACTTTGTAAAACATGTTTTTTCTCTTATCATTTTTTTGCTTTTGCGGATTGTGCATTGTAATGTTCTGCTTTATAATACCGATGTTATTTGACGTTCTTTTTCTAATTGCTGTGGCATCTTTGCTATGTTCATAAATTTTACTTGTTAATAAACAGTCATAAATTTTCCTGTGATCAGTTGGCTCTTGCAATGAGCAAATACTGGTGAACTCCATAAGGGTAACAACCAGAAATTGTTTTCATATTAATGACACAGGAACCATTGTTTTTACTTGCTGACCGAATTAGGTCTACAATATCTTTTAAATAGGTGTCACAGATTGTTTTTTTGTTTCCTCCTTGAAATTGGTAGATTCTAAAGATGTGTTGAAATTATTGTGTTTTAGCCAGTAGCTGGTGACCTTTTGCCTTTTCTTTTTACATTTTAGGTTTAAGTAGGGTGTGAGAAGCCTGCTTGGGAATGTCCTAGCATGGCGAGAAAATTCCCTGCACAGTCTTTTCCCGGAGCGTTGGGGTTATGAAAGGTCTCTGTTCGATTCCTTTCATGTTTAATTTCTTAAATCTGTTGTCATTTATGGAGTAAATTCCTCTCCAAAATTTACTGTGGCGTTTCTGACTATCTGGGAGGAGACTGAGTAGTGGAACGTGTTACTTTTACACATAAACAAGAATAATCTGTCACACTACTACACTTTAAAACACAGTTTATATGTAATTCATGTCACACAGTCACATACGGAACCTACATCCGCTTTCTTTTATATACTGTATATGATAAGATACTGTCATCCCCCTTCCCTTCTGTGTGAGAGTATGAATGAGCAAATGTATTTGTAGTTGCATGCTTGAGGGTAGTAGACAAGCCTGTCTGCTAGAGAACAGTAGGACCAACGTCGGAACAGGTAGCTACGCTTCCTAAAAGCAAAGAGGTTTCTATCCTTAGTATGGTTCTGTCCGTCCGTTGTCATGTTGGTATAGGAAGCTGCCCCTCTGGCCACTTCCGTTTGTCTTTGTGAGCCACCCTCAGGAAGCACGCTCGGCAGTAGGCAGTTGCTGTGGGACCGTGGCGAGCGTCTGAAGTGGTAAGATCTCCGGCTAAGCGCATGTCTGCTAAGTCCGTAGGACAATGGATTTCTTAAGTTCAGCCTAACTGAAAACTTAATACCTTGATTTCAGATTTAGCTCTAAAATATCTAATGCTATCTTAAATTGCAGCGGAGTGTAATTCTCGTGTGAAGTTCAGATTATTTTGCGGTAGTTGCTTTGTCATTACTTTGTGAGTAAAGTGGAACCACGTGTCGATCAGTAACTCTAAGTTCATCAATCTTAAATGTGAATGCTTGTGTGATAATAACGTCTCGTCTTGACAATATTTTACAATATAGCAACTTTTCTTTATGCTTTTCTTTATGTTCAACCCACGTGGAGTGTACTTTGCGAGACCAGTACCACGTGCTTATATAACTGTTTGACCCATCAGGTTAATAGTAAGACGTTAGTAACCAGTTCAAGGTTTTTCTTTTGTCAATTGCTTTTCGATCGAATTTATTTTAATTATCAAAATTACTGTGGAGTTATACGCTTTCTGTAAACCAAGTTGACCACGTGGAGCATGTGGTGTAATCATCAAAGTAGCCTTCAGCTATTCTTTTTGGGAAGATTTCACAAAGAGTTAATATGAATTTAGTATACCAGTGTGTGGTAATTACATGACGGACACAATTGTGTTACGAACGTAATTTCTTTGGGTGAAAACTGAATCTGTTGGTTGTGGTTAATTTCTTCTTGCTTATGTTTCAACGTTCTTTGGGTGTTGTAGGCAGTCTCCCAATCTTGGCTCCATATTTGATGTGTTCCATAAGATTAAAATCTCACATTTTTACAATCCTTAAACAAGGCACCAGCTCAGTTATAACTCACGTATAATATGCTGAAATTTCAATGAACAATCTTAAAATAAATTTCCAAATATAAACTGATTTCTTTCTTTTAATTTAAAGTCTCCTTTTTATATATAGATATATTACCGGTTGTTGTATGACTGTAAAAGATTATAATCAATGTTAGTCTGATTGGTAATGTGGTAAACCTAGACTAGTTACCTGGTGAAACAGTTGCGCAGTAATGCACGGTTAACTTCTCCCCAGACAGCTCACTGCTTTTAACCCGCTTTTATTCTACTATTAGCATCCGATTTTAGCATAGAAAATTCTTGTAGCAATATTACAAGCTCACCCGCCAACCCGCGACGAAACGGCGCCTCAACCGCATGCGGAGAGACATCAAAGCGGCAGCTGAGGCGCACAGGAATAACGTCTGGACAGACTTCGTCGCCCTCAATCCTGAGGACGGCAGCGCGTGGCTGACTGTGAAGTCCTTTCTACGCAGAGGGCAGCACGTCCCGCCTCTGCTTGTCGGACAAGACGTCGTCTGCAGCCCGGACTGCAAGGCAGGCGCCCTGGCGGACCACTTCGAGCTGTCATTCACCCCGGTGGATGACAACATAGACGAAGAACACCTCCACCGGGTTGAAGAGCAGCTCCCTGTTTTCCTGGAAGCCAGGGACGTCGCGGACGAGATCGACCCCATCTCCGACGAGGAGGTGGGCGCGCAGATAATGGCGCTCAACACCAGGAAGGCTGGCGGTGCTGACGGCGTCACCAACCATCTGCTGAAGAGCCTGCCGGCGGGTGCACACCCGTTCTTGGCGGGCATCTTCAATCAGGTCCTTCGCTCTGGGGTATACCCCTCTGTATGGAAACATGCAGAGGTGGTGGCAATCCCCAAGGCGAACAAGTACCCACGGGACGCCGCCAACTATAGGCCCATCAGCCTGCTGCCAGCACTCTCGAAGGTGTTCGAGCGCCTGTACGCCAGACGCCTGCTGCCCACGTAACAGCACAAGGCATCATACCCGACGAGCAGTTCGGCTTTAGGAGGGGCCATTCCACCCTACACCAGCTGATGCCGCTGGTAGAAGAAGCCATGCGCGCCCTGGAGACTCGGGAATACCTTGGGGCGGTGTTCCTGGACGTCTCCAGGGCATTTGACTCTGTGTGGCACGAAGGCCTCATGTACAAACTTTTTGTGCACGGGGTTCTACTCCGGTCGTATCTGGCCGACAGGACTTTCCATGTCCGTCTGGACGAGGGGACGTCCACGCACCGACCCATCCGTGCTGGAGTGCCGCAGGGGTCCGTTCTCGGTCCCCTGCTCTACTCCTCATTCACGGCCGACGCTCCGCGCGTGGCGCCGGTGAAGTTGGCACTCTACGCCGACGACACGGCGCTATTCGTGCGGGGTATGAAGGCAGTCGAGATGCGCCACCTGCTCCAGCGTGGATGTGAGGCCCTTGGAGCGTGGTCGACGAAGTGGTGCCTGAAACAGAATGTGGCGAAGAGCCAGGCAGTGGTGTTCAGACGAAGACCACTGCCACCAGATCTTCCGCCAGTCACCGTCGTGGGAAGCCCTGTCCCATGGAGCAGGATTGGCCACTACCTGGGAGTCATTCTCGACCAGAAGCTGATGTGGAAAACCCACATCGAGGACGTCAGGGGCAGAGCAATTGGGCGCCTACGCTTTCTGTACCCTGTGCTCAACGCGTCGTCTGCCTTGCCTCCCCACCACGGCATCACGCTGTACCTGGCGCTGGCTCGTCCAGTGCTGGAGTATGCGGCCGTGGTGTGGGGCAACGCAGCCGACACACACATCAACAAGCTGCAGAGGGTGCAGAATAGGGCGCTCAAGCTCGCTCTGCGCCTACCGAGGCTCTATTCGATCGCTCGGCTACACCGCCAAACCGGCATCCCCTTCCTCCGCGACCGATTTAAACAATCAGCGCGGCTCTTCTATGAGCGGACTGTACAGTCCAATAATAGGCTCATTAGGGACTTGGGCCATTATATTCACCACAGGCCAACCACACGTTGGCCTGACCTGTTACGAGACTAATATCTCGTGGCAGAGATAGGACAACACATCAGTAAACACCTCAGGCCAATTCGTACAGTGAGGAAGCCAATCCACAGATACAGGATTATGCAGGAATAGCAGACAATGCTTAGCCTGCTCCCAACACGGGTCAGGGCAGACCCGTATGAACAAGTGATGGTGACGGCACACTCAAGAATTCCGAGCCGTGATGCCGTACCGAGCGGACCGCAGTGAGGAAGCAGAGGGTGTGGCGGATCGCCGTCCGGCAGAGCCTGCTCTGTCGGCGGCCCCATCCGGCCCCCCAACGGCAACAACCCAGCAGACGCCCCTGGACGTCGAGATGGAATGCAGCACGGACCAGGGCAGTCGTTATGCGACCTCAGCTTCGGCTGAAGCAGCGAGTGGCGCGGCGGTCGGCCGCACGGCGGGGCTTGCCCCGACGGCTGTCACAAACCGCCGCCCACCTACGACCGACCGGTCCAGACGGACGGGCGTTACCCAGAGAGGCAGGCGCGCACTTTCGGCGGATGGGGGCATGCCCCCGCACGCCTTTGCCCGCGCGCTCGATGTTGGTGGCCCGCCGGCCGTACCCTCGGCCTCGCGCGCCACAGCCCACCGCCCAACAGACGCCACTTCGGCGGAGACAGCGCCTTCTGGGGACCCAGGTCACACGCCGGAAGCGGAAAGGCAGCTCGCCTTCCTGATGGGCCTCATCCCAGGCGCCAAACCATCTCCAGATAAGCGGCCAGCTGACGCGAGCGCGGAAACAGACAGCAAGAGGACCGCCACTAGCACGTCTAGTAGCGCGCCCACGCTCTGCACCCAGCGGAAGGCGTCGCGGAAGGGATCCAGGACACTTCCCCCGACCGTGGACGACGAGGGTTTCATGCAGCCCTCCCGCAAGCACACAGCCAGGGCTGTGGTGCTTGCGCAACATTAAGCGGTGCACACCGGCAGCCGGTTCTCTGGCCTCTCCAATGATGCCAGTGAGCCCTTGGACAGCCAGCAGCAGCAGCAGATGAAGTCGCCCCCACCACCTCCCATGGTCATCAAGTGGACTGGCGACTTCCGCGAATTCAGGGAGAAAGTGAAATCTGTCGTCAAAGGGAACGTGACGTTCAGAGTCGCAGGGCGTGACTTGAACCGAGTCATAACGAAGACTGCAGAAGATTACCGCGGGGTCATGGACCTCGCAGAGAGAGAAGGGCTACACAGCTTCACCTACTCCTCGTAGCCGGTGAAGACGCTGAAAGTCGTGTTCCGCAAGCTCCCGTTCAGTATGGACCCTGGATACTTGCGGGAGCTGCTCGAGGACCTGGGCTTCCCGATACGCGCCACGGCGCGTATGAAGTCACCCAGGGACTTCTCCGATATGCCGCTATTTATGGCGCTTCTCGACGACACCGTCGAGAACCGCAAAATATTCCAGTTGACCCACGTGACTGACGTCGGCGTCACCGTGGAGAAGCTGCGCAGAAGACGCGGCCCACCGCAGTGCTTCAATTGCCAAGGCCTGGACCATGTGGCGAAGTACTGCAAGATGCCTCCCCGCTGCGTCAAATGCGCGGGGGAGCATCCCAGTCGGGAGTGCAAAATCCCGCGGACGGACGCGCCCACATGCTGCCATTGCGGCGAAAAGCATGTGGCGTGTTACCGCGCCTGCACTGCCTTCCGGCGCGCTGCATCAAGAAGAGGACAGCCGGCGCGTTCCGCGCGGGTGCAAACCGGAAGGAGTTATGCATCCGCTGCCACCGACAAGGCACCCGCCAAATCGGTTGAGCAGCGCCCTGTCGCCCCCGCTGACGTCCAGGGGCGTGGTGATCAACCGGAGCCTGCGCCAGCGGCGGTAGCCGTGCGCGGGCGCGGACCGCCGAGACAGCACCCAACGCCAGCCAGGGTCGTCCGCCGGCGCGGACGGCGGAGGGGGCGCCCTGCCCGCGAGCCAGCAGCCGCACAGCCCGCTGTTCGAGCACAGGAGCCAGCATCCTCCCACCGCACTGACTTTACATCCGCAGCGAGCGTCGCGGACGAAGTCAGGGCCTTGAGGGAGGACTTCAAGCTGCTCCTGCAACAACTCCCGCAGATGATCGCGTCTGCAGTGCAGTCGGCCGCCCAGGCCACCACCACACCAGCTGTTCCCACACCCACACATGGATAGACACATCCAGGGTCTAACCGTTTGCGTGTGGAACGCGAACAGCATACGCTACCAAGCGGGAGAATTCCGCCAGTTTCTGCGAGACGAACACGTGGACGTCTGTCTCGTCACAGAAACTTGGCTGAAGCCGGGCGTGGACGTGCAGGCGGCAAACTTCAGCTGCTACCGCAACGACCGGGCCACCCACGGCGGTGTACGTGAAGACGTCGTTGCGCCACCAGCAGGTGCAGCTCCCAGTGACGCCAACCCTGGAGACGACCGGCGTCGTGGTCAACACCTCCGTGGGCCACGTAACATTCGTGGCGGCCTACCTGAAGCCGTCAGGACACCTCCACTCTGGGGACATCGAGACGCTGCTGTCGATGTGCGGGAACCTGTTCATCGGCGGCGATCTCAATGCAGAACACCCGGAGTGGAACTCCAGGGTCACCACCATCAGCGGCAGACGGCTTCTCCGGGTCGTTAACGACCATGACGCCGTGGTGCTGGGTCCCTTCGACCCGACGCACTACCCGACGCGCGGCCGTCCCGACGTGCTCGACATCGCGATTGTGAAAGGGGCAGCACACAACGCGATCGCGAGCACTCGCTGTGCCCCATCTTCCGATCACCTGCCAGTGATATTCGACCTGGACACAGACGGTACGGCGCGCGAAGTGTACGTTTGAGCTTTGTGTTGTCGTGGTTCGCGCGTGTTGTGTTTCGTGCGTGTTGCCGCTTCCGTTTGGTTATCTTCGTACAGTGAGAGTTTTTCCGAAGTATTTGAGTGTGTGGAAGCAATGCCAGGTTGTGCTGTCGTTGGCTCTAATTCTCACAATCGCAATACAAAAGAGACTGAAATAGTGTTGCATTGTTTCCCACGTGATGAAAATTCTTTAGGAAAGATCCAGTGAATGTAGGAAACGCAAGAATATGCTCTCGCCATTTCAAGGAAACGGACTATATCCGGGACTTACGTTCAGAACTGTTAAATTTACCGCGGAAACTAGTCCTTAAAGAGTGATGGGTATCCGTCTTGCAATTTGCCTCTTGGTAGTAGCGCCAGTGGTAACACACCGATTGCAATAGAAGAAAGGAGAGAACGTTATAACGAACGTGAAATTCGTAGAAGAAGCCTACAGACTTTAAAGAAGCTCTCACCACTGAAGAGGAATGTTGACAAGTGTACATTTACAGAGGAAGTTCTTTGTAGTGATCCACATAAAGTCACTTTACAGAATTCTGTAGCGTAACTACAGAGGGGAAATGCTCATCTAAGGAACATGTGCATGAAATTGCGAGCACGTAATAAAGATCTTAGAGGTCAGCTGTCCTCAATGAAACGACGTCTGCACGAAGAAGAATTTAATAAAAAGGAACTTGTGTCTCGTGAAACTAATCGAATACTGGGCAAAATATTTTCACCCAATCAACTTAGAAGTTTGTTGCATGGGTCAAAACGGGTTCGATGGTGCAAAGAGGACATTTGGAAGTCTGTTTCTTTACGTGCTGTTTCGCAGAAGAGTTACAATTTCCTCAGAGAAAAACTGGGATATCCTCTACCTGCAGTGTCAACCTTGCGTTCTTGGATTAATCGCAGTTTCAGCTGCCAACCAGGAATTTTGAAGGATGTTCTAGTGATGATGAAAATGCAGGCTGCAACACTGACAGGGAACGTATTTGTGTTTTGTCATTTGATGAAATGAACATTGACAGTAGAATTTGTTACGATCAGCAAGATGACAGGATTCTTGGATCTCACAGCAATGTCCTTGTTGTCATGGTCCGAGGCTTGTTTGCAACGTGGAAGCAGCATTTTGATGTTCAGATGACAGCAGCACTCTTGAACGAAGTAATTGTTTCTCTGGCCAGCATTTGCTACAATGTTGTGGCTGCAGTAGCAGACATGGGTGCAAAGAATAGTTCTGATTGGAAGGAGCTTCGCGTTACTCATGAAAATACTTTTTCCACACCCGTGTGATTCTCTGAGACGTGTTTGGGTGTTTGCTGATGTTCCCCATTTGCTCAAACTCTTAAGGAACCACTTGCTGGATCAAGGAATAATGTTGGAAAACAAGGCTGTGACAAAAAGTGTGTTTAAGAAACTGCTAGCTTTGGACAGTGGCGAGATGAAAATATGTCATAAGTTTTCTCAGCAACACATTACAGTGAAGGGCAGAGAGCGACAGCGAGTACGCTCAGCAGCTCAGCTGTTATCAAATACAACTGCACAGGCGATTCGGTATTTGATGCCCGAAGATGGTCACGCCAGTGATTTCGTACAGATGGTGGATGAGACTTTCGATGTACTTAACTCAAGGACTAAAAGTAATAAATCACTAGCCTGTAGATTTGGTGTCAATTTTCAAGCCCAAGAACAGCTGCTGTCAAATACAACTGCACAGGCGATTCGATATTTCATGCCTGAAGGACACGCCAGTCATTTCACACAGATGGTGAATGAGACTTTCGATGTATTTAATTCAAGTTCAAAAGAAAGTAATAAATCACTAAGCTGTGGATTTGGTGTATTTTCAAGCCCAAGAACAGTGTGTACATAAATTTTATAAGTGTTGTGAGAAGATGCGTGTTGGCACCTCAAAGCATCTCCTACCATTTCAGAAAGGTTTTTTGAAATCTGTTCTGTCACTTTAGTTTAATTTTTGTGTTTTTTGTATTATTTTCTGTGTTATCCGACCTTGCTGCGGCCGGTTTAGGTCGGATAATTGACTACTGTACCATGACAATGAAGAAACTGTCAAGTCAAAATTACAAAATAATTGCTTTTTTAACATGCAGAATCCAAAAGATCACTGAAATTAGGTGCCACTTAATCCATAATAGGAACTTCACTCGTATAGTTCCATAAATATCACAGTACTGCTGTAGCACAAGCAATTCACAGGTATATTCATCATATACTGATGCATGTTGAGGCACGCTCCTAGTGCTTATAGTACTAATTAATAAAAGATGCAATATGCATGTTAATGTGGATCATGCTATGTTATTGTTAGCCCTAAATGATTTATGTACTATCCACTAGGTGTGACCTGTCAAGTAGATATCGGTGGAAAATGAATGTGTGTCCAGTGTTTTTTACTTTCACATACATACATCTCTAGATCATGCTGTATACTGTACTGACTCACACTACTTTGTTGTAGGTCTGCGAACTTCACTTCACCAAATCTGACATCTGCCGGCATACGGAATGTTATGATGAAGTGAAAGGCACAAAGCTTACTGTCAAGCTTTTGAGACCACAACTTAGAGAGGGTGCTGTCCCATCAGTGTTACAAGGCTGTCCAAGCGATTTGTCTACTTCAACCACCAGCTCTTGTGGAAGTGCAGGGGAAAGGCGAGCTAGATTAGACAATGAATGTCTTTCACAAGCAATTAATTGTAGTATAGTAACCAAAACAGAGTATGATTTCAGGAAGTTATTTTCACCTTTTGAGGCATTCCTGCAGTGCTTAGAAAGAGAAACCATTCCCAGAGAGTGAACCATTGTTAGGAGAAGTGACTGTGTCCTATTTCTATTGTTTACTGTATTACCCCACTCCATCTGTATCTGTATCCACTGTAGTGACAAATGAGTTGCAGTTGTCTGCTTATTGAAGTAACACTGAGACAAGAAAGATAGGCAGTAGCAAAATATCAGACAAACTTTCAAATATCAACGATTTGTTTACAGTATGAGACAAAATGAAAGAATTAGTCAGTGCAAAAGAAAATTCATTAAAAAGCCAGTGCCTTCCTATACAGGACATTTTAAATGATATGTGCAGTTCTGTAGATGAAGAAAAACAGAAACAAATACAATTTTTAAGCGAGAAAGTTAAGTTGCTATGTAGCAGTGAGGAAAACTATAGGTTCAATCCTTACTTTTCTGTATTTTGTTGGATCCTGCATTCTATCTCCCCTCATGCCTACAAATTTTTAAGGTCTTCTGGCAATCTTATTCTCCCTCATCCAAGAACTATACAGAGAACATGTTCCTCATACAGTAATGGTCCTCATAATGAACAAAATGGAGGTGCTATGCTCCTGTATATTAAGGAAAGATTTAAAGCTTTGCCGGAAAGTGAGTGTACCATTTCTTTGATGATGGATGAAACTCATATTAAACCTTATTTTGATTACAAGGAAGGAAAAAATTGTGGGGGCAGCATTTGATAGCGACAAGGCTGCTACTACAGCATATGTCTTTATGATACAATCATTGCTGTCTTCTTTTAAAGAAGTAGTGCATATCCTTCCAGTGAGAAACCTTGTACCTGAACAGTTATTTTTGTACGTGAAGAAAATGTGGCCTTCATGACATTGGTTTCAAAGTTATTTGTGTAGTTACTGATAACAATGCTATCAATAGGCAATCTATGGCACTTTTTAGCTCACCTCCACAACTCATTATAGTTTATCCACATTCAGCTAATCCAACTCGGCCACTATTTTTTATAATTGATTCTGTCCACATCCTTAAGTGTATATGTATACGTAATAACTGGGTTAATCAAAAGAACTGAAGGTTTGCTCAAATATCCACAATTAGATGGAAGCAGTGATGATTGTCAAGTTTTAATGGCATCTTTTGAAGCATTGTGGCAGATTCGTAAGAATGAATGTAATGGTCTAATTAAGCACTCTTATGGCCTTACTTTGAAGTCTCTTTATCTATCTTCACTTGAGAAACAGAATGTGAGCCTTGTTTTGCAGGTATTCAATGAATATACAGCTGAAGCTGTTTCAACAGTACAGGAACAGAAAAACTTCTTACATTACCAGACAGAATTTATTAAAATTATACTTACATGGTGGAAAATTGTAAATGTTAAGACAGTTCACAAAAGTGTCCCACTAAATGATCCCTTCCAGTAATAATGATGAAAAACTAGTTTTTCTGGAAAAGTTTCTTGTGTGGCTCGATAGGCGGAAGGAAAAAATACTACCCTTTCGAAGGAAACCCATATAGCTCTGACACACACTGTTGAGATTCAAATTTTACTGCCACATAACATCTGTCGACACTAAAGATATTATGTGGCAGTAAAATTTGCATCTCAACATGCCTCCTCAATTTTTACACACAGGTATAAATCGACGAACTTGAGTTCTTAAGTTTGTGATTCTAGGTTCGCAGTCAGAGTCCAACAACACACATCTCATGCTTCAGCGCAGGAAGGGCCTTTGTCAGCATGTCTGCTACATCAGAGAAGTTTTACACCGATTCCAAATGGATGACTGCAAGCCCGTAAGAATCCCGTTGGTGACCGGGATCAAACTGGACGTTGCAGCTGCAAGTACAGCAGATGGGACTCAGTATCCGTTCAGGGAACTGCTCAGACCATTTATGTACATCGCCATTGGCACTTGCCCTGTTATATGCCGTGCAGTCAACAAGCTAAGCCAATACAAAAACAGCCATAATCTTGTTCAATGGCAGGCAGCTAAATGAATCCTTAGATACCTTAAGGGAACAATTGACAAGAAACTAACCTACGTCAAGGATGAAGAGGGAATATCCGGTTTTACAGATGCTGACTGGGGAAATTATGATGCTGACAGGAAATCTTATACTGGTTACAACTTCATCTTGTGCAAGTCAGCAATCTCATGGTGAACCACAAACTTAAGGACTCAAGTTCGTCGATTTATACCTGTGTGTAAAAATTGAGGGGGCGTGTGAAGATTCAAATTTTACTGCCACATAATATCCTTGGTGTCCACAGATGTTATGTACACAGTTGTCCTAGCTGTGGTGTCACCGCCAGACACCACACTTGCTAGGTGGTAGCTTTTAAATCGGCCGTGGTCCGGTAGTATATGACGGACTCGCATGTCGCCACTGTCAGTAATTGCAGACCGAGCGCCGCCACACGGCAGGTCTAGAGAGACGTACTAGCACTCGCCCCAGTTGTACGGATGACTTAGCTAGCGATGCAACACTGACGAAACCCCTCTCATTTGCCGTAGTTCGCATAGCCTTCAGCCAAGTCAATGGCTACGACCTAGCAAGGCGCCATCACCAAGTTATATGGAGATGATAATACTATATCAATAAGACCAATGTTCACCAACTGTGGATTAAAGTTAATTATTCCAGCAGCTACGTACTTTTCTTTATAGCATTCATTACGTATCCTGTTTCACACCTCACACCAGCCTGCGTGAGCTTATAGCATGCATTTCGGCTTCCTCAAACAACACGGTGTTGGCACTTCTGCCGACACTTCACCAGCAGTGTGTGTTCTCTGCTTGTGTGTGTTCCTTGTTCAGTGTGCGGTCTTTTATGAATAGAGTTGTTCGTTAAACACGTCTTGTTGCCATAATTTCAAGTCCTAATCCTAACACACACAAACTGTGGTTTGACTGAGATGGCAAGGTACTGTACAAAGCTCGGTTTCACTTATTTTTTGCCTGGAAAAATTCAAACTGATTCTTTGGAAGCAAGGTTTAGCAGTTACCGATCGATGGCTGGCTCTCAGTATCTGACATCTGTGAAGATTTTTGAGGTGGAAGTCAAGATGAGGATGCAGAAAATGTTACTACTCATGTTAAATTCAAGTACTTTTGGTAAACTGCCTGTTGCTGAAGGGCTCACCTTTAATTGTAATGATGACACAAAAGAGACTACACAAACAGACTGAGTTTATTGTTGACGTTATGTATTTGGAGGAAGATTTCAGGCAGGCAGAAACATACCATCCAATATTAACATATTTAGCAGGATATTGTGTTCACAGTGTACTGAAGAAACAGCAGTGTAATGTGTGCAGCACATATCTTCTCTTAGACAAGAAATGTGCCTGCATGGTGAACAACATCTCAGTTTAATCAAAAATTTGGACAGGGGTAAACTGTTTTTCCTCCAGCCTGATGTTGTGAATGTTGTTATTTACAATTACATTACTGTACAGAAATTCATATCTGGCCCTAGGGTCATTCCACACCAAGTGGTCTAAAACTGAAAAAAGTTCCCACCATCATGGTCTCCAATTTTCGTCAAATTTTAACTGTAGCTTTAGTCAAGTGTTGAAGTAAGTTTCCCAAGATTTCAGGCCTCTAGCTGCAATAGCTGCTGATCTAGACCCCCTTGTCTGAAGTGTACTTAGTCCGTGTGCATGCAACATAAAAAAAAATGTCATATTTGGAGTCTAATAAAATCGAAACTAATTCATAAGAATGGTTAGTAAGATGCGACCCTGTACAGTTTTTTTTGCTGATTCCAACGAAATTATGTATAACATTACTCATGCAAACCCCGGTCAAATAACTCGACTCAAAGTATACTTCAAAATTTGTCGTGACACAACGCGACAAATTTTGACCAATATTAAGACTGCAATGATTTCCTTGCAGTTGAAGATATGGACTTGAACTTTTGGCCAAGCTTCATGCTTGTGCTAGACATAATGCAGCCGGATTTGCAATGATCCAGGCCATATGGTCGCCCTGCAGTATCTCTTCAAATTAGGCAGTGTCAGCACAAACGGTAAAATTTACCAAAGTTTCAAGCCAATTACTAAAAAATAGTTGGCCTGAATCTGCTTGTGAATAGTATCACCTAAAAGAGAAACTCTTGCTCTACAAGACTGACATTTGTTTTTTTTGCAACGCGACCATTAAGTACTCATTAACTCACATCAAAGTTGTTATATTTTGTATGCGCGATGCACTAATTTTTCTTCATTTCTAGGAATTTGAATCTTAATAGTCGCTTAGAATTACTGATATAATTGGATATTTCATTCGTGTTTTATTCAGTGATTGGCCAGTGAGAGATGTCAGAAGTTAATGAAGAAGAAGAATCGTTGGCCCCCTGTTCAATTGGAAAAGATGCTGCTGCATCGAAGTGCCATGTTATCTTCTATGCTAAGAAGACTGGATTCAAAGCGTTTAGTGATTTCACAGAATGTGACCAGAAATTGCTTGTTTCGCGTTCAGAAGCCAAACTTGACGAAAATTCCATCATTTGCTTCCACCATGAAGCCCTCTTCCTACATGAATATCAAGCGATGCAAAAGAAATGTTGCAATCCATTCAAGAAGAGGAATCACAATGTAAAAGCTGGACTTAGACTGCTTGATAATGAAACAGCTGCCAAACTTTGCCTGTTAAAGAAAAAAGAAGTGATTGATATAAAACCTGGTCAGAAGCTTTGCCCTCGCTGCATGTCGGCACTGAACCAAAAGCTAGAAGATTCATCATCACTATCAACCCAATCTGAACAAGATTTCACAACGGATGAAACTGAACCAGCCATCAACAAAAGTTTATCATTTATTGGTGCTTCACCATTGAAAAGAAGACAACTAAGTAAAAGAGATAAGCAAAGCTATGCAAAAAGAAAGATCTTGGATGCACAAAGTTTAATTGGGAATCAAATTGCTGCTGCTGTAGGAATCAATTACGATGAACAGCCAAGTTCAAGTAAAAGTCGCCCATGCAATAATTGTGCAGATCTTGATAATCTTATAGAAGAGTTGAAAGAAAAATGTAAAGTGTCAAATCGTAGGACAAAAGTTCAAATATTGACCTTGGTTCCAAGAAGCTGGACAATTAAAGATACGACAACAGCATTTAATGTATCAGAAAGAATGGTAAAGCAAGCGAGAAAACTGAAGAATGAGCAAGGTGTTCTAGCTTTTCCAGCAAATCGGCAAGGAAGGAAGCTTTCAGATGAAGTTGTCCAGAAAGTACATGACTTTTTTCAAGATGACGAATTCAGCAGACTTTGTCCAGGGAAGAAAGACTGTGTGCCTGTGAGAATTTCAGGAACAAAGGTGTACAAGCAAAAGCGGTTGTTGCTTTGCAATTTGAAGGAAATGTACGTGTCTTATCAGAAGCAAAATGGACCAGAAATTGGCTTCTCAAAGTTTTGCGAGCTTAGACCAAAATGGTGTGTTACAGTTGGCTCTGCTGGAATGCACTCAGTTTGTGTCTGTACAATACACCAAAATGTCAAGCTTATGCTCACTGGTGCATCAATCAATGAAGACTACAAGGAAATTCTTAGCAAAGCTGTTTGCAGCTTGGAAAACAAGGATTGTATGCTTCATCGTTGTGAAAACTGCCCTGGTCCAGAAGGTGTAGAAGCAGTTATTGCAACATATTTTGAAGATAATGACCCTGAAGAACTGATTGAGTACAAACAATGGATTCATACCGACAGGGATACTTTAGAAACAAAGCAGCTTTCAACAGAAGAGTATGTTGAAGATATTGCAGCAAAAATTTGGAACCTGTCTTGTCATCACTACATTGCCAAGCATCAAAGCCAGCACCTGAAAGCTCTCAAAACTGATTTGAAAGAAGGCGAATTCATAATACTAATGGATTTTGCTGAAAACTATTCATTTATTGTTCAAGATGCAGTGCAAGGCTTTCACTGGGAAAACAGTCAAGCAACAGTTCATCCATTTGTAGTCTACTACTGTGAAAACGAAGAGGTGCAATGTGTGAATCTTTGTGTTATTAGTGACTGCCTTCGACACGATACGATTACTGTCCATGTTTACATTGGAAAAGTAATCAATTACCTGAAGATGCAATTTTCCAAAATAAGCCACATCCACTACTTCAGTGATGGTTCAGCTGCACAATATAAGAATTTCAAGAATTTTCTCAACTTATGCTATCACAAAGAAGATTTTGAAATAACAGCAGAATGGAATTTCTTTGGAACAAGCCATGGAAAGTCGCCTTGTGATGGCATTGGAGGCACAACAAAACGGTTGGCAGCAAGAGCAAGTTTGCAACGTCCATATGAAAACCAGATTCTAACACCCAAAGATCTTTTCAACTTCTGCAATGATAATATCAATGGAATCAAATTCTTTTTCATCAGCAAAGAGGAAGTTGAAGAAGAAAAAGCTTCTCAAGAAGAAAGATTCCTGCAAGGGCACACTCTAGCTGGCACAAGAGAAAACCACCATTTTTTGCCCATTGATATGACGACAATTAAGGTCAGTAGAGTTTCTAATGATGCGACATCTTTTTTGGCCAAAATTAGTGCTGCTGAAGTAGTAGTTCAAGTCATGGATCTTCAGCCTGGGCAGTATGTTGCTTGCATTTATGAAAAGAAATGGTGGATTGGAAACATCGTTGAAATCTCAGTCGAACAGAAAGATGCTTTCATAAGCTTTATGCATCCTCATGGTCCTGCAAGTTCATTTTATTGGCCCTTAAGACGTGATACTTGCTGGATTCCAGAACAACTTATCATTGGTGTTATTCCAGCTCCATCAGTGACATCATCTGGTCGGCAATACAGTTTTCCTGAAAGCATTCTCTTGCAAATCAACGATGCTTCCAGAATGATGAAGTAACTGAGGAAGACAGGCTTGGGAACCTGCATAAAGAAACCCACAATCAGGCTTGGGATCCTGTGGTAAAGACACCCTGTAATCAGGCTTGGGAACCTGCAGTAAAGATACCCACCCGTGGCTGTTACTGCATGGCTATCGGGCGTGGCCCCTATGGCGATGGGGATGCTGGTTTTATTGTGATAACCAGTAATGGCTCAGCCATCATGGACCAACGCAGGGCACTGCGCACACAAAATATAAGATACTTTGACCTGAGTAAATAAGCACTTAATGGAAGCGTTGCAAAAGAAAAATATATCCATCTTGTAGAGCAAGAGTTTCTCTTTCAGATGATACTATTCACAATTAAATCCAGGCTGACTATTTTGTAGTAATGGGCTTTGAACTTTGGTAAATAAAGCCATTTGCGCTGACACTGCCAAATTTGAAGAGATTTTGCAAGGCGACTATAAAGCCTGGGTAGTTGGAAATCCAGCTGTATTATGTCCAGCACAAAGATAAGACTTGGTAAAAAGTTCAAGTCCATATCTTTATCTGCAAGGAAATTATTGCAGTCTGAATATTGGTCAAAATTTGTCGCATTAAGTCACGACAGAATTAGGGGTACACTTTGAGTCGACTTGTTTGACCGGATTTTGCATCAGTAATCTTATAATTAATTTCGTTTGAATCAGCACAAAAAACTGTACAGGGTCTCATCTTACTAACCATTCTTATGAATTGGTTTCAATTTTATGAGACCCCAAAAATGGCATTTTGTCTGATGTCGCGCGCATGCGAACTTACTACCCTTCAGACAAGGGGGTGTAGATCAGCAAGTATTGCAGCTAGAGGCTTGAAATCTTGAGAAACTTAATTTAGCACTTGACTAGTGCTACAGATAAAATTTGAAGAAAATTGGAGACATGATGGTGGGAAGGTTTAGACCACTTGGCATGGAATGACCCCCTAACGAAAAGAAATTTTTGTCATCCAACAGTCAAAAGGTGCTTGTTCAAAATGTAACCGTAAATGGTGTTCAGGAGAAAAATTTCTTCTTAACAGACTGCTTGCAGTAATGGTCATTCAAGAGACAAAATACTGAAATTGTTAGTCAAAGTATCCACCAATGCATTATTAAGCAATTACATTAAGAAAAAGAATGACACCTTTACTGCTTCTTTTAAGAAACAGAAGCTTAGCACATTTTAATTTACGTACCATTTACATGCTAGGACTTATCAGATGTCACAGGAAATTTCTATTAAGTGCCACACATTCAGTTAAACTTTATTTGGGCCAGTGAAAGAAGAGGAAGGTTCTATAATCCATATTGGTTTAGTCCCTTCAACTGAATGCACACAAATTGTCATTTGGTCCATATAACCTGTAGTTTTTGGATAATTTCCTTCCAACTGCTTCAAATGTCAAAAAGTCATAACTGTTTCTGCGCAGGCTATTCAGCCGAAATAAATACTTTGTGCAGCACTAATGACTAGTTTCAACCTCATCATTGTCAAATGTTGTTATATTGTGTACACATCCATCTGTGCACTTGTTATTGGCCTAAGGTTTAAACTGGGCCAGTTTTTCCTAGTAAAGTCATTATGTTTTCCAGCTGTTCTGTGCAAAAATATTTATATCTTCCTTCCAATTTGTTAAGCCTGTGCTGTCCAAAAGAAGAACTCTGTTCAAGTAATTCTGTATTAAACCTCATGTAGTTCATTATAACTATGTATGTAATTAGAGGCTATTATTTTGGCATGCAAACATATAAAACTTAGCATATTACAATACTACATAGGGAAAGCCAAAAATGGATTGCTCCCATTTTCCTGAATCATAATGACACCAGGGTGTTTCCTAATGTAGTTGATTCTCATAACAGCTGTTTATCTAAATTTTGATACAGGCTATCAGTATTGTTGCATATGGGTAGTTATTACTTTGTCTATATTATTTTACTGTTTACCTTTCCCCTGTTGCTTTATAACCTGGGTTGTGAGTAACTGAATCCACCTTTCCCTTCTTCCTCTCTACCCTCCCTGACGAAGGAACAAAGTTCCGAAAGCTAGGATTTGTAAATTTTCTGTTCTGTTTTGTGTATCTATCGGCTGTACTGAGCTGAGCTAAGTACTGGCCAGCCCCTCTATCTCTTTGTTAGTATTTGTTTCACATCTTTATTTTACTGAGACACAGTTGCTTATTCCACTCACAGTTTGGAATAGTTTAAAATCAGACAGTAGTTGGTCTTCATTCCCAAATTTGCATCTCATCCAGACTGTGACCCTTAATTTGGTACTAATCTTATTGTTTTTTTTAAATTTTACTCGTGAAACCCATTGGCAGTGTGAGGCTGTGTGTCAGACTGAGTGCTGTGACAGTACAAACCCCCGTTACTAGATGAATAGGTCTAGTATGCAAGGATTGCTTTGTGGAGAGCGAGTGTACAACACGGTGCACCATTCACGGAAGCGCATGGCACGCACGTGTGAGATTTGCAATGTGTCGGTGGGATGCCTCCCCCGCTGGGTGGCCACGTGGCCCGCAGCTTGGGGCACTGTTTGGTTTTTTGCGCATTATGCGAAAACTATGTACCTTACGGTGAAGAGCGATGCGGCAGTGGATTGTGGTCAGCAGTATGCACCTTCTGAAAGATCTATCCTTATTTTAAGTCACGAGATGCAAAAGTTATAGTAAATTAAAAATCGTTTAATATCACGAATACTGAAAAATTAATAAAAATAGTAAGTAACTTACAGAGATGGGCGGGCGCTCATTAAAAATGTCTCGTCATAGCGGATCGAGTGCCGCAGTCGTGTGTTAAGATTCATAAATAATTAAGCTTGTGAAGAAAAAGGAAAGTCGTTGGGCAGTCGGTGAGCATGTGGGTCGGGGTGGGGGAGCTGGCCGGTGGGTGGCGAGTGAGCCCCACTTGTGGGTGGCCCATGTGGTCGTTTGCCCACTGGGCATTTTGATCACAATAGCCAAAAAAGTGGTCCAATTAAAACATTCATATTTCTTTACGTACTACACGAACATGTAACAAAAAAAGGGGGATTCCTATTCAAAAATGAAACTGATATCCATTTGACCTATGGCAGTGCCAGATGGCTAGATAGCGGGCCAACCATAGCGCCATCTGGTATCCCCTTTCAAGCTAGACAAGTTTCGTTCTTTGTAGTTTCTTCGTTTAACGCTTATTTCGTGAGCTTTTTGGGCCAGTCATGATCAATGGACCACCCTGTACAATGTTGTGTTACAGAAAATCACTCCACAGCCTTAAAATACAAATTAGGTGTTCCATACACTCAGTTTAATTGAGACAGTTTATTGTAAGATATATGCAGTAGGAATAAAGTGGAAGAGTGCTACAGTTTCTTTTCTAATATAGTAATTAAGGTAAAGTTCTTTCCATCTATTTACATGAGTATTCTTGCAAACATTAAGGAGTGTCATGTTGCTGCATTTTATTTGAATGTGTAGGACGTTGTATCGTACACCATTCAGTTTAATTTTGAATCAATGTAAAATCATTACAGCCTTGATTTATGTTTTACATCTTTAGCTAATCCCAAAGTTTGTTCCTCTGATTTATTTTGTTTACAAGGAAACTGGCCTGCTTCTAGCTTATGGCAGGGTTTTAACAAATGTTGCGTAGCTGTGCAGTAATGATATAAAAGAGTTGTTTCAGTTGTGGATCATGTATTCATCTGCAATGTGAGGTTGCTCTGATATGTCATCATACTTAGTATTACCATTACTTACTAGTTTCAAATGACTAGCTATATTTTCACTTTGCTGAATGTCCTTCAGTAGTGCATCATCCCAGTGACACCTTTATATCATGGTGTAAATATTCCAACAAATATTTGTTGCTGTATTACTCCATCTGAGTTACTACATTAGTCAGCAACATAAGATCATCCTTAGTCACAATTATTAAATTTTATTGACAGTAAGACTGGCAATGTAACCTGTAATATGCATCTGACATGTTTTGCAACTGTCATTTTTCACGAAATAAAATACATCAAATGTGTGCAAATAATCATTCTGTGTAATTCCACTGAACGTAAGAAAGGCTTGCTGCCTTTTAAGATGGAAATTGTGATTCAGAAAGAATAAAGGACTGTTCTGATGCACAAACAAGCTGGTCAAAACATGGGAAATTTATCAAGTGAAGACACAATGACAGTGTTAATGACAGCATTACAATGTGAATTGCTTAGAAAATTTGGTTCCAATGTTGTTTGTGTGGACTGTACACATTGCACAAACATATACAAATTATTAGTGACAATTTTGTTGGTTATAGATGAGTTTCGGAGTGGTATTTCTGTGGCATTCTGTATTTCTAATAAAGAGAATACAGCCATAATGACAGTCTTACTTGTGTCGGTGAGAAAGCAGGAGTGATCAAATCAACTGCCTATGTCGGATGACACACGTTTTTCGATGTGCGTGGGCAGGTGTAATGAGTCTGCTGGAACACAATTCGCTATGTACATTGCATATTGACCGCAGTTGGAGAAGCAACTTGAGGAAAGTGCATGGTGACCCAAACAAGAAAATGCAAGTTTACAAAGGTTTGCGTATGCTGTTAGAAGAAGCAGATGTAGAAAAGTTCAGCAGGTTGCTACAGTTGTTTGAGAGGGAGCTTCAGGACGATGAAGACACAAGAGAATTTGGAATGTATTTCACAAATCATTACGGATTCAGGCCCCAACATTGGGTGTATTGTTATCGTCATAATTTAAACATCAACACAAAAATGCATCTGGAAGCCATGTGTAGAGTATTAAAGTACTGCTACCTTGATGGCAAAACCAATAATACACTGGACAAGTTGCTGCTAGTATTAATGAAATCAGTAAGGACAAATGTTTTGAAAGAATTATTGAGCTTTACAAGGGTGGGTGTAGTCATTGAATAGAGTAAAATTAAGAACAGTATAGAGAATCTAAAAAGATTGACAAAGGCCTTATCACTGCCAATATGGATGGCAAACGATTTTATGTGAAATCTCATTCGACAAGTGGCATCATACACTGTTACTTTACAGGCACTAGAATGTAACCTCAGTTGCAGACTTCTGTGTTGCACTTGTAATATTTGCATTCGCAGTTTCTCTTGCTGTTGTCCGGACAGTTTAATAAATCTGAACATTTGTAAACACATTCATGCCGTATCAATGACGTATGACACACATTTCAGTAAAACAGTCAAAGATAAAGAAATCACTTCGATAGGCATGTGCTATTTTGTCCTTGATGAAAAACCAAAATGATGAGACAACTGCTTCTCTGTGAACACAGTTAAAAGCTAAATTAAAAGTCCTGCAAAACCATGACGATTCATTAGATATTTATTTTTGGCAAATGTGTACTTATCAATTCCCTTTACCATGCAGTCTCCATAGTCTGCATCCACAACAGTAAAATCGTCTCACTCCACGACTGATGTGTAAGCGGCAATACACTAAAGCAGGTACATATGGGTAATTATTTGAGGATGGCTACGGAAACAATGCTTGTAAAACTTAGTGTGATAAGGAAGAAGAACTTGGATAGGAGAACAATTTCTCCATGAGCGGTTGACAGTGACGTTACTAATCCTGGTAAGAGGAGCCACAAGAATCTAGAATTTGCTGCCACACTTTTGTAACATATGCATCGAGTGAAACCATACCCACCACACGTGAACTGTTTACCCTGACCTGAAGGATGATATCATGATGTAGTGGCTGCCCGGGCTGCAATATGCCAAGACAGTTGGAGCATTTTTTCGGTTTTTGTACTTTCAAAGCATTACAACATAACTTGCTCTGCCAACAGAACATCCCTTGTCTGTGTCTGCCTATCAACTCAGGTTCAACCACCTGTGACAAACCCGTCCCTGCTAGCAAATTTAGTAGCATTTATCCAGTACATGACAACAAGGGCTCTTTCAGAAACCTGCTAAGCACCGGAAAGGAGATAATTCATAGTGGAAGACAGAACACTAAAAAATACAGCTTTAATACAGGGCAGTGGCATTTATTATTGTGAAGAGCAAACTCGTCCAGGATCCCGTATTAATATCAACACTGAATCCTGGGGCATTGGAGTTTCATGGTAAAACAGTGGAATCTGAAGTAGCGAAGGATGATTGTAGCCCTCTCCTTCAGGAAAACACGACGAGTTTGTGAATATGTGTGCACATCGTGGCTTACAGGAATGCTGCAGGGAAGCTTTATCGAGTCCAGACAGATCCTCGCAGAAGAGACGCAGGTCTTTACTGATCCTGTGCACGCCACTGAACTGGTCATGGCCAATGATGCTATAGCCAGTCAACAAAGACCAAAGAATGGCAACCAGGGGTGAAAATCTAGGTAGTCACAAATATTTGTATAGTGGTAGGGGAGGGTGTCATGAGCAGCATACTAATAATCCTGTGAGCATTGGGGTGGTGAATGTTTAAAGGTCACTTATTTTTTTTTTAATAACTCTAAAATCGTGGCTTCAAGCGAAAATGCCTCCCATTACAAAAATGAAGTACACTGAATTTCCTACAAAAAAGGTCTTGTTCATTTTTTCTCTATGACCAATGGTTTCTGCGTTGCAACTGGTTGAAATATAGTGAATTTATGAAAACAATGTTTTATGGTATAAAATTAATGTTTATTGTTAGATGCAGTTGATTGAGATCAAATATTAAATGGCTATAACTCATTTACATTCAGTACAACAGTACTGAGGAATAAATTTTGTTCTGAGGGTGGGACAGGTGGCAGCGAGAGAGAGGGGGGAGGGGGGCAGTGGAAGATAGAAGATGATGGAAGGCATTTCCCTTATTTGTGCGTCTGGAAAACGATGAGCGAGTTAGTAAGTCCTCACTCCACCTACCCCATTACGTCTCAAGAAGCAACTACAGGATGTTTCACAAAGTTATACTGATGCTTCCACAGCCCACCTCGTAAATCACTGGTGACGCAGTGCACACACACACCTGGTGATTTTTGATATTTCACAAATTGTGTTGTCTGAGGACACATGTTAGAAGTATTTATTTTCCACAAATGCATTAACACTAAATGGAATGCAGATATTTGTTGTTAATAGCACTACATTTACAAACAGAATCTATATACATATCTCCGCACCACCTCGATTTCTCGGCACACTTTACGTAAGTTGCATCTGCTTTCTGGGAAAGGCCCCTTCCTCCACCATGACAACTGCTCACTCTCAGCATTTTCTGTCCAGGTCTGTTATCAGAATAGACAAAGCAACTTTACTGTTGAGCGAGTTCAGTGGTATGTGTACCTTTATAAGGTATGTTTGTAAGTCACACTTTCTGTTTATTCTGCCATTTAACGGTTTAGATAGGTTCACAAATCAAAAGTTTCATGTAATAATTACTTTATCATTTGCTGCAGTTTATACGATGGTTCACTAAGAGTACAAAACGCGTTATTGATTATTAAATACTGTAGCAGAGACTGTCTTATATTTGGAATTCATTTTATTAAGTTACTAGTTATTTGCAGTGATCAAGAGAATCTGTGCACAAAATCTGTTCCTATAAACAATGGTGGAGAAGTGTTTGATTTGTGAATGTGATGATGTCAGTGACCTACGCAATGATGGTCTGAAAGAAATACGTGGATAGTTAAATGCCAGGAAGGATGGAAAAGCTGTAGGTTTCAGAAACAAAACATGGTGTGTTGCTCGTGCATCTTGCAGGAAAGAGTATTCTAAGAGGTGATTCAATTGATAGATTTTTAAGAGAATCTCTTTTGGAGGAACAGACTTCAACATCAGCTGGAGTCAAATGATTGCATTCAGCTGAAGCAAAAATTGATTTTAAAACTGTTTTGTGCAGAAGCAATTGATGATGAATTTTTGATAACCAGAACAAAAAACCCCAAAGATGGCAGAGGAAAGGTTTATTGTGTTCGATCCTTCAGTTTCGATAACACAATTTTAGTTCGTGCACAGGACAGGAAGGATGAATGGGGAGAACTGACATTTCTGTTATAAACGGTATAATTAAGTAGGGATGCTTTCATATAGGGACTATCACTCAGTTTTCCAAGAAGTATGTGATGACAGTTTTCACATTTGTGACGAATGGGACTGCAAATTACGTAATGTGATGACTAACAGCTTTATGATGTACACAGAAACCTAAAAATTAGAAAAATAAAATATATTCCACTGATCACATTCAGCACATTTCTTTCAGTTTACTTAATTAGTACTGTTACACTTATAAATTTTAACAGATTGAATGAAATATACATTGTTACCGCAGGAATGCTGTTGGCGTCTGAGACATTGCATGACCTATTATGAAACAATATTCCACGTGACTACTGCAGTGCAAAATGAATTTTCCCTGTCAATTGGAGACCCCCATAGGCTTTCTAACCACACAATTCCTGTCCCGTGAAGAGATTACAATTTTCTGACACCTGGTATAACTAATATAGAATTTGTACAACATAGCCTATTCCTGGAAGGCCAAGGCAGCCGTTTCTTTGAATTTCAGCCCTCTTCCACCAATGACGGAGGGACACATGCCGTCTGCCGTTCTCGTGAAAGACGTATTCTGTGTCTACCAACTTGTGGGCCACAGGTACTGCCTCACAAGGCAGAACAAATTCACTTTTAGTGTAGTAATGCTTTTGTATACACAGATAAGAAACAACAAACTGATGCACTGTCTGTCCACCAATGATGTACTGAAACGTACTATTACACATCCATGCCTGAAAACAGTTTGTGAAATTATGTGAAAACTGACGGAAGACAATCTGACTGTGCCACATACTCTAAAATTTATTAAGTCCCAGCTGCTGACCATCCCCCCCCCTCCCAATTTCAGTGTAATTGGAAACATCAGCTAAGCACAGAACTTTTTAGTCATGAATATAACATGACTATGTTCACATCTTCCTAAAAAGTAAAGGGCAGTTTTATTGCTGTCTACAAAGCATCACAATCAAGAAGGAAGCAAACAGAATGAAAAGCTAGACACCAAATAACAGGAGGAACTACTGAATCTTTCTCACTTCTGCCTTCATTTCGTATCCAGATTTAACAGTACAGCAGTTCATGTTATGGCAGCATTGTTACTACATTCATAAGCCAGTTCTGAAAGTCTGAGACACCCAAGGCATAGATTGGTGTAGACGTAATAGAAAAGGTGATTTTTTTTTCATTTAGATGTAATAGTTATACAGGAGCTATGTTTTTTTATTAATTATAATTATTAGGCATGTCTACTCTCTATTTCAACTGGAGTTTCAGAAATGAACCAAGCTAAAACATTTTTTATGGGACGACGAAGACGGTATTAGAACAGAGTTCCTCGATTAGTTGAAAAATTGAAAGAACGTGGAAAAGATTAGGACTATGACTTTTCAGACGATGACGAAGTCTCAGACCCAGCTTTCCATAATATAATGAGCAATTGTGAAGCAGTCTGGAGCGGTCTGATGACAAGGAAGAAATGGACAACGACAGAAACAAGTCAGAAAAGAAGATGAATCAAGTTATGTTGGGAAGGATGGTACAAAATGGAAGAAAAATTCTGCTCATGCTTGTAAGAAAAACTGAGAAATAACCCACACTCTGCATTATTAAGCTACTTTGAGGTCACAGGCGGTACGTTTACACCGAGAGCTCAGAGAAGGCAGCTACATCAGTATCTTGCTATCAGGGGGAAACTACATGATGTTAGGAAGATCCTATTTGGTTTCAGTGAAAGGAGAGTTCGCTAGTGAGCAATATTAAATTATTTCAGGTACCAAATACAATGTCTGTTGCACAATTTAAGTATAGGTGTCTTAAGAATGAAAACTGATAGTAGTCAGACTGCATGATATTAACTGGGGATATTTCGTTATTATAGGAAGGGCAACTTTTATGTGGGACTTGACCACCACCAAGTGTTGCACTTATGAATACAAGTAAAAAACTTTCACTATGCAGGCTCTGCACATGTGTAATGAATGAAAGAGTGAGCAAGCCAACTGCATGAAGTAGACACCTACTGTGAACCTGCAACTCCAAGTGCCGCCGAGCTAAATTTTTTGTTTTGATACATCAGTTAAAATTTGCCCCAAGTCTCTATCTTCACTGATACACAAAATACAGCTTTGTGGTATTTGATTAATTCTGTATAATTGGGTCCTATGTGACACTCAGTGTCCTATGGTACATCCTCATTGAAGTTTCACAGCCAGTAGTATGCAACTCACAGAATCAGCAGCAAATACGAGGGTCGGTCAAAAAGTAATGCCTCCCATTTTTTTTCTACTTAAAGAAATTAAGTTAAGTGAAAAATTTGAATTTGGCGCCATTCCTCAAACCTTCTTCTGCAATCCACTGCAGTAGTAACTTTCTGTGTCAACAGGTGGCAGCACAGCAGAAGTTTGTAAGATGGCCGACATCGATGTTCGTTTGAGACAGCGTTGTGTGATTGAATTCTTGAATGCAGAAGGTGAAACGCCCATACGCATTCATGAAAGACTGAAGAAGGTGTATGGTGTTGTGACAGTGGATGTCAGCACTGTTAGACGATGGGTTCGTCGTCGTAAGGAAGCTGAAGGGCAAACACCGTTGACTGACGAAAAGCGGAGCGGCAGGCCGGTGAGTGCAGTGACTCCACACAACATTCAGCAAGTTGATGACATCATTCGTGGTGACCGTCGGGTGACTGCAGATGAAGTGTGTCGCATTATTTCTCTTAGTAAAGGCAGTGTGATCACGATTATTAAACAATTGGGGTACTCAAAAGTTTGTGCACGGTGGGTTCCAAGAATGTTAACCGATCAGAATAAAGAGGCAAGGAAAACAATAGCCTCCCAACACTTGCAGCGCTTCCGTTTGGAGGGAGATGAGTTTCTGAAAAAAATTGTGACCGGGGACGAAACATGGGTGCATTTTTTTGAACCCGAATCAAAGAGGCAGTCAATGGAGTGGCGTCACACAAGCTCGCCGAGGAAGAAAAAATTCAAAACTGTGCGATCGGCAGGGAAAGTTATGGCAACAGTTTTCTGGGATACAGAGGGTGTGATTCTGGTTGATTTTTTGGAGCAGGGATGCACAATAAATTCTGTTCAATACGTCACAACCCTCAACAAACTTAAAGCACGTCTTCAGCGAGTTCGCCCAACAAAATCAATGGCAGATGTTCTTCTTTTGCATGACAATGCAAGACCACACACCAGTCGTCACACCTCTGACGAGATTGTCAAAATTGGATGGGAAGTTTTGCCTCATTCCCCATACAGCCCTGACCTGGCACCATCAGACTTCCATCTGTTCGGGCCACTAAAAGAAGCTCATCGTGGGATTCATTTTGAAGATGAGGAGGCCGTCAAAACATCCGTGCGTCAATGGCTTAGGAAGCAGAGCTGTGATTTTTACCGTGCTGGGATACATGCCCTTGTTCAAAGATGGACCAAAACTGTAGAGATGGGCGGAGATTACATTGAAAAATGACAAAATGATCCTCAATGTTGTGGTTTTCAACCTATGTAATTGCATTTAAATTTCCTGACAATTAAACGTAGAAAAAAAAATAGGAGGCATTACTTTTTGACTGACCCTCGTAGATTCCCCAGGTGTCTTGATACAAAAATTGTATGTCACACATTGGGAAAACTGATTTTGTAAGTTCCTAGAATTTTCTCCTGGGCCCAATGCAAAACACTACTGACCAGTCACCGATGTCTGGAGCTCCTGAGTATCTACTGATACAGGTCATGAGGCTACTGAAGGTACAGAATCAAATCAGTCAAGTCAAATATATCACAGTGAAGTTCAAATACTTACAAAGAAACTCATGGTAAATTTGCTGATCACTTTGTAAGCCCACCGTGGACTGTACCTTGGCAAAAGCGAAGCAAAACTGAACCGGCACCACCACAGAGTGAGTGGATGATGCTTTGCTCCCCCTACTCAACCCCAGCTGCTCACCACAGTCCTACTTTAATCACTGCAAGAAATCAGCACCGCCTGCAGCTCCCACCTGCATTTACTCTGCAGGCAGTAATTCCACACTAAGTGTTTAACACTTCGCAGAGGCACTGTCGGTGCAGGTCTCGCACACCTAATTTCACTGACAGCAATAGGAGCCTCAAAACCACAGCTGAGGTTGCTCACAGTACCTGAGAAACTCCACAGCTGGCTGAACCCGAGCCGAGTACCTCCGCACAGCAGACGCCTCCGTCCGGCCTGGGGGTTCTGCACCGACCGGAGCCGCTCGGAGCAGTGAGCTGACGGCGCGCCAGTCGACGGCACCACTGGAGACACCTGCAAATAGTGATGCCGTAAAGAACGCAGCCGAGAGACTGCCAGACATTCCTACAACTGCGTACTCTGAATTAAACAAAACTACTGAGAAATGTTATTGAGAAGATGGCGGAAGATTCAAAATGCACACACTAAGAGAATCAGTATGAAACAACAAATGGAGAAGAAAAGAAACTTTTGTTCTGTAGCCAGCATTGTTGAAAAATGCTATACTGCCCGTGGAGATTTAAAGAATATAAACACTCACTTTTTTGAATTTTTACAACACAATCACACTAGCATTTCACAATGTTGTAACTAGTTTCAATCAGCCAGTTCATTTCCAGATGGTCAACAGATAGAAAGCAGAGACCAAGAATGAATACAGAAGCTATGAAAACTCACAACAATCTAAATAATGATAAAGAAGATCAAAATTATACCTAGAGGCACACGCTACAATTGGTGACAAATCTTTTCTTTTGGGCTGTTAGCAATGCTGGGGTACTGTCGGACGCTCAAATATAGAAATAACTAGAAGTTCCGTGAAACCAAACAAAATAACTTGCAATAATGTCATCAACATTCTGTGTGTGAGTGAAAAGTTACACAGTGGTTTTGAATGTCTGTTTTTCGTGATAAGATCATGTTGCATCTCATGTAAGAACGGGAAATGTTGACCGACGTGGGGTCTGAATTCTGCAGTGGCAGGGTTTGTGGCCTGCCGAGGCTGCCGTCTATCCTTCTGCGATATTGCTGCTCACACTGGTCTGAATCCAATGTCTGACATGCAAATATGGAATCGACCCCATCCGAATTGTGGTCGGAAGGGCAGACACACCGTTTGCTCGGCATTGCGAGATCTTGCAGCCTTTTTCACTACACTGTGACTGAAAATATTCACTCTGACAGTGTGGTGATATCTGGGGCACCACAGACTATCAGCATGATAGCCACTGTTCCAGCTCCCCTTCACACATCAGAGACTGATGTACTCTCATTCCATACATATTGATACAACAACTAGAAGTATACTGGAAGTATTAACATGTTTATTCAGAATATAGTTACGGGAAGAAATAACACTATCAATCAACATTAAAGACTATGGGGGTTAAAGGAAGTCATAGCACTTAACAAGTAACCACCTGGGAAGTTTCTAGAAGAGGTATCACCAGGCTGGTAACTCCGTCAAAGGTGAGCGATGGAGCCCTAACATTGAGGCATTGCCCGAAGTCTAGGTCTGCGTGTTGGCATTCGCCGATAGGACAATTTGTCAGATCTGTGGATGTCACTACAAATCAGGAGTTACTCCGAATGAGGAACCGTGCAGAGTGTTCGGCACAAATGCCTAGCGTAACTCCCAACAGTGACAAACTTCTCAGGGGTGGGAGGTGTATGTCGCAGACTATTTTCCGGCACGTGCCTTTTAGACCAAAATAGTCCGGCCCTGGCTGCACTTCCTGCAAAACTGTCAGATGGCGAGAGTAGCAGTAGCAGTGGTGGCATCCTCAGTTCCAGGAGATTGATGAGCGAATCTGTGAGTTTAAAAATATGTGAGCAACGGCCACACCTTTTGACTGTACTGACTTGAAAGGGAATCTCCCATCACACCCCAATGTCCAGTGGATAGCCTGTCAAAAACTGAATGCAAATCAAGCACAAAAAAGGAGAAATATCTTCTGAACTGTGAAAAAGAAGTAAAATCGAAACTTTGAATGGTTCAAGCTCAACATGTGCAACACTGAGCCAATTTGAGCAGTCAAGGCGTCGTGGTTATGTGGTCACAATGTTCGACAGCAAAGGGGAAGATTCCTATTTAACTCTCCCTTGTGGCCCATATTCTTTTTTCACAAAATTATGAACTGGCTGTCTGGTCAATGATGTGTGTTTTCAATGTACTCAGACTTGTGTGTCTGTCATGATGTAATGTCTGTCTGTAACAGTGAGGTGTAAGGAAGAGACTGTCAAATGAACATACCTCTTATTTTTCTACACGAGTAACACTTCTTATGACTTGCTGTTCCCTCCGGAAATTTTGACTCTTGAATTCCTTTGTTGTAACAGGAGTTCACACCCGTTTATTTGTTGTTTTCATTTCTGTGAGAGGTTTATACACCATCTACCCTGATCTCACTATTCGTCACATTAACTTGCAACAGTAACATTCTTACCACATAACTCGTATTCTATGACCAACACACAGAACCTGAGAATTACCAAGGGTACAAGAGGACAACATACATGTCAATAACCGGGTGGAAAGTTCATAATTTTGTGGAAAAAAAATAAATTAAAAATATTATGAAGCACAGGGGAGATATGAACACTGATCTCCAGCTTTGCAGACCAACAGCACGACCCCACAACCATGGAATGATTCTTGCAATATGCTCGATGTTGCCCATCTTGAGCTTACACCATTCACTGTTTATTTGATTCTTTTGTCACAGTTCAGTACACCTTCTTCCTATTTTCATGCTTGATCCACACTCAGGATTTGACAGGCTACTCACTGGGCCATTTTAAAACTAAAAATCTGAGAAGGGTGGGGGTGCAATGAGGAGTTTCCCTTGTTTCAAGCTTAAATTTTTTCCACTGGCAAGGGATCCTAGCTCTTAGTATTTAACATAAATTGATACTTCTGTCCATTCCTGAGAGAAAGAGATCTTGACAGACAGACAACACCGTGAACCTGTAAGTATATTTGCAGATTGTGGTGGAGAAGCCTAATTACTTTTAGCTTTCCACTGATAAAGCATACAATCTGAAATTTAGAACATTAGATTACACTGTTTTTACAATCATGACATGGTCATTTTTCCTTCGACATCACTGGACAAATCACTTGACATCTACCTGACTTTTACTTCATAGTCATTTAACGTTGCTTGACAATAGCATAGTGTACGATGTATACCTCATAAGCGTGCATATAATTTAGCTGATTAAGAACAGTGTTAATGTGAACAAAGTGTATTTTTAATTAAATCATTAGGTGTACATTTACATGGACCACATTAAAGGAGTCCTGACCTCTCAGGCATCACTTGCTCTACAACAATTACAACACTGTTGTTGTTGTGGTCTTCAGTCCTGAGACTGGTTTGATGCAGCTCTCCATGCTACTCTATCCTGTGCAAGCTTCTTCATCTCCCAGTACCTACGGCAACCTACATCCTTCTGAATCTGCTTAGTGTATTGATCTCTTGGTCTCCCTCTACGATTTTTACCCTCCACGCTGCCCTCCAATGCTAAATTTGTGATCCCTTGATGCCTCAAAACATGTCCTACCAACCGATCCCTTCTTCTAGTCAAGTTGTGCCACAAACTTCTCTTCTCCCCAATCCTATTCAATACCTCCTCATTAGTTACGTGATCTACCCACCTTATCTTCAGCATTCTTTTGTAGCACCACATTTCGAAAGCTTCTATTCTCTTCTTGTCCAAACTGGTTATCATCCATGTTTCACTTCCATACATGGCTACACTCCATACAAATACTTTCAGAAACGACTTCCTGACACTTAAATCTATACTCGATGTTAACAACTTCCTCTTCGTCAGAAACGATTTCCTTGCCATTGCCAGTCTACATTTTATATCCTCTCTACTTCGACCATCATCAGTTATTTTACTCCCTAAATAGCAAAACTCCTTTACTACTTTAAGTGCCTCATTTCCTAATCTAATTCCCTCAGCATCACCCGATTTAATTTGACTACATTCCACTATCCTTGTTTTGCTTTTGTTGATGTTCATCTTGTATCCTCCTTTCAAGACACTTTTCATTCCGTTCAACTGCTCTTCCAAGTCCTTTGCTGTCTCTGACAGAATTAAAATGTCATCGGCGAACCTCAAAGTTTTTACTTCTTCTCCATGAATTTTAATACCTACTGCGAATTTTTCTTTTGTTTCCTTTACTGCTTGCTCAATATACAGATTGAATAACATCGGGGAGAGGCTACAACCCTGTCTCACTCCTTTCCCAACCACTGCTTCCCTTTCATGCCCCTCGACTCTTGTAACTGCCATTTGGTTTCTGTACAAATTGTAAAGAGCCTTTCGCTCCCTGTATTTTACCCCTGCCACCTTCAGAATTTGAAAGAGAGTATTCCAGTTAACGTTGTCAAAAGCTTTCTCTAAGTCTACAACTGCTAGAAATTTAGGTTTGCCTTTTCTTAATCTATCTTCTAAGATAAGTCGTAAGGTTAGTATTGCCTCACGTGTTCCAACATTTCTATGGAATCCAAACTGATCCTCCCCGAGGTCCGCTTCTACCAGTTTTTCCATTCGTCTGTAAAGAATTCGCGTTAGTATTTTGCACCCGTGGCTTATTAAACTGATAGCTCGGTAATTTTCACATCTGTCAACACCTGCTTTCTTTGGGATTGGAATTATTATATTCTTCTTGAAGTCTGTGGGTATTTCGCCTGTCTCATACATCTTGCTCACCAGATGGTAGAATTTTGTCATGACTGGCTCTCCCAAGGCCATCAGTAGTTCTAATTGAATGTTGTCTACTCCCGGGGCCTTGTTTAGACTCAGGTCTTTCAGTGCTCTGTCAAACTCTTCACGCAGTATCGTATCTCCCATTTCATCTTCATCTACATCCTCTTCCATTTCCATAATATTGTCCTCAAGTACATCGCCCTTGTATAAACCCTCTATATACTCCTTCCACCTTTCTGCCTTCCTTTCTTTGCTTAGAACTGGGTTGCCATCTGAGCTCTTGATATTCATACAAGTGGTTCTCTTCTCTCCAAAGGTCTCTAATTTTCCTGTAGGCAGTATCTATCTTACCCCTAGTGAGACAAGCCTCTACATCCTTACATTTGTACTCTAGCCATCCCTGCTTAGCTATTTTGCACTTCCTGTCAATCTCATTTTTGAGACGTTTGTATTCCTTTTTGCCTGCTTCATTTACTGCATTTTTATATTTTCTCCTTTCATCAATTAAATTCAATATTTCTTCTGTTACCCAAGGATTTCTATTAGCCCTCGTCTTTTTACCTACTTGATCCTCTGCTGCCTTCACTACTTCATCCCTCAGAGCTACCCATTCTTCTTCTACTGTATTTCTTTCCCCCATTCCTGTCAATTGTCCCCTTATGCTCTCCCTGAAACTCTCTACAACCTCTGGTTCTTTCAGTTTATCCAGGTCCCATCTCCTTAAATTCCCGCCTTTTTGCAGTTCCTTCAGTTTCAATCTGCAGTTCATAACCGATAGATTGTGGTCAGAATCCACATCTGCCCCTGGAAATGTCTTACAATTTAAAACCTGGTTCCTAAATCTCTGTCTTACCATTATGTAATCTATCTGATACCTTTTAGTATCTCCAGGATTCTTCCAGGTATACAACCTTCTTTCATGATTCTTGAACCAAGTGTTAGCTATGATTAAGTTATGCTCTGTGCAAAATTCTACAAGGTGGCTTCCTCTTTCATTTCTTCCCCCCAATCCATATTCACCTACTATGTTTCCTTCTCTCCCTTTTCCTACTGACGAATTCCAGTCACCCATGACTATTAAATTTTCGTCTCCCTTCACTACCTGATTAATTTCTTTTATCTCGTCATACATTTCATCAATTTCTTCATCATCTGCAGAGCTAGTTGGCATATAAACTTGTACTACTGTAGTAGGCATGGGCTTTGTGTCTATCTTGGCCACAATAATGCGTTCGCTATGCTGTTTGTAGTAGCTAACCTGCACTCCTATTTTTTTTATTCATTATTAAACCTACTCCTGCATTACCCTTATTTGATTTTGTATTTATAACCCTGTAATCACCTGACCAAAAGTATTGTTCCTCCTGCCACCGAACTTCACTAATTCCCACTATATTTAACTTTAACCTATCCATTTCCCTTTTTAAATTTTCTAACCTACCTGCCCGATTAAGGGACACTACTAAATTAAATGGTATAGAGGTGCACACACACACACAAGTGTATACCTGTCCTTTTTTCCCCCTAAGGTAAGTCTTTCCGCTCCCGGGATTGGAATGACTCCTTACCCTCTCCCTTAAAACCCACTTCCTTTCATCTTCCCCTCTCCTTCCCTCTTTCCTGATGAGGCAACAGTTTGTTGCGAAAGCTTGAATTTTGTGTGTATGTTTGTGTGTCTATATATATATATATATATATATATATATATATATATATATATATATATATATATATATATATATATATATATATATATATATCTGGTGCATAGTCAACTATCTTTTAAACTTGAGCCAGAGTTCCTCTACACACTCCTGCCCTGTGTTGGAAGTTTCAAGTTCCTCATTCAGATATGACACTACCGACTTTTTTATCTACCTTACTGAACATATATATATTTCTGCTTGTTTTCGTTTTCCTTTGTACTTTGGTAATCATTGTTGCACAACTGCGTCACAGTCACCTATACCTGTTTCGATGCTCACATCCTCAAAGAAGTCAGACCTATACATTGTCATTAGATCAAATATATTTCCATCACGAGCGGGGGTTACTAACTCTCTGCTCTCGGCAGTTTTCAGTGAAGGTGTTTAGCAGAGTTTCACAGGATGTCTTACCACACCCACTAGTAACAAAACTGTAATTCTCCCAATTAATTGTAGGATGACTGAAGTCTCCACCAGTGACTACAGTATGATTGAGAACCTTATGTATCTGGAAGTATGGGTAGAGAGTGATTTAGAGTGGGACAACCACATAAAACTAATCACAGATAAGGCAAACACTAGACAGTCTTGGAAGGACCCTCTGAAGTAGAGTTCATCCACTAAGTAGGTAGCTTACAAAAACCCTCATTCAAACAATTCTTGAATACCGCCCCTCAGTATGTGATCCGTACAAAACAGGATTGATGGAGAAAATACAGAACATCCAAAAAATCAGCAGAATGTTTCTTGACAAATTCATCTACTAAGCTTGAAAGTGTCGTGGAGATGATCAGCCAAATCCAGTTCCAGACACCGTAAGAGGCGTTGTGCATCACGGTGTGGTTTACTGTTAAGAGTTCCACACCAGATAAGACTAACACGGAATACTGAATGTATACCACAAAGAGCAGCACAAACTTTCCCCACGTTTGAGTCATGGGAGAGTGTCACGGAAACTATGAAAAGCCTCATCTGGCACACGCCTGAAGATCACAACTATCTGTGAAAGCCTGCTTAGGCCTAGAAAGACTTGAAAACAAGCATTAAACGAAGAATCCAGGAATTCTACAACGCCCTATGTACTGCTCCTGCAAGGAGAAGGTTAGTCCAATTACAGCACGCACAGAGGCATTTAAACAGTCATTCATCCCGTGTGCCATATACAAGGGACTATACGTCAGAGGCTGCTACTCAGGTAGCTCGCTGTGTGTGTGGGGTGCACACAAGAGCTTTTTAGTTTAGGCGACTCTCCATCCAATCCAGATAACAATTAGTGTAGGACATACAGAAGTACCACTGTAAGACAAAGACAGGCGAGAATATTAAAATCCTAATGGTAAACTGCCGAAGCACCTGCAACAAAGTGCCAGAGTATGCTCATGAAAAGCAGCAAAGCTCACATATACTAGGTACAGGAAGCCGGTTGAAACCTGAAATTCATAGCAGTGGGATTTTGGGAGGAATTCAAGTGTGTATCTAAAGGCTAGGCAAACAGGAAATGGAGGTAGTGTATTTGTTACAGTAGACAAGAAACTCAAATCCACCGAGACTGAAATTTAAGCTGCATGTGAGATTGTCTGGACAAGACTCAGTATGAGGGATGGGCATAAAATAATACTTGGATCCTTGTATCACCCACCAGGCCCATCTCCTGATGTAACTGAAAACTTAAAAGAAAACCTCAGTTCACTTGTATGTAAGTTACCCAATCACACTGTAATCGTCAGTAGAGTTTTTAATCATCCAACAATTAATTGAGAAAATTACAGTTTTGTTACTACTGGGTGTGATAAGACAGCCTGTGAAAAGTTACTAAACACCTTCTCTGAAAACTACCTAGAATAGATAGCTGGGAACCCCACTTGTGATGGAAATATATTGGATCTGATGGATGTCGACACTGAAATTGGTATCAGTCACCATGGCAAAGTTGTGGCAACAAAGATTATGAAAGTACAAAGGACAATCACAACAAGCAGAAAGATAAAGAAGGAAACATTCCACGTGGGAAAAATTATATATAAAAACAAAGATGAGGTGACTTACCGAATGAAAGCGCTGGCAGGTCGATAGACGCACAAACAAACACAAACATACACACAAAATTCTAGCTTTCGCAACCAATGGTTGCCTCGTCAGGAAAGAGGGAAGGAGAAGGAAAGACAAAAGGATATGGGTTTTAAGGGAGAGGGTAAGGAGTCATTCCAGTCCCGGGAGCGGAAAGACTTACCTTAGGGGGAAAAAAGGACAGGTATACACTCGCACACACACACATATCCATCCACACATACACAGACACAAGCAGACATGTTGAAAATGTCTGCTTGTAAATGTATGTTTGTGTTTGTTTGTGTGTCTATCGACCTGCCAGCGCTTTTGTTTGGTAAGTTTCATCATCTTTCTTTTTAGATATATTTTTCCCACGTGGAATGTTTCCCTCTATTATATTCATATATATATATATATTTTTTTTTTTTTTTTCAGTAAACTAGACAAAAAAACTTAGTAGTGTCATATCTAACTGAGGAATCTGAAACTTTCAGCACAGGGCAGCAGCACGTAGATGAATCTGTCTCAAGTTTAAAAGAATACAGATATTTACCCAGTAGAACCGTTCAAAATGGTAGGGAACGTCAATGGTATACAGTCACTGTAAAGAAACAGAGGTTACTGCATAATAGCTGTAAAACAAAGTGTAGGGCTATAGATAGATAGATGGATGCAGAATAAAACGGGTTTGGCTCTCAAGAGAGCAATGCATGATGCCTTCTACATCTTCATCTACATCTATACTCCGCGAGCCACCTTACGATTACTGTAGCAGAATATTGTCAAATTATGTTTCACAAAACCCAAAGAAATTCTAGTCATATGTTAAGGTTGTTAGTGGCACCGAGGATAGTGTCCAGTCCCAAAGGAATAAGACAGGAACTGAAACGGAGGATGGCAGAGTATAACCTGAAATGCTTAACTCCATTACCAAATGTTAATTTGCAAAGGAAAACCCAGGAGAATTGCCCCTCTTTAATCTGTGTACCACTGAAAAGATGAATGAAATAAGTATTAGTGTCAGTGGTGTTGAGAAACATCAGAAATCATAACTGAACAAAGCTCCAAGGGCTTAATGGAATATGTCAGATTCTATACTGAATTTGCATCTGAGATAGTCCCTCTTCTCACTGTAATCAATCTTAGAACCCTCAAACAAAAACCCATGCCCAGCTCTTGGAAAAATGGACAGCTCACATCCATCGACAAGTAGGATAGTAGAAGTGATCCAAAACTACTGTCCAATATCCTTGACATCAATTTGTTGTAGAATATTAGAACGTATTCTGAGCTCAAACATAATGAGATATCTTGAACAGAATGACCTCTTCAGAGCCACCACCACGTATTTCAAAAACATCGATCACATGAAATCAAACTTGCATTTTTCTCATGTGACACACTGAAAGCTTTGGATCACGGAAACCAGGTAAATTCAGTACATCTTTATTTCCAAAATGCATCTGGCTCAGTACCAAACCTACACTTATTGTCAAAAGTAAGATCACATGGTGTACCAAGTGACATTTGTGACTGGATTGAGGACTTTTTGGTAGAGAAGATGCAGCATGTTATTTTGGATGGAGTTTCATCATCAGATGTAGAAGTAAGACCCTTTCTGTTCATGTTGTATATTAATGATCTTGCAGACAGTATTAATAGTAAAATCAGGCATTTTGTAGATGATGCAGTTATCTATAATGAAGTTCTATCTGAATAAATGTGTATAAATATTTAGTCACTTTTTGATAATATTTCAATATGGTACAGAGATTGGCAACTTGCTCTAAATGTTCAGAAATGTAAAATTTTGCACTTCACAAAAACGAAACAATGTGGTATCCTGTAACTAAACCATGACAATGATTCATCATTGGAATTGGCCAGCTCATACAATTACCTGGCTGTAACACTTCACAGGGATATGAAATGGAATGATCACATGGGTTCAGTCGTGGGTGAAGCAGGTGGTAGACTTCAGTTTATTGGTAGAATGCTGGAGAAGTATTATCGGTCTACAATCAAGATTGCTAACAAATCACTCGTGCGAACAGTACTAGAATACTGCTCGTGTGTCAGATAAGAGATACGACTAACAGAGGATATTGAGCATATACAGAGAAGGGCAGCTCGAATGGCCACGGTTGTTTAATCCGTGGGGGAGCGTCGGAGATACTGAAGGAACTGAACTGGAAGACTATTGAAGACAGACGTAAATTATCGCAAGAAAGTCTATTAACAGTTTCAAGAACAGTCTTTAAAAGGTTACTCTAAGAATATACTAGAACCTCCTATGTATTGCTCAAGTAGGAATTGTGAAGATAAGATTAGATTAATTACTGCATTTACAGAGGCATACGAAGAATAATTCTTCCACACTGCATACGTAAATGGGACAGGAAGAAACCCAAATAACTGATACAATGGAACATACTCTCTGCCATGTTCCTCATGCTTGTTTGCATAGTATAGATTTAGATATAAATGTGGATATCCTCAAGGAAGTTAACAATTATGTAACACTATGGATTTATTGAACAAAAGGTACATTAAATCTAATCCATACACTGGCTGGCTGAACTGGAAGCTGAATATTACTACTGTACCATGGCAAAAAATTTGTGTCCAGAGTGTTTTGGGATGTTGCAGTGTTTTTTCGTTGTTGTATATTTAGCTTCTCCCCGTCCTAAATCCTGATTTTCTGCAGTTGTCCTGTTAGTTTCAGTGCATTCTTGCAGCGAGACATTATAGCATCAGTTTTATTTTTGTTAGTGTTTGCAGTGACTTCACTGTCATTTTATATATGCTGGAAGTAGCCGTTTCTGCCGTATTGTTGATGCCATGCATCAAAGCAGATTGATGGAATCTGACACTTTTGTAATCCCCAGCATCAAGATGAATATGGTTTATAAGTTGCCCACACTATCTTCATAATTTCTCCACTATTACGTATACTCTATCCACAATCACTGTTTTTGAGTTTTCAACTACCCTCCCTACTGCTGAGTTCTTTCAAAACAGTTACAATGCAAATTTCCTAAAAGAGAAATTTCACAAATAAAACATGTTATTTCTCATAATGGAGTATCAAATATCAAATGGTATAATAGTTTTAGTACACTGCATGCGCATACATAGGAACCATCCTATTTTCCCCACTGCTATCAAATTTGGCAGTTGTCCAGGCCCTATCCTGACATTAGGAAAATTGCTGCCAGATCTGAATGTCATGGAGCAAATGGCAAAAACCATTCAAAAGAAGCTGAAATTGCACCTAGACACTAATTATGTCTGGTGCATTTGGCCCCCAATCTAGCAGAGATATTTTTGGTGACACCATACTGCAAGAATATAAAATTTTGCTCACTTTTATAGAAAAATGTACACTAGTAGGAACAATATTGCCAGGTAAACAGAAGCCATACACTAAAACAGAGAAGGCAGTAGTTTTCTTTAAAGCAGAAGCTTTTGCACTAATATATGTGATTGAATTCAGATGGCGTAAGTGTGAATTAACATTAAACAGTACAGTGATAGACTATTCTCTGTCTCGTGTTAACATGTATGTTGACTCTCTCCTCTTCCCAGCAGGTTCTAAACCTAGTTAAGATCTATGCAACATGATGAATGAATAAGCCATTCGAGTGAGAATTTCTTGTGCGTGTTTCGTGTGTGCACAAAATGGCCTGCTGGGAATATGCTCTGAGCTACTGAACAGAGGGGCTGTATTTAGTTTGTGTGACAATAGACCAATTTTTCTTTCTTTCGGGGACCGCCACCAGCATAGCGACTAGGAGATACATTTACAAATTAAGCATATTCTTCTATCTTAGATTTAAATGGGGGTACCTTCTTGTAATTAAATGAAAATAAGCGACCTTAAATTTGATGAATCCTTGATAAAGTAGAGAGTGAGCTCTGCTGCAACTACAAATTAAATCTTGATCCAAATTAGGCCATATGTATCTCTTTGTAAAGTGCCAATCCACTTTGTCAAGTGTGTTCACCTTGAAGTATTAGTAACAATTAAGTTTCTAGTAATAGTTTAATTCCCATAATTTTTAAATGAAAACTGAGGTCCTGATGAGCCACCACAGCAGGAGTGCAACAAAAACTTATGGATTAAACATGTGCCAGAACTAAGAGTTTCTTCTTTTCACCAACTCTCAACCAAACTGCCATCTTCTAACCTGATCTACAACTCACACTACACCAACAGTCACCCTCCAACAAGCCATTCTAGATACAACACAGAAACAAAAGAATTATAGCCAGTGTTCTGTTTTGTATGTTTGTGCATGTATGAAGATATAGGCTACACCACAACACCACCATGTCAAGGACCAAATTGACACATGGTATTGATAGGTTTAGCTAATCCAATGAGGAGGAATGGCTTTCTTTTCTGAAAAACTGGATCTCTTTCGTTAACTTAGTTTCCAGTTAGCTTAGTACGCCGATGCTACTTTTATGCAATTTGAGTTTATTAAAAGAAATTCTGAAGAAGGCTACAGAGTATAAGCTGGACTCCATTCCACATTCAACATGCACTCTGTTGCAGTCATCACACTGGAATATTCACAAGTACATTGGTAATAAAGAAAATTTGTCGCAACCTAACAGAAGAAGGATGCTACTCATTATCTTCCATTAAAACATAAATCACATTTATCATGGAACCATTGGCCAATTTATCCACTGTCGATCATACATCTGTAAGCTTTGTGGTGTAGCAGAGTACATCTTTGAACCAATGTTTACTATACTAATTCGACACAGAAAAATTCATGTTTGGGAGGAGGAGATGAGTAACGTTCCATCGGCAATGAGGTCATTAGAGTTTGAGCACAAGCACAGATTAGGGAAGGATGGGGCAGGAAAGTGGCCTCGCTATATCAAAGGAACCATCCTGGTGTTTGCCTGAACCAATTTAGGGGCAATTACATTAGCTCATTGATCTGCACGTCCCTGAAATTAGCAATTATTATAGCAAATGCAACTGAATGTTTCTGGTACACTAAGTTTCTCCACTCTAAATTCTCACAAAATATCTGGTCCTTACACGTACTTACCTAGTTTGTATCTGCTAACACAAAAATAACGGAAATTTCCGGATGGTAACGGATAAAAATCGAGAAAGGAAACTACTCACTTTTAGCTCTTTGACTAAAAAGTTTAAAATCTGCATTTACTTCCTGTGTTTTAGGTTTAGGCCTACACTCTATAATACAATCACACAGAACCCAAAAGCACGCAGTAGCCCTTGCAATTGCAAGGAGTCCGAAAAAGCATAAAAAACAACTTTTGCAGAGAACAAATATATAAGAGCAATCATTCGACGTTCGCGTAAATCTGAAATGTCGCAATATCGTGCGCACTCCTCAGTCAGCCCAATGTTACTTCTGGGTTTAATGAGACGATACCATGAATACTGAAAATATATTTTTCCTTCAAAATTCTGACAACCCGTGCTAAATTCATCTACTTCATTTCATAAGCTAACAGAGCTACACTTCAACATATTTCGTTATACGCGAGCAATAGGAGGTAACAGTATATATATTTGGTTAAATGACGGTATTACGACAATTTAAGAAACCTTGTTCTACGATATAGAGCATCATTCTATAGGTACCAGCACATAACTTAGGCCGCGTTTCTACACTATTGACAAAAACAGATAGAAGAAATGTAACGGAGGGTTGCCAGTCGATGTCATGAGTATTCTTAACCATAAGATGAAGCATATCAGTGGTCAGAACGTAAGAAAAGATGAAATATATTTACAGTATACCACGAGACTTACCATACCACCCCACACTAATAGATCCATGTGACACAGACAAACCACAAACCGCAAACCGCCATAATACGAATTTACAAAAACAAAGCATCACGTGACGTGATACGCCATTCTCTCCTCAAAGAGTATACCCCAAGTAGGAAACAAAGCAAATACGATAGTGCAACGAGTTAAAATTTCATAGAGTGGTTGACATACTAGTTACAGCGCTCCTAGCGGCAACCAACGCTAACTCGGCCGCCATGTTCTCCTTAGTCAAAACATTAGAAAAGCGTTACTGTTGTTTGTGTTGAAAGTGTCTGCTGTTGTGATATTACTGCAATATTTAACTTTTCTAGTTGACTTTTTTGTTACAAAATATAAAGTCAACATGCCTGCAGTGTGTTCAGCGTTCAACTGCACAAATCGCAGCGATAAAACAACAAATATTTCATATTATAAGTAAGTATATTAGTACCGAAATACGACACACGTTTTTTAATGTTTATTAAAGAGTCATTTGCATTGGAACTGTAATTATGCTTAAGACAAATGCAGGAAGTAATTTATTTATCGTTGATTACAGATTTCCTTTAAAAGATAAGGAAATTACAAAAAGATGGGTTATAAATATGAAGCGAGAAAACTGGTTTCCTACTACAGCCAGTTACCTCTGTTCAGCTCATTTTGAAGAGAAATATATGTACCACACAAATGTCCAGAGGCGCCATTTGTCAAAACTAGTACCTACTATCTTTAATTTTCCACCACATTTACAAAAGTAAGATAAAGTATTACGACCACAACCCAGAAAGCGATCTTTCGACTATTTGCAAGATAGTGCTGTTACAGTGACATCATTAGCAAAAAGTAAGTCAATAATTTAATTTTACTCCGTCTTCTTATTATTTTGAATTGCATACTTTCTATTATAATCTTATGGTGTAACTCTGTTATAAACTTATGATGTAACTACATTCTTTCAGTGCCTGTCGGACCCACATCTGTTTCAGCTGACCACAATTACTGTATACCAAGCCCTAAGAAGTTGAAAACACAATATAACAGAGTACAAGCAGAGAATGTGCGACTAAAGAAGCGGATAAAGCAAATGAAGCAACTTAGTGTACGACACAAAAGAAGAATAGTGCAGTTACAGACTTTAGTTGCTGGTTTGAGAAGAAGGCTATGTAGTTCAGTTTCTGATATGTTAAACAGTGAACATGTAGTTGGTTTGTTGAAGGAGCTATTGGAACTTCAGTGCAGTGCTAAAGTATGCCATTATTCTCAGCAAATAAGGAAATTTGCCCTGACCCTACACTTTTACTCTGCCAAGGCATACAGCTACTTACGAAAATTTGTGAAATTACCCCACCCAAGAACGCTTCGACTTTGTTATTGAATTACTATGCTTGTGTTAACTACTTGTAACACATATTTCAAATAAATTCTCGTTCACAGTGTACTGGTTTTTGAGGCTTTGACTGTTTACTTTGAAATAGCGACAAAAATATTGCATTTCTGCGCCCGTTACTGTTTCTAATAGTTAACCACAGCATGTTTAGAAGTTTCACCGTAATATTCTGGTGGTACCTGCTCTAATTGCATTAATTTATGGGCAACAAGTAACGTTATAGTGGATGGAGAGACTTATTTGAGTTGTCTAGTGGTGTTATCTACATCGAAAAGTTTAGCCATATTTCGACAAAAACATCCCTTTTTGCTGTCAGTGTACACTGAAATCACTGCTGTCTATTGCTTGTTTTAGAAAAAATAAAGCTAGTATGGGCCATTTCAAGTAAGTCAAACGCAGTTACAAGGGGGCGGGACACAGCTGACGAATGCCTTGACTAAAGAAAACATGGCGGCCAGAACTTCAATTTGCTTCAAACATGGCGGACCTATAGCCACTCTATGAAATTTTAACTCGTTGCGATAGTGGCAGGAAAAACTCGCATCGGTTTTACAAGACTCGCAATGCGTATGCAGCTTTAAACAAATACGTAGAATATTTATAAATTAATTTTGGATACAGAAACTAAAATAGCATTCCGTTGTCGCAGAAATAAGTGCACAAAGCTATCGCAATGAAATCGTGAATGTTCCTAAATTAGCAAAAGGAAAATGATCACTAGTCCTCAGCAATGTAGTTTGCAACGAATCATTGTTCACGAACGGTGGCTCTAGAGAAACAGACACATTTCTTAGCTCTAACCTAAGCTTGTGGCATTTGGACGGCAAAATCATGTTGGAAAAGCTTCAAAAGTGCGATAGAATAGAGGCGGCCGTTCCTTAGAGCCAATGCATTAAAAGGGTTCTCCTCATACCAAGCAAATCGAAAACAGAAAGTAGTAATAACACACAAACTAAATTATATGACTGGGTCATATTTTTCAGAGGAAAAATAAAAAGTGGACCCCTCAAGGATCCATTCATGCACCTGTCCTTTCCTTTCTCTACATAAACAACCTTGTTTTCAGATGACACTCTTTCAGGGAAAATCCCATGTCCACTACACGCAAACATAAATAAAGTTACAGACCAGCTACATAACGGGTTTGATGGATATAAGCTAATAACAAATACATTCAACACAATTTTTCTAAGCTTCTGTCCCAACACCTACGTAACAATAAACTCCAATGGAACTACAACCTCTCTGGAAGCAATCTTTAGGCATATGGCTTCAACATTATTTTAAAGAGCAGGCACACATTACAAAGACAATCGTGACATAAAAGAAAGTACGCTGCCCTACTATTAATTGCACGAAAAGCGAGCTTACACACCGTCTCAGTGGCAAACTTTGCCCAGTTTCACAGAATTCTACAGTTTGGGATTATATTCCAGTGTAGCACAACTCCTGTCTCATTCATTTTCTTGACCTAAAAAAGAGCTGTAGCAGCAATGCACCATGCACAGCAAAAAGAATCCTGCTGGTGTCTCTTTCAAAAGTCTTCCATCTTTCCACTGCCCTACATGTTTCTTCTGCTAACGGCCTTGCCACCATGGTAACACCAGTTTCACATCAGATCACTGAAGTTAAACGCTGTCAGACTCTGCCAGCACTTGGATGGGTCACCGTCCTTGTCTGCCGAGTGCTGTTGGCAAGCAGGATGCGCTCCACCCTTGTGAGGCCAACTGAGAAGCTGCTTGATTGAGAACTAACGCCACTGGTCACAAAACCTCAAAATAGCTGGGAACGTGGTGTGTTGATCCCATGCCCCTCTGTATCTGCATGTGCTGACACCTAAGGTCTCAGGGAGACCTGGTGGCCAGATAGTACCATTGGGCGTGGAAGGCCTGCTCGAATGGTGTTTTTTTTTTTTCTGTGAGACAGACTTCAAAAGAGATAAAAAAAACATGTAATACATATGAACATTTTACAGTACTGGGCAAAAAGACAGACTCCATGGCCAGTGCGAGAGAACCTCGACCTTTAAAGCATCAGCTAGAGGTAGTGCTGCACAGAAGTACAATTGTTTTGCAACTAAAGCTGTTTCCTCATTTTCACTGCCTTACAAATCACTAAGGGAATTCTAATTATATCACTTCTTCTATTCAGTGGCACAAATCTTAGACCATTTGAAATACAGCAGACTTGAAACAAGAGTGCGCAAAAACTGCTTCTGCTCCTAAAGCAAGATCTACTAGACAATTTATTGCACTAGTACAGTATATTTTATGGTTATATGTTACGTATGTATGAGGGGAGGATAGGACGTGGGGCATTGGTGGCAGTGGAGGGGGGGGGGGGGTTGCATGTACTTGCTCATGCACATGAGCAAATGAAATTCCATATTCTGTAGAGATTTTCTGGATGAATAAAGAACTTCAATTTGCAAGATGGATTGGTGGACATAAGGAATAGATAGGCAATGACATAACTGAACAAATACATATAAATTCTTGACGTTAGAACATTTTGACCTATTAAGGCAGAAAGAGTGCTGGAAAAAAAAAAACCATTGGATAATGTTTAATTGGACTTTCTGTGAATATTATATGAAATGATTTTACTTGGGTGGTACAAAATATTCAGCAATAACTGTCTGCTTAAGGGGATACGGAATCGGATTTTGGGTTAAAAAATCGAATTTTTTTTTATTGGCGTATTATATTCTGCCATGTTTCCTCTTTAAAATGACGTATCATACATAGCTCTACTACAATTATAACTATTTTATTTTTATATATTTGTGAGATCGGGTATTGCGCTTTAGTTATACACGTCTCTCGTGGCTGACCATGAACTTTTTGGCAGTACCTTTAAAGTGACATGAATTCAAATATCCCGGTTTCCAGCGACTATTTATACACTAGTTGCCCGAAAATGTTTCTCTCTGGTTTCCTCAAGTTACTCTTTGACTTTGTGGCGGGACTGTTTTGTAAACAGTGTGATATAAGAAAGTAGTTGTTGAGTTATTTCGTATTTAGTGCTTCATTTTTCGCAGTGAAAATGCCTAGAGCTAAAGCAAAAGTATTTAAAAAGCGTGTGAACTGGCAAAAGAAAAGAAATAATGATTCATTAGCAAAGCAAAGCAGTTCATCATCATCACTGTTGGAAAATGTGAATCCACTTATTACTGATTTGCCGAACGAACTTACACCAAATGAAAACAGTGCTTCTCATAAAAAACTAAGAGATTTTGAAGAGAAATATAATTTACTTGATAGAGGGAATGAAGTTTTTGAACTCATTGATACGAATATATTGTGTGAAGCTCTTGAAAACAGTTTGTGCTGCAAAAAATGTCATGGAAACGTTTCTCTGAAAGTAGAATCCCATGTTGGCCTGGCTGCCCAGTTTAATTTAATATGCAGTGTTTGTAAATACAGCTGTAAGTTTCCAAGTTCGGTTTCAGTAACTGTAAATAATGGATACAAGAAAACTGAACTTTATAGTGTAAATATTAGGTTAGTTTATGGATTGCGAGCAATTGGTAAGGGCAAAGCAGCTGGTGATATGCTATGTGGTGTTCTAAATCTTCCAAGTGCACCTTCAAAGTTTGAAGCTTACAATTATGTACTAGGATCTGCAGTTGAAGATGTAGCACAGAAGTCAATGCAGGTTGCTGTGGAAGAAGCAGTGGAAGAAAATGACGGCAGTCGTGACCTCACAGTGGCGTTTGATGGCACGTGGCAGAAAAGGGGCCACACCTCCAACAATGGTGTTGTAACAGCAACTAGTGTTGATACTGGCAAGATTATTGATGTTGCAATAATGTCTAAATACTGTAGGTGCACAGGCAGGCTGAAAAATGAACACAGTGATGACTGTATTGCTAATTATTATGGTAGTAGTGGTGGCATGGAGGTTGCTGGGGTGAAGAAAATTTTTCATCGCTCTTCACAGTGGTATAATGTTCGCTATGTCAAATATCTGGGAGATGGTGACTCTAAAGCATTCAAAGAAGTTTTGGAAAGCAAACCATATGGGAACAGTGTAAATATAAGCAAACTTGAATGTATAGGACATGTGCAGAAGAGAATGGGTGCCAGGCTGAGAAGGTTAAAATCAGTTATGAAAGGGAAAAAACTAGATGATGGGAAAACCTTGGATGGCAGAGGAAGATTGACTGATTCCATAATAGACCACATTCAGAACTGCTATGGCCTTGCAATCAGGCAAAATACAGGCAATCTTGAAGAAATGAGGAGAGCTATATGGGCTTTATATTTCCACACCGCATCCACGGATGAGCATCCACAACATGGTTTGTGCCCCAAAGGTGAAAACAGCTGGTGTAAATACAATAGGGGACTAACAACAGGAGAGAAATACATTCACCACCACAGTCTACCATCAGCCATCATGGCAGAAATAAAGCCCATTTTCAGAGATCTGGCTGACAGAAGTCTTCTGATGAAATGTCTTCACGGAAAAACGCAGAACCCGAACGAGTGCTTGAATAGTGTGGTATGGCATCGTCTCCCAAAAACAGTGTTTGTCGGAATTAATACACTACATTTTGGTGTGTATGATGCTGTGGCAACCTTCAGTCTTGGAAATATAACTAAATGCCAGGCCCTTCAAAAGTTGGGTATGTGTGTTGGTTCCCGTACGGTACGTGCTATGTTCTTTTTAGATCAGCACAGACTAAGGCATGCTGATAATATAATCAAGACATTAGTGAAAAAAGCAAGACAGGTGCAGAGGGGTGCCAAAAGAAGACTTGAAGATGATTATGAAGACTGTGAAGGGGGTATTAGCTATGGATCAGGAATGTTTTAATCTTCTTTCTCCGTTTCCTGTAAGTTTACTTTTTACTTCATCTAGGAACATTATCTCAGGTACTGGTCAACCTAGAAGTCTGAAATTTTTATGACGTAGTGACATAGGTCCCTATTACATACTGAAACAACGATTTTTTAATTACTTGATTTACAAAAGACTTAGGGGTGATAGTCTAGTAAAAAGCGATGGAAAAAATTTACTTAAAAATAAATGTACAATATCTCTGTAAGAAAATACTTTGACAATAAACTGTTGTTTCAGTATTGTTGTAACATATGAATGCACATACAGTAAAATTTTTACCTCTCTGTCTCCAGTAGTTTGTGAGAAAATGTTCCCTATAGTAGGCATATATTAACATTGCGGGGATAGGTGATTCCGTATCCCCTTAAGAAGCAGAAAAGGAAAAATTGTTGCCTATAGGCACCTGTGTGTATGTTATTGTCTCTGTGCACTTTAACATCTGTGCACATTTTATTTACTATGTGCATTTTGTATACTGGATTTTTATGGAGCCATATATACATGGGCAGTGCTTTTCATGCTTTGACTTCATGTAATGTAACATGGCAATTTTATTACAAGTTCCATAAGGTATGTGAAATATTGTGTATTTTATATGATCCATGATATGAATTGTGGTCTCCTTCCAGCCCCTTAGAAGTGTCTACACTGTGATCACGGGGTACAAAGTGTATTCATTATGAAACATACTGATCACCCCACAGTACACCATCTATGCTTCATAAAACATGTTGGTATTGCATAGGACTCACTCTATTGTTTGCTGTAGTATGATTTCACAAATTTTCTATGAAAATACCATCTTACGGTAACATTAAAAAGTTATCTGACAAAATTAGTTAAGTAAGTAGTCACAAATGAAATGAATGTCAGAATGCCAGCATAAACAAATGTCTTTCTGAAAGATGCGACAATGACATATTTAAATTATAATATATTTGTATAAAAAATTATAACAGATGGTAATTTTATTCGCTGGACAGAAGTATGGAATGTTTAACTAAATGGGAACATATACACCATTGTTTTTATGTAATGATGCCGACTGTGACTGACTGATTTTATTAAAAAAGGTATGAAGTGCATTAATTAAGCAATGCAAAACCCGTGTTGGAACATCAACAATATTATGAAGAGGATAGACTGCTACTCACCATAGAGAGTTGCAGACAGCCACAGCAAAGACAACGTTGAGCTTGCAGCCAAAGCCTTCTTCAGAAAGGAAAACAAATACTCATACGAACAAGCAAAATGAACGCCTATATCTTTCCATTCTAGCTCAGATCTCCCTTACCTTATTTTGATCATCGTTTCTCCCTATGTAGGTCAGCGTTACCAAAATAGTTTTGTATTTGGAGAAGAAAGTTGGTGACTGAAATTGCGTGACAAGGTTTTGCTGCAACGAAAAATGCCATTGTTATAATGATGTCCACCCCAAACCCTGTATCGTTTCAGTGACACTCTCTCCCCATTCCGCGATAATACAAAACGTGCTGCCTTTCTTTGAGGTTTCTAGATGTACTCCGTTACTCTTGTCTGGTAAGGATTCCATACCGCACAGCAGTATTCTAAAAGATGACCGACAAGTGCGTTGTAGGCAGTCTCCTTAGTAGATCTGTTACATTTTCTAAGTGTCCTGCCAATAAATAACAGTCTTTGATTAGCCTTCCCCACAACATTTTCTATGTCTTCCTTCGAATTTAAGTTGGTCATAATTGTAATTCCTAGGTGTTTAGCTGAGTTTACAGCCTTTAGATTTGACTTATTTATCGTATGCTGGTGAATGAAGTTTAACTGATTCCTTTTTAGTACTCACATGGATGACTTCACACTTTTCGTTATTTAGGGTCAATTGCCAATTTTAACACCATACAGATATCTTTTCTAAATTGTTTTGCAATTTGTTTTGACCTTCTGGTGATTTTACTATCCAAAAAACGACAGCATCATCTGCAAACAACCCAAGACGGCTGCTGAGATTGTCTCCAAAATCGTGTAACTGATAAGGAACAGCAAAGGGCCTATAACACTACCTTGGAGAATGCCAGAAATCACTTCCGGTTTACTCGATGACTTTCTGTCAGTTACTACGAACTGTGAGCTCTCTGATAGAAAGTCACAGATCCAGTCACATAACTGCAACGATATTCCATAAAAAAAGGATGATTTTGTAGGTTCTGGCTTACTAACTCAATGTTAAAATAAATTCTGTGTTTTATATATAAAACTACCGATATTTAAAAATTAAAAAAAAATTCAGTATATTTAATTAACTAAACAGATTCTAAAATGTTAACTAAATGCCTATTTCTTACAGTAATACAACTAATTAAAATAACTAAGCGATTTATCTAAAACACAATACATTTTCTAGCATGATAACATATATTAGTTAAAAAAGTAAGCTATTTAAAAAATCACATTATGAAGATAAGTAAATTAATTAAAATGTATTAATTAAGAAAATTAAGTTATTTTAAAATTTTTAAAATGTATTAGTTAACAAAAGCAAATTATTTAAAAAATCACATTGTGAACTCTATATCATGAAACTTATTATTTCTATTTTCAACATTTTTAAGTTCCTTTATATTTCAATTTCATTTGTCCTTTTTTAATTATTTAAAAATCTAATTCATCAATTAATTTAGAAAATCTATGTGGTAAAATAACTTTAAAATCATTATTAAGTTCTAGACCAAGATGTTCTCCAAAACTAGTATTTTAATATTCACAGTTCATAATATTATATAAAACATCTATCTCTAGCTCATTTACTTTTGTAATTTCCTTAGAAATACTTAAATTATCTATCTTCTTGACTAAAGTATTTTACATTTTAATAGCAAAAAGTTTTAAGTGGACAAGAAGAAATAGACAACAAAAAATGGACAAAAATAAGAAAATAAATAAAATGTGTTAGTTAACAAAGGTAAATTGTATTAAAAATTATACATTGTGAACATAAGTAAATAAATCAAATGTATTAGTTAACGAAAGTAAATTAATTAAAATATATTAGTTAACAAAAGTAAATTATATTAAAAATTTTACATTGTGAAGTAAATAAAAATTGAATGGACAGCAGTCTATTATTTTTTATATGTATTAAATGTAGAATGTAGAGCAAAAGAAATGTATTAAATGTTATATAGTGAAAGATATTCCTGAATATGAGACAAAGTTAGATAAACCAAGCCGCGCGTGCGGATAAGATGCATGTCATCTCAACTGCTAGTGGTATGAGGTCGTTGGGATCCAGCATGGCATTCCATATCACCCTCCTGAACCCACCAATTCCATATTCTGCTAACAGTCGTTGGATCACGACCAACGCGAGCAGCAATGTCACGATACAATAAACCGCAATCACGATAGGCTACAATCCGACCTTTATCAAAGTCGGAAACGTGATGGTTCGCATTTCTCCTCCTTACACGAGGCATCACAACAACGCTTCACCAGGCAACGCCAGTCAAGTGCTGTTTGTGTATGAGATATCGGTTGGAAACTTTCCTCATGTCAGCACATTGTAGGTGTCGCCACCGGCGTCAACCTTGTGTGAATGATCTGAAAAGCTAATCATTTGCATATCACAGCATCTTCTTCCTGTTGGTTAAATTTTGCGTCTGTAACACGTCATCTTCGTGGTGCAGCAAATTTATTGGCCACTAGTGTAAGTCCCATAAGATTTCACACACATTTGAATATTTTGATAAACAAAGATCGATTTGTAGAAAGTGTATAAATGAGGATCAACTTAATAGATATTATTCAAACAAAAAAATTAAGTACTGTAACGTATTGAACAGTACAGACGACATAAAAAGTGTACTAAATGTGACACAGTAAAAATGTAATTGAATATGGAAAAAAATTAGGTAAACCTAGACCAACTTGTAAAAAATGTTTAAGTAATGATCGTATTAGCAGATATTCTATTAAAATGACTAATGTGCAGGACAAAGCAACAAAATGTACAAAATGGTATAAACAACAACAATAGTTTAAAAATATGCAATTTATTTACTATTGAAAAGAAATTAGATTGTTTTGCAAGAAATCAAGGAAAGATATTACCATTTTGTAGAGACTGTAGAAAGTTAAGTTGGTTACAAAATAATAAAAACTAAAATAGATTACTTAAATCTAGGTTTTTTGTGTGGTATTATTCCCAATTGTCTAATGGATTACATACAAAAACAAGATACATATCCAATACATGTACAATGTAAAGATATTAAAATGAAATTTTGTTTAAATTACAAGAAATTTGTTGTTGAAATAAAAAAAGAGCAATATTAGATATAATTCCACAAGATATATAAACAAATCAATTATTAATGTTGCTATAAAATTAAAGTTGTTATAAAATTAATGATAAATAATTTTAAGTTATGATGATAATTTTACTTGTGTTATTAAAGAGAATAATAAAGATAAAGTAAAATATGAATATATTATTAAAAATATGTAGGCGTAAATGGAAGAAGAAGAAGACAGAAACACTAAAATTATAGATCCATTTTTTTAAGAAGAAAATGAGTTACCAAGATGCAAGAGAAAAATTAATTAGTTTGTTAGACTAAGAAAAACAAGTAGAATGATTAGATATAGTTTTACGTAAAAATGGTTGTGTAAAAATTACAGTTGATGACAAACAACAAAATACTTTTGTAGAAATAAAAGATTTAAATAGACAAAGTAGAAACAAATATATCAACAAGATTCTTAAAGCAATCAGCAAATGTTACTTGGAAGAACAAGATATGGATTCTAACGAAGAAACCGAAGAAGATAGTGCTAAACATTACAAAGAACCATTTCCACATGAAGAAGTTGTAAGAGAACGATGGACGAATTTGCAGAAGGTATATTTAATTTTCATGTATTATTTTGTTAGCATTTTTTTTGTTTTAATTGTTTGTTCAAATGTTTTTATTTTTGTTTGATTTTTGTTTTGTTTTAAATATTTGTACTAATTTTTTAATTATTCCCTCTAATTTAGTTAGTTTTGTTTTAATTATTTGTCTATTTAAATGGCTGCTATGCAATGGCAACCTCTGTTCTAGTAAATTTTTTAATGATGTAGGAGGAAAACGAATATAAATTAATTTAACTTGTAACATAGATCAATTAAATTCGAATTGACAGTAAAACAAAGAAACGTTAAACAAATGTTCGGGAAACTAAAAAATTTAAGACTAATCGAATACAATTTATACTATCTTTAAATAATTACAATCTTAAATATGTGGAAATAAAATAATTTCATATTATTTTTGGTTCTTCGTTTAAAGTTATATAGATTACATTGTTTAAACAAAAAATGTTATTTACTAATAATATTTTAGTTTTTTATATGGAATTCCAAATGGTAAATCTTTGGCGGATGAAACTTTAAAACAAAACAAGAGAGATTATGTTTAATTTCCTAAATATAAATATTAAACATAAACGAATGTAACATATTTTATGTTTAACATATGCATTTTAACATATGTTAAACAAACGTTTCCACATATTTAAGATTTACCATAAGGAATTCCAATAGAAAACTAAAATATTATTAGTAATTAACATAATTTCGTTTAAACAATGGAATCCATATATCTTCAAACCAAGAAGCTAAAATAAATTGGAGTTACTTTATTTACACATATTTAAGATTGTAATTATTAAGGATTTTATAAATTGTATTTGATTTGTCTTAAATTTTTAAGTTTCTTTAACATTTGTTTAATGTTTGTTTGTTTTACTGTAATTTCGAATTTAATTGATCTTTGTTACAAGTTTAATTAATTTATCTTCGTTTTCCTCCAACATCATTAAAAAATTATTAGAACAAAGGTTGCCATCGCTTAGCAGCCATTTAAATAGATAAATAATTATAACAAATAATTAAAACAAAAATAAAACACACATAAAAAATTAGAACAAATTATGAAAAAATAAAACAAAAATAAAAAATGCTACCTAAAAACATAAAAATTAATTCTTTCTTCTGTAACTTTGTCCACCATTGTATTCTTTTACAACTTCTTCATGTGGAAATGGTTCTTTATAATATTTATCACTATCTCCTTTGCTTTCTTTGTTAGAATCCTAATCCTGTTCTTCCAAGTAATATTTGTTAGTTGCCTTAAGAATTTTGTTGATATATTTGCTTCTACTTCGTCTATTTAAATCTTTTAATTCTATAAAAGCATTTTGTGGTTTGTTATAAACTGTAATTTATACATAACCATTTTAAGTAAAAATGGTGCAAATGGCTCTGAGCGCAATGGGACTTAACTTCTGAGGTCATCAGTCTCCTAGAACTTAGAACTACTTAAACCTAACTAACCTAAGGACATCACACACATCCATGCCCGAGGCAGGATTCAAACCTGCGACTGTAGCAATCGCACGGTTCCAGACTGTAGCGCCTAGAACCATTCAGCCACCCTGGCTGGTATTTTTAAGTAAAACTTAATCCAAACATTCTACTTGGTATTCTCCGTCTAACAAACTATTTAATTTTTCTCTTGTATCTTGGCAATGTGTATTATTCTTGAAAAACGGATCTATAGTTTAAGCATTTCTGTCTTCTTCTTCCATTTACTACTACAGATTTTTAATAATATATTCATATTTTACTTTATCTTCATTATTCTAATTAACACAAATTTAATTAACTTCATAACTTAAAATTGTTTATCATTAATTTTATTACAATATTAATTTTATAACAACATTAATAAGCCGGCCAGTGTGGCCGTGTGGTTCTAGGCACTTCAGACTGGAATCACGTGACCGCTACGGTCGCAGGTTCGAATCCTGCCTTGGGTATGGATGTGTGTGATATCCTTAGGTTAGTTAGGTTTAATTAGTTCTAAGTTCTAGGCGACTGATGACCTCAGACGTTAAGTCGCATAGTGCTCAGAGCCATTTTGAATAACATTAATAATTGATTTGTTATACATATAACCTAAAAATAAAGAAGTATTAATAATTAAATTATTTTTTATACTTTTTTATATATTTTGTAGAATTATACCTAATAATGCCCTTTTTTTAAACTTCAACAACAAATTTCTTGTAATTAAAAAAATTTCATTTTAATATCTTTACATTTGAGTTGTATCTTGTATTTGTATGTAATCTATTAGACATTTGGGAATAATATCACAACAAATAACCTACATTTGAGTAATCTATTTTAATTTTTTATTTTGTAAGCTTCTTAATTTTCTACAGTCGCTACAAATTGATAGTATCTTTCCTTGATTTCTTGCAAAACAGTCTAATTTCTTTTTAATAGTACATAAAATTTATATTGTTAAGCTATTGTTGTTTATACCATTTTCGAGATTTTGTTGTTTGTTGTCCTGCATTTCTTCCATACTATTCTGCACATTAGTCATTTTAATAGAATATCTGCTAATACAATCATTACTTAAACATTTTTTACAAATTGATCTAGGTTTACCTAATTTTTTCCATATTCTGTTACATTTTTACTGTGTCACATTTAGTACACCTTTTTATATTGTCTGTACTGTTCAATATGTTAGAGTACTTAAGTTTTTTGTTTGAATAATATCTATTAAGTTGATCCTTTTTTATACACATTTTACAAATCGATCTTGGCTTATTTAACTTTCTGTGATATTCAGTAATGTGTTTCACTATACTACATTTAATATATTTCTTCTGCTCTAGGTTCTCCATTTAATACATATAGAAAATAATAGACTGTTGTCTTTTTTTGTTTTCGATTCAATTTTTATTTACTTCACAATGTAAAATTTTTAATATAATTTACTTTTGCTAACTAATACATTTTAATTAATTTTCTGAATTTCACAATGTATAACTTTTAATGTAACTTACTTTTGTTAACTAATACATTTTATTTATTTAGTTATGTTCACAATGTAAACATTTTAATATAACTTCCTTTTGTTAACTAATACATTTTATTTATTTATTTACTTACATTGTTGTCCATTGTGCTTGGATGCAAATGTAACTGTTGGTTAAAGTTCAAGTCTATGTAATTTTTAATAAATTTTCCTATATAAATTATTTTTTGCTAACTAATACATTTTATTTATTTCGCAATGTAACATTTTTAATATAATTTACTGTTGTTAACTAACAGATTTTATTTATTTACTTATTGTTGTCCATTTAATTTTTAATATAATTTACTTTTGTTAACCAATACATTTGATTTATTTACTTACATTCACAATGTATAATTTTTAATATAATTTACTGTTGTTAACTAATACATTTTATTTATTTCTTATTGTTGTCCATTTAATTTTTAATATAATTTACTTTTGTTAACCAATACATTTGATTTATTTACTTATGTTCACAATGTATAATTTTTAATATAATTTACTGTTGTTAACTAATACATTATATTTATTTACTTATTGTTGTCCATTTAATTTTTAATATAATTTACTTTTGTTAACCAATACATTTGATTTATTTAGTTACATTCACAGTGTATAATTTTTAATATAAGTTACCTTTGTTAACTAATACATTTTATTTATTTTCTTATTGTTGTCCATTCATTTGCTTTCCATTTTTTGTTGTCCATTTAAAAATTTTTTCTATATAAATGGAAAGGACAATTCCAAATCCTCTTCAGTGTCTTTTAACTTGTGACCTGTGTGTATTTTGCTCTACAGATTTTCTGTAATTGCCCAGTTCAAGAACGATGAATTTATGATCGAATAATTTTCTGTTATTTAATGAATTGCACTTTAAGTACATGTGTATGAAGGCCAAATGACAGAACTTGGACTCCAAAGCGCGCGCCTGTGGATTACATTTGTCACGTGTGATGTTTTGTATGCTTCAGAACAGTAACAGTTGGTATGTATTGAGACGAGCATCAACGGCGATAGTAAACTTTCCAACTTAAGGGCTTTTCACACGACCCACCAGAGTGACAGCCCGACCAATGTCATGGCGGCTTACATAAGTCCCGACCGACTGCACCCTGCGATTACAGAGCCGTCTTGTTCCTATCAACGGTTGAGACTCTCCTATTACGACCTTTGAGGTTATGTTCTACGAGATTCCGTTTGGTATCAAGAGACAAACTGGGATTTGCTTTAGCTGTTTTAGCCCTGACGGCCAGAGAAAGCTGTGACCAAAGAAGTGGTGAAAGCAAAAGAAGAAATTCACCCAAGCTCTATTAGCCGAGAAAGAGAAGTGATCATATGGCATTGTTGGCCGGGAGGTCCCATTCGGGTTTGGTCGCCAAGTGCAAGTCTTATTTCAGTCGGCGCCACATTGGGCGACTTGCGGCCGATGATGAGGAAGAGGAAATGATGAGGGCAACAACATCCAGTCCCCGAGCGGAGAAAATGTCCAGTTCGGCCGCAAATCGAACCTGGGTCCAATGCAAGCACGTTACCACCTAGCTAAGCAGGCGGACATTAGCTAAGGAGCTGTGAGCCGATGATTTTCTCAATTTAAGAATGAAAAACGGGCAGGTAGGACCACAGGAGAACTGCGCCCCCCACCCTATACCCCACCCAAACACTCAACCCAACAAACGGTGCCGTGTGTAGCGCTCTGCTATCAGCCTTCTGACAGAATTTCGTCTTTCGTCACTGTGCGCGGTATTAGATGCTTTTCTAATACAAATGGCAGGGCGTGAGACGGACGCAACTTTGAAGGCATTTTCTAGAGGCATCTGAAGACTGCAGATGTTTGTGGGATATAAATGCAAGAAATGAAGCCTTAATTTTTTAACGAATCCATAATCGTTTCGTGTGGAACTTAGAAAGTCTGTCGACCTTTCGTATTTCTGTTTTTAGGTTTTATTTCCGACGTTTAGCGGAAATTATCTAAAACCCGAAATATCGACATTCAATGGATTTAAGTGTCAGGAAGTCGTTTCTGAAAATATTTGTGTGGAGTGTAGCCATGTATGGAAGTGAAACATGGACGACAACTAGTTTGGACAAGAAGAGAATAGAAGCTTTCGAAATGTGGTGCTACAGAAGAATGCTGAAGATAAGGTGGGTAGATCACGTAACTAATGAGGAGGTATTGAATAAGATTGAGGAGAAGAGAAGTTTGTGGCACAACTTGACTAGATGAAGGGATCGGTTGGTAGGACTTGTTTTGAGGCATCAAGGGATCACAAATTTAGCATTGGAGGGCAGCGTGGAGGGTAAAAATCGTAGAGGGAGACCAAGAGATGAATACATTAAGCAGATTCAGAAGGATGTAGGTTGCAGTAGGTACTGGGAGATGAAGAAGCTTGCGCAGGATAGAGTAGCATGGAGAACTGCATCAAACCAGTCTCAGGACTGAAGACCACAACAACAACAACAACAATGGAAGTTTATTCGTGCTATGAAGTGCAAAGTGTCTGATTCTTTTACAGGCCTAACAGTTGCTAAGTGCTTCATTTCTTGCTGTGTGCCACCTCTATTTGTAGTCTTTCCTGTTCGAATGTGAAATTTTTAAACTTACACGTCGTCTTGATTTTTAGAATGATGTACATCCTCAGTCAACTATGAGGCGCGTTGCAGGTTTTAGGTGTCGTTTTAGCCAGTAACTCTGGGGATACAATAGCACAATTTGAGATCCTCTTAAATTCTGCCAGTGGCTGGAAATCCTACTATAGCTAACACACACTCTTATCACTGGACTTTAAGAATGGTTTGATGATTAGCAGCTCCAAAATGCACGATTCATCCATTACTCGGTAGCTGCGAAAATCGTCGAATCCCAGATATTCAGATTTCTTTCCTTGCGTTAGACCCTTGTTTGCTCACCGATTTCTGCTTTTTTTTTTGCCGTGCTACCTCAAACAGCCAAGGAAAACTTTTTTTAAATACAAAACGAAGCGGTATCTCGTAGCACAAACACACTTAATATGAACAAATAACACGGCGACACTAATCGCCGAGTGCGGTAGGTCGGGGAGAGTGTAGGCTGCCACGAAATTGGTCTGTCTATATATTGGAGCGTGTGTAGGCGCCTTTAATCTCAGTCATAACTAACTACATAGTCATTTCGGGTAGTTTTCTAGCTGCCAGATAGGGTTGATAGAGGAAAGAGAGAAGATACAACGAAGAGCAGCTCGTTTCGTCACAGTTTCATTTAGTGAGCGCTACAGTGTCACGGAGATGCTCAGTAAACTACAGAGGCAGACACTGCAAGAGAGGTGTTCTGCACCTCGGTTGATCTACTGCTACAACAGTGGCGGTCAATGGACTGTCGCCGCTCAAAGAAGTCTTAGCGTTTGCACACACGGCGGTAAAATCTCCGTCGCCGTCATGCGACCCATCCGATTATTGGCAGCTTCCTTTCGTCATCAAACAACTTCACTTAATTTTAACGTGATATTAAATTGTTTACTGGTTTTGAGCGCACAGCGTTGTTTGAAACGAACAGAGAGCGAATTCTAGAGCTATTGTTGTTACGTTGACGAATGAATAGAAGTGGAAAAAATCGACTAAATTCGATTCATGCCGTTAATGAAAGAACGTGGGAGACTGGAGCTCTCTGCTCGTTGTCTGAAGAGTGGAGGCAGACTCTACGCCTACATCTAGACAGATACTCCGCAACCCACCGTACGGTGCGTGGCTGAGGGTACCCTCGACAACTACTAGTCATTTCCTTTCCTGTTCCACTCGCAAATAGAGCGAGGGAAAAATTACTGTCTATATGCCTCCGTATGACGGCTTATTTCTCGCATCTTATCTGCGTGATACTTACACGCAGGCGGCAGTAGAACCATTCGGCAGTCAGCTCCAAATGCTGGTTCTTTTAATTTTCTCAGTAATGAAGATAGTAACTGTTCCGATAGAACAGATACCAATGATGGCCATGCAGCTTCTCTAGAAAGGAATGATAATTAATCGAAACCCTCAGCTGCCAAAAGGTGTTGTTAATATACCTCAATGGGGACATCCGAAAATGTGTGCCCCGACCGGGGTTCGAACCTGGGATCTCCTGCTTACATGGCAGAAGCTCTATCCATCTGAACCACCGGGGGCACAGAGTATAGTGCGACTGCAGGGACTTATCCCTTGCACGCTTCGCGGGAGACCCACATTGGCGCGAGTAATGAGTGAATGGACAAATATCCTCTAGGAACATTACGAATATAGGTTGTGGACAGTTGGGAATGTGGGTCTCCCGGGAAGCGTGCAAGGGATAAGTCCCTGCAGTCGCGCTATTCTCTGTGCCCTCGGTGGCTCCGATGAATAGAGCGTCTGCCATGTAAGCAGGAGATCCCGGGTTCGAGTCCCGGTCGGGGCACATATGTTCAACTGTCCCCATTGAGGTATATCAACAACACCTGTTGGAACCTGACGGTTTCGATTAATTATCACTTCTTTCTCAGTAACGTTTCCCGATAAAGAAAATCTCCTTACCTCCAACGATTCCCATTCGAGTGCCCAAAGGAGCCCCGTAACATGTGTTTTTCTAACCTAGGGTAAAAGATCGAGCTGCCGTTCTCTGAATTGCTTCGACGTCGTCCTTCAGACCGATTTCGTACGAGTCTCGAAGACTCGAGCAGTATTCCCAGAATAGAATGCACCAGCATGCTGTATGCGGTCTGCTTTACAGATTTCCTAAAATTCTCCCGATAAACCGAATTCGACCATTCTCCAATTCGCCTTCCCTTCCACGGTCCTCACGTGCCCCTTCCATTTAATCTCGCTTTGCAACGATACGTCCAGCCATCTGAACGATGTGACTGTCAAGCAGGACACTGTATCCGAACGTTAAGGGCTTGTTTTTTCTATTCATCCACGATAAGTTACATACGTGACAAGATATTCTTCAGTTACTTCAGAATGTCGCTGATTTCCTTCGACAGACTCCACTTCACTGGTGATCGATACGTATCATTCAGCGCAAAAATACCAAAATAAAGAATCGTGACAACCGTTGTGGACTGGCGACTTCCGCTTTGATGAAAATCTCGCTGTCACTGGAAAAAAATACTGATAAACGTCCTCGTAGGACGGATGCGCCGGTTCTAGGGCAGCAAACGCACAGTGAAAGTAACAGAGAATAGTGAATAGTAAAATATATTACCCAACTGTGGTAGCGCTGGTTACAGCAATTGTAGAATGCAGGTTCGGCCTATCTGTCCTGGGTTGACTACAGTTCCACGAACACAAACTAAATAACGTTCTCTGAAATAAAGTCAGAAGAAACCGATCTTCTGTCTCGATGTACTACTCGAAGAACATTTGCAAACTGATAGTACTCAGTTAAATCTCGAGGCAGGCGACCTCTGTACATACAGGACAGTTCTATTCACAGTTCTGGTCCTAATGAAGACTAACCACTGTCTACTTGTTGGTCAATATTTTAATCTCAATCGACTACTCAAAGACTTGAAGACATGACGAGCGTCCTGCTGGGTTTTCCTAGCGAGACTCGGACAGACTTACGACTTCCAGCTGACAACTTATGCTGGTGTTCGGTTACCGAAGCTCGATTCTTTCCTCCCGGTGGCGCTGCCACCCCAGGTGTCGTGGTTCTCGCGGGCAGCGTGGTGGTTCGTAAGCAGCGATGTTCCTGCTGCGGATGGACTGGTACCAACTGCCACAAAATCTTTTTGTGTGGTATCTCAATGCACCAGAGCAGTAACACTGAGGTATGTGTGAGATTGCCATTTTCAAACTAATTTTAGAGGTAATGGTACACTACTGGCTATTAAAATTGCTACACCAAGAAGAAATGTAGATGATAAACGGGTATTCATTGGATAAAATATATTATACTAGAACTGACATGTGATTACATTTTCACGCAATTTGGGTGCATAGATCCCGAGAAATCAGTACCCAGAACATAAACTTCTGCCCGTAATAACGGCCTTGATATGCCTGGGCATTGAGTCAAACAGAGCTTGGATGGCGTGTACAGGTACAGCTGCCCATGCAGCTACAACACAATACCACAGTTCATCAAGAGTAGTGACTGGCGTATTGTGACGAGCCAGTTGCTCGGCCACCATTGACCAAGCGTTTTCAAATGGTGAGAGATCTGGAGAATGTGTTCGCCAGAGCAGCAGTCGAACATTTTCTGTATCCAGAAAGGCCCGTGCATTATCCTGCTGAAATGTAGGGTTTCGCAGGGATCGAATGAACGGTCGTAACAGATCTGAAATGTAACGTCCACTGTTCAAAGTGCCGTCAATGCGAACAAGAGGTGACCGAGACTTGTAACCAATGGTACCCCATACCATCACGCCGGCTGATACGCCAGTATGGCGATGACGAATACACGCTTCAATGTGCGTTCACTGCGATGTCGACAAACACGGATGCGACCATCATGATGCTGTAAACAGAACCTGGATTCGTCCGAAAAAATGACGTTTTGCCATTCGTGCACCCAGGTTCGCCGTCGAGTACACCATCGCAGGCGCTCCTGTCTGTGATGCAGCGTCAAGGGTAACCGCAGCCACGGTCTCCGAGTTGATAGTCCATGCTGCTGCAAACGTCATCGAACTGTTCGTGCAGATGGTTGTTGCCTTGCAAACGTCCCCAACTGTTGACTCAGGGATCGAGACGTGGCTGCACGATCCGTTACAGCTATGCGGATAAGATGCCTGTCATCTCGACTGTTAGTGATACGAGGCCGTTGGGATCCTGCACGGCGTTCAGTATTACCCTCCTGGACCCACCGATTCCATATTCTGCTAAAAGTCATGGGATCTCGACCAACGCGAGCAGCAGTGTCGCGATACGATAAACCGCAATCGCGATAGGCTACAATCCGACCTTCATCAAAGTCGGAAACGTGATGGTACGCATTGCTCCTCCTTACACGAGGCATCACAACAACGTCTCAGCAGGCAACGCCGGTCAAGTGCTGTTTGTGTATGAGAAATCGGTTGGAAACTTTCCTCATGTCAGCATGTTGTAGGAGTCGCCACCGGCGCCAACCTTGTGTGAATGCTCTGAAAAGCCAATCATTTGCATATCACAGCATCTTCTTTCTGTCAGTTAAATTTCGCGTCTGTAGCAGGTCATCTTGGTGGTGTAGCAATTTTAATGGCCAGTAGTATATTTACTGATGCAGTTCTGTACAGACATACAAAGTACCTATATTACCAGATCTTTATACACTGAGCGTTATGCACATATGTACACGGCGGTAGTATCGCGTACACAAGGTATAAAGCGGGAGTGCGCTGTCGGGGGTGTCCTTTGTACTCAGGTGATTCGCATGAAAATGTTTCCGACGAGATTATGGCCGCACATCGGGAATTACGAGACGTGGAACGCGGAATTCTGGTTGGAGCTACGGGTATAGAGACTCTATTTTGGAACTGTTACGTAATTTAATATTCCGAAATCCACAGCGTCAACAGTGTGGCGAGTACAGCACATTTCAGACGTCGTCTCTCTCCACGGACAACGCAGTGGCCGACGACCTTCACTTAAAGGCCGAGGGCAGCGGCATTTGTGTAGAGTTGTCAGTGCTAACAGACAAGCAACACTGGCTGAACGTATCTGTTAGAACAGTGCGGCGGAACCTGGCGTTAATTGGCTATGGCAGCAGATACCCAGCGTGTGTGCCTTTTGCTAAAAGCACAACATCGCCTGCAATGCCTCTCCTCGGCTCGTGACATGATCTGTTGCACCCTACACGCCTGGGAAACCTTGGCGTGGTCAGGTGAGTCCCGACTTCAGTTGGTAAGAGCTGATGGTAGGATTCGACAGGCGCAGACGCCATGAAGTCATAGACCCAAGTTGTCAACAAAGCACTGTGCATGCATGCAGTGGTTTCATAAAGGCATGGACTGTGTTTACATGGAATGGAGTGGGTACCTAGGGTCCAGCTGGGCCGATCATTGTCTGGACATAGTCATGTTCGGCCACTTGGAGACCACTTACAGCCCAAACAATGGTGGAATGGATGAACATGCGCCCTGGCACCAGGCTACCATCGTTTTCGATCGGTTTGAAGAACATTCTGGACAATTGGCGCGAATGATTTGGCCACTCAGATCGCCCACTATGAGTCTCATCGACAGTTTATGGGATGTAATTCGAAGGTCAGTTAGTGCGTAAAATCCTGCACCGGCGACACTTTCGCAATTATGGACGGCTATAGAGGCGGCGTGGCTCTATATTCCTGCAGTGGACTGCCACTGGTTGTCGCGTTCATGCAACGTCCAGTTCCAGGGGCGCATTCGGAAAAAGGAGGTCCGGCGCGTCATTAGCAGGAACTGAACGACTTTTACCTCCTCAGTGTGCACACAAACACACTTTAGTGCACAACATAAAATTATACACTGAAGCACCAAAGAAACTGGTATTGGCATGTGTATTCAGGGACAGAGTTATGTAAACATGCAAAATACGGCGCTGCGGTCAGCAACGCCTATATAAGACAATTGTCTAGCGCAGTTGTTAGATAGGTACTGCTGCTATACTGGCAGCTTGCCAACAATTGGGTCTGAGCGTCAGCGCACGATCGATGGGACACAGCATCGCCGAGGTAGCGACGAAGTGGTGATTTTTCCCGTACGACCATTTCACGAATGTACCGTGAATATCAGGAATCCGGTAAAACATCAAATATCCGACATCGGTACGGCTGGAAAAAGATCTTGTAAAGAACGGGACCAACGACGACAGAAGAGAATCATTCAACGTGACAGAAATGCAACCCATCGGCAAACTGCTGCAGGTTTCAATGCCTGGCCATCAGCAAGTGTCAGCGTGCAAACCATTCAATGGAACATCATCGACAAGGGCTTTCGGAGCCGAAGGTCCACTGGTGTAGCCTTGCTCACTGCATGACACAAATCTTTACGCCTCGCCTGGGCCCGTCAATACCGACATTGGTCTGTTGATAACTGGAAACATATTACCTCGTCGGACGAGTCTCGTTTCAAATTGTATCGAGCGGATGGACGTGTACGGTTACGGAGACAACCTTATGAATCCACCGGCCCTCCATGTGAGGAGGGGACTGTTCAAGCTGGTAGAGGCTCTGAATGGTGTTAGGCGTGTGTAGTTGATGTGGGACCCCTGATCCGTATAGATACAACTCTGACAGTATCCTGACTGATCACGTGCGTCCATTCACGTCCATTGCGCATTCCGTCGGACTTGAGCAATTCCAGCAGGATAATGCGACACTCCACACGCCCAGAATTACTACAGAGTGGCTCCAGGAATATTCTTCTAGTTTAAACACTTCCGCTGGTCAGCTAACTCCTCAGGCATGAACATTATTGAGGATATCTGGGATGCCTTAGAACGTGCTGTTCAGAATAGATGTCCACCCCCTCGTACTGTTATGGATTTTTGGACAGCCTTGCAGAATTCATGCTGTCAATTCCCTCCACCATTACTTCAGACATCAGTCCACGCTACGTCATTTTGCGGCACTTCTGCGTGAACGCAGGGGCCCTACGCGATATTAGGCAGGTGTACCAATTCATTGTGAATTGATGTACATTGTATCAGATGGATTGTAGGAATTTACTGGAGAACTTCTTTGGCAGTCTTCTTCGTCAAAATACACAACAAAATTTTCGTAGTGTTAAGCAACTTTAGTTCTGTCCATTTCATATCTCATGGTTTGGGATGGTGGAGTGGGCAGTTCACTTACGGTACAAAGCGATGGAGCTGATGGTGAATCGTAAAGTTGGAGATGTTGAGGTTGTGAGGGAGACAAATGCAGATTTTTTGAATGTCGAATGAGTTTATGTTGGTTGGATTGGTGGAGTAGACAGGGCGTTTTAGTTAACACTGAGGGAATTGTTGACAGATGTGAAAATTACCGAATTACCAGTTTAATAATTCACAGCTGCAAAATAGCAACGCGAATTATTTACTGACGAATGGAAAAACTGGTAGAAGCCGACCTCGGGGAAGATCAGTTTAGATTCCGTAGAAATGTTGGAACACGTGAGGCAATACTGACCTTACGACTTATAGCATAAGAAAGATTAAGGAAAGGCAAACCTAAATTTCCAGCATTTGTAGACTTACAGAAAACTTTAGACAATGTTGACTGGAAGACTCTCTTTCAAATTCTAAAGGTGGTAGGGGTAAAATACAGGGAGCGAATGGCTATTTACAATTTGTACAGAAACCAGATGGCAGTTATAAGAGTCGAGGGACATGAAAGGGAAGCAGTGGTTGGGAAGGGAGTGAGACAGGGTTGTAGCCTCTCCCCGATGTTGTTCAATCTGTATATTGAGCAAGCAGTAAAGGAGACAAAAGAAATATTTGGAGTAGGAATTAAAATTCATGGAGAAGAAATAAAAACTTTGACGTTTGCCGATGACATTGTAATTCTGTCAGAGTCAGCAAAGGACTTGGAAGAGTAGTTGAGCGGAATGGACAGTGTCTTGAAGGAGAATATAAGATGAACATCAACAAAAGCAAAACGAGGATAATGGAATGTAGTCGAATTAAGTCGGGTGATGCTGAGGGCATTAGATTAGGAAATGACACACTTAGAGTAGTAAAGGAGTTTTGCTATTTGGGGAGCAAAATAACTGATGATGGTCGAAGTAGAGAGGGTATAAAATGTAGACTGGCAATGGCAAGGAAAGCGTTTCTGAAGAAGAGAAATTTGTTAACATCGAGTATAGATTTAAGTGTCAGGAAGTCGTTTCTGAAAGTATTTGTATGGAGTGTAGCCATGTATGGAAGTGAAACATGGACGATAAGTAGTTTGGACAAGAAGAGAATAGAAGCTTTTGAAATGTGGTGCTACAGAAGAATGCTGAAGATTAGATGGGTAGATCACATAACGAATGAGGGGGTATTGAATAGAATTGAGGAGAAGAGGAGTTTGTGGCACAACTTGACAAGAAGGGACCGGTTGGTAGGACATGTTCTGAGGCATCAAGGGATCACAAATTTAGCATTGGAGGTCAGCGTGGAGGGTAAAAATCGTAGAGGGAGACCAAGAGATGAATACACTAAGCAGATTCTGAAGGATGTAGGTTGCAGCAAGTACTGGGAGATGAAGAAGCTTGCACAGGATAGAGTAGCATGGAGAGCTGCATCAACCCAGTCTCAGGACTGAAGACCATAACAAGCACAACAACAACAACAACAACAACAACAACGAGGCAATCGCTGGCGGGGAGATGTGAAGTTTGTGTGTAATGCGAAGTCATAGGAGCTGTGGTTTGTATGGCTGAGGATTGCCTGCTGGCCGAGCGGTTCTAGGCGCTTCAGTCTGGAACCGTGCGACTGCTACGGTCGCAGGTTCGAATCCTGCCTTGGACATGGATATGTGTGATGTCCTTAGGTTAGTTAGGTTTAAGTAGTTCTAAGTTCTAGGGGACTGATGATCTCAGATGTTAAGTCCCATAGTGCTCAGAGCCATTTGAACCATTTGGCTGCGGACAGGTAAGCGGTGGGGGATGGCGTGGCGTTCATTGGCACTGTTGCTGGAATTCGGAAACGGATTGTGTAGAGTGCTACCCTGACAGCGAAAAGCTCTATTGGAAATGATTCCACCAACTTCCATTTCAAACTGAAGCCACTGATTACTATCAAAATTCTCTGTATGAGGTAACAGATAAAAAACATTGTGTACACTCATGAAGGATTAACTCACAGTGGGAAAAGCAACTCACGACGGTAGAAAAACCACTGTGTGTATAAACGCTCACTTGGTAATGTAGGCCACCATTTGGGCGGTGACGGTTAAGCTTCTGTCAGCACCAGTGGCAACCGACGATCGCACAGCTACCGTCAACGCCATATTTAAAAAGAAAGTATCCGGGAAGTAGCCAATAATATAATGACAACATGTGCAAAATTTGTTTCAACGATTTCTCATTCAGTAAAAGTTACATTAGAGCATATGCACCCATGTATTTTCTCAAATGTCCCCCCTTAAGAATTCTATTATTTTCAGCTGTTGGCTTTATTATTATAAAATGAAACATTCTTCTAGGTGTTCTGTGTGACTTGGCTACACAGAAAAACGGAAGACGAAAACCGTGAATTTAAAGTTGAATGGACCGAGACTTCGCGTCTATTCAGAACTCAAAAAGCATTCTGACCAGTCTTATTTGGCCGGAAAAATTGGTTCATAACAAGAAATGCACTACTGGCTATTAAAATTGCTACACCAAGAAGAAATGCAGATGATAAACAGGTATTCACTGGACAAATATGTTATACTAGAACTGACATGTGATTACATTTTCACGCAATTTGGGGGCATAGATCCTGAGAAACCAGTACCCAGAACAACCACCTCTGGCCGTAATAACGGCCTTGATATGCCTGGGCATTGAGTCAAACAGAGCTTGGATGGCGTGTACAGGTACAGCTGCCCATGCAGCTACAACACAATACCACAGTTCATCAAGAGTAGTGACTGGCGTATTGTGACGAGCCAGTTGCTCGGCCACCATTGACCAGACATTTTCAATTGGTGAGAGATCTGGAGAATGTGCTGGCCAGGGCAGCAGTCGAACATTTTCTGTATCCAGAAAGGCCCGTACAGGACCTGAAACATGCGGTCGTGCATTATTCTGCTGAAATGTAGGGTTTCGCAGGGATCGAATGAAGGGTAGAGCCAGGGGTCGTAACACATCTGAAATGTAACGTCCACTGTTCAAAGTGCCCTCAATGCGAACAAGAGGTGACCGATGGCACCCGATACCATCACGCCGGGTGATACGCCAGTATGGCGATGACGAATACACGTTTCCAACGTGCGTTCACCGCGGTGTCGCCAAACACGGATGCGACCATCGTGATGCTGTAAATAGAACCTGGATTCATCCGAAAAAATAACGTTTTGCCATTCGTGAACCCAGCTTCGTCGTTGACTACACCATCGCAGTCGCTCCTGTCTGTGATGCTGTGTCAAGGATAACCGCAGCCATGGTCTCCGAGCTGATAGTCCATGCTGCTGCAAACGTCATCGAACTGTTCGTGCAGATGGTTGTTGTATTGAAAACGTCCTCATCTCTTGAGTCAGGGATCGAGGCGTGGCTGCACGATCCGTTACAACCAAGTGGATAAGATGCCTGTCATCCTGACTGCTAGTGATACGAGGCCGTTGGGATCCAGCACGTCGTTCCGTATTACCCTCCTGAACCCACCGATTCCACATTCTGCTAACAGTCATTGGATCTCGACGGACGCGAGCAGTAATGTCGCGATACGATAAGCCGCAACCGCGATAGGCTACAATCCGACCTTTATCAAAGTCGGAAACGTGATGGTACGCATTTCTCCTCCTTACACGAGGCATCACAACAACGTTTCACCAGGCAACGCCGATCAACTGCTGTTTGTGTATGAGAAATCGGTTGGAAACTTTCCTCATGTCAGCACGTTGTAGTTGTCGCCACCGGCGCCAGCCCTGTGTGAATACTCTGAAAAGCTAATCATTTGCACATCACAGCATCTTCTTCCTGTCGGTTTAGTTTCGCGTCTGTAGTACGTCGTCTTCGCGGTGTAGCAATTTTAATGGCCAGTAGTGTAAAATTTGCAGACGCCCTTTGCAACTAAACACGTTTCATTTAGTGCTTAGTACCCTGTCGGCGATGCAAGGAAGGAGACAGCTGAGGAACTACAGAAGAGTCAAGGGCAATCAAGTTCTGTATTTAACTACTGGATGCAGTCTACCAACAGTGGTAATATTGTAAGTTTTCTGTTTAGTCAAGAGATTGCTAGAAGAGAAAAAAACTGCATGCAGACGACAAATGTATAGGGTGTTCGGAAATTACAGGATTACCTTCCAGGATTTGTAGAAGGGAGTGAGTACATAATATTTTGAATAGGAACCCATGTCCGGAAGCGCACTGTTTCCGTTGTACAGAGGTTTCTCATCCATGTAGCGAGACTTTGAATCTCGCGGCGCTACACTCGTTCCCTCAGATATAAATTATACCGTCGCAGCTGCACGAGCGCTCGACGGCAGAGAAAATATATAAGAAAATGAAGGTACTAAAATTGTAACTCTTTTTGTTTTTCTACCCGCTTTTGTCTTTGAGAGCGGAAGCTTAACTTACGTAGATAGTCGTGGACGGATTAAGACGAAAAAACTCATTGATGTGCAGACGTATTGTTGAAGCTGGTACGAAATTCGGTGGATGGAAGTAGCAACGTAAAATAAATTGCATTCAATACCAATATGGTAAATTAATGATTGCTGGACGATTGCAAAATTTCGGAGCAGCTACGACTTTTCACGCAGAAATGAAACAGGAAATATTGGAGAACAAGACCTGGACGCCGCACGAGAGAAGACATGTTAACATGGTAAAGAATGAACTCTTATCTACACCATTTCCCCCTGTTAATCACGTTTTGTTATTCTCTGTTCTCTTTCAAATAATTTTTCTAGTGGAAATTGGTTTGACTTTTGCTCAGAAACGCCACAAGGACCACCACAACAATAGCTTTTCCGAATCACGAAGTGCGACTTGCATTTCATTCTTTCCCTTTTTCACGGTCATCAACGATTTTAAAAACGCCTTTTTATTCACGATTTCTTCCCACATTTTCAGCCTTTTCTTTTCTTCTCTTTTTCTTTTTTATTAACCACTACATCCACTTCTGCTTGAAGACGTAACGTAGTACAATTTTTGGGTAATAATTCGAAAGGAAACATAACGAAACATCCTTTAATCAATTAAGTACGTTCGTTTGTACTAACACTTAAACATTACGAGTTTACGTTATTCCAAAACAGGAGAGAACGTAGCATACTGTACGTACAGAACAGTACTGATGTGTTACAACAGCGGCTCGATGTGGAGAGCAGCAGCAACGGTGTTACAGACATTGCTCCTACGAAGCACGTTCTGCTGCATTGTCTCCATCTCACCTGCTGTCTCTTCAGCGGTCAAACCCGTGCCAGCAGTTCTTCCTCCTCTGTCTCTACAGGAGTCTCGTGAACTAAAATTTGCATATGGCCGTATAAGAAGTAGTCCACAGGCGAAATCGGCGGCTACGCGGTTGAACCACCTCGGCCTATCAGTCTTTCCCCATGTTGTCTGTTGAGATGTCTCCGAACAGTCGTGAGCGGTGAGGTGGAGCACCATCATGCTGAAACCACATTTCCTGATGGACATTCAGAGCCACAGCTACCGAGAACGGTTCCAATACGTTTTGTAGGAAGAGTGGAAGTTGAGTGGAACGAGGTACGGCCCGATCACGTGACCATCCAGAATACCTGCCCACACACCAGTACCAAAGCGCTGTTGAAATCAGGGAACACGCGTGTGACGAGGGTTCTCGCCTGCCCACACGTGGCTGTTTTGCGAATTCAGAAGACAGTCCCTCCGAGGTAACATTCGCCTGTGTACAGAACTCGAAGTGGAAACAGGAGTTTCATTATTTGCAAATTGTTATTAACATTTATCGCCCATAATTAATTAATTATTATAGATATGAAGATTTTGAGCAGTGCAATGTGTAGATCGTATAGATTACGTCTAAAAACAGTGCTATATGCAGTTCTATGTTAAAACTTTGCGGCAAATATGTAAACAAACAAATTTGTGCTAAGTGGCCAAATCTTGCAAAAACTAAAACTTGATTTACGGGCGATAGAATAATCCTAGAAATTAATGTAAAGTAGTAAATAAGATGTACTTTTTAGCGCGGTTCCGATGGTGTACTTATTTCTGTTGAGGGATGTATGAATCAAAATTTGTAACCTTAACTGGTGGGATTGGTACTTGCATAACCAGGGGGGTAGACATCCGAGCGAGTGGCCATCTTGGCCAGGGGTCAGTCGTTCGGCAGTCGTTGGTGAGTCGTTGACCAGTGGGTGGCGAGCGAGCCCCACTCGTGGTTGGCCAACGTGGTCATCCGAGTAAGAATTTTTAGCGCCGATTTATTTCGACAAAGAGTATTGTTTAATAGTGCAAGTGTGCAAGCAAATATTTGGTGAACTGGAAGTGCTACGATTATTTGTGTGAGTACGAATTACGAGGTACACATCGGCGTAGGTGAACATGTGGCGATCTGTGATTTTGCGCCAAAACTGTTAGAACAAAGAGGACAGTGGGACTTGTGATTCTGTTCGAATCGATTGAGTAATTTTCGATTATAGCAGCCTACATTACTGCTATTGGGGGTTCAGAGTCAAATTGTTATTAAAGTAAAACTGTAAACCGTCTCACCAGTGCTAATTTCATTGCGTGAAAGAAAAGAACGACGCCAATAAATAGTGATTGAACTGTGTCGTGAAAAACGATTTTGCTATAATAATCGCCTAATTTTTGTTCCCTAGCATAAACTGTACTCATGTCTGAGTGAATATCAGTACAAAAAATTTAACTAACGCGCGGGTGTGGAACAGTGTACTAACGCACCAACTGTGAAAATCACCCCCTGAGACTTTCGTGAGAGCCAAAATTTGCACTAACATTTTTAACGATCATTTATATATGCACATTCGTGTGAACTCTTCAACCGCACTTATTTTCCGCTCAGTCGCAACCCATAGAGTGTACCCTTTGTAAGTGGTACAGATGCAGTTCTTGCTCCCGCAGAGCGTCCCAGACGATACTGTGGCTAACACCCATTGCTGACGCAGTCGTTTGAGTACTCGTTGACGGGTTCTCTTCAACGCTACGACGTACATCATCTTAAAATTCGGGCTTGTGGCGTTACTGTGGAACATCACAGTTCTGCCTCCTCTGGGTGAAGGTAATTGTTTCTCGAAGCCGCTGAGTAGGTTGGGCGATGGCGTGCTACGTTGCAGGAAGTGTTCGTGATACAGCCAACTAGCAGCTCTTCCGTTACCCTTACCTTCTCCACACACAAAGAGAACCAAGACATCATTCTGAAGCTTTAGGAAGAGTTCCCTCAGCACTTGGGCAAATGCAAGGATCAGTAACCATCTTCCCACGTAAAGACACAGAGTAAAGTCTCCAAAAAAGACAGTAGGAACACCCCATGGAAAAATAAAATGTGTCCCCACAGCATAAATTAAGTAAATACCAAAGAGCTACAGCCTCGCCCCATCTGCGGGCTGAAAAAACAAAAGAGCCTCTGGTGGCTTGCTGTTACGACAGCCTGCCGGCTGCTAGTAGGCACACTGTCAACATGCGATGCTGCGAACGCGAGACGTGGCCACTAGGGCCATCCTAGGTGGCAAGAAAGGGCGGTGGCGGCAGCGGCAGGAAATGTTCTCCAGGGGGAAATGTCTCTGACCTCCACCACCCAAGGAGGAAAATGTCTTGGGTGGAGATGGTAGAATCACACCTACAGAAGCAAACGTTAAAGCCTGTGCTGCTCATCTTACTCAGCTACCCCCACCACTCCTCCCTTTTTAGCAGCTGTGCAGCTCTCCCAGCCCACCTAATCCCAACTCTTCCCCTAATCCAACTCGCTCGCCATCGGACTGGAAATGCACTGGAGTTCAAGTGGCATTCGTTTCGTTTGCGCTTTGTAATAATTTTCTCGGACCACAAGTGTATTTGTTTCATATCTTGCGTTTTTCTGGCAAGTAGGTGATTGTGTTTGAAGTGTGTGCTTTTACAGTTTGGGGAATCATCAGGATTTCACCTGAGACAAGCCCTATCCATTCAGCACCTTCGACAGCAATCAACGTAAATTCTTTGGGATAGGTAGTGATTAGCAGAACCTGAAGAATCATGTCGTCATATCATCACACCATCTCTGAAGCCACCCAATCCGGATTTCTGCTATTTCATATTATTGTGGGCATATAACGGCATATTCCGACAAGTGTTTTGTCTGTGACAAAGCATTTTAACTACGAAAAACTTTTGTCCTCCCATCAGGAAAGTGTACAATATGGAGCGAAACACGAAAGGTATAGTTAAGTGAGTAGTGGAGCAAAGAGAGCATCACTCCACTCTACACTGTAGCCAGATTTATTTAAGATCGCGGATCCAAGATGGCGGCGATAGGTATGGCAATATCGCAATGACATCAAGGCGGGAAGTTCAAATTTTGGCAGGAAAATACGTCAATTGGGCTACCTCCACTAACCTAACCCCCTCCCCTCCTCCAGAAAATAGCGGGCAGTTCAAATTCCATCAGGGCAATGCAACACACCATGGCGACCTCCACTGACCTAAGAAAATTGCGGGAAAATAGGTCACTTGGGCTACCTCCACTAACCCAAGTCATCCAACTGCCGCCTCTTCCTGGGGATAGACTGGGAAAGGACTCAGCCTATGCTGTATAGGATGGACGTAAATCTTTTATTGTGCAGGCAGTCTTTATTTAAACAATCTGAGGCAGTACCTCCATCCAGTGTGTTCACCATGAGGTCCGGAGTCCAACTGACCTAGTGCACAGTACATCCACCAGAGGGCGTTGTTGTCCCTCCCGTGACGTAATCCAAGATGGCGACCTGGGGGGGGGGGAGGATGGCGGAAAAGGATTCAGCCTGTGCTGGGCTGCTGTAGAGATGAAGAAGTGTTCTTTATTTATTTTGGAACAGTTTATTTAGGGACGGACTTCACATAGTTTATTTATTACACTGATACAAAACACTCGCCCTGGCATGCTTGGGATCACAAATAGTCTGCAGACCTGCAAACTACTCGTAAACTGTCGAAATAATGCAGTTCACTGATGTACAGATCCGCAAACAACTCGTAAATTACCGAAATAACGCGTTGCAAAGCCTACAAACACGAAAACAACTGGCAAATTGTCAAAAAACAATGCAGGTGCAATGCTATGCAAACACTCACAACGCTTAAAGAGCCGAAAATAATGCAGTGCACAAACACTCAGTGCACATAAAATACGCCACGTATCAGCGAACTGTTCCAAGACGCGCGCGCACTTCGCAGGGCCAGCTGGACGCAAGTCAGCGCTGGAGCGCGAGCAATCACTCTGACGCCGCTGCTGACGGTAGGTGAAAGTCACGTCTCCAGTTAGAGTTCTTCCAGTGTTATACTGACTTCACATGTAAGCGCCAAGTCACCTTCTGGACCGCGCACACGTGTTTACCGTTGCTGGTGCGAAAACTATCTACCTGCGGATACTGACGTCACAGGTCGCGCTATAGAAAACTGTTCCAGAATAACATCGACTTCATTCTCCCTCGCGATAGTAACGGGACAGGGCGTCCATTGCTTATCAACCCCTTCTCGGAATTGGTAAAGTGTCACAATGAAAGGGTACAGTACTGCCCGATATAGAAAATATATACAACAACATGCTTCGTTGTTCTTGTCGGAGCAGCATTTTTTGTATAGTAACACCGTTTTTATTTAATACACCGAAGCTGGATACCAATGTAGGAAAGAAGGGCAATTTGTATGTTAAATTATTCGGATGTGCACTTCCTTAAAATAGATCCCTATATCGAGTTGGGTGATGTTTGTGAATTGAATGATTGGCTGGTCGTCTGCTGACCACAGATAGTGAAGGAAGATTCTATAATCATCTTTCAGACAGTCCTCTGGTCACCTTTGGCCGAACCAAAGAGAGGAAGAATAGTAGAGCACTAGAGGGCCTGGACTGTGGCTGACCAATACGGTGGCAAGGTCCTCCCCCACTTCTGCGGAAGTGCGGGATAACCCGATGAAAGGCCATGTTTTGGCACTCTGTCGCTGGTTCCTGAGGTGTGAAGACGTGTTTTATGTGTGCTCCAGAAAAACAAATTTAAATGGAAATGGTATGCATGTGGAGTATTTAGGAGTAGATAAAATAATGATTTCTCTTTTCAGAAACTTTTGGTGGGAGACTCATGTGAATTGTTTGAAAAAAGATGGGCACGTAAAATTCATGGGGAACTTAGGATTCTTTGGAAGTGACCAACGGTCACAATGAAACTACACAGTACCCTGTTAAGTAGTACAGCAGTAATTGTGTTTCTGGCCCCCCTGCGTTTCTGAGCTCTGTTGTGTTGGCAGAACGCCATGTTGATATAATTAATGACTGGCAGTCCGGACCAGTCCTAAGGTATTCTGTTTCAGGCGCACCTGACTGAACTTGAACAAAATTTTAAATCTGCACAGTAAAATTAGTCTATTGTTCAACACTGTGGATGTAAAAGTGAATCTATGTGTCCCTGAATGACTGTGAGATATCTCTGGTGCAAAAACTGTTAAAGTGATAGGCAGTTTTTCTGTGTTTATGTTTTACATAATATTAGTAGTTCAGACAATAGTGGTAGATGTCATACAGATGCAGTATTACTAACAATTGTGGGGTAGCCAGTAAAAGTATTTATAGCTTTTGTTGTTAGTTTATGTAGTTAGTTAGTGCTTGCAGTTCGCAGTCTTTCTGACACGAGCCTGGCAATTATTTTTGTGGTCAGCCAGAAAGCGATGGAGAACATACTGACCATAGGTTCCAGTTTGCACGTTCACATTCTGGTCCAGCCCACTGAAAGAAATGTTTCTGTTCTCTTTCTACTTAGCGGAATCAGGACGGTGATTATAAATAAAGTTATAAAGTTCCAGTTCATACATATACTGAGTAAAGTATCTCACGCACAACAATTTGAAAGTCACTATGTTCAATTGACAGTAAATCTTTCTATCCTAAACAGCACTATTATCAGTTCAGAGGCAACCTATACGGCACATTCCTACCAAATTGTCTTTCGCACTGACTACTACAACGTTCGAAATAAATCGTCGCCACAAAAGTGGAAATAATTGTCACCATTTGCCATGCGGATTTGAAGAATTCACGGATGGCACACTAACAGACATTTTAGCAAAATCTAGGCGTTTCAGGACGGTGTACAGTCCTCGCGAGTTCACTATCTGTTATTACAGAAAATGCGCGTTTTGTCAGAGTCCGTCTCTGACGTCATCCGAGGCGGAGCGCAATCCGGCGTTTAACAGACACGGATCTTACAGTGGCTGAGTGCGAAGTGAACCTTCTTGCTGTCTCTCGGGTTGAACTTAACGTATGTGCCGCAGCGGACGGCCAAGGGAACATCTGCTGTCATCTGCCTTATGCACACGGCAGCAGTCCCTGAACGACTGTCTTCTCGGACATATAATCTTTAATATCAAAGTTATGAATTGATTTAGAATCTTCTTAATTTTTGCATGCATTTAGGTAAGTTGGTTGAAATCACAGAAAAGTTTTAGCTTGCTGGAACAAAAACTTTGCCTTCTACAATTTTTATAGTGGATTAACGGTAGATCGTTATCCCTGAACTATGACTTTAACAGACCTTGTATTGGTTGTTATTAACACTATGATTCTAAAATTTATAATAGCTCTATTATTTAGTATGTTTTATCATATGCTGTAACAAATATTCTCTATCATTAAAATTACAGATACTTGATCCACTACAAACGGGTATGTTTTAGTTAGAAATTTTTGTTTTCGCTAAATTGCTCGAAAACTATTAGAGGTACCTTAACGTCGTGTCTTAGTTATTATTTTTAGGTTAAACTGAAGCGTCATACAAATTTTTACATTTCTAAGTTAATATTTAGCAAAAAATGTGGATTCTGACTATAATTTTTATTCTATCCTGTTTATACTTGCACCATTTATTTTTAACATGCATTGGCACATTATGAACAAATTATGGCTTCTGGCTTTATTGTTTACCGCCATTTTTTTTCTTAAAACAGTATTTTTATGAAAACTATTAATTTAATTAGTTTAAGACTTGACATTTAAAACGTTATATTTTGACATAGTTTGAAAAAGCAATTTTGCCTTTTATTTTTATACTTAGTTATGGTGCAATACTTGTGCGCTCCGTGTAGACGCATTAACGTGACGTGGCGCTGCTAGCAGTGAACTGGGATGAGTCCTGGCAAACTCGCTCGCCTTTGTGTTTCGAAAACGATACAATGCTTGTTTCGCTTCACACTAATGGTAATGGTAGTAATAGTAGCATAGAAACAGTAATATTAAAGGGGGACGTTGGCAAAATTGGTCAAAAATGAGAAAAAAAATTGCCACCACTTAGTTCTGTAGCATGTTAGAAATACTGTCTCTAATTTTCACAGATTAATTCGAACTACAAATGATAAAAAAGCGGTCTTCTTTCAATCACTGCGCATCCCCAAGCCCACTTTTCTAGACGACACTCTTCTTGTTTGCTATGTTTTATTACTGTTGTGGACCCGTTTATGTCCTGTTATCTTTGCCTTCCGCTAGCTATCTTTGCCAGCTGTTATTGTCTGCGGTGTAGAAATAGAAACATCTCAGTTCTGCTGTTAGTGTGAGAATTACGACTGTGTTCAAGCTTTTTTTGTATGATTTACCGTTTAAAATGCCAAGATGTAGTGGTAAAGTGTCTAAGAAAGTGGCTGAAGCTCTCCAGTTCCATGTGAATAAACAGTTTCTACAAGTGAGTTAACATAATTCACCAGAAGATAATTGTGAAGTTAAGAGAATGAGCACTTCACAGAAAAAAACTTGGAACTGGCGTAGGGTTTCAGTCCACTAAAGACGAAGTGAATGGTGGTTTTACGATAATTGATGTAGAAATTACGTGTTCTATTATTAGAAATTCGTATGCTTGTGGTAACTGTGGCAATGAATCTTTGAGATTATATGACAGCAACGACAGAGATGGTATTGTGTGTAATATGCACCTGTTTTGTGACAGCTGTCGAACTGACATTAAATTCAAAACATCAGCTGCTAAGAATTGAATGTATGAAGCCAACATAAGATTCTGCTACGGGATGAGATGTGTCGGTGTTGGAAGGGAAGGTAGCAATTTGTTTTGTGCAATAATGAATATGCCATCTCCGTCTGCCTCATACTCAACACTACACAATCATCTTCTGAACGCCTTGGAAACAGAATGCAATAGCAGTTTGTCAGCAATAGTGAAAGAGGCAGTTTTATTTAACAAAGACATTCAGACAGAAGTTAATGAACCTTTGCCTTCTACAGATCTGTGTGTTTCGTAGGACAGCACACGGATGAAAAGGGGCCACACCTCCCTACATGGTGTTTCATCAGTTATAAGTGCTGACACAGGAAAAGTTTTGGATTTGCAGGTGATGTCCAAATATTTGCAGCAAGAATTATGATGGTTCTAGTTGTGACATGGAGCCAGCAGGAATGAAATTAATATTTCATCAGAGCGAAATAAGGCATGGAGTTAGATATGTGATATCTTGGTGATGGAGATTGTAGCGCTTTCAAATCTGTTGTAGACAGCAAGCACTACTCTGTTTTTTAATTATTCTGAAACTTTATCAATAATTGAAAAATAAATCTCGCAGAACGATTGAAATTTAATACTAATTTCGGAGTAACATTGAAAGAAAGATTAAGGACAAAAAACGTGATCACAAATTTGCTTTACGAAATTCCAGATAAACGTATACTATTGTTCTTTAGTACTAGAAAATGGCTGACCATATTGTGTTTTACCATGACGACCATGAATCCCGTTTACCAGGGTTCCTTTGGGAATTTCGTACACGCGGCTAGACGTATTAATGCGTAGTTTTGCACATAACATTTCTGTGAGAAACAGTTCTGAAACATCCAGGCTATAATTTATTGAAGAAATTTTTTTCAATTCGCCAGATTTACTCTTGTAGGTACACGACATTTTCACACTGACATCTCTTGCGACGTCAAATGTATATCATGCAACGAGCAGAACTGCGACCTACGTGTTAAAATACAGACGCTTGCAACAACGTCTTCGTCACTTCACAACTACACTGTTGGTGCATCTACTGTCCATATGTTGCTGTGTACAGTAGGTCGCATTTTTGCCACATTCATGAACTTTTGTTCATTAAAAAACTACTCGAGAAAAAACGAGTCCATTCCGATTCCACGAAGAATTTACATAGTTTTATTTGTGTGTCTATAAATAGGTAAGTATAAGAGATTAATTTCTGTTCCCAACCTTTGTTAGACCCATACCTCTGAGTGCAATTAGACATAAGCCACTAACCCCGCACTCCCCTCCCCCCTGCCTACCGTATGTTGCCTCCTCTCCCCTACATTATCACCAACTTCAGTACCTAATTAAACTGTAGAATTAAAGACTTATCTTAGACACCTTTAGTTTTAATATTATGAAAGATGCGTGATATTTCGTTTATGTGTGTGTGTGTGTGTGTGTGTGTGTGTGTGTGTGTTATAATGAATGGCGAAGGAATTCGTCGTGCATCACTTGTGCTACACACAACTGCTTCTCAGATAAGAAAGCTATCTATCCACAGAGAGGATGGACACTTGTTACAAAACAAACTTCCCCCGCATTACTCCTCTCCATTGCACCAATTGCTTGACCAGCACACTGCAACTCCATTTAAAATGTATGCACTATAGTCACTGTTCGTAAGTCACTTGATTGCTGAACTTCTTACTTCTGAACTGGCAGAACTTGGAAGACTTCCGGCCGGTAATGCTTTGTGTCTGACCACAGCCACTAATAATAGTATTAGTAGTAGTAATGCTATGTACAGCACTATAGCAGCTTTTTTGTAGTTACAGCTGTGTCATGCTGTCAATTAATTAATTTATCTGTTTCGAAGCGAGTAATGAAGCAATTTATGGGTTACTGCAGGTACTATCAACAACTTGGAGAAGACATTTCCTTGAGATATTTAGCATCTGTGCTGTATATGTTTCACTCCTATCATCAGTGATGTATGGGATGTAGCACAACATGTGTGCGTTGTGGGTGAAATATGTGAGCAAGCAGTAAGCTCCACTGCATTGATGCTACTAATAGAGAAAAGGTAATTATTGATAACTTATATAATCAATGTAAGTCTTACAAAATTGTGATAAGAGTAACGATCATTTGAAAATAATTTAGTTTTGTGACTGAAACAGAATAGAATCGATTGGTTTTTACTCCTTAGAAAATTTAGTTTTACGCCTTAGGGGGTAATTACTACCCCCCCCCCCCCCCCGCCGCCCTGTTGGTAAATACTGTGTCTAGTTGTTGTGAAGTAATATGAGTTGCTTAACGCCAGTTACACGAGCTTTACCTCATTGAAAAAGATAAGACCGTCAGTCCATCTGAAAACAATTAGTATTCAAATGGAGGTTTGAAATACTGTACATTTAGCCATTGCCACCAATTAACAACTTTAGAACAGTAAACGCAATAACGAAAATAAAAGAATTTTCGTAATAAATGTGTTGTTATGTAATATACAGGGTAATTCACGAAGATATGCAAATATTTTAATATCTTATTCTACAAGTAAAACTTAAGAAAAAAGTTCATATAAACATAGGTCCACAAATGTTTCCTTAGGGCTAGTAACAGATTTTGCCTGAAATTTAGCTACTTCGCTTATATGAAGCAATCGCAAAACCGTACAAAGTTAAATTAAAGCACGATTTCCATTTATTTTGTTGTTATTGGTCTTGTGAATCCAATAAAACATGTCCCAGACGTGTGTCGGCAGTAGTCTTCCAGAACATCCAGAGAAGCAAAGACGTGATTTCGTAAAATTTTTAATTTATTCACTACTTATTACGTTCTTTCACTGAAAAATACAGAAAACTAACTCGTTTCGAGGTTAGGATACCACTGAAACAACTTACTAACGGTTGACAGCAACGACATAAACATTTCAACATTTTTAATGGAAAGTAAACAAATTTACTTGTGTAATAATCCTTGCTTCTCTGGATGTTCTGGAAAACTACTGCGGATACACGCCTAGGGGCATGTTTTATTAGATTCATCAGACCAATAACAACAAAATAAATGGAAATCGTGCCTTACTTTAACCTCGTACAGTTTTGCGATGGCTTCATGTCAGTGAAGTTGCTAAATTTCAGGCAAAATCTTTTGTTAGCCGTTTCTCCGTAAGTAAACATTTGCGGACCTATGTTTATATGAACTTTTTTCATTAGATTTACTTGTAGAATAAGATATTAAAATATTTGCATATCGTTGTGAATCACCCTGTATAATGTTTTTTGATCTTTTCAGCCAACTTTATGCTGATTGTCAGCTTCATCCGATACCACTAGTACAACACTGGTGTCCTCAAGAAATTATTCTTACATCTGCCGATTCTGTCCCATTAAGAACAAAGTGTTGTGTTCCGTCTGCAAGGAAACCCTGAACCCAGTCACACCTTCCGTCCAGTATTCGGTAAACTCGTACTTTGTTCACTAATCGATGGTGCGGATCTGCACGGAATGACTTCCTGAAGGCCGGGAACACGGCATAAATCCGAGTGCCGATCCATAAAGCGCTAAGGAGTTCTTGGACGAACAGAGCGAGCAGAGTTTTGCAAGATCTCTGCGAAATCCGTGTTGAATTTTATACAGTACTGATTGATTACTGTACGTCTTGTCGGGCTAGAAGACCACAAGGGGAAAATTAGGCCGCCTACTCTTAATTGGAAAAATTATTCTTCCCTTCATGCACTGTGGTACCTTTCTTTCGTGAAGTGAGAGGCGTTGAGCGTAGATGAATGTACCGGATGCGTGCAGCGTGATGTCCTGTTTGTGATGTGTGATGATGAGCGAAGGGAGAGATTTAAACCCAGAGCCAGCACACAGTGTACTCCTCCGGAAGAGCACAGAGTGGGCGCCGCCGACGCACGGATCACCATCTAAAACTAAAGTCTTGTGGCACGAATGGCTGGGAGACCTCGGAACGCCCCCCAGGCACCTTGCCGCTGAGAGTGTAAGGTGGACATGTTATTTTGACTTTTGTATGTTATCGACGTGCACGCCAGAGAGAGAGAGAGCGAGTTATGTTACTGTTAAACAATCTTTTGTCTTGTCGTGGCACAGTCTTTGCCACTGTGCAGTCTGATACCTTCTTAGTTGAAGTGTGGTACGTGATGGACGTATTCTGTAGTGTTGTGTTGACTTGTGACTGTATCTGTTAGAAGAAGAAATATTTGTTGTAGACGACAGGAAGGATGAATATGAGGCAACGGCCTTGCCGCAGTGGATACACCGGTTCCCATCAGATCACCGAAGTTAGGCGCTGTCGGGCGTGGCCGGCACTTGGATGGGTGACCATCCGGGCCACCATGCGCTGTTGTCATGTTTCGGGGTGCACTCAGCCTCGTGATGCCAATTGAGGAGCTACTCGACCGAATAGTAGCGGCTCCGGTCAAAGAAAACCATCATAACGACTGGGAGAGTGGTGGTGCTGACCACACGCCCCTCATATCCGCATCCTCAACTGAGGATGACACGGCGGTCGGATGGTCCCGAAGGCCTGAAGACGGAGAGCTCATATATCTGAGAAAATTAACAAAGTAAACTAGATGCCAATACTCATTTCTATAAATTAGGTATGCAGTGCTGTAGGATTTTAAATTTTGAATAACTACTTTCTTTTTTTTTAAGAGAAGAAGTTTGTCGTAAGGCAGCAGCACTTCGCCCCTAATTTGCAGGAATGAGTATTGGCAGCTGGTTCACTTTGTTCATTCGCTCAGAGCTGAGAGAACCCCCCCACCTACCCTGAATCGTGCATTAAGATTTCAACTGATTAAGCCGTTTGATTTGTATATAAATTCCGTTTTAATATTGAACCCTTTTTAAGTCATTGTTCACTTTGTTAAGTGTAGTATTGTTCAGACCAATGTTGTGTGTGATCGTCACATGAAGCTTTACTCTGTCTTTTTGAATAACTAAAATCGTTGTCTTGGAGTATTATTTCATAGGAATAGTTACTCACTGTTTATCATGACACATTACCACATTGCACCACGTGGTATGCAACAGTTTGAATATACATTTTGAAATAGAAATGAAGCTTAGCCACTGCCTGCTCGTTGTTTGCTGTTGCGCTTTCGAGAAATTTCCAACAGTGTTGTCAAGACGCGAGGTAAGTGTCAATTTTTACTAGCATCACATAATTGTTTTTTTTTTCACTTGCGCATTTAATATAAAGAAAAACTGAATTCAGATCAGTTACAGTTCAGTTCAAATTAGGTTCTGCTTAGTCAGAGGTTAGCACACGAGTTTTAAGTTGGATAGTGAGTGTGTGTATGTGTGTGTGTGTGTGTGGGGGGGGGGGGGAGATGTAGTGTAATGTAGTGCAGTGTCGTGTCGTGTTCGAGACACAGAGCCAACTCCTTCCGAATAGCAGCAGGGGGCCCACCGAGCATAACGTCCTCATCTGATGGATGGACCACCTTCAACAGCGCCTCATGTCACGAGCCACTGCAGAGAGGTTTCGAATTTCATCCGGGACATTAGCGCAGATGTTGGTGATTGGCGACTTTACACCATCACATCTTCTCCCCGTGCCGGCCAATTACTGGCTGTGAAGATTTAATCCACCACCAGGATTCTAACAGGCTTATCTATGAGTCAGGTACCACTTAGACGGATGGCAGTTATCGCTGAAACGACCGGTGTTTGGTTATTTCAGTTTCTTCCACGCTAGTTTAACCTGACTGTTAAAACAGCTCAAAATAATCGTTTTCTGGAACAACCGATTTTCGTTTTTTTATCCCTGTTATGTCCTGTACTAATTGTAGAAATCGAACAAAGCTTTAAACATTTTGACCTTCTCAGTTTCAAGATAAAAAGAATCAACATATTAAATTAAACAGGAAAATAAAATAAAACTCCATTCACCATTCGCTGTTTCTCACGAAAAGTGATAAGTGGTAGAATACTACAAAAAATCACCAGTATTCTCCTGTAGATTCTAAGTTTTTGAAGTTCTACTCAAAAATTAATCAGGGCCCTATTTGGGCGTTACGAATAGTTGGTGCTAAAGGGTCAAAATTGAGGCTGAAGATCTCAGTTTTTCGTGTTAATTTGTACAATTTCAAAGGCTACAGCAGATAAAAGGCATATTATGTAAACACAGCCAGCGCATCAGCTACCTTTCATTTTTGTTGTGTATTACAAACGAATTGTTAAGCTTTTAATTTAATACTGTTACCACAATTTCCTTCCGCTTTGATTATTTCATAGAAACGGCAGACAAATATTTAATCTTTAAAAGCAAATAAGGCACTGTACTTCATTTCGTAACAATATTTCTAGGGTTGGTGCCATTCTGCATTACCATGGACGTCCAGCGATAACAGTAAGAAACCACCGTATAGACCAGGTAGGGGCAAGTCTTGCACCACACTGCACGTACATGTCTGCCTTAAGCCACAACACTCGGCAACAGGGACATTATAGTCTTAGCAATGCTGTACCGTGTCTTATACCACGTGCTTGTTGCTCGTCTCTGTCGGCATTGTTATTAAAATAGCAATTGAGTCTCACGCTGAGGCAATAACGCCCAATCTCCCTGCAGAGCTTCTCCGTGTCTTGGAGGGTGTTTGTTGGATGCTGACGTGATGCAACCTGCCTCGCTAGTGCAAGCCAGATATGCTCTCTGGGATTCAAATCGGGAGAGCGAACAGCGTGCCGTATCTTCACTGTTTCTAAGAGAACATCAACCACCTGTGCATTATCGCCCGTCGATACGAAGTCTGGGCTCACAGCACCGCGCAACAATCGCACATGAGGTCCCAAAATCTCGTCACGATACCTGACAGCAGTTAAAACTTGCCGTTTCACCTGTACTGTTTCATGAAGAGGGGCTCGAGTGGTCAACATAATGCATACTCCACGATATCAGTCTCTTTCCCAATGTTTGGGTCCCGAAAGTGTGTTCCATGCTGGCTCCAGATGAGCATCCGTCGAAAATCACTCTCCAGACCAAATCGGGACTCACATGTGAAAAGAACATTGTCCCACTGTTCGACCGTCTAGGTGGCATGTTGACGAGGTACACACAGCAGGTCTCTGACAAGACGAATCCTTGTGTACACCGTTTTCCTCGATACAACACGTCCAGTCGATGCACATACCAGCTGCCGTGCAGTATTACGCGGTACAGCCGTGCCCTTACAGCCAAATGTCGGTCCAGCACTGGTCTTCGGGGTAGGGTTTCGGTCTCTATAAAATGTCAGCCCATCTGAGAAACAACTGAACGATTCACATTAAGCCATCGTATCGCATCAGTCTGCGACTGTCCTGCTTCTATTCTTCCTATGGCCCTCCACCGTAGAGGTAGGCGTCTTCTCTGTGCCATACTGCACAACGACTGCGGATGTGGGACTACCCGTCAAACACTACCCCATTTGGTAGGTTCCCTGATGTCATTGTTGGCGTGGTTGTCCGTTGACTGGGATGCGATCTTCCGTGCAGAACACGGTTTTTCAGACATCTGTTGACAATCTGTATGATATCACGATTTCTTTAATTTTGGGCATCAGTGTATTATTCCGATCATGTCTTGGCCATATGTAATATTAAAGCAAGCAACTTTCCTGCGACGCACCAGACTGTGCAGTGTTAGTAAAATCACCATCCTCAATGAAGGTTCCCAGGGAAGTTCTGTTGTTCTAGAATGCACCATTTGTAAACTGTTAAATTCTTGCCGCTCCTTTGAGTAACGCCTCGTCTGGCTCTCGTCTAGAGACTGGCCGGAGAGGGGGGGGGGGGGGGGGGGGGGGAGGGAGACGCTTCACGACGCTGAAGCAGTTAGATTAGGATATGAAAGATTTCATGTGGTAGACGATAGACGATTTTTGCTGTTTAGGCAGCAAAATAAATGACGACTGGCGAAGCACAGAAACAGACTGGCACCGAGCGAGGTAGCGTAGTAGTTAGCACACTGGACTCGCATTCGGGAGGACGACGGTTCAATCCCGCGTCCGGCCATCCTGATTTGAGTTTTCCGTGGTTTCCCTTAGTCGCTCCAGGCAAATGCCGGGATGGTTCCTCTGAAAGGGCACGGCCGACTTCCTTCCCCGTCCTTCCCTAATCCGATGAGACCGATGACCACGCTGTTTGGTCTCTTCCCCCAAACAACCCAACCCAACATAATGGCAATAACGACAAGAACAAAAAATGTTTAAAAGTGGAATTCGTTAACATTGAATTTAATATTAAGTATTTAGAAGTCTTTTGGAAAGCATTTATTTGGGCTGAGCCGTATGTACACTGACGCGCGAAAGAAAATGGTATAGGCATGCGTGTTCAAAAACAGAGACGTGTAAACAGGCAGAATACGGCGCTGCCGTCGGCAACGCCTATACAAGACAACAAGTGTTTGTCGCAGTTGTTAGATCAATTACTGCGGCTACAATGGCAGCTTATCGAGATTTAAGTGAGTTTGAACGTGGTATTACAGTCGGAGCACGAAAGATGGGACACAGCTTTTCCGAGGTAGCGATGTCGTGAGGATTTTCTCCTGCGACCATTTCACGAGTGTACCGTGAATATCAGGAATTCGGCAAAACATCAGATCTCCGACATCGCCGCGGCCGGAAAAAGATCTTGCAAGAACGAGACCAACGACGACTGAAGAGAATCGTTCACCGTGACAGAAGTGCAACTCTTCTGCATATTGCTGCAGATTTCAATGCTGGGCGAACCATTCAACGAAACAACGCCGATATGGGCTTTCGGAGCAGAAGGCCCACTCGTGCACCTTTGATGGCTGCACGACACAAAGCTTTACGCCTCGTCTGGGTCCGTCAACACCGACACTGGACTGTTGAGGACTGGAAACATGTTGCTTGGTCGGACGAGTGTCCTTTTAAACTGCGTATAGGGGATGGACGTATACGGATATGGAGACAACCTCATGAATCCATGGAGCCTGCATGTCATCAGGGGACTGCCCAGGCTCTGTTATGATGTGGAGCGTGTGGAGTGATATGGGACCCCTGATACGTCTAGATATGACTGACAGGTGACACGTACGTAAGCATCCTGTATGACCACCTGCACCCTACGATGTAAGCTTTCACGGCCGATATTGTCTTCACTTAAAACTTCCGGGCTGATAGGCCGTGGTCGAAGTATAAAACTCTCCCCTGACGTTTCGTCTCTGACTGCGGGAGACATCCTCGGAGATACAGCGGCTGTACCTCCGAGGATGTCTCCCGCAGTCAGAGACGAAACGTCAGGGGAGAGTTTTATACTTCGACCACGGCCTATCAGCCCGGAAGTTTTAAGTGAACACCTGCATCCGTTCATATCCATTGTGCATTCCGACGGACTTGGGCAGTTCCAGCAGGACAATACGACACCCCACTGGTCCAGAATTGCTACAGAGTGGCTCCAGGACAACTGAGTTTAAACACTTCCGCTGGTCGCCAAACTGCCCAGACATGAACATTATTGGGCATATCTGGGATGCCTTGCAATGTGCTCTTCAAAAGAGACCTCCACCCCCTCGTGCCCTTAAGGACCTATGGAGAGCCCTGAAGGATTTATGGTGTCAATTCCTTCTACTTCAGACATTAGTCGAGTCCATGCCACTCGTGTTGCGGCACTTCTGCGTGTTCGTGGTGGCCCTACACGATATTAGGCAAGTGTACCTGTTTTGCGCTTCAGTGTAAAAAAGAAATGCGGACGATGAACAGCTCAGACAGTTACTGAGATGATGATCAGATGGGTGAATCAGATAACTAACGGAAAGTTACTGAATCGTATTGGGGAGAAAACAAGAAATTTACAGCGCAGGCTGATTAAAAGAAGACGTCAGTTGACTGGACACATTGTGATGCATTCAAGAATTGTCAGTTTGGTAACGGAGGGGAAATGTGAGGGGTAGCAATGGTAGAGGGAGACCAAGGCATTAACGCAGTACGCAGGTTCAACTGGATCTAGCAGTTAGAGACAAAGAGGCTGGCATAGGATAGAGTAGCGTTGGGAACAGAATCAAACCAGCTCTGCGTTTGTGTGTTTTTTCTCGCTATGTGAGTTCTGTCCTTCAGAAACGACGTGACGCAGAGTTTGGGGCACTTGAACGCAACACCGACGACTTGCGCGGTAATGCAGCCAATGAAGCAGCGAGTGGGCCGGAGCCGGCTTCCTCATTGCCGAGTGCAGACAAGTGGCTCGTTGAGGCGGTCCACCTCGCGTCATATTGCGCGACGAGTGAGCACACCTACCCCGCCCGCCAACTCACGCACGGCCCTTGGCTTTCGGCCCAGAAGCAACAGGAGCATCCACTGGAGAGGGTTTCCGCTGTTTGATGCCCCCATTAAGAGCAGCCGGAGCTTAACGCGTCGCTCGAGCGGTTGTGTAATCTGAAAACCGAGGGCACCACACGTGACTGAAGTGAACACAGGCGGGGGAAATACATCGGTTAATCGAAACGCCGGACCAAATACCATTTGGTGTAATATTTCTGACTTTGCAGCTACAAGACGCTCTTCTTATAGCAGTTGAGAAGGCAGTTGTAAGATGATGTCGTAATGTAGTATGAGGTACCGATTACAGATGGTTTGTTCGGTATGGGTATCGTGAGAAAGGCAGCCTAAATTGGGGTCCTTCTCCGCGATTGGCTGCTGCGCGCTGAAATGGTAATCTTCTATTATTAATATTTGAAAAACTGAACAGCCTATTTACTTGAACAGTAGATTAAAGCATCTCTCAATAGTGTGCTTTCATTCCATTACTTCACAAGTGTTATTAACCAGCAGAATAACAAACAGCTGTAAAAAGAAAAGGTAGACGAAGCACTTCAGTGATCTTCGGGTCGCGCCTAACTTGGTTTCGCGGGCCAGGTGGTTCGACTGTAGGATCAGAGTTCGTACTGTTCTGGAGTCATCGCGTCATCAAGCAAAACCGCACCGATCATTCTGTGACTGGACAGTGCGCACTACACAGTCACCCGGTGAGGGCGAAGAGCCTTCTCGATCACGAAATGCGGATTCTCAGCCACCCAAATGCGCCAGTTTTCTTTATTGACGAATTCATTCAAATGAAAGCGGCCTTCGTCGCTAACCCAAATCGTACATGCGCATACTAATTCCCAGTGCCCCGTGGCCAACCGTGCAGTTGGAAAGTCCTAACGCAAACCATTCACAAGTTATGACAATTTTGTTTCATATAGTTCAATAATTGTAACCGTGTACATACGGCAAGGCCCAACAAAGAAGTGCGAAGTGCACGAGACGTTGCGTGCCTCAATTATTTAACAAAGTGAAAGATGAAATTACTTAAACTATGATATCCATTCATGCTCATAAATTACGGATAATGCTGATACATGGTGAAACAATGCTCTGGTGGGCGGTTTGCGGGTTTAAATCGCCTCGGGTTATGACCGTGCGCTGCATTTGACCTGCGGTAGTCGCACGGTGGCGCTGGCAGCAGTCCACATACGCAGAGGTATGTTGGTGCGTGTCAGAGTACAGAGCAGCGAGTAAGTGTGTAGATGTTTTCAGACGTGCTAATGGTGACTGGGTGTTGAAAATGGCTCAAAGAACACATATTGATGACGTTATGAGGGGTAGAGTATTAGGGCGACTGGAAGCTGGTCAAACACAGCAGGTCTTAGCACGGGCCCTCTGTGTGCTACAAAGTGTGAGCTGAAGATCGTAGCAATGACTCCAGCAGACAGGAAACGTGTCCAGGCGCTACAGTACGGGACGTCCACAGTGTACACCAGCACAAGAAGGCCATTAGCTCGCCATCAGTGCCCGCAGATGGCCACGGAGTACTGGAGGTATCCTTGCTGAGGACCTTACCGTAGCCACTGGAACAGTTGTCTCCAGACACACAGTCTACAGACGACTGAACAAACACGGTTTATTCGCCCAGAGACCTGCAAGGTGCATTCCACTGACCGCTGGTCACAGGAGAGCTCGTAAAGCCTGGTGTCAAGAACACAGTACATGGTCATTGGAACAGTGGTCCCACGTTATGTTCACAAACGAGTCCAGGTATAGTGATTCTCGCGGGGGTTTTCAACTGGCGTGAACCAGGCACCAGATACGAACCCCTTAATGTCCTTGAAAGGGACTGGTATGGAGGTTATGGTTTGATGGTGTGGGGTGGGATTATGATTGGTGCATGTACAGCCCTGCATGTCTTTGACAGAGGAACTGTAACAGGTCAGGTGTATGGGGAGGTCATTTTGCACCAGTATGTCCGCTTTTCAGGGGTGCAGTGGGTCCCACCTTCCTGCTGATGGATGATAACGCACGGCCCCACCGTGCTGCCACATTGGTGGAGTACCTTGAAAGAGAAGATATCAGACGAATGGAGTGGCCTGCCTGTTCTCCAGACCTAAACCCCATCGAGCACTTCTGCGATGGTCTCGGTCGACGTATCGTTGCACGTCTTCAAACCCCTAGGACTCTTCAGGAGCTCCGACAGGCACTGGTGCAAGCATGGGAGGCTATACCCCTGCAGCTGCTCGTCCATCTGATCCAGAGTGTGCCAACCCGTAGTGCGGCCTGTCTACATGTGCATGGTGATCATATCCCATACTGATGTGAGAGTACATGCGCAGGAAACAGTGGCGTTTTTTAGCACATGTGTTTCGGGACGGTTTTCTCAACTTATCACCAATACCGTGGACTTACAGATCTGTGTCGCGTGTGTTCCCTATGTGCCTATGCTGTTAGCGCCAGTTTTGTGTGGCACCACATTCTTCAACAATCCTTAATTTATGAGCACGAGTGTCCATTAGCAGTAGTACAGTGTACCTTTGGTCTTGTGATTGTGAAGGAGAGGCTAATTTGCTACGCCACACACTGTCAACGAGCTGTCTGTACTGCTGGTGGCAATTCGCACCTGACGAGTGATCCCTTGTGCTAGTTTCATGCGACTTTGCACGAGCACACTTCCCAATGCCCGACAGTCCCTGACCGACAGTGGACGACGTCTGTCTGGTGCGGTTCAGCTGCGGTTCTCCTTCAAGTTTCCAGTTCGCGGTTACATCACCAACAGTCGAGTTGGACAGCCGTAAAGGGCTGAAATCTGTTTGGTGGAATTGTTACGCAGAGGCTAGTCGACGCTCCTGGTCACCGAGCTCTCTCCTCCGCTGTTACTGCTTCTCCACTGACAACTCAGTGCTCGCCGGTTCCTTCCACGCCTCTAGTGACATCTGGTGGTCAATTCGGGTAGCTTAGTCCGGACAGTGTAGATCAGTGGTTCCCAACAGGTGGTCCGCGGACCCCCAGGGGTCCGCGAGCTATGCCAGAGGGATCCGCAAGATGCTATTAGAATAAAAAGATCCTTCCATTTGCAACCACATATCGGTGTGAGCAAGCATTTTCTTCCATGTGTTTCATGAGAAACAAATATAGAAATCGGCTCGACATGCGGTCGGATTTGAGAGTGAAAGTTTCAAATTTGGAACCTAGTATTTCAGAAATAATGGACTCAAAGGTCAGATTGAGCTCATCTCATTAAAAACTGAAAATTAAAACTAACTGTATACTGATGGAGTACTCTGTTGTAACTGTATTTTTCAAATAAATAATACCTTGTATGAAATTAGTGTTTTCTTATTTTTCACACCTCTACACAATGCAATCTCAAGTTCAAAATAGCTCTGAGTACTATGGGACTTAACATCTGTGGTCATCAGTCCCCTAGAACTTAGAACCACTTAAACCTAACTAACCTAAGGACATCACACACAGCCATGCCCGAGGCAGGATTCGAACCTGCGACCGTAGCGGTCACGCGGTTCCAGACTGAAGAGCCTAGAACCGCACGCAATCTCAAGTGTAGTACACTTGAAAGACCAATACACTCAGTTTTAATTTTTTCCTGTCATTTTCAGTTCATACTCAATTTTTATTTGTTTAAGGAATTTGTTGTACTAAACACCCAGATTTAAAGACAAATATTTTGAGCAATAATAAAAAATTTGACAATAACAATGATGGTTAAATTGAAGAAGTTTTAAGCTACAATATTTTTTCAGTAATGAACATGTCAATGTTTTTTCTAAGTACCAAAAATAGAAAAATTTGGCTTTTTTAGGTACTTGACACTGTGATATGACAAGGTACCAATCATGCTCGATGAGGGGTCTCTCGAGAAAATTTTACTGGGAACCCCTGGTGTAGATGATACATACAATGTGTTTTAGAGCTAACTGTTTTATGTGTTTCTATTTAAACACGTTTCTCCTCTTCATACTAGGCATCATCAGTCATCTTCATTTTTTTATCCTTTTCATGTACTCTGTAGCCATTAGATGCAAATAGTACAGGCTTTATGTAATAGTGCACAGTTAAATATTTCACAACACGTAACTTTTCCCGTTGCAGACTGTCGCGTGCAGCACCAACGGAGGAAGAGTAGTCGCGAGTCAATAATTAAATCACTGAAGACTGAGGACTCTCATGGTTATGATTACCTAGTAGAAGATTAAAGTACTTCGCTGCACATGTTAGCCCTGTACTGAGCCATATTAGTAATTTTTCCTTCAAGAATTAACATTCTCCATTAACAGGAATCTCCTTAAAACCGCCTTTCTATATCTGTTATTTTCATCCTCGTCACTACCACTACTACTATCTTTTTCGTAACCACTACTGCTACTTTCCATCTTTCTTTTCGCTCCCTTCTCCGATAACTCCAGCTTGTCTTTCACCTTTAGCCCACAGACGCTTGAGTCAGTCACGACCTTGGACACACCTGTAAATATGTCTTCCCCCGCGAAATCCAGCTTTTGTCCCTCTTCCGGCCAGCAGGTAGACGGAGCGCGCTCGGTCCTACAGGCGGCCACAATGGGACGGACCGGTTCCGGCGGCGGGCTCTTTGTGGCCCACGCGAACGCTCAGTCGCTAACGGCTCACTTCGACGAGTTCTGTGACCTGTTCTGCCAATCGCTGTTCCATATTATCCTCGTCTCTGAAACTTGGTTGAAACTAGTGATGGGCTAAACTGCGATTTTCCGATATCAGTGATTTCTGTGAATGCTACTTTTCAGTATCTGTTATTCTTAACTGTGATTTGTCGCAGTTAAGAGTCGCAGTTAAGGAACCTAAGTCGCGTATCCCTCCGCCACTGCTATTTCTGCTACTTCCGCGATTTCTGCGACTTCTGCTACTTCTACGACTTCTGCGATTTCTGCTACTTCTGCGATTTCTGTGACTTCTGCTACTTCTGCGATTTCTGTGACTCCTGCGATTTCTGCGACGTACCACGGTATGAAAAAGTTACGTCTGTCCACACAGAAAATTGCATCTCAACAAACCTGTCATTGGTAAGTATGTTTTACGTTTATTCTTCCGTTGGCTTTAATTTTGTATTAAGGAAACAACTGTGAAAATATTAATAGTGTAATTAATATGTAAGTAGCCGCACAGTACCGTAATAGTTCGTGTTTAGAAAATGAATTCTAACATATTGTTATGTTCATAGGTACCTGAACTACATTTCAGTCACTCAGTAAAGTGATAATTCAAAATATCATTGTCAACAGATCTGAAGAAATTGCCAGTCTTTAGACCGTTTTCGTCAGAGGAGAGGTTAGAGTTTCTAAGCGTTTTGATGGACTTAATTACTTCAGTGAGACCATTCTTGCGAATGTGATATAGCAAATATTAGCAAATGTGATATAGCAAATATTAGCAATCTACTCTGTCAATTATATTGCTAGTAATTAGTGACAGCAAAAATTGTTTAATAATCCTTGTGTTTTTGCAGACGCAGTTCTGACTGATTACTGGTTGCTGTACATATCTATCCACATCAAGGCTGTTGAGAGAGACTCGTGAAGATTCAAGACAGCTCTTAGAGGATTTGCAGTTTAAAAGTGAAATAATTATGAAATAAGTGTGTGACTGATTAAAGTGTTTTATTGAAGTTGTTGTGCGATTTTAAAGGAATAATAAATGTTAAATACATTGAGTGAATAATAAAAATCTCATTTTCCACATGTTAAGCCGTCCTATACCCGTAATTTTCCGCCACTTATTTATTGGTAAACACTTGTTGGATACCGACGTGCCGCCCCCCTTTCTCCACAATCTTGGTGTGACACTGACCTGTAACATATCCCGAAGTCTACAATATGCATTTTGAGGCTGTTGATATGAAAGTGGGAAGTACAGATCTTCCAGTTAAATCAGGAATAGCTTAAGTGCATTACTTGAAAGTGACACAGGAAAAGCTTACTTATGTAGGTGGTAGTAGTGTCGGCAAAAAGTTCTTGTGTGTGAAGTTGCCATGTAGAACACCAGGTGTAAAACTTTTCTCCCGAGTCTTGAACTGTGTTAGAACAAAAGTGAGGCATTCATATGACAGTTTTCATTTCTCTACACTTATACAGATGTCTGAGTTCTGCTGTGTTAACATTGCAAAGTCCTGTAGGCATGTGGAGTATTAACCAAAACTGTCATATTGGAAGCAGAATCAAACACATTTGTTACGTTACTTGATATTTTCAGGAGAAAAAGGCAATGTTGCTTCTTATTAATATAATACATTCAAAGTCACAGTAGTATATGACCAACCATCAAAATGGTTCAAATGGCTCTGAGCACTATGGGACTCAACTGCTGTGGTCATAACTCCCCTAGAACTTAGAACTACTTAAACCTAACTAACCTAAGGACATCACACACATCCATGCCCGAGGCAGGATTCGAACCTGCGACCGTAGCAGTCGCACGGTTCCGGACTGCGCGCCTAGAACCGCGAGACCACCGCGGCCGGCTATGACCAACCATAACTGATGCTGAATGTGCATGTCGTCATATAACATGAAGGGCTTATTTCAATAGTGGTACAAGTCGATTACCTACACTTTTCTGTCTATAATGCTTCTGAAATTAGTGATCCAAACAAACATAAATAAAGGTTCATCTCTAGCAAGAAGCCATATGCTTGAATATTTCTGGTATCTCAACTGCAGATTTTTCAGCACTCATTTAACTTTACGACTCTATATCTCAAAATTAACAAAAATGGACTTGTACCACTTCATATGCACACACAGCACATCGATCTCCTGAGGCACAAGGCTCTCATGACGAAGTACGTACGTCGGTCAACAGATGACACTAGGAAAAGTATGTTAACTGCGCTTTTTAGTTGCTACTTGCGACTCTTAGTTGCGATTTGTCACAGAAATCGCAGTTTGACTCGGTAGCGAATAGTGTAGTATGAACTTTGCTCAACAGATGGCAGTGCTAACTGCGCTTTTTAGTTGCTACTTGCGACTCTTAGTTGCGACTTGTCACGGAAATCGCAGTTAGACTCCATAGCGTACCGCAGAGATGGACGTAGTACGAACTTTAGCCAACAGATGCCACTGTTAACCGCGCTTTTTAGTTGCTACTTGCGACTCTTAGTTGCGACTTGTCATTGAAATCGCAGAAAGCAGTGCTAAATTCGACCAATAGATGGCTCACGTCTTTGAATGTGAAATACTACTTGCGACTGCTAACTGTGACTGAAATCGCAGTTAGATTCTGTAAAGTTGCTACTGTGATATCTGTGACTTCTCAGTCACTGCGATTTCTAACAGATACGCGATTTCCTGCCCACCACTAGTTGAAACCAAACATTTCTTCCGACGCTATCCGAATCACTGGTTACTCTCTCCTAAGGGCAGATCGTGAAACACGACGCGGGGGTGGTGTGGGTGCCTATATTCGCTCTGATCTGAGACCTACTATACTATGCACATCGGATGCAAAGGGCGAAGGAGAAGCAGAGTTCTTGTTTTTCGAAATAAATACATCAAATCAGAAACTGCTAATTGGAGTAATCTATAAACCTCCAAACGTCGGTGCTATGTCCTCCTTTCAGTCTGCCCTGTCCTCGCTCGTGACACTGTATGAACACATAATCATTATGGGCGACACAAACATCGACTTACAGTTAAAATCTCCCTCTGCAGAAAAACTTAGGAGACTGTTCCACGCCAATGATATGAGTTTAACACCGCTGGACCCAACTCATCACACGCCACACAGCCATACACTCATAGATATAATAGCAACAAAGCGACCAGATAAAATAATTCGCGCCAATCAGACATCCGCTCCAGGACTCTCTGTTCATGACGTGATTTTCTTAAATTACTCAGTACATACTACCAAAGAAAAATCTCACCTGGTAACCTACAGAAACCTAGAAAATGTTAACCATGACGCTCTTCAAAAGGATTGCTCAGACATCCCTTGGCATGATATAAGCAATGAACCGACTTTAGACGGAAAAATTCGGGAATTATGTCGCAAAATTATTGCACTGTATGATAAACATGCTCCTCAACGCACTGTCAAGGTAAAGAGAGCTCCCGCTCCGTGGCTCACCACTGCATTACGCCAGTTAATGAATGAACGTGATGCTGCACATGGGGCCTTCAAGCGTAACCCAACTCCCGAGGCGTACGAAGCTTATAGGAAACTCCGAAATAGAACCAAGCAAAGCGTGAGGAATGCCAAAATCAGACATGCCCGCTCTGTCGTATGCGGCATATCAAAACCTGCTGCACTGTGGAAAAAGCTGCGCAGTTTCGGTATAGGGAAGCGAAGATTTGACGCTGTTTATCAAGCGTCTGCAGAAGAATTAAACGATTTCTTCTCAACAGCCGTAAACTGCCACGCAGCGACAAATTACCAGCCCCAAGATATCAATATCTCGAGAGACAAGTTTTTCCTAAAACATGTCACTACCGGCACAGTACACAAGGCAATTATGAGAATCTCTTCCGAGGCAGTAGGAAATGATGGAGTGAGCATTGGCATGATTAAGAACGTCGTAAACACTATTACTCCAGTTATAACAGACATCTTCAACCTGTCTCTTGTCAGTAGTACATATCCTACTGAGTGGAAGCAAAGCTTAATTCAACCTATACCCAAGACTGACAACCCTAAGTCGCCAGGCGACTACAGGCCGATCAGCATACTTCCTGCAATATCTAAAGCGCTAGAATACATCGTCCATGAACAGCTGACGGATTACCTCAAAACTCATAACATCCACGACAAATATCAGTCAGGCTTTCGAAAGCACCATAGTACAGCAACTGCATTAATCAAAGTAACTGATGACATTAAACATGCTATGGATAGACGTGAAGCTACCATCCTAACACTGCTTGACTTTAGCAAGGCTTTTGATACAGTTGACTTTGATATATTACTAATTAAAATGAAGCAGCTGAATTTCTCAAACAGCGCAATACACTGGTTCGACAGCTACCTCAAAAACAGAAGTCAACAAGTCATTTGTGGGTCGGAAAAGTCATCATGGAAAAATATGCGCTCTGGAGTTCCCCAAGGCTCCGTCCTTGGTCCATTACTCTTCTCACTGTACATTAATGATATTTCTTCAGTGATTCACTCCTGCAACTACCATCTATATGCCGACGACATCCAACTGTACATAAGTGCAAGCCCCACGAACATTGCTGACGCAGTAGCGAGTATGAACGCAGATCTTTGCTCTGATTCTCGATGGGCACAGAACCTAGGTCTGAAACTAAACCCCAAGAAATCCCAGGTCATACTTATATCTCATCCAAAGTTAATCAGTCGGTACTTTCGCGAAACAGTCCCTCAAATACTCCTCAATGGTACCCAACTACCATACCAAAACACAGTAAAAGACCTTGGAATAATCGTGGATGAACACCTAAACTGAGAAGAACAAACAGTCACAGCTTGCCGGAAATCGCTCTCCTCCCTACATGCAATTCAAAAATTTAGAAAAATATTTCCAACCCATGTTAAACAAAAATTAGTCCAAACACTAGTCTTGCCTAATCTTTAATTCCGTGATGTAGTTCAACATGGCACAAATAATGAAAATTCGAGATGCCTCGAGCTAGTGATGAATGCTTGTGTTAGATACGTATGCAACATACGGTTGTATGATCATATCAGTCCTTCATACTCCCAGCTAGGTTGGATACGCCCACATAAGGCACGCGATCTCCACACGATGTGCTTACTTCATCGATTTCTTAGCCACTGGTGCCCCCAATACCTATCTTCTCACATTAAACACCTATCATCATTCCACAACCGCAATACCAGATCGGATACGTCTAGCATCTTGGCTGTGCCTTTACATAACACAAAATCTTTCTTCGTGTCATTCTCCATCTCAGCCATACGACTATGGAACGCGCTCCCCTGTGATCTGGGTCTTATCCAAAACCACTCAACATTCAAGAGGGAACTTAAGACTTACATATTAGGGACGGTATAGCCACCATTGTTGTGCCCCCTCTCATCTTTTTCTTTCTCCTCTCCATCATAGCTTCGAATTTTACCATTCCATTTCTCTTCCTCTAACCTATCTACCTCTTCTATATCTCTTTCACCCCATTCCATCGTCTTATGTCTCTGCTTGATGAGAATAACTCACAAGCTGCAAGAATATAACGAGAAAATTCCCAACTAGCAATAGGACTGACACTCATAAAAGAAAAATATGTTTACTTTCATATACATAGTCATTATTATTATTATTATTATCATTATTATTATTATTTTTATTATTCTTGATTGTTATAATTATTTTTTGATTGTTATAATTATCATTGTACTACTTTTATAATCTCTATTTTTTTTCTTTAACATTAATACTGTATAACATGTTATATGTCCTAATTTTCTGTAGACACTGAAATTTGTTGAATCTGAGTATGCCTGGTTAGGTGTAAGAGAGGGCCTGAAGGCCCTAATCTTGCCAGGTAAAATAAATGCATAAATAAATAAATTTCCAGAACGATTAAAATACACCGTAGTAAAGCCGCTTTATAAAAAGGGAGAAAGGGATAATGTAGACAGTTTTAGACCTATTTCTGTGTCATCAGTGTATACTAAACTTATTGAAAAGGCTATGTATATTAGGGTAATTCATCACTTTATATCACATAATTTGGTATAAAATGTACTGTGAGGTACTGGATGGATTAAACAAAAGGTTTCTAACGGCTAGGCATATTTTTTTTATTTAACTAAGGCGTTTGACTGTGTTGATCACAAAATTTTGCTCCGGAAATTGGACCATTACGGAATACAGTGAGCAGCTCAGAACTGGTTCTCCTGCTACTTTAACAAATGACAGCAGAGGGTCGTTATTTACACTGTTGGGAATGGCTGTGGTGTGGGGTCTGAGAGGGGCAGAGTCAAATGGGGTGGTGCCCCAGGGTTCAGCTTTGGGACCACTCCTGTTCCTTATTTATATAAATGATATGCCCTCTAGTATTACGGGTAACTCTAAAATATTTCGTTTGCTGATGACAATAGCCTGGTACTAAAGTATGTTCTTGCAACATTGGCTCTGTTTCAAATAGTGCAGTTCATGACCTAAGTTCATGGCTTGTAGAAAATAAACTAACGCTAAATCACAGTAATACTCAGCTTGTACAGTTCCTAACACACGATTCAGCAAAACCCGACTTTTTATTTCACAGAATAGGCATATGATCACTAAAGCTGAACAGTTCAAATTTCTAGATGTTCAGATAGATAGTAAACTGTCGTGGAAAGCCCACGTTCAGAATCTTGTACAAAGACATAATGCTGCCATTTTTAATATTCGAATGGTATCTGAAGTGAGTGATCGTTTGACACAAAAATTAGACTACTTTGTTATTTTCATTCGCTTATGTCGTATGGTATTATGTTTTGGCGTAACTGTTTCCCGTTCTAAAAGGGTATTTTTAGCTCAGAAATGGGGCTTCGGGCAGTAAGTGGTGTAAGTTCACGAACCTCTTGTTGACCCCTGTTCACTAGTCTGTGTATTTTGACTCTGTTCTCTTTCTGTATATATATTCTTTGCCATCGTTTATTTTTAGCAATATTAGCTTATTCCCAAGAACAAGCAGCTTTCACTCTGTTAATACTCGGCAGAAATCCTACCTGCATTTGGATCGGACTTCTTTAACTCTTGTGCAGAAATGTGTGCACTATACTGCTGCATCTATTTTTAATAAGCTACCACAAGAATTCAAAAATCTTAGCAGTAATCCACGCGCTTTCAAATCGAAACTGAAGAGTTTCGTCTAGGGTCACTAGTTCTATTCTGTTGAGGACTTCCTTGAACAATTGAGCTGATTCTCATGTTATATTGTCGATTGTCAGGCAGCAATAGCCGACCGTGACAGACGCAGCAACAGATAAGTAAACCGCTTTTGTGACATTTACGAGTTCCTAACCAGGAGATAATTTTATGATATCTGTGTGCTTTAATAGTTTAGTTTCTTGAGTTTCTGCGTGTAAATTTAAAATCTAATAGCCACAGTTCTCGCGTTTTCATTTGCGTCAGAAGGCAAACAGATTTTGTGACATATTAAAAGTTCCCAGAATGAGATTTCCACTCTGTAGCGGAGTGTGCGCTGATATGAAACTTCCTGGAAGATTAAAACTGTGTGCCGGACCGAGACTCGAGTCTCGGTTCAGCACACAGTTTTAACCTGCCAGGAAGTTTCATATTAAAAGTTCCTTATCAGGGGCAAATTAATTAATTTCACCTCAGTGCTTCGGTAGATAGGTTTTGGAATTTCTGCATATTACTAGACACAGTTCGTGCGTTTTCGTCAGGGTCTACAGTAGAGTTGCACAGCACGTGCCGATAGTCCATTTATCTGCGTAGTTTAGTTTTCCACGGTCTTTAGTATGAACAGGCACTGCGATTGTTGTGTGCGGATGCTAGCCGAGTCGGTGACACTTCGCTCTCAGCGTCAGGCTTTAATGGCTTCGTTTACACAGCTTGATGCTGCAGTGGATGGGCACCACTGTTGTGGGCCGGCCGTGGGGACCCAATGGACGTCCAGCGCGTCAGAGTCCTTCGATCGGTCCTCACCAGTGGCCAACACAGTTACTGCTCGCACCGAGGTTGACCCCTCACCTGTGGTAGGGTGGGAGGTCGCCCCGGGACGAAGCAGGCGGCCAAAGACTTCCCAGGCGGCCGCACGTAGGGCCTCCCCGGTTTGCCTGACAAACAGGTTCCAGGTACTGCCTGTGGCTGACACTGTCGCTGAGCCGGATGCTGTCGCCTCTCCTGTTTCAGAGGAAACCACTCCGCCTGCAAGATCCGGGCAATCGCAGAGAGTGGGATTATTGGTAGTTGGGAGCTCCAACGTTAGGCACGCTATGGGGCCCCTTAGGGACTTGACTGACAACAAGGGTAAGGAAACCAATGTGCACTCCGTGTGCATACCGGATGGAATCATTCCAGACGTGGAAAGGGTCCTCCCAGATGCCATGAAGAGCACAGGTTGCAGCCAGCTACAGGGAGGTTACTGATGCAGCAAAACACTGACTCCGACGTCGACCAGTGCAGTAAGGTCGTCGTATTGAGCGAAGATTATACTGAAAAATAGAGTTTTGTAACCAAAAGAGAGGGGGAATCTCGAATAAAATCAACCCGCTTTCAGAAAAAAAATGTGTGACATTACTTGATGTACGCTCTTCGTATGCAGGACAGAATCTTCCCGATTTCATTTCTGGAATAGTGGTCATGTCCAAGTCCCAATGCTTGTACCTTTCTCCACTAGCTCTGCGTATGAGAGCATTTATAACCTGGGATTCTTACATGAGTCCTCACTTGGCTTCTATCTTTCGCAATACTTTCTTGACGGAGATAACTTCAGACATAGATTTTCATATTTATCAATAACTGTTGAAAAGACATGTTTCAATAAAGAAAGAAACATTGGAATATGACATCCATTAACAAGACCATGGATCGAAAATAGCTGACAAAAAATGTGTGTGACAATTGAAAGTTTCATCAACATGCATTGTGGTACACAATTTTCGGGTTTTCACCTTCAGAGAGTATTACAAGGTTCTTATTAGCATCATTATGTAACAACAAATGCGTCCCATTTGTAGTTTCCACACTTGATGTGTTTAGAACAACATGAACCTCCTGAACATTTGTTGTTAGAATTGCCCGCCCAGCTTTGTAAAAGGTTTTACGAGATCTGTTGATATCTTTAATAAATATCTCTTCCATGAGTCCTCCTTTCAGTTGATTTTATATATAAAAGCTCTCTCACATATATCTTCTATAATTTTCGTCTTCAGATCTGGAACTATCTTCTGCCTCTCAATTTTATCACAAACTAAACTAGCCGAGCGGTCTAGGGCGCTGCAGTCATAGACTGTGCGGCTGATCCCGGCGGAGGTTCGAGTTTTTCCTCGGGCATGGGTGTGTGTGTGTGTGTGTGTGTGTGTGTGTGTGTGTGTGTGTGTTTGTCCTTAGGATAGTTTAGGTTAAGTAGTGTGTAAGCTTAGAGACTGATGACCTTAGCAGTTAAGTCCCATAAGATTTCACACACAGTCCGCAGCTCGTGGTGTGTGTCAGTTTGGATGCGAAGAGATCCTCTCTGGTTTCGAGTGGCTAACAGAAGTGGTAAAGGCTGCCAGTCTTGCTTGCAAGATGAAAGCAGAGCTGACCATTTGCAGCATAGTCTACAGGACCGATTGCGGACCTCTGGTACAGAGCCGGGTGGACACCCGTTCCCCACCTTGAAAATGCCGCACCCATCGCCTCACATTGCTCACGTGTATTGTCTCCATACACCTTTAGCAAGCGTCGATGAATTTCGATCGGCGGAACTTTTTCAGCATTCAGCCACACATCACTGTTTTACACAAGCGTCTATATCAGACTGCGTTCTGAAACACCCCTTTGCTGCCGCCGACTACCGCAGAACAACGAAACCACGTGCAAACGAAACAGGAAGGCTTAAGCGTTAGCACTACACCGACGACATCTGGCGCGGACGTCCAAAGTCGCCACAAGAAAAAAACAAAAATAAAAAAAAAAAAAACAGGAGGCATTACTTTTGGAATGACCGTCACAAACTAGTGTGCGTCGGCTAGCGGTATACTGAATGCGCACGTATTTACTGACCAATCAGAAGCCTTATATGGGCAGTATAAGGCCAACACAGCATCAGCTTTGATAGTCAGTCGCTCCTGACGAAGGCGATGGAGGTAATCGTCGACAGCTCGAGGTTTTACCCCAAACTGACGTGGCAACAAGTCCGAGACTGTCTTATACGACAGTGCTGTGGCGAAAGACTTCGTCCTCAGTTATGACACACCCTGCACGAACGACGTGAAACACTGCAAAGGCTCAGCTGTTCTAGTCTGATACCATGCCTTTCTTCATCTTTGTCGCGGTCATTGTTTTGATCCGTTTTGAAGAACGACATTTGCCCATCAACCTGTGTATAAACTTTTTTATTTTTCACACTATTTCGGGCATTGCCCATTCTCAAGGGTGTCTTAAAACACGGTACCGAAGAGTAGCAAAAAGCAGCTAAACACAAACCGGGTAACTAACTGGATGCATCATTACACCAAGAGAGTATTTACTTCTGTTAACAACACTGGACTCGCATTCGGGAGGACGACGGTTCAATCCCGTCTCCAGCCATCCTGATTTAGGTTTTCCGTGATTTCCCTAAATCGTTCAAGGCAAATGCCGGGATGGTTCCTTTGAAAGGGCACGGCCGATTTCCTTCCCAATCCTTCCCTAACCCGAGCTTGCGCTCCGTCTCTAATGACCTCGTTGTCGACGGGACGTTAAACACTGACCACCACCGCTTCTGTTAACATACGTGGAAACGTGGATGACACGAAAGTGCTTATGAGAACAAATGTATTACCACCTTGTTTAAATGTCACAAGCAGCCAGAAGCACTAAGAAAACAAACCTTGCAATATTTCCCATGAAACGCACTGTATACACTCACTCAATGAACTGTCACATGTGCAATTTGCGTGGAAAATTTTGAACTGTCAGTCAGAGAACAAAAATGCAAAGATCTTCCAACTATCGAGATGATTTCAAAAATCTGTCTCCTAGCAACAGTTACGTGAAAAATGAGTTATAATAAATAAATCGGTGTCGGAAATATGCGCCGTTACAGAATAGTTAGTACATGTGCCGAGACACATTTCATGGACTGAACTAAAACGATTGACATCGTCTATATTCATTATAATTTCGTTAATCGATGTGATATAATGTGGAATGTCAAGTGTAGTATCTTAGAGTGTAAAATAGAATAATATGTGAAAATATGTCCACATCTTTAGTGTACGACAATGTGTTCAAAATTACAAATGTGGAGAAACGATGTTAGCAATCAATTGTGGGCAAAACAAACGTTATAGGTGCCCATATAGAGAATAATAAAGATAAAACAGTAACATTAGATGTAAGGCGGAAAGAAATAATATTAAGATGCCAGTCTGTATATTACGTTGTGCATGGAATATATCTTTTCCTGCATAGCGTTTTTTCTCCAGACTCCTGGACATCCCTGGCTATCCCAGAAGACTGTGCGCATCACTTGGCCTGCAGAAGGCTCGAATTTGTTCTTTTGCGGAGAATTTCCATGTCGCCATTCCGTGGACTGTCTTTTGGATTCTGACTCCATGTCTCATCTGCAGTGACGATGCTATTCAGAAAATTGTCACCTTCAGCTTCATACTGATACTACAGGTCCCGACAAATTTCTGTTCGATGAGTTTTTTGTTCTTCTTTAAGCATCTGCAGGACCCATCTCGAACAAACTTTGCTTCAACCAAGATGTTCCAACATTGTTTTCAAGGCATTACAGCGGACCTCAGCTTTGCACACAATTCTCTGGTCGTTATCCGCCGATCAGCGCGGATGAGTTGATCAAGACGCTCTTCACAGTTAGGGATGACAGCTGTGCAGGGTCGACCGGGGAATGCAAACCAATGACTGCGTTTTATTGGCAGAACACTTAGAAAATGTTACAAATCGACTAAAGAGAATGCTCACGCTACGCTTGTGCGTCCTCTTTTGGAGTACTACCGTGCAGTCTGGGACCCTTACCAGATAGGATAAACGGAGTTCATCGACGAAGTTCAAAGAAGAGCAGCACGTTTTGTACTATCGCGAAATAGGGGACGCAGCGTCACGGATATGATATAGGATTTAGGGTGGACACGATTAAAACAAAAGCGTGTTTTGTTGCGACTAAATCTTCTCACGAAATTTCAGTCAGCAACTTTCTCCTCCGAATGCGAAAACATTTTGTTGACGCCGACCCACATAGGAGGAAAAGATCATTGTAATAAAATAAGGGACATCAGAGCTCGCACGGAAAGGTATAGGATTTCGTTTTTTCCACGCGCTGTTCGAGAGTGGAATAATAGAGAATTATTGTGAAGGTGGCTGGATGAATCCTCTGCCAGGCACTCAAGTGTAATTTGTAGAGTATCCATGTAGATGTAAATAACTGAGATGGTTAAAAGAAATAATCCTTACCATAGCATAAACTGGTATATTTCGTAAGAAAACCGCCTCCCTGGTGGATACATTTAATACGAAACAAATGAAATTTGTATCGTTCTGTGTTACGGGCAATATCTGAATCCGGTACAGCGAAAAATTAAAAAAAAAAAAAAAAAATTATACACGGTGTGGTGGGAAAGTATCGCTCTCCAAAGTTATTGACACTGTGGGGTCCACGCAGAAAAAAATGAATTTTGATCCGTGTTCGAAAGGCACTGCCGTTCATGGATCCGCGTGGCAATTCTGTAGCCGTACGCTGTCCCCGTGACCAAGTGTTACTAAGTGGTGTAAGTGGGTGCGACGGGGACACCTCGCCTCGCGTCCAGAGAACTGGGCGCTGCCGACGAATGATGACGAGGAAGTCCTATGGCGAATGACGTTATCAGTTGGGTTCGGCAGTCACGCTGACTCGCCTACCGCCACGGTACAAAAGTCGAAACTGGTAACATGTAACAACATTGCCCAACTGTTCGTAAGCTGAAAGTTTGCCTAGTCAGTCCCTAGTTGCCTGTGGTGGAGACAACATTGAAAATAAGAATTTCATGCCGTCACATGTTTCTGAGGTGCGGCGTCCCAATATTACAACAGGAAGCAAGCGAAGGGGTGTTACGGAGCATTTTCCAAAAAAATACTACACGAAAATGAGAAAAAATACACAATTTAAAATCACAATGCAGGAGAGAACACAAAATGATGTACAAGGGAAAAAAATGTGGTTCACCGATAGAGTCAGACTGGTTTGGTCACCATACACCACCCGTCACAAATTTTGGTGCAAGGTACGGAACACACGGCGAGTCGCTCGCAGACTGCGATGAAGGTGGGCAGAACCCGTGTAGACGTCTTACTAGCTCGGCGGGAAACTCTTCTAAGGTTAGAAACTGTACATCATGCAAGGATATCGAATAGGTGTGCAGAGTTCCACACATGCTGTGGTGATAATACCTCCAATCCACTACTCGCCCTCAACATCCTATAACGCAAATAGCTCTCTCTCGTTCTCTTATGGCTCTTCCTCTCATCCTTCGCAACGTTGCTGAACTCCCATCCAAAAACAGAGACCACCCGTAACCAAACTGTACAAATATTGTCAGAAAAATCTGAAAAAATATACATAAACGTAACTGACGAAGCTTTATTATTTGAAAATGTTATTAAAATAAAACAAAGTGTCAATAAACATAAAATTATTTCTTACCTCTACAAAGCCTTTCGCCCAGGAAATTACGCCTTCACAGATTTCTGGGACGATGTTTGAGATTGCTTCTTTCGAAATTCTAAATCTACACATTAGGCTGGTGAAAGATTCAGCATGGCAAGGAGCCGGAGTGGTGGTGACTTCAATCTACCCTCGATCTGTCGGCGCAAATCCATGTTTAAAGTCTGTGGTGGGCATAAAACGTCATCCGAAATAGTACTGAGTGCTTTCTCAGAAAATTATTTTGAGCAATACTCGACCTCTTAGGAACAAATAATCTTGAAAAGACAGGGAGAACCATTACATGTACAGGAATTAGAGACCACAATGTCTTTGTAGGTGAACTGAATACCATAAAATCCAAATCCACCAAAAATGAACGCAAAATATGTATATTCAACGAAGCAGTTAAAAATCGCTTGATGGCTTCCTGAGAGACAATCTCCATTCCTTCCAGACTGACTATGTTTGGGTGGACCACATGAGGTTTAAATTCGAAGAAATAGTATTGACGGCAATGTAGAGATTGGAAAGTGCTGTTGGTGAGTGGGATACACAGAATGGGTCGCTAGTCAGGGGGTCAGTCAGTGAACAGTTTGCAATAACACTACGAAAGAGCATTTTTTGTGCAAACTTACCCTTTTTAAATGAAACAGTGCCTATTGACATTAACAGGCTACAAGTAGGGTAAATCAGATTGGCTGTGGGGTTTGTTGTAGGACTGTACTGCGACACGTTTACGAGAGATCGTATTTCGCAAAGTTTCCACACCGACACTTGTTTGTGTCATTCAAGCCGCATATATGCCAGGTACGATGCTGTCGAGCTTGCTTACAGCGTTTTTGGGTGATCCTTGAGTGTGGCAGTCCAAGCAGCAGGTCGTGAGTGGACTAGGAGATTTACCAATGCTGAAAAAGCCGACATGCTCGTTGTGTATGGAAAGTGTGGGAAGAATGCGGATCGCTCTTGTACGATGCAGACGGAAAGATATCCCAATAATAGGCGTCAACCATCTCGACAGTCATTTATCAACCTTCCAGTTGTGTGAAAGTGATAGTGTAACGCGTACGCAACGTAACAGAAGGAAACAAGTGACTTCAGAAGAGGGGGAAATTAATGCTTTTGCTGCTGTCGCAGTTGATCCGCACGTTAACTCCCCCAAAATCGTACGAGGAAGCGGCACCAGTCAGGCAAGCGTTCTAAGCATTCTCCATCGACACAGGTTCCATCCCTATCACATCTCTCAAGAACTGCGTGGAAACGGTTACGAGAAGTGTGTTAACTTGTGTGCGTGGACACTAAGACAAGATATCTCTAACGTCGATCAGTTGTAGAATTTTGGAACACGTATTATGTTCGAGTATAATGACTTTTCTGGAGACTAGAAATCTACTTTGTAGGAATCAGCATGGGTTTCGAAAAAGACGATCGTGTGAAACCCAGCTCGAGCTATTCGTCCACGAGACTCAGAGGGCCATAGACACGGGTTCCCAGGTAGATGCTGTGTTTCTTGACTTCCGCAAGGCGTTCGATACAGTTCCCCACAGTCATTTAATGAACAAAGTAAGAGCATATGGACTATCAGACCAAATATGTGATTGAACAGTTCCTAGATAACAGAACGCAGCACGTCATTCTCAATGGAGAGAAGTCTCCCGAAGTAAGAGTGATTTCAGGTGTGCCGCAGGGGAGTGTCGTAGGACCGTTGCTATTCACAGTATACATAAATGACCTTGTGGATGACATCGGATGTTCACTGAGGCTTTTTGCGGATGATGCTGTGGTATATCGAGAGGTTGTAACAATGGAAAATAGTACTGAAATGCAGGAGGATCTGCAGCGAATTGACGCATGGTGCAGGGAATGGCAATTGAATCTCAATGTAGACAAGTGTAATGTGCTGCGAATACATAGAAAGAAAGATCCCTTACCATTTAGCTACAATATAGCAGGTCAGCACCTGGAAGCAGTTAATTCCATAAATTATCGGGGAGTACGCATTAGAAGTGATTTAAAATGGAATGATCATGTAAAATTGACCGTCGGTAAAGCAGATGCCAGACTGAGATTAATTGGAAGAATCCTAAGGAAATGCAATCCGAAAATAGAGGAAGTAGGTTACAGTACGCTTGTTCGCACACTGCTTGAATACTGGTCAGCAGTGTGGGATCCGTACCAGATAGGGTTCACAGAAGAGATAGAGAAGATCCAACGGAGAGCAGCGCGCTTCGTTACAGGATCATTTAGTAATAGCGAAAGCGTTACGGAGATGATAGATAAACTCCAGTGGAAGACTCTGCAGGAGAGGCGCTCAGTAGCTCGGTACAGGTTTTTGCTGAAGTTTCGAGAACATACCTTCACCGAGGAGTCAAGCAGTATATTGCTCCCTCCTACGTATAACTCGCGAAGAGACCGTGAGGATAAAATAGAGAGATTAGAGCCCACACAGAGGCATACCGACAATCCTTCTTTCCACGAACAATACGAGACTGGAACAGAAGGGAGAACCGATAGGGGTACTCAAGGTACCCTCCGCCACACACCGGCAGGTGGCTTGCGGAGTATGGGTGTAGATGTAGATGTAGATGTACTTCAGATGTACCATGTTTCTTGTTTAGCGATGATGATCATTTACCCATCATGGCCAGTTAACGTGCCGAAACGTGCGTTGTTGGACTGTTGACAATCCCCGTTGGCTTGTAGAGGTGGAACATAAGCGTCCATGGGTAGTGTGGGATAGTGAACCGTCAGCTCATAGGCCCGTGTTTCATAGACGGAACACTGAACGCGCACAGATATCACAGCCTCGGAACAGAACATCTTCCACGGATGCTAGGAGGTGTTCCTCTGCACACTAGGAGGACCCTGTGGCACCAACATGACGGCTGTCCAGTCCATAGTGCACCAAGTACTACAGCATGTTTTCACGAGTTCTTTCCAAATCGTTGGACTGCACACAGACGACCTGTACCTCGGCCAGCCCGTATCCCGAATGACGCCTGTACATTTTTCTCTGTGGGGGGAAGCTGAAAGACGCTGTCTACAGCGACATACCAACTACACCCGAAGATTTGCAACGACGTATCGTTGCAGCCTGCTCTGACATCTGCACGTGTGCAGCAGTCGTTCAGTACCAGGCTGGAAGCGTGTTGCAGCTGCTAAATCTGAACACAACCTGTGATGGTCAGTTCTCTCGTTACTGGCCAGAATTCAAGTAACTTGTGCACGCGCTTGTGTTGTTCTTTAGTGTGTGTGAGCCGTAGTTGCGTCCGGCTCTTCGAAAAGCGCGCCAGGCGGAGTGCTTTCGCTTCGCGTCTAGTGTTTGCGGTGGCGCTTTCGTTTTGGAGCGCTGTTTGGATCGCTACCGCCCTCTGGCGGGAGGTGGAGCAAGTGTAGGGTCGCGTGACCATCGAGGGGTACGTACTGGGCGGTGACCGAGAGAGGTGGTGGCGCGAGCGGGGCCCTGCTGTTGGGGGTCGTCAGCTGCTCGCCACGTGCTCTGGTCGACCTCTTCGCTGTCAGGGGCTGAGTCTGCCTCACCCGCATGTACGTGGGTTATGAAGCTTAGAAGCCGTGGTGCAGGAGATCAGCGCGTGGGACCGTACGTCTTCTTATCGGCCGGTGAAACCACTGGCAGCGGTTGGCTCTGACGAGAATACGGAAGTGCGACGTGTTCCCGGCCCTGTGGTGGAGTGTCAAGTTTTAGTGAAGTGTAAGAGTTTCTTCACCAGTGGTTTTGTTGGGGTCGTCACACCACAGTTTTCGTTTGCCTGTCCGCGGGAATGTGCTAACTGCTTCTTGGTCGGGCCGTTTTCATTCACACGTCGATTGGGTAATTTAGGTTCGGTGTCGCGGGTCTCTGTGGTTCGGAGTCTGTGCGGGAACCGCCCTCGCTACATCTTCTGGTTTTGGGTAAGTCGGGGAGGTGGTGCCTTGTAATGGAAGTTTTGGGGCTGATCTGCTGTGGCCCTGTAGACCACCAGTAACTGTTCCGCCTATTGCGATCTGGGCCCTTTTACGCGTGTCACTCCCTCACCGAGCTAAGGAAAATTTTTTTTCGGAACTTCCTTTAATGTGAAGGTTTGTGTGCTGGCTTACTCACATTTATCTTGTAACAAATATAAGTTATGTAACTGGCGAGAGAGAACTATTTTTGCTTAGTACAAGCTAGCTACTTAAGGTTTTTTTGAATTGTTCCCTTATTGATATAACAAGTTTAAAATCTTCTTATTGTTAATGTCAAACCTTGCAATATCCTTTACACAGAGCTATTTTTAAAAGAGTTTTTAACTGTTGTCTTACATATATGTGTGTCAAGTTAAAATCTCATTATTGGCAAGTTGTCAATGCCATTCCTGGTAATCTCGTTTTCATAAAGAAAATTTGTCAGCTATTGACAATTGCTTTTGAATTTTTTTAAAAAAAACGCCAGACTTAAAATTTTATTACTGAGTAAGCCTTTAAAATAAAAGATAACCATATCAATGTGTGTTTTTTCACCAGCACTTCCTGGCCCTTACTTCCACGATAACGTTTTTGGAATAACATGTGTACTTAAGTTGTTGTTTGTGAATCGCCCTAATTGACGGTTCGGTGTGCTGCCACGGTTATTGTACAACTTTCGGTGTGCCAGTTTTACAAAACACGATATCTCGTAAACGACTCGCACTAGAATCCTGCAACAAACACCACTGACATTCTAATTTACCCTACATTTAGTTTCTTAGTGTCAACAGGCATTGTTCCACTTAAAAAAGGCCTGTGTTTGCACAAAAAATACAATTTCTAAGTATTATTGGCTGACAGTAAGAGCCCCTGATTACCAATCCAATCCATTTGCGCAACATTTGCGGTGCAGGTTTTAGGTGATTCATCCTGTATATTACGAAAGTTAGTAAGAGGTGGTACTGAATCCCCATGGCACACAAAACAGGTCAAAACACGGTTGCAGAAGCAACGGAAAACGTATTTCAAGTTTAAAAGAACACATAATGGTCAGCATTGGCGATGTTTTACGGAAGTTCGGAATTTAGCGCGAGCTTCAATGCGAGATGCTCATATCAGCGCACACTCCGCTGCAGAGTGAAAATCTCATTATGGAAACATCCCCTAGGCTGTGGCTAAGCCACGTCTCCGCAATATCCTTTCTTTCAGGAGTGCTAGTTCTGCAGGGTTCGCAGGAGAGCTTCTGTAAAGTTTGGAAGGTAGGAGACGAGATACTGGCAGAAGTAAAGGTGTGAGGACGGGGCGTTAGTCGTGTTTGGTAGAGCACTTGCCCGCGAAAGGCAAAGGTCCCGAGTTCGAGTCTCGGTCCGGCACACAGTTTTAGTCTGTCAGGAAGTTTCATGCTTTTAATAGTTTCCAAAACGGAATCCTGTCTCGGAATGTGGCAGAAAATCTAAGGAGACTCTGCTCGCACGTTAAGTATACCAGCAACGAGACGCAATTAGTGCGTTCAGTGACCGATAACGATGGTGATGTTAATGATGACAATACCACCAGAGCAGCACGGGGGGCAGACAGGAAAGCCGACTGGAGCTGTGTGTCCAGATGCAATGGAGCTACATGACACAGTGGACACAAAAGCTGAAGAAGTAGTCTCCACAATACAAGAGGTAACGAAAAGCGCAACGCCAGTCGTAAGACAAACAGGCTGGAGTTTACTGGTACCGTGAAACGAGCGTCTCCAGACACTGAAACAAAAGTCGGAAGGGCAAGAAGACACTACCAGAAACGCCGCACTGCGGGAGAAACAGCTCGCAGACTGGGCAGATACAGAAGAGACTGAGGAAGATGAAACGTCCCGTCCATAGCGAGGTCATCAGAGACGGGCACGAGATCGGATCACGAACGGGCGCGAAAAGGAAATAGGTCGTGTCGCTTTCGGAGGAACGATCCCGCATTTGCTGGAGCGATTTAGGGAAATCACTTTCGTTCGGGCAACACTGCTCACGACAAATTTTATGATCATGGAGAATTGCGCAACAAAAGTAGGGAAGGATGAATTTTCCATTTTCTGAAAAGGAGTCAACGAAAGAAATCCTAAATCTGGAAAGAATAATTCAACCGGTCCTGACAGCATTCCTACTGAAATGTTACACGCCTCTAAAATTGTAGAGGACAAGGGGTTATTTTTAGGAAATACGGTGCGAAATTGTGATTTAGTGTGTTTCAGTGCGCGATGCGCCAGCCTCACGGCAGACGGCGGGCGAAGGCTGGCCGGCGCGTAATGCAGGTGACACAGTTTTGCAACGAGCGTCGGTATGCGTGTACGTGCGCAGCAGCCATCAGAACGCAGTATTAGCAGAATTACGCAGGCGCGGGCCGCGTGTGGCGCGGTTGCGTTAGCCAACTCGTCGAGAACCTTCTAATAAACACGGCGCCGCGTAACCGGCGGATTCAGCAGCGGTCTGCACTATTTAAGGGCATCAGAGGTGGGCGTCGGCGTCGGTTCGACCGATTGGGCGTTCGGTCGCTGTTACGTCGTCGTCATCTGTGACGCTGTCCCCGAGGACCGGCCGGCGGAGGGCGTTGCCCGCTGCTGCACCGGCGACTCCCGGCGTCGTCACGAGCCGCCGCGTCTGCGAGCCTGGCCGGGCCTCGTGCCGCTAACCTCCTACCGCCTGCGCAGCCGCTGACTGAGCACGGCATCACATTCCCCAGGCTGCGTGCATCAGCACGTCTCCACCACGACACGAGCGGTGGGGCTGAGATACCAGAAAATGTACTGGAAGAACCAACGATAAAGACGAAAATTGCTAAAACGACCACCTTCTTCTACCCAGCCACGCCCTACAACCCCGACCACGTCACCCGCAACAGTCATCCTGTTACAAGTGGTGTCGGTCAGGCAACCCGCGCATCACATACTCCTGTTACAATTGGTGACAGTAGTGGTCTTCTCCCTGGATTTGGAGGAAATTGTGGTTGGTAATCGACGAGGATATGTGGCATCTGAGAAGGGCAACAATGGACCAGCAACTTTTGCAATATGACAAGTAAGTGCCAATTTCTCGTTTGGTAGTTTGTCTGAACCTGTAGCATAGTCTGTCTTCCCTTCCTGTTCTTCTTTCTGGGCTTATTGTAGCCTGGATTCGATAGCTGGTAGTGATGGAGCAGTCTGTGTCAGCTGAGGTGGTTGTTCGGAATTAGAGATAGAGGTTACTCATTCTAAAGAAGCGAGCAAGGAACGGTTTCCTGTTAATGCAGTAATTCTTGAGACTAACGCTGCATCTTTGGTCACTCCTTTCTCGGGAAAAACTGGGGAGGATGATATGATTTTTTTTGAGAACCTCACCACGGCCACTGAATTGGGAGATTGGGGTGCAGAAACACTTTTGCATGTGGCTAAGTTGAAAGTAACTGGGGACGCCAGAGTATACGTTGCATGCCATGAAGAATTAAGGGATGCTCAGACATTTGAAGTATTCAAAAAAGGGTTGCTGGAAAGGTATCAGAGGAAAAATACATCTAGATGTTATCGGGAACAATTGAATAGAATGTGTCAAAGGAATGGGGAATCAATAGAAGCTTTTGTAGATCGAATTCGAAAAATTAATGTTAGTACCTATGAGCTAACGGATTCCGATTGGGTTAATGAAGCCATTCTGCGGGAAGCTGAGCAGAGGGCAATAGACGCATTTTTGTGGGGAATACAACCTGAAACCTCCTGCAAGATTAGGACGGAATTCCCTAAGACTCTCAATGAGGCAGTCGGAATCGCTGTGGCGTTAGAGGAAGTTGAAGCAGTGACAAAGATGAGGGACAGGGAAGCAGTGTTTAATGCAGAAATAAAACGTTTCAGATGTGGTCGGGTGGGACACATTAGACGCAATTACAAGCAAGCGCAGTGCAGGAAGTTCAGACGTTGGGGTCATATGGAGCGTAATTGCAGTGGGTCCTGGCAGAAACATGACAGGAAACCGCAAGGTGGACCTCACCCCCCTCAGTTAAATGGGGCAGGGGGTGGTGTGTCCACTGTGCAACACCCCTGGTAAGGATTAATGCTAGTGCAGAATCAGTGGCAGACTTTTTCTGACCGGCTAGGTGAGGGGCAGACTGTGCAAGTTTTTATTGGATACCGGGTCTCAGGTATGCGTGGTAAGTAGAAATGCACTCGGTAAAGTAGAATTAAAACCACCACACTGGGCGTTAAGTGGCGGTGGGGGGGGGGGGGGGGGTGGGGGGGGAGACAGGTGAAGTCACTCGGGTCAACTGTGTTAAACTTCCGAGTGGAAATGAGGAACTTGCAGGTGAAGGTAGAAGCTGGTTCAAAAATGGTTCAAATGGCTCTGAGCACTATGGGACTTAACTTCTGTGGTCATCAGTCCCCTAGAACTTAGAACTACTTAAACCTAACTAACCTAAAGACATCACACACATCCATGCCCGAGGCAGGATTCGAACCTGCGACCGTAGCAGTCCCGCGGTTCCGGACTGCGCGGCTAGAACCATGGTAGAAGCTCTTCCAGTTGTTGGCAGCAGCTATGATGTCATACTCGGATTGGATTTCCTGGTTGCGCATCACACAAAAGTTAACCTGGAACGGTGTACAGTAGAATTGGACAGAATACAATTTCGCCTAGGTTCTGCAGCCGAAAAACCATTACTGTCGCAAGGAACCGCCCAGACGTCGACTGGGCCACCTAAACTGCGTACAAGGTCCCTTAGGGTTAACTTGCGGGATACTATACCGAAGGGTACAGAGAAAATAATCTGGACAGATATTGGAGTAAATTCGTTGTGTGTCGTTGAACCTTTGTCTGAGAATGAGCCGCTGGATAAAATGAAGTGTTTTACACGCCATAGCGTGTGCTACGTGCGGGAGATAGAAGGAAAAAAGGTTGTGACTGTCAGTATTGATAATTTTGGCCTTGAAGAGGTGCAGCTGGCACAGGGTATCGTAATAGCGCATCTGGAGATAATAGGGGAAGATGAAGTGGATAAGAATTTCGCAGCAGATTACACAATGCCGGGAGAGTCTGTCAGCTGAGGGGCAAAGTAGCACATTTAGAACGGCAAGGCAGAGAATTCATGGAGAACCTTTTCATGGAATATAAAGAGTTATTTAATTCTCATGGTCCACTGCACACCACACTGTTAGTTCAGCATTACATCACCACTGGAAATGAAGCACCAGTGTGTAAATATCCATATTGTGTTCCGAAAAGTTTACAGCCTGTCATGGAAGAATTTATTAATCAACAGCTTAGGGATGTGATAATAGAAACCACTAGTAGTCCCTGGTCCGCTCCTGTCGTAATAGTGGGTAAAAAATCACCTGATGGGGGCAAGGCATATCGATTTTGTTGTGATTATCGTTTCCTGAATCAAAAAACTGTATCAGATGCATACTCAATGGCTAATATCACTGAAACTCTGCATAATTTGAGTCAGTGTCAGTATTTCACGACCTTGGATCTTTGAAGCGGGTACCACCAGTTGGAGGTCGCCCCAGAAGACCGACCGAAGACAGCTTTTTCAACACCTACAGGTCATTTTCAATATTGGCGAACACCTTTCGGACTCAAAAATGCTTCGGCAACCTTCTAACGGTTACTAGATAGCGTGTTACAAGGGCTGAAACCTAATCAGTGTATGCTATATTTGGACGACGTAATTGTTTTCTCAAAGGACGTGCAAGAACATGTGCACTGTCTGCGCGAAGTTTCCGATCTACTGAAAGCAGCGCGGTTAACTCTTCATTTGGAAAAATGTCATTTTTTGTTGCAAGAAGTCCGTTATTTAGGTCATATTATAAGACAGGAGGGTGTCCCCACGGATACAAAGCATGTAGAGGTGTAATGAATTTTCTGGCACCTAAAAAAGTAAAAGAGTTGCAGTCTTCTTTAGGGCTCTCCAATTTTTACAGGAGGTATATTCCTAAATTTGCGGATATTGCAAGGCCCTCACACAGTTGTTGAAGAAGGGAGCAAAATTTCACTGGTCAGCAGAATGTGAAGAGTCTTTTAAAAAGTTAAAAAGTTTGTTAACATCTAGTCCGGTTTTGGCTTTTCCAGATTTTAGTAAACAGTTTATATTATCTTGTGACTCCAGCAATTTTGCTTTGGGTATTGTATTATCTCAGGAAATAGATGGGCAGGAACACCCAATAGCATATGCTTCCAGACAGCTAAACAATGCAGAAAAATACTACTCAACAACCGAGAAGGAGTTATTGGCATTAATTTTCGGAATAATCTATTTCCAGTGTTATTTGTATGGAAACGTTTCAAGGTGATTACTGACCATGCATCACTTAAGTGGTTGTTAGGGCTTAAAGACCCAACGAGAAGGTTAATCAAGTGGGCTTTGCGTCTTAGTGAGAACGATTTTGAAGTGATTCATCGACTGGGTAAATCGCACGGAAATGTGGATGGTCTGAGATAAAGAATGCGCCATGGAATGCACAGGAATAAATGAGAACGAATGGGAGGAGGCGCCGGCCGCGGTGGTCTAGCGGTTCTGGCGCTGCAGTCTGGAACCGCGGGACTGCTACGGTTGCAGGTTCGAATCCTGCCTCGGGCATGGGTGTGTGTGGTGTCCTTAGGTTAGTTAGGTTTAAGTAGTTCTAAGTTCTAGGGGACTTATGACCTAAGATGTTGAGTCCCATAGTGCTCAGAGCCATTTGAACCATTTTTTTGGGAGGAGGCACAAACCGCCAACGCAGATTGTCAACAATTTACCTCGCAGCGACAGTTCGTCGTGGAAGACGGGATATTGTACCGTAAAACTAGGCACGGTCAATGCATATTCGTACCAGAAAAATTGCAAAGCGAAATTTTAAGGCAAGCACATGATTCAATGTTTCCTGGTCATTTGGGTCGAAGAGCAATGTAAAGGAGGGTAGCACAGAGTTATTGGTGGTCAACGCTTAGGCAAGATGTCGATCAGTATGTAAAGAATTGCATTCCGTGTGCTCAACGGGCGGAATTGAGTCATCAGAAAATTGTGTTGCAACGACTACCAGAAGCGGATAGACGTTTTCAATTACTTGGCTTAGACGTCTTGGGACCGTTGTGCAAACACCAGCGGGTAATCGCTATGTTTTAAAAATAATAGATCATTTTTCGCGCTATGTGTCTATGACAGCTATTCCGGACCAGCGAGCCGAAACAGTGGCTCACGCCATGGTACATCAATGGATATTGAAATTGGGAACACCTGAAACTGTAATTACAGATCAAGGGACAAACTTTATGTCCGATTTGATGAAACAGTTATGCAAGTTGTTGCGTGTAAAGAAATTGAGAATGAGCGCATTACACCCGCAGGCTAATGGTCGGACCAAGTGAGTTCATCGTACAGTAGCTAAGATGTTAAGTTATTGTGTAAACTCGCAACACAACAATTGGGATACCCTATTGGCGTTTGTAACTGCGGCGTATAACTCAAAAGTGCATGAAAGTACAGGATTGTCTCCGTATGAAGAACTGTTCAGTCAGAAGATGCCATCTCTGTTTGAACTGCTCAAGACCCCACCAGGAACCGATATTTTTGCTGTTAAGGATTTATACACAAAGTTGAAAATAATCTGGCAGCAAGTGAAAAAAATGAACACTAAAGCATTAGAGAGACAGGACAAAGTTTACAATAGAGAGGCAGCTTTACCCAAATATCATGTAGGACAAAGGGTGATGATGACTAATCCATATGTGCCAAAAGACAAAACCAAAACATTTGTATCCCGTTATCAAGGTCCTTTCTAGGTGATCGAGATGACATCGCCGGTGAATATAAAATTACGGCTTCCAACTCGCCCTACTATGGTGCATGTGAGCCAAATTAGGCCTTTCAAGAGGAATTTTGAGGAACTTCCTTCGTTGTCTGCAGTAACTTGTGGAGAGAAAGATGAATCTAAGAAAAAGAATAAGAAAGGAGTAGATAAACAAGAGAACCAAGTTAATTGTGGAAGCAATCAGACATGCTATTATGCTCTTAGGCCACGCGTAAAAAGGAAGAGCTAATGTGAGCTGTTTTTCTTTTGTTTCTCAGGAGGCGTGACGTTCTGGCAAGACCAGCAGTTCCAGCGCCATGGGTTGCGCTGAAGAGGGAAGGTGTGCACTCTCTCTCAGCGTAGTTATTCTGTGTTGCTGTTGCGACTTAGCTGAAGCCTTGAAGGCACGTCCTATATCAAGTGGTGTTTTGTACTCGCGACAAGCGGATGTAATTATGTCCGGACATCAATGGACCTTAATGGTGGACTGTAATATTTGGGCGGTTGGAGACAAAATCTGTAAATTAGAGGATACATTTAATGAACTTTATTCCATGATGGCTAATCAGTCAAGGTTTAATGACACACAGGGAGAATATCAGCTACTACGATCAGCTTTTGCGCACTTACAAGCTCAGTTGCGGCAAACTGCAGGGTTAATCCCGCACGTCCATAGGAAAAGAGGATGGTTAGGCGCAGGTGGCCATATCCTAAAAACTGTTTTTGGGACCGCTGGCGAGGAAGATATATAAAAATTATTAATGAAACGCTACAGCAGGTACAGGATAATGTGAATAGCAACCAGGGACTGCTAGATCTTCACACAACCCAATTAGAGAGTTTGGAGAAAGATGTAGTTAATAATACGCGCCAATTGCGAGCTTTGGCCGCGACCTTGATGTCCCACATTAAGGCCACAGTCGACACAACCAATCACGACTTGGGTATAATCAGGTATTCTATTCACAGCTGATAATCGCTAAGCTGCTCCGTTTTCTTGCTGATAGTATTACGGAAGCACGCATAGAAGCCACGGAACTACAGGAGGCTTTGTTGCACGCAATGCGCGGGCACCTAACCCCGGTTCTGTTACCTTCGGAACAACTTCGGGAAGGATTGCGGAAAGTTCAATCGGAATTGCCCGCATCCCTGGAGCTACTGACGACATTAACAGACGAACACTTATCTCTGTACTCCAAAATGGCCACTGTTACCCGTACACGGACGGGTACCGTGCTGAGAATTCGTATCATAATACCATTAACATGTACGGATTGTAAATTTGAATGTTATGCCTTGCATACATATCCACTCAAGTGGGAAATTTTGCAGAAATTCGTACAATTAACCGTTCGGGAAATACTGTTAGTGGCACCTAGCAGACAAGCTCACGCGTTCCTCATTGCACATGACTTGCTACATTGTCAAACAGGTGCAGTTACCATCTGCCCCGCGAAATTGTTACACACTGTTCCCAAATCTTGTGTGTATTCTCTATTCCCCTCTCAAGAACCAGTTGCGGAGTGCCCTAAGGAAATTATAGCAGGCACGGTGCAGTTCTTTCAGCAAGTGGGTCCACATTGGGTATTCTCAGTAATGATTACTAGAGTTACAATCATGAGCATAACACACACATTGGTCCATGCACCTGACCAATCGGTGCGATTCGTCATGAAAGAAAACCTCACTCTTTTGAATAGCACATGAAACCCGACTTTGCTCGCCTCTTTGGACCGGATGCTAGCAGCTCAGAATGAATATATAACTATGGAACATCTTTTTCAGCGAGTGCATGAGTACTGTAGTGAGCATAAGCAACGCTTACTAGTTATTGGATCATAAACCACCACCACCTGTATTTTTATCTTTGTTGTAGAATTAGTGTACTATCGCCTCAAGAGGTAGGTAGCCGAAATCCCGCCCCTTCCAACCTTTAACCTAAGGGTCCAGACAAAATCACTGAACAGTTGTGAGGCACTGCAGCAGAACACTGAGTAATGTTTATGAACAAAGATTAGACTGAGGATAGAAGTGAATGAACACAGTGTAAAAGTGAATCAATCCCATTGTGTTTGTGAAGTGAACTGTAGTTGTTTTGACTTTTTGGTTGAATTTGGGGACGAATTCTTTTCGTATGGGGGAGGAATTGTAGAGGACGAGGGGTTATTTTTAGGAAATACGGTGCGAAATTGTGATTTAGTGTGTTTCAGTGCGCGATGCGCCAGCCTCACGGCAGACGGCGGACGAAGGCCGGCCGGCGCGTTATGCAGGTGACACACACATCCATGCCCGAGGCAGGATTCGAACCTGCGACCGTAGCAGCCGCGTGGCTCCGGACTGAAACAAATCCTGTGTCATTGGCAGAATCTCCAGACATGAATGAGTGTTTCGATCCTCCAAAAAAGGGATACGAACGTGAACGGAAATCAACCGTCTTTGACGATTTTAACAAAGAGCTCGTGTGTAGAACTGTACTTCGATATTACGACAGAGGAGAGTATCCAACGGCTAAAAAAATAGTCTGACTTCCGTGAAAAAATTAATTACTCGGGCTCAGAGACCTCTGTTCTTCGTCTTCTCTGCTCCCTTGGTTTCCGATTCAAGAAGTGTAATGACGGACGGAAATTCTTAATGGAACGCAGAGACATTGCAGCAGCAAGAGCCAAGTTTTTGCGTACAACGCACTTCTTGCGTGCTGAACACACCAGGCCTGTAGTGTCACTGGATGAAGCATGGGTTCCACAGAACCACACCAATAAGTATATATGGCACGACTCCAAAGGAAACGGCGGTTTGAAAGGTAGAGGTGGCCGATTAATCATCGCCCACGCTGGTTCATACCAGAGGCCAAACTTGTTTTTCGTTGAGGGGAAAAGTTCCTGCCAATCCAGTACTATTCAGAAATGAATGGAGAAGTTTTTAAGAATTCGTTTATTCGCCTGTTGTCTGCGCTGGAAGAAGGGTCAATTATAGTGATGCATAACGCCAGCTATCTCTCCATTCAGACAGAAAAGCTGCCACGTTCAAATTGGTGCAAGGTAGATGTTATGGTGTGGTTAAAGAGAGAGAATGTTTCATTTTCAGTCGATAAAGCGAAGGCTGAACTCCTGTCTAAGGAAGAAATCGTAGGTGCCAAAAAGACTTACGACTTAGATCAACTGACAAACGAAATGGGACACCAAGCGGTTCGTCGACCAGCGTACCACTGCCAGTATAATCCCATTGAATTAATATGGGCCCAATTAAAGCGAGAAGTAGCGAAAAGAAATACTACTTTCAAACTTGCTGATGTCGAGAAGTGAACACACGAAGCTCTTGACAATGCTACTCAGCAGGAATGGGAGACGTGCGTAAAACACGCAGGAGCACTGCAAGAAACTGATTTCTTGAACCAGGGTTTAAGAGACATCGTAGTGGAATCTGTGATGATACACCTGGCGGAAAGAAGCACAAGTGAATCTGAAGACGCAGAGCCAGAACATCCTCCAGTTTAGGTAAGTGCCGTCTATGTTAAAAGCTGACTTGATTTAAATGTTTGTCTATTCATTTCAGTTACAGAGGACATACTGCGAATGCTTTTCCCCTACAGTAGACGTCTGATAAATTTATCACAAGTGGTGGCGATTAGTTTACTCGACAGTAACCGTCAATTAAAATATGATTGTCAGTTCTGCATTAATTAACAACAGTTTTTCGTAAAAACCTGTATCGAATGTCTTTACATTCGAGAAGAGCATATAAATCTGTGATATTTGACGACTTTTACAAAAAACTAGAACGTAGAAATGTATTACTTTAGTATGACAGAGGATAGTATACGGTGGCTAGAGAAATACAGGGTAGTGTCTGTGATAAAACTGATTATTCTGGCCAGTCACTTCAATGCACTGTCTTCTGCGCCCACTTGATTTATAGTTCAGAAACTGTAATGATGGACAAAATTTGTAACACAAGACAGGGACATTGCAGTAATAAGAACGAGGTTTTTGTGTACCAAGCACGTTTTGCGTGCTGAGAATAATAGGCTTACAGCAAATTTAGATAAAACTACCGTGTCACAAAACCTTTCGAACAAATATTTTGCTCGACTTCAGTGAAAATATTGGCTTCAAAATAACCACAATTACTTTTGCGCAGCGTATATTGGCGTTTTGAGCGACGAATGCAATGACGAAGGATATGTGTTAGCAGCCAGTAAAATATTTTCGGGAAGAAGGGAATATTCTCGGTCATATTAAAGCGATCCGTCCGAACAAAACTCTCGGCGTCGGCCTCTGTACGTGATACGATACAATAATGATGTCTGAAATGTTACCAAATATAATTTGGTAGTTTTCGTAACAACCTTCTCGCGTGAAGTTTCTTCGCAGTCCTACAGAACGAAAATTCATCAGCGACAGTATTTTTCGCTACGCATTCGGCACAGTTTCACACCTCTTATGATAATTAATTTTTTATCTCAGAATACTTTTATGTTTCTGAAATAAAAGACACAGCATATGCATCTGTAAACTTTGAGGATGTTCATTTTTTTTTTCAGTTCAATTACCTTAGTGATTCTGTTACTACTACAGGTTGAAGTAAAAAATTGTCCTCCAAAGTTTTCATTTTTTTCCTAGCAGCTAGTGAGAATTTGCTTTTGGAAAGTACTCCATCATATTCTAGACTAAAAATAGAGTTGCCTAATTTATTTGTTATTTTTTACAAACATTTGAAATTATCACTATAAAAACTTGACAATGCTGTAAGACGGCGAGATGACCTTGAAGCCCTGTTTTCGTGCCAGCCACTCTAGTCAATGTGATTGTGTCAAGCAGATTATTATTAATGCTGTTTTCGAACATTAACAACTTATTTTTTCCCTCACATCCGCATTAACCTACATTTTTCTATATTTAGAGCTAGAATCCATTCATCATTCCATTATCTTGTATCAGGTTAACAGTACCACTGACAGCTCCATCCCCCCCCCCCCCCCCATATCCCCGCTGACGACATGGGATGAGACAGACATCCAGCGACCCCAGGCACTGCAGGCCACGCCCTACTTCCACACACAAACTGCCTCCATTCCCTCCTGTTTTGTGGCCGGCTCCTCCAGGTGTCTCCAGTTCCCAGGGCTGCTAGGTCCTTCGCCAGGTCGTCCATCCAGTGCTGCCTTGGTCGTCCAATGGGGCGTTTGGTGTTTGGTTTCCCTGTTAGTGCCATCTTCGCCTGGCATACTGGCTACATGGCCCACCCATTGTATTCTTTTGCTCTTTATCTTCTGTAGGAGAGTTGATTGTCGCATCTGAAGGTAGATTTCCTCGTTTTTCCTTCTCCTCCGTTCTAGGTTATCTAAAACTGGTCCCAGTAGCTTCCCCATTACTTTTCTTTAAAATATTACTAGTTTTCCTTTTATCGCTCAGTCATGCTCCATGTTTCCGAACCGTACATTACTGCTGGGATATCACTGTGTTGTAGATTTTCATCTTAGTGTTCACTGAGATCGATTTAGAGCCGAGCATCTCTCCGAGGGTACGTATGCATTTCATTCCCACTGCTATTCTTTCCTTGATTTTCATTTTTATGTTGTTCTGCGTGGTAAACCAGTATCCCAAGTATTTGAACTGGTGTACTCTCTTGAACATCTTGCCATCTATCTCAAGAAATTATTCCTGTTCTTGTCTTCTTCCTAATTGCATGAACTCTGTTTTGTCTCGATTCACATTGGGCCCTACCTTGTGTGCATAATTGTCCATTTCTGGTACATTCCTTTCAACTCGTGTTTTGATTCACTTAATAGTACTACGTCATCTGCATATGCGCGACAATTGAAGTTACCTTCCATCTCTACTCCAGCCCACTCCTGTTCCCTACACTCTTTTATTACTTTCTCTAAGCTGACATTGAACAGAACACATGAGAGAGCATCTCCTTGTCTGAGGCCTGTCTCCGTCTCGAATGTTTCTGATGTGGCTCCTCGGAAACGTACTGCTGCCTTTGACCTTCCATACAAGCTTGCACCATTCTCACTAGCTCCTCAGGGATTCTGAAGTCACGCATTGCACTGTATAGGCTATTCCTGTGGATGCTGTCGTATGCACGTTGAAAATCGATGAACAGGCTGTAGATATCTTCATCATATACCCAGTGTTCTTCAAACGATTATCTTAGTGTGAAAATGTGGTCTATTGTCGAGCTGTTTGGTCGAAAGCCAGCTTGGTACTCCTGTATGTTGTTCTCTATGAATGGTTGCAATTTTCTGAGGATAACGATGGACAGCACCTTATACGTTACATTCAACAAGCTGATTTCTCTCTAATTACCGCATTCCATTTTGCTTCCCTTCTTGTATATTGGGGATATTATAGCTAATTTCAATTCTTCTGGTAGTGTCTCCTTCTCCCATATCAACTGGATCAGTTTATATACCTCTAAGTGCAAGCTCTCACCTCCCTCCTTGATTAATTCTGATGTTATTCCGTCCTCCCCCGCGGATTTGTTGTTTCTGAGTCCTTTGACTGCGATTTTCACATCTTCTTCATTAACTTCCCATTTTTTTCATCTTCTTTCCCCTGTAGTGTTTGCAGGCGATGTCTCATCTTGGTCTGGGCGATTCAACAGTTCTGAGAAGTATTCCTTCCATCTTCCTACAGTTCATTCCTTGTCATTCATCAAGTTGCCATTCTTATCTCTAATGAAGAAAGTAGGGCTCTGAGATTCACGTTTTTTGGATAGATACATTCTCTTCTCTGCTCTTAGGATTCGATTTGTCTCCCTTCTGATGTTCATAAAATTTTCCCTTTTCTGCTCATCCTCCCTCGTCTTCCTTCTCTTTTCTATAGCCTTCTGGCACGTCTCGTTGGACCATTTCCTCTCCTTCATTATCTTCTTTTTTCCCAGTATATCCTCCGCTACACTTAGTACCGTGGACTTTATTTCTTTCCACCTTTCCTCCACGTTCTCTCTTGGTTCCAGGGTCTCTAGGACCTCAAAACGGTTTTTGATTTCTATAGCATAGTGTTTTTTAATGGCACTATTTCGTAGTTTCTCAATATTCAAAGCAGGTTCTAGTGTCCCCTTCTTCTTATGCATGTAGGTGAAAATGACTTTGAACCTGCACACAATGAGGAAGGGGCCTGGCGTACAGTCGGCTCCTCTATACGACCTGACGTCCATGACTCTATGGCTATAGCGCTGGCACACCAAGATGTGACCTATTTGGTTGGTGGTTCTTCCATCCGGTGAACACTATGTTCCCTTATGTATTCTCTTGTGTTCTTTGAGACAGGTAAGTTGATTTCATCCTCTGACCATTCTTATTGGTCTCATCATGCAAACTGTACCTTCCTATAGCCGGTATGTAGAATTACACTCCTGGAAATGGAAAAAAGAACACATTGACACCGGTGTGTCAGACCCACCATACTTGCTCCGGACACTGCGAGAGGGCTGTACAAGCAATGATCACACGCACGGCACAGCGGACGCACCAGGAACCGCGGTGTTGGCCGCCGAATGGCGCTAGCTGCGCAGCATTTGTGCACCGCCGCCGTCAGTGTCAGCCAGTTTGCCGTGGCATACGGAGCTCCATCACAGTCTTTAACACTGGTAGCATGCCGCGACAGCGTGGACGTGAACCGTATGTGCAGTTGACGGACTTTGAGCGAGGGCGTATAGTGGGCATGCGGGAGGCCAGGTGGACGTACCGCCGAATTGCTCAACACGTGGGGCGTGAGGTCTCCACAGTACATTGATGTTGTCGCCAGTGGTCGGCGGAAGATGCACGTGCCCGTCGACCTGGGACCGGACCGCAGCGACGCACGGATGCACGCCAAGACCGTAGGATCCTACGCAGTGCCGTAGGGGACCGCACCGCCACTTCCCAGCAAATTAGGGACACTGTTGCTCCTGGGGTATCGGCGAGGACCATTCGCAACCGTCTCCATGAAGCTGGGCTACGGTCCTGCACACCGTTAGGCCGTCTTCCGCTCACGCCTCAACATCGTGCAGCCCGCCTCCGGTGGTGTCGCGACAGGCGTGAATGGAGGGACGAATGGAGACGTGTCGTCTTCAGCGATGAGAGTCGCTTCTGCCTTGGTGCCAATGATGGTCGTATGCGTGTTTGGCGCCGTGCAGGTGAGCGCCACAATCAGGACTGCATACGACCGAGGCACACAGGGCCAACACCCGGCATCATGGTGTGGGGAGCGATCTCCTACACTGGCCGTACACCTCTGGTGATCGTCGAGGGGACACTGAATAGTGCACGGTACATCCAAACCGTCATCGAACCCATCGTTCTACCATTCCTAGACCGGCAAGGGAACTTGCTGTTCCAACAGGACAATGCACGTCCGCATGTATCCCGTGCCACCGAACGTGCTCTAGAAGGTGTAAGTCAACTACCCTGGCCAGTAAGATCTCCGGATCTGTCCCCCATTGAGCATGTTTGGGACTGGATGAAGCGTCGTCTCATGCGGTCTGCACGTCGACCACGAACGCTGGTCCAACTGAGGCGCCAGGTGGAAATGGCATGGCAAGCCGTTCCACAGGACTACATCCAGCATCTCTACGATCGTCTCCATGGGAGAATAGCAGCCTGCATTGCTGCGAAAGGTGGATATACACTGTACTAGTGCCGACATTGTGCATGCTCTGTTGCCTGTGTCTATGTGCCTGTGGTTCTGTCAGTGTGATCATGTGATGTATCTGACCCCAGGAATGTGTCAATAAAGTTTCACCTTCCTGGGACAATGAATTCACGGTGTTCTTATTTCAATTTCCAGGAGTGTATTTTTTTCCTGCTTTTCCATTAAAATCTCCCATCACTATCCTGATATTTCTAGTTGGTGTGCTCTCAATTGTTTGTTCTAGTTGGTCATAGTACTCTTCCTTTTCCTCATCTGTTTTGTCCTCAATTGGGGCATGAACATTGATGAATGTGGATGTCTGACACTTGATTTCCAAGTACTATGTAGGATATTCTCTTATTAACAGCTTTGAATTCCTTCACCGAACTTGCTGCTTTGTTGTGTATTACAAAACCAGTGCCGAATTCGCATTTATCTACACATCCGCCGTAGAACAGTGTGTGTCCATCCTCTTTGTGAGTTCCTTCTCCTAGCCATCTTGTCTCTGGTACCGCCACCAGGTCCAGTTTATATCGGTTAATTTCTGAGACCATAGTCTGGATGGTTCCTGCTCTATACAAGCTCTGAACATTCCAAGATTAAAATTTCTAAATCGTAGGCCGTTTGTCCTCTGCAGTTTAAGTGTTCCATTGTATCCATCCACGTCCGAGGCAAGTTCGTTTTTCGTAACAAATTTTTTAAATGACTGGGTTGTTAGCCCAGTGCCCAAGCCTCCTCCTTAATCCGGGCAGTGGCTGTTGCAAGGCAACTGACCCCCGGCGGAGTTACTACGAGGGCTGAGGGGGGATGAAATTACAATAAAGGAAGAAAATAAAGAGGGTTTAGGAAAACAATGTGGCAGTAGGAGTAGGAAGACGTGCCGCAGAGCGCACATTCCTAAGGCGAAGTGCCGCCGCACTTGAACTGTTGGATGGCTGTATCGCAACCGGCAGTGGTTTATCTCGGCTCCTCGTATCTCGCCGTGAGATAACGCCGTAAACGGGCTGCACTGCGCCGCCTTGTGCTCACTCGCGACTCGACTTCAACGCACTTCGCAACTCTCTCAGTCGGGTAAGAACTTTCCTCATTTCAGTTTGTCTAAAGGTCTTCCACTATAATAGGAGGAGCGGTTCTCAATTATTGGAGTACCGTAATTTGGCCCAATAAATAGGGAGATGCTGAACCTGCCGGTCTGCTTTGACTGGCGACGTCATCAAAATGCCGGACATAAGCATCGCATTGGAATCTACACTATGTGAGCAAAAGTATCCGGACACCCCCAAAAACATACTTTTTCATATTAGGTGCACTGTGCTGTCACCTACTGCCAGGTACTCCGTATCAGCGACCTCAGTAGTCATCAGACATCGTGAGACAGCAGAATGGGGCGCTCCGCGGAACTCACGGACTTTGAACGTGGTCAGGTGAATAGGTGTCACTTGTGTCATACGTCCGTATGCGAGATTTCCACACTCCTAAACATCCCTAGGTCCACTGTTCTCGATGTGATAGTGAAGTGGAAACGTGAAGGGACACGTACAGCACAAAAGCGTACAGGGCGACCTCGTCTGTTGACTAACAGAGAGCGCCGACAGTTGAAGAGCGGCGTAATGTGGAATAGGCAGACATCTATCCAGATCATCACAGAGGAGTTTTAAACTGCACCAGGATACACTGCAAGTACTATGACAGTTAGACGGGAGGTGAGAAAACTGGCATTTCATGCTCGAGCGTCTGCTCGTAAGTCACACATCACGTCGGTAACTGCCAAACGACGCCTCGCTTGGTGTAAGGAGCGTAAACATTGGACCATTGAACAGTGGAAAAACGTTGTGTGGAGTGACGAATCACGATACACAATGTGGCGATCCGATGGCAGCGTGTGGGTATGGTGAATGTTTAGTGATCTGCCAGCGTGTGTAGTGCCATCAGTAAAATTCGTAGGCGGTGGTTTTATGGTGTGGTCGTATTTTTCTTGGAGGGGGCTTGAACCCCTTGTTCTTCTGCGTGGCATTATCACAGCACAGGCCTACATTGATGTTGTAAGCATCTTCTTGCTTCCCACTGTTGAAGAGCAATTTAGTGATGGCCATTGCATCTTTGTAACACGATCGAGCACCTGTCCATAGTGCACGGCCTGTGTCGGAGTGGTTACACGACAATAACATCCCTGTAGTGGACTGGCCCGCACAGATTCCTAACCTGAATCCTATAGAACACCTTTGGGATGTTTTGGAACGCCGAACTCTTGCCAAGCCTCACCGATCGACACCGATACCTCTCCTCAGTGCAGCACTCCGTGAAGAATGGGCCACCATTCCCCAAGAAACCTTCCAGCACCTGAGTGAACGTATGCCTGCGAGAGTGGAAGCTGTCATCAAGGCTAAGGGTGGGCCAACACCATATTGAATACCAGCTTTACCGATGGAGGACGCCACGAACTTGTCTTTTCAGCCAGGTGTTCGGATACCTTTAATCACATAGTGTATGTCCTTGTAGACAGCCTCTTTCAGCATTCCCCACAGAAAAAAAACGTGTACAGGTGTCAAAATGCTGGCTGCGAAAACATCAATGTAGGTCTGTGCTGTGATAGTGCCACGCAAAACAACAAGGCCCCTCCATGAAAACGCCACCACACCATAAAACCACCGTCTCCGAATTTTACTGAAGGCACTACACACACTGGCATATGACGTTCACCGGGCATTCGCCATACCCACACCCTGACATCGGATCGCCGCATTGTGTACCGTGATTCGTCACTCCGCACAACGTTTTTCCACTGATCAATCGTCCAATATTTACGCTCCTTGCACCAAGTGAGGCGTCGTTTTGTATTTACCGGCGTGATGTGTGGCTTATGAGCAGCCACTCGACCACGAAATCCCAGTTTTCTCACCTTCAGCCTAACTGTCATAGTACTTGCAGTGGATCCTGGTGCAGTTTGAAACTCCTCTGTGATGATCTGGATAGACGTCTGCCTATTACACGTTACGATCCTCTTCAACTGTCGGCGCTCTCTGTTAGTCAACAGACGAGGTCGGCCTGTACGTTTTTGTGCTGTACGTGTCCCTTCACGATTCCACTTCACTATCACATCGGAAACAGTGAACCTAGGGATGTTTAGGAGTGCGGAAACCTCGCATACGGACGTATGACACAAGTGACACCTATTCACCTGACCACGTTCGAACTCCGTGAGTTCCGCGGAGTGCCTCAATCTGCTCTCTCACGATGTCTAATGACTACTGAGGTCGCTGATACAGAGTACCTGGCAGTAGGTGACAGCACAGTGCACCTAATATGAAAAACGTATGATTTTTGGGTGTCGGGACACTTTTGATCACATTGTGTACAACTACACCGGATATAATGGAACGACGTATGACTTCGGCCAGCTAGGCTCCTCCGCTGAAATGCTGGCACGCGTGCACCACTATGGGACTTAACATCTGAGGTCATCAGTCCCCTAGAACTTAGAAGTACTTAAACCTAGCTAACCTAAGGACAGCACACACATCCATGCTCGAGGCAGGATTCGAACCTGAGACCGTAGCGGTCGCGCGGTTCCAGACTGAAGCGCCTAGAACCGCTCGGCCACCAAGGGCCGGCTCGTGTGCAGCAGTTGTTCCGTACCAGACTGGAAGGGCGTATCGGCCTCTGCCGGTGGTCTCTATGAGCACAACCTGTGATGGACAGTTGCCTCGTTACTGGTGAGAACCCACGTAACTTTGCTGTTGTTCTTTTGTACTCCCAAAGGTATTGCGCAAGTATCATTGTGGAAACTTTCCAAAATACGATATCTCGTAAACGACTCGCACTAGAATCCTGCAACAAACGCCAGTGACATTCTAGTTTACCCTACTTTTAGTTTGTCTTGCCAATAGGCATTGTTCCATTTAAATAAGTGTACGTTTGTACAAAAAAAAAGTACGCTTTATAACTACTATTACAATCTGTTGACTGGCTGTCACTACCAGACCCTGACTACCACTCCATTCTGTGAAAACCGCACTTTGCATTTCCGCAGTAGTTGCAGCGTAACTATTACATTTACATCTACATCTACAACTTTTAAGTGCCTGGCAGAGAGTTCACCGAACCACCTTGACAATCCTCTATTATTCCAATCTCGTATAGTGCACTGAAAGAGTAAACACCTGTATCTTTCCGTGCGAGCTCTAATTTCCCTTATTTTATCGTGTGATGGTTTCTCCCTATATAGGACGGTGTCAACAAAATATTTTCGCATTCGGAGCGGAAACTTGGTGATTGGAATTTCGTGAGAAGTTTCCGTCGCAACGAAAAACGACTTTGCTTTAATGATGTCCACCCCAAATCCTGTATCATTTTAGTGACACTCTCTTCCATATTTCCCGATAATACAAAACGAGCTGCTCTTCTTTGAACTTTTTCGTGTACTCAGACCTATCTGGTAAGGAACCGCCGGCCGTGGTTGCCGAGCGGTTCTAGGCGCTTCAGTCCGGAACCGCGCGACTACTACGGTCGCAGGTTCGAATCCTGTGTCGGGCATGGATGTGTGTGATGTCCTTAGGTTAGTTAGGTTTAAGTAGTTCTAAGTTCTAGGTGACTGATGACCTCAGATGTTAAGTCTCGTAGTGCTCAGAGCCTTTTTTCTTTTTTTTTTTTTGGAATGGAACCCACACCGCGCAGCGGCGCTCTAAAAGACGACGGACAAGTGTATTGTAGGCAGTCTTCTTAGTAGATCTGTTACATTTTCTAAGTGTCCTGCCAATAAACCGCAGTCTTTGGTTAGCCTTCCCCACAACATTTTGTATGTGTTCCTTCCAATTTAAGCTGTTCGTAATCTTAATTCCTAGGTATTTAGTTGAATTTACGGCTTTTAGATTTGACTGATTTATCGTGTAACCGAAATTAAAAACCATCTTCAGGCCACGAGTGGCCTACCGGGACCATCCGACCGCCGTGTTTTCCTCAGTGGAGGATGCGGATAGGAGGGGCGTGGGGTAAGCAAACCGCTTTCCCGGCCGTCATGATGGTATTCTTGACCGTAGCCGCCACTATTCGGTCGAGTAGATCCTGAATAGGCATCACGAGGCTGAGTGCACCCCGAAAAATGGCAACAGCGCATGGCGGCTGGATGGTCACCCATCCAAGTGCCGGCCAAGTCCAACAGTGCTTAACTTCGGTGATCTCACGGGAACCGGTGTATCCAGTGCGGCAAGGCCGTTGCCAACGGAAATTAACGAGTTCCTTTTATCACTGATGTGGATGACCTCACACTTTTCGTTATTTAGGGTCAACTGTCAATTTTCGCTCCATTCGGATATCTTTTCTAAATCGTTTTGTAGTTTGTTTTGATCTTCTGATGACTTTACTAGTCGATAAACGACAGCATCATCTGCAAACAACCTAAGACGGCTGCTCAGATTGTCTAACAAATAGTTTATACAGACAAGGAACAGCAAAGGGCCTGTAACACTACCTTGGCGAACGCCTGAAATCACTTCTGCTCCACTCGATGACTTTCCGTCAATTACTACGAACTGTGACCTCTCTGACAGGAAATCACAAATCCAGTCACATAACTGAGACGATATTCCATAAGCACACAATTTCACTACAAGCCGTTACGTAGTCCACTGACAAAAGCCTTCCGGTAATCCAGAAATACGGAATCGATCTGAAATCCCTTGTCAATAGTACTCAACACTTCATGTGAATAAAGAGCTGGCTGTATTTCACAAGAACGATGTTTTCTAGATCCCTGTTGACTGTGTGTCAATAAACCGTTTTCTTCGAGATAATTCATAACTTTTGAACACAATATATGTTCCAAAATCCTGCTGCATATCACCGTTAATGATATGGGCCTGTAATTTAGTGGGTTACTCCTACTACCTTTCTCGAATATTGGTGTGACCTGCGCAACTTTCCAGTCTCTGGGTACGGAACTTCCGTCAAGCGAACGGATCTACATCTACATATATACTTCGCAAGCCACCTTACGGTGTGTAGCGGAGGGTACCTTGAGTACCTCTATCGGTTCTCCCTTCTATTCCAGTCTCATATTGTTCGTGGAAAGAAGGATTGTCGGTATGTCTCTGTGTGGGCTCTAATCTCTCTGAGTTTATCCTCATGGTCTCTTCGCGAGATATACGTAGGAGGGTGCAATATACTGCTTGACTCCTCGAAGAAGGTATGTCCTCGAATCTTTAACAAAATCCCGTACCGAGCTACTGAGTGTCTCTCCTGCAGAGTCTTCCACTGGAGTTTATCTATCATCTCCGTAACGCTTTCGCGATAACTAAATGATCCCGTATCGAAGCGCGCTGCTCTCTGTTGGATCTTCTCTCTCTCTTCTATCAACCCTATCTGGTACGGATCCCACACTGCTGAGCAGTATTCAAGCAGTGTGCGAACAAGCGTACTGTAACCTACTTCCTCTATTTTCGGATTGCATTTCCTTAGGATTCTTCCAATTAATCTCAGTCTGGCATCTGCTTTACCGACGGTCAATTTTACATGATCATTCCATTTTAAATCACTTCTAATGCGTACTCCCCGATAATTTATGGAATTAACTGCTTCCAGGTGCTGACCTGCTATATTGTAGCTAAATGGTAAGGGATCTTTCTTTCTATGTATTCGCAGCACATTACACTTGTCTACATTGAGATTCAATTGCCATTCCCTGCACCATGCGTCAATTCGCTGCAGATCCTCCTGCATTTCAGTACTATTTTACATCGTTACAACCTCTCGATATACCACAGCATCATCCGCAAAAACCCTCAGTGAACTTCCGATGTTATCCACAAGGTCATTTGTATATATTGTGAATAGCAACGGTCCTACGACACTCCCCTGCGGCACACCTGAAATCAATCTTACTTCGGAAGACTTATCTCCACTGAGAATGACATGCTGCATTCTGTTATCTAGGAACTCTTCAATCCAATCACACAATTGGTCTGATAGTCCATATGCTCTTACTTTGTTCATTAAACGATTGTGGGGAACTGTATCGAACGCCTTGCGGAAGTCAAGAAACACGGCATCTACCTGTGAACCCGTGTCTATGGCCCCCCCGAGTCTCGTGGACGAATAGCGCGAGCTGGGTTTCACACGATCGTCTTTTTCGAAACCCAAGCTGATTCCTACAGAGTATATTTCTAGTCTCCAGAAAAGTCATTATACTTGAACGTAATAGTTTTCCAAAATTCTACAACTAATCGACGTTAGAGATATAGGTCTATAGTTCTGCAGACCTGTTCGACGTCCCTTCTTGAAAACGGGGATGACCTGTGCCCTTTTCCAATCCTTTGGAACGCTACGCTCTTCTAGAGATCTACGGTACACCGCTGCAAGAAGGGGGGCAATTTCCTTCACGTACTCTGTAAAATCGTACTGGTATCCCATCAGGTCCAGTGGCCTTTCCTCTTTTGAGCGATTTTAATTGTTGTATGTAATTGTCAAGTATGGAGCTAATGCATCAGCATACTCTGAAAGGAACCTGATTGGTGTAAAGTCTGAGCTAGAAGACTTTGTTTTATTAAGTGATTTAAGTTGCTTCACTACTCCGAGGATATTTACTTCTACATTACTCAAGTTGGTAGCTGTTCTTGATTCGAATTCTGGAATATTTACTTCGTGAAACATCCTGGCAGATTAAAACTGTGTGCCGGACCGAGACTTGAACTCGGGACCATTGCCTTTCCCGGGCAAGTGCTCTAGCAACTGAGCTACCCAAGTACGACTCACGCCCCGTCCTCACAACTTTGCTTCGTGTTTTTTTGTGAAGGCGTTTCGGAAGGCTGTGTTTAGTAACTCTGCTTTGGCAGCACAGTCTTCGATAGTATCTCCATTGCTATCGCGCAGAGAAGGCACCGGTTGTTTTTTACCGATAACATACTTTACGTAAGACCAGAATTTCTTTGAGTCGGGCGGTGTGGCCGAGCGGTTCTAGGCGCTTCAGTCTAGAACCACGCGACCGCTACGGTCGCAGGTTCGAATCCTGCCTCGTGCATGGATGTGTGTGATGTCCTTAGGTTAGTTAGGTTTAAGTAGTTCTAAGTTCTAGGGGACTGATGACCTTAATGTTAAGTCCCATAGTCCTCAGAGCCATTTTTTGATTTTTTTTAGAATCTCTTTGGATTTTCTGCCAGGTTTCGAGACAAAGTTTGATTGTGGAAACTGTGATAAGCATCTCGCATTGAAGTCTCTGCTAAATTTCGAGCTTCTGTAAAAGATCGCCAATCTTGTGGATTTTGCGTCTGTATGAATTTGGCATGTTTGTTTCGTTGTTTCTGCAAGTGTTCTAACCCGTTTTTTGTGTACCAACGAGGATCAACTCCGACGTTTGTTAATTTATTTGGTACAAATCTCTCAATTGCTGCCGATACTATTTCTCTGAATTCAAGCCACATCTGGTCTACACTTATATTATTAATTTGGAGTGAGCGGAGATTGTCTCTCAGGAAGGCATCAAGTGAATTTTTACCTGCTTTTTTGAGTAGGTACATTTTTCGTTTAGTTTTGGAGGATTTGGGGATTACAATATTCACTTTCGCTACGACAACCCTGTGTTCACTAATCCCTGTATCCGTTTTGATGCTCGTTCTTAACTCAGGATTATTGATTGCTAACAGGTGAAATGTGAATGAGATTTTCACTCTGCAGCGGAGTGTGCGCTGATATGAAACTTCCTGGCAGATTAAAACTGTGTGCCCGACCGAGACTCGAACTCGGGACCTTTGCCTTTCGCGGGCAAGTGCTCTACCATCTGAGCTACCGAAGCGCACACTCCGCTGCAGAGTGAAAATCTCATTCTGGAAACATCCCCCAGGCTGTGGGTAAGCCATGTCTCCGCAATATCCTTTCTTTCAGGAGTGCTAGTTCTGCAAGGTTCGCAGGAGAGCTTCTGTAAAGTTTGGAAGGTAGGAGACGAGGTACTGGCAGAAGTAAAGCTGTGGGTACCGGGCGGGAGTCGTGCTTCGGTAGCTCAGATGGTAGAGCACTTGCCCGCGAAAGGCAAAGGTCCCGAGTTCGAGTCTCGGTCGGGCACACAGTTTTAATCTGCCAGGAAGTTTCAGGTGAAGTGTGTTTTCACAACCGTTTACGATTCGCATGGGCTCATGAACTAACTGTTCGAAATATTTTTCAGAGAATGCGTTTGCAATCCCTGAACCAGCAGGACAGAAAGGGTGAGGTTATATTTGTGGAAAGGGGCCAAAATAAGTTGCTGTCAGTTACACTCAACATAAATTTTTTTTTAGTTAAAACACAAAATAACATAAGAAAAAATTAAAAACTCTCAAGGTTTTAACTAAGGAGCTCCTTTGATTTGATTTAAATCGGCTGAAAGCCACATACTAAAATCCAGGGCCCAAGGCCTAAGAAAGGAATTGAGGTACCGGAGTTGTTCTGGAATTTCGCTTCTTTCAAAAATAATTTTTTTCTTCAATAAAAATAGGCTGAAGGCCTCACATTAAGCAAGAGCAGTGTTACGGGTTAAGGCCAAAACAAAGATTTTCAATGTTAATTCTAAACAAGCTGAAAACTCAGCCGATGGCCGCATATCAACAAACAATTTCACGGCTTAAAGGCCTAGGAAGAAGAGCTTCCTATTTCAAAATGCTGAAGGGCTTACCTTAAAATATTTCGTCTAAAAGGCCACATACTAGAGAATAACAATCTTATGACGTAAGGACAAAGCAAAGATTTTGAATTTCTAATTTAAGAGAGATGAAAACTCGGCTGAAGGCCACATACACCAAGCAGAAAACAATTATACGGCTTAAGGCCTAAAAGAACAGCCTTGCAGTTTCAATAAGCTAAAACTCGGCTAAAGGCCACACACGGTACTTGAAAATGAAAGGAAATGACTATGCAGAACACAAGGAGCAGCGCTCATAAGGTTCCAATGGTCGGCCTGGGAAGGAAACACTAACGCACGCTTAGGTGAGACAGGCAGCCCGACCGACAACCTCTTAATCGGAAGGCAACACAACCAAGGGACGGTTCACGACCGACCGACTGACCAACGGTCAGATCCAGCTGCACAGATAATGGAAAATATCGGCCGACGAAGAATAAACCGAGATAACAATAACTGTAACTGGGCCTCACCAAGATCAAGGCATCAAACATCACCCAAGACGAGTTTAAAAGAATCCCAAACTACAAGTCACAACTGGAGGCTGCAGATTCTATGCAACAAAACACACGACTTGTTATCACACGTGTCATGGGCTGAGAAAACAACAATCCACAAATAGCGAAGAACTCGTAACAGTCGAGTTTTAAGAACAGGAACCTAATTACTCAGCTTGCGGATCCTGCTTCGGAAGAAAGCGAAGCCGGCCGGGGTGGCAGAGTGGTTCTAGGCGCTTCAGTCTGGAACCGCGCGACCGCTACGGTCGCAGGTTCGAATCCTGCCTCGGGCGTGGATGTGTTTGATGTCCTTAGGTTAATTAGGTTTAAGTAGTTGTAAGTTCTCGGGGGACTGATGACCTTAGCTGTTAAGACCCATAGTGCTCAGAGCCATTTGAACCATTAGAAGAAAGCGAGGAGTCGCTCGCACAGCTATCGCCTCCAGATAGAAAAGGGTGTGCCCGCCACCAAAAGCCCCGGCCTGGCTTCGCGCTGTGGAGACTGCGTCGCTGCTCTGTTCCGACGAACCAACAACGTCCAACCACATCCCAACTCGGAAAATGGTGTTCGTCCTGAGGACCGGCCGAGCAAACGACCAACGGCAGCCCGCTTTCGCCGACAGCGGTCCCGGCGAATAGTAACACCATCCGGACCCGACTGTTGCTGGCTGCCAACTCTTCCCGACTGATACTGGTGTCAGAGCTCAGCAGACCACGTGTAGCCATGTGACGACCAGCCGACCGACCGACCAACGGCCTTCCGTCTGCGTCGACCACGGTCCCGGCGCGTACTCGCACTGTCTGCCTTCCGACTTACTCTGCCGACACACTGCTCCAAGTCTGACTGCACTCCTGGTCCGCCTCCAACTGAACTGACTTCCTTCGTCGTCGATGAGATGACCAAAAGAACAACCAACCAACGGTCGTCCGCCCTGGTACTGGCTGTGCGGACCTCACTGGGTCTCCATCCCCGTCTGCACTGCTATTGTGTCCCTATTGCCCTCCTGGTCCTCCCTCCTCCAACTGGGCTGACTTCCTTCAGTCTGACGACGTCCCGGAGACACTGGCTCGGACCCAACTATGCAGAGGTAACACAACCAGCATCTCTGCACAGGAAGGAACCGACCCAAATACACGTCGTCGATGAGGCGACCGACCAAACGACGAAAAAACGGCCGTCCCTGCTGCTGCTGCCTGTGCCGACCTCACTCGGGCTCCATCAATTGCACTGCTCCAAGTCTGACTGCACTCCTGGTGCGTCTCCAACTGAACTGACTTCCTTCAGTCTGACGACGTCCCGGAGACACTGGCTCAGACCCAACCATGCCGAGGGAACACAACCAACATCTCTGCACAGGAAGGAACCGACCCAAATACACGTCGTCGATGAGGCGATCGACCGAACCAAAAACCAACGGTCGTCCCTGCTGGTACTGGCTGTGTGGACCTCACTGGGGCTCCGCCCCCACTGCAATGCTGCTGCGTCCCGATCGTCGTCCTAGTCCGTCTCCAACTAACTTCCAATGACTACCCGGAAATAATATCTGTCACTCCAGAGATGCTACGACAGTGCAATTATCGATACGCGCTGCTGCTGCCACTCACGGGCAAGTAAAGCAGGAAGTTAGTGACGCCAGTAAATGGAATAACAAAACGAGGTGGCAGTACCGTAATAGAAGATGACAATAAATGGCATGAACACGAGACGTGCACGGCTCAGCTTTAAGCTCAATTTCGGATGTTGTTTAATGCATACCACCAAAATTAAACATATCGAGGGTAAATTAAGGTCACCACCAACAATAATCATATGTGCCGGCTGCGTGTTTGAAATCGAGTTTTCTTTGAACCTTTCAGCAGCTGTATCATCTGAATTGGGAGGCTGGTAAAAGGATCCAATTATTATTTTATTCCGGTTGCCAAGAGCGACCTCTACCCATACTAACTCACAGGAACTGTCTACTTCAATTTCGCGACAAGATAAACTACTTCTAACAGCAAACAAAAACGCCATTGCCAACGGTGTTTAGCCTATCCTTTCTGAACACCGTTAGGTTCTTCGCAAAAATTTCGGCTGAGCTTACATCCGGCTTTAGTCAGCTTTCAGTGTCTACAACGATTTGAACATCATTGCTTTCTATTAGCGCTTGGAGCTCTGGTACTTTCCCAACACAGCTACGACAATTTACAACTGTTATACCAATGGTTCCTGTACCTACGTTCTTCCTGTGTTCAGCCTGCACCCTTTGTGACTGAAGCCCTTCTTGTGTTTTCCCGAGACCCTCTAACCTAAAAAACCGCCCAGTCCACGACACACAGCCCCTGCTACCCGTGTAGCCGCCTCCTGCGTATAGTGGACACCTGACCTATTCAGCGGAACCCGAAACCCAACCACACTTTGGCGCAAGTCGAGGAATCTGCAGCCTACACGGTCGCAGAACGGTCTGAGCCTCTGATTCAGACCCTTCACTCGGCTCTGTACCAGAGGTCCGCAATCGCTCCTGTCGACTATGCTGCAAATGGTGAGCTCTGCTTTCGTCTCGTAAGCAAGACTGGCAGCCTTTATCACTTCTGTTAGCCGCTCGATACCAGATAGAATCCCTTCTGATCCAAAGTGACACACATCATTGGTACGGACATGATCAACGACCTGCAGTTGGCCGCACCCTGTGCTTTTCATGACATCCAGGAGGACCCTTTTCACATCTGGAATGACTCTACCTAATTTGCACACGGAGTGCACATTGGTTTTCTTTCCCTTCTTGTCAGCCATGTTCCTAAGGGGCCCCATAGTGTGCCTAACGTTGGAGCTGCCAACTACCAATAATCTCACCCTCTGTGATTTCCCGAATCTTGCAGGCTGAGTGGTTTCCTCTGAAACAGGACAGGCGACAGCATCCGGCTCAGTGATAGTGTCAGCCACAGGCAGTACCTGGAACCTGTTTGTCAGACAAACCGGGGAGGTATTACGTGCGGCCGCCTGGGAAGTCTTTCGCCGCCTGCTACGCCCCGGGGCGACCTCCCACCCTACCACAGGTGAGGGGTCAGCCTCGGTGCGAGCAGACACTGGGTTGGCCACCAGTGAGGACCGATCGGAGGACTCAGTTGGATCCCCACAGCCGGCCCATCCACTGCAGTCTCAAGCTGTGTAACCGAAGCCATCACAGGCTGAAGCTGACAGTCAAGTGCCTCCAATTCGGCTCGCATCCGCACACAATTGCAGTCCCTGTCCATACTAAAGACCGTGGAAAACTAAACTGTGTAGATAAACGGACTATCGGCACATGCTGCGCAACTCTAGTGTAGACTTACAAAAACGCAGGAACTATGTCTAATAGATTAGTACGCAGAGCCGAAGCGCTCAGGTGAAAGTAAATAATTCGCCCCTGATTAGGAACTTGTAATATGTCACAAAATCGGTTTACTTTCGGACGCAAACAAAAGTGCGAGAACTTAAATTAACACAGAGAAACTCAGGAAACTAAACCATTAAAGCACACAGATGATGAGATAAAATCCGCTCCTGTTTAGGAACTCTTAAGCCGCAATATCGGTTACTCCCAAGCTGCTGCTTGTGTCTCGGCCGGCTGCTGCTGCCTGAGTGACAAACGCCAACCAATTAGGTGATAAACCCTGTGTAGTTCATTACCTTTGTATGCTGCTACCAGTAATGAAATCGTCAAAATTTTAACAAAAGCTGTGTCTAAACATTTTGAGGTGAGACTGATGGCAATATAATGTTAAGCCACCTTGCGGTATTTTCAACATCTGATGAACTCCTGATGCGCCATCAGGTCCTGCATCACTGTCATCTAAAACTGGATCACTGTTGTCATTAAAATACTCGCACAACATCCGCGTCTTCACTGATTACAAGGTTTCGACGTCAATGCCACGTTGACACTGTGGCATGGCACTGTTTTCATCCAAAGACAAGAATGTATAAATACGTTAAAACGAAACTACATATGTAGCCGTCAGGTGCTTTCTATCAGGTTATTATTAGTCACAATTTTGTTAATTAATAAGAAATGTTAAAATAAACATAATTAGCCTACTCTATAAATAACCAAAATATGAGAAACCAGCTAAAACCCTTAACGAACGGCCAAACAATTTCTTCCTGTTGCCTAACTTGAATTTTTGGCTTGCTGGGAAGAAACTGTCATTAAATGAGGAAGTGATAGTTGGAGTCAACGAGTACTTAGCAGAGTTTTACACAACATATTTTTCTTATGAGCGAATCGCTGGGCCAAGTGTGTATCCTCAAAAGAGACTATGTCGAGAAGTAAGGTGCGTTGTTTACGAAAGAAACATTTTCTTGACTTTTTCCAGGCGTATCAAACCACCATTATATTAACAGTTCCTGAGGTTAGCCGCAGGGATACCTCAAGGTTAAGGAGCGTCTCTTAGGAACAACTACATAGCGCTGGTTTACCTGCCGGTTCATATACGGTAGATGTTGTTATGGTCTTCAGTCCGAAGACTGGTCTGCTGCATTTCACCATCCTAAACATCTCTGCGCAAGCCCCTTCATCTTTGCTTAATTACTGCACCTACTTGCTATACTCGAATTTTGGCCTTCCCCTCAAATTTTTAACTGCTACCCTTCACTCCATTACAAAACTGACGATTTCTCGATGCTCCATGATGTGTCCTGTCAACGGATGTCTTATTTTAGTCTGGTTGTGCTGTAAATGTCTTTCTTTCTGAGTTCGATTTAGAAGTTCTCCATTAGCTACCTCACCTTCCGCCTAATCTTCAGCATTCCCCCATAGTAACACGTTTCAAAAGCTTCTATTCTCTTCTTGTCTGAAATGTTTATCGTCCACATTTCACTTCCCCAATTTCTCTTTTCTAGTAATGCTTTCCCTCATATTGCCCGTCTGCCCAAGTAGCAAAACTCATGTAGTACTTTTAGGATCTCATATCCTAATCTAATTCCTTTAGCATCAGCTGATTTAATTCGACTTGCCTTCACAAAAGAAGACGAAGTAAATATTCCAGAATTCGAATCGAGAACAGCTGCCAACATGAGTAACGTAGAAGTAAATATCCTCGGAGAAGTGAAGCAACTTAAATCACTTAATAAAAGCAAGTCTTCTGTTCCAGACTGTATACCAATTAGGTTCCTTTCAGAGTATGCTGATGCATTAGCTCCATACTTGACAATCATATATAACCGTTCGCTAGACGAAAGATCCGTATCCAAGTACTGGAAAATTGCACAGATCACACCAATATTCAAGAAAGGTAGTAGGAGTAATCCACTAAATTACAGGCCCATATCGTTGACGTCGATATGTAGCAGGATTTTAGAACATGTATTGTGATCGAACATAATGAATTGCCTCAAAGAAAACGGTCTATTGACACACAGTCAACATGGGTTTGGAAAACATCGTTCTTGTGAAACACAACTAGCCCTTTATTCACATGAAGCGCCGAGTGCTGTTGACAAGGGATTTCAGATTGATTCCGTATTTCTGGATTTCCGGAAAGCTTTTGACACTGTAGCACGTAAGCAGCCCGTAGTGGAATTGCGTGTTTATGGAATATCGTCTCAGTTATGTGACTGGATCTGTGATTTCCTGTCAGAGAGGTCACAGTTCGTAGTAATTGACGGAAAGTCATCGAGTGGAGCAGAAGTGATTTCAGGCGTTCGCCAAGGTAGTGTTACAGGCCTTTTGCTGTTCCTTGTCTGTATAAACGATTTGGGAGACAATCTGAGCAGCCGTCTTCGGTTGTTTGCAGATGGCGCTGTCCTTTATCGACTAATTAAGTCTTCAGAAGATCAAAACAAACTGCAAAACTATTTGGAAGTAATATCGGAATGGTGCGAAAAGTGGCAGTTGACCTTAAATAACGAAAGGTGTGAGGTCATCCACATGAGTGCTAAAAGGAACTCAAACTTCGGTTACACAATAAATCAGTCTAATCCAAAAGCCGTAAATTCAACTAAATACCTAGGTATTACAATTGCGAACTACTTAAATTGGAAGGAACACACAGAAAATGTTCTGGGGAGGGCAAACCAAAGACTGCGTTTTATTGGCAGCACACTTAGAAAATGTAATAGACCTACTAAGGAGACTGCCTGCACTACGCTTGTCCGTCTTCTTTTGGAGTGCTGCTGCGCACGTTTTGTATTATCGAGAAATATGGGAGCCAGTGTCACAGAAATGATACAGGATTTGACAATCATTAAAAGAAAGGCGTTTTCCGTTGCGACGGAATCTTCTCACGAAATTTCAATCACCAACTTTCTCCTCCGAATGCGAAAATATTTTGCTGACACCGACTTACATAGGCCTCGTGATGACTGGATTTTATGTGATGTCCTTAGGTTAGTTAGGTTTAAGTAGTTCTAAGTTCTAGGGGACTGATGACCATAGATGTTAAATCCCATAGTGCTCAAAGCCATTTGAACCATTTCGACTTACATAGGGAGGTACGATCACCATGAAAAAAATAAGGGAAATCAGAGCTCGTAAGGAAAGATATAGGTGCTCATTCTTTCCGCGCGCTATACGAGAATGTAATAACAGAGAATTGTGAGGGTGGTTCGATGAACCCTCTGCCAGGCACTTAAACGTGATTTGCAGAGTATCCATGTTGGTGTAGATGTAGACTACATCTACTTACCTTTGTTTTACTTTTGTTGATGTTCGTCTTATAATCTCTTTTCAAGTCAATATCCTTTCCCTGCAATTGTTTTTCCATCTCCTTTGCCGTCTCTACAGTGTCATCGGCAAACCTCCAATTTCTTATTTCTGAACTTAAATTCCTTTTCCAAATGTCTCATTGACGCAGTATACATACACCGCTCAGAAAAATTAGCGGAACTTAATTTTTGGCGTCTGCCATACTCCACTGCGCAGTAACTGAGGACTGTATATGTTACCAAACTATACCTTTACCTCTCAAGCACTGAACAAATCGTCATTACATCTTTGATCGCTTACATAAAAAGGACTGAAATGTCCAACAGGTGTCGAAAACAGTGTGGAAACAATCATTCACCGTCACCCACGGGGATTTTCACTGGACTTTGAGAGCTTCAGTAACATTCATGCCCTCCATGAGCGTTTATCACCGCCTAAAACCTATGTAGCTCCATAGGCGTATAGGTCTACAGAGATCACCCTGTGGTATTCAGTGCCGCTCTTTAATGACAGCCCACGAGAGTTCTTGGACACTCTGTGGTGGTACAGGACGATCACGAACACGACTATCAAGCATGTCCCACATGTGGATGATGGGGTCTAGTTTTCTCCAAGAAATTCGCTAGGCCACGATATAATATGTCTTAATATTTTAATCCGTCTTATTTTCTAGGTGGTCTCCAATAAACTGGCACACGTATGTTCCACATTCACGTAATATGTTTGCGAGGCGACGGAGCGGAATCAAATCGGAGGCTTGCTGGCAGTCGGGAAGCCGAGTAGTGCTCGGATGAAGGGCGAAAGTTGTGATTGCTACAGCTGCTCGAGAGATATACTTTAACACGGTGACTCTCGAAACCTTCCTTATCGGAACGGCTTTCCCATGATCTAGAATGAACTCTGATTCTCTGATGTGTGTCAAAGAGCATGAGTTGCATAGCGTTATCTTATCTAGACCCAGCGATGGCTTAACACTATCTGGGTTATTCGCCACTGCTGTAAATAAAGTTGGAGATGACTTGCACAATTGGTTGGACTGCTTACTCAAATCCTTACCTCACCCTGTCAGTGCTAAGCGCCAACACGTAACCTGCGTGTCTCGTGGAAGTTACAACCTAGCGTGCTGGCTGAGAGGCGGTTTGCTGAGGCACCAAACTCGCAAACTACAGGGCGACGGTTCAAATACTCGTCCGCCTGGCGAGATTTAGGTTCCACAGTGATCTCCCGAAAGCGCTTAAATCTTTCGTGACTGAATGAATTAAAATTTTGCGTGTATCTGTAAAAACTTGTTTCCTTCTTTTGGAACGGGTACGAAGTCAGGCCATGTTTCTAAATTTCGATTGTTGTTTATAGTTTCATAATTATTTTAAGTCGGACGTGTATGTCTCGCTGGACTCGTCGAGGAATAAACGGTCCCCTTAAATGTATTCTTCCTCATCAGGACATACACTGACAGAAAAAATCGCAGCACCGAAAAATAATGTAGAGTAACGACATTTCGGTAATACATTTGCCTAGATAACATATTTAGACAACGGCCTTGCCGCAGTGGATACGCCTGTTCCCGCGAGATCACCGAAGTTCAGCGCTGTCGGGCGTGGTCGGCACTTGGATGGGTGACCATCCAGGCCGCCATGCGCTGTTGCCATTTTTCGCGGTGCACTCAGCATCGTGATGCCAATTGAGGAGCTACTCGGCCGAATAGTAGCGGCTTCGGTCAAGAATACCATCATTACGACCGGGACAGCGGTGTGCTGACCCCACGCCCCTCCTGTTCGGATCCTCCACTGAGAATGACACGGCGGTCGGATGGTCCCGGTAGGCCACTCGTGCTTTAGATAACGTATTTAAGGGATTAACATTGCGAGATCGCAGGCTAATGTAAGCGCTATGTAAGCCATTGCAAATGTGAAACGCTGGTATATTAATAACCGGCGCAGCTGCCAGAATGTTGAAAGCAAGCATGCGGACGTGTGTGTGCATTATGTTGTACAGGTGCTGGATATCAGTTTGTGGGATGGACTTGCATGCCAGTTGCACTCGGTCGGTCAATACAGAGCCGGTTATGCTGTCTGTGGATGACGCAAGAGTTGTCGTCTGATGCTGTCGCATGTGTGCTCTATTAGAGACAGATCTAGTGATAGGGAAGACCAAGGTAACATGCCAACACTCTGTGCAGCAAGTTGGGTTACAACTGCGGTGTATGGCTGAGTGTTATCCTGTTGGAAAACAGTCACTGAATGCTGTTTATGAATGGCAACACAACAGGCAGAATCAACAGACTGACGTACAGTTTGGCAGTCAGGGTGCGTGGCATAACCAAGAGAGTGCTCCTGCTGACGTACGAAACCGCACCCCAGACCATCACTCCAGGTGTAGGTCCAGCGTGTCCAGCATGCAGACAGGTTGGTTGCAGGCCCAAAGCTGACCTCCTCCTAACCAACGAAGGGCCGTCGCCTGCACCGAGGGCAGAACCAACTTCCATCAGAAAATGCAAAAGACCTCCAACCTGCCCTCGAGTGAGCTCTTGCTTGACACCACTGAAGTGGCAAACGGCAGTGGTTTGGGGTCCGTGGAATGCACGCTACAGGGCGTCTCGCTCGGAGCTGTCGTTGAAGGAACCGGTTTCTAACAGTTCGTTTGCCACTGTAGTGGCAACTGTTACTCAGATTGCCGCTGGAGATGCGGTACGATGTACCAGAGCCATACGGCGAACACGAGGTCTTCCCTCTCGGTAGTCCTAAGTGCCCATCCAGAGCCCGGTCTTCTTGTGACCACCGCTGCCAGCAGTCATATATAGTGGCTACATTCCTGTCAACCCTTTGTGCAGTATCGCAAAAGGAACATCCAGCTTCTCACAGACCTACTAACAGACCACGCTTCAACTCAGTGAGGTGCCGATAATAGCGTCTTTGCCACTTAACGAAATCTTGATTGACATCAATTCACAGCGTCCAATCTCAAAGGCAGCCATAGCTCAGCACCGTTACAGTGTGCACTTGAAGCCAACTTAATTTCCATCCTCTTAGTGGCTCTACTGATGCCGCTCTTACACTAGTGGCGCCAAATCAGAATAGACGTCATCTTTCAGATCTAGAAACACGCCTACCAACTTCCGTTTATGTGGCACAACTGCCTGGTGATGCGATTTCTTTTCCGTCAATGTATACTCTAGCATTCTGCGTGGTGCCTGTCTGTTGTAAGTCGTGTCTCCCTACCACTTTCGCGCAACGACGCTCTGAGCGTGTTTTTTTAGGGAATTGACTAGTTTGAACCTGGGACCTGTTGCTGGTAAGGAGACGCCAGGCCACACACGACATGTAGAGTTCAGAAGAGTTTAGTGAGACTAGCGATGATATAACCAAATACTTAATGATTTCAGCGTCAGCTCCACTGCACTCCCTGTAAAAGAATCTTAACACTAACTAAATTTACTGGAAGGGGTTCAAGGCTTTCCCATTTTTTGTTAGCTGGTAAAATAACGTCGAAAAAGCAGTTAACTTTACCATTGGAAATTTTATTCTACTCACAAAACGTTGTTTATAAATTGCACTATTGATAAAAGGAAATATTTTAATACAGGATGATAAAAACCAACTGCGTTCAACAAAATGTCAACGAATATTCCCTGAATGGGTTTCTAAGTTTTTCAAGTTCTATAATGGATCGAAGGATGACCTATGCCATATCACATCTATAATTAGGTTTAAATTAAGTTTCACAAAGGGGAAAACTATCAAAATGGTCTACAGTGACCCTCAATTATGTTTAATTACTTATTTAACTTGTCGTAAATTACAGTGGCTGATGTGGCTTCTCAATAATTATATAACAGAAAAATCATCGCGTTTCAGATTTTAACTTACGTAGCAAATGTGAATACCATGAGTTCTAATTAACGATCGACACTAGTATTACGCAAAAAGGGGATGTAACAGGTGAGACTTCTGCAGTTCTGAGTGAAGCTTTATGCGCTGTTATGCGGCATCGCGTGCGTTCATTACCTTGTCGCTGTTCGTAAGGGGGGCGGCGGGCAGCACAGCTCCGCTCACCTCGCCGTCTCGGAAGTAACTCTTCTTCTAAGTTCTCTTTACTACAATTTACCGAAGTTCGTTTAAAAAAAACTATCTGGCTGTGTTTTCATCTGACCAATCAGGGACTCAATGTTAACCTTAAGGTCCGCCTACAAAAATTCTGTCTATCCAATGCGAAACGTTATACTTTTCTGGTGGGGCAATGTTTTTAATGTTTGCAACGTAACAGAGACGCGTATAGTCTCACGCTAAAACTTGCAGCTGGTGTGGCCGTTTTAGTGTTATCGTAGGATCTATACTGTTCTTCTGGAGGGCTCTATCTTTTAACATGGGCTGGGGGTGGTCCTGACGTAACAGACGCGAAAAAGTCTCACGCTAAAACTTGCGGTTGGGGTGTGGTCCTAGCGGTTAGCTGGCGACGTGGGTGTCCGTCCCTTATCGTAGGGCCTTCTCGCTTAACACGGTTCTGCTCTCAGCTTCTGTTCTCGTTTCTCCCCTCGGAACTGCGTCTGTCTCACGGTGGGAAGGTATGACATGCATTTAGGCATTCTTGTGTTAGTCTGTGGTATTCCATTTGCTCACTCGTTACTCGTATTACTTTGGTTAATTTAATGTCGCTATTTATTCGGAGTTATGTGACATACTGCCGGATTTGCTATCATATCAGGGTTTTCATGGAAGGTGTTGGATTTGCCTGACACCTTACAATACATTCCACTTAAAATGTTTTACTATAGAATAGAATCTGTAAAAAGAAGAAAGTAAGTACCATTATCATGTCAGACAAACTTATTTGTTCACTCCGTAACATTTTTAGGAAGTTTTTCGAAACATGGCTGAATACATAGTGAGACGCTCTGCTAAATCCGCAGGACAGGACAGGTATTTGGAATTGTGGAAAGGGGCCAAAATGAGCTGCTCTCAGTTACACTCTAACACATATAACTTTATCTGACCAAACATTACAGTGCAAATTCTTGAACTTAGTAATCGGCTGAATACGCCACACTATGTTATGCCTTAAGGGCACAACCACTTAAATTTAGAAACGCCTCGTGATGACTGGGTGTTGTGTGATGTCCTTGGGTTAGTTAGGTTTAACTAGTTCTAAGTTCTAGGGGACTGATGACCATCGATGTTAAGTCCCATAGTGCTCAGAGCCATTTGAACCATTTAGAAACGGCTAAAAGTCATTAAGTTAAGATTCAGACCCAAAACAGAATATTTAGCAGGCAAAAGGCCTTGCGTAAGTAAGTTCTATAACTTGGCTGAAGGCCCAACAAATCTAACACTTGAAAAGCAAACAAGTTTAATTTAAAGACGGCTGAAGGCCCATGATTTAAGACTCAAGGTAAAATTAAATTAAAAAAAACACAGCAAAAAGCCTTATTTTTCAATTCGACTGAAGGCCCCAAACAGTCTGATGCTTGAAAGACAAATACTTTAATTTAAAAACTGATGAAGACCCCATGACTTAAAACTCAAAGTGAAATAAATTTAAACAACAAAGCCTTATCTTAAATTAGGCTGAAGGCCCCAAAACAACTAACACTTGACAAGCAAGATACTTTAATTTCAAAACGGCTCAAGGCCCATGACTTAAAACGCAACTAAAATAACCTTTAAAGGCAGAAGGCGCAAGGCTTTATCTTTAAACAATACTTTAATCAGGCTGAAGGTCTAAACAATCTAAGACTTGACAAGTAAAGAAATTTAATTTTGAAGTGGGTGAAGGCCCATGACTTAAAACACAACTAAAAACAATTCAACTTTCATTCAAACCGTCGGCTATGAGCCACACAAATACACAAAACAGAAAATAAGAAAAGGCAGTGCAGCTAACGGCGCTCAGGAGTTTCGGGGTCGCCGAGCACTTGAAACACTAACGTTCACTTAGGTGAGGCAGGCAGTCAGCTCAACCGTCCTCAATCCGACGGCAACCCAACCGACAGACCAATGCTCAAGGTGATTTCCGCTCCACACTTGCACCAAGGTTCCGCTCCGCACTTGCACCAAAATTCCAACGATGCTGACAGCAGAGACTGTGGAACCAAACAAGAACGGATCCCAGATAACCCATAAGGGGTGGGCGACCCAAAAACCCACGTCGTTTAATCAAACGACCGACTAAGTGAGAAGCAGTACGCCGACAACACTTAAATAAACTTCTCCGTGAAAATCACATAAACTACACACAGCCCCACGAATCTGCACGAGGACTAGAAGATGCTGACGGCAGTGACTGTGCAGAGCCGAGGACGAACCACGAGTTGAGACACACACGTCTCCAACCCATGAACGATCGGCGAGCAATCACGTCGTCCAGTAAGACGAGCAACCGGCGATCAACCAAGACCGTCCCTGTTGAAACCATGTGTGCCGGCAACGGTCGGGCGAGTCATGGCTATCCGAACCTCTCTGCCGCTCCAACCCGACCCAACTTCTGCCGCGTCCCAACTGTCCGACTGCAAGGTCCGAACTGCACTGCTGGCGCGTTCCAACTCACTGCCAGATACGAACTCTCCACTCAACACGGGACAACCCGGGAAGTAATAGCAGTCCAGCAAAGACAATACGGCGGGGCATATCGGTAAGCGCTGCTGCTGCCGCTCAGGGGTAGACAAGGCAGCAACTCAGTAACGCCAGTAACTAAATTAACAAAACGAGCTGGCAGTACAGTGAAACAGAATGTAAAAGAGAGATCTGGTACGAACACGAGCCACCCACGGCTGACATAGTGGTACTTAGCAGTAGGTACATATGGAATCAGTCCCTATCTGTTGCTTCCGTTTGCTGCACTGCTTGAATCGTAAAATGGCGAGATAATAAGCCAGTGACAGTTTTGTCAACTGCTTACCACCCGAAAGACGTATGAACTCACCAGAAAAATTAGACAGGGTGCAACCTCAGCTATATCCTGCCTTCTATCTATAGCAGAGTACAAACAGCTGTAATGGGTGCTGTAGAACGGTTTCCTCAGCGGAGAGAAAGATACGTTACTGGTCCTAGGTCACTCCAATGGTGTCATAGTATTTCTTTATTTTCCATTGGACGTTGCAATAGTAAACAGTTTTATCACGTGGAACTGTAATAATAGAGAAAGATGTGATTAACTTTCTTTTCACCTTGCCTTTGTAAGGCAGTACCCATTAAGCGAAATTACAAGAATTTTATCAACAAAAATGAGCATAATACTGCATGTTTCTAGCAAACAGTACAAAAAAGACGATGAATACCTTTACTAAGCTCATCTATTGCAGACGGAAAAAATTACGTGAAACCGCCATAACACAAGCACACTTTGCACAACGGAAACAAGTGATATCTCGTGCACTAGGCGCCAAACAGTGAGCTTATTGGCTCCAAATTTTGATACACTCAAAACTAGATCGCAACATGGAACAGACGTGAGGACTTTCATGCCCCTGTGAACTCAGGGAAATGAACTTTTTGTGGAACGGTCACGAAACGATTAAGGTGCGTGCCGTGGCGGTCCCATTGAAGGGAACACTTCCAACTTCTTCCCCATTCCTCGTTTAGCCCGAACTTGTGCCTCGACTCTTTATTCCATTGTCGGATTTTCCTACCTGTCTGTCTTGTAACGACATAGTCGCAGGCCCTTTCTGTGGGCTTCCACCAATTTGTTACTGCTGCAATCAACAGGGCGAACTAAAAACGCCACCTACAAAATTTCGCGGTTTGTTCAGGGACACTTCCTTTTGGTACAAGGAATCTCTGGTCTCCGGAGTGGTTACAGAATAATAGCATTCCATATGATTTCTTACGCCCAGTTGTGTTTGTATCGGCATTGCACTGGAAATACAATCTAAGACAAAAAAGAAGCGACGCACAACGAAGGAATTATCCAAATCAGACGGAAATCGGTGGGTGCAATGTACATGTACAGACGAATAAATGATTACAATTTCAGAAAAACTGGAAGATCTATTCCAGAAAAAGAGCTTCACAAATTGAGTAAGTCAAGAACGCGTTGCTCCACCTCTCGTCCTTACGCAAGCAGTTATTTGGCTTGCCACTGATTGACAGAATTGCTGGATGTTCTCCTGAAGCAAATCGTGCCAAATTCTGACCGACTGGCGCGTCAGGCCGCCAAAACTCCGAGCTGGTTGGAGGACTCTACCCATAATGCTCCAAACGTTACCAGTTGGGGAGACACCCAGCGACCTTGCAGGTCGAGGTAGGGTTTCGCAAGCACGAAGAGAGGCAGTCCTCTCTGTGTGTAGGAGGGGATCATCTTGCTGAAATGTAGGCCCAGGATGGCTTGCCATGAAGGGCAACAAATCAGGACCTGGAATATGGTCGACGAACCGCTGTGCTTGAAGGGTGCCGCGGTGCGTGGCGGAGGGAACTTTGTTTACCATTGTCACTTCTTCCAATTTCCTGTTCCAGTCGCGAATAGTTGGCGGGAAGAACGATTGCCGGTAAGCCTCCTTGTCGACTCGAATCTCTCTAATTTTATCTTCGTGGTATGTTCGCGGGGTATACGTAGGAGGAAGGAATATGTAGGGTGTTTCAAAATTACTCTGACACACTTAGATGGGATGTAGATGGCATCTTGAGGCTCAAAGTGAGGATACGAACCCCGGTTCGGAAATGTTATATATATATATATATATATATATATATATATATATATATATATATATATGTGTGTGTGTGTGTGTGTGTGTGTGTGCGCGTGTGTATGTATACAGAGCGATTCCTTGATAATATTACGGACTTACAGAGATGATGGAGAAGGGTGAACGTATCAATTTGAGGTGAGGGACGCCGGGAAAGAAAGAGTTGAAAGCTATAAGCGAAACTCATTGTGTTGCCTCTGACACTGAAATATATGTACCAGTGTTGTTGCTATGATTGTGGAATAGGCAATTTTCAGGGGTGGTAGTATGCACCAAAACAAGATAAAAAGTTCAATAAATATGGGCTCTAAAACGCATACGCGAGGAGCTACGAACATTTATTTATCTTTGCTACTGTGAAACACATATCCTCTATTGAAGAAATGCTCAGAGAATTTTTGGGAAAATTTTTAAAGGTACTGAGGAAAGTAGTATGAGGTATCCCACTTTTAAGTCAGAGTTTTTTAAAGCAAACGGGAGACTCTTGTCATTTTTTTGCTCCTATAGGAGGAGCATTTTTCCGCTGATCTCTTTCCCTACTGCCATGACATCTTCCAGCAGGATAACTGTCTCTGTCAGAGCGCCAGAATCCTGCCATAATGGTTCGAAGGGGAGGTTAGTTAACCCACGTTGATGGCTCAGCCACCGAATTCATCCGATCTGAATCTAATGCCGCACATCTGAGACGCTACCGGGCGCCACGTCCACCCCCACAAAGCACCGTAATTTACGCGAACCGCATGGTCCTTACGTAGACATCTGATACCACATACCACTTCAAGCCGACCAAACACTTGTCGAGTCTGTAACACGCAGATTCGCTGTTGTAAGGCGTTCTCAAAGCGAACCATAACGTTATAATGTTTCGGCTTATCAGTATAAACCGTGCAGGAGTGCGTTTAGATTCCGTTAAAAGTGCGTTTTCTTCTGTTGGGTTTCTGTTTTAAGTTAGTTATAATAACCGATTGTTATAAGTGAGAGCAACATCTTCGGGTGGGAGGGGGAGTGGGGGGTGTAATATAAGCTATTCCTAAGCTGTCTGTAGCTGTTTTTTAGGTGTTCGTACCTCAGTCGGTGCAAACGGAACCATCACGGGACCATTTTGTTGTCTGTCATCGGCCTGTCGGCCGGTTGGTTGGTCTGTCAGTTGGTTGGTTAGTCTGTCGGTTGGTTGGTTAGTCTGTCGCTCTGCCTGTCCGACTGTTCATAATCCGTTTTCTAAGAAAGCGTAGTGTTATCAGCATGAAATTTATGCCATGTAGTGCAGTCTACACTCCTTTTGTGGTGTAAATAATTGAAGCTTTTTATTCAGTGCAATCAGGACATACGGCCATTTACGTAACATATTTTGATACTACAAAACTCACTCATGAAAATAAAACCTATAGAGCGCTTCCCTTTGACCTAGAATCACTTAGCTGGGCAAGAAGCAATGTCTCACAGTATGTAAGTGTACTGTCATATCGCTGGTTTAGTTGTGGAGTATCTTTGCAGGCAGCCGCGTCTATGTAGAGTCGAGCGCGGGACACGGAACTGTTATGTTGTGTAGTGTGTAGCTCTACATGTGAGAGGCATTATTAGCATGGAATTTGAAGTGTTGCTACAATTGTTGTTATCGAACTGTGTTGTGTCTTAACGTTGAGTGGCTCCCCTAAACCCGCTTGCATAATTCGATAGATAATTTCAGGCAAGCCAGCAGCAGTGTGGAGCAGAACAGTACGACCGCCGAGGGATTACCAGGTAAGTGGAGTGGATAGGGCGCGCGGTCCAGAACGACAACCAGTTAAAAGGGTCCCCCACCCCCATTTGTACTCCCGGGCGTGTTACATTCTGAGAGATCGAACACGGCGCGGATGATTGATGCTGTACGGTATGACACGCAACGAGAGGATACACAAATACGTTATCGGCGGCACTGCTCAGTTTTAAATTACTTCTTGACGCACTTTCCTCTGAATCATTTCCATATTTCATCACTGTACTGTAACAACAATTGTAACAACACTTCAAATTCCATGCTAATAATGCCTCTCACATGTAGAGCTACACACTACACAACATAACAGTTCCGTGTCCCGCGCTCGACTCTACATAGACGCGGCTGCCTGCAAAGATACTCCACAACTACAGATTACTGTAACAGCACTTGTAGCAAACACTTCAACTTCCATACTAACAATGCCTCTCACGTGCAAAGCTACACACCACACAACATAACAGTTCAGTGTCCCGCGCTCGACTCTACATAGACGCGGCTGCCTGCAAAGATGCTCCACAACTAAACCAGCGATATGACAGTACACTTACAAGTACAAGTAAACGGAAAAATCCGAAATCGTTAATTTGTAACTACAACACACGACAAAAACATTTCTTATGTTGTTTGTTATCCAATGTACAACTGGAAATTGAAACATTCTCGTAAGACTTGGAATCTTTGGGGCCCGTTTCTTGCCATTATCAATGCCGATAACAGGCAAACATGGTCAATACGCGCAATTTCCAGGATGTGTGAACTGTCTGTATACATAATTAAATTTGTATGGAAACTTCTCGCATCTGCCCATTTTTTTTAATTTGTCATCAGACTGTCTGTCTGTTCGTCTGTTAAGATCTCTTTTTCTTGATGGCCCATCAAGTTGAAATTTGTCTTACGTGCTCAAGTCTATGATTCCTTGGTGTTATAAACACTTCAAGCTTCCAAGTCAAGGTAATCAAAAGTTACAGCCATTTGTGTCACATATTTTGATGCTCGGAAACTCATTCATCAAAACCTACAGTATACTTCCCGTTGACCTAGAATCATGAAATTTGGCGAAAAGCAAGGTTCCAGAGTACAAGTAGACGAAATAATCCGAAATTTCTGAATCTGTAATTATACCACACGAAAAAATACTTTTTTTTTGTTATTTGTTATCTGACTGTCTGTCTGCGCTCCGCTAAGACTCTTTTCCCTCAGGAACGGTATGATGTATCAAGTCCCTTGGCAGTGTAAACAATGTACGCTTCTACACGAAAGCAATCAAAAGACATGTCATGTAAAAAACATAATTAGAATAAACCTAAGAAAATAATCAAAACATAACCGAATTTTCACACATCACCAACTTCTGGTGGTAACTATGTAAATATGTAATATCTTCGGTCCAAGTTGTCAAGAGGAAAAAAAAGGACAAAAAACTGACTAATCTTATATCTAAAAGTCAGATGTAGAATTACGCCCACAAAGAACATACAAGGAACTTGTAAATACAAAGTCCAACAAAGACAGCATCTGGCGGCATCGATATTACATGTAAAGAAAAAACACCAGTCATGTGTAATACCTCTCCAAACATAGCTATAGTTCATATTATCAAGGCTATTGACAATGTATTTACAGAACGCATGACGATGGCAACATGCCGGAATGAACTCATTGTGATATACGCAATAAAAACAATGTAGAGAGCAATGTAACTGGCCTATTTTTATCGCAATTGTTTAATTACTGTTTAAATATTTCTTGTTTATTTTATTGCACTAAATAAAGCCTGCAGCATTCAGCTATTTATGACACAAAATCACATAATTTTCTGTGGTTGTTTTAAATGGTTAACATAAATGAACTGTTAGAGAATTGAATTTTACATCCTGAAAAATTATACTATCTCTTTAGCAAGAAAATTTCCATGTGAAACTAAATTCCAGGGTTTAAACTTGTCCCAAAAAAGGTCTGCAAAAATGATTAATTTTAATTAACACTTCCAAGTATTTTGTTGCAGAAACAGACAGAGCCTCATCACAACTATTTTGTTCTCCCCCGGAATGATGCTCTTGTTCGATACAGAACTGTGATCACTAGCTATTGTAAAATCGTCGTCTTTTCCGTCTATTTCTTGATCTATACTCCTGACATCTTCCTCTGGACACCGATAAAAAATTTCGTCAAACTCGGGAACATTAAAACTGCCATGTTCCTGAGAACGCGTGTTGTACAACGGTATCGTACTGAAGAAAATAGTAACGTCCTTAACGAAGCACGGTCTAGGAGACCCTAACACCTATCAGTAACACGTGTCGACAACAAACAACGAAGGTGATGACGCAACCGACAGCAAAACATTGCAAGGTTGATAGTTGAAGGAGAATAGATGGAGTATAGCAGAATTCCGCTATGACTAACCTTGAAAAATTTTCGCCCGGCCTCAGAGACCCACTTGTTTCACATATTTTGATATCTTGCCAGCAGAAATATTGATAACAAGCAAAAACCGTTCAAATTCTCGATTCCCAGGATGGATGGTCTAACCATTGTTTTATAGTTGGCTCTATTCGCTCTTTCTGTAAAGAATATAACGCCACGGTAGAAGTGTTGCGCCTGTTGAAACTGCTGAATTCTCAGACGGAGAGTGTACAAGCGGCTGTTGCTACTTGTTGCAGGTACACGCCAGAAGCTTCCGTGCACGTGACCTTTGAAGATGGTGCTACTGTTGGTGATGGCGGTGATACTGGCGGTGTACTTCTGGAAGAGGCTAACTGCTCCAGAAGAGGAGTCGTTCGACCAGCGGAAGCTGGAAGAGGCCTGGTGGGGACCTGGAGAACCCAAGCAGGTGGACGAGTCCATCCGGCCCTTCACCATCGACATCCCAGACAGCGTAAGCTGCTCATCTTGTCTCATATTGACAGATCTGCAAACAAAATGTGTGTGTATGTGTACTAGCTGACAAACCCGGCATCGCCTAGGATTTAATTTTACCAATTTTGTATTAGAAACGCAAAGAAAAAATGGACTGTCTTTGTAGTGGAGCATCGAAAAAATTTCATTTCCATGTATTCGTGGAAACACTTTTGAAATTATGAAACAGTCGTACAAAGAAATACGTGTAATTTACAGATCTGCGACCACAGTATCCAAATTAAGAAACACGACCCCGTACAGTTTCTGCTTCGCGTGTCTACAACGTCTCTATGGCAACGCCTCTTTGTAACTCTAAAGATGGCTTCCGTTTTCTACACGGTAAATTATGACAGCCAAAACAGTTGCAAGATAAAGATTTATTAAAATTCTTGACCACGGTTTCGGTATATCTAAGTATACCTTCATCAGAAGTAAAATACACTAAAATTAGGTCCTGCAATGGAGATTAGTAAAACAATTGTGCCAAAGGCGTCGTCAGTTTTATTAATCTACATTGCAGGATGTAATTTTAGTGTATTTTACTTCTGATGAAGGTATATTTAGATATACCGAAACCGTGGTCAAGAATTTTAACAAATCTTTATCCAGCAACTGTTTTGGCTGTCATCATTTACTGTGAAGAATTTCAACAGTTGCTGTTTCAGCCATGTTTAAAATCTTGCTTCCGTTTTCGCCTACAGCGGTTCGCACTTCGCAGTTCACAGCTGTCAAAAGCGCTGCCGAGTGTCAGGGATTTTCTTAATTTGACTCGGCTGTATGAATGTCTTACAAGTAAAAAATAAATGTACTGAAACTTCATTCATGATGTGGAAATTTTTTTCGCATCTCTATGTTTATGGGCGACCGAGGTGGCCGAGCGGTTCTAGGCGCTGCAGTCTGAAACCGCGCGACCGCTAAGGGTTGGGTTGGGTTGTTTGAGGAAGGAGACCAGACAGCGAGGTCATCGGTCTCATCGGATTAGGGAAGGATGGAGAAGGAAGTCGGCCGTTCCCTTTGAAAGGAACCATCCCGGCATTTGCCTGGAGCGATTTAGAGAAATCACGGAAAACCTAAAGCAGGATGGCCGGACGTGGGATTGAACCGTCGTCCTCCCGAATTCGAGTCCAGTGGACCGCTACGGTCGGAGGTTCGAATCCTGCCTCGGGCATGGATGTGTGTGATGTCCTTACGTTAGGTTTAAGTAGTTCTAAGTGCTAGGGGACTGATGACCTCAGAAGTTAAGTTCCATTGTGGTCAGAGCCATTAGAGCCTGTGTTTATGACCTTATATTTCTTGAACTGTGCATTATACAGTGCTCCATTTCATTCAGCGGAATGTGTGGATAGTGCCTGCGAAATATGTTCCGGGGAGAGTTAGTAGCGAAGGAGTAATAAATGTAAACGTCAAGCATGATGTAGCAGTTTTTCAGGCATCCCAATGTTTATGACGTCGTATCTCGTAATCTATGTGTCATACAGTTATATAATTGGCTCAAATGGCTATGAGCACTATGGGACTCAACTGCTGAGGTCATTAGTCCCCTAGAACTTAGAACTAGTTAAACCTAACTAACCTAAGGACATCACAAACATCCATGCCCGAGGCAGGATTCGAACCAGTTATATAATTCTTTAGGTACAGTCAGCGGATACTGTCTTCAAAATGTGCTGACAACAGAGTTAGTCGAAAAGAAGTAACGACTTTAAACGTTGCGGCAGTTGTATCTGCATCTCATAGTTTATGACGACCTACCTCTTGAAATATTTGTGGCTCAATGGTTCAAATGGCTCTGAGCACTATGGGACTTAACTTCTGAGGTCATCAGTCCCCTAGACTTAGAACTACTTAAACCTAACCTAAGGACATCACACACACCCATGCCCGAGGCAGCATTCGAACCTGCGTCCGTAGCAGTCGCGCGGCTCCAAACTGTAGCGCCTAGAACCACTCGGCCACTCCGGCCGGCAAATATTTGTGGTACCACGAAATACCTCGTAGGGGCATTTAGCGACATATATGGATACTGTCTACGAAACTTATTGCGAGTACAGTCAAGTGCACAGAAGCAATACAAAATTGGAAATCTGTGTTAAGTTCTATGAGACCAAACTGCTGACGTCCCTAGGCTTACATACTACTTAACCTACCTTAGACTAACTTACGCTAAGAACAACACACACACACACACCCATGCCCGAGGGAGGACTCGAACCTCCGAGAAGGGGAGCTGCGCGGACCGTACCAAGGCGCCAAGACTGCCCGGCTACCACGCTCGGCGAAGTTACACAAGGTGACAACTATTGAACTACATGAAAAAAAACATAAATTACTTACGAACTAAGGCGTGCATTCAGTATGTAAACGTCTCTACAGGCACTCGGATTTTGGTTACGATGTGTTAGACACGTCTGCCATCATTGGCGATAATGTGGCGCTGACGAGTACCGAAATTCTGCATAACCCGCTCGCTAATGTGTCGGGACATCAATGCTATCGATGACCTCTTGAAAGGCTGTTTCAGCTGAGCAGTGGGTTTGGGGTTATTGCTGTACACCTTGACTTTCATATAGCCCCACAAAAAGGAGTCGCATGTGTTCAGATCCGGAGAATATGGCGGCCAATCGAGGCCCATGCCAGTGGCCTCTCAGCATCCCAGAACCAGAATGCGGTCCTCAAAGTGCTCCTCCAGGACATCACTCTCCTGCTTGGATGTGCTCGAGCTCCCCCTTGCATGAACCGCATCTTGTCGAAATCAGTGTCCAAAACATTCACGTACCGTCCGTTAGCCATCGTACCGTCAAGGACTATCGCACCGATTATTCCGTGACTGGACACCACACCACAGAGTCACCCGTTGAGGTTGAAGAGACTCCTCGATCGCGAAATGCGGAGTCTCAGCCCCCCAAATGTGACAGTTTTGCGTATCGACGGACCCACCCAAATGAAAGCGGGATTCGTCGCTAAACCAAAACATACTAATTCCCATGAAGTGGACCTAAATCAGTTCTTGCTCCAGGAACCATCGATGCTTAACTTATTCATTTATTTTTCCGAATAAAAAAATATGTTCGCCATGTGCGAGTAAGAGTGAGTATGTATAATCATACCTATGGCTCAAATGACTCTGAGCACTATGGGACTCAACTGCTGAGGTCATTAGTCCCCTAGAACTTAGAACTAGTTAAACCTAACTAACCTAAGGACATCACAAACATCCATGCCCGAGGCAGGATTCGAACCTGCGACCGTAGCGGTCTTGCGGTTCCAGACTGCAGCGCCTTAATCGCACGGCCACTTCGGCCGGCTATAATCATACCTCCCCAACCGTAAAAGACACAAAGATGACATTTGGACAGTGATATATATATATGTGTGTGTGTTTGCGTGCGTGCATGTGTATGTGTGTTTGGCTACATGCTATTCAAGAATTTTTCTACAATATATATATATACTATTGTCCATTAAAATTGCTACACCAAGAAGAAATGCCGATGATAAACGGGGATTCATTGGACAAATATATTATACGACACCACAGTTCATCAAGAGTAGTGACTGGCGTTTTGTGACGAGCCAGTTGCTCGCCCACCACTGACCAGTCGTTTTCAATTGGTCAGACATCTGGAGAATGTGTTGGCCAGGGCAGCAGTCGAGCATTTTCTGTATCCAGAAAGGCCCGTACAGGACCTGCAACATGCGGTCGTGCATTATCCTGCTGAAATGTAGGGTTTTGCAGGGATCGAATGAAGGGTAGAGCCACGGGTCGTAACACATCTGAAATGTTACGTCCATTGTTCAAAGTGCCGTCAATGCGAACAAGAGGTGACCGAGACGTGTAACCAATGGCACCCCATACCATCACGCCGGGTGATGCGCCAGTATGGCGATGACGAATACACGCTTCCAATGTGCGTTCGACGCGATGTCACCAAATACATATGCGACCATCAGGATGCTGTAAACAGAACCTGGATTCATCAGAAAAAATGACGTTTTGTCATTCCTGCACACAGCTTCGTAGTTAAGTACACCATCACAGGCGCTCCTATCTGTAAAGCAGCGTCAAGGGGAACCGCAGCCACGGTCTCCGAGCTGATAGTCCACGCTGCTGCAAACGTCGTCGAACTGTTCGTGCAGATGGTTGTTGTCTTGCAAACGTCCCCATAGGTTGACTCAGGGATCGAGACGTGGCTGCACGATCCGTTACAGCCATGCGGATAAGATGCCTGTCATCTCGACTGCTAGTGATACGAGGCCGTTGGGATCCAGCACGGCGTTCCGTATTACCCTTCAGAACCCACCGATTCCATATTCTGCTAACAGTCATTGGATCTCGACCAACGCGAGCAGCAATGTTGCGATACGATAAACCGCAATCGCGGTAGGCTACAATCCGACCTTTATCAAAGTCGGAAACGTCATGGTACGCATTTCTCTTCCGTAAACGAGGCATCACAACAACGTTTCATCAGGCAACGCCGGTCAACTGTTGTTTGTGTATGAGAAATCGGTTGGAAACTCTCCTCAAGTCAGCACGTTGTAGGTGTCGCCACCGGCGCCAACCTTGTGTGAATGCTCTGAAAAGCTAATCATTTGCATATCACAGCTTCTTCTTCCTGTCTGTTAAATTTCACGTCTGTAATACGTCATCTTCCTGGTGTAGCAGTTTTAATGGGCAGTAGTAATATATATATATATATATATATATATATATATATATATATATATATATATATATATATGTTAGTGTGTGTGTAGTTGGAGTCACCATCTATTTCACGGGACGTCTAGTGTCGATGCAAAGCATTACTTTCATCCCCATTACAAATGAAATGACTTTGAATGTGGAATTCTGCGTGCGCGTTCGGCGGAGCGGTAACAACTTTGTGTAGTGCGACTGCAGCAACGAGTGAGCAGCGATGTTGCTGCTGCAGTACTGGCTGTTCTTCTTGTTTTACTGTCCCTGTTATCACACGTCGGTAAAACGATTATCGCACTACAGTAAGTTGTTACCGCCCTATCGAATGCGCAAGCAGAATTCCATTTTAAAACCAGTTCTGTTTGCAAGTGGAAACAAACGGACGCTTTCCATCGGGACTGGGCGTCGCATGAAAGAGGTGGAGAGAGTGGGCTGAATCCAGCTACACTTCGCAAAAGCGAATTGCAGATATCTGCCGATGACTCATAGGGAGTTTCAGAAATACTTTTACGAACTTTGCTCATCGGTTACTTCCACCAAAACAGGGAAAAAAATATCTTCTGAACGTCGACTCTAAACGCATACATTAAAGAGCTGTGAACATTTGTTCTTGTTCGCTACTGCGAAACACAGCACTTGTATCGTACAAGTGCTCATAGCTCCCAACGTAAGCATTTTATAGCCCATGTTCACTGGATTTTCTTGGAACTTTGCTCCATACCACCTGCTGCCAAAATATCCAAAGCAAAGAGCTTGCAGTAAAAGACGTGTTCCACACAAGTGCTCATAGATCTTAATGTATGCATTTTAGAGGCTGTGTTTACTGACATTTTTTTCTTGTATGGTGCATACTATCACCTCTGAAAGCTTGTCGGTGGGGCACTGGTTCTCCCTGCATATGTAGATGATAAACAGGTCTGGTGTGTGTGTTTTTTGTTTGCTCTGTTTCACAACATAATGTTTATTGCAAATATGACCTATGGAACAAGGACTAACGAACTAAATAACTTCTACTGCTACCCCATGTATAATTGGCTATAGGGAGGACAAGTACGTACTGAGATAAATAGAAACATACATCTGGAAGCCCTCTGTTTTGACGTTCTGGAGAAAGCAAAATCTACTGACGTTTTTCAGTGCTCTCGGTAAACATGATAAAGCCTGTGTTGTCCTCTAGTATGGTAGGTTTCCTTCACCGAGCACTCACGAGATAAGATCGCCAGCTGCTCTAGTGTTTCGTTTGCTTAGAAGCCGTCAAACCGGTTCGAAAGTCATTCGGCACACATTCATTAACGAAGATATTTCAGTACTGCGGTCAACATGGTGCCAGAAATAGCACTGAGCACTATGGGACTTAACTGCTGACGTCATCAGTCCCCTATACTTAGAACTACTTAAACCTAACTAACCTAAGGACATCACAAACATTCATGCCCGAGGCAGGATTCGAACCTGCGACCGTAGCGGTCGCACGGTTCTAGACTGTAGCGCCTAGATCCGCTCGGCCACCCCGGCCGGCCTATGTTGCTAGAGCTCGTGGAACCAACCACTACGTGGGCGATCGTTGAAGTTCCCACAAACCACGATTGGACGGTGTGTGGAAGTATTATTGTTTCAGCTTTTGGCAAAACTGATGAAACAAGTTACAGTCGGTCTGAAGAATTTGTTCGTTGTCGCGAGGCCATCAGAGAAGAATTTCACTGAAGTCGACCAAAATCAGTTGTTGCTCCAGGAACCATCGATGCTTAACTTATTCATTTATTTCTCCGAATAAAAAAAATACGTTTGCCATGTGCAAGTAAGAGTGTATATATATTTCCCCAACCGTAATAGATACAAAGGTGCCGTTTGGACAGTGAATTGCAGGCACAAGGGATACTTGAATGCATCATATTTCATGTTTGTGCTACTTTTTTTATTACAGAGATATGAGGCCATCTTTGGCTTTTTTTAAGTGGGACCCTACGTTAAATTTTAGCGTAACATGATGTTCTTAAAAAGACGGTTTCAAATATGTGTATATCATAATATTTAGGCGAATAGTTTTTGAGACACAGATATGTTCTCGTATCGTGTTCGTCGTTCGATGCGGCGTTGTCCAGTGCGACCTTGCCTGTTGTGTAGAGCACATGGTAAACGTCGCAACTCCGTCCTTACACAGACACGCCCATTTACCCGACAATAGTAACACATACTGCGATATTTTGCGCAAAAATTAACTGATGATGTACCGCAAATATTATTCAGTTATTTGACAACTGTGACACCAAAGTAGTAGGCAACATACGGTATTAAAAGACTACAAGATGTTAATACATTTTAAGTAACAGAAATATAAATGTAAATTAGGAGGCCCTTATTGGTCACAATTATTTCGTACATATTTGTTTTTTATTTGAAAATATTTAATATTGATCACAATACGGAGCATATACACACAAGATGCAAAATACATACTGTACATGATACAAATCTTTACTGAAGCATGTGCTCAAAATGCTTCCCCTCTGCTGCAATGCATATTTGTAGTCGCAATTCGAATGATTTGTGAATGGTTGCGAGGGTATCACGTGAGATATCAGCGCACGCTTCGATGATACGTTGCTTCATATCGCCTGGCGTAGTTTGAGCGTACACTTTGTGTTTGATTGCTCCCCAGAGAAAAAGATCAAGAGGGGTCAAATCAGGAGACCGGGCTGGCCACTTCACTTCAGCACGTCGTCCTATCCAACAGTCCGGGAACTTTTCATTTAACAGTTCTGTAGCCACACGGGGAGAGTGAGCAGGACAGCCATCATGTTGGAACCACATGCAATGACGCGTAGTTAGTGGTACCTCTCCCAGCAAAATGTGCGGAACGTTTCGCAGGAACTGCGCACAGTTATTGCCGTTTAGTATACCCGGAGTGACGTACGGACCCACAATGACATTTATGACGATGCCGCACCGCACGTTAACACTCCACGGATGCTGCTGCTGTACCTGTCGAAGCCGATGAGCGTTCTCTATTGACCAGTAATGCATATTATGCAAATTCACATTGGTGAAAGTCGCTTCATCAGTAAAAAGCACACATTGAAAAACGTTGGATCATATCGTAGGCGCTGCAGAGCAAACCGGCAAAATTCCTGGCTCCGTTCGAAATCCGCACCGGAGAGTTCTTGATGTAAAGAAAGGTGAAATGGGTGAAATCTATGCCGGTGCAATATGCGTAGCACACGTCTCTGACTTATACCACATTCCGAGGCGATATGTCGCAACAAAACAGTAGGGTCGTTATGCGCCAACGCTAGAACGCCCTCTTGATGTACCTCGCTAGTTGCAGTTTTCTGCTTTGTCCTGTGTATGGTGTTCCATGATCCCGGTTCAAGTAGTTTCTTGCAAATATCTGCAAGAATCTGGTGCGTAGGATGCTCCTGATCAGGATACAGCTCTCCGTATCGTTTTATTGCTCTAAAAGCATTTCTTCTGCCTTCATCACGAGCTGTGTTGCGGCTCGCGTTGGTGCCGGTGGTAGGTTGGCATCGTGTAATAGGGATAGTGACGTCTCGTTTTCTTCTTGTGTTTACTGGCGCCACAACATTTCCTAGCACTGTCTGTCCGCGAATGGCAGCAGCAGCGTTTATTGTGGTGTCACCGCCAGACACCACACTTGCTAGGTGGTAGCCTTTAAATCGGCCGCGGTCCATTAGTATACGTCGGACCCGCGTGTCGCCACTGTCAGTGATTGCAGACCGAGCGCCACCATATGGCAGGTCTAGAGAGACTTACTAGCACTCGCCCCAGTTGTACGGACGACTTTGCAAGGAAAGGTTCACTGACAAATACGCTCTCATTTGCCGAGGCGATAGTTAGCATAGCCTTCAGCTACGTCATTTGCTACGACCTAGCAAGACGCCATTATCAATAGATATTTAACTTGTGATGCCTGTACCATCCGACCGATGTTCTCCAATTATGGATTAAAGTTAAGTATTCTACCAGTTACCTCCTGTTTTGCTAGTCTTATTTCTCTGACCTGTTCCAGACCTCACGCCAGCCTGCGTGAGCTTAAACGCGTGCCTTTCGGCTACCGGTCATAGTGGATTGGCTGTCTGGCCAGTCCACTACATTTATCAATACCTAGTACGGTGGTACTATCTTTGGAGGTACGTCAAGTGTTTTCCGGGTGGGAGTGTGTCGTGTAGTTGAGTTGGGACGGAGCAGCAGTTGGAGGGCGTGCCGGGACCGCTGGTGGCACGCAGGCGCTGCCGGATGGAGGGGCTGCAGCTGCGAAGGCGACAGCCTCGTCCTCCACCACACCCAGGACATCTGAGTTGAGTGAACATGAACCCGGTAGTGAAACCTCCACTATTTTGAGATCACGCCGTTTGTCGTCGCTGAGACGAAGAACAATGAGTGGAGTGTTTGAAGTTGGCGAAATTAATTAGCCGTCCTCCACCTTTTATTATTAATCATTGAATTCCTTGTGTTATTACTGGTGAAGTTCAACCAGCGGTATTTATCTGCCTAATGGCCGCTAAGGTCCCAGTTACCTGCCCTGGAGGTTAGCGTATTTTCGCGGCAGTGTACCTTTCCTCGCATTGCCACTGCTGTACGGTAAGGCGTGTAGTTCGACAGCTTCCTTGCTTGTAGTTCGGGTATTTTGTTTCTTTTGGACTACTTTGGTCGTAGTGGTTCCGTCTGCTTCTGGATGTTCTAAACTCCAGATTCAGAAGACGCAGTGCTGTCCGCAGGTTCCGCCTTGCCTGGGTTATTTCATCGTTGTGTTGGTTATCAGATGTTAGGTAGATGTTGCAAGAGTGTTGGTCTGTGTTTAAACCGTCACTAGAGTTGCCATCTGGTTAAGTGAATACAATTCTTGGCTGCCTGTCTCATCGATTACGAAGTTGAGCGACCTTACCAGGTCGATCCTTGGAACTCTGTCTGAGGCCTACTTCTCTCTTGATTTTATCAGATTGTGATTATTGACAATAAAGCCTTCAGCAGTGAATGCAATTTGTCTTAAGAATTTTTAATTAGATATTGTCTCTTAATATGATTGTCCTTTTTTTAAATAATATTTTAGTAAGAATTTTATATCTAGGCCTTCAGCCGCCAAATTGTTTTTTTTTTTTTTAGTAATTACTATTGGGGCCTTCAGCTGACAAATAATTTGAATTTCTGGTCAGCCATGAATGTAATCTGTCGAAAGAATTTTTAATTGCATATTGTCTTAACAGTCAAATTTGATAATTGTTCCTTATTGTCGTCCTTATATGCAATTGGTTCCAAATAAAGTGTACGCAATTTTTTTTTAAAAAAAAGAAAATCTGAGCAAACAACGGTAACTGAGTCCCACCCACACCGAAATCTTCTTTTCCCTAAGTAACCCGTCTCAATACATTAGAAGCATATCTAACTTTTCTTCGTTGGTGTACACGGCTGCTCCAAGAAACTGTGACGGAAATGCCATGTCTCATTACCCCAGCAGCACATTTATACCCTTCTCTCCAGCTACCTAGTGCGTCACTTTGCGGCGTTATTTAGAAGCAGGAAAACAACGCCTTCCCTGTTAAGTTCCTCAGTGGTGAACAGGAAAGGTCGCATTGGACAACGCCGCTTCGAAGGACGAACACGATACAAGAACAAACTATTCGCCTAAATATTATGATATACACATACTTGAAATCGTCTTTTTAAGCCCATCATGTTACGCTAAAATTTAACATAGCGTTCCATTTAAGAAACCAAAGATGGCCTGATATTCCTGTGATAAAAAATAGCAAAAACATGAAATTTGATGTATTCAAGTAGCCCCTTTCCCTGCAATTCACTGTCCAAACGGCATTTTGTATCTATTACGGTTGGGGAGATACAAGGGGTGTTATGACTTAGCTGCCTCACGTTATATATATATCTCCTGCCTCGGGCATGGGAGTGTCTGATGTCCTTAGGTTAGTTAGGTTTAAGTAGTTCTAAGTTCAAGGGGACTGATGACCTCAGATGTTTGGTCATATGGTACTTAGAGCCATTTGAATCATTTGTTGAGCAGCACGGCATACAGACGCCCATAAAGGGCTTGAAATGTTGTGCGACGTCGTAGGTGTCTGTGAGGGTATGAGGGTACTACTTTTGGTATAGCCGTGCTGCCTTGACCGTTTCCATCGGCCGCACACAGACACCATTTTGTCTTGTTCCCGACATGAATACCGCGCCATTCCACTGCCTACAGTACGCTGCGTCAGTCACGCAGCCTGCAACACACGACGAACACACGGCACGGGGTCAGGGGAACTGTCATTCGTCACCGTCATCTACCGTGGCGTGGTAACGACGCATTTCCGGACACGTGATCATGGGACCTCTTCTCCACTTTTAGTCACGAATCCATCCCTGCAGTTTGTCGGTTTTATTGATGTTCACGCTGTATACAGGGTGGGGCGCTTAAATCCGGACAAATGAAACTTTTTTTTTAAAGCAAATTATTAAAACAAAATACAAATGAAAATGAAAATCCTTTTGCATATGAGTAGCGGTACCTTTCAGGAGTAACATTATTCCATGTAATCCCCCACAGCCGCAATGACCGTTTCCAATCTTGTCCTGAAGCGATCGCACGCACTCTTTAAAACAGCGCTGTCCATATTGGCGAATGCTGCTTCGACAGCGGTGTTTAGAGATGCGACATTAGAGTGACTCGCCTTACTGATAACTCTCTCGACTACGCTCCAACCACAGTAGCGGAGGGGGTTCAAATCCGGGCTATTCGGGACCCGGAATTCCTTTGACCAGAACATGTGAACGTTATCCGAGAGCCAATTTTGACGTAAAATTAGCGACACCCCGGACGGTGCACAAGTCCCGCCCATTCACCCCCCTCCACACCAATCCATATCCTAAGCTCCGCCCATGGTCTGCCGCATGTTCCAACATCAAAGTGGTTCGTATCACAGATATGCCAGTCATAACAAGGGAGAAAATCATTGTGAAAAGAATTAGAAATATGTACATTGAATACGCGAGTTGAAAAATCATCAATAAGAAAGAAAAATAAAAATGGTATCCACACTGTCTTTTTTATTTCATGAGCTTTCATCTGCAGCATATCAAAAAATCTGATATTTGTTAACTGCAGTGAGCGCAAATTTCCGTCACCTCGCGTAGTGTAAGAAATTCTGTTGGGAAATATTAATTGGTTGTATCGCCAAGGATGCTGTCCATTATCTAGATTGTCTAAAGTCAATGTTGTTCATAAACAAGTTAAAGTTGATGTCTTGGTTTGTTTCTGATTACCTCATAAAAGTTACATTTCCACAAATTTCACACTTAAAACTACTCATTTTAAATACTTTTAGTTACACAAACTGCTAAGAAGTACTAACAGCACAACACTGCTAGTATGAACAATCGCGGTAAGACAAAAAACGACGAACAAAAACACGTGGACTGCAAATAGCGGGGAACAAGCAAATTCTCACCCAACAAAATGCGACGAACAAACGCTCACACTGCGAGAAACGGCGAACACACTGTGAGAAAGGGCGAATAAACAAACGCTCACTCTGCAAATCACTAAAAACGCTGTGAATCTCGGAAAACGCAAACACGGAGAAACACTTAGAAGAAGCAAATGCCAAATGGGGACTACCAAAGATCATATTGATGCGCTCTTGGTTGGTGTGACGGGGCGGTAAGTGTGGAGGGGGGTAAATGGGCGGGGCTTGTGCAAATGTCCGGGGCTGTCGCTAACGTTTCCTCAATTTCGGACTAAATGGCTCACATGAGGTCCTCCTCTGACATCCGACGCATTGTTCGCCCGCTGACATTCAACACAGACGCCAGTTCCCTCAGCGATTGCCCCGGGTCCTCCGAAACCAGCGCCTGAGCCTTTTCGGTGACTGCCTCAGTTCGTGGAAAGCGTTTCCTCGAAAGAAGTTCCCTCGCCGAATTTGCGGAACCTTTCCCACACTTCTCCGAAGCATTATACCTGGCCGTTATATCGTAAACAGCTGATCTCGGGTACCCGAAGAATCGAACTATTTCAGTGGGCGAACGCCCAGAGCGAAAACATTCGATAATCGCGGCTCTTCGGTTGTACTCCGCACTTGTCGGTAACATCTCGGCCATTTTGAGGTTCTGACAGTGTACTGGATGCCTATGGCTTTCAAGAACGCCAATCGAGTCCTCCGGCGGAACTTCGATGTGGCCGGAAATTCAAATTGAAATTTGTATGGATTTAAGCGTCGCACACTGTAGACAGTTCATCCATTTCAAAAATCGAGAATCTCTACGATTTTTGCCTATTATGCACATTAAGACTCGCAAGATATCGGTCCCAGTGTTTCCAAGACTTTCGAGAATGTTATCGGTTCCAGTCCCGATTCTGCACGGCACACAGTTTTAATCTGCTGGGAAGTCTGTCACTCCAGTGCAAAGTGAATGACACGTAGTGGAAACAATCTTCCAGGCTGAGACAGTTTTCCGTAAATCTATCTTTTATAAGATTTTTCGACCTAGAAAAAGCGTTCGACAACGTAAAATGGAACAAGATGTTCGACATTTTCAGGAAAATATCTGTAAATCACAGTGAAAGATGGATAATGATAATGTCTACAAGAAGCGAGAGGAAAAAATATGAATAGAAGACCAAGAACAAAGTGCTCAGATTAGAAAGAGTACGAGGCAGCTGCCGTTTAATCCATACATTGAAGAAACGGTAACGGAATTACGAGAGAGGTTAGCAAGCGGAAAAATAATTCAGGGTGAAAATGTATCAATGTTAAGATTCACTGAGAATGTTGCTATCCTGAGTGAAAGTGAGGAAGAATTGAAGCTCATGCTATTGGAATGAACAGTAAATGAGCAGACAGTATCGACTGAGTGTAAACCGAAGTAAGATGAGAGTAATGAGAAGTAGCAGGAATAAGATTACCGATGAACTTATACCAAAACTGGGAACCATAAACCAGATGAACGGAGGAATCGACAGTCGTACAGTTGGGCAAAGATGTGGTGATAATATCATTCTGTGCTGTATGAATGTTCTTTATAATCGATGCGTCTGTGGCTAGCTGTTTGTGTCTATCCATTATCTTCGGTTAGGAATTCAATAAATTTTTGTATGAAAAGTTTATGTTTGAAATCGATTTTTTCATTTAACATTTCATCAGGGCATGCATTGCGTGTATGCAGATTTCTGTCTCTTTAAGTACGTTCATTGTTAAGTCTTTAGGTTCGTTCTGCGTTGTGGTTATCATTGTTTAAATGGTTGACGAATGTAGATAGAGTAGTTTCGCTGATTCTCGTGTGCTCTCGACTACCGAAGTTACCTCCTTGTCTGTCATATGTAAGCCGGCCGAGGTGGCCGAGCGGTTCTACGCGCTTCAGTCTGGAACGGCGCGACCGCTACGGTCCCAGGTTCGAATCCTGGATGTGTGTAGCGTCCTTACGTTAGTTAGGTTTAAGTAGTTCTAAGTTCTAGGGGACTGATGACCTCAGAAGTTAAGACCCATAGTGCTCAGAGCCATTTTTTTTGTCATATGTAAAATTTATTGAAATCCTGACGTTAGACTTTGTATATGCGTAGGTTTGTGTGTATCAGTAATTTCGTTTATCCTGAGTGAAGTGTAAGGCGCATATTGTTGTTGGTTTTACTTGCAGATTGGTTACTTGCGTTCTTCCTTGCTGCGTTTCATTTGTTCGGTTTTCTACCTAAATATGTTACAGATGTGTACGTTGCTTTAGATTGTTTGTGTTCGTCTGGAGTACTTTATGTCCCTCTGGATTTTTGGTTGCCGGGTGCGCCATTTCGTTTGTGTAGTAGTATTACTATTTTAGATTGAAGTCGTTTTGTTGTGCTATATTCACTATGTGATCAAAAGTATCCGGACATCCCCCAAAACATACGTTTTTCATATTAGGTGCATTGTGCTGTCACCTACTGCCAGGTACTCCGTATCAGAGACCTCAGTACTCATCAGACATCGTGAGACAGCAGAATGGGGCACTCCGCGGAACTCACGGACTTTGAACGTGGTCATGTGATTTAGTGTCACTTGTGTCATACGTCTGTAAGCGAGATTTCCAAACTGCTAAACATCCCTACGTCCACTGTTTCCGCTGTGATAGTGAAGTAGACACGTGAAGGGACACGTACAGCACAAAAGCATACAGGCCGACCTCGTCTGTTGACTGACAGAGATTGCCGACAGTAGAAGAGGCTCGTAATGTGTAATAGGCAGACATCTATCCAGACCATCACACAGGAACTACAAAATGCATCAGGATCCACTGCAAGTAGTATGACAGGCGGGAATGAGAAAACTTGGATTTGATGGTCGAGCGGCTGCTCATAAGCCACCCATTGCAGGGAAAGTCCGAACGACGGCTCGCTTGACGTAAGGAGCGTAAACATTGGACGATTGAACAGTGGAAAAACGTTGTGTAGAGTGACAAATCACGGAACACAATGTGGCTATCCGATGTCAGGGTATGGCTATGGCGAATGTCCCGTGAACGTCATATGCCAGCGTGTATAGTGCCAACAGTAAAAGTCGCAGGCGGTGGTGTTAAGGTGTGGTCGTGTTTTTCATGGAAGGGGTTTGCACCCCTTGTTTGGCGTGGCACTATCACAGCACAGGCCTACATGGATGTCTTAAGCTTCTTCTTGCTTCCCACTGTTGAAGAGCAATTCCGGGATGGTGATTGCATCTTTCAACACCATCGAGCACCTGTACATAATGCACGGCCTGTGGCGGAGTGGTTACACGACAGTAACATCCCTGTAATGGACTGGCCTGCTCAGAGTCCTGACCTACAGAACACCTTTTGGATGCAGAATGAGAATTTTACTCTGCAGCGGAGTGTGCGCTGATATGAAACTTCCTGGCAGATTAAAACTGTGTGCCCGACCGAGACTTGAGCTCGGGACCTTTGATTTCGCGGGCAAGTGCTCTACCAACTGAGCTACCGAAGCACGACTCACGGCCGGTACTCACAGCTTTACTTCTGCCAGTATCTCGTCTCCTACCTTCCAAATTTTACAGAAGCTCCCCTGCGAACCTAGCAGGACTAGCACTCCTGAAAGAAAGGATACTGCGGAGACATGGCTTAGCCACAGCCTGGGGGATGTTTCCAGAATGAGATTTTCACTCTGCAGCGGAGTGTGCCCAGGAGAGCTTCTGTAAATTTTGGAAGGTAGGAGACGAGATATTGGCAGAAGTAAAGCTGTGAGTACCGGCCGTGAGTTGTGCTTCGGTAGCTCAGTCGGTAGAGCACTTGCCCGCGAAAGGCAAAGGTCCCGAGTTCGAGTCTCGGTCGGGCACATAGTTTTAATCTGCCAGGAAGTTTCACCTTTTGGATGTTCTGGAATGCCGACTTCATGCCAGACAACGCCGACCGATATCGATACCTCTCCTCAGTGCAGCACTCCGTGAAGGATGGGCTGCCATTCCTCAAGAAACCTTCCAGCACCTGATAGAACGTATGCCTGCGAGAGTGGGTCATCAAGGCTAAGGGTGGGCCAACACCATGCTGGATTCCAGCATTACCGATGGAATGCGCCACGAACTTTTAAGTCATTTTTAGCCAGGTGTCCGGATACTTTTGATCACATAGTATATCGGAACGTATCGAATTCAGTCTGCCAGATCTGACGACAAAACGTCAAATTATAAAAAAATACGAGGGAGGACGATTAGCAACAGCAGCAAACCACGAAACACGTTACAGCATAAGAGTCCTACACCTGCACAGTAGAACTCAGAATGACAACGACCACTGCTAATGTATGGACGTAAATGCCAGATTTTGTTTGAAAATAAGATTAACTAGCATTATAATAACATAAAAATTATTATGTAACTTTCACATATGGCAATCCATCACAATAGTAATACTAAGCTACAATAGCAGCAATCTGGATTGTACAGGCCTACGTTGATGTTTTAAGCACCTTCTTGCCTCCCACTGCTGAAGAGCAATTCGGTAATGGCCTACATAATAAAGGCTTTCTGCTACCTTGAAAGCAAAATAACACGACGACAGAGGAAGCAAGACGAACACAAAAATCGACTAGCACAGGCAATGGAGGTGTTCCTGAACTAAAGAAATCAGCTGGTACCAAACATCGCTCTAAAATTGAGGAAGAAATCTCTGAGAAAGTACGTTTGGAGCATATCATTTATGATGGTGAAACATGAACTGTAGGAAAACCAGAAAAGAAGCGACTTGTAGCGTCTGAGATGTGGTGCTGCAAAAAACTAAATGAACAAATACGATAAGTAGTGAAGACGTTCTCGGCAAAACCGGAGACGAGGCGAGTACATGAAAAACATTGACAAGGAGAAGGGACAGGGTGACCGGGTGTGTGTTAGGAATGGATAGCTCGCATGGTACTAGTCACTATTGATCATTAAAATTGCTACACCACGAAGATGACGTGCTACAGACGCGAAATTTAACCGACAGAAAGAAGATGCTGTGATATGCAAATGGTTAGCTTTTCAGAGCATTCACACAAGGTTGGCGCCGGTGGCGACACCTACAACGTGCAGACATGATGAAAGTTTCCAACCGATTTCTCATACACAAACAGCAGTTGACCGGCGTTGCCTGGTGAAACGTCGTTGTGATGCCTCGTATAAGGAGGAGAAATGCGTACCATTACGTTTACGACTCTGATAAAGGTCGGATTGTAGCCTATCTCGATTGCGATTTATCGTATTGCGACATTGCTGCTCGCGTTGGTCGACAGCCAATGACTGTCAGCGGAATATGGAATCGGTGGGTTCTGGAGGGTAATACGGAACCCCGTGCTGGATCCCAACGGCCTCCTATCACTAGCAGTCGAGATGGCAGGCATCTTATCCGCATGGCTGTAACGGATCGTGCAGCCACCTCTCGATCCCTGAGTCAACAGATGGGGACGTTTGTAAGACAACAACCATCTGCACGAACAGTTCGACGACGTTTGCAGCAGCATGGACTATCAGCTCGGAGACCACGGCTGCGGTTACCCATGACGCTGCATCACAGACAGGAGCGCCTGCGATGGTGTACTCAACGACGAACCTCGGTGCACGAATGGCAAAACGTCATTTTTTCTGATGAATCCAGGTTCTGTTTACAGCATCGTGATGGTCGCATCCATGTTTGGCGACATCGCGGTGAACGAACATTGGAAGCGTGTATTCGTCATCGCCATACTGGCGTATCACCTGGCGTGATGGTATGGGGTGCCACTTGTTACACCTCTCGGTCACCTCTTATTCGCATTGACGGCAGTTTGAACAGTGGACGTTACATTGCAGATGTGTTACGACCCGTGGCTGTACCCTTCATTCGATCCCTGCGAAACCCTACATTTCAGCAGGATAATGCACGACCGCATGTTGCAGGTCCTGTACGGGCCTTTCTGGATACAGAAAATGTTCGACTGCTGCCCTGGCCAGCACATTCTACATCTACATTTATACTTCGCAAGCCACCCAACGGTGTGTGGCGGAGGGCACTTTACGTGCCACTGTCATTACCTCCCTTTTCTGTTCCAGTCGCGTATGGTTCGCGGGAAGAACGACTGTCGGAAAGCCTCCGTGCGCGCTCGATTCTATCTAATTTTACATTCGTGATCTCCTCGGGAGGTATAAGTAGGGGGAAGCAATATATTCCATACCTCATCCAGAAACGCACCCTGTCGAAACCTGGACAGCAAGCTACACCGCGATGCAGAGGGTCTCTCTTGCAGAGTCTGCCACTTGAGCTTGCTAAACATCTCCGTAACGCTATCACGGTTACCAAATAACCCGGTGACGAAACGCGCTGCTCTTCTTTGGATCTTCTCTATCTCCTCCGTCAACCCGATCTGGTACGGATCCCACACTGATAAGCAATACTCAAGTATAGGTCGAACGAGTGTTTTGTAAGCCACCTCCTTTGTTGATGGACTACATTTTCTAAGGACTCTCCCAATGAATCTCAACCTGGTACCTGCCTTACCAACAATTAATTTTATATGATCATTCCACTTCAAATCGTTCCGTACGCATACTCCCAGATATTTTACAGAAGTAACTGCTACCAGTGTTTGTTCCGCTATCATATAATCATACAATAAAGGATCCTTCTTTCTACGTATTCGCAATACATTACATTTGTCTATGTTAAGGGTCAGTTGCCACTCCCTGCACCAAGTGCCTATCTGCTGCAGATCTTCCTGCATTTCGCTACAATTTTCTAATGCTGCAACTACTCTGTATACTACGGCATCATTCGCGGAAAGCCGCATGGAACTTCCGACACTATCTACTAGGTCATTTATATATATTGTGAAAAGCAATGGTCCCATAACACTCCCCTGTGACACGCCAGAGGTTACTTTAACGTCTGTAGACGTCTCCCCATTGATAACAACATGCTGTGTTCTGTTTGCTAAAAACTCTTCAATCCAGCCACACAGCTGGTCTGATATTCCGTAGGCTCTTACTTTGTTTATCAGGCGACAGTGCGGAACTGTATCGAACGCCTTCCGGAAGTCAAGGAAAATGGCATCTACCTGGGAGCCTGTATCTAATATTTCCTGGGTCTCATGAACATATAAAGCGAGTTGGGTCTCACACGATCGCTGTTTCCGGAATCCATGTTGATTCCTACAGAGTAGATTCTGGGTTTCCAAAAACGACATGATACGCGAGCAAAAAACATGTTCTAAAATTCTACAACAGATCGACGTCAGAGATATAGGTCTATAGTTTTGCGCATCTGCTCGACGACCCTTCTTGAAAACTGGGACTACCTGTGCTCTTTTCCAATCATTTGGAACCTTCCGTTCCTCTAGAGACTTGTGGTACACGGCTGTTAGAAGGGGGCAAGTTCTTTCGCGTACTCTGTGTAGAATCGAATTGGCATTCCGTCAGGTCCAGTGGAATTTCCTCTGTTGAGTGATTCCAGTTGCTTTTCTATTCCTTGGACACTTATTTCGAGGTCAGCCATTTTTTCGTTTGTGCGATGATTTAGAGAAGGAACTGCAGTGCGGTCTTCCTCTGTGAAACAGCTTTGGAAAAAGGTGTTTAGTATTTCAGCTTTACGCGTGTCATCCTCTGTTTCAATGCCATCATCATCCCGGAGTGTCTGGATATGCTGTTTCGAGCCACTTACTGATTTAACGTAAGACCAGAACTTCCTAGGATTTTCTGTCAAGTCAGTACATAGAATTTTACGTTCGAATTCACTGAACGCTTCACGCATAGCCCTCCTTACGTTAACATTGACATCGTTTAGCTTCTGTTTGTCTGAGAGGTTTTGGCTGCGTTTAAAGTTGCAGTGAAGCTCTGTTGGCTTTCGTAGTAGTTTCCTAACTTTGTTGTTGAACCACGGTTGGATTTTCCCGTCCCTCACAGTTTTACTCGGCACGTACCTGTGTAAAACGCATTTTACGATTGCCTTGAACTTTTTCCATAAACACTCAACATTGTCAGTGTCGGAACAGAAATTTTCGTTTTGATCTGTTAACTAGTCCGAAATCTGCCTTCTATTACTCTTGCTAAACAGATACACCTTCCTTCCTTTTTTTATATTCCCATTTACTTCCATATTCAGGGATGCTGCAACGGCCTTATGATCACTGATTCCCTGTTCTGCTCTTACAGAGTCGAAAAGTTCGGGTCTGTTTGTTATCAGTAGGTCCAAGATGTTATCTCCACGAGTCGGTTCTCTGTTTAATTGCTCGAGGTAATTTTCGGATAGTGCACTCAGTATAATGTCACTCGATGCTCTGTCCCTACCACCCGTCCTAAACATCTGAGTGTCCCAGTCTATATCTGGTAAATTGAAATCTCCATCTAAGACTATAACATGCTGAGAAAATTTTTGTGAAATGTATTCCAAATTTTCTCTCAGTTGTTCTCCAGATCTCTCACCAATTGAAAACGTCTGGTCAATGGTGGCCGAGCAACTGGCTCGTCACAATACGCCAGTCACTACTCTTGATGAACTGTGGTATCGTGTTGAAGCTGCATGGGCAGCTGTACCTGTACACGCCATCCAAGCTCTGTTTGACTCAATGCCGAGGCGTATCTAGGCCGTTATTACGACCAGAGGTGGTTGTTGTGGGTACTGATTCCTCAGAATCTATGCACCCAAATTGCTTGAAACTGTAATCACATGTCAGTTCTAGTATAATATATTTGTCCAGTGAATACCCGTTTATCATCTGCATTTCTTCTTGGTGTAGCAATTTTAATGGCCAGTAGTGTACTTTAATGCTGGGCAGAGGACAAGTGTGTGTGAACACACAGTGCACTGAACACTCCTAACGATGGGCCTCCACAGGCGATGACCTGTCCATGTGCCAGTGTTAACACCGCGGCATCGGAAACTACGACTTAAACGGGCGCCTGACCATCGCTACTGGACATTAGTGACAGGGCATTGCACGGTCTGATGAATCCCGATACCTCTTCATAATACCGATAGGAGAGCTAGATTACGCCGTCTTCCAGGGAAACAGCAACTTTTCACCATTACTGCGGGACGGAGACAAGCTGGCGGCGGCTCCATTATGCTCTGTGGAAAACTCACGTGGATATTCGTGTGTTGAGTGGAGCTCGCGCGAGACACCGTGACATCCAGGGCGCGCCGTACACCGGTTGCAGACCCTTCATGACGATCATGTTTACCGACAGCTGTGGCATTTGCAACAGGATAATGCGCCACGTCACAAGGCCAAGTGTGGCGGAGTGGTTCGAGGATCAGAGTGGCAAAGTTCCAGTTGATGGGGTGGGCCGCCCAACTCGCCAGATCTGAACACGATCTGACACGTCTGGGATGTGACCGAACGTGGCGTCAAGAGCTCATCGCGCCCCTCCCCGGAATTTACGGGAATTACGTGACTTGTGCGTGCATCTTCATCTACATCGATACTCTGAAGATCACGTTTAAGTGCCTGGCAGAGGGTTCATCGAACCACCTTCACCATTCTCTATTATTCCAATCTCGTGTAGCGCGCGGAAAGAACGAACACCTACACTACTGGCCATTAAAATTGCTACATCATGAAGCAAAGCAGATGATAAACGGGTATTCATTGGACAAATATATTAAACTGACATGTGGTTACATTTTGACGCAATATGGGTGCATAGATCCTGAGAAATCAGTACCCACAACAACCACCTCTGGCCGTAATAACGGCCTTTATACGCCTCTGCATTGAGTCAAACAGAGCTTGGATGGCGTGTACAGGTACAGCTGCCCATGCAGCTTCAACACGATACCACAGTTCATCAAGAGTAGTGACTGGCGTATTGTGACGAGCCAGTTGCTCGGCCACCATTGACCAGACGTTTTCAATCGGTTAGAAATCTGGAGAATGTGCTGGCCAGGGCAGCAGTCGAACATTTTCTGTATCCAGAAAGGCCCGTACAGAACCTGCAACATGCGGTCGTGCTTTATCCTGCTGAAATGTAGAGTTTCGCAGGGATCGAATGAAGGGTGGAGCCACGGGTCGTAACACATCTGAAATGTAACGTCCACTGTTCAAAGTCCCGTTAATGCGAACAAGAGGTGACCGAGACGTGTGACCAATGGCACACGGATGCGACCATCATGATGCTGTAAACAGAACCTGGATTCATCCGAAAAAATGACGTTTTGTCATTCGTGCACCCAGGTTCGTCGTCGAGTACACCATCGCAGGCGCTTCTGTCTGTGATGCAGCGTCAAGGGTAACCGCACCCATGGTCTCCAAACTGATAGTCTATGCTGCTGCAAACGTCGTCGAGCTGTTCGTGCAGATGATTGTTGTCTTGCAAACGTCCCCATCTGTTGACTCAGGGATCGAGACGTGGCTGCACGATCCGTTACAGCCATGCAGATTAGATGGTTGTCATCTCGACTGCTAGTGATACGAGGCCTTTGGGATCCAGCACGGCGTTCCGTATTACCCTCCTGAACCCACCGATTACATATTTTGCTAACAGTCATTGGCTGTCGACCAACGCGAGCAGCAGTGTCGCGATACGATAAACCGCAATCGCGATAGGCTACAATCCGACCTTTATCAAAGTCGGAAACGTGATGGTACGCATTTCTTCTCCTTACACGAAGCATTACAACAACGTTTCACCAGACAACGCCGGTCAACTGCTGTTTGTGTATGAGAAATCGGTTGGAAGCTTTCCTCATGTCAGCACGTTGTAGGTGTCGCCATCGGCGCCAGCCTTGTGTGAATGCTGTGAAAAGCTAATCATTTGCATATCACAGCATCTTCTTCCTGTTGGTTAAATTTCGCGTCTGTAGCACGTCATCTCCGTCGTGTAGCAAGTTTAATGGCCAGTAGTTTATATCTTTCCGTACGAGCTCTGATTTCCCTTATTTTATCATGGTCATCGTTTCTCCGTATGCAGGTCGGCGTCAACAAAATTTTTTTTCATTCGGAGGAATGTCGTGAGAAGATTCCTCCGCGACGAATAACGCCTTTGTTTTCTTAATATCCATCCCATACCCTGTATCATTTCAGTGACACACTCGCCCCTATTTCGCGATGGTACAAAACGTGCTGCCCTTCTTTGAACTTTTTCGATGTACTCAGTCAATCTTATCTGGTAAGGATCCTACATCGCGTAGCAGATGTGATGCCAACTCCATCCAGTGACCTACCAAGGCCCCACTGCTTCCATGTCAAGACACGTCGCCGGTGCCATCCATGCTAAAGGTAGATGTACCAGCTATTAGGCAGGTGGCCATAATGTTATGGCTGTTAAGTGTACATGGTTCATCCATCCTGGGAATCGAGAATGTGTAAGATTTTTGTGTGTTATCGATACTGGCACTGGGAATTCCAAGACCATATAAAAATCTCCACAGTAGGTGCTTGGACTAGCTCGGACATACGAGAAAAACGAGCTAAGGACTTCGGTTTATATACTGCATGTAATAACAGAACATTTTTGTTTGCTCAGTAAAACGTGACAACTTACCTTATATGCTTGCATGCAGTAGTGTTGTCCTACTATGATTTATGACGATGAGCCGGCCGGGATGGCCGAGCGTTTCTAGGCGCTTCAGTCTGGAACCGCGCTACCGTTACGGTCGCAGGTTTGAATCCTGCCTCGGTCATGGATGTGTGTGTTGTCCTTAGGTTAGTTAGGTTTAAGCAGTTTTAAGTTTTAGGGGACTGATGACGTAAGAAGTGCTCCCATAGTGCTCAGAGCCATTTTTTTAAACGGGTGATGTATGCAATGTCTGTTCACATGTCAAAAGATTTTTTGTACGATTGATTACAACCAAACAAGTTACAGATTTTTTTACTTTACTTGTAGTGTGAAACCTTCTTTCTTGCCCTATTTCATGATTCTAATTCAACGGGAAGTTAATTACTGAATTCGCGCTTATCAAAATATGAGACATAAATTGCCGAATCTTTTGATTGCATTGGCTCGGAAGCTTATATTTTTCACACCGCCAAGGAACTTTAGACTTCAGTTGTCGACATAAATTTGAACATGATATGCCAACCTCTACCAGAGAAAAAGAGGTCTTAAAAGACAGACATATGGATAAAAAAATGTCAAAAAATATTTTTTCGCGTGGTATAATTACAAATTACCAAATTTCGAATTCTTTCCTCTACTTGTACTGTGACAAATTGCTTCATGTCAAATTTCATGACTATGTCAACGAGAAGTGCCCTACAACTTTTGATGAGTGAGTGTTAGATTATCAGAATATGTGACATAAATGAATGTATCTTTTGAATGGAGTGACTTAGAAGCTTAAAACTTTCGCATCGCCAAGGTACCACAGATCTTAATATGTGACGTAAGTTTGAACTTGAAACGCTAATCCGTTCCTGAGAGAAAGGATTCTTAACAGTAGAATAGAAAGAGACAGACGGATAACAAAGCAATCCTTTAAGGAATCCGTTTTTTTTAAGATTAAGGTACGGAACCTTAAAATGTACGTAAGAAAGTAGCTAAGTAAATCGATGTGTCTGAGATATGGTTTTACAGAGAGATGTTGAAAACTAGATGCACTCATAGGATAGGAAGGGAACAGTTCCCTGCAGAATCAGCGAGGAGAGGAACTTGCAGAAAAGACTGACAACAAGAAGAGAGAGAGAGAGCAATAGGACATTTAAGAATAACTTGCATTTGAGGGAGCCGTAGAGAATGATAAATATGGGGAAGACGGAGATTGGAATGTATCCAACAAACAATTGAAAAATTTTGGGTGCAAGCTGTCTCTTTGAGTTGGAGGACTTGACGCAACAGAGAAATTCGTTGTGGGCCGCATCGAAAGTCAGAAGTCTGATAGCTGTACAAACCAGCCTTCCCCAAGATCTTGCCTCCAACGCACCAGTCACACACAAGAGTTGCATCGCAGTATCTGAACCTGCTGTGCCCTCAGTTTGTCAGATGCCAGTTGCTAAGGACGTGTGATGCGTCACATCCTCTGGAAGAAATCATACAACCCGTAACTGCTGTAAGTATGTACCCGTGTCAAGCATCAGTTAAATACACCGCCGCCTCTTTTATCAGGGAGGAACACTTATGAAACTTATCACAGTGGAAGGTGTTTAGGTATCAACAGATAACCTTATCGGCTGTTAATAGAATTTTCTGTGACGGTGACCACAAATGGAACGGGAATTCTACTTTTAAATGAGAGGAGATAGCGAATAGGTGAAACCATTACATTGAACGCCTCTATGATGGGGAAGACTTGTCTGATGGCGTGATAGAAGAAGAAACAGTAGTCGATAGACGAGGGATGAAGAATATAACAATTTAAAAGAGCTTTGGAAGGCTTTAGATCAAATAAGGCAGAAGGGATGGATGACATTCCATCGGAATTTCTAAAATCCTAGGGGGGAAGTGACAACAAAACAACTAAACACGTTGTTGTGTAGAATATATGAGACTGGCGATATACCGTATGACTTTCGGAAGAATTTCGTCTGCAAGTGCGAGAATTATTGAATAATCAGATTAACAGCTCATGCATCCAAGTTGCTGACAAGAATAGCACACAGGAGACATGAAAAGGAATGCAAGGATGTGTTTGATGACGATCAGTTTGGCTTTAGGAAATGTGAACACACCTCAGAAGCAGTTCTGACGTTGCGGTTGACAATGGAAGCAAGACTAAGTAAAAATCGACACGTTCGTAGGATTTGTAGATCTGGAAAAAACTTTCGACAATGTAAAATGGTGCAAAATGTTCCAAATTCTGAGAAAAATAGGTGCAAGCTATGGAGAAAGATAGGTAACATACAGTATGTGTATGAACCAAGAAGGAACAATTAGAATGGAACACCAAGAACGGACTGTTCGGATTAAAAAGGGTGTAAGACTGTTCGATCTAAGGAGCAATGACAGAAATAGAAAAAAGGTTCAAGTATGGTATTAAAATTCAAGGTGAAAGGATATCAATGAAAAACTTGCTGTCCTTAGTGAAACTGAGGAAGAGTTGCAGGATCTGATGAATGAAATAAACAGTCTAATGAATACAGAATATCGACTGAGAGTATATCGAAGAAAGACGAAGTAGCAGAAATGAGCACATCGAGAAACTTAATATCAACATTAGTGGTAACGAAGTTGAGGAATCTTCTACTTAGGCAGCAAAATAACACATGACGGATGGAGCAACGAGGACATCAAAACCCGATTAGCACTGGCCAAAAGGGCATTCCAAGCAAAGAGAAGTCTACTAGTATCAAACACAGGCCTTAATTTGAGGAAGAAATTTATGAGAATGTACGTATGCAGTACGGCATTGTATGTTAGTGAAACACAGAGTGTGAGAAAACAGGAACGGAAGAGAATGGAAGCATCCGAGATGTGTTGCTCCAAAAAATGTTGAAAATTAGGTGGACTGATAAAGTAAGGAATGAAATGATCGTGCGCAGAATCAGCGAGGAAAGGAACGTGTGGGAAACACTGACAAGGAGGAGGGACAGAGTGATAAGACATCTTTTAAGACATCAGGGAATGACTTTCATGATACTGGAGGAACCTGTAGGAGGTAAATACTGTAGAAGAAGACAGAGATTGGAATACATCCAGCAAGTAATTGAGGATGTAGGTTGCAAATGCTAATCTGAGATGAAAAGATTGGCATAGGAGGAATTGATGGAGGGCCGCATCGGAACAGTCAAAACATTGATGAAAAAAAAAGCAGGAAAAACACTGCAGATGATTGAATGCTGCAGTATCTCAGTCTTCAGAGACATTGTTATAATCAACCCGAGAGACAGCTGGGACTTCCTTGCCTACCCTGTCTACCACTTTGTCTGTCAACATCAAGTACAAATGTGGGGGAAGTGGACGAGGGATAAAATTAGTTGTTTTTAACAGGATGTGATATAGTGAACATCCTCCAGGTAAAATGATGGCTGTTGCACTAAACATAAGTTACCTTCCATAAGGACAGAAGCTGAAGTAATGAATTAACATTTGGGACTTGAACGTGGGCTCCCTGCCTACTAGGCAGATATGTCATCCTCTAGATCACCGTTCTAGCTAGCAGGAGACCTTGGCCGAAGTCCTGACCTTAACACAAATTTTAACTCATTATTTCAGCTTCTCTCCTTGTCGAAGATACATTTGAAGCTCAGTAGGTCTCTAGGGAAATGTAAGTCCATAGCATCAATAGATCACCTATGTCTGAGGTACAGGCGGGATTTCCCCATTATGAACGAAGTTGGGATGCTATTCCAATATTGGAGAGCTTCGGCAATACTGACTATTTAGGAATGGAAAATTCGAGATGGAGCGGGGTATGAATTGGAGTTTGTGTTAGGGAGGGCGCAGGAATAGGGTAATCCGTGAATTAGTCGCAATGCCAGGGTGGTGTAGTGATCAGCACATCTGCCTTGTGAGCAGGAGACTCAGGTTCAACCCCTGGCATTGCCACAAATTCTAATTCTTTATTTCAGCTTCTATCCGTATCGAAGGTAAAGTTGAGACTCAATATGTCTCCAGGAAAATGTAATTCCATCAGATGAAAAAGTTACGTTTCATAGTTCTACGTCTTGTACACACGGTGTTTGGGAAGTTGGTGTACAACTGCAACATATATTAGAAATGAAGTCCGCAGGCGGCTGGACGAGTCTCAAGGCGCTTAATTTTGTTGGAAAATACTTTCTGCAGATCTGATAGTGATATGCTTCTCACGTACACAGTTATGCGTGGGTGGACGATTCCTAACACTACACATTTCGCTGCTGACCCAAAGAAGAATGTCTGGCGGTGTAAGGTGCGGTGAGCGAGAGGGGAATCGGTTTCGTTGAAACGACAAGTTCCCCAAAAAACTTTTCCACAAGACGCAACCTGTCGTGAGTTACGTGTGTACAGTACGCCACTTTGTTGAAGCCATGAGTAGTTGATTTTATCTACCTCTACATCTACATAGATACTCCGTAAGCCACCGTACGATGCGTGGAGGAGGGTAGTATGTATCACTACTTGCCATTTCCTTTCCTGTTCCACTCGCAAACAGAACGACGGATAAACGAGTGTCCGTATGCCTCCGTATGAGCCCTAATTTCTCGTATCTTATCTTCGTGGTCCTTACGCGCGATGTTTGTTGGTGGCAGTAGAATCTCTCGGCAGTGAACCCCATATCCCGGTTCTCTAAATTTTCTCAATAGCCTTTCTCGAAGAGAACGTCGTCTTCTCTCTAGGGATTCCCATCTGAGTTCCAACTTACCGGTAACAAATCTGGCAGCCCACCTATGAACTGCTTCGATGTCTTCCTTCATTGCGACCTGGTATGGATCGCAAACACCCTAGCGGTACTCAAGAACAGGTCGCACCAGTGCCCTACATGCGGTCTCCTTTACAGGTGAACCACTCTTTCCTACAGTTCTCCCCATAAAAAAAACCGAAGCCGACCATTGGCCTTACCTACCACAGTCTTCACATGCTACCTCACGCCCAGCAACCTCATAAACTTTCATTTTTACACATTTAGGTCCATCTGCCATTCATAACACCAACTAAAGATTTTGTCCAAGTCGTCTTGTATCTTTCTGCAGTCACTCAACTTCGACATATTACCGTACCCCACAGCATCATCAGCGAACAACCGCAGGTTACTGCCCACCCTATGCACGAAATCAGTTATGTACATAGAGAACCACATCGGTCCCATCACTCTTCCTGGGGCACTCCTGACTATACCCTTGTCTCTGGTGAACACTCGCCGTCGAGGAGAACATACTGGGTTCTATTTCTTAAGAGGTGTTCGAGCCACTCACATATCCGCAAACGTATTCCATGTGCTCGTACCTTCGTTAACAGCCTGCATTGAGGAACCGCGTCAAACGCTCTCCGGAAATCTAACACTACTGGCCATTAAAATTGCTACACCAAGAAGAAATGCAGATGATAAACTGGTATTCATTGGGCAAATATCTTATACTAGAAGTGACATGTGATTACATTTTCATGCAATTTGGGTGCATAGATCCTGAGAAATCAGTACCCAGAACAACCACCTCTGGCCGTAATAACGGCCTTCATACGCCTGGGCATTGAGTCAAACAGAGCTTGGATGGCGTGTATAGGTACAGCTTCCCATGCAGCTTCAACACGATACCACAGTTCATCAAGAGTATTGACTGGCGTATTGTGACGAGCCAGTTGCTCGGCCACCATTGACCAGACTTTTTCAATTGGTGAGAGATCTGGAGAATGTGCTGGCTAGGGCAGCAGTCGAACATTTTCTGTATCCAGAAAGGCCCGTACAGGACCTGCAACATGCGGTCGTGCATTATCCTGCTGAAATGTAGGGTTTCACAGGGATCGAATGAAGGGCAGAACCACGGGTCGTAACACATATGAAATGTAACGTCCACTGTTCAAAGTGCCGTCAATGCGAAGAAGAGGTGACCGAGACGCGTAAACAATGACACCCTATACCATCACGCCAGGTGGTACGCCAGTATCACGCTTCCAATGTGCGTTCACCGCGATGTCGCCAAACACGGATGCGACCATTATGATGCTGTAAATAGAACCTGGATTCACCCAAAAAATGACGTTTTGCCATTCGTGTACTCAGGTTCGTCGTTGAGTACACCATCGCAGGCGCTCCTGTCTGCAACGCAGCGTCAAGGGTAACCGCAGCCATGGTCTCCGAGCTGATAGTCCATGCTGCTGCAAACGTCATCGAACTGTTTGTGCAGATGGTTGTTGTCTTGCAAACGTCCCCATCTGTTGACTCAGGGATCGAGACGTGGCTGCACGATCCGTTACAGCCATGCGGATAGGATGCGTGTCACCTCGACTGCTAGTGATAAGAGGCCGTTGGGATCCAGCACGGCGTTCCGTATTATCCTCCTGAAGCCACCGATTCCTTATTCTGCTAGCAGTCATTGGATCTCGACCAACGCGAGCAGCAGTGTCGCGATACGATAAACCGCAATCGCGATAGGCTACAATCCGACCTTTATCAAAGTCGGAAACGTGATGGTACGCATTTCTCCTCCTTACACGAGGCATCACAACAGCGTTTCACCAGGCAACGCCGGTCAAGTGCTGTTTGTGTATGAGAAATCGGTTGGAAACTTTCCTCAGGTCAGCACGTTGTAGGTGTCGCCACCGGCGCCAAACTTGTGTGAATGCTCTGAACAGCTAATCATTTGCATATCACAGCATCTTCTTCCTGTCGGTTAAATTTCGCGTCTGTAGCACGTCATCTTCGTGGTGTAGCAATTTTAATGGTAAGTAGTGTGGAAATACGGAAACTGTCTGTTGCCCCATATCCATACTTCTTAGTATATCGTGTGAGAGAAGCGCAAGCTGATTCCAAAACCTTTCTGATACGTGGACATAAGCTTCTGAGTCTCGAGAAAGTTTATGATATTCGAAATGAGAATATTTTCAAGGATTCTGCAGCAAGCAGAAATTTTGGATACTGGGCTGTAATTTTGCGAGCCCGTTCTTTTACCTTTGTTATATACTGGAGTCACCTGCGCTTTTTTCCAGTCGCCTGGGAGTCTGCGGTGGGCGAGAGATTCACGATAAATGCAAGCTGGATAAGAGGCCAGTGCCGTAGAGTACTCTTTGTAAAATCGACCAGGGATTTTACTATCCGGACCTGGTGACTTATTTGCTTCTGTTTTTTCTCTATGCCAGTATGCTCATTTGTATGTCGTCCACACTGGAATCTGCCCGGTGGTCAAATGACGGTATGTTTGTATGAGTCTCCTGTGTGAACGATATTTTGAACGTTAAATTTAAAATTCAGCCTCCGTTTTTCTATCTTGAACTGCCATACCAGATTGGTCAACAAGGGACTGCATGGAAGCCTTAGACCAGTTTAACGATTTTACGTACGGCCAGAATTTTCTCGGTTTCTCTGCCAGACCTTTTGCTAAGTTGTGACGGTAGTAGTAGCTGTATGCTTCGCTTGCAGATCTATTCACACACACGAGAATCTTTACTAAATTTCGCTTGTCGTCATTTATGCGTTCTTTTTTGTACCGAGACAGCAACATTCTCTGCTTCCTCAGCATCCGCCGAGTTTCGTTATTAAACCGTCGGTTTTTCCTATCCTTTCTCCAGTTACTACTCATGTAACTCTCGAGACCACGATTTTCAATCTGCTTAAACCTTGCCCATAATTTCTCTACATCCATCTTACTAGAGTTGAGTGACGCCAATTCACCGTCTAAGTGAGATGTTAATAACGGCTTATCTGCTCTGTCTAGCAGAAACACTCTCGTAACCTTGTTGACCTGTCTTACTTTAGCTGCCCAATGAAATCGTTGATAATTAAACAATAACATTCATTGTTCACGGTTTCTTCAAAAAATAAAGGTGCAGTAACTATTGTCAGCCACACTCCCAATTTTCTGATGATGCAATAGCGTTTCAAGCACAGCATGACGTTCCACTGTTCTTTTTCCCGTGTGTCAACATGACGAGGGAGGTGGAACCAGGTATCACCTGAATAGAAGCTGACAACAACAATATGAAATAAATGGTTCGAATTGCTCTGTGCACTATGGGACTTAACATCTGAGGTCATCAGTCCTCTAGAATCTAGAACTTAGAACTACTTAAACCTAAGCTGAAGCGCCTAGAGCCGCTCGGCCACGACGGCCGGCGCAACAATATCTATGGCAGCTAATCGCAATAAAAGATGTAAACTATTTGCGGTAATGCATTCACTTTTTGTGAATCCGTATCTTTTAATTCTTGCTCTGCTATCGCGTTATTCGGCAACAGCTGCAGTGTTTGCCTACCCGCTTTATGCGCGGTTGTAAACCCGATATCATTTTCTTGTGCCAGCTTACGTAATGATTATGCTGCCTAGAGCCACAAACATCCAACAACTTCTGTTCGTTTAGCTCAGGCGGTATTCCAGTTCATTCGGCATCTAACACTGAACTTGTCGCTCGAAATATCTCCGTAAGTCGACGAACCACTTTACGATGAGGCACAGCTATTTTCGGGAATTTTTCAATAATGCCTCCTGCACTAAATTCGGTTATTTATTGCCTTTTCCAAACACATGATCGACAAGAAAAACACGTTCCTCAGTTGAAAGCACCATAATTTTTTTCAAAAAAAAGCTGAACAGCATTATGCATCTCATTCAATAGCTTTCAAGTGAATCAAACAGTTAAAGAAATGATACGCAACACTGGAACGAGTTAAAGTTGTAACGACCCTCTGTGTATTGTTCCCTTGCTTCTAAATGCGTGAACTTTTGTCGTTTCTTGTTACGAGTGGCTGATCACACCTGCTGAACTACATGATCCTGGCTGCCATATTGTGTAACTGACAGCTCACCAAGATTAATAAAATTTACACTTCGAGAACTGTTGCTTAATTAAACTGAACTCTTTTACAAATAATATCCACGTGTAAACCTCTCTGGATATTGTCAAAGCTGCCGTAATTCTTCTGGGATCTTTAGTTGGGGGAGGGTGGAACGTTCTCTTGACATCGCAATTCACTCTTGCCTCAGCTATCGCTCTGATAACTGAAATCTACGACTAAAATACAGTGCTAGTATTTAAAAATGGGAACGGATCCAGTACAAACAGACCTTCAGTATTTTTCTTTCATAAATAATTCTGCTTACCGTCCTGAAGAGACCAATTTTAAAAATGCTACTGTTTATTGAACTTGAAATTGTTAACGAATTTATCTTTGACCAAATGCAACTTTAATTTTTAATATTAGAATGAAACTCCCAAGACATTTAGTGTCTTGTCTTTTTAAAGAATAGTGTTTAAGAACCTTTGAAAATAAAAAAAGAGTTTACCTACTATTTTTATCATCATCTGATTGAATTTACTTTTATCTTGCGAAACTAAGCAAATTAATTTAATTCAATGCTACTAAAACGTGACATATCGAATTTGCATTTCTCCATATTCTTATGTACAATTTCCACAAAAATTCTGAATTAACTTCAATGTCTTTCTTAGTGAACAACTAATATTTTTTGAAAGGATTTAACCCCTTCATGGTTGATGCAACACATATGTCCCAGTGATTCAATATATAGCTTTGAGCATTGGGATGTCTGTACCTCACATCTGTCTAGTTCTACCACATAGAGAGATGCTTTCACGATTTTCTGGAATGTATTACAGACCATGGGGTAGATATGTAGAACATTGTGAGCAATGAAACAGAGTGGCGTGTGAAACTTCCTGGCAGATTAAAATTGTGTGCGGGCCGAGACTCAAACTCGGGACCTTTGCCTATCGCGGGCAAGTGCTCTACCAACTGAGCTAACCAAGCACGACTCACGCCCCATCCTCGCGGCTTTACTTCTGCCAGTACCTCGTCTCCTACCTTCTAAACTTTACAGAAGCTCTCCTGCGACCCTTGCAGAACAAGCACCCCTGGAAGAAAGGATATTGATGAGACATGGCTTAGCCACAGCCTGGGGGATGTTTCTAGAATGAAATTTCGAGTCTCGGTCCGGCACACAGTTTTAATCTTCCAGAAATTTCATATCAGAGCAAACTCCGCTGTAGGTGGTATAGTACGCTTGTTCCACGAAAATAAGATTGAATCACCATCTTCTTCATTCCAAGACTGTGTGAATTAACTGTTTTTTTAATATACATCACACACATTGTTTTGTATCATTACTACACACCTAAATAATTCTGTTGGTTTCCAGATAATTCGTTTGTAGTGGGGCGTATATGCCCCAGAAGACAATGTAAAAGCCATCGTCAGATTTGATTGTAAGGAAAGTAAATCTGTTTTGGTAACAATTTGTTGTACTTCCTTCCACAATTTCCATACTGACAAAATCATAACAAATCAAAAAATTTATTCTGAAAATCTTTTAGGCTTACATGAAAACATCGATCTAGTTAGGTTTGTAGGGTGCCAGTGTCCCACTCCTCTGATTTTCAAAACCGGTCGGCATGAAATTTTTTGGAAGTATAAGTGTGTCATTTATCACAGAGGAAGGGTGTTTTCGACCTTTTCTTTTTCAAATATAATCAAATTTTAACGGTGAAAGGGTTAAGCAAGAGTTATTGTAACGTACTATTAGAAGAATGTGACACAATAGACAATACATTATACTATATTCTTTCCAAAAAAGCCCTCACCACATTTTCTTCAAAATCTCACTTTTGGAGGAATGTAACACCAAAGACAATAAATTATAACAAATTATTCCCAAAAAAGCAATCACCACATTTTCTTTCAGTTGCAGACTAAATTAATTAATTTCATTAATATCATTTATAGTATTAATGGAAAAAATTAGAAATGTCATTCGACCAGGTACATTAGCAGTATGATTAGCAGCAAATATAATTGCTGGACACTTATTATTGACCTTATTAGGAAATACAGGACCATCTATAGCAATAAATTTAATTCCATTACTAATTATTGGACAAATACTACTATTAATCCTAGAATACGCAGTAGCTATAATCCAAGCTTATGTTTTCTCAATTTTAAGAACTCTATATTCTAGAGAAGTATACTAAACTTATGTTAACAACTCACTCAAATCACACATTCCACTTAGTAGACTATAATAAAATGTCAATGGCCTGCCTTTTCAGTCGAGAGTGTGGTGCAAAAGCGCTTCCACAGTGTCTTCACTTCTCGTGTTATATAGATAGAGGAAACACATCATACTGTCTGTATTTTGGAACCATTACTGATGTAACGAAGATGTAGTTCTTGGAGCACCTAAGTTTGCCTGGAAATATCTTGTATTCGTGACCAGAGTCCTTTATAAAACTATTTTCCTTGTAACAACATTTGATTAGTGATTAATGTTGTCAATTTACAGAACCAACTAAGACTTTCTTCTTCTTTCTTTTTTATCGTCGCCTTGTCCAACGTCACGTAGGGTCGGCATTGCTCTTCTGGATCCTTCTCCTCCATAATTCTCTATCCATTGCCTCTTCCTTCTTCCATCATTTCTCCCTTAGGTCCCCAGATATCTTATCCTTCCACCTCATCTTCGGTCTTCCCCTCCTTCTCGCTCCTTCAATCTTTATATCTTCAACTATGTTTCCAATATGCTCTTCCCCTTTTCTCTGTAAGTGTCCGTACCACCTTAGTCTGTTCTCTTGTATCTTTTTCCCCATGGGTCCCACTTTCACGGCTCCTCTAACAAATTCATTTCTAATCCTGTCCTTCCTTGTTACCCCACACATCCACCCCACCATCCTCATTTCCGTCACTTCCATCTTCCTTTCCTGGCCTACTGTGATTGGCCATGTCTCTGCCTCGTACATCATAGCAGACCTTACCAACGACTTTTACACTTCCCCTTTCAACCCAGTGCTCACCTTCTTGTCACACAACACTCCACTCATTTTCCTCCAGTTGTTCTAACCGCAATTTATTCTGTGTTGTATCTCGCTTTCCATTCCTCCGTCCCTCTGTATGTACGACCCCAGGTATTTAAATTTGCAGACCATTCCAGCACATCATCCTGGATCTTGCAAGACCTCATCTGCACATCCTTCAGTGCTAAATATTCTGACTTTGTCCTGCTAATTTTCATCCCTCTTTCTTCTAGTGCCTTCCTCCAATCTTCCAGCTTTTCCTCAAGTCTGTCGATGCTCTGCTAAGACCTTGACTCTAAATTTTTTTATTTAACAAGGGCGACTTGGCTCAAAAAATTACGACGTGTGTAACGAGTGTCAGTCACCGAACAACATTTTAGATTGATCTTAAGATGGCCGAGTAATTAGTAAAGAAAATTTGCGATCTTGACGTAGGATTTTTTTTATCCACACGATTTTTTTCTGACGCAGGTTATACAAGACTTGCACGAAAGGCTGAAATCCACGCCGAAGTTGACGCCGCCGTTGGAAGGGGTCGGCTTCGAGTACGGCTTCAACTCCGAGTACCTGCAGGAGTTGGCGAAGTTCTGGCGGACGCAGTACGACTGGAGGGAGCGCGAGAAGTTCCTGAACCAGTTCCCGCAGTTCAAGACGACCGTGAACGGCCTCGAGCTGCACTTCATCCACGCGAAGCCGGCCGAGGTCCCTCAGGGCGCAGTGGTGGTGCCGTTGCTGCTGCTGCACGGCTGGCCAGGGTCAGTCAGGGAGTTCTACTCGCTGCTGCCGCTGCTCACCACACCCAGGAAGGGCGAGCGGTTCGTCTTCGAGGTGGTGGCGCCCTCCCTGCCCGGGTACGGCTTCTCGCAGGGCGCGGCCAAACCCGGGTTCGCCTGCGTCCAGATGGCGGCCGTCATGAAGAACCTCATGCAGCGACTGGGCCACAGCAAGTTCTACGTCCAGGGCGGGGACTGGGGCTCCGGCATCGGGACCGCCTTTGCGCAGTACTTTCCCAGCTGGTGAGCAGTTTCTCAGTCTATCTGTAGTTGTGCAGTACGTCCACAAAGTCCCCATACCCGTAGGGCAGAACAGTATTTCGTATAGAGGATAGTCGAAATAATATGAACAGTTGTGGCAATGGGACAGTCGTGTCGCGCTGGACTGTGCGAGTTTAGTATGGACTAGGAATTAGTGCATCTCCGTTGATTCATTATGGATCGTGGGACGACGGCTGTCATGAACTTCTTGATGCAATAATTTACAAACAGCCGTATATACTGTAGAAATTTATTTTATATTATGAACTTCTACATGATACCAGTTTCGGCATTACACTGATGCCATGTTCAGGCCCCTGTACAGTGAGTAGAAGAAATGTATTATTAGAAAAAATTTATAAAAAATATAGAACAACGTTAACAATTGACAGGTATCATGTTAACTATGTAAGTGCCTCAAAGAGATATATTGTATATCATTAAAAGTATATGTAACATTAGGGCACATATGCTTCTGCCTATGTCATGCTGTTGTTAATAGTTTTCTCTGTTTTACTCAAATAACGCATGAGATATGAGTATATCTGTACACTATTATTCATAAAACTGTAACACACAGCTGTAATAGGCCATGCAACACATCAGACGTACTGCATACATTCGTATGTCCAGTGGAGCAGTGGAAGAATTTTTTAAATAAAAATTAACTAATATAAATAACAATAAAATAAATTAAAATACAAGAACATGTGACAACCACGTCGGAATACATAGTTACTTATGTGTGGTCTAGGTCGTATTATGTGCGGTATGACAAACAGCTGCCGCAATATTAACGATAAAATGCATGAAAGAGTTTGTCTTAAAACCCAATTGCATTCCCGAAGTAAACCAATACAATCGTACTATAAAATCATCAAACACCTGGTCATCGTAGACGCTTCATTAGGACCCTTATGTAGGACAACCCCACATTGTGCTGAGTGGATACTACTACTCATTGTACAGGGGCCTGAAGATGGCATCAATGTAATGCCGAAACTGGTAGCACATAAAAGTTCATAACATAAAATAAATTTCTACAATACGTACGGCTGTTGGTAAATTATTGCATCATGAAGAAATCAGTGCAGGCTGTTTACGAGTAGTGCACTCTTCGTATTTGCATTCAGAGGCCGAGATCAACGTGAAATGAAAGACCTAACAGAGTTCCAAAGATGGCCAATTGTGGGGGTCCGATTAGTTGGAGCATCAGTAACCGAGACAGCCAACTTATTCAGTGTTTCAAGAGCAATTGTTTCAACAGTTATGGCATCCTACACAAAGCATGGAAAAATATCATCGTGTAAACGTAACGGTGGGTGCAAATAAGAACTAAATGACAGAGATAATCGTACGCTAACACGAATTGCACCAAACGACACAAAACTACGGCGGTTAAAGTGGCTGCAGAGCTCAATACCCATCTTCGAGACGCCGTATCTATCGACACCGTCCACCGAGAACTCCGTAAAGCGAGTATTCGTGGGCCAGCTGCAATACCGAAATCATTAATAACGGAGCATACGGAAACAGGCGTAAAACATCGTGTCAGGAGCATAAATCCTGGTCGGCTGATCAGTGGAAACACGTCATATGGTCCGACGAGTCAACGGTTTCGTTATTTCCAACGTTGGGCCGGCTTTATGTTTGGAGAACGCCAAAAGAAGCCTACAATCCTCATTGCCTGATTCCAGCAGTTATGCATGGAGGTGGAAGTGTAATGGTGTGGGCAGCCATATCGTGGTATTCTACTGGTCCTATCACCATCCCCAGAGGCCGTGTTACAGCCAACGATTATGTGAACATTTTAGGTGATCAGGTGCACTCCATGATTCAAATGTTGTTCCCAAACAACGATGCCATATTTCAGGACGATAACGCGCACATTCACATAGTCAGGACAGTACCATCTCGGTATGAGGAGCACCCAACTGAACTGCAGCGTTTTCCCTGGCCATCACAGTCCCCAGACTTGAACATTATCGAACCCTTGTTGGAGGTATTGGAGCACAGAGTCCGGAGCAGATTTCCGCCTCCCTCGTCGCTATAGGAGTTAGACGAGGTTCTGATCGAGGTGTGGCATAACATTCCACTGGAGACTGTACACTCATTACATGCCAGTATTCCAAGAAGAATCGCAGCTGTATTACAGGCAAATGTGGGTCTAAACCCTTGTTAATAAACTATTCCCAAGTAAGCACAGGTGTTCACATTATTTTGCCTATCTCCTGTACGTTGGAATAATTATGTACACTGCCTGACTTCAGACTGAAGCACCCAGAAAACATCGTCAGCTGTCAAAGTAACTTGCCAAGCATACACGCATCGGCGGATTTATAAATAATTAGGGTTCCACTTCTCTGTTAGAGGTATAGCAGCCATCAGATTGCATTGTTATTGTTATGATTGTTACCAGAAATGGTAGAGGAATAAGTGGGGTGAATAGCGTCAGATGTTGAGTGGTCACTGTGGAAGACACGTAAATGAATGTGAGAAAGCGTTATCAGCACCTGAAAGAGTTTGAGAGGGGGGCCGTCCATTTGGCCAGTCGTTCGAGTTGTGCAACATCCACATCTGTAGGGCTTCCGGATGTGACAAAGATCCCTGTGTAGGAACGTTAGGGGAGGGATGGAATACTCATCGAGAAGCTTTCGGCCGACATTGTCTGACTGCCTCAAGATAGTCTCGCCAAGCTAGTCATCACCTTCACACCTTCACCTGCCATCTGAGAACAGACAACGCACTGCCTGCAAGATTCTGTCTCATCATGCTCCACTGGCTGCAAAACCCAAGTGACTGCAGTTACAGTGGTGCTAAGAACTGGAAGCAGCGACTGACGATGAATGGTGCTGCACTGTGTCTAGTGGCTGTGCATTACACTGGATCACTTTCATCAGCAACGATGGTGGCGGCCTGCGATGAAGTCCCGATCTTCCATTGTTTTGGAGGGGCACAGCAGAGTTGACGTCACGGTGTGGGGAGCTGTCAGCCACGACATCAGCTCATGGATGGGAGTGAATTCTGATCGCACAACGGTACCTCACAGACGTCTTGCGTCCTCATACGTTAACTCTCATATAACAGAATTTTGGTGTCATTTTTCAACAGGACAATGCTGGCCCAGGCTTGGCATGTATCGCTAGAAACTGTCTGTGTGATGCTGAATTACTCCTGTGGTCGGCAAGACTTCCAAATCTGTCCTGATAGAACACGTACGGGACCAGATCGGATGCAATGGTTTTGCGACACTTTGCAACATATTCAGAGCACGCATTTAAGACAGACGGAGTGCATTGTCAGTACTGAAAATTCTTTATAGTTGCCGATCGAGACAGACGCAGCAACAGAGAAGTAACTGCTTTTGTGAAATTTACGAGTTTCTAACCATGAGCGAATTTCATTGTATCGTCTGTGTGTTTTAATAGTTTATTTACTTGAGTTTCTGTATGTTAATTTAATCTCTAATAGCCACAGTTCTCTCGGATTTGTTTGCGTCGGAAAATAAACCGATTTAGTGACATATTACAAGTTCCTAATCAGGGACGAATTATTTAGTTTCACCTGAGTGCTTCGGTAGTTAGGTTTTTGAATATCTGCGTATTATTAGACACAGTTCCTACATTTTCTTCAGGGTCTACAGCAGAGTTGCACAGCACGTGCCAATAGTCCGTTTATCTACATAACTTAGTTTTCCATGGTCTTTAGTTTGGACAGGGACTGCGATTGTTGTGTGAAGATGCGAGCCGAGTTGGTGACACTTCGCTCTCAGCTCCAGGCTGTGATGGCTTCGGTTACACAGCTTGAGGCTGCAGTGGATGGGTACCACTGTTGTGGGCTGGCTGTGGGGATCCAACGGACGTCCAGTACATCCGAGTCCTCCGATTGGTCTTCACCGGTGGCCAACCCAGTGTCTGCTCACACTGAGGCTGACACCTCACCTGTGGTAGGGTGGGAGGTCGCCCCGGGCCGAAGCAGGCGGCGAAAGACTTCCCAGGCGGCCGCACATAAGGCCTCCCCGGTTTGTCTGACAAACAGGTTCCATGTGTCTGACACTGTCGCTGATCCGGATGCTGTCGCCTGTCCTGTTTCAGAGGAAACCACTCAGCCTGCAAGATCCAGGCAATCGCAGAGGGTGGGATTATTGGCAGTTGGGAGCTCTGACGCTACGTGCGTTATTGGGCCCCTTAGGAACATGGCTGACAAGACGGGAAAGAAAACCAATGTGCACTCCATGTGCAAATCAGGTGGAGTCATTCCAGATGTGGAAAGGGTACTCCTGGATGTCATGAAAAGCACGGGGTGCGGCCAACTGCAGGTCGTTGATCATGTCCATACCAATGATGTGCGTCACTTTGGATCAGAACGGATTACATCTGATTTCGAGCGGTTAACAGTAGTTGTAAAGGCTGCTAGTCTTGCTTGAAAGAGGAAAGCAGAGCTGACCATTTGCAGCATAGTCGACAGGATCGATTGCAGACCTCTGGTACAGAGTGGAGAGTCTAAATCACAGGCTCAGACCGTTCTGCGACCGTGTAGGCTGCAGATTCCTCGACTTGCGCCAAAGGGCAGTTGGGTTTCGGGTTCCGCTGAATAGGTCAGGTGTCCACTATACGCAGGAGGCGGCTACGCAGGTAGCAGGGGCTGTGTGGCGTGGACTGGGCGGTTTTTTAGGTTAGAGGGTCTCGGGAAAACACAAGAAGGGCTTCAGTCACAAAGGGTGCAGGCCGAGCACAGGAAGAACCTAAATACAGGAACCATTAGTATAACGGTGGTAAATTGTCGTTGCTGTGTTGGGAAAGTACCAGAGCTCCAAGCGCTGATAGAAAGCACTGATGCTCAAATCGTTATAGGCAGTGAAAGCTGGCTAAAGCCGGATATAAGCTCAGCCGAAATTTTTGCGAATAATCTGACGGTGTTCCGAAAGGATAGGCTAAACACGGTTGGCGGTGGAGTGTTTCTTGCTGTTGGAAATAGTTTATCTTGTCGCGAAATTAAAGTAGATACTTCCTGTGAGTTAGTAAGGGCAGAGGTCATTGTTGGCGACCGGAATAAAATAATTATTTGATCCTTTTACCGACCTCCCAATTCAGATGGTACAGGTTCAAAGGAAACTTGAGTGATTTCAAACACGTACCCGACTCATACAATAATAGTTGGTGGTGACTTTAATTTACCTTCGATATGTTGACGAAAATACATGTTCAATTCCGGAGGTACGCATAAATATCATCCGAAATTTTGCTAAACGCATTCTCTGAACATTTTTCGAGCAGTTAGTTCTTGAGCCCACGGGAATAGTAAACGGTTGTGAAAACACACTTTACCTCTTAGCAACAAGTAATCCTGAGTTAATAACGAGCATGAAAACCGATTCAGGGATTAGTGAACACAGGGTTGTAGTAGCGAGATTGGATATTGTAATCCCCAAATCCAAGCTCAGATGTGACTTGAATTCAGAGAAGTAGTATGGGCAGCAATAGAGATATTTATACCAAATAAATTAACAAACGACGGAGATGATCCTCCTTGGCACACAAAAGGGGTTAGAACACTGTTGCAGAACAACGAAACAAAAATACCAAATTTAAACAGACGCAAAACCCCAAAATTGGCGATCTTTTACAGAAGCTCGAAATTTAGCGCGGACTTCAATGCGAGATGCTTATAACAGTTTCCACAACGAAACTTTGTCTCGAATCCTGGCAGAAAATCCAAGGAGATTCTGGTCGTATGTGAAGTATGTTAGCGGCAAGAAACAGTCAGTGTCTTCTCTCCGCGATAGCAATGGAGTTACAAAACACAGCCTTCAGAAATGCCGTCACAAAAGATGACGTTGTAAATATTCCAGAATTCGAATCGAGGACAGCAGCCAACATGAGTAACGTAGAAGTAAATATCCTCGGAGTAGTGAAGCAACTTAAATCATTTAATAAAAGCAAGTCTTCTGATCCAGACTGTATTCGAAATAGGTTCCTTTCGGAATATGCTGATGGATTAGCTCCATACTTAACAATCATATACAACCGTTCGCTCGACGAAAGATCCGTACCTAAAGACTGGAAAGTTGCACAGGTCACACCAATATTTAAGAAAGTCAGTAGGAGTAATCCACTAAATTACAGGCCCATATCGTTAACGTCTATATGCAGCAGGATTTTGGAAAGTATATTGGATTCGAACATTATGAATTATCGCGAAGAAAACGGTATATTGACACACAGTCAACATGGGTTTGGAAAACATCGTTCCTCTGAAACACAACTAGGTTTTTATTCACATGAAGTGGTGAGTGCTATTGACATAGGATTTCAGATCGATTCCGTATTTCTGTATTTCGGGAAGACTTTTGATACAGTACCACACAAGCGGCTCGAAGTGAAATTGCGTGCTTATAAAAAATCGTCTCAGTTATTTGACTAGATTTGTGATTTCTTGTCAGAGAGGTCACAGCTCGTAGTAATTGACGGAAAGTCATCGAGTAAAACAGAGGTAATTTCTGGCGTTCCCAAAGGTAGTGTTATAGGCCCTTTGCTGTTCCTTATCTATATAAACTATTTGGGAGACAATCTGAGCAGCCGTCTTCGGTTGTTTGCAGATGACGCTGTCGTTGATCGACTGATAAAGTCATCCGAAGGTGACAACGAACTGCAAAACGATTTAGAAAAGATATCTGAATGGTTTGAAAATTGGCAGTTGACCATAAATAACGAAAAGTGTGAGGTCATCCGTATGAGTGATAAAGGGAATTCGTTGAACTTCGGTTACACGATAAATCAGTCAGATCCAAAGGCCGTAAATTCAACTAAATGCCTAGGAATTACGATTACGAACAACTTAAATTGGAAGGAACACATATAAAATGTTGTGGGGAAGGGTAACCAAATACTGTTTTACTGACAGGACACTTAGAAAATGTAACAGACCTACTAAGGAGACTGCCTACACTACACTTGTCCGTCCTCTTTTAGAATACTGCTGCGCGGTGTGGATCTTTATCATATAGGACTGATGGAGTACATCGACAAAGTTCAAAGGAAGGCAGCACGTTTTGTATTATCGGGAAATATGGTAGAGCGTGTCACTGAAATGATAGAGGATTTGAAATGAACATCATTAAAAGAAAGGCATTTTTCGTTGCGACGGAATCCTCTCACGAAATTCCCATCACCAACTTTGTGCTCTGAATGCGAAAATATTTTGTTGACACCGACCTACATAGGGAGGAACGATCACCACGATAAAATAAGGGAAATCAGAGCTCGTACGGAAAGATATAGGTGTTAATTCTTTCCGCGCGCTATACGTGATTGGAATAATAGAGAATTTTGAAGGTGGTTCGATGAACCCTCTGGCAGGCACTTGGATGTGATTTGCAGAGTATCCATGTAGATGTAGACTTCATTTTGTGTTATCCTGCAGTAACGTCATGTTCTTTTTCAACCTGTGAAAGTTTATTCCGTATTCTCCCCCTCTCCGCGCTTCTATTTTTTTGTCGGCAGTTTGTACGGTATATAAAAGTAAATCTCATTCAGATATTCCGTATTCACAGTAACTGCAGCACACAGTGTTGTTGTCGGTATGAGTAAGTGTATGAATCGTGACACGGATGAATGCACTCTCAAAGGCATGAGGTATAAGGTAAGGTGAGGCAAATCCGACCTACTAATTTCTTGTGGTTATAAAAAGCTTCTCAGAGATCGGATCTTAACGTTATATAGGTTAAATTATAGGTAATATAAAGGATCAATTGTTTGCAAAATATTCTTGTTATACCATCAACAGTTTTTGAGATATCCGTATTTTCAGAAACGTCCATTTTTGCCATTTGCAAAAATTGTGGGTAAATCCGACCCCCCCCTATTTATTTGACAGATTTTGCACAGAAATAGTTCTAAGTGAACGGTTTTTTTGGGAATTAATTATAAGCAATTATATTTTTTACATAAATAAACAATATGTATTTAAAGAAAACAATGTTTAGAGCACTAAATGTACTGGAAGTTAAATGAATGTAAATTTTAATTGAAAAGAGATGATTTCATTGCTAGGCGGTGCAACAGCAATGTCGATCTCGGAATGTTACAATCACGAGCGACAGATCGTAAAGACATTCCCACTTGCACTGCAGCAACTGCTCGGCGAATATCATTTTGATTGCGTTTTGTCGTTTTTCGTTTGTAATTTCGTACCATTTTCCCAAAAATAAACACAAATTCACTCTGTTTACATAAATAAATAATTCCACATATATAAACGATAAAAACATGCGGTAGGATTTACCCCATCATTTAGCGGTCGGATTTACCCCACCATACCACGTTTCATTTAACACACATAGGAACGATTTAAACGACATTTCCAACAAAAAGGATACATACACTGAATAGGTCACTAAATGCACTACAAAAATCACTTACCGTTTGTTTTGCGATCGTTTCATTTAATAAGGTAAATCTAGTGATGCAATTTTCACAAAAATTAAATTGAAACAACCTAAAACACACTTGCTGTGTTTTATGTGTCTTAATGTCAAATGCTGCAAAGTTGTGAAGGTGGAATTTTCGTTATTCCGAATGCGAAATCGCTCCGCTTTGCCGTTTCTCACAAATAGATGGCGGTCGGGTTTACCCACCCGGTCGGATTTACCCCACCTTACCCTATGTTCCGCCATTCTTGAAATGTTGTTTTTGGTGCACAATTTCCTTGCATTGTTCTGTCACACTAAAGCAGATAGCTCACGTAGCATACTGAGGGTATAGATCATAACAATCAGGTGGCTGTAGTATTTCTCAACCTACAAAAAGCATTTGACTCAAATCACACAGAAGTACCGTAATATGGATTATCAAGTGAAGCATCCTCAAGAGAGGATGTAGCATGTCATCTTGCATGCAGAGTAATTGAAAGATGTGCCCCAGGAAAGTATGCTGGGACTTGTATATTAATGTCCAGGCACAGAATTATCAGCTATCTCACACGATGCAGTGACGTACACTGAAGAGCCAAAGAAACTGGTACACATGCATAACACCGTGTAGGGCTCCCGCGAGCACGCAGAAGTGCCTCAACACGACGTGGCATGGACTAGTAGACTATTGTCTGTAGTAGTGCTGAAGGGAACTGACACCACGAATCTTGCAGGGTTGTCCATAAATCCGTAAGAGTATGAGGGGGTGGAGATCTCTTGTGAATAGCACTTTGCAAAGCATCCCAGATATGCTCAACAATGTTCATGTCTGGGGAGTCTGGTGGCCAGTGGAAGTGTTTAAAATCAGAGGTGTGTTCCTGGAGCCACTCTGTAGCAATTCTGGACGTGTGGGGTGGTGTCGCATTCTCCTGCTGGAATTGCCCAAGTCCGTCGGAATGCACAATGGACACGAATGGATGCAGGTTAGCAAACAGGATGCTTACGTACGTGTCATCTGTGACAATCGTATACAGAGGTAGCAGGGGTCCCACATCACTACAACTGCACACGCCCCACACCATTACAGAGCCTCCACCAGCTTGAACAGTCCCCTGCTGACATGCAGGGTCCATGGATTCATGAGGTTGTCCCCATACCCCTACACGTCCTTCCGTTCGATGTAATTTGAAACGCGACTCGTCGGACCAGGCAACATGTTTCCAGTCGTCAACAGTCCAATGTCGGCGTTGACGGGCCCAGGCGAGGCGTAAAGCATTGTGTCGTGCAGTCATCAAGTGTAGGCGAGTGGGCCTTCGGCTCCGAAAGCCCTTATCGATGATGTTTCGTTGAATGGTTCGCACACTGACACTTGTTGACGCCCCAGCATTGAAATTTGCAGCAGATTGGGGAAGTTTTGCACTTGGCTCACGCTGAACGATTCTATTCAGCCGTCGTTGGTCCTGTTCTTGTAGGATCTTTTTCCGGCCGTAGCGATGTCTGAGATTTGATGTTCTACCGGATTTCTGATAATCACGGTACACTCGTGAAGTGGTCGTACGAGGAAATCCACAGTTCATTGCTACCTCGGAGATGCTGCGTCCCATCGCTCGTGCGCCTACTATAACACCATGTTCAAACTCGCTTAAACCTTGATTAGCTGCCACTGTAGCAGCAGTAACCGATCTGACAACTGCGACAGACACTTGTTGTCTTACATAGGCGTTGCCTGTTGGTACAGGGGGTTACAAAAAGGTACGGCCAAACTTTCAGGAAACGTTCCTCACACACAAAAAAGAAAATATGTTATGTCGACATGTATCCAGAAACGCTTACTTTCCATGTCAGAGCTCATTTTATTACTTATCTTCAAACCACATTAATCATGGAATGGAAACACACAGCAACAGAACGTACAGCGTGACTTCAAACACTTTGTTACAGGAAATGTTGAAAATGTCCTCCGTTAGCGAGGATACATGCATCCACCCTCCGTCGCATGGAATCCCTGATGCGCTGATGCAGCCCTGGAGAATGGCGTATTGTATCACAGCCGTCCACAATACGAGCACGAAGAGTCTCCACATTTGGCACCGGGGTTACGTAGACAAGAGCTTTCGAATGCCCCCATAAATGAAAGTCAAGAGGGTTGAGGTCAGGAGAGCGTGGAGGCCACGGAATTGGTCCGCCTCTACCAATCCATCGGTCACCGAATTTGTTGTTGAGAAGCGTACGAACACTTCGACTGAAATGTGCAGGAACTCCATCGCGCATGAACCACATGTTGTGTCGTACTTGTAAACGCACATGTTCTAGCAGCACAGGTAGAGTATCCCGTATGAAATCATGATAACGTGCTCCATTGAGCATAGGTGGAAGAACATGGGGCCCAATCAAGACATCACCAACAATGCCTGCCCAAACGTTCACAGAAAATGTGTGTTGATGACGTGATTGCACAATTGCGTGCGGATTCTCGTCAGCCCACACATGTTGATTGTGAAATATTACAAATATCACGTTGGAATGAAGCCTCATCCGTAAAGAGAACATTTGCACTGAAATGAGGATTGACGCATTGTTGGATGAACCATTCGCAGAAGTGTACCCGTGGAAGCCAATCAGCTGCTGATAGTGCCTGCACACGCTGTACATGGTACGGAAACAACTGGTTCTCCCGTGGCACTCTCCATACAGTGACGTGGTCAACGTTGCCTTGTACAGCAGCAACTTCTCTGGCGCTCACATTAGGGTTATCGTCGATTGCACGAAGAATTGCCTCGTCCATTGCAGGTGTCCTCGTCGTTCTAGGTCTTCCCCAGTCGCGAGTCATAGGCTGGAATGTTCCGTGCTCCATAAGACGCCGATGAATTGCTTCGAACGTCTTCCTGTCGGGACACCTTCCATCTGGAAATCTGTCTCGATACAAACGTACCTCGCCACGGCTATTGCCCCGTGCTGATCCATACATCAAATGGGCATCTGCCAACTCCGCATTTGTAAACATTGCACTGACTGCAAAACCACGTTCGTGATGAGCACTAACCTGTTGATGCTACGTTCTGATGTGCTTGATGCTAGTACTGTAGAGCAATGAGTCGCATGTCAACACAAGCACCGAAGTCAACATTACCTTCCATCAATTGGGCCAACTGGCGGTGAATCGAGGAATTACAGTACATACTGACGAAACTAAAATGAGCTCAAACATGGAAATTAAGCGTTTCCGGAAACATGTCCACCTAAAATCTTTTCTTTATTTGTGTGTGAGGAATGTTTACTGAAAGTTTGGCCGTTCCTTTTTGTAACACCCTGTATATCTCTGTATCTGAATACTCATGCCTCTACCAGTTTCTTCGGCACTTCAGTGTATAATCAATTACAATCTGAAATAAAGCTGCAGGATTATTGGGTTGTATCTTTAAAAGATTGAAAAATGTTGCTAAGGTTCCAGGTAAAGCAGACACGTGACTTTAACGGAAGAGCTGCACCTGTTTCTCGGTCTCCTTTCTAGTGTACTGGGACTCCACGTCAACATGTGCCACGACAGCGGGCCCAAGGCGATGCTAAAAGGTCTCATCGGCACCCTCTGGCCGACGCTGTTCGTGGAGCGCCGCTACGTCCACAAAGCGTTCCCTTTCTGGAAGCCCTGGCTCAACACCGTTCTCCTCGAAATGGGATACTTCCACCTTCAAGCTTCGAAGCCGGATACCATAGGTAAGAAAGTGGTACTTGTAATTGAATAAGCTGTCAGGCTCTAGTCATCTAAGATTTTGAAAATGTATTTCATGCACCACGATGTAGAATCTAGAGGTACAGAAGAATGTGCGGTGAAATGTTTTGCAAGAGGCACCACACCTATGCGACTTTTTTATTTGCCGTGGATAGAAATGTAAGACTAACTGTCTCGTATAAGGCGCAGGGAGCTGCCCTTAACTGGCGATGAAGAATTGTTCGAAGAGCAGAATTTGAGGAGGTAGCGTAGCAGAGAACGGGAAGCGATTTCTCAATAAACAGGTGTCAGCCTTGTAAGGGGTACCACTTTTGATACTAATATGTCGTTGAACGTCGTACCCCTTACAAAAGGTTCGTTCTCTGACTTAACCTTTTTCCAGCTGTGGCATTGCCTTCCTTATTTTACACTACTGGCCATTAAAATTGCTACACCAAAAAGAAATGCAGATGATAAACGGGTATTCGTTGGCCAAATATATTATACTAGAACTGACATGTGATTACGTTTTTACGCAATTTGGGTGCATAGATCCTGAGAAATCAGTACCCATAACAACCACCTCTGCCCATAGTAACAGCCTTGATACGCCTGGGCATAGAGTCAAACAGAGCTTGGATGGCGTGTACAGGTACAGCTGCCCATGCACCTTCAACACGATACCACAGTTCATGGAGAGTAGTGAATGGCGTATTGTGACGAACCAGTTGCTCGGCCACCATTGACCAGACGTTTTCAATCGGTGAGAGATCTGGAGAATGTGCTGGCCAGGGCAGCAGTCGAACATTTTCTGTATCCAGAAAGGCCCGTTCAGGACCTGCAACATTCGGTCGTGCATTATCCTGTTGAAATGTATTGTTTCGCAGGGATCGAATGGAGGGTAGAGCCTCAGGTCGTAACACATCTGAAATGTAACGACCACTGCTCAATGTGCCGTCAATGCGAACAAGAGGTGACCGAGACGTGTAAACAATGTCACTCCATACCTTCACGCCGGGTGATACGCCAGTATGACGATGACGAATACACGCTTCCAATGTACGTTCATCGCGATGTCGCGAAACATGGATGCGACCATCATGATGCTGTAAACAGAACCTGAATTCATCCGAGAAAAGGTCGTTTTGCCATTCGTGCACCCAGGTTCGGCGTTGAGTACACCGTCGCAGGCGCTCCTGTCTGTGATGCAACATCAAGGGTAAACGCAGCCATGGTCTCTGAGCTGATAGTCCATGCTGCTGCAAACGTCGTCGAACTGTTCGTGCAGATGGTTGTTGTCTTGCAGACGTCCCCATCTGTTGACTCAGGGATCGAGATGTGGCTGCACCATCCGTTACAGCCATGCGGATAAGATGCCTGTCATCTCGACTGCTAGTGATACGAAGCCGTTGGGATCCTGCACGGCGTTCCGTATTACCCTCCTGAACCCACCGATTCCATATTCTGCTAACAGTCATTGGATCTCGACCAAGACCTTACACGAGGCATCACAACAACGTTTCACCAGGCAACGCCGGTCAACTGCTGTTTTGTGTATGAGAAATCGTTTGGAAACTTTCCTCATGTCAGCACGTTGTAGGTGTCGCCACCGGCGCCAACCTTGTGTGAATGCTCTGAAAAGCTAATCATTTGCATATCACAGCATCTTCTTCCTGTCGGTTAAGTTTCGCGTCTGTAGCACATCTTCGTGGTGTAGCATTTTGAATGGCCAGTAGTGCACATTCACCAATGCTCTAGCACTTCCAGTCATGTGACAATATGTGAGTGGAGATGTGTTGTTCTGGTTGCATACACAACAGACACACACACAGGGTGAGGCGAAATTGGCGCACTCGGGCTTCGCAGCGCGGCTGCTTACATTCCAGCGATGAAGAAATGTCTCTCACAAAATTTCATCTGGTGACTACATCCTGCAGAAAAAGAACGTTAAAGAGCAGCAATCTGGCAATACTGTAACCACATGTATAGTAACTACCTCTGACAGTACATTGTAGTTGTGCACTACTGTCGGTGTAGTGGATAGAATTTTGGGTTAACATGCACGATGTCGATGATTCGATCCTGGGTCGAGGCATATGTTTTTAATTTGGTAAATGTAGTCCAGGTGGTACGGCATCTGGCATCTTAATAGTGAACAGTGATTGCAGCGGGTCCTCTAGAAAACATCTGCACTTACATACTACAATCGTAGAAATTGGAGACTGGTCAGCTTTGAAAGAAGCTCTTTCCACGACGTGGGCGTGAATTTATTCGCACCACTTCATCTATTAGATGCGGAAACTGTTTTCTTTGTACCCTCCTCCAGTGGTCCCATAGATTAGTACCAACTATTACTCTTGCCTCGTTCAGGTACATTACATTTCGTTAGGGCCTTACTTTACCAGTAAGACTTACAACGTGCTTTGCGAATGATGTCCAAACTCGGTTACTCTTTGTATGTGTTATCGCCATGGTCCCACTAATTATGCCTTTCAACATTAAGTCTAGTTACCGCAGGCTGTTTAGTACGTTTCTCAAAGCATTATTATTATTATTGTTATTATTATTATTATTATTATTATTTTCGATTATTCCCATTTAAAGAGAGAGTTTGAACTTGAATTCATTTATGATGATTGTTTATGTTTTTTCTGAGCCCAAATTTTCTTCATGTGTTCACTGTGTTGTTTCTTTTGCTCCGCTGTCCATTTGCATCCTGGTCTCTTCTGTGTTGTGGTGTCAAATTTACGTTTTTTGATGATGTTCCTGAATTCAGTTCTATTTTCTGCATCGTTTACTGTTATGTCTGCTTGTCTGAGGTCCTCTTCAACTTCTTTTATCCATTTTGTTTTTCCCCTGCCTGAGTTGATGATATTAAGAATTCGCTTTGAAATTCTGTTTTCATTCATCCTGTGGATACGTCCGTAGAACTGCATTCTTCTTTTCCTTCTTGTATCCGTAATCTTGTCTGTGTATTTATATATATCTGATGTTGGTCTCTTCTTCCAGATTCCTTGATCTTGTATCGGGCCAAAAATTTTCCTGAGAATTTTCCTTTCTTGTTTCTCTATTTCTTTGATTTTAGTTTGCCCACCTATTTGTGTTGTTTCAGATGCAAACAGTGCCTCCGGAAGTACGAAAGTGTTGTAGTGCCTCAATATTGCGTTAATCAATATGGACTTTTTGTTATAATAGTTCCACAATTATTATTATTATTATTACTATTATTCTGTCGATGAGATTGCCGGCCGAAGAGGCCAAGCGGTTCTAGGCGCTACAGTCCGGAACCGCGCGACCGCTACGGTCGCAGGTTTGAATCCTGCCTCGGGCATGGATGTGTGTGATGTCCTTAGGTTAGGTTTAAGTAGTTCTAAGTTCTAGGGGACTGATGACCTCAGAAGTTAATTCTCATAGTGCTCAGTCATTTGAACCATTTGTCGATGGGATTGTGGAAACATTACCATTAGGGAAACAGTGTAATTCGATACTGAACATTTCACAATTAGCAGTGTCGTAATGAATCATACAGAACAATATCTGTCAGAGGCGTAATGCCGTTAGAAGGAACAACGCGCAGGACTGGCAGTGTGTTTATACTGTGTGCGCTGTCCACCAGACAGGCACTAGCTGCGAACGGAGTAACGCGACCATGACAGATTGCAATGTACATGCGTGCACGTACCGAATTTTCACATTGTAAACCTCTAAACCAGTGTGGCAGACGTATGGCGTGCACAAACGAAGGATATGTGGATGTGCTTCTGGCCCTTGGTGCACCTGATAACCTGGCTGGTGTTGCCACTCGTGAATATGCTGCTAGATATCGTCGTCGAAGCCATCCAGACAAAAATGTGTTTCGTCGTCTGGAGCTGGGCCTTCGGGTGTCAGGATCTCTCCTTCCACCATCGTATGACAGAGGTCATCCACGGACTCGCTATGCTCCAGCTACTGAAGAAGCTACACTACTGGCCATTAAAATTGCTACACCACGAAGATGACGTGCTACAGACGTGAAATTTGACCGACAGGAAGAAGATGCTGTGATATGCAAATGATTAGCTATTCAGAGCATTCACACAAGGTTGGCGCCGGTGGCGACACCTACATCGTGCTGACATGATGAAAGTTTCCAATCGATTTCTCATACACAAACAGCAGTTGACCGGTGTTGCCTGGTGAAACGTAGTTGTGATGCCTCGTGTAAGGAGGAGAAATGCGTACCATCACGTTTCCGACTTTGATAAAAGTCGGATTGTAGCCTATTCCGATTGCGGCTTATTGTATCGCGAGATTGCTGCTCGCGTTGGTCGAGATCCAATGACTCTTAACAGAATATAGAATCGGTGGGTTCGGGAGGGTAATACGGAACGCCGTGCTGGATCCCGAAGGCCTCGTATCACTAGCAGTCCAGATGACAGGCATCTTATCCACATGGCTGTAACTGATCGTGCACCCACGTCTCGATCCCTGAGTCAACAGATGGGGACGTTTGCAAGACAACAACCATCTGCACGAAGAATTCGATGACGTTTGCAGCAGCATGGACTATCAGCTCGGAGACCATGGCTGCGGTTACCCTTGACGCAGCATCACAGACAGGAGCGCCTGCGACGGTGTACTCGACGACGAACCTGGGAGCACCAATGGCAAAACGTCATTTTTCGGATGAATCCAGGTTCTGTTTACGGCATCTGTGTTTGGCGACATCGCGGTGAACACACATCGGAAGCGTGTATTCGTCATCCCCATACTGGCGTATCACCCGGCGTAATGGTATCGGGTGCCATTGGTTACACATCTCGGTCACCTCTTGTTCGCATTGACGACACATTGAACAGTGGACGTTACATTTCAGATGTGTTACGACTAGAGGCTGTACCCTTCATTCGATCGCTGCGAAACCCTACATTTCAGCAGGATAATGCACGACCGCATGTTGCATGTCCTGTAGGGACCTTTCTGGATACAGAAAATGTTCGACTGCTGCCCTGGCCAGCACATTCTCCAGATCACTCACCAATTGAAAACGTCTGGTCAATGGTGGCCGAGCAACTGGCTCGTCACAATACGTCAGTCACTACTCTTGATGAACTGTGGTATCGTGTTGAAGCTGCATGGGCAGCTGTACCTGTACACGCCATCCAAGTTGTGTTTGACTCAATGACCAGGCGTATCAATGCTGTTATTACGGGCAGAGGTGGTTGTTCTGGGTACTGATTTCTCAGGATCTATGCACCCAAATTGCGTGAAAATGTAATCACATGTCAGTTCTAGTGTAATACATTTGTCGAATGAATACCAATTTATCATTTGCATTTCTTCTTTATGTAGCAATTTTAATGGCTAGTAGTGTATTCTGGAGGTCATACACCAAGAACCTCTGCTAAGTACACGTAGCGTAGCAACGCAGCTGCGTCTCTCTGCAACGTTCGGTCGTTAACGTGCTGCACGAGCGTTGAGTGCACCCCTATCGTTATGCTTTCACGCAACAGCTACATCCTGCAGATCGCCATCATCCTATACAATTCAGTGAATGGTTCCAACAACAACAGGAAGCCAAAGATGACTTCTTGAACACCGTAATATGGTCAGATGAAGCAGCATTCACTCGTGAGGGTGTCTTCGATATGCACAATGCCCACCATTGGTGTGAGGTTAACGTGCATGCCACCCGCAACCGTGGATATCGTGTTCGATTTGGTATCAACACCTGGGCTGGAATATTGGGCGATACGTGTTTAGGCCGCTACATGTTGCCTGACTGGTTGACTGCACGAAGGTATCATGCATTCGTCGCAAACTATCTGTCTGATGCACTGGAAGATGTTACACTGTATGTTCGGCAGAGGATATGGTTCCAAAATTATGGTGCACCTCCACACTCTGGAATTAATGTGCCACAGTATTTGGACAGAACATTTCCAAGGAAAATGGCTCGGGCGTGGAGGTCCAGTTTTGTAGCTACCACGTTCACGTGACCTAAATCCCCTTAGTTTCTTCCTCTTGGGACATCTGAACGAGCACGTGTACTCTACTACGCCTACGAATGTGGAAGAATTGGTAGGGCGTGTTCATGCTGCTCTTGTTACTGTGGACGCAGCTTTGCTGAAAGGGTCCAGAGCTGTACGATCCGGCGGCTTGCGCAGTGTTTGGACGTGCAGGGAGGTCGCTTTGAGCATCTGTTGTTCTGAGGACAACGTGTTCTTTTGTGAAGGTCATGTGGTCATCAATACGGACATTATTATTGTCACTGGTTGCTAATGTACATGTGAGCGCTCATATTAGATGTGGTATAAATGACAAGTAGATGCTGTGTTACGGTATTGTGCTATCATCTTTAACATCTCGAAACGGATATTGATTTTGTCGTTGTTCTGTCTATGACAGGTTATTTGTTTCAATTGTCTATTTCTTATTTGTGTAACCACGTATTAGTTATGTTCAGCGGTACAAAATGTGGTAAATTTAGAATTCATGCGACCTAAGAAGTGTATATTACAGCAGGAAATGTCAGAATGAAATTAGCAAATAAAAATAAATGCTTTCCAAAGTAGGATGGAACCCTCGACCTTCTGCATGTTAACCCAAAACTCTGTCCACTGCACCGACTGTAGTGCACAACTAAAATGTGCCGTCAGAGGTAGTTACCATGCATGTGGTTACAGTGTTGCCAGATTGACACTCTTTAATGTCCTTTTTCTGCCGGATGTACTCGACGGACAAAATTTTGTGACGGACTTTTTTTTTTTTATTATTGTTGGCCTGTGAGGAGTCGCGCTGCGAAGCCCGAGTGCGCGAATTTCTCTTAACCCTGTAGATGTGTTGCTGCAGAGTTGAATGTCTCATCAGTGGTAAAGGACGAATCGGTTGTTTTGAGAAATTCCCAAGGAAAATTTCAATAACAATCTCGTAAATAGAGTATTTCATACACATCCATTGCATTCTACGTCTACATCTACACCCATACTCCGCAAGCCACCTGACGGTGTGTGGCGGAGGGTACCTTGAGTACTTCTATCGGTTCTCCCTTCCATTCCAGTCCCGTATTGTTCGTGGAAAGAAGGATTGTCGGTATGCCTCCGTGTGGGCTCTAATCTCTCTGATTTTATCCTCATGGTCTCTTCGCGAGATATACGTAGGAGGGAGCAATATACTGCTTGACTCCTCGGTGAAGGTATGTTCTCGAAACTTCAATAAAAGCCCGTATCGAGCTACTGAGCGTCTCTCCTACAAAATATTCCACTGGAGTTTATCTATCATCTCCGTAACGCCTTCGCGATTACTAAATAATCCTGTAATGGATCGCGCTGGTCTCCGTTGGGTCTTCTCTATCTCTTCTATCAACCCTATCTGGTACGGATCCCACACTGCTGAGCAGTATTCAAGCAGTGGGCGAACAAGCGTACTGTAACCTACTTCCTTTGTTTTCGGATTGCATTTCCTTAGGATTCTTCCAATGAATCTCAGTCTGGCATCTGCTTTACCGACGATCAACTTTATATGATCATTCCATTTAAAATCAATCCTAATGCGTACTCCCAGATAATTTATGGAATTAACTGCTTCCAGTTGCTGACCTGCTATATTGTAGCTAAATGATAAAGGATCTTTCTTTCTATGTATTCGCAGCACATTACACTTGTCTACATTGAGATTCAATTGCCATTCCCTGCACCATGCGTCAATTCGCTGCAGATCCTCCTGCATTTCAGTACAATTTTTCATTGTTACAACCTCTCGATATACCACAGCATCATCCGCAAAAAGCCTCAGTGAACTTCCGTTGTTATCCACAAGGTCATTTATGTATATTGCGAATAGCAACGGTCCTATGACACTCCCCTGCGGCACACCTGAAATCACTCTTACTTCGGAAGACTTCTCTCCATTGAGAATGACATGCTGCGTTCTGTTATCTAGGAACTCTTCAATCACATGACACAATTGGTCTGATAGTGCATATGCTCTTACTTTGTTCATAAAACGACTGTAGGGAACTGTATCGAACGCCTTGCGGAAGTCAAGAAACACGGCATGTACATGGGAACCCGTGTCCATGGCCCTCTGAGTGTCTTGGACGAATAGTGCGAGCTGGGTTTCACACGACCGTCTTTTTCGAAACCCATGCTGATTCCTACAGAGTAGATTTCTAGTCTCCAGGAAAGTCATTATACTCGAACATAATACGTGTTCCAAAATTCGGATAATTATAGAAATTGGGGGCACATGGAAAATTTTAGCAATGTGCTGCAATATTACAAAAATAAACAGGTTCTGTTCCACTGTGTCATCATGACAAGTACAACTCAATACTAGTGCTATATTATCTTTCTCTTGTGAACTAAGATCGAGGAAGTATATATATTTGCAGACTGAAGTGATGGATAACATTTGTACCAAACCGGGGTCTGAAGCCATGTTTCCTGCTCACAAGGCAGTCGCGCTAACCTCTATGCCACCCTGGCACAGTGGGTTTGGACAACTGCATGGACTATCATAGCACGCCTCCCTCCTCAGTCTAGAGCAATACCACGTGGGCTGAGGTGTGGATGGGGATTTGGATTAAAGAGGGAGGCATGCTAGCGTAGTCAGTGCAGTTTTGCAAAGACACTGTGCCAAGGTGGCGTAGTGGTTAGCGAGACGGCCTTGTGAGCAGGAAACCTGGGTTCAGATCCCCGTCTTGGTATAAATTTTCATTCGTCACTTCAGTCTGCACATGTATATATCATACATGTTTGAACGTGAAACGGTCTCTCGAACCATATACTTTAATTTGATTAAAGTCAAATATGCTGTTCATGTGTTTATGATTTTCAATATTTTTTTTAATGCAGTAATATGCCCTAAATCTTTCGCCCCCCCTGTACCCCGCGCACCACTGTTCCAAAACAACGAACAATGAAAGCAGAAAAGTGCATTGCGAACGTGACTCCTACAGAGCCAACTTTTTCACACAGTCTCACACCAATTTTCCTTTTATGCTCGTTTTCTTTACCATCACTTTAGTCTTTTGACTTACAAGGATAACAATCATAACTCAGTCGAATACATTAATTTTACGTATAAAAACTGAACTTTTTAAGTATATTTAAATTTTATGAATAATAGTTTAACATTGGGAAGAAATAAAAGAAAATGGAAGAGAAATAGACGGTAGCAGCGAGTTTCGAACCCAAACCGATGAAATGTCAATTGGCGCTCCTGACCACTGCACTGCAGTGTTACTCATACTATACTCATAAATCTTGGGAAAGGGTTTACCTTGTCCTACGGTCCACTCAGACCGAAATACACTACTGGCCATTAAAATTGCTACATAAAGAAGAAATGCAGATGATAAATTGGTATTCATTGGACAAATATATTATACTAGAACTGATATGTGATTACATTTCCACGAAATTTGGGGGCATAGATCCTGAAAAACCAGTACCCATAACAACCACCTCTGCCCGTAATAACAGCATTGATACGCCTGGGCGTTGAGTCAAACAGAGCTTGGATGGCGTGTACAGGTACAGCTGCCCATGCAGCTTCCACACGATACCATACTTCATCAAGAGTAGTGACTGGCGTATTGTAACGAGCCAGTTGCTCGGCCACCATTGACCAGACGTTTTCAATTGGTGAGAGATCTGGAGAATGTGCTGGCCAGGGCAGCAGTCGAACATTTTCTGTATCCTGAAAGGCCCATACAGGACCTGCAACATGCGGTCGTGCATTATCCTGCTGAAATGTAGGGTTTCGCAAGGATGGAATGAAGGGTAGAACCACGGGTCGTAACACATCTGAAATGTAACTCCACTGTTCAAAGTGCCGTCAATGCGAACAAGAGGTGACCGAGATGAGTAACCAATGGCACCCGATACCATTACGCAGGGTGATACGCCAGTATGGGGATGACGAATACACGCTTCCGATGTGTGTTCACCGCGATGTCGCCAAACACGGATGCAACCATCTTGATGCTGTAAACAGGAACCTGGATTTATCCGAAAAAATGACGTTTTGCCATTCGTGCACACAGCTTCGTCGTTGAGTACTCCATCGCAGGCGCTCCTGTCTTTGATGCTGCGTCAAGGGTAACCGCAGCCATGGTCTCCGTGCTGATAGTCCATGCTGCTGCAAACGTCATCGAACTGTTCGTGCAGATGGTTGTTGTCTTGCAAACGTCCCCATCTATTGATTGGGGGATCGAGACGTGGCTGCACAATCCGTTACAGTCATGTGGATAAGATGCCTGTCATCTGGACTGCTAGTGATACGAGGCCGTTGGGATCCAGCACGGCGTTCCGTATTACCCTCCCGAACCGACCGATTTTTTTTTTTGTTAAGAGTCATTGGATCTCGACCAACGCGAGCAGCAATGTCGCGATACAATAAGCCGCAATCGGAATAGGCTACAATCCGACCCTTATCAAAGTCGGAAACGTGATGGTGCGCATTTCTCCTCCTCACGCGAAGATGACAACAACCTTCCACCAGGAAACGCCGGTCAACTGCTGTTTGTGTATGAGAAATCGTTTGGAAACTTTCCTGTCGGTGTCGCCACCGGCGCCAAACTTGTGTGAATACTCTGAAAAGCTAATCATTTGCATATCACAGCATATTCTTCCTGTCGGTTAAATTTCGCGTCTGTAGCACGTAATCTTCGTGGTGTAGCAATTTTAATGGCCAGTAGTGTCTAGACCCGTGGCCTAGGGGTAGCGTCTTTGATTCATAATCAGCGGAGGAGCGGATAGAGGTTCAGGGCACTCTCTTGTCCTAGGGATGGAAAATTGCCCCTAAAGGCGGAAGAATCAGCAATGATCAACGACATGAGGATGCAGAAGGCAATGGAAACCACTGCATTAAAGACACGTAACGTGTATCCACAGGACATGTGGCCCGTAATTGAAGAAGTGTCATGATGATCTCTCCATTGGCAAAAGATTCCGGAATAGTCCCCCATTCGGATCCCCGGGAGGGGACTGACAAGGGGGAGGTTATCATGAGAAAAAGATTGAATAATCAACGAAAGGATAACGTTCTACGAGTCGGGGTGTGGAATGTCAGAAGCTTGAACGTGGTAGGGAAACTAGAAAATCTGAAAAGGGAAATGCAAAGGCTCAATCTAGATATAGTAGGGGTCAGTGAAGCGAAGTGGAAGGAAGACAAGGATTTCTGGTCAGATGAGTATCGGGTAATATCAACAGCAGCAGAAAATGGTATACCAGGTGTAGGATTCGTTATGAATAGGAAGGTAGGGCAGAGGGTGTGTTACTGTAAACAGTTCAGTGACCGGGTTGTTCTAATCAGAATCGACAGCAGACCAACACCGACAACGATAGTTCAGGTATACATGCCGACGTCGCAAGCTGAAGCTGAACAGATAGAGAAAGTGTATGAGGATATTGAAAGGGTTATGCAGTATGTAAAGGGGGACGAAAATCTAATAGTCACGGGCGACTGGAATGCAGTTGTAGGGGAAGGAGTAGAAGAAAGGTTACAGGAGAATATGGGCTTGGGACTAGGAATGAAAGAGGAGAAAGACTAATTGAGTTCTGTGACAAGTTTCAGCTAGTAATAGCGAATACCCTGTTCAAGAATCACAAGAGGAGGAGGTATACTTGGAAAAGGCCGGGAGATACGGGAAGATTTCAATTAGATTACATCATGGTCAGACAGAGATTTCGAAATCAGATACTGGATTGTAAGGCGTATCCAGGAGCAGATACAGACTCAGATCACAATATAGTAGTGATGAAGAGTAGGCTGAAGTTCAAGACATTAGTCAGGAAGAATCAATACGCAAAGAAGTGGGATACGGAAGTACTAAGGAATGACGAGATACGCTCGAAGTTCTCTTACGCTATAGATACAGCAATAAGGAATAGCGCAGTAGGCAGTACAGTTGAAGAGGAATGGACATCTCTAAAAAGGGCCATCACAGAAGTTGGGAAGGAAAACATAGGTACAAAGAAGGTAGCTGCGAAGAAACCATGGGTAACAGAAGAAATACTTCAGTTGATTGATGAAAGGAGGAAGTACAAACATGTTCCGGGAAAATCAGGAATACAGAAATACAAGTCGCTGAGGAATGAAATAAATAGGAAGTGAAGGGAAGCTAAGACGAAATGGCTGCAGGAAAAATGTGAAGACATCGAAAAAGATATGATTGTCGGAAGGACAGACTCAGCATACAGGAAAGTCAAAACAACCTTTGGTGACATTAAAAGCAACGGTGGTAACATTAAGAGTGCAACGGGAATTCCACTGTTAAATGCAGAGGAGAGAGCAGATAGATGGAAAGAATACATTGAAAGCCTCTATGAGGGTGAAGATTTGTCTGATGTGATAGAAGAAGAAACAGGAGTCGATTTAGAAGAGATAGGGGATCCAGTATTGGAATTTAAAAGAGCTTTGGAGGACTACGGTCAAATAAGGCAGAAGGGATAGATAACATTCCATCAGAACTTCTAAAATCATTGGGGGAAGTGGCAACAAAACGACTATTCACGTTGGTGTGTAGAATATATGAGTCTGGCGACATACCATCTGACTTTCGGAAAAGAATCATCCACACAATTCCGAAGACGGCAAGAGCTGACAAGTGCGAGAATTATCGCACAATCAGCTTAACAGCTCATGCATCGAAGCTGCTTACAAGCATAATATACAGAAGAATGGAAAAGAAAATTGGGAATGCGCTAGCCGGCCGAAGTGGCTGTGCGGTTAAAGGGGCTGCAGTCTGGAACCGCAAGACCGCTACGGTCGCAGGTTCGAATCCTGCCTCGGGCATGGATGTTTGTGATGTCCTTAGGTTAGTTAGGTTTAACTAGTTCTAAGTTCTAGGGGACTAATGACCTCAGCAGTTGAGTCCCATAGTGCTCAGAGCCATTTGAACCATTTTTTTTTTTTTTTTTTTTTCAGAATGCGCTAGGTGACTATCAGTTTGGCTTTAGGAAAAGTAAAGGGGCGAGAGAGGCAATTCTGACGTTACGGCTAATAATGGAAGCAAGGCTAATGAAAAATCAAGACACTTTCATAGGATTTGTCGACCAGGAAAAAGCGTTCGAGAATATAAAATGGTGCAGGCTGTTCGAGATTCTGAAAAAAGTAGGAGCAAGCAATAGGGAGACACGGGTCATATACAATATGTACATCGAGGAAGCAATGATGGAAATAAAAGAAAGGTTCAGGAGTGGAATTAAAATACAAGGTGAAAGGATATCAATGATACGATTCGCTGATGACATTGCTATCCTGAGTGAAAGTGAAGAAGAATTAAATGATCTGCTGAACGGAATGAACAGTCTAATGAGTACACAGTATGGTTTGAGAGTAAATCGGAGAAAGACGAAGGTATTGAGAAGTAGTAGAAATGAGAACAGCGAGATACTTAACATCAGGATTGATGGTCACGAAGTCAATGAAGTTAAGGAATTCTGCTACCTAGGCAGTAAAATAACCAATGACGGACAGAGCAAGGAGGACATCAAAAGCAGACTCGCTATGGCAAAAAAGCCATTTTTGGCCAAGAGAAGTCTACTAATATCAAATACCGGCCTTAATTTGAGGAAGAAATTTCTGAGGATGTACGTCTGGAGTACAGCATTGTATGGTAGTGAAAGATGGACTGTGGGAAAACCGGAACAGAAGAGAATCGAAGCATTTGAGATGTGGTGCTATAGACGAATGTTGAAAATTAGGTGGACTGATAAGGTAAGGAATGAGGAGGTTCTACGCAGAATCGGAGAGGAAAGGAATATGTGGAAAACAGTGATAAGGAGAAGTGACAGGATGATAGGACATCTGCTAAGACATGAGGGAATGACTTCCATGGTACTAGAGGGAGCTGTAGAGGGTAAAAAGTGGGTGAAATGGTATTTAGAGGTTGGAAATGTGGATGAGAGAGCTAAGGTGCCAAGCTGTACTCAATAATGTCGGCGACTGGATTGACTATTAGGTGACTGAGCAATTGCTGCGCGAGATTAGCCGAGCGGTCTTAGGCGCTGCAATTCCGGACTGTGCGGCTGGTCCCGGCGGTGGTTCGAGTCCTCCCTCGGGCATAGGGGTGTGTGTGTGTGTGTGTGTGTGTGTGTGTGTGTGTGTGTGTGTGTGTGTGTTTGTCCTTAGGATAATTTAAGTTAACTAGTGTGTAAGCTTAGGGACTGATGACCATAGCAGTTAAGTCCCATAAGATTTCACACACATTTGAACAACTGAGCAATTTGTAATAACATCTATTTTCATGTAAACGTATAATTATAATAGTGTCTTTTATTTCATACAGATAAGGGCGTACACTTTCTTGTGGAACTGACTGTAATTTGTTTTTGCCTTACCATAGCATGTTAACAACGTTAAGGATGTCCCGTAATATTTCTGCCATTGTACTGTCACGTAAATTCACGTCAACTATACTAAGGAACAAAACTTTATCTGAGTCTTTATCATCCTTAGATTGATACTAATCGTTCCAGGAAACCATTTACCTAGCACGAATACCGCACTCGCTATTTCTGCCAGCAAGCGTGTTTTTGGCACTTGCCACTGTTTACTCGCACACATTCTGACATAGCTGCCGTTAGTGGTAATCTTAAAATACAAAAAATGGTTCAAATGGCTCTGAGCACTATGGGACTTAACATCTGAGGTCATCAGTCCCCTAGAACTTAGAATTACTTAAACCTAAGGACATGACACACATCCATGCCCGAGGCAGGATTCGAACCTGCGACCGTAGCATTCTCGCGATTCTGGACTGAAGCGCCTAGAACCGCACGGCCACCGCGGCCGGCTCTTAAATTACAGACAAAGCTGCCAGTATTACAAACCTTGGTGCATCGTGCAAGAGTAATATCAGACGACGATAACCTGCCCCATGAACTGAGCCACCTACGCAACGTTTTTGGGAATAACGGCTACAGCGCCCATCGAGTGAAAGAAGTGATTTTTGGGAAATATCAGAATAAGACCACCGACGAAGAGGAGAAAAAAATTGCTTTGTTGCCATTCTGTGGGTCTGTGTCGGGCAAGATAAGTCCGAAAGACACAAGATCAAATCAATCTTCAGGCCTCCAACGAAAATCCGTCAATTACTGAGACCAGTTAAAGAAGCAGTAGGTCTCAGAACGCCTGGAGTCTACGAAATACCTCGCGAGTGTGGCCAGAAGTACATCGGACAAACAGTGCGCAGCGTGGAACAACGCAGGAAAGAACATGAGGGATATTATCGCCTACGCTATCCAGAGAAATCTGCGTTAGAAAACGGCCACCACATAAAATTTGACGATACCTCTGTCGTGGCTCGTACTAACTGCTTTTGGGACAGTTTAATAAAGTAAGCTATTGAAATAAAAATTACCGCAAACACCGTGAATAGAGACGGTGGCTTGCAGCTCAGCGCTGCGTGGGATCCAGCGATCGCGCGGTTGGAGAGGGCACATCGAAGGCCGACTCAAAACATGTCCATATATGACAATGTCACGGGCACCAGTGACGCCACAGCCGGCAGCTAGCGTATATAAGGGCGCACCATCAGTCCACTGGCAGTCCATAGCACTTGACGATGGCCAAGGAGTGCTTGGCCGAAAGCTCGTGTAGTTTTAAGCAATTGACGCGTTTGGAAACCCGAGAACATTTTATTCAAAGCTGCCATTTATCGGTTTGACCATCCCTTACCACTGTTTTCAGCTGAGGCCCCCGCTTTTTGCATAGTTTGCTAAAGTGATGAACTGTGAGTTGGGAGCATTAGATCGATTGGTAGGGTAACAGTGCATATCCTCCTTGACATCACTGGAATTTACTCCTTGACATCACTTGCATGGCGACCTTGACATCACTTGCATGGCGACCTTGACATCACTGATATCTCCTCCCTGACACTGCTTGTGTGGCCTCCCCGACATCACTGGCATGTGCTCGTCGACATCACTGGCATGTGCTCGTCGACATCACTGGCATGTGCTCGTCGACATCACTGGCATGTGCTCGTCGACATCACTGGCATGTTCTTGATACCAGCAGCATGTACACCTGATGTCACTTGCATGGCCACTTCGTTGTCACTGACATGTCCTTCTTGACATCATTGACATGTCCTTCTTCACATCACTAGCATGTCCTGTTTGACATCAGTGGCATGTCCTCCTTGATATCAGCGTCATGTTCTTGTTGACACTACTTATTAGGACGACAATGGCAGCGACTTCCTCCCTCTGCCATCTCTCTCTCTCTCTCTCTCTCTCTGTCTCTCCCTCCCTCCCTCACTCAACTTCCATGTCTCTGTCTTTTCTTCCTGTTTTGTGTATATCATTCCATCCCTTATGTAACACACACCAGATCCCTTTTCTTCCATTCTAATTTCTTCCCTTTTTGTGTTTTATTCCTTTCTTTCCCCAATTTTATCAACTAATGATTGAACATAAGTAAAAAAAAATGTGAATTTTAAATTGTTCCTTTTTTTTGTAAACTGAATTGCTCACAGACTGAGGAGCAGTATTTTCAGCGTGTGCTTCTAAGTAGATTTTTTTCACACACGATATTCTTTCGCCAATTCACTGTTCACATCGTCTGCAGGACTGGCTCTGCAGACGACCCCTGTGGGTCTGGCAGCGTACATCCTGGAGAAGTTCTCCACCTGGACGAACCCCTCCTGGAAGTGCCTCCCGTGTGGAGGTCTCACTAAGAAGTACGAGATGACAGACCTGCTGGACAACGTCATGATCTACTGGGTCACCGGCTGCATCACCACCTCCGTCAGACTCTACTCTGAGCACTTCAGCAAAGCGGCCAAGGTCGGCCGCAAGCGAGTGTAAGTTCTGGCTCCCTTCTCTTACCAAACCTTCACGAAATACAGTTTTTACATGTCATGCGTGTGTAATTTCCAACTGAAGATGTTTTGCCATAGATCTACTATGGCCGTCCCGTATTGATGTACACGTCATTTTTTCCCCATCATTCATAATACACCATGTGAAGCATCATTACAGTTATAATGGCGTAGCAGGTGATTATAATTGAAGTGCAAACTACTCGTGGAGGCACTTGCAAAGTAGGTTAGGAATCAGGTTAATAATGTTGCTCACGCAGCATACGTTCGCTTTATCGGGCAACAACAAAGTTATTGACTGTGGATGGTACCGTCAGAATGGAAATAATGAAGTCACTGTAAAAAAGTCATTAATTTTGGCACTTATCTTGAATGGATTCCCACGTAGATTTCTTCGAAGTTGTTATGGCCCATCTTGTTGATTCTAGGGTGATTCCACTTTGACTGCTAGAAGGTCTCTATTTTAGCAATATCTGAAGACCTAACAAATGCGTTTTTCGGGAAATTCTTAATGATCAAACAATCCCAGATCAGAACAATGGTATGGCAGAAGTAATTTTTGACTTGGTGTTCACGATCCACATTTTTATTAAACTTCTTGGAAATTCACATATACTTCTTAATTGTCACATCATCAAGAAAACAGTTTTGTATCAATCTTCATATATTTAATTTCCACTTTAACCAAACACAATACTTGACTCTTCTTTTACAAAGCGAAATTACAAGTTAACTTCTGCAAAGTGAAACGAAGACTGCTTTGTGCGCATTCGCGCCAAAACGGTTACAAGTAAGTCAAGGATTATTGCAGCCTCACAGAAATGAATACACACACAAGAACCATATCACTGTAATATATCGATACATCGTAGTACCTATACATTAATAAAACCAAATGTGAATATCGTCACAAAAATATGTCTGTTACTTCGCAGAAAAGTAATACGATATTACTAGTATCGAGAACTGGGGGGTGGAGTGCCGAAATAGTCACGTAAATAGAGAAACGTTACAAGGTCCAGTGTGGGCTGCAATTATCGTATGCCAGTGAAACATAGTAGATATGCTAATGCGTTAATGCAGAACCGATTTGAGGCCAAAAAACAAATTAGTTTCAGTTTTAGGCACCAGGAGCAGACCTGACGCTGTACACCGTTTCTATGACGGTATGTGATCCACACTGTCATTTGATAAACCATAACGTGAGTGGACAAGAGACCGTGCACTATTAGTGAAACTGTTTCACGTGAACAATAGCAATTACAGTGCTGCATTCAGAGCGTATTCAAATGGTTCAAATGGCTCTAAGCACTATGGGACTTAACACCTGAGGTCATGAGTCCCCTAGACTTAGAACTACTTAAACCTAGCTAACCTAAGGACATCACACCCATCCATGCCCGAGGCAGGATTCGAACCTGCGACCGTAGCAGCAGCGTGGTTCCAGACAGAAGAGCCTAGAACAGCTCGGCCACAGCGGCCGGCTAGAGTGTATCGCCCACTGAAAAGACTGAGGAGAGGTCCGATGTCATTAAATGGTTTCAAGAAGGTGGTGATGAAATTCGAAAACATTGGTGAGCTTGGTGTGGCGCCTGTAAGAGGGAGGCGTCTCCTGTCCCAGTGGATGCTGTTGACGAGGCTGCTGCTGCTGTAACTGACCACACAGCACGTGACAGTGGTCGTGCGGTGTCACCAGGATTGCCCGTCCCATGGTCAACAGTAAGGGAAGTTTTGAGTATGTTTTACACTGGTACCCGTACAAGATCCTCACGGTGCAGCAACTGAAGTCTCATCGTCCCCAGCACAGTTCTGACTTTGTTCTTCGGTTCCTGACTCGAATCGAAGTTGATGACATATGTCGACTTACTGGTTGTGGGCTTGTTCTGCAGATTGCTAATGATCCCAAACGTGCTCCTAAATTCTGAGAGAACTATAGAAAACAGAAATGCGGGGAACTGAAGAATATCGTTTCGGCAAGTCAGTCACTTGACTTAAATCCCACTGAAATCTTAGGGGATGAACTTAGCAGAGAGGTCAGAAGACTGAGGTCGGCTAATGGTGACGGTCTATACAGCAGTTTGCAGAGGTGTTGGACAGCAATATCCGCTAAAACACTACAGAATCGTACCTGCAGAATGTGCAGCTGTTCTGAGGGCAAAGGGTGGAAACTTTGAAGAGGCTAAAATCTAAACCATATTGTATTGTGCTTAATGACAGAGAGAGAAAATATTTAAAACTTTGGACATAGCTGCTAAGGTTCAGTGACCGTGTCAGAATTATATTAGAACAAATAAGCCGTCGGTCACAAATATTAAGTCAAAATTGACCAGGTTTCGACGCTACTATGAGCGTCGTCTTTAGAATTAAACTAACTGTTCTAAAACGTAATAGGTATATAAGACATTAATAAACTAAAGTGTGTACTGACCGGAAAGAGATGCAGTACTTACAAGTCACATTATAAAAAAATCTAAGCCGGAAAGGCGACGTGATGAAAAGTTGTAAACAACAGTTTTGTTGCAACCAGTGTTCACTCAGGTAGAAGCAGCCCTTAGCGGCATCACGTCGCCTTTCCGGCTTAGATTTCTTACAATGTGACTTGTAAGTACTGCATCTCTTTCCGGTCAGTACACACTTCAGTTTATTAATGTGTTATATACCTATTATGTTTTACAACAGTTAGTTTAATTCTGAAGACGACGCTCATAGTAGCGTCGGAACCTGGTCAATTTTGACTTAATATTTGTGATCGAGGGCTTATTTGTTCTAATATAGAGAAAATATTTGTTTCGTTGGTCTATTTAATTTGTACCACATGTTTGTACACTGAAATAGAGTACAAGGTTACTGTAAATGATTTCAAATATTTGCTGCTGCTGTATTATTTCACACACACACACACACACACACACACACACACACACACACACACGCACACACACACACACACACACAGAAGGATTTCTCACATACTGCTGTACGTGCTCCATGTGTGTCTTGCCAGTATTGATCCTGCAAATACCAAGCTGATAATTAAGTTCTTCTCACATTTTGCGCAGCATGTCCTTATCCATCTGTTCAGAAGCGCTGTTGATGCGAGGTCGTAGTTCGGGTAGGTTTGTTGTAGAGAAGGGATGAACACTGAATCTTTCACATAACATCGTCCCAAAAATAATTACTTGGCGTTAGGTTAGCAGGGTGTGGGGTCCACAACATCAACTGCGGATAATCGAACCCACAGTGAACGATCCATCGGTTTCTCAATTTCCTGGTTAAGAATTCACGAACATCACTATGGAAGTGGGGTGGAGGACCATCCTGGTGGTGGTGGGTGAAGTCCACACTATCTGTCTCCAATTTTAACGTCAGCCAATTTTCCAGGACGTGTAGAAACAAATGTCCTGTAAGAATAGGGGAGCACAGACTGTAAGCCATTAAGGCCATCTTTATACAGGATCGTTTCACACCTATGATGTTCAGTATAAAGTGTCAAATCAAAAACACCTTCAGCCGTCTATATTTCCAATTTTATTTTCGCTACCAGTTTCGGCGTTAGACTACGCCATCTTCAGGCCCCCTGAAGAATCGCACCTCTTGTACAATCGAAATAGGGGCCGGGATACAGTCACTGGTATCCGTAGACTCCTTTTGAACAACGCAGCCACTTTGTTCATCAGTTACAGACTCAATCTGAAAAAAAACTGATCATTCATCAAGACATTGGCACCTGCCCACGTAAGTGTCTGAGCAAAGTGACGCGGTGCTACATCCACTATTTTCTCCCATATGTGCTCCTCAGATCTGCACATCTTTCCAAAACTCAAAGTCTACCTTGCCAGCCAGTTTTTCGTCCAGCTGAGTAGCGATCACAGTTATAGACGAGTATCTTGCAGTGCTTCCAGAGCAACGCTACGCATGTGGGATGTTTGTTACTGGAACACCGCTGGATGAAGTGTATTAATGCTAAACGAAATTTCGTTGAAATGTAAGAGCCAATTTTGATGCCATAAGGCACAGCCACTGTATGTTAATTAAGAGAGTGTAGGAAATTTGACTGAGTTACCATCAAACAAACATGGACCAGTGCATGACAACATATGACTTTACTGGTGTAAAGGCGGGGCAGGACCTCAGCTCGCTCCCAAAGGAGGTTACCCCAGCTTCGGTATACCGCTCGCGGTTCGTCGAACTTCGTTCGAAGTTCATTAATACGATCTTCATTTATATAGATGGCTCTAAGACCAATGACGGTGTCGGGTGTTCTTTTATTGTCGGGGCACACAGTTTCAAATACCGGCTCCATGGCCATTGTTCGGTCTTCACAGCTTAGCTATTTGCCATCAGGCTGTTCTTTACATCCGCCGCCGCCGACATTCTGCTTATGTCATCTGCTCCGATTCCCTGAGCGCCATCCAGAGCCTCAGTTATCCGCATCCGGTTCACCCTTTCGAGCACCGGATCCAACGCTCTCCTCAGCAGCTGGTGGACGACGGTTCTCCGGTCACCTTGATGTGGGTTCCTGGCCACGTCGGTCTCCCTGGGAACGAAGCTGCAGATGCCGCGGCCAAGGCTGCGGTCCTCCAGCCTCGGACAGCTTCTTGTTGTGTCCCTTCATTTGATTTTAGCAGGGTCATTTGTCAGCGCATTTTATCGCTGTGGCGTGCCGATTGGTCTACAATTACTGAAAACAAGCTTCGGGCCTCGAAACCTCTCCCCACGGCTTGGACGACCTCCTCACGCCCTTCTCGGCGGGAAGAGGTAGTTTTGGCCCGGTTACGAATTGGACACTGCCGGTTCAGCCGTCGCCATCTGCTGACGGCTGCGCCGGCGCCGTTCTGCCCGTGTGGGCAATTGCTGACGGTCCGCCACATTTTAACGTCCTGGCCGAATTTTAATACACTGCGCACTGATCTTGGCCTGTCATGTACTCTGGATGAAATTTTAGCGGATGACCCAGGAGCAGCTGCTCGCGTTCTTCGTTTTATCCACTTGACAAACCTGTCTAAGGACATTTGATTATGCTGTTTCCTTTTAATCCCTTGCCTGTTAATGTGCCTTTTATAGTGTTGTCCTTTTTAGTTGCTGTTTTAACCTTGTGCCTCGCAGTGCATTCATAACTAAGTCTGGGCGCTAATGACCACTGTAGTCGTGCGCCCTAAAACCACAAAAAAAAAGGCAGGGCTATAAACCAGTAAAGTCAAATGTTGTCATGTACTGCTTCGAGTTTGTTGGATGGTAACTCAGTCAAATGCACGGAACATGGCTATTTATAGCTGAAATCTGTATAGGCAAGAATAATTTAAAAAAGTCAGTGTGACTGCGACTGATTGCTGTGTTTCCATCCATGTTCCTTGAAAACTAAACGGTTTTTCAAAATGTAAATTCTCATTTCCACTATCAGGCCGATAATTCTTCGGACCACCGTATTGTTGTTGTTGTGGTCTTCAGTCCTGAGACTGGTTTGATGCAGCTGTCCATGCTACTCTATCCTGTGCAAGCTTCTTCCTCTTGGTCTCCTCCTGCGGTTTTTACGCCCCCCCCCCCCTCTCCTCTCACTTCAATACCAAACCTACAAAGTCCGGTTCTATGCGCTTCAGTCTGGAACTGCGCGAACGCTAAAGTCGCAGGTTCGAATCCTGCCTTGGGCATGGATGTGTGTGATGTCCTGAGGTTAGATAGGTTTAAGTAGTTCTAAGTCTAGGGGACTGATGTTAAGTCCCATAATGCTCAGAGCCATTTCAACCTACAATGCCTTTATGTCCCAGAATGTGTCCTATCAACCCATCGCCTCTTGTAGGCAAGTTGTGCCACAAATTTCTTGTCTCCGCAATTCTATACAGTACCGCCATATTAGCGACGAGATCTACCTGTCCAATCTTCAGCATTCTTCTGTAGCGTCACATTTCAAAAGCGACTAGTATCTTCTTGTCTAAACTGTTTATCATCCATTCATGGCTACACTCCAGACAAGTACATTCAGAAAAAAAGTCCTAACACCTAAATCAATATTCGATGTTAACGAATTTCTCTTCTTCAGAAACGTTTTTCTTGCCTCTGCCAATCTACATTTTATGTCTTTTCTAATTCGCCCCTCGTCAGTTATTTTGCTACCCAAACAGCAAAACTCATCTACTACTTTAAGTGTCTCCTTTCCTAACCTAATTCCCTCAGCAAGACCTGATTTAATTCGACTACATTCCGTTATCCTTATTTTGCTTTTCTTCATCTTCATTTTATATCCTTTCCTCGAGACACAGCCCATTCTGTTCTACTGCTCTTCCAAGTCCTTTGCTGTCTCCGACAGGATCACAATATCATCGGCAAACCGCAAAGGTTTTGCTACTTCTCTCTGAACTTTAATTTCCACTTCAAATTTTTCTTTGGTTTCTTTTACTGCTTCTTCAGTGTACAGATTGAATAACATCTGGGATAGGCTACAATCTTGTCTTACTCCCTTCTCAACCACTGCTTTGCTTTCGTGTCCCTCGAATCTTATAACTGCCATCTGGTTTCTGCACAAATTGTAAATAGCCTTTCGCTCACTGTATTTTACCCCTACCACCTTTAGAATCTGAAAGAGACTTTTCCAGCCAACATTGTCAAAAGCTTTCTCTAAGTCTACAAATGCTATAAACGCAGCTTTGCCTTTCCTTAACCAATCTTCTACGAGAAGTCGAAGGGTCAGTATTGTCTCACACGTTCCTATATTTGTCTGGAATCCAAACTGATCTTCCCCGGGGTCGGCTTCTACCATTTTTCCATTCTTCTGTATAGAACTCTTGTTCGTATTTTGCAACCGTGACTTCTTAAACTGATAGTTCAGCAGTACTCACACTTGTCAGCACCGTGGTACAAGGAACGAAACGTCGATAGGCTGGTGTCACGCCAAATACGCGTGAGCCCTCCAGTAACCGACTGTACGCCTGTGTTGCAGCATCGAGAGGTACCCGCCGACCGCCGTGGCGCAGTTCGAGCACGACATCTTCTTCACTCCCGAGTGGGTGGCCCGGGACGTCCACCCCAACCTGATGCGCTACAACGTCTTCCCCAACGGAGGACACTTCGCCGCCTTCGAGGAACCCAAAGTGCTGGCCGAGGACATCTGGGAGTTTGTCAAGTCGGTACACGTGTAGCGTGTGCGACTACTCGGGTGTCCAGCGTGTGCGAACTACACCGGCAGCTACCAGGACTGAAACTCACCTGCTGCTGCATGTAAAATACAAAGTACACGGCAGTTACCAGTGTCACACCGTACAGTCGATTTGTTTAGTGACATTAAAATTTGCTGTTTTCCATACAGACCTATATTTATTATTTCTCGCCTACTTTCTGGCGTTTTAGTTGTCACAGTAGTTACGATAATGAATTTTCCTTTAATCCTCGCATGATGTCAGCTCGGAAAAAAACATGTATAAGGGGTCTTTTTTGACCCCAAAGTGATTCTAGCAACTAAGTGGCAATAAAGAGTAAAATATTTCCACAAAAGTAGTAACTTCTTATTGTAATACCCGCGAACATGGTTAAAATTACAACTCCATTGCTACATCTACATCTACATCACTACTCTGCAATTCACATTTAAGTGCTTGGCAGAGGGTTCATCGAACCACAATCATACTATCTCTCTTCCATTCCACTCCCGAACAGCGCGCGGGAAAAACGAACATCTAAACCTTTCTGTTCGAGCTCTGATTTCACTTATTTTATTTTGATGATCATTTCTACCTATATAGGTTGGGCTCAACAAAGTATTTTCGCATTCGGAAGAGAAAGTTGGTGGCTGAAATTTCATAAATAGATCTCGCCGCGACGGTAAACGTCTTTGCTTTAATGACTTCCATCCCAACTCGCCTATCATATCTGCCGCACTCTCTCTCCTATTACGTGATAATACAAAACGAGCTGCCCTTTTTTACACCCTTTCGATGTACTCCGTCAGTCCCACCTGGTAAGGATCCCACACTGCGCAGCAATATTCTAACAGAGGACGAACGAGTGTAGTGTAAGCTGTCTCTTTAGTGGACTTGTTACAGCTTCTAAGTGTCCTGCCAATGAAACGCAACCTTTGGTTCGCCTTCCCCACAATATTATCTATGTGGTCTTTCCAACTGAAGTTGTTCGTAATTTTAACGCCCAGGTACTTAGCTGAATTGACAGCCTTGAGAATTGTACTATTTATCGAGTAATCGAATTCCTACGGATTTCTTTTGGAACTCGTGTGGATCACCTCACACTTTTCGTTATTTAGCGTAAACTGCCACTTGCCACACCATACAGCAATCTTTTCTAAATCGCTTCGCAACTGATACTGGTCTTCGGATGACCTTACTAGACGGTAAATTACAGAATCATCTGCGGACAACCTTAGAGAACTGCTCAGATTGTCACCCAGGTCATTTATATAGATCAGGAACAGCAGAGGTCCCAGTACGCTTCCCTGGGGAACACCAGATATCGTTTCAGTTTTACTCTATGATTTGCCGTCTATTACTACATGCTCTAATTCAGTTGTAAAATTGTACAAAAATTTGTGGTAATGTTCCTACCGCTTCCCCCAGGTGATCAACTAAATCATGTCTACTTATCCGTCGCCCTTGATTTATTTCCCACGTTCAGCAGATTTACCTGCATACAGTTGTTAATTTTGGGATGATTGGTCTCAGAATCTACAGCAGCGCAGACTGTTGTCCTGAACTTTCCTGATTTTGAAGGAATGTACAACTCGAGTGGTCACCGCCCCTAGGTGCTCATCAACTACAATATAAGGCCCATGGATACAAGCGGAATGCATGCATCAATGAACATTACAAACGCAGCTCCTATAGGTTCAGTTTTTGATTCAGAAACTGCTTTCCTTATCTCTTAAGTTTACCATCGAACAGTAGGCACACCATAATATCACCAAATTTTGAAAGGCTCATTGTAGCTCGAAAAACAGGTAAGATACACTCACCTGACAGAAATTCACTAAAAGATTTCCCATGTGACTTGTGTAAACCAGCTGTTAGTAGCCCAAAGAACACCTGTAGTTCTGTAGAGTCAAGCTCAATCCACCGTTCAAAACATGGGTGAAGGACTTTACTTCATCTGTACGATTGTTTGAATGCACTACTATTTCACTCTGCATGTGATTGGCGATAAGAAGTTTGATACTATCCGTCCTTGTCTGTAACTGTGGTCTAAGGTGACGCTGAATACATACAGTTTCACGTATTATACTACTGGACAGCTGCTTGCACACATCAGTCGGTACTATGCCATGTGTTATCACTCCACTTCTATGTTACGGTGCAGGAGTAATAGAGTGTGGTGATGAAAATCGTGGTATAGAGATATGCACATATACAGATGGCAGTGGTATAGAGATATGCACATATACAGATGGTGGTGGTATAGAGATATGCACATATACAGATGGTGGTGGTATAGAGATATGCACATATACAGATGGCGGTGGTATAGAGATATGCACATACACAGATGGTGGTGGTATAGATATATGCACATATACAGATGGCGGTGGTATAGAGATATGCACATATACAGATGGTGGTGGTATAGAGATATGCACATATACAGATGGTGGTGGTATAGAGATATGCACATATACAGATGGCAGTGGTATAGAGATATGCTGTGGTCTAAGGTGACGCTGAATACATACAGTTTCCCGTATTATACTACTGGAAGACTGCTTGCACACATCAGTCGGTACTATGCCATGTGTTATCGCTCCACTTCTATGTTACCGTGTAGGAGTAATAGAGTGTGGTGATGAAAATCATGGTATAGAGATATGCACATATACAGATGGCAATGGTATAGAGATATGCACATATACAGATGGTGGTGGTATAGAGATATGCACATATACAGATGGCAGTGGTATAGAGATATGCTGTGGTCTAAGCTGACGCTGAATACATACAGTTTCACGTATTATACTACTGGAAGGCTGCTTGCACACATCAGTCGGTACTATGCCATGTGTTATCGCTCCACTTCTATGTTACAGTGTGCCCGCATCTCGTGGTCGTGCAGTAGCATTCTCGCTTCCCACGCCCGGGTTCCCGGGTTTGATTCCCAGCGGGGTCAGGGATTTTCCCTGCCTCGTGACGGCTCGGTGTTGTGTGATGTCCTTAGTTAGGTTTAAGTAGTTCTAAGTTCTATGGGACTGATGGCCATAGATGTTAAGTCGCATAGTGCTCAGAGCCATTTGAAGCCATATGTTACAGTGTAGGAGTAATAGAGTGTGGTGATGAAAATCGTGGTATAGAGATATGCACATATACAGATGGCAGTGGTATAGAGATATGCACATACACAGATGGTGGTGGTATAGAGATATGCACACATACAGATTGCGGTGGTTTCGCGTAACAAGGTGTGAAAGGGCAGTGTATTGGTGGGGCTGTCATTAGTACTCAGATGATTCGTGTGAATGTGGCTGCACGACTAAAATTAACAGACTTTGAATGTGTAATGGTAGTTGGAGCAGGAGCAGGTAACAGCGGAAATCGTTAGGGAATTGTGTATTCCAAGATTCACAATGTCAAGAATGTGCCGAGAATATCAAATTTCAGGCATTGTCTCTCACACGGACAATTCAGTGTTTGGCGGACTTCACTTAACGAGAGAGACTAGCGGCGTTCGCCTAAGGTTGTCAGTGCTAATAGACAAGCAACATTGCGTGAAATGTGGGACGTACGACGAACGTATCTGTTAGGACAGTGCGGCGAAATTTGGCAGTAATGGGCTACAGCAGTGACACCACATACGGCACCTTTGCTGGCCTCGTGACCATACTGGCTGGACCCTAGACGATTGGAAAACCGCGGCCTGCTCAGCCGAGTTGGTAAGACCTGGTGGTAAGGTTCGAGTGTGGCGCAGACCCCACGAAGCGCTGGATCCGAGTTCTCAACAAGGCACTGTGCAACCTGGTGGTGGCTCCCCAGTGGTGTGGGCTGTTTTTACATGGAATGGGTTGGGTCCTCTAGATGTTCAGCTAGTTCCATCCCATTTGCATCCATTCGTGAACTTCATATTCGTGAACAACGCAATTTTTATGATTACAATGCGCCATGTCACCGAACCGCAGTTGGTTTGAAGAACATTTGTGACAATTAGAGCGAATGATTTGCCAACTGAGATTGCTCATCATGAATGTCACGGAAGAGTTATGGGACACAACTGAGAGATCAGTTTGTGCGCAAAATCCTACACCATCAATACTTTCGGAATTATGGACGGCTATAGAAGCAGAATGGCTCAATATTTCTGCAGGAGACTTCCAACTTCTGGCTGAGTCCGTGCCGCTTCAGGTTCACTTCTCACCTCACTGTAGCTTCCTGAATACCATTGTCATCTCATTCACAATCATTCATATCTGCATCTCCAAACTGTCTATCTTACTCTGTCACATGTCTCATCCACATTTCCAAAAATTGATTGATTATAGTTCGAGCCTGTAACCCCTTTCAAAGCATGTACAGTAGTAGTTGTTGTGGACTTCAGTCTAGAGACTGGTTTGATGCAGCTCTCCATGCTACTCTAACTTGTGCAAGCTTCTTCGTCTCCCAGTACCTACTGCAACCTACATTCTTCTGAATCTGTTTAGTGTATTCATCTCTTGGTATCCCTCTACGATTTTTACCCTACACGCTGCCATCCAATACTAAATTGGTGATCCCTTCATGCCTCAGAATATGTCCTACCAACCGATCCCTTCTTCTTATCAAGTTGTGCCACAAGCTCCTCTTCTTCCCAATTCTATTCAATACCTCCTCATTAGTTACGTGATCTACCCATCTAATCTTCAGCATTCTTCTGTAGCACCACATTTCGATAGCTTCTATGCTCTTCTTGTCCAAACTATTTATCCTCCATGTTTCACTTCCATACACGGCTACACTTCATACAAATACTTTCAGAAAGCACTTCCTGCCGCTTAAATCTATACTCGATGTTAACAAATTTCTCTTCTTCAGAAACGATTTCTTTGTCATTCCCAGTCTACATTTTATATCCTCTCTACTTCGACCATCATCAGTTATTTTGCTCCCCAAATAGCAAAACTCCTTTACTACTTTAAGTCTCTCATTTCCTAATCTAATTCCTTCATCATCACTCGATTTAAATCGACTACATTCCATTTCCCTGGTTTTGCTTTTGTTGGTGTTCATCTTTTATCCTCCTTTCAAGACACTGTCCATTTCGTTCAACTGCTCTTCCAGGTCCTTTGCTGTCTCTGACACAATTACAATGTCATCGGCGAACCTCAAAGTTATTATTTCTTGTCCATGGATTTTTATTCCTACTCCAAATTTTTCTTTTGTTTCCTTTACTGCTTGCTCTCTATATAGATTGAATAACATTGGGCAGAGGGTACAAACCTGTCTCACTCCCTTCACAACCACTGCTTCCCTTTCATGCCCCTCAGCTCTTCTAACTGCCATCTGGTTTCTCTGCAAACTGTAAATAGCCTTTCGCCCGTTGTATTTGACCCCTGCCCCCTTCAGAATTTGAAAGAGAGAATTCCAGTCAATATTGTCAAAAGCTTTCTCTAAGTCAACAGATGCTAGAAACATAGGTTTGCCTTTCCTTAATCTATTTTCTAAGATAAGTCATAGGGTCAGTATTGTCTCAAGTGTTCCAACATTTCTACGGAATCCAAACTGATCTTCCCTGGGGTGGCATCTACCAGTTTTTCCATTCGTCTGTGAAGAAATCATGTTAGTATTTTGCAGCAGTGGCTTATTAAACTGATAGCTCGGTAATTTTCACATCTGTCAACACCTGCTTTCTTTGGGGTTGGAATTATTATATTCTTCTTGAACTCTGAGGGTATTTCAGCTGTCTCATACATCTTGCTCACCAGTTGGTAGAGTTTCGTCAGGGCCGGCTCTCTCAAGGCTATCAGTAGTTCTAATGGAATGTTGTCTACTCCCGGGGCCTTTTTTCGACTTAGGTCTTTCAGTTCTCTGTCAAACTCTTCAAGCAGTAGCATATCTCCCATTTCATCTTCATCTACCTCCCATTTTCATAATATTGTCTTCAAGAACATCGCCCTTGTGTAGACCCTCTATATACTCCTTCCGCCTATCTGCTTTCCCTTCTATGCCTATAACTGGGTTTCCATCTGAGCTCTTGATATTCATGCAAGTGGTTCGCTTTACTCCAAAGATCTCTTTAATTTTACTGTAGGCTGCATCTATCTTACTTATAGTGATATACGCCTCTACATTCTTACATTTGTCCTCTAGCCATCCCTGCTTAGCCATTTTGCACTTCCTGTCGATCTCATTTTTGAGACGTTTATATTCCCTTTTTGCCTGCTTCATTTACTGCATTTTTGTATTTTCTCCTTTCATCAATTAAATTCAGTATCTCTTCTGTTACCCAAGGATTTCTATTAGCCCTCGTCTTTTTACCTACTTGATCCTCTGCTGCTTTCACTATTTCATCTCTCAAAGCTACCCTTTCTTCTTCTACTGTATTTCTTTTCCCCTTTCTTGTCAATCGTTCCCTTATGCTCTCCCTGAAACTCTCTACAACCTCTGGTCTGTCAGTTTATCTAGGTCCCATCTCCTTTAATTCCCACCTTTTTGCTGTTTCTTCAGTTTTAATCTACAGTTCATGACCACTAGATTGTGGTCAGTCTACATCTGCCTCTGGAAACGTCATACAATTGAATACCATTTCCTAAATCTCTGTCCTACCATTATATGATCTAGCGGACACCTTCCAGTATCTCCAGGCTTCTTCCATATATATACAACCTTCTTTCATGATTCTTGAACCAAGTGTTAGCTATGATTAAGTTATGCTCTGTGCAAAATTCTACCAGGCGGCTTACTCTTTCATTCCTTACCACCATTCCATATTCACCTACTACGTTTACTTCTCTTCCTTTTCCTACTATCAAATTCCAGTCGCCCATGACTATTAAATTTTCGTATCCCTTCACTACCTGAATAATTTCTTCTATCTCATCATACATTTCATCGATCTCTTCGTCATCTGCGGAGCTAGTGGGCGTATAAACTTATACTACTGTGGTAGGCGTGGGCTTCGTATCTATCTTGGCCACAATAATGCATTCACTATGCTGTTTGTAGTAGCTTACCCGCATTCCTATTTGTTTATTTATTATTAGACTTATAACCCTGTATTCACCTGACCAGAAGTCTTGTTTCTCCTGCCACCGAACTTCACTAATTCTCACCGTAACTAATTCCAAATTATTACATTACGAAATACGACTTAGCCATAAATATTTTACCCAGTTATAATGAAAAGTCCTTAAAACGCATGAGAATTCTATGTACAAATTACAACAGTTTCTCTGTAGTTCAAGAACCTTGGGCCTAAAAAGCAAGGTAGGATCGCCACATACAGTGAGTGGGCAAAAGTTCTGGGAAGGTACTACAATACGGTTCGATCGTCGGCTGCTAAAGCGTATTGTCAAATAATTCCTTTCAACTAGCCCTGATTTTCAAGAATCTGAGGTCGATTGTGAACGATCAATCTGCTCCAAATAGATTATTACGAACTAAGAGTGCTTTGTTCCTCATAACCTTAATTCCGCGTAATTAATGTTGGTTGTGATGTAACATGACAGACTGCATGGAATTATCCATCCCTTTCCCTACTGATCATTTTACTTATTTGTCTTTGCATGTCTCTTGTGTGTTTCAAGTTTTCGATTTCGGTTTGTGTTTCAGAAATTATCCGCAGGATTATCAAGATGTACAGGAACTCAGAACATTCCCTTATTCGCTGTGACGTAATAGGTTTTGTGACGGGGACAGCATCCATCCTATAACGTCTGTTATGATAACGCTGCACATCTTAATTTTGGCAATTATTAAAAAAAATACGTTTACAGCAGCTGATATATTTCAACATACGAAGGGCGTTCAATGGGTAATGCAACACTTTTTTCTCGGCCAATTTTGGTTAAAAAAGTGTGGAATGTATTGTGGGACATCGTGGAATATTCACGCTTCAGCGCCTATAGTTTCATGAAGTTCCAATATATGGCAGCTCTATACGTAGCCTTCAAAATGGCGTCTGTAAAGGAGGCGTGTTCCAAGCAGAGAGCTTACACAGATTCTTTTTGCGGGAAACCAGAGCGTCGCAGATATTCGTAGGCGCTTGCAGAATGTCTGCGGAGACGTGGCAGTGAACAAAAGCACGACGAGTCGTTGGGTAAGGCGTCTGTAATCGTCGCAACAAGGTCGCGAAAGCCTGTCCGATGTCCCACTTGTCGCCCAGCAGTACGCAGCAGCTGTGACTCCTGCAGTGTTGGAACATGAGGACACTCTCATTCGAGGTGATCGACGTATTACACTCAGACACCTTGGTTGCTGCTACTGACACACTCGCCCAGCGGCACTCAAATGTGTGTGCCCACTGGATACATGACTGCCTGACAGAATACCATAAACAGCAACGAAGAGTCATCTGTGTGGAATTCCTCGGTCGTTGTGAAGGTTACAGTGAGAATTTTTCGTCGAACATCGTCACAGGCGATGGGAGATGCGTTCATCACTTCGAACCGGAAATCGAACGGCAACCCATGGAGTGACGCCTCACCATTTCACCCGAGAAGGGAAAGTTCAGAGTCGCACCCTCAGCTGGTGTAGTCACGGCGACGGCCTTCTGCGACTCTGAAGGGGTTATTGTGTTTGGTGGTGCAACGGTCAACTCAGAGGTGTGCTGTGCTGCCCTCAGGAAACTGAAGGAACGACTTCAGCTTGTTCGTCACTACGAAAATGCTAGTGATCTTCTCCTTTTCCATGGCAACGCAAGGCCTCATACATCCGAGAAGAGCCCACAAAACTCCACTGGACTGTTCTCCCTTATGCACCCTAAGGGCTGACTCTCGCACCTTCCGACTTCCGTCTGTTTTGCCCAACGAAGAGTGCACTCCACGTGGATGATGTGGAGGTGGTTGGTGCAGCAGGACGCTGGGACCGACGTCGACCAGTAGAAAGGTACCACGTGGGCATGCAGGTCCTCCCAACAAGGTGATTTAAGTGCGTCGCACTGACCAGAGATTATGCAGAAGAAGTAGGTTCTGCAGCGAAAAGAGTGGGGAATGATGTCGTGCATTGGAATCCTGAATAAGCCCACCTAGTTTCAGAAGAGAATTGTGTTGCATTAGTTACTGAATGCCCCTCACAGATAAATATAGATCAGTGAGTTTTGCAATGCTTTACCTCAACAGATGCCAATTTCAGTTTCCTAATCCTCTGACTGAACACAATAATTTGATGTATATCACAATAGCATTCTGTTTGATTTTTGTTCTGGTACTTTCCTAATAATTTTGATTTTTGTATGATTTTAATCCTTTCGAAGTCATTACCACCCGTTTCAGTAAAAAAGAAATTATAAACAGTATTTGCACAATGTCGTTTGGATATATTGAACCACCTTTCAAACGGCCATCAACATACATTTATGTCCTACTTAATTTGATTCGTAAGACACATTGTAATTATGACACACGCATTTTTAGATGGCACTCTCTATACCAACCACTAGGATCAAAGTAACAGCGTCAGCTTATGGGTTGCGGTAGCGCCTGGACAGTTGTGTGGGGCACTTTTTGTGGCGAGAATGTTGGCACGCTAGCGGCAGCTAGAGGTCTGCGTGTACAGGGCGTAACGGGCATAAGGCCCGATATTTCTATTGCTGACTGAGGACAGTGTACTGAACAATATTACATCAGTATTTACATCGTTTGCAGACTAATTACTACATCTATTACGGGTCATATGTTTCTAGGCAGATTAGTACCTACAAGTACATGTGGCAAGAGCCGGTCATTAATGTTTATTTTCCCCTGGGCAGCATCCCAGGTGTTGAAGTGTGGACGTGTGGATGCCAAACCGTTAGTGGCGCTGTTGCATCTGTGCAGAAAACCTCACGTAGTAAAGTTTGTGACGTGTTTGTTGGAAGACTCTTCGATACAGAGAAACAAACAACAGACACACTGATGTGTGTACATACTAAGGTACCACACAGAAAGTATCTGCATTTGTACCTGATAAACCTGTATTTCCAAGATGGCGTTGAACTGTTTTTGGTCAGTAAGAAATTAGTAACAATGATGCATTGCTATAGTTGATACATTTGACTACTGTTGTTGTTATTTTAGGAGCCGAATAAACAAATGTTACACAAAGCTTTTGCTTCCCTAATATGAAAGTGGTTGCCCGATCCTGCAACTGCGAACAACCACATGAGTTGTGGATGTGGAAATCTGCATTATCGCCATTTGAAACAAACTATACGTAGACGTCAGCATACGGTGGATTTGTCTCCGCGTGGTCGTGGCAAAATGTGTTCCTTACGTTCCACGCTCAAATGGGCGACGATCTGATCCTCCAGTAGACTAACATACCATACACAGCTAGTTAATGACCAGGTAAATATTGTGAAGCAGACACTAAAAAACCACTGAACACATACTGAAAAAATTCCTTCTCTGCCTCTGCATATCGGATCCATTTCATCACTGCCGCTGTCTCTCTTCTTTATCTCCTTAGCTGACTCTCTTGTCTCACTTTGCATTAATTGTTTTGTACGTTTCCTCGTCTATGCCCTTTCCCCTCATCCACTCTCGATTGACATCATCGACTTGTAACCTCTCCCTTCCTAATCGGCTTACTGGATTGCGATATAACTGACCGCGATCGCGTATGCTTAATGAAATTATACAGTGAGTAAGGCTATCGTTATAGAAGGAAAATAACACCGGTTATTTGGAGGATAGTGTACAACAGACCGTACCGAATCTAAATACTGATGATAATTTTGAAATGGGTTGAATATACTGCAATCTCTCACGAACCACACAGGGGGAAAAAGGATACCACGTAATGTTTCTTAAAAAAATTACTGATAATAGAAAGAAAACACTGATTAGCTAAAAAGGGGATAATTAAACGGTCGCCAGCCCGCTAGGACAATGAATTCCAGACTCGTAATAAAGGTAATGGCAAAGAAATTTAGGCAGTAGTCACTGGCGTGGCAACAGAAGGTTGTCACGCTTTTTCACAGCACACCAGTTCACGAGAAAGTAATCAAAAAGCACTGAGTTTGCTGTTACTTATTCTGAGATACTAAATTTTGGAAGTAAAATTGACTGGATTTACCGGTTAAATAAAGGTAACTAAAACTTTGTTATTAAAAAAAATTACTTTCAGTAACCTCAGTATAACTTTATCCAAAATTTAGAAAGAGGTAAGCAATTCACTTTCGATTATTGAAACATTGCATTAAGTTTACTTTAAGCAAACGAGCAACTGATTTTACGTTTAGTACAACAACAACAAGACTCATACCAAGCCAGCAGAAGTCACTCGCTAAGCAAAATACAGAATAAATGAAATGTGCACTCTTAATTTGTGCTGTACCTGTGGTTATTAGTGTTGTCAGTGATATTTTACGTTACTTTAAGTGAATGAAATTAATACTTAAAAGTGCAAGTTAGTTAAGCCTCTGTTATACAATACAAGAATGAGCAGTTACTGGGGCAGAAAATTTAGACTGAAACTGGTCATTAGGAAACACACAACACTGGCAGTAAACAGTTAATCAGTTTTCATACTGTTACCACACTCGGTGATTGCATGGAAAGGAAAGGGACCTTGCCTGGTAATTATGTCTGACGACTGTCAACAGAGGTGCCCAACAAGTTTTAACTATTGCGTGTTGTTATTAAAGTTAGTCATACTTTGTGGAAGAAATGTCGGTGAGTAATGCCTACGTAAGTTTATAATTTTTCTATTGACAGTCTTACAGTGTTGTAGCTGTGGGAATGACAATGCTGAGCTGCTGCTGCTGCCAGGTGGGAACCCCGAGTCGTCCCCAGAGCCGGGGGTAACTACGGGACATGCTGCACACCGCACTTCCGCACTCTTTTACAACTCAAGCTGCCCTGCCTCGCGACGCGACAGAGACTCCATACGCAAAAATAAACAACGGCATACCTACTCTCATTTCGTCGTTGCTATCGATACATTTAAAGAAAATTCCCTTGGCTATTACCCAGCAATTCACAATATTTTCATTATATTTACAATCAATTATATGCAGCCACAAATAAATACACTATTGCCTCGAGTATGTATTAAATATGTTGTTGTTGTGGTCTTCAGTCCTGAGACTGGTTTGATTCAGCTCTCCATGCTACTCTATCCTGTGCAAGCTTCTTCATCTCCCAGTACCTACTGCAACCTACATCCTTCTGAATCTGCTTAGTGTGTTCATCTCTTGGTCTCCCTCTACGATTTTTACCCTCCACGCTACGCTCCAATACTAAATAGGCGATCCCTCGATGTCTCAGAACGTGTCCTACCAACCGATCCCTTCTTCTAGTCAAGTTGTGCCACAAGCTCCTCTTTTCCCCAATTCTATTCCATACCTCCTCATTAGTTATGTGATCTACCCATCTAATCTTCAGCATTCTTCTGTAGCACCACATTTCGAAAGCTTCTATTCTCTTCTTGTCCAAATTAGTTATTGTCCATGTTTCACTTCCATACATGGTCACACTCCAGACAAATACTTTCAGAAACAACTTCCTGACACTTAAATCTATACTCGATGTTAACAAATTTCTTTTCTTCAGAAACGCATTCCTTGCCATTGCCAGTCTACATTTTATATCCTCTCTACTTCGACCATCATCAGTTATTTTGCTCCCCAAATAGCAAAACTCCTTTACTACTTCAAGTGTTTCATTTCCTAATCTAATTCCCTCAGCATCACCCGACTTAATTCGACTACATTCCATTATCGTCGTTTTGCTTTTGTTGATGTTCATCTTATATCCTCCTTTCAATACACTGTCCATTCCGTTCAACTGCTCTTCCAAGTCCTTTGCTGTCTCTGACCGAATTACAGTGTCATCGGCGAACCTCAAAGATTTTATTTCTTCTCCATGGATTTCCACTCCGAACTTTTCTTTTGTTTCCTTTATTGCTTGCTCAATATACAGATTGAATAACATCGGGGAGAGGCTACAACCCTGTCTCACTCCCTTCCTAACCACTGCTTCCCTTTCATGCTCCTCGACTCTTATAACTGCCATCTGGTTTCTGTACAAATTGTAAATAGCCTTTCGCTCCCTGTATTTTACCCCTGCCACCTTCAGAATTTGAAAGAGAGTATTCCAATCAACATTGTCAAAAGCTTTCTCTAAGTCTACAAATGCTGGAAACATGGGTTTGCCTTTCCTTAATCTTTCTTCTACTATAAGTCGTAAGGTCAGTATTGCCTCACGTGTTCCAACATTTCTACGGAATCCAAACATCTTCCGTGAGGTCGGCTTCTACTACTTTTTCCATTCGTCTGTAAAGAATTCGCGTGATCTGTATACGTGCGTATCGCTGTCCCACGACTTCAGTCACCTCAGTGGGTGACAGGATGCACACCCGTACTGGTAAGAACAATCGTCGTTTCTGGTCTGTTCCTCTACTCTAGTTAGCACGCAATGCTGTAACATGTATTCCTATTCTGCTGCCCTTAGCCTTCCCTAACTGCAAAAAGGGGACCACAATCTAACCACGAGGAACTTGTCCATACCGTAACACAGCTTCCTCCGTGGGCTGGTGTGTTCAGAGTCTTGAACTGAACCCAACGGAGTATATTTGAGATGAGTTGCAGACCCCAGCATCCATCACTACCTTTCGAGGTCCAGCCCCTTCGGGAAATATGGTCTGACATTCCTCCACAGACATTCAGCCGCACTACTGAAAGTGTCTCCAGCAGACTTGAGGTCACCATGCAGGCGAAGGATGGACAGAACCCATTTTAAAATCAAACTACATGGTTCCAGAGACCTTTTCTTAAGTGTCACACGTTTATGACGCGTATGTGCAGACTGAAGCGACCGAGTGGGCCTCCGTGTGAATAGCAATGTGGATTGAGCAGGGAGGTCATCTAGGGTATGTGAATTTCTACTAAACCAGTGCGCCAGGATCGCGTACTGCTTAGCGCATCTGTCCACTGAGCGGAAGACTCGGGTTCGAATCCCAGTCTAGGTGCAAATTTTTATTCATCGCTTCATTCTGCATATATAGAATGCACGTGAATGTGGACTAACAGATGTCCGTGAACTTTTGATCGGACAGCGTATTTTGTGAATTCTGAAGGCCAATACTTCGACAGTCATTACAACGAGCTGTCACATAAAAATTTCTTTTCTTTCATCTTCTCCGTAGGAGAGCTGGTCCTCGGATCAAGAAGTATTACAGAAGCTTGTTTCTGACCCATGTGTCTTCCGGAATAAAGCAGCTCCCTGCTGTGTGTGTGTGTTTGACTGCGTTGTAGGCAAAGGCAGGAGGAACGCCAAGGAGCGGTCGGCCGCTTTATCTGTCCCGTGTCATATCTCAGCGGGCGATAACGGCCGAGCACTTAAAGAGCCGCTACTTACCACAGTCACACGCGCAGTGCAAGGTCGGAGAGCCACGCCGCTACGTCTGCTGCTGACGGGTAAGTGCGCTGTTCACTTCCTCGTGGGCAATCTAGTGACTAGCCTCTAAGATTATTAGGGAATCTGCTTGTCAACCAGCATACCACATACAGGGTGTTTCAAAAATGACCGGTATATTTGAAACGGCAATAAAAACTAAACGAGCAACGATAGAAATACACCGTTTGTTGCAATATGCTTGGGACAACAGTACATTTTCAGGCGGACAAACTTTCGAAATTACAGTAGTTACAATTTTCAACAACAGATGGCGCTGCAAGTGATGTGAAAGATATAGAAGACAACGCAGTCTGTGGGTGCGCCATTCTGTACGTCGTCTTTCTGCTGTAAGCGTGTGCTGTTCACAACGTGCAAGTGTGCTGTAGACAACATGGTTTATTCCTTAGAACAGAGGATTTTTCTGGTGTTGGAATTCCACCGCCCAGAACACAGTGTTGTTGCTACAAGACGAAGTTTTCAACGGAGGTTTAATGTAACCAAAGGACCGAAAAGCGATACAATAAAGGATCTGTTTGAAAAATTTCAACGGACTGGGAACGTGACGGATGAACGTGCTGGAAAGGTAGGGCGACCGCGTACGGCAACCACAGAGGGCAACGCGCAGCTAGTGCAGCAGGTGATCCGACAGCGGCCTCGGGTTTCCGTTCGCCGTGTTGCAGCTGCGGTCCAAATGACGCCAACGTCCACGTATCGTCTCATGCGCCAGAGTTTACACCTCTATCCGTACAAAATTCAAACACGGCAACCCCTCAGCGCCACTACCATTGCTGCACGAGAGACATTCGCTAACGATATAGTGCACAGGATTGATGACTGCGATATGCATGTGGGCAGCATTTGGTTTACTGACGAAGCTTATTTTTACCTGGACGGCTTCGTCAATAAACAGAACTGGCGCATATGGGGAACCGAAAAGCCCCATGTTGCAGTCCCATCGTCCCTGCATCCTCAAAAAGTACTGGTCTGGGCCGCCATTTCTTCCAAAGGAATCATTGGCCCATTTTTCAGATCCGAAACGATTACTGCATCACGCTATCTGGACATTCTTCGTGAATTTGTGGCGGTACAAACTGCCTTAGACGACACTGCGAACACCTCGTGGTTTATGCAAGATGGTGTCCGGCCACATCGCACGGCCGACGTCTTTAATTTCCTGAATGAATATTTCGATGATCGTGTGATTGCTTTGGGATATCCGAAACATACAGGAGGCGGCGTGGATTGGCCTCCCTATTCGCCAAACATGAACCCCTGTGATTTCTTTCTGTGGGGACACGTGAAAGACCAGGTGTACCGCCAGAATCCAGAAACAATTGAACAGCTGAAGCAGTACATCTCATCTGCATGTGAAGCCATTCCGCCAGACACGTTGTCAAAGGTTTCGGGTAATTTCATTCAGAGACTACGCCATATTATTGCTACGCATGGTGGATATGTGGAAAATATCGTACTATAGAGTTTCCCAGACTGCAGCGCCATCTGTTGTTGAAAATTGTAACTACTGTAATTTCGAAAGTTTGTCTGCCTGAAAATGTACTGTTGTCCCAAGCATATTGCAACAAACGGTGTATTTCTATCGCTGCTCGTTTAGTTTTTATTGCCGTTTCAAACATACCGATCATTTTTTAAGCACCCCGTACATACTTCGGCTACACCAACACAACCTGCATCTATTGGCTTAGTGCATACGTTCGTAGCGTTTTTCCCATAAGTTTAATGAACACAACAGATACACATAACCGAGACTTTTGTCATCAACAATACATTCCCCTTCACTATTTACAACAGTCTGCCACAGCACCGATTGCGCGACTGTAGAAACCACGTAGTTTTGAGACGAAGTACTTGTGGAGCCACGTTCGGAGGGCATTTTCATTCGGAAAGGAAGTTTTCTGCTGGCTGTTCGATAGAGAGCGCAATAGGTGAATAGCTGAGGACGCAAAATCTGGAGAATAAGATGGGTCTGGAATCACTTACCAGCCGAACTCCTGCATGGGGCTTTTTGACCGTGTAGCAGAAAGCGCGAGGGCGCTATCGTGGAGTAGCAACGCTTCGTGCAGTCTCTCTGGTCGCTGTTCTTGGACTGTGTCTTTGAGACGTCTCAGCTGTTGACAATAAATGTCAGCAGCGATGGTTACATCTCGTGGAAGCGATTCGTAGTACACCGCATCGTCGCTCTCCCACCAGATGCATAAATTACCTTTTGTGGATGCGCGCAGCTATTTGTACGGGGAGTTGCTGCTTTATTTGCGCTCAACTATTCGTTTGTTTTCCTTACGTTGCCACTTCTCGTCACCAGTAACGGTACAGGATAGAAACGGCCGGCGCTGTTCACGAGGCAATTGATGACGAACAAGCAGAGAAGCTGACGTGAACACCCACAGATTTTTGCGATTTTTGGCTCAGAGCATACGGTACCCATACAACCGGTTTTTGAACCATACCCACTGCACGAAAATGTCGCATGGCAGTGGAATGATTACACCACATCACAACTGTCAGTTGTCCAGTACACTGACGTGTCATATAGTGAATTAATGGGTTTACACGATTTTCTTCAAACGCCGAAGGTCTTCGTGAACGCTGAGAGTCACTAGTGTCAAAACGATCTTCCTTAAAACGAGAAAATTACGTTCTTGCGTTGCTCTATCCGATGGCGTTGTGCCCAGACAAGGCACGAATGTTACTCCCTGCTTGCGCTACTTTCGCCCCTCTGTTGAACTCAAAACAGAAGAATATCTACATATACAGCTACATCCATACTCCGCAAGCCACCTGACGGTGTGTGGCGGAGGGTACCTTGAGTACCTCTACCGGTTCTCCCTTCTATTCCAGTCTCGTATTGTTCGTGGGAAGTAGGATTGTCGGTATGCCTCTGTCAGGGCTAATTTTGTCCTCGTGGTCTCTTCGCGAGATATACGTAGGAGGGAGTAATATACTGCTTGACTCCTCGGTGAAGGTATGTTCTCGAAACTTCAACAAAAGCCCGTACCGAGCTACTGAGCGTCTCTCCTGCAGAATCCTCCACTGGAGTTTATCTATCATCTCCGTAACGCTCTCGCGATTACTAAATGATCCTGTAAAGAAGCGCGCTGCTCTCCGTTGGATCTTATCTCTTCTATCAACTCTATCTGGTACGGATCCCACACCGGTGAGCAGTACTGAAGCAGTGGGCGAACAAGTGTACTGTAACCTACTTCGTTTTCGGACTGCATTTCCTTAGGATTCTTCCAATGTATCTCAGTCTGGCATCTGCTTTAGCGAAGATTAATTTTATATGGTCACTCCATTTTAAATCAGTCCTAATGCCTACTCCCACATAATTTATGGAATTAACTGATTCCACTTGCTGACCTGCTATATTGTAGCTAAATGATGTTCCGATTTCTCCACCTCATCTTCTAGCCTACACATGTCAACTCACTATCTCCAAATGTCAAAATGATACATACAAAGTCAAACAGCAATAGTAAACTACGTATAAAAGCCGACCGGAGTGGCCGAACGGTTCTAGGCGCTACAGTCTCGAACCGCGCAACTGCTATGGTCGCAGGTTCTAATCCTGCCTCGGGCATTGATGTATGTGGTGTTCTTAGGTTTGTTAGGTTTAAGTAGTTCTAGGTTCTAGGGGACTGATGACCTCAGAAGTCAAGTCCCATAGTGCTCAGAGCCATTTGAACCATTTTTACGTACAAACAATAACACTCGATAAATAAATCCATAGCAATGGAAATACCAGCATGCAAAACAGAAACGCTACTAACTTATGCGCCAGCCTAATACATCTACATGACTGCTCTGTCAACCGCACTTACGTGCTTGGCGCAAGTATCGTGGAACTGCTTTCAGAATATTTGTCGGCCTGTCCACTGTACAACAGCGCGTGAGTAAAACTGAACACCCAAATCTATCATTGCGAGCTCTGGTTTCTCTTAGATTATCATGATTATAATTTCTCTCTTGTAGTCGAATTAAGTCGGGTGATGCTGAGGCAATTAGATTAGGAAATGAGACACTTAAAGTAGTAAATGAGTTTTGCTATTTGGGGAGCATAATAACTGATGATGGTCGAAGTAGAGAGGATATAAAATATAGACTGGCAATGGCAACGAAAGCGTTTCGGAAGAAGAGAAATTTGTTAACATCGAGTATAGATTTGTCAGGAAGTAGTTTCTGAAAGTATTTGTATGGAGTGTAGCCATGTATGGAAGTGAAACATGGACGATAAATAGTATAGACAAGAAGAGAATAGAAGCTTTCGAAATGTGGTGCTACAGAAGAATGCTGAAGATTAGATTGGTAGATAACATAACTAATGAGGAGGTATTGAATAGAATTGGGGAGAAGAGGAGTTTGTGGCACAACTTGACAAGAAGAAGGGACCGGTTGGTAGGACATGTTCTGAGGCATCAAGGGATCACAAATTTAGCATTGGAGGGCAGCGTGGAGGGTAAAAATCGTAGAGGGAGACCAAGGGATGAGTACACTAAGCAGATTCAGAATGATGTAGGTTGCAGTAGGCACTGGGAGATGAAGAAGCTTGCACAGGATAGAGTAGTATGGAAAGCTGCATCAAACCAGTCTCAGGACTGAAGACCACAACAACAATTTCTATCTACGCTGGTGGGCGCCAACAAAATGTTTTCGCTCTCGGAGGAGGGAAGTTGGTGACCGAAATTTTGTGAAAAGATCTCGCTGCTACGACAGACGTCATCGTTTCACTGATCGCCACTTCATCTCATGTATCATATCCCCATTTCGCGAAAATACGAAACGCGCTGCCCTTCTTTGAACTCTTTTGATGTCCTCCGTCAATCCTACCTGATGAGGATCTCACGTCGCACAGCAAGGACGACCTACTCCATCCTCCAAGACTTCTGCCAATAAAACGGAGTGTTTGGTTCGCCTTCGGCAGAACATTTTCTATGTAATGGTTCCAATTTAATTTGCTTTTTGTTAAAAGATGTTAAGTCGTGGACTGATCGTGAGATTAAAATTCAGGGTAGGGATTGTGAAATAATAATATTCTGTCTTCAGTAACAATTTTTTTATGAATCGAAGTAGAGACAACAGCTGGTAGTGGACATTGAAATAAGTCAACGGAAAAAGTTGAAGACTTTTGCCGCACCTGGGTTTGAACCCTGATTTAGCACTTCGCATGAACGATTGCCTTAACCGCTTCGGCCATTCGGACACGGCCCCGGCACATAAGCCTCAGTAGTTCAGCAGTTCCCTGATTCCCGAAGCGATTAAGACAACCGCTCGTCAGAAGCGCTAAATCCGTGTTCGAACCCAGGTCCGGCACAAGTTTTCAACTTTTTCCGTTGATTTATTTCAATTTCCACTAGCAGCCGTTCTCTCTCTATTCTTCGATTCATATATGGCTGTAGCATGAGACAACCATATTTTTATAGACAAGCTTTTGTTTTGTAATTACTGTACATCGCGTTTTGGAGCTACACACCCATTATCAAGGACTGTATAGATGTGATGAGCGTTACAATCGATTAGTTTTTCGACTAACTGTAACTGGTACGGGATTTTACTTCACACCTATTTGTTTAATCTTTAAATCAAAGGGAGTGGAGGGCTGACCCGATAAAGCGAGCATTTCAATTCCAATTGGTTTATTAGCTACCCAAAACAATCACATAAAGTTTGACAGGCGTCAGTCGGACAAGATTATTTTTAAGAGACTTTTACACTACTGGGCATTAAAATTGCTACACCAAGAAGAAATGCAGATGATGAACGGGTATTCATTGGACAAATATATTATACTAGAACTGACATGTGATTACAGTTTCAAGCAATTTGGGTGTATAGATCCTGAGAAATCAGTACCTAGAACCACCACCTCTGGCCGTAATAAAGGCCTTGATACGCCTGGGCATTGAGTCAAACAGAGTTTGGATGGCGTGTACAGGTACAGCTGCCCATACCGCTTCAACACGATACCACAGTTCATCAACAGTAGTGACTGGCGTATTGAGACGAGCCAGTTGCACGGCCACCATTGACCAGACGTTTGCAATTGGTGAGAGATCTGGAGAATGTGCTGGCCAGGGCAGCAGTCGAATATTTTCTGTATCCAGTAAGGCCCATACAGGACCTGCAACGTGCGGTCGTGCATTACCCTGCTGAAATGTAGGGTTTCGCAGGAATCGAATGAAGGGTAGAGCCACGGGTCGTAACACATCTGAAATGTAACGTCCACTGTTCAAAGTGCCGTCAATGCGAACAAGAGGTGACCGAGACGTGTAACCAATGGCACCCCATACCATCAAGCCAGGTGACACGCCAGTATGGCGATAACGAATACACGCTTCCAATGTGCGTTCATCGCGATGTCGCCAAACACGGATGTGACCATCATGATGATGCAAACAGAACCTGGATTCATCCGAAAAAAAAAGACATTTTGCCATTCGTGCACCCAGGTTCGTTGTTGAGTACACCATCGCAGGTGCTCCTGTCTGTGGTGCAACGTCAAGGGTAACCGCAGCCACGGTCTCCAGGCTGATAGTCCATGCTGCTGCAAACGTCGTCGAACTGTTCGTGCAGATGGTTGCTGTCTTGCAAACGAGCCTATCTGTTGACTCAGGGATCGAGACGTAGCTGCACGATCCGTTACAGCCATGCGGATAAGATGCCTGTCATCTCGACTGCTAGTGATACGAGGCCGTTGGGATCCAGCACGACGTTCCGTGTTACCCTCCTGAACCCACCGATTCCATATTCTGCTAATAGTCATTGGATCTCGACCAACGCGAGCAGCGATGTCGCTATACGATAAACTGCAATAGCGATAGGCTACAATCCGACCTTTATCAAAGTCGGAAACGTGATGGTACGCATTTCTTCTCCTTAGAGGAGGCATCACAACAACGTTTCACCAGGCAACGCCGGTCAACTGCTGTTTGTGTATGAGAAATCGGTTGGAAACTTTCCTGATGTCAGCACGTTGTAGGTGTCGCCACCGGCGCCACCCTTGTGAGAATGCTCTGAAAAGCTAATCATTTGCATATCACAGCATCTTATCCGTGTCGGTTAAAGTTCGCGTTGTAGCACGTCGTCTTCGTGGTTTAGCAATTTTAGTGGCCAGTAGTGTAATAGACCATTAGCCAAACATTAAGAACCGCCACTCAGGCAAAATATGACCATAACTTTAACAAAGCAACTCTAGTTAAGACAGAACAGAAAATGTGTACTAATCGAAGCAAGGCCCAAGGGCGAAGTTTAAGCACGAACGGTGGAACTGACTGAGAGAAGTAACACTTGACTTCGAACCAAGACGTAGCTCCATTTGCAACCCCACGTCGAGTAGGACACCAAAATGTGAACCAAGCAAACGCTACCGAAGAGGAACACACGAGCTCAGGCCAAGCCCACCGCCCGTAAGCCAAACTACGCTTCGGTTGGCCGCTGCCTCGGCTCACTGAAACACAGAGCAAACCCGACAACAGGAGGCAGGAAACTTCTCTTAACTTCAATATCTTAGATAGACCAGTAAATTAACCCTATAAAATCAAGGCTAAACAACAACTAATTCGACTCGCGAGTCCTTCACGTGGAGCGCAGCGGTCAGCACACTGGACTCGCATTCGGGAGGACGACGGTTCAATCCCGTCTCCGGCCATCATGATTTAGGTTTTCCGTGATTTCCCTAAATCGCTTCAGGCAAATGCCGGGATGGTTCCTTTGAAAGTGCACGGCCGATTTCCTTCCCAATCCTTCCCTCACCCGAGCTTGCGCTCCGTCTCTAATGACGTCGTTATCGACGGGACGTTAAACACTAATCTCCTCCTCCTCCTCCTTCAAGTGGAACAGTACTTGATAAACACTAAGAGTGGGAAATGAACTGGCTCACGAGAACCGATACTGACTATACCTTAAGGACACACATCTGCAAATACATCGACGTTATGCGGAAGCAGAGCATACGATTAGTAAGAGGCCTCAAATAAAATAAAACAAACGTAACATCACACGTGTCGCAACGTCTTACTGTACCAAGAGCGAGCACAATGACAGTTAACTAAGCGCTCTCAGTAAATAGCGTACTTAACCTGGTGTCTTGATACTGGGGCGATTTTGTGAAGATGTCAATTTTTTTTATTTTTCCCTTTATTGAATTTCGATTCGCCCCGAAGGAGGCGGGCTGGCAGCAGCTTAGTACGCTGCTCTGCAGCCTACAGACTTTTTTAAAAACGTAAGAAGAAAAGAACAATAAAAGCAGACGACAAAACGGTGATTTAAATTGTAAAACGGCGGAAAATTGTCGAAAGTTAAAATATAAAGCAAAGGGGTTGGCAATGCTATTAAAATACACAGGAATCAGACAAGTAACATAGTAGACACACATTAAAAAAAAAAAAAAACCATGGCGACAGTCTGGTTTCTGTCACACCCAGCGACAGTATGATGTCTGTTCGCAACACTACCCAAAAGACACACAGCACAGAACACTCACTGTAAAACACTGCACGAAAATGTCGGCACAAAGATGACACTTCCTAGCCAAGGGAAGATGTCAAACCATCGCTTCGCAAGACCCTAACAGCGTGTTCCTCCAAGGAAGCGGGCACATCCACAGCCCACGAGGTTGCCGGAGAACGCACAGCGCCGGCCATCTCCCGCCGACTCCAGTACAACCACGTGACAACAGCCTCCCGGCCTCAGGCACGCCGTCTTCGCTTCTGTCGGCCAGCCAATCGCCGACTCGCGCACCGCGGCGTAACGTTCTCAAAGCGTTGCGTCCTCTCCCTGTTCTCACGGTCGGCGCTCCCTCGTATCTCGAGCCGGCCCAAGCCTCTGCACTACGAAGTCGATCGCACTCATGTCAGAGATACTACTGGCGCCAGTCCCACCACAGCTCAGTAACAGAAGGACGCAGTTATTAAATGTAACGAATTTCCTTTCCTTGTCTAATACATACATAGAAAGAAGGATCCTTTATTGTACGATTATATGATTGCAGAACAAGCACTGGTAGCAGTTTGTAAGGTGTCCGGCAAATCCAACACCTTCCATGAAAAGCCTGACATGATAAGCAAATCCAGTAGTATGTCACATAGCTCCAAATAAATCGTGACATTAAATTAACCAAAGTAATACGAGTAACGAGTGAGCAAATGGAATACCACAGACTAACACAAGAATGCCTAAATGCGTGTCATACCTTCCCACCGTGAAACAGACGCAGCTCCGAGGGGAGAAACGAGAACAGAAGCTGAGAGCAGAACCGTGTTAAGCTAGAAGGCCATACGATAAGGGACGGACACCCACATACCAGATAACCACCAGGACCACCCCCCAGCCAATGTTAAAGGCTAGAGCCCTCCAGAAGAACAGTATAGATCTTACGATAACACTAAAAGGGCCACACCAGCCGCAAGTTTTAGCGGGAGACTTTTTCGCTTCTCTGTTACGTTGCAAATGTTAAAAACATTGCCCCACCACGAAAAGTATAACGTTTCTCATTGGATAGACAGAATTTTTGTAGGTGGAGCTTAAGGTTAACATTGAGACCCTGATTGGTCAGATGAAAACACGGCCACATAGTTTTTTTTAAACCAACTTCGGTAAATGGTAGTAAGGAGAAGTTAGGAGAGGAGTTGCTTCCGAGACGGCGAGATGCATGGAGCTGCGCCAGCCCCTGCCCCCTGACGAACACCGACAAGGTAATGAACGCACGCGATGCCGAATTTTTGAGCACATAAGGCTTCACTCAGAACTGCAGAAGTCTCATCTGTTACACCCCCCTTTTGTGTAATACTAGTGTCGATCGTCAATTGAATCTCATGGTATTCACATTTGCTATGTAAGTTAAAATCTGAAACGCGATGATTTTTCTGTTATATAATTATTGAGAAGCCACATCAGCCACTGTAATTTACGACAATTTAGATAAGTAATTAAAGATAATTGAGGGTCACTGTACACTATTTTGATAGTTTTCTCTTTTGTGAAACTTAATTTAAACCTAGATTATAGATGTGATATGGCATAGGTCATCCTTCGATCCATTGTAGAACTTGGAAACCCATTCAGGGAATATTCGTTCACATTTTTGTTGAACGCAGTTGGTTTTTATCATCCTGTATTAAAACATTTCCTTTTATCAATAGTGCAATTTATAAACAATGTTTTGTGAGTAGAATAAAATTTCCAATGGTAAACTTAACTGCTTTTTCGACGTTATTTTACCAGCTAACTTCCCCCCATGAACCATGGACCTTGCCGTTGGTGGGGAGGCTTGCGTGCCTCAGCGATACAGATAGCCGTACCGTAGGTGCAACCACAACGGAGGGGTATCTGTTGAGAGGCCAGACTAACGTGTGGTTCCTGAAGAGGGGCAGCAGCCTTTTCAGTATTTGCAAGGGCAACAGTCTGGATGATTGACTGATCTGGCCTTGTAACAATAACCAAAACGGCCTTGCTGTGCTGGTACTGCGAACGGCTGAAAGCAAGGGGAAACTACAGCCGTAATTTTTCCCGAGGGCATGCAGCTTTACTGTATGATTACATGATGATGGCGTCCTCTTGGGTAAAATATTCCGGAGGTAAAATAGTCCCCCATTCGGATCTCCGGGCGGGGACTACTCAAGAGGATGTCGTTATCAGGAGAAAGAAAACTGGTGTTCTACGGATCGGAGCGTGGAATGTCAGATCCCTTAATCGGGCAGGTAGGTTAGAAAATTTAAAAAGGGAAATGGATAGGTTGAAGTTAGATATAGTGGGAATTAGTGAAGTTCGGTGGCAGGAGGAACAAGACTTCTGGTCAGGTGACTACAGGGTTATAAACACAAAATCAAATAGGGGTAATGCAGGAGTAGGTTTAATAATGAATAGGAAAATAGGAATGCGGGTAAGCTACTACAAACAGCATAGTGAACGCATTATTGTGGCCAAGATAGATACGAAGCCCACACCTACTACAGTAGTACAAGTTTATATGCCAACTAGCTCTGCAGATGACGAAGAAATTGAAGAAATGTATGATGAAATAAAAGAAATTATTCAGATTGTGAAGGGAGACGAAAATTTAATAGTCATGGGTGACTGGAATTCGAGTGTAGGAAAAGGGAGAGAAGGAAACATAGTAGGTGAATATGGATTGGGGGACAGAAATGAAAGAGGAAGCCGCCTGGTAGAATTTTGCACAGAGCACAACATAATCATAACTAACACTTGGTTTAAGAATCATGAAAGAAGGTTGTATACCTGGAAGAACCCTGGAGATACTAAAAGGTATCAGATAGATTATATAATGGTAAGACAGAGATTCAGGAACCAGGTTTTAAATTGTAAGACATTTCCAGGGGCAGATGTGGACTCTGACCACAATCTATTGGTTATGACCTGTAGATTAAAACTGAAGAAACTGCAAAAAGGTGGGAATTTAAGGAGATGGGACCTGGATAATCTAAAAGAACCAGAGGTTGTACAGAGATTCAGGGAGAGCATAAGGGAGCAATTGACAGGAATGGGGGAAATAAATACAGTAGAAGAAGAATGGGTAGCTTTGAGGGATGAAGTAGTGAAGGCAGCAGAGGATCAAGTAGGTAAAAAGACGAGGGCTAGTAGAAATCCTTGGGTAACAGAAGAAATATTGAATTTAATTGATGAAAGGAGAAAATATAAAAATGCAGTAAGTGAAACAGGCAAAAAGGAATACAAACGTCTCAAAAATGAGATCGACAGGAAGTGCAAAATGGCTAAGCAGGGATGGCTAGAGGACAAATGTAAGGATGTAGAGGCCTATCTCACTAGGGGTAAGATAGATACCGCCTACAGGAAAATTAAAGAGACCTTTGGAGATAAGAGAACGACTTGTATGAATATCAAGAGCTCAGATGGAAACCGAGTTCTAAGCAAAGAAGGGAAATCAGAAAGGTGGAAGGAGTATATAGAGGGTCTATACAAGGGCGACTTACTTGAGGACAATATTATGGAAATGGAAGAGGATGTAGATGAAGATGAAATGGGAGATACGATACTGCGTGAAGAGTTTGACAGAGCACTGAAAGACCTGAGTCGAAACAAGGCCCCCGGAGTAGACAATATTCCATTGGAACTACTGACGGCCGTGGGAGAGCCAGTCCTGACAAAACTCTACCATCTGGTGAGCAAGATGTATGAAACAGGCGAAATACCCTCAGACTTCAAGAAGAATATTATAATTCCAATCCCAAAGAAAGCAGGTGTTGACAGATGTGAAAATTACCGAACTATCAGCTTAATAAGTCACAGCTGCAAAATACTAACACGAATTCTTTACAGACGAATGGAAAAACTAGTAGAAGCCAACCTCGGGGAAGATCAGTTTGGATTTCGTAGAAACACTGGAACACGTGAGGCAATACTGACGTTACGACTTATCTTAGAAGAAAGATTAAGGAAAGGCAAACCTACGTTTCTAGCATTTGTAGACTTAGAGAAAGCTTTTGACAATGTTGACTGGAATACTCTCTTTCAAATTCTAAAGGTGGCAGGGGTAAAATACAGGGAGCGAAAGGCTATTTACAATTTGTACAGAAACCAGATGGCAGTTATAAGAGTCGAGGGACATGAAAGGGAAGCAGTGGTTGGGAAGGGAGTAAGACAGGGTTGTAGCCTCTCCCCGATGTTGTTCAATCTGTATATTGAGCAAGCAGTAAAGGAAACAAAAGAAAAATTCGGAGTAGGTATTAAAATTCATGGAGAAGAAATAAAAACTTTGAGGTTCGCCGATGACATTGTAATTCTGTCAGAGACAGCAAAGGACTTGGAAGAGCAGTTGAATGGAATGGACAGTGTCTTGAAAGGAGGATATAAGATGAACATCAACAAAAGCAAAACAAGGATAATGGAATGTAGTCTAATTAAGTCGGGTGATGGTGAGGGAATTAGATTAGGAAATGAGGCACTTAAAGTAGTAAAGGAGTTTTGCTATTTGGGGAGCAAAATAACTGATGATGGTCGAAGTAGAGAGGATATAAAATGTAGGCTGGCAATGGCAAGGAAAGCGTTTCTGAAGAAGAGAAATTTGTTAACATCCAGTATTGATTTAAGTGTCAGGAAGTCATTTCTGAAAGTATTTGTATGGAGTGTAGCCATGTATGGAAGTGAAACATGGACGATAAATAGTTTGGACAAGAAGAGAATAGAAGCTTTCGAAATGTGGTGCTACAGAAGAATGCTGAAGATTAGATGGGTAGATCACATAACTAATGAGGAAGTATTGAATAGGATTGGGGAGAAGAGAAGTTTGTGGCACAACTTGACCAGAAGAAGGGATCGGTTGGTAGGACATGTTCTGAGGCATCAAGGGCTCACCAATTTAGTATTGGAGGGCAGCGTGGAGGGTAAAAATCGTAGAGGGAGACCAAGAGATGAATACACTAAGCAGATTCAGAAGGATGTAGGTTGCAGTAGGTACTGGGAGATGAAAAAGCTTGCACAGGATAGAGTAGGATGGAGAGCTGCATCAAACCAGTCTCAGGACTGAAGACCACAACAACAACAACAACAACTAAAAATAGGAAAGCCTTGAACCCCTTCCACTAAATTTAGTTAGTATTAAGATTCTTTTACAGGGAGTGCAGTGGAGCTGACGCTGAAATCATTAAGTATTTGGTTATATCATCTCTAGTCTCACTGAACTCTTCTGAACTCTACATGTCATGTGTGGTCTGGCGTCTCCTTACCAGCAACAGGTTCCAGGTTCAAATTAGTCAATTCCCTAAAAAACACGCTCAGAGCGTCGTTGCGCGAAAGTGGTAGGGAGACACGACTTAGAACAAACAGAAAACACGCAGAATGTTAGAAGTTAATTCTGTAAAATATTTGTGGAGTATGTGTGCGGAACCATTTGAAGTGGAATGATCACATAAAATTAATTGTTAGTAAGGCGGGTACCAGGTTGAGTTTCATTGGGAGAGTCCTTAGAAAATGTAGTCCATCAACAAAGGAGGTGGCTTACAAAACACTCGTGCGTCCTATACTTGAGTACTGTTCATCAGTGTGGGATCCGTACCAGGTTGGTTTGACGGAGGAGATAGAGAAGATCCAAAGAAGGGCGGCGCGTTTCGTCAGAGGGTTGTTTGGTAAGCGTGATAGCGTTACGGAGATGTTTAGCAAACTCAAGTGGCAGACTCTGCAAGAGAGGCGCTCTGCATCGCGGTGTAGCATGCTGTCCAGGTTTCGAGAGGGTGCGTTTCAGGATGAGGTATCGAATATATTACTTCCTCCTATACTTATACCTCCCGAGGATATGACGAATGTAAAATTAGAGAGATTCGAGCGCGCACGGAGGCTTTCCGGCAGTCGTTCTTCCTGCGTACCATACGCGACTGGAACAGGAAAGGGAGGTAATGACAGTGGCACGTAAAGTGCCCTCCGCCACACACCGCTGGGTGGCTTGCGGGGTATAAATGTAGATGTAGATGTACTGATGGAGTCTTCCATGATGTCAGTACTGATTATACATTCTGTTAATCTCCGCTGATTTTTCTTCTGTCATAAGCCTTCATATGGCTAAGTTTTATCAGCCTATAGTTCACATTATTTTGTATCTTTTTTCTCTTAAAAACATATTTTCTTTTCTGTCTCAAATATAATAAACTGGACACTGCCTTGACGAAATCAATACTCTACTTTAAAAAAATGTTTAGCTGCTCAACCTGTGCACTTTCATCCTGTAGGCGCCAAGAAACCAAAACCGCAGATAGGAGGAGGACGAGATGAACAGACGTAGGAGAGGAAGAGATGGACAGACAGCGAGGGGGGGGGGAGGGGATGGGCACAGAAAAGAAAGGGGAGGAGACGGACCGAGAGGTGGATGGTGTAGATGAACAGAGAAGGTGGACCAGTGGAGATGATGGACAGGGACAGGGAGAATGGATAGACAGGAGATGGAAAAAAAGCAACAGAGGGGGATGTGTAGAGAGAGGCGGGCGGAGAGTGTGGATGGAGAGAGGAGAAAGAAGGAGATGGCCAGACAGGGGGCAAGAGCAGTAAGTGACTCATTTGTCACTTACATAACACATTTTATGTTAGCTGCTTTACTTCGTGCTATCCAAGAAACCCGTCATTTCCCAGGTAAGTTTCCTTTAATTTATGTCTATCGTCACAAACTTTTTATACAGATTACCGGTTTCCATCTATAATGACCATCATCAGCTCTGTTTTATAAAAATAAAGTCCTAATCTACTGCAGCCATAGGACTTTATTTTTATAAAACAGAGCTGATGATGGTCATTATAGACCGAAACTGGTAATCTGTTAACAAAAGTTTGTGACCGTAGTCGTAACTTAAAGGAAACTTAATGTATATGTAGGTACTGTTTTATTCGCGACAATGTGATTTCCCAGGTAATTATTAGTTCCAATTTTCTGTTACCCCATTTCCTTCTTCCTCGTCTCCCTCACTCCATCTGCTTCTTCTCCCTCTGTGTGTCCATCTCCTCTTTTCCCCCTCTATGGCTGTCTCGTCCTTCCTCCTCTCTCTATTCACATCCTTCTCCCACCTCTCTACGCATCCCCTCTATTTTTTCCGTCTGCTTCTCTCTCTATCCATTCCCCCTGTCCCTGTCCAACTCCACCGCTCCCCTTCTCTGTTCATCTACACCATCCCCCTCTCGGTCCATCTCCTCCCCATCCCTTTCTGTGTCCACCTCCACCTCCACCTCTGTCTGTCCATCTCTTCCTTTCCTACGTCTGTTCAGCTGGTCCTCCTCCTATCTGTTCCCATCTCCTCCTTCCCCCTCGCTGTCTGTCCATCTCGTTGTCCTCCCTTCTGTTTCCACATTATCACACTCACCCCAATAGACCGGTGGTGGTTCTTACCCCTACAGTTTTTCTCTCCAGATTGTAACTAACGTTTGTATCAAATTTGTTTGAAATCGTTCCAGGGCTTAGGATGAGTTTTTTATTTGTGGCTTTACTCGCATTTGCCCACCAAAATATACTTCACACATATTCTACAGATTTCACCTATATATATCTAGCGAATTTCATTCTGCTGTTTCACTGTCTTACAGTTGAATGTTTGATGATGTTTCTCTCTAACTATGTACTGCAGGTAGACCCAGTGGTGTGTCTTTATTGTGTCTGTCAAATGTGTTGTCATTACAGTTGGTAGTAAACAAGCAACAAATTAAGACGTCCTGTGTGATGCGACAGTTTCTCACCCATCTCAGTGTTTACGACATCATATTTCCTGAACTGTGTGTCTTACAATGAGATATATTTTTCTAGCTACGTTCACGGGCACATTTAGATACTGTCTGTGAAAAGTGTTGCGAGTACAGTTAGTAGTAAAGAACTAATAAATTAAAGCGTCATATTTCAAGTGGTGGTGTTACTTCATCAACAGCGAAAGTATGGTAAGCAACAAACTTTTTTCCTTTCATCATTTTGTTGGGGTCGTCAACGAGAAAAATTTCCTAAATGTTGCAAGCCTCTAAGTGCTGTTATTCTCAAATCTGAAGTATGAGAAACCCAATGACTTGAAAATGGCATAAAACTTGGAAACCTGGGTCGTAATTAAACAAACAACAACAGAGTCAAATGGCGGTGTGTTCATTTAAAAATTGAAGTATGGGTATTCGACCTGTCGCAGGCTACACTAATTTTTCACCCCCATCTCCACCCCTTCGATGGGTGGGTGGTTGTTAATTCTGTCCAGACACTAAATGATATGTGAACCACTAATTTTCAATGCGATAGGGTCGGCAGCTGCAATGCAGTTGTAACAACTTCTCGAAAGTAACGTGTTCCTAAAGTAACGTAAACACCTCGAACTAATTTATGAGCATAACATGATGTCATAGGACCAACTACGTACATGACATAATCTGTTACTAAAAATCATCCATAAAATACTTGCAAATGGCCTAAGGCCGAAATTATACAATCGTACTAGAAATAAAGAGAATGGCTGATGAAGGCTTCAAGAAATCATTCAAAAAATAAATAAATGTGAACCAAGTTTGGTTGAAATCGGTCCAGTGGTTTATGAGGAAATATGGAAGATAGATACATTCATTTACACACACATATATATCAATTTTAACAATGTATACGGATTACAAGAATTTCACACTTTTCCACTTTTAAGTTGTAACAAACAACCTTTTAAGTACTTAAGTATGGAGCACACTCATACACCTTTACAAAAAGTTATTCTGAGTATGCCCAACATACATGAAATCCATAAGTTTTTCAGTTGTTGTTTTTGTTGTTGTTTTGTTGTCGTCTTCAGTCCAGAGACTGGTGCGATGCAGCTCTCCTCTTCTCCGCAATTCTATTCAGTACGTCCTCATGAGTTACGTGATCTACCCATATAATCTTCAGCGTTCTTCTGTAACACCACATTTCGAAAGCATCTATTCCCTTCTTGTCTAAACTATTTATCGTCCATGTTTCACTTCCATATATGGCTACATTCCATACAAATACTTTCAGAAATGACTTCCTGACATTTAAATCTATACTCGATGTTAACAAATTTCTGCTCTTCAGAAACGCTTTCCTTGCCATTGCCAGTCTGCATTTTGTATTCTCTCTACTTCGACCATCATCAGTTATTTTGCTCCCCAAATAGCAAAACTCATCTACTACGTTAACTGTCTCATTTCCTAATCTAATTCACTCGGCATCACCCGAGTTAATTCGTCTACATTCCATCATCCTCGTTTTGTTTTTGTTGATGTTCATCTTATATCCTCCTTTCAAGACTCTGTCCATTCCATTCAGCTGCTCTTCCAGGTCATTTGCAGTCTGATAGAATTATAACGTCGTCGGCAAACCTCAAAGTTTTTATTTCTTCTCCATGGTCTTTAATTCCTATTCCAAACTTTTCATAAATGTGTACAAATAATAAAAATAAAAGAAACTCGTGTTATAAATTTTATCAGAAGCTTACACATCGATTTAGAAACACCAATACTAATAAAATTGCTCTCTAACAAGGCTGACGTCCCTTGACGATAAATATTCTTGATTTCTTTAAATAACTCTTCATGGTTGACGTTTCAGATAAAAATTAGCAGCACAATGCAAGATGTCTTTTTTCTAGCTTGATAACGACGTTTGTTAGACAGAGATGTCCATTTCAGTCAACAGGACCCGGAAGACTTCATCAGTTTGGGTGAGGTTGACAGTGTCATCTGCGAAACTTATCAGCCTTGGGCAGGTAATACTGCAGCTTAAAAGGACGATCATTCCTGATTAACAAAAAAATGGTTCAAATGGCTCTGAGCACTATGGGACTTAACATCGGAGGTCATCAGCCCCCTAGAACTTCAAGAACTACTTAAACCTAACTAACCTAAGAACATCACACACATCCATGCCCGAGGCAGGATTCGAACCTGCGACCGCAGCAGTCCCGCGGTTCTGGACTGTAGCGCCTAGAACCGCACGGCCACCGCGGCCGGCCCTGATTAACAGCACTGGAAGTGAGTTACCGGATGTTTTGGACAAGAAGGATAAGAAAACTTAACACGTCTCTTGGACTTCATGGTCGTCAGAGACACGACACTATATCGGTTGCACGACGATGCTGAATGGAACGAGCCCCAAGTTCTTCACGGGAACCGCCGCAGCACTCACCTACTTGCTGTAGGTAAACTGCTGCGAAGCTGGAACAGGGTAGTTGTACGGTGTCATCCGTGTTCGTCCACCGCCGAGCAGGCTGTTTGGTTTGGAATGTGGGAATTACGGATGACCACTTGTCTACGGGTGACTCGACGAGTTCTTCAGTGACGTCATCGGCAGGTCGTTTCGAGGGGCCATTGTGCGACTTAATCTACTCTTCTCAGCAGGTGACTCACGCCGGTAGAGCGATAACTGGAATGTCATGCAGGTCCACTGATAAATGGACAGGCAGATCAGCGCCGCCCTAAGATTCATCTCGCTAACTTTGATTCGTAATGAGACTGAGTATCTCTGCAAGATGTGGCAACCCTGCAGGCTTGCGTAGGCACAATGTCTTTGACCTTGGTCTATAAGCTGCTTCTAGTCCAAGTGGCACATCGATGCAACTGGTCATTCGTGAGTTGTGCTGCAATAAGTTAAACCCTGTTTGTGTCTCTCATCCCAGAAATAGAACCGCATAATATTGCGCAACGGTGTGGCATTTCTTTTTGCTTTAAATTGGGTGAAAACGCGACGACAACTTAGGGTAAGCTTCAGAAGGCTTTTGGAGAGGAGGTTATGTCAAGAGCTGAAGATTTTCATTGGCATAAAATGTTTAGTGAAGGCAGAACGAATATTGAAGATGAAGACCGCAGTGGACGACCATCAACCTCACGGGTGCATGTGAACCTGGCATAATTGTTCATAAAGCGTGGACGAACAGTTAACCAATACCAGTACAAAGAAGTTTTAGAAAGACTTCGTAGTAGAGTTCTTCGTGTTCGTGCCAACATTGCTGATAATTGGATTCTACATCACGATAATGCGCCATTCCATACTGCTCTGTCAGTACAGCAATTTTTGACCTCAAATCAAATTTCAGTAGTACCACAGCCACCTTATTCACCAGATATCGCTCCGCGCGACTTTTTTCTATTTCCAAGAGTCAAAACGGCGGTCAAGTGACACCATTTTCAAACAACACAAGTTGTCCAAAACGCTTTGACGAGGGTCTTGGAGGATATTACAGAAGATGATTACAGAAATGATACCATCAATGGCAGAAGCGCTGGAAAAAGTGTGTGCAATCATAAGGGAACTACTTTGAAGAAGAGAACATTACACTTGACTAAAACAGTAAGCAACATTTTTTTTTTCACTTCAGTCTCATTACTTTTTTGTGGCACCTCATACATGTACCGAACTTACTACGATACTAATGGATACATATAAGACATAAACAATCTTGACGAAATCACGTAGTTTCTTTCATAACACCAGAAACAAAATAAGGCGTTTGCATTTTCTGGCTGTAAACTGGTACAAAGGTACTCATTGTCCCGTTGCGTTATTACATTGTTAGTACTTTGTTCAACCTCTGTTCTTGCTAACTATCTCAAAAATTCTCTTCGGTAGTGATTTTGTTATTGTACACTAAAGAGCCAAAGAAACTGGTACACCTGCCTAGTATAGCATAGGATCCCGTGAGCACGCAGAAGTGCCTCAGTACGACGTGGCATGGACTCGACTAATGTCTGAGGCAGGGCTGGAGGGAACTGACCCCCTGAATCCTTCATGGCTGACCATAAATCCGCTAGAGTACGATGGGGTGGAGATCTCATCTGAATAGTACGTTGCTCAATAGTGTTCATGTCTGAGGTGTTTTGTGGGCAGCGGAAGAGTTTAAACTGAAAAGAATGTTCCTGGGACCACTCTGTACCAATTCTGGACGTGTGGGATGTCGCACTGTCCTGCTGGAATTGCCCAAGTCCGCCGGAAGGCACAATGGACGTGGACGGATGCAGGTGATCAGACAGGATGCTTACGTACGTGTCACCTGTCAGTCGTATCTAGACGTATCACGGGTACCATATCACTCCAACTGCACCATTACAGAGCCTCCACCAGCTTGAACAGTCCCCTGCCGACATGCAAGGTACATGGATACATGGATTCTTGAGGTAGTCTCCATACCCGTACACGTCCATGCGCTCGATACAATTTGAAGGGAGCCTCGTACGACCAGGCAACATGATTCCAGTCATCAACAGTCCAGTGTCGGTGTTGACGGTTCCAGGCGAGGAGTAATGCTTTGTGTCGTGCTGTCATGAAGGGTACACGAGTGGGGTTTGGCTAAGAAACCCATATCGATGATGTTTCATTGAATGGCTCGCACGTTGACACTTGTTGGTGGCCGAGCACTGAAATCTACTGCAATTTGCGGAAGAGTTGCACTTCTGTCACGTTGAACGATTCTCTTCAGTCGTCGTTGGTCCCGTTCTTGCAGGATCTTTTTGCGGCCGCAGCGATGTCGGAGATTTGATGTTTCGCCAGATTCCTGATAATCACGGTGTACTTATGAAATGGTCGTACGGGAACATGCCCACTTCATCGCTTCCTCGGAGACGCTGTGTCCCGTCGTTCGTGCACCGACTTTAACGCTACGTTCAAACTTGGTAACCTGCCACTGTAGCAGCAGCAACCGATCTAACTGCGCTAGGCACTTGTTGTCTTATACAGGTGTTGTCGGCCGCAGCGCCGTATTCTGCCAGTTTACGTGTCACTGTATGTGAATACTCTGGCGCTTGAGTGTAGCCTGTTTGTGCCTGGGTTTTACTGAGGGTTTCTGCTGTCATTTCTTGAATGTAAGACGTTTGTCGTGTGACAAAATTTGTCGTACACGTCAGACAGTTATTGGAAACTGTAAATCAGGAGCATGTTGAGACGAATAACATATTGCCCTTGCTTTGCGCAAAACTGACCCGTTCTATGGCTCAGACAGTTTTCTAATTTGCCCATGTGTTCCGTTTTGCCCATATCGTGCGCCTAATCTTACGAAATTATCAATCACTGTACTTGAACGGTTCAACATCTTAGCAATCTGATGGTTAGAGAATCCCATTTCCTTCTACGCACTGATTTTTGCTTTTTCGTCACGTGATAACTGGTTTCCGCGTGGCATTGTCACAATCGTGGTTTATGCACACAACACTCGCTGTCACTAAAGGTGTCTGCAGTAAAGGCACGAACGCACAAACAGTAAGCCGCACAGAGCCCATTGCCTTTATACAGCAGCCCACCCTCCACCACCTGAGACGATGATGTCTTGTTACGTACTGTACTACTGACATCAAATGCAATACCATTTGACTGCGTCTGTCAGTGTACACTATTGCATATACAACGTGCACAACAATTCCAATCAACAATGCTAATTTTGCGGTAACTATCCACGCCTTTATACTGATTTCCGCCACTGTACTTGCTCGTTGGTTGAGCTTCTTTGTGTCACAAAATACCGCCACGTTTGAATCGATCAACTGCGAGACTGATCATGTGTAAACAATGGCTGAGCACAAATACCGGGTACATCATGTCTGTTCGTGTTCGTCGCGCAGTATTTGTTTTGTCATAGTACCAGTGTAGGCGCATGCACTACTTTATTATGAGTCTTCTTTGCGCCCGAAGCACGGAAACACGATTGTGTAGGCTACAGGTTCGGATGGCACTGTGAAGAGAAGACTGCTAGCACACCGTGTCAGACAGCAAAAATATGCCCCGAAATGTAAGTGAAAATCGGGATTAAATAGAAAACTACAAAATATTGGCAAGATGTCATCTCAGATGACTTGTAAATGTGCTATGAATGATACAAACCACAAGTAAGAGCAGGAATTCAAAATGCCTAAAAAGTCCAGCCCCGAACCAATGCGCCAACTAGAGCAGCGCCGAAAAGGAAATGGACAAACGACGCAAAGCGATGACGTAGCTGGACCATAGGAGGTGGATAATCTACAACTTCCAGAATGAGATTTTCACTCTGCAGCGGAGTGTGCGCTGATATGAAATTTTCTAGCAAATTAAAACTGTGTGCTGGATCGAGACTCGAACTCGGGACCTTTGCCTTTCGCGGGCAAGTGCTCCACCGTCTGAGCTACCCAAGCACGACTCACAACCCGCCTTCACAGTTTTAATTCTGCCAGTACCTCGTCTCCTACTTCCAAACTTCACAGAAGCTCTTCTGCGAACCAAGCAGAACTGGCACTCCTGAAAGAAAGGATAATCTACAACTTGTCACCTGCAAAACAGCAAAACGTGGCAGAAGACAAGTTGTAGATTGTGTAGAAGACTCACAGCTACCAACGTAAACATTCAATACCAGCATGTAAGGTGTGTAAACTAGTGCATATATTCTCACTTTTTCGAAATAAGCTATAGAACTAGAACTTTAGACATACTGCAATAAACAACATACAGTGCATCAGCCCGGTAATATCTCTCTCATCTGTGAACTTGTGAACTGTAAGCCATGTGTAATATTTGACAACAGTCACTTCATTCACAAATGCAAATATTTTGTTCGAAATGTTTTCTCTAAACGTTAATATGTTATAACAGTTTTACAGAAAGGAAACCCACTGAAGATAGCAGAAAAGTGATGAAACATGTGGTTAAACAAATCTCCAAAGGTATCTTACGTAAGTCTGAATTCCTCATCCAATAGAGGGCTTCTCTCAGTACCACCCTCAGCACAGCTTATGTTGAGCTCAACTTGAACGTTCAACATGTTTCCGTTAGGGCACTGAACATCTGAAAACTATGCTCGTCTGTAGAGTGAAACTAAATCACTGTCTGTTCAAAAGTACCGGGACACTCATATGTGAATCACAACTGACCACTAGACTGTCGCGAGAGGCGGGCCCACCAGTATAAAAGCAGGCTTTCATTTATTTACTTATTTATTTTACTTCTGGCCTGAAGGTCATAAAGCCAGTAACGCAGGCTTAGAGTGTTGTGCTGTCAGCAGGGAAGCAGAAGCAGCTCAGGAGACCTCAGTGGTTTCGAATGTGGACTGGTCGCTAGATAGCGCCTGAGTAACAAATCTACCACGGACATTTGATGACAGTGGGCAGCACAGTATGTTCCGAAAAAGCCGCGCACGAAAACGCGATTTTTCAGGGGGTTATATCTCGGCCTGTATTGACCACAGGGCCGAGGGGTCGAGTGTTTTCCATAGCCCTTGGCCTGGCGACCATTTGTAGACCTGTCGCAAGAACAGCCGTACAGTATCTATCCTACAGTATAAGGTCAAAATGTAAACTTCTTCGAGCCCTTGCAAATTGAGCAAATCGGTTGGCTGTTTTATGTTAGGTGTGCTTCAGACTGGGCCTCAGAAGGCTCGTAAAAGCACCATTTGTTGTTCTTCAGTTCCTGAGAAAATCCGCAAAAGCTACGGTTTTCGGGTACGAAAAGTACCAGTTGTGTGATGACCACTTCTGTAATTTCTGTTCATGGCAAAAACTCGAAACTTCTAGCGTAGGTTCTTAGGATTGGGGAACCTTGCAGCTTTTATCGGTATCAGTACGCGTTTCCCTGAGGTTCAAAGTTACTGTACTTCTGCTCCCAAAATATTCACGTAATATCCGGTCTGAGACGTAAATGTCGTTTTAAGTGACGTTGTGAACACGTGTCGAGGATTCTGGGCTCATCCAAAGAGTTGTGAGGTAACCAAGCTATGTTTTAGTTGCCACTTTTTTCAACAATAAAGCTTTATTCCACGCTGCCTCTGTACAATGTGAAACGTCCCCTTAGAAAAATTATGAATGACTGTGCTAGTAAACTTCTACGTTATTTGATACAAAGGCAGCTGAGTAAAACTCAACGTAGATAGTTCTCTCTTTACTTATTCTGATCAACACTAAACTGACACACAATATTTTTTAGCGCAACGCAATCTGACTTTCAAAAATCCCTACAAAAGAATGGCCCTGACTAACAATAACCTATATTTCAAGAATCACTCACCTTACAAAAATCTTCGTTACTCGAACTACTGCAATACAACGAGCGCCACTCCTGCCAGCTAAATAAAAGATTCTAACTACTGAAGGCACTAACTACGGATATGCGTAGTTAGGAAATCAAACATTTTGATAGTGAACAATGTATTTACCTTAATAGTGTTCAAAAGTCATTATATATATACATATATATCCATTAGTGACATCCATATTTACAAATTTCCATTTTATGGCGGACACTCGTCCAGATCGCCCGCTTATAGTAACCTCTCTAAACTCTGGCATCTCTCCGTCAACATCCACCACTGCTGGCGGCTCACCTCCAACTGCCCAACGCTACGCGCTGTTCACATCCAACTGCCCAGCAGTACACTAGCGAATATTCCAACAATGAGTCCAACCAGCCACAGACTGCACACGGCGCAGTCAGCGATTTTCATACAGAGCGCTACGTGGCGTTACCAACATAAAAACCAAAACAGTCTACTTACAAATGGCCACTTCACGCCTGAACATACTGTCATTGTTCGACGGTGCCACATTGCAGCGTAAGTACCTTGAAAAAAATAATTTTGTCATACGAAATTCTCTGTACTTTTAAATCAATTAGCACGTTTTTTGGTATACTCTAGGAGTAGCCTAAAACTATTGTGGGTTTTTGTGTAAAGTACACTTGCGTTGTATTGTGTGAACCTTATATTGTGCGTATTTATTTGTCGTTCTTGTGTCAAAGAATATAAATATGTCGTAGCATATGAACAAACTATCAAAACTTTAGTGATATATAGAATTCCTTTTATACACTGTGCAAAAGAAAGTAGCACTTTTTCCAATCCTCGCAATTGTCTCGCTGTGTGATGGGTAAGTCTGAAATTTTGCTCAGAGGGGCCTACAAGCTTTCTCTCCAGTGGTGCAAAAGCGAGGCGCCCTGCGGCGTCGACGTCCGGTTCAGCGATGCTTTAGAGAGCAGAGTGTCGACACTCTCGGAAAAAAAAAAGATTGGCGCAGACGTTCGTGTGAGGTTTAAGGGGGATACCGAACATGGAAAGTGATACAGACTACTTCTTGAGGTAGTCTTATCAAATACGAATTGCATTTTACTTTATCCGGTTTGTTTATTACGCCATCGGCCAGCGCCGTCGGGCTGGGCTAGCACTCGGATAAGTCACAGTCGGATTTGCCGAGTGCTGATGGGAAGAGGGGTGCACCCAGCCCTTATGACGCAAGTTGAGGAGCTACTTGACTGAGAAGTAGCGGCTCCACTCTCGTAAACTGACATACGGCCGGGAGAGCGGTGTGCTGACCAGATGTCCCTCCATATCCGCATCCAGTGACTCTTGCGTGCTGAGGATGACACGGCGGCCGGTTGGTACCGCTGGGCCCTCAATTCCTGTTCAGAAGGTGTTTCTTTATTACTGTCGACTACCATGTAAGCTCAGTTTTTGTGTTCAGAGCCTAAATTTTTTCTTGTTTCCTTCCTTTATATTTATTTAATCTTTAACTTCGCAACATCGTGGCACTGCCGATGATGACATTTACTGTTCGTTTGAGCCTCTGTCTAGACTGCAAAATCTTTGATGGTTTTTACAAGCAATGCGCCTTCTTTGGCGACGAAAGTCGGTTAAAGTTCATGATGACCTTGTAAGCCGAAAACCGGTCAACTCAATAAATCAGTCCTGTGGAAGTAACCAATATAGTGCTTTTTAAAATATTTAGACATTACAGCTTTAACAACGTAAACTAATTTCATCACATAGGGACTGTTATTCGGAAGGTGAACGGAAGATCGCGTTTTATTGGCAGAACACTTTGAAAGATGAAACAGCTCTGCTAAAGAGACTGTCTACGCTACGCTTGCCCGTCCTCTTTTGGAGTGCAGCTTACCAGAAATAGAGGAAGGAGTGTCATGCATATGATACACGAGTTGGGGCTGGCGATCAGTAAAGTAAAGGCGTTTTTCTGTGCGCCGATATATCATCATCATCATCATCATCATCATTTAAGACTGATTATGCCTTTCAGCGTTCAGTCTGGACCATAGCCCCCCTTATACAGTTCCTCCATGATCCTCTATTCAGTGCTAACATTGGTGCCTCTTCTGGTGTTAAACCTATTACTTTAAAATCATTCTTAACCGAATCCAGGTACCTTCTCCTCGGTCTGCCCCGACTCCTCCTACCCTCTACTGCTGAATCCATGAGTCTCTTGGGTAACCTTGCTTCTCCCATGCGTGTAACATGACCCCACCATCTAAGCCTGTTCGCCCTGACTGCTACATCTATAGAGTTCATTCCCAGTTTTTCTTTGATTTCCTCATTGTGGACACCCTCCTGCCATAGCTAGGATGATTGCAGGTACTAGTAGATGGGAACAATGGCAGGAGGGTGTCCACAATGAGGAAATCAAAGAAAAACTGCGAATGAACTCTATAGATGTAGCAGTCAGGGCGAAATTTCTATCACCATCTGTTGACCTCATGTACTACATCTATCTCTCCATCTACATCGAACTCTACATCTACGTTTCCATGCATATTCCACAAGGCACCATGGGGTACGTGGCTGAGGGTACCCTGTACTACTTCTAGTCATTTCTCGTCCTGTTCCACTCGCAAATAGAGCGAGAAAAAAATGACCGTCCATACGCCTCTGTAAGAGCCCTAATTTCTCGTATCTTATCTTGGTGGTCCTCATCCGAAATGTAGATTGCCTGTAGTAGAATCGTTCTGCGGTCAGCTTCAAATGCCGATTCTCTGAATTTTCTCAACAGTGTTCCTCCAAAAGAATGTCGTCTTCCGTCCAGTGATTCCCACCAGAGTTCCCTGAAGCATCTCCGTAATACTTGCGAGTTGTTCGAATCTACCTGCAACAAATATAGCAGCCCACCTCTGAACTGCTTCGACGTCTTCCATTCATCCTACCTGGTGAGGATTCCAAACATTCGAGTACTACTCCAGAATAGATTGTCCTCTATGTAGCCTCCTTTCCAGATGAACCACACTTTCCCCAAAATTTTCCCAATAAACCATAGTGGATCATTCGTCTTTCCCACTAAGTCTTTAAATGCTCGTTTCATTTCTTGTCAACGTTACTGTGTCAAGCACGACACTGCTAATGCTGCATCCGAACATTACGGGTTTTTTTCTCCTACTCATCCGCATTAACTTACCTACCAGTCATCAGACCAACTAGAAATTTTGTCTAATTCACCTTGTACGGTCACTCAACGACGACATATTCCTGCACAGAACAGGATCATATACACACATCAAAAAAAGTTTTGCAGCACCTCGGTTCCGAGAGTTCCGGAACCTGTACATAAAATCGGTATAGAGGTTAACATAAACATCATTTCCGCCCTTTTTATTGCTCATGAAAACCACACATTGTATGCTGTACCGCCATACACCGAGACCTTCAGATGTCGTGGTCCAAATGCTGTACACACCAATCCCTCCAATACCCACCCAGTAGCAATACCTCTTGCATTGATGCATGCCTGTATTCGTCGTGGCATACTATCCACAAGTTCACCAAGGCACTGTTGGTCCAGATTGTCCCACTCCTCAACGGCGATTCGGCGTAGATCCCTTAGAGTGATTGGTGGGTCACGTCATCCCTAAACAGTCCTACTGAATCTATCGCAGGCATGTTCGATAGGGGTCTGGAGAACATGCTGGCCCCTCTAGTCTAGCAATTTCGATATCCTGAAGGAAGTCATTCACAAGATGCGCACGATGGGGGCGCGAATTGTCGTCTATGAAGACGAATGCCTCGTCAATATGCTGCCGATACGGTTGCACTATCGGTCGGAGGATGGCATTCACGTATCGTACAGCTGTTACGGTGGCTTTAGTGACCACCAGCGGCGTACGTCGGCCCCACATAGTGCCACCCCAAAACAGCAGGGAACCTCCATCTTGCTGCACTCGCTGGACAGTGTGTCTAAGGCGTTCAGCCTGACCGGGTTGCCTCCAAACAAGTCACCGACAAATGTCTGGTTGAAGGCATATGCGACACTCATCGGTGAAGAGATGGTGATGAAAGTACTGAGCGGTCCATTCGGCATGTTGCTGGGCCCATCTGTACCGCGCTGCAGGGGTGTCGTGGTTGTAAAGGTGGACTTCCCTATGGACGTCGGGAGTGAGAGCTTATTGCGCACAGTTTGAGTGGTAACACGACATCCTCTGGCTGCACGAAAAGCAATATTCAACATGCTGGCGTTGCTGTCAGGGTTCCTCCGAATCATAGTTTGTAGGTAGCTGTCATCCACTGCAGTAGTAGCCCTTGGGCGGCCTGAGCGAGGCATGTCATCGACAGTTCCTGTCTCTCTATCTCCTCGATGTCCAAACAACGTCGCTTAGTAATAAAGTACGAGGAATCACATGCGTTTCGAGATTGGGACGGTCGGAAATAGTCTGAACCTGTTTGTATGAAACCTGTGCCAAGAACGTAAGCGTGAATTACGGAGTATCCGTGAAGATGTAAATCCACAACAGCCGTCCTCTGGCGGCAGAGATTGCATCAGAAGCCCCGGCCGCCCCGGCCGCTGTACCGTGCAGAGGCGAGATATCGGCGGACGCGGCACCGCCTTATCTCGAGCCCGCATCTCAGCTCTCAGCTCGGCTGATCACTCATCGGCGTGAGTCGTACAGCCCGTGACTTGCAACTCTGGTGCAACACGGGCACAAGAAGAAACACTTACCACTATCAGTACGGACAAAGTACCCGTTATCTACAGATTCGACCTCGATTCCCGGAAGTACTGAAACGTCTCTTCCTTGTCATCCTCGCACGTTTCGGCTGTTTAAAAACACTTGGAGGGGCATCAAGGAACCGTGAATACGAAACTTCCTGGCAGATCAAATCTATCTGCTGGACGGAGTCTGGAACTCGGGACTTACCTTTTGCAGGCGAGTGCTCTGCCGACTCAGCTACCCAAGCACGACGTAGGATCGGTCGCACAGCCTTACTTCCACCAGTATCTTGTCTCCTATCTTCCAAACCTCACTTGCAAGGATAGCACTCTTGGAAGAAAGGATGCTGCGGAGATATGGCTTAGCCACAGCCTGGGGTATGTTTGCAGAATGAAATTTTCACTCTTCAGCGGAGTTTGCGCTGATACTGAAACTTCGCAAGGTAAGCAGGAGAGCAACTGTGAAGTTTGGAAAGTAGGAAACGAGGCACTGACAGAAGTAAGACTGCTCGGGTAGCTGAGTCGGTAGGCAAAAGACAGAGGCCCACAGTGTCGGTCCGGCACACAGGTTTAAACTGCCAGGAAGTTTCGTATCAGCATACACTCCGCGGCAGAGTGAAAATTTCATTCTGGAAGGAACTGACAAGGGTTAACAGTTGTAAAGGCAAGCCAAGACTTGAAAACAGTAAGCAGGTTCCAAAGGTTTTTCGTTTGCAGTCGTTAAGCCGAGACTGAAGGGGTTGCACAGCTCGGATTGAACGATGCCCTATCTTCGAGGACTCTATGGCTGCAACTTTAAACAAGATAACGAGAGACCACATGTTGCCCGTACTGCCCTGAACTCCATCGGTGCAGAAAAAAAAAATGTTCAAATGTGTGTGAAAGCTTATGTGACTTATCTGCTAAGGTCATCAGTCCCTAAGCTTACACACTATTTAACCTATATTATCCTAAGGACAAACACACACACCCATGCCCGAGGAGTGAAGCGTAGCGCCTTCACATCGCTCCTGTCACTTGTTAGGACGATATCGTCATCGGCATGAGTCATCGACAGATGTCACCACCTGACATGGACCTGAGTAACACAGCTGCACGTAGTTGTACTAGTAGGCGGCAGAGGTCAGCAGTTGACGGGCAGTGCTAGCAGTCGTAGTCAAAACAATGTTGTAAAGTTATGTCTGATTAAAATTTAATGTATTTGCATAATTATAATTGTTTTATATGTGTAGAAATTAGCAGTGTGAGTGTTGTATGAGCGAAGAAGAACAGAAGTAAATGAAAATTGTTTTGTTTATTCACGAAGTACCAGTTGAACTATACAGTTTGTGCAGTCAGTTTACGGTACTAATAAATCGTGAGTAGAACACAAATTAATCGGTAATTTCGGAAGGAATAATTTTATATTTGATACTTTTCTAAATTTATTTATTTGGCAATTGCCATAGAAAAAAATGTTTTACTGTGATTGGTCATTGAAGCAAAGCGTGGGTTACCGCGGGTTAATACTGCAACCTGATTTGCTGTTTGTGATATCAGCCAATCAGAAAAATGCAGGCTCGCGCCAATCTATGCTGGGAACAAAGCCTTTGGTGTGTTCTAGAGATGGGCAAACTGAAACGCTTAACTGTTTCGAAACAAATGAAACAGTACAATGTAATGTTTCGATACGCTCTTTCGAAACAGTGAAACAGTTTGTGTTTTGTTATCTAATAAACCTACACATTTTATCATCTTGAATGTCTACTGTATAAGTATGTCCATATAAACACAAATGAGGTGCGAGAGCGCTAATCATTTCACAGAAAGTATGAAACTATCACTTGGGTGTCTTGGTAGTTTCGTATTTCCTGCAGCAAATGCGCTGCTTTCGTGTCGTGTGACTTTCATACTTTTCAATTGGCTGCGGACAGCCATAGCTGAAGACAAAAGAACCACCACGAACGGAACTGGAGGTGGGACCGAACTGCAGAAACAACGGATATGCTACTGGGATTCCCACATTCCGTTAGTATGGGTAATATACCCATCCTGCTAATTTCCATGCACACAAAGGGAATCATTGTGGATAATAGACACAGTGACTATAGCCTTACAATTAATGCCAAATAATTCGAATAAATAACAAAATATAACAGAAAAAATTTTTGTCTTTCAAGGTGTTTCGAACCGTTACTATAAATTCACCATGCTTCCCAGGCCTTCCCGTTCACCATTACACTACCAGTGATATGTCAAACAGATTGTTTGCAATTATACCTACATCAAGTTTATGTATATGTCTAATAATTGTCACTCTACGCCTTTTTTTATTCAAAATGTTGTAGGTTTACTTGTGTTTCTTAATACGATTACTGTACATGAAAAGAGAAGCTGTAATTTAATCGAATGATTTTCACATATTTATTATTTTGAATGTGAATAGTATGCGTTGTTTTATTGTTCGGTTAGTGTTTATAAAGCAGATGTTACGCCATTTCGTAATAGGACAGTTAGCTAGAAACGAAGCTTTATTTTCGGATATCTTAAGCTTCATTCTATTGCTTGTCAAATATATTTTGCCACTCTTTCATTAAGTGTTATGTTGTGTTTCAGTATCTGTGCCGAGCCGGAATCTCGTACGACACAGAGCGTAATGAAACATCACTGTTTCGATACAATTAGTCCGTTCCAAGCGCAGGTGGACTGAAACAGACTTATTTTGAAACAACGATACAGTTTCTGTGTCTGACTCGAGATCGAATCTGATGCGGTTATTCGAGACAGGGGCGGAATGAAACACCACTGTTTCGAAACAGTGAACCACAGCCGTTCCGAAACACTGAAACAGTTCCACGTATCGATACACTGTATCGAAACATAGAAACGGTGGCCAAGTGTAGTGTGTTCTAGGTCAGTCGGGGCTGAGGGTTCGAACTAGTAACATCTCGTAGAAAGCAGCTCCGACGAAAGTACAATAAAATCGCGGAAAAATGCTAATTACGAGTTCGCGAAGTAGTACAAAGCGTATTTAAGTGAACAGTATAGTGGAAGCCGTGTGGAATTTCGGACGGAATATCGAAATTATTGCTTTTGACTGTTAATTAAAACCGCGTGGCGTGTTGCGCGATCTAAGACTGGAACAGGTATTACGTGTAGAGCAGAGTGCACAACGTTTGAGCGAGCATTTTCATAACTAAACGATCCGGTGAACTCTATTAACTTGGGTAACGGGTGTAAATACCATAAACTGGCCACGTGTGTGATTGTGGTGTGCGTGGGAGCTTTACATTGTGTAAACACTTAGTACGGACTTGGCAGTATTAACTGTGATCTTTATCGTAAAAATACACCTGAAAATTTACATTGCCACGTTAGAACTTTTATTTCAGTGCTAGCCACATCCCGTTTACCGGAGAATTCTATGTATGTTGCGACCTGCAGTAGACAGTAGTAGTCTAGTATTTTCTACTACAGCTTTTTCCAGTGTTGCAGCCGGACGTCACACCGAGTCACAGACACGGATCTGAAAGCTGCGAACAGGCGTCAGTGATCGGACGGACAGTTCACAATTTTGTGGTAAAAAAATATGGGGGCACGACAGAGATTTGAACACGGTTCTCACTCTTGGCAGTCCAACACCGTGACTGAATAACCAGGGTGCCGTTACTGTTTACATTTCTTCACAGTTCAGTACACTACGCTCAAGTCCTCTTGCTTGATTTGTGTTCAGTTTTCGACGGACTTCCATTGGGTCATCCTACCACTAAATCTGAGGGGGGCGTTGGGAAGTTCCCTCCCCTTCTTAGTCGCGCCAGCCAGCACGGTCAGCGTCTCTCAAGCATACTCACGTTTTTTAATTGTTCATGTTAAAGTGTTCCTCACTCTGAATACTTCACCAAGACCACAAATGGATGTAATTAAACTTTGTTTATTTGAGCAAGTAAACTTCAAAAGCAGTCAGTCTGCTGTTTCTGATGCAATACAATAAGAGAAAATACACATTCTCCAGAACTGTTATTCTACATCTACATATATACGCCGCTAGGCACCAAGCAGTGTGTGGCGGAGGGCACTATTCGCGCCAAAGTCATATTTCCCCCCTCTGTTCCACTCGCGGATCGCGCGAAGGAAAAACGATTGTCTGAGCGCCTCAGTTGGAACTCTAATTTCCCTTATCTTTGAATCGTGAGCATTGCGCGATTTCAAAGTTGGTGGTAATAATATATGCTCTACATCCTCGGCTAAGATCGGATTTTGGAATTTAGTAAGCAGCCCCTTCTGTTTAGCGCGTCGTCTATCTGCAAGTGTGTCCCACTTCAAACTTTCTATGAGATTTGTAACGCTCTCGCCATGACTGAATGTACCAGTCACGAATCTTACCGCTCTTCTTTGGACCTTCTCAATCTCTTGAATCAGACCCAATTGGTAAGGGTCCCATACAGACGTACAATACTCCAAGACAGGACGAACCAAAGTATTGTAAGCAATTTTCTTTGTTGAAGGACTGCATCGCTTCAGTATTCTACGAATAAACCGCAATCTAGAGTTCGCCTTACCCGTTACTTGTGTAATCTGATTGTTCCATTTGAGATCATTTCGAATAGTCACACCCAGATACTTGACGGGTTACCGCTTACAAAGACTGGGCATTTATTTTGTACATTAATGTAGATTTTCGCCTTGTTATACGCAGCAGGTTACACTTACTAATATTGAGAGATAACTGTCCGCCATTACACCACGCATTTATTTTCTGCTAATCCTCATTGATTTGATCACTACTTTCGTGTGATACTACTTTCCTGTAGACTAAAGCGTCATCAGCAAACAGTCTAATGCCGCTGTCAGTACCATGAACCAGATCGTTTATGTAAATCACATAAAGCAGAGGACCTATTACGCTGCCCTGGGGCACACCTGATGTTACGCTTGTTTCTGTTGAAGTCACCCCGTTCAGAGTGACATACTGCTCTCTGTCTGTTAGAAAAATTTCTATTCAAACGCATACGTCATGGGATAGACCTTTTTGAAGCAAACGACAGTGCGGAACTGAGTCGAACGCCTTTCGAAAGTCGAGAAATATGGCATCAACCTGGGAGCCGGTATCTAGAGCCTGCTGTATATCATGCACAAAGCCGTGTCTCGCATGACCGCTGTTTCCGAAACCCGTGGTAGTTTCTGCAGATGAGCTTCTCACAGTCTAGAAAGGTTATTATGTCTGAACACAAAATATGTTCCATGATTCTACAACAAATCGATGTCACTGAAATTGGCCGGTAATTAAGTGCATCCGATTTTCTTCTCTTTTTATAGCTTGCTATGACCTAGGCCTTCTTACAGTCCCGTGGAAGGTTCCGCACTTCCAATGATCTCTGATAAATGATGGAAAAGAATGGTGCTATATTTGTAGCCCAGTCAACATAAAACCTTACGCGGATACCGTCTGGGCCAGATGCCTTCCTAGGGTTTAAGGCGTTTGTTCGATAATTGAAAGGGGAAATGGTGCTGCAGTCCTCGACCAAAACGAGTTTTTGAAAGCTAGATTTAGAATTTTGGCCTACTGTTTATCACCATCCGTTACATTACTCGTACTTTCAGTAAGAGAAGGTGTTGAATTATTTGTAGCGTTCATAGATTTTACGTACGACAAAATGTTAATGTGAAGAAAAAGTTCGTCACAAACAATTGTCCTTTATCGAAACGAAAATAGATTCTTGAGAGTGTAGATTACGCTCTCTTGACAAATGCAAAGTGGACTTTGTCGTTGGTGGGAGTCTTGCGTGTCTCAGCGATACAGATAGCCGTACCGTACATGCAACCACAATGGAGGGGTATCGTTGGTTACCGAAGAGGGGCAGCAGCCTTTCCAGTAGTTGCAGGGGCAACGGTCTGGATAATTGACTGATCTGGCCTTGTAACACTAACCCAAACGGCCTTGCTGTGCTGGTACTGCGAATGGCTGAAAGGAGGGGGGGACTCAGCCGTACTTTTTCCCGAGGCATGCAGCTCTACTCCACGGTTAAATGATAAGAGTCGAGAGGCACAAAAGGGAAGCAATGGTTGAGGAGCTGACAGGGTCGTAGCTTATCGCTGATGTTATTCAATCTGCGTATTGAGCAAGCAGCAAAGGAAACAAAAGAAAAATTTAGAGTAAGAATTGAAGTCCATGGAGAAGAAATGAAAAGTTTGCCGTTTGCCGATGACACTGTAATTCTGTCGGAGGCAGCAAAGGGCTTGCAAGAGCAGTGGAACGGATTGAGCAGTATCATATAAGATGAACATCAACAAAAGCGAAACGAGGATAACTGAATGTAGTCGTATTAAATCAGATGATGCTGAGGACATTAGAATAGGACATGAGACACTTACAGTAGTAAATGAGTTTCGGTATTTGGGCAGCAAAACAACTGATGATGGCTGAAGTAGAGAGGATATAAAATGTAGACTGGCTACGGCAAGGGAAGTGTTTCTGAAGAAGAGAAATTTGTTAACATGGAGTACAGATTCAAGTGTCAGGAAGTCTTTTCTTAAAGTATTTGTATGCAGTATAGCCTTGTATGGATGTGAAACATGGACGATAAACAGTTTAGGCAAGAAGAGAATAGAAGCTTTTGCAATGTGGTGCTACAGAAGAGTGCTGAGGATTAGGTGAGTAAATCGTGTACCTAATGAGGAGGTAATGAATAGAATTGTGGAGAAAAGAAATTTGTGGCACAAACTGACTAGAAGAAGGGATTCGGTGGTAGGACACATTCTGAGACATCAAGGGAGCACCAATCTAGTTGGCTGGTTGGTTGGTTGGTTGGGGTTAAAGGGACCAATCAGCAAGGTCATTAATCTCTTGTTTCAAATGTGGTCCATTCAGATAGTGACATCTCAGAAAAGTGAGAACGACAAAAGGGAAGATACCAATCTAATACTGGAGGGAAGCGTGGGAGGTAAAAATTGTAGAGGGTGACCAAGAGATTAATACAGCAAGCAGATTCAGAAGGATGTAGGTTGCAGTAGTTACTCGGAGATGAAGAGGCTTGCACAGGATAGAATAGCATGGAGAGCTGCATCAAATCAGCCTTTGAACTGAAGACCACACAACAACAAATCTGACGAGCAGTACGACTTATCCACTAGGAGCACAGATAGCCGGAGCGCAGTTGTCCAGGTGGTGAAGGCGACGTCCGATCCGAGGCAGTGTCCGAATGGTGACGGTATATCAGTCGCTGGTCGGCGAAGACGGAACTGGCTTTTGCCGGCTCCGTGAAGGCAGAACAACTGGCGCGGCGGAAAATTACAACTTTCCTATCGGCTATCGAAGTTGCGGCGGGTGCAGCGAGAGGTTCGTGTCTGGAGCGACCCCAGCTGCTGCGGCCTCTGGAGGCTTTGTCGGATACCGCGGAAACCGACAACACAGGCCTCGAGCGGACGACAACCCGCTAAGCACAGGTGCGCTGCGGGTTGGCGTCGTCGAAGGCGAAGCCGAGACCCACACCGGATACATGTTGGCAATGAAATTTAGGGCGTTCAAACTGCATTGTTGGCCGCGGGGCATGATGGGAATTGTATGGTTTGGTTTAGCGACGAAGGCCACTTTCATTTGGATGGATTCGTCAATAAGCGAAACTGTCGCATTTGGGGGACTGAGAATCCGCATTACGCGACCGAGAAGTCTTTTCACCCTCAACGGGTGACTGTGTGGTGTGCAATGTCCAGACACACAATATTCAGTGAGATATTCCTTGATGGCACGGTGACTACCGAACGGTATGTGAAGGTTTTGGAAGATGGTGTCATGCCCATTATGCGAAGTGATCCTGATTTCGACAACATGTGGTTCGTGCAAGACGGAGCTCGACCCCATCGAAGCAGGAGAGTGTTTGATGTCCTGGAGGAGAACTTTGGGAACCGCATTCTGGCTCTGGGGTACCCAGAGGCCACTGGCATGGGCTTCGATTGGCCGCCATATTCTACGGATCTGAACACATGCAATTCCTACAAATACGCTTCTCGGGTTTTTGTGTAACTCGCACAATATTTCATCGTAGTCTTGCTGCAGTTAGAGCAGCAGTTACCACCACCTGAAGATGTTGAGCAATTGCATCGACGAAATATTGTGTGAGTTAGACAGTACGATCTGGCGGCAAACCCGAGAAGCGTATTTGTAACAGATCCGTCGGGAAAGCATGAAAACTCGCATGCGATTCCTTTTTATGGAGGTATATTAAAGACAAGGTGTACAGCAGTAACCCAGAACCATTGCTAAGCTGAAAACAACCATTCTTTGGGTCATCGACTGCATCGATATTCCGATACTTCAGCGCGTCATGTAGAATTTCGTTACTCGTCTGCCTCACATCGTCGCCAATGATGGCAGGCATATCGCAGTGCCATCGCCGAAATCCGAATATCTGCAGTGACGTTTACATGTTGAATGAAGTGTGTGCACGCCGTAGTTTGTAGTTAATTTACGTTTTTTTCTTATAGTTCAATAATTGTCATCCTGTGTGATCTCAGAAAATCTGGCAACGCTACTAAAAATGTACAAATGAACAAAAGAAATCAGACAAATATCAATCGCACGTGTTATATCACGTGGAAAGTGGTTGACGAGGATACGATTACTGGATGATGTTTCGAAAGCAACACAAAAAAACTTAGTCACAAATTTCACTTTCTTCCCACGGTAGGACGAATATCACGAAGAAAATCTGTTTAGAAGGCGTGTCGCTTCGAATAAAACACTCGACCTTTCGATATCTGTTACCGCCGTCGTTGTCATGAGTAATGAGGTACCGACTGCCAGGGCTGGCCACCTATTCAAATCTCGAGCGTTTCATGTTTAGTGACTCGACTTGTAAAGCCGGAAGATTTTATTCACGCTCGCCTCCGCGAATGACTCCGAGGACACGGTTACTGAGCTTACAGAACTCATTCAGCTTTTGCCGTTTCAAAATTTATTTATTAAAAAACTTGTTTCGCCAGAGACGATCAGATTGTGGTTTCTCCTCGTAGTCGTCGCATGAACGCGAACATGACAGATATCGAAACAGGTTACAGCGGGGAACGAAGTCAACTACAATCGCTCAGCAGAGAAAAGGTGGCACGGTGGGAATACGAATAACACTCTTCATAGACTGAAGAAAATGCATTTTTAAAGATTGAAAACCTATGCTGCTGTTTATTTGCTGGCTGACTAATTTAGTGGTTTGCTGTTTTCACAAGCCACTTACTGCAAAGAAAAAAATTTCTAATGAGTATATGTATCGTATGTGGACAATAAGTACAAAATGCCGTACGTAAGTGTTTACCATACGAACGATATTACCCCAATGCCTTTATTGTCCGCATTCGAGACATATACTCACAGCAAGTGCAATCTTAAAATAAGTAAAGCCCTTAACTAATAAAGCAGCAAATACACAGCAGCTTTGGTGTTAACCATTTTAAAAAAAGGCCTTTTATTCAGTATTTGAGAGCCGAAACACGCGACTTACTGAAATGTATTATGTTCTGCATACAATAAGCAAAAGAGCTTGCTGCTCTTCTAGCAGCATAGGTAGCTGGAGGAGCGAAGCATTTCCAGTAGGTGGAAAAATGTGAAGATCACACCTGTTGCACAGATGCACAACACTATAGGCCTGTATCGCTCAACTCAGTCTGGTATACGATTTTAGAAAACGTTTATTGCTCGCGTATTACGACATTTCTGGAGACCAAAAACACAGACTAGTCGCAACGCTAGGAAACTGTTGCGAAATGCAGGCCAACCTGTGCAAGTTCGACGCTTGCTCTAAGGATTCGCAGTCTAGTCTTAGCATGAACAAATGCAACGTGTTACGCGCAGAAATGGGCGGACACGCCCGTTACTTCATGATTACGTGATTCCAGAACACTGGAAGCAGTGACGTCCATAAAATATCTAGGAGTCGGCGTAAGGAGAAAACTGAACTGGAATGGCCAGATAAAACTAATCGCAGGTAAGGCAGATGCCAAACTAAAATTCATTGCAAGAATCCTCAAAAAGTGTGAGGCAACCACAAAGGAGGCAGCTTACTCAACCGTCATTCGACCGATGCTTGAATACTAATTGTCAGTACGCGGTCAGTACCAGAGAATATCAGTATGTATTTACTTATAGCTTCCGTCAGACGTTCTCTCTCTCTCTCTCTCTCTCTCTCTCTCTCTCTCTCTCTCTCTCTGTGTGTGTGTGTGTGTGTGTGTGTGTGTGTGTGTAATAGGTAATGTTTTAACATTTTTTGAAGCTGTTATGTGTTTTGATTGATTACAGACGTATTTCACAGTATAAAAGTAGGAACAATAATACTAATAATCAGAATAGTGGTGGCATAATAAAAATAATAATATTGTTAATAGTAATCAGCAAGTAGTAGTTAAGAAGAACAAGAAATATATAAATATATAGGGTATCCAAAAAAACCACCGACGAACTTTAGGGGTAGTTTCCTTGTACAGAAATAAGTAAAAATCGTCTAGTAAAATGGGCTAAAGGAAACCTTAAGTGGTGTAAGCACTTGTTCATCTTCGATACCATGAAAGAGATCTCTTCTGCTGCAAGGTCTTTCCTTACCATAGTCTCCTATTGGATATGTCACAGGAATACAACGTTGCGAATGAGGTTTTAAATTAGAAGTTATGAAATACAGGCCTGCCCTACCCTCGCAGCACGTATATTGTAAATAACGATTGTATAGGCATTTCTGTTCCTCCAATTACAGCGCCATCTGTGGTGAAACGAAGAAAATGTCTCAGACAAAACTTCTGTAGATTTTGACGTAGAATCGTATTCTACAACAAAAAACGAGAGTTCCCATTGAAGATTTCAAAGTGGCCCGCCACCCACGCACAGGGTGGAGGTTGGGGGTCTCGAGACAAACTTTTTGTGATTCAATGTCTTCAGTTAAAAGGAACACTCTTTATATCCATGAATATACACTGAAGCGCCAAAGAAACTGGTATAGGCATGTTTATTCAAATACAGAGAGATGCAAACAGGTAGAATACGAAACTTCCTGGCAGATTAAAACTGTGTGCCCGACCGAGACTCGAACTCGGGACCTTTGCCTTTCGCGGGCAAGTGCTCTACCATCTGAGCTACCGAAGCACGACTCACGCCCGGTACTCACAGCTTTACTTCTGCCAGTATCTCGTCTCCTACCTTCCAAACTTTACAGAAGCTCTCCTGCGAACATTGCAGAACTAGCACTCCTGAAAGAAAGGATATAGTGGAGACATGGCTTAGCCACAGCCTGGGGGATGTTTCCAGAATGAGATTTTCACTCTGCAGCGGAGTGTGCGCTGATATGAAACTTCCTGGCGTGAGTCGTGCTTCGGTAGCTCAGATGGTAGAGCACTTGCCCGCGAAAGGCAAAGGTCCCGAGTTCGAGTCTCGGTCGGGCACACAGTTTTAATCTGCCAGGAAGTTTCATATCAGCGCACACTCCGCTGCAGAGTGAAAATCTCATTCTGGAAACATCCCCCAGGCTGAGGCTAAGCCATGTCTCCACTATATCCTTTCTTTCAGGAGTGCTAGTTCTGCAAGGTTCGCAGGAGAGCTTCTGTAAAGTTTGGAAGGTAGGAGACGAGATACTGGCAGAAGTAAAGCTGTGAGTACCGGGCGTGAGTCGTGCTTCGGTAGCTCAGATGGTAGAGCACTTGCCCGCGAAAGGCAAAGGTCCCGAGTTCGAGTCTCGGTCGGGCACACAGTTTTAATCTGCCAGGAAGTTTCATATCAGCGCACACTCCGCTGCAGAGTGAAAATCTCATTCTGGAAACATCCCCCAGGCTGTGGCTAAGCCATGTCTCCGCAATATCCTTTCTTTCAGGAGTGCTAGTTCTGCAAGTTTCGCAGAAGAGCTTCTGTAAAGTTTGGAAGGTAGGAGACGAGATACTGGCAGAAGTAAAGCTGTGAGTACCGGGCGTGAGTCGTGCTTCGGTAGCTCAGATGGTAGAGCACTTGCCCGCAAAAGGCAAAGGTCCCGAGTTCGAGTCTCGGTCGGGCACACAGTTTTAATCTGCCAGGAAGTTTCATATCAGCGCACACTCCGCTGCAGAGTGAAAATCTCATTCTATGCAGAATACGGCGTTGCGGTTGGTAATGCTTATATAACAAAATTGTCTGGCCCAGTTATTAGATCGATTACTGCTGCTAAGATGACAGGTTATTAAGATTTAAGTGAGACTGAATGTGGAGCTATAGTCGGCGCAATAGCGATAGGACACAGCATCTTCGATGTAGCGATGAGGTGGGGATTTTCCCGTACGACCATTTCACGTGTGTACCGTAAATATCGGGAATCAGGTACAACATCAAATCTACGACATAACTATGCCCGGAAAAAAACCCTGCAAGAATGGGACGAAGAACGACTGAAGAGAATCGTTCATCGTGACAGAAGTGTAACCATTCCGCAGATTGCTGCAGGTTTCAATGCTGGGCCATCAACAAGTGTCATTGTGTGAACCATTCAACTAAACATCATCGATATGGGCTTTCAGAAGGCGAATGGCCATTCCTGTAGCCTTGATGACTGCAAGACACAAAGCTTTATGCCTAGCCTGGGCCTGTCAACACCGACACTGGACTGTTGATAACTGGAAACATTTTGCCTGGTCGGACGAGTCTCGTTTCAAATTGTATCGAGCGGATGGACGTGTACGGGTATGGAGACAACCTCATGAATCCATGGGCCTGTGTGTCACCAGCTGGTGGAGGCTGAGTAATTTGGTGGTGGTGGGGGGGGGGGGGATGTGTGCAGTTGGAGTGATATGGAACCTCTGATACATCTAGATACGACTCTGACAGGTGACACGTACGAAAGCATCCTGTCTTATCAACTGCATCCATTCATGTCCATTGTGCATTCCGACGGACTTGGGCAATTCCAGCAGGACAATGCGACACCCTACACGTCCAGAATTTCTACAGAGCGGCTCTAGGAAACTCTTCTAAGTTTAAACACTTCCGATGGCTACCAAACTCCCCAGATATGAACGTTATTGAGCATATCTGGGATGCCTTGCAACGTGCTGTTCAGAAAAGATCTCCACCCCCTCGTAATCTTAGGGATTTAAGGACAGCCCTGCAGGATTCATGTTGTCAGTTCCCTGCAGAACTGCTTCAGACAATAGTGGAGTCCACGCCACGTCGTTTTGCGGCATTTCTGCGTGGTCACAGGGGCCGTACACCATATTAGGGAGGTGTACCAGTTTCTTTGGCTCTTCAGTATTAGTGCATTTATACAGAAATGTGAATATGCTCGGGAACGGCATCAGAACACATTACCACTTTCTCTCTGCCGCACTGACAACTTTTTTATTTTTATAATAATTGTTTTTTATAATAATGCTGATGTGTGTGTGTGTGTTTGTCTCGGAGGAACACAAGAGAAGATAGAACTGATAGAAGAAACAGGGAACATCCAAAGAAGAGCAGCACGTTTCGTTACAGGGTCATTTAGTAAGCGTGAAAAGCGTGACGGAGGTGCTCTGCCAAGTCCAGCGGCAAACGCTGCAAGAGAGGCGTTCGGCATGACGGTGTGATTTATTGTTAAAGTTCTGAGAGCATACGTTCCTATGAGAGTCAACCAGTACATGCCTTCCGATACCTTTTATCTCGCGTAAAGACCATGAAGGTAACATCGGGATTAGAGATTAGATTAGATAAGTTTTTCGTTCCATATATCCGTGCTGAGGAGATCATCGCGGATGTGGAACATGCCAATTTTTTTAAAGCTGAAGTAACAATACTAATATTATGAGTATATAAAATACATCATTTGTTTCTATTAAAAAATTCGTCAATGGAGTAGAAGGAGTTGGCCAGTAGTAAGTCTTTCAGGCTCCTTTTAAACTGATCTTTATTTGTAACTAATTTTTGTTTGTTTGCTGGCAAACTATTGAAGATGAGTATTCCTGAGTAGTGATCCCCTTTTTGAACTAAAGTGCTTTTAAGTCCTCGTCCAGATCAGTTATGTTCCTGGTATTGTATGTATGAACTGAGCTGTTTGTTGGAAAAAGAGATATATTACTTAGGACAAATTTCATTAAGGAGTAAATATGCTGAGAGGCAGTAGTTAGTATGCCCAGTTCTTTGAAGAGGTTTCTACAGGACCTCCCTGAATTTACTCCACAAATAATACGTATTACACGCATTTTGACTCTGAAAACTTCTGTTTGACTCGAAGAGTTACCCCAAAATATTATACCACATGACATTATGGAATGGAAGTAGGCAAAGTATGCAAGCTTTTTCATTTTTATGTCGCCTATGTTTGCTAACACTCGAATTGCAAATACAGATTTGTTAAGGCGTTTCTGCAGTTCTGTGGTGTGCTCCTCCCAACTGAATTCATTATCAAGTTGTAATCCCAAGAATTTAAGACTGTCAACCGCGTCTATCTGCTCTTCTTCATACTTTATGCATATGCTGGGTGGAAACCTCTTACAGGTTCTCAATTGCATATAGTGAGTCTTTTCGAAGTTTAATGTCAGTGAGTTGGCTTTAAACCATTTATTAATATCCATGAAAATATCATTAGCAGATCTTTCTAGAGCTACGCTCGACATACTATTTATTGCAATACATGTGTCATCTGCAAACAAAACGAACTCTGCTTCTGGCAGTGTAACTGATGAGAGATCATTAATGTACACAAGAAAAAGCAATAGGCCTAAGATGGATCCTTGTGGGACACCACATGTAATTTCTTCCCATTCTGATGATGAGTGATGACTTAATTCACTAGTCCCTTGCTCTGACACCCTTTGTTTCCTGTTAGCGAGGTATGACTTGAACCATTTTGCAGCACTGCCCGTGACACCATAGAATTCTAATTTGTTTAAAAGGATGTTGCGGTTCACACAATCAAATGCCTTTGACAAATTGTCCAGAGCCTTAGCAACCATCATTCTTATAGCGTGCCTTTCGCGTCTGGAACATGATAGGGTGGAGTGGCACTGAGACACGAAGTACCCTCCACGGCACACAGGAAGTTGGCTTGCAGTGTACGAATGTAGCTGTAGATGTAATGGCTGTCTCTCACGCGTGGATTGCTTTGTTACTCGTTGCAGCTGAGCGACCGCTGCCCGCTCTCATGTGCTGCTGCGAGATGGTGCTGGTGCTGGTGTTGGCCGCCATTCTGGCGGTGTTCGTCTGGAAGAGGCTGACGGCTCCAGAAGAGGAGCCGTTCAGTCAGCGGAAGCTGGAGGACGCGTGGTGGGGGCCCGGGGAGCCCAGACAGGTGGATGAGTCCGTCCGGCCCTTCTCCATCGACGTCCCGGACAGCGTAAGTGGCGAGCAGCGGGTGGTCAGCAGCAAGGGGAGAAGTTTCAGTGGAGTTCTGGAAGTAACTGCCACGTACTTCAACAGGAATAGCACTTAAGGCGTACTCTTTGCCCAGTCACACATCCAGTTAAAAGGGGGTAGTCATGAACTTTGACGTATCACTTGAAAAGGGTAAAGTTGCGTAATTAATTCGAGGTGGATGTTTTACCAAACAGCGAAAATGTCGACTTGTACCAGCAAGGTCAACGGTCAGTAATGTATCGTTCGGAAAAACGTATCGCGTCGCACTGAGACATGAATATGGAGAGAAGGAGCAATATCGCCATCAAGACTGGTGGTCCCATCTTGTTTTTTTTTTTTCGAATTGAGCATTAAAATTTAGTGAATACCGCTGGTACTAGCACCAAGGTGATATTCAGGAGGGATTACGGAAGTGTCTGATTCCACCCGTCTGCTTTGATCCATGACGTCATCAGTATGGGGGAAATGGCTATTCTAAGCGTCTGTAATATGGCGCCTATGATGTCGCTATATACACATGGCAACAAACACGAAAATACGAATAAATAAGACAACAGCATCTCCCTCCAAAAATGCAATCAAACTAATGGGGAAGCCGCGGGAAATTGGGGGGTTTTAGGGAGGGGACAACAGTAAAAAAAGACACCACTATCACAAAACACACAAAATTACGAACAAAAAAACAATTACAAAATCTACAGGAATCTGACACTTCCCTTGACCTATATAGGTCAACTGCTGCTGACGATACAAAAACACCAACACCAACAGCAAAATCTACGAAAATTGGAATCAGACATTACTCTTGACCACAGCTCACGATACCAAACCACCAGTACCTACATATAAAACTACAAAACTTGGAATCGGTCATTTCCTTTGACCTATATTTTTTTTTTTTTTGGTTATCAGTCTACTGACTGGTTTGATGCGGCCCGCCACGAATTCCTTTCCTGTGCTAACCTCTTCATCTCAGAGTAGCACTTGCAACCTACGTCCTCAATTATTTGCTTGACGTATTCCAATCTCTGTCTTCCTCTACAGTTTTTGCCCTCTACAGCTCCCTCTAGTACCATGGAAGTCATTCCCTCATGTCTTAGCAGATGTCCTATCATCCTGTCCCTTCTCCTTATCAGTGTTTTCCACATATTCCTTTCCTCTCCGATTCTGCATAGAACCCCCTCATTCCTTACCTTATCAGTCCACCTAATTTTCAACATTTGTCTATAGCACCACATCTCAAATGCTTCTATTCTCTTCTGTTCCGGTTTTCCCACAGTCCATGTTACACTACCATACAATGCTGTACTCCAGACGTACAGCCTCAGAAATTTCTTCCTCAAATTAAGGCCGGTATTTGATATTAGTAGACTTCTCTTGGCCAGAAATGCCTTTTTTGCCATAGCGAGTCTGCTTTTGATGTCCTCCTTGCACCGTCCGTCATTGGTTATTTTACTGCCTAGGTAGCAGAATTCCGTAACTTCACTGACTCCGTGACCATCAATCCTGATGTTAAGTGTCTCGCTGTTCTCATTTCTACTACTTCTCATTACCTTCGTCTTTCTCCGATTTACTCTCAAACCATACTGTGTACTCATTAGACTGTTCATTCCGTTCAGTAGATCATTTAATTCTTCTTCACTTTCACTCAGGATAGAAATGTCATCAGCGAATCGTATCATTGATATCCTTTCACCTTGTATTTTAATTCCACTCCTGAACCTTTCTTTTATTTCCATCATTGCTTCCTCGATGTACAGATTGAAGAGTAGGGACGAAAGGCTACAGCCTTGTCTTACACCCTTCTTAATACGAGCACTTCGTTCTTGATCGTCCACTCTTATTATTCCCTCTTGGTTGTTGTACATATTGTATATGACCCGTCTCTCCCTATAGCTTACCCCTACTTTTTTCAGAATCTCTAACAGCTTGCACCATTTTATATTGTCGAATGCTTTTTCAGGTCGACAAATCCTATGAAAGTGTCTTGATTTTTCTGTAGCCTTGCTTCCATTATTAGCCGTAACGTCAGAATTGCCTCTCTCGTCCCTTTACTTTTCCTAAAGCCAAACTGATCTTCACCTAGCGCATTCTCAATTTTCTTTTCCATTCTTCTGTATATTATTCTTGTAAGCAGCTTCGATGCATGAGCTGTTAAGCTGATTGTGCGATAATTCTCGCACTTGTCAGCTCTTGCCGTCTTCGGAATTGTGTGGATGATGCTTTTCCGAAAGTCAGATGGTATATCGCCAGACTCATATATTCTACACACCAACGTGAATAGTCGTTTTGTTGCCACTTCCCCCAATGATTTTAGAAATTCTGATGGAATGTTATCTATCCCTTCTGCCTTATTTGACCGTAAGTCCTCCAAAGCTCTTTTAAATTCCGATTCTAATATTGGATCCCCTATCTCTTCTAAATCGACTCTTGTTTCTTCTTCTATTACATCAGACAAATCTTCACCCTCATAGAGGCTTTCAATGTATTCTTTCCACCTATCTGCTCTCTCCTCTGCATTTAACAGTGGAATTCCCGTTGCACTCTTAATGTTACCACCGTTGCTTTTAATGTCACCAAAGGTTGTTTTGACTTTCCTGTATGCTGAGTCTGTCCTTCCGACAATCATAGCTTTTTCGATGTCTTCACATTTTTCCTGCAGCCATTTCGTCTTAGCTTCCCTGCACTTCCTATTTATTTCTTTTCTCAGCGACTTGTATTTCTGTATTCCTGATTTTCCCAGAACATGTTTGTACTTCCTCCTTTCATCAATCAACTGAAGTATTTCTTCTGTTACCCATGGTTTCTTCGCAGCTACCTTCTTTGTACCTATGTTTTCCTTCCCAACTTTTGTGATGGCCCTTTTTAGAGATGTCCATTCCTCTTCAACTGTACTGCTTACTGCGCTATTCCTTATTGCTGTATCTATAGCGTTAGAGAACTTCAAACGTATCTCGTCATTCCTTAGTACTGCCGTATCCCACTTCTTTGCGTATTGATTCTTCCTGACTAATGTCTTGAACTTCAGCCCACTCTTCATCACTACTATAATGTGATCTGAGTCTATATCTGCTCCTGGGTACGCCTTACAGTCCAGTGTCTGATTTCGGAATCTCTGTCTGACCATGATGTAATCTAATTGAAACCTTCCCGTATCTCCCGGCCTTTTCCAAGTATACCTCCTCCTCTTGTGATTCTTGAACAGGGTATTCGCTATTACTAGCTGAAACTTGTTACAGAACTCAATTAGTCTTTCTCCTCTTTCATTCCTTGTCGCAAGCCCATATTCTCCTGTAACCTTTTCTTCTACTCCTTCCCCTACAACTGCATTCCAGTCGCCCATGACTATTAGATCTTCGTCCCCCTTTACATACTGCATTACCCTTTCAATATCCTCATACACTTTCTCTATCTGTTCACCTTTAGCCTGCGACGTCGGCATGTATACCTGAACTATCGTTGTCGGTGTTGATCTGCTGTCGATTCTGATTAGAACAACCCGGTCACTGAACTGTTCACAGTAACACACCCTCTGCCCTACCTTCCTATTCATAACGAATCCTACACCTGTTATACCATTTTCTGCTGCTGTTGATATTACCCGATACTCTTCTGACCAGAAATCCTTGTCTTCCTTCCACTTCACTTCACTGACCCCTACTATATCTAGATTGAGCCTTTGCATTTCCCTTTTCAGATTTTCTAGTTTCCCTACCACGTTCAAGCTTCTGACATTCCACGCCCCGACTTGTAGAACGTTATCCTTTCGTTGATTATTCAATCTTTTTCTCGTGGTAACCTCCCCCTTGGCAGTCCCCTCCCGGAGATCCGAATGGGGGACTATTCCGGAATCTTTTGCCAATGGAGAGATCATCACGATACTTCTTCAATTACAGGCTACATGTCCTGTGGATACACGTTACGTGTCTTTAATGCAGTGGTTTCCATTGCCTTCTGCATCCTCATGTCGTTGATCATTGCCGATTCTTCCGCCTTTAGGGGCAATTTCCCACCCCTGAACCTCATCCGCTCCTCCGCCCTCTTTGACAAGGCCGTTGGCAGAATGAGGCTGACTTCTTATGCCGGGAGTCTTCGGCCGCCAATGCTTTGACCTATATATGTCAACTATAACTATTGATACGAAAAAACCACCACCTACAACTAAGAAAAACAAAACCAAAACCACAACACCTCAAAATTTCAAAAGTTAAATATCCATAGATGAATTAAAATACATTCAATACACAAAAAATTACAACTCGAGAAAAATAGACCCAAAAAAACAATCACTTACCACCAACAAATGTCGGCGCTGAACTGCGGTCGGCCACCTCACACACGCACACACACACACACACACACACACACACACACACACACACACACACACACACACACAGAGAGAGAAAGAGAGAGAGAGAGAGAGAGAGAGAGAGAGAGAGTGAGAGGGGGGGCATCAAACTCAACAAGGGAACTTCTACAAACACAAACAACTCGAACTCCGCTCCGTTTTGACGTCACACACCACACACCCTTGCGTCATGGGTCAAAGCAGACGGGTGGAATCGGGCGCTTCCGTTGAGCCATTCAGGAAGAAAATATACTTGCTTGCTGGTTGGTTGGTTGGCGGGAGCGGACCAAACCATCGGATTAGGGAAGGATGGGGAAGGAAGTCGGCCGTGCCCTTTCAAAGGAACCATCCCGGGCACTTGCGTGAAGCGGTTAAGGGAAATCACGGGAAACCTAAATCAAGATGGCCAGATGCGGATATGAACCGTCGTCCTCCCGAATGTGAGTCGTGTACTAACCACTGCGCTGCCTCGCTCGGTGGAAATATTGTATCAACAACATGAAAAGTAACTCTCCTTCATTTTAATCCGTGGATGCAACTATTTATTTTACAATGCGAATTTGGTTTTGTTGCATTAGAACATATGTGAATGAAGTCGCAGACACACTGCCGGACAAAAAATAGTGAAGCACAGGGAAAGTGAGGTGGAAAAAAAATGTGTTGTGTTACGAATGGAGACCGAAATGCACGCGTTTTAGCTCACGCAGGCTGGCGTGAGGAGGGAAGAACTATACTGACGTGAGGTCTGGAACATGACAAGGAATGAGAATTCAGAAAGCGGACGTAATTAGTTTGATACTTAACTTTAATCCATTAATGATGAACGTCGCTCTTGACGGTACATGATTCACAATATTATCTGTTCAGAATACATTCATAGTAACTGAATATGGCGCCTTGCTAGGTCGTAGCAAATGAAGTAGCTGAAGGCTATGCTAAACTGTCGTCTCTGCAAATGAGAGCGTATGTAGACAGTGAACCATCGGTAGAAAAGTCGGCTGTACAACTGGGGCGAGTGCTAGGGAGTCTCTCTAGACCTGCCGTGTGGCGGCGCTCGGTCTGCAATCACTGATAGTGGCGACACGCGGGTCCGACGTATACTAACGGACCGCGGCCGATTTAAAGGCTACCACCTAGCAAGTGCGGTGTCTGGCGGTGACACCACAAAATGAAACTCACAGATTGAGATAGAGTGTCATGCTACTTCACTGGTTACAGACTCGAGTCAAATTTAGAACGAGTTGGCAACATGAGCCGACTTATTAACATGATATCCCACCCCTGTGACCCAGAAGCACACACCAATTCGGTTAAAAGGTGTCATAAAACCTTTGTATCCCTGTCGGAGGCGAGGTGGCCCACAGCTGTAGTAACTGGTCCTCGATGTCACGGATACTGTCACTGGGACAGTTCATATCCAAGGTGGTCCCACACACCTCGAACAGGGAACAAATACGGGGACCTTCCTGATAGCAGTAATACCTCAACACTGCGCAGGCATTTCATAGAGACACGTACGACGTGTGGAGGAGCATTGTCCTGTTGGAAAATGGTATCATGGTACTGCCACATGAGAGGCTGCACATGAGGATACAGGATGTCTGCTAACACCACTGGGCCTCTCCAAAGCGTTGTAACCATGGGCCCTCTCCCCAGGTGGCCGAAATACTCGCCGACAATGGTCGCTTGGATTGGCGTAGAACCACGACTCATCGCTGAACACAGTGTGACCCCCATTCCTCAGCAGTGGTCACGACAGCTTTCCAACGCAGCCGTATCTGGTGCTGTGTCACCGGCAACCTACGTGTGGGACGGTAATCCCATAGCCCGCTGCTAGTCTCCAACCATTGGTTCAGGATGGCACAGAACGTGTTACTTGGTCTCAGGTGGCAGGCACACATATAGAGGCACTACAGTGTGCTTGGCGCACAGTACGGCGATCCTCCCTTATGGTGATCAGAAGTTATCGACTCGAACATGGAAGACAAGTGAACCACGGCCAAACACGGCGTCAAGAACAAAGCAGTCGACCTGGAGACACCACAGGACGGGAGAACCGAGCAGTCTTCAGACAGGCACTTAGACGTGTAACTGGTGCTTCAGTTACCACAAAGACCATTAAGAGGCGGCTCGCAGAACCCCATTTTGCGGATTACCATTGACCTCTGTACACCCACAAACACGTTTGCTGTGGTGTTGGCCACATTCGGCCTGCAATCGTCTTAAGTCGCGATTGGAACTGAGACCTGATGAACAGCCAGGATGTGTCTGGCGGCCCCCAAGACCGCGCTGCGATACCAACCTGACCGTGGACCACCATTCAGCTCGACAGGCAAGAGTGACGGTCTGGGGTACATTTCATAGCAGGACACCTTTGGTTGTCATCTACGAAACCCTTACAGCAGAGCGGTTCCTCGACCATGTTGTCCGCTCTGTCTTGTTGGCCTTTGTAGTAAGCCATCCTGGGCTTACATTTCAGTAAGATAATGCACATCCGTACACAGCGGGAGTTTCTACTGCTTGTCCTCGCGTTTGCCAAGCCCTACCTTGGGGATCTCTCCCCAATTCAGAACGTTTATAGTATTGTGGACAGGGCCGTCCAACTAGCTCGTGATTTTGACGATCCAATGCACCAGTTAGCACAGAATTTGGCACTACGTCGCTCAGGAAGACATGCGACAACTCTGTCAATCAATGCCAAGTCCAATAACTGCTTATGAGGTCCAGAGGTGGACCAACGCTTTATTGACATGCTTAATTTGTGAAGCACTTTCTCTTGAATAAATCAGTTTTTTCTGAAACTGTAATCACTTTTTTGCTGGTACGTGTACGTAACGTCTACTGATTTCCATCCCATTCGGCATTTTTTTAGTGTTAGAGTGTATTTACTCATCTGGGGAGGGGGGACCAGATAGATGGTATGGGGTTAAAAACAAGTACAAGACAAATAGTAAATGTAAAAATGGAGGAAAAAAGAGACTGAATTGGGTATGAGATGGAGAAATGTGTAGTGAGAAGCTCAACAGAGTGAAGCCGAAGAGAGAGAGAGAGAGAGAGAGAGAGAGAGAGAGAGAGAGAGAGAGAGAGAGAGAGAGAGAAGCTGTTTTATATATAGTAGGTCCGGTTAGGAAAATGTATGGCAACTATGGACACCTTTTCCATGAAAATTTAGAAATTAAAAAAATTCTTTGTCGCTGAATGCTGATTATTTTCTAGCTTTTTACTGACTATTTTTATTCAACAATGACTTTTATCAAGAAATAACTTAGTTTCTCAGAGTATTCCAGGTATATTTTGTGTAGGAGCTGCTGAACAGCTTTAATGAAGGGTGTTTTTGTACACATTGTCTTTTTGTTAATTTTACTACATTTGTATGTGTTATTATTGTAGTATGAATTTGACTTTTAAGGTTTAATTGTTTTAATGAATATTTTACAATGATCCCACTGTGTAACTAACGCTAAACAATAAAAAAATAATCAATGTAAAGTGTGGTTCAAGTAATAAACAGCTTTAATTTTAGAGCATTATGAAATATTTGATATGGCACTAGGCTGAATACATCCGTAGCCATACATCTTTACATCTTGAGCCTGTATCAGAAGTTCTTTGGGGAACACAGTTCAAAGTTAGAGAGTAAGTCGTGTTAGATGTTTGTAAGGTATCACTGTTACTGATAGGCAGCTGGTATAGGAATGGGACATTTTGGGACTTTCATTATTTACTGCAATTTTGCAATGCAAAGCTAAATACTTTTTGTAAATATTATCTTGTATGAACATGTTGCTCTTTGCATGTAATGTTTGTACACATGATGACCAATGGTTCATAGGCGCTTTGTATAATAATTGTATGTACCTATTACCTGGTTATTGTCTTTTAGTAGAGATGACCCAAACATAGATTCACGACCGAAGTCGATTCTCTTTAATAGAAATAAAGTAATACAGCTGCGTATAATACAATGGGATTTTTAGCCTCTATAGGCTTGTTCCCCATTTATTTCTGCGCCAGAGTTTCACTAGAAGACTGTAAAGATCTTTTTTCTTCTAGCATTATATTGTTGGCTGTGTGTTACACTCAAAATGCGATGGATTGTTGACAACTAATTTCATCAGTGAATAAATGTACTCTGACGTTGTGGTTTAATGGTTTAAACTGATACCTGCAAGATGTACAAATGTGGAGCCCACACTTAGTTCTAATTAATTTATTTTTTGCAATGAATAATTTTTATCAACATGAGGATTTAACCTGCAATACTGTTCCAGAATGTTGAAGTCCAGTGGGGATCCCTGATTGCAAGACAAAGTTCGTTTTGGGAAACCATTGAGAAACGAAATACCCTGGATGCTCTGACATACGAAAGTTAGCGTCTGGCCATAGTGTGTGACGGGGGTGGTTCGAGCGAGGGGTGATTCTGTGATGTTTTGTGTTTATCAGAACATGACCAGGAAACACACAGGTCACCATTAACTCGCTCCAAAACGTTTCTTTAAACATTCTTTGGTGCCAAGTGTTGTCCTTTCGTATGCGCTCATGGGAGCCCAAACGAACATTGCATCACACTTCTTAATAACACAGGTACTGTCTTTTCGTATTTATTCGCCGATAACAGGTCCTCGACTCAAATGTGCGTATGTCCCTCCTGGACAGGTATATACGTAATGTATGAGTGCAGGTTGTGACATATGGAAGTTAATCTCTGGCTGTGATTCGTGCACGGATAGCCGAAGCGGTAAAACTGGAAATCCGGGATCGAGTCTCTGTCTAGCATAACTTTTCGTACATTACTAGTAATTCGCGAACTGGGAACTCTTTTTCATAAGCTACTGAGAAAGTTTAGGGATACAGCTACTGCGACAATCTGCAGAAGGATTCTACTGCTATCTATATACATATCATACAAGGACTACAAAAAGAAGAAGAGAAGAGATATTTGGGCTTGTATAGAAGCATACAGACAGTCGTTTTCCCCTCGCCCCATTTCTGAGTGGAACATGAAAGGCAACAGGTAACAGTGATACAATGTACCCGCTGCCATGCACTGCATGGTTATTCTAGAGTGTTTGATTCTGGAGCACGTGTAATGTCTGCAAACCTTGGGATATTGGGTCTGGACTTCGAATCTCAGTCCGCCACACAGTTTTAATTTGCCAATAAGTTTCATTACAACGTGCACTCCACTACAGACTGAAAATTTCATTCTAGACACCTTGGGTTCTTCACATACACATTGTAACAGTGATATTCGTGTATAGATTGCTGCATTACTGTAATAATATAACTTTCGGTATGTAGGTGATTCAAGACTTGCACGAGAAACTAAAATCCACGCCGAAGTTGACACCGCCATTGGAAGGCGTCGGCTTCGAGTACGGCTTCAACTCTGAGTACCTGAAGGAGGTGGTGGAGTTCTGGCGGACGCAGTATGACTGGAGGGAGCGCGAGAAGTTCCTGAACCAGTTCCCGCAGTTCAAGACGACGGTGAGCGGCCTGGAGCTGCACTTCATCCATGCAAAGCCAGCCGAGGTCCCTCAGGGCACAGTGGTGGTGCCGCTGCTACTGCTCCACGGCTGGCCGGGCTCTGTCAGGGAGTTCTACTCGCTGTTGCCGCTGCTCACCACACCCAGGAAGGGCGAGGGATTCGTCTTCGAGGTGGTGGCCCCTTCCCTGCCCGGGTATGGCTTCTCGCAGGGGGCGGCCAAACCCGGTTTCGGTACCGTGCAGATGGCGGCCGTAATGAAAAAGCTCATGGAGCGACTGGGCCACAACAAGTTCTATGTCCAGGGTGGAGACTGGGGGTCTGCCGTTGGGACTGCTCTGGCGAAATACTTCCCTAGCTAGTGAGTACTGCCACAAATATTTTACCAATGCATAGAGATGTGCAACTCGATCCCTCTCTCGTACAAGGTTTCAGGTTTGAGCATAAGTTCAGAGTGTTTATATTATGCATGTTGGTCTTACAGTTGCTATGGGTTTATTTATCGACTGTCATCTGTTGGTGCCTGAGTTTAAATACTGTCATTTTGTCATCTGGAGAAAGTGAGTGGAACTGTGGTCGCTAGAAAATGCACCACCAAGTAGAGAAATTGGAACACTGCCGACATATTCTCCTGTTTGAATTCAGACAGAAACAGATGCAATAAGAACAATTTGCGCCCTGTGTGGGAATAATGCCACTGGACAGGCCACCTCAAGAAAATGCTTTCCTCGTTTTAAGTAGGTTCGTTTTGAATTTAGCGACCCTGAATGGGGGAGGAGAAGATTAGAGCTTAATATCCCATCTACGAAGAGATCATTACAGAGGGAGCACCAGCTCGAGTTTGGGAAGGCTGGAGAAGGAAATTGGCCATGTCCGTTCAAAGGAACCATCCCAGAATTAGCCGGAAGTGATTTGGGGAAATCACGGAAAAGTTAAATCAGGATGGCTGGACTCAGGTTTGAACCATTGTCCTCCCGGATGCGAGGCTAGTAGGCTAAACACTGTGCCACATCGCTCGTTGTGACTCTGAACATTCAGGATTAATCTACAATGATCCATGTCAGTGTACTTGAGAACTGGAAGATGTTATACCGAGTGAGGTGGTGCAGTGGTTAGCACACTGGACTCACATTCAGGAGGACAACAGTTCAAACCCACTTCTACCCACCCTAATTTAGGTTTTCCATTCTTTCCATAAATCGCTTCAGGAAAATGCTGGGATAGTTCCTTTGAAAGGGTACGGCCGACTTTGTTCCCCATCCTTCCGTAATCCAATGGGACTGATGACCTCTCTGTTTGGTTCCTTCCTCCAAATCAACCAACCAGATATGATGAACTGTGATAATTCCTCCATATAACAACATTTGCACCCAGTGGGGAACGTTCAAAAGTCAGGTGTGCAGGTAATACATGCTCCAAGCCAAAATCACAAAACTCAGTGGGTGGCCAGGTGTGTACCTTTGCTTGTTCTTCCTCAATTTGATCATGAACAACATCGACCATTCCTATTTCTCATCGCTACTGGTGACCAGAAATGGTGTCTTTACGTTAAGATAATGAAAAAGAACAGTGACTGAGGCAAAAGCAGCAACTCCTCATACAAAAACCTGCACACATCCACAAAAAATAATCTCATGCATGTGGTGGAACAACGATGTTGTGTGTGGTGTTTGACTAATTTCTTCCCCGAGATGTAACTATCACTCCTAACATTTATTGTCACCAACTGAGACGTCGAACAGAGATGCAATGCAGAAGAACGACCAGGAAGTCTGTGTGAAGTGCTACTCCACTGTATCCTGCTAGGCTATACAGGAGTTGAGCAGGGGTGTCCCTTCCATACCAATTTCATTCACCTGATCTTGCGACCTCAGAGTTTCACCTTTCCACTCTCTGCCAAACAACATTCGATGCCCATCCTTTCCATGCAGGATTGGGCACCAAACATGGCTTGACGTGTTCTTCGTCTCAAAATCACACGATTTCTACAGTCGCAGGAACAAAAAGTTAGCCTGACGTTAGAAGAATGTTGTAAGTAGTGAAGAAGAATATATTGTTGATGACTAAATTTTCTACTATGTGTATCTGTCATGATTATTGAACTTGTGGAAATACAAAACTTGCGCCCCAAGTGTCACACATATAAGAAAAAAAAAACACATAGGACAAGAAGTCAGTCCTCACAGAAGACATTGCTCGAACACCTCTAGTGCTGATAATAGTTTAGTGGGGTCAGGAACGCCCCGAGTGTTACTGACCTTGAAAAAGGCCACACTGTTGATGCAGGTTAATACACAGGGCAGTAGGTAGGAAGAACCAGTTCCTTTGACGTCATGGTACCATAAGATAGTGGAAATAATAACAGGTTTCATTTAGCAGTGAGAGTCAGTGGCACAGCAGAGCGGGCGTTGTGTGTGTGTGTGTGTGTGTGTGGGGGGGGGGGGGGGGCAGTGCTTGCTCGGCTCAGCACCCACAGGCAGAGTCAGTGACTCAGCACTGCCGGGCTGTGTCAGCACTGCTGACGCCGAGCGTGCTGTTGTGGCTACCTCTCTCCTTTGTAGGACGGTCGCTCCTTTAGGTGCAAATGCGGAGACCGGCCAGTGGCTTGTAGTGCAAGTGGTGTGCGAAGTATCCAAATGCGGACTGTAAACCGAGGTCCCCACTAAGTCAGTTGACGTCAGCTAGCAATAGCCTCAGACGGGACACACCAGCTGTCTTGCAGAGGCATCATACCTGGATGCAGTCCACAGTGCTGTGGGTAGTGTAGCATCAGGTTGTCACTGAGTCAGGATGACGGTAATTTCCGAAAACGATTGCCTATCGAATGTGCTGTTCACTTAGAATATACAAGAAGAATCACTTAAAATGTCCACTGCAGATATTGCGGAATGGAAAGTGCTACTGAAGTACAGTCTTTACAGAAATGCTTGGTAGTCAGGGGCTCCTATTGTTAGCCAAACAATAGATTGTAATAATAACTAGACAGTGTATCTTTAAAAGCAAACATACACTTTTTTAAATTTAACAATGGATATTGACATTAACAGACTAAAAGTAGGGTAAATTTAACAGAAAGTGGTGTTTATAGTAGGATTCTACTGTGAGTCGCTTATGAGATATACCAAGAGTTGTACATACCTGTAGTAGCACACACTGAAGAACACCACATGTGTATACAGTATTTATCCTGACTAAGAACCAGACAAGTGACCACCACAGGTTGCGTTCAAAATGGCCACCGGCAGCAGTGTGAGCAGGCTGCAGTAATGTATCATTGCATATCGTCGTGTGCAGCTGCTATGTTCTTCTAGACAGCATCTGTCAGCTTTCACTGCAGGAAAAAGTCTACAAGCATCACATCTGGGAAACAGGCCTGCCAACGATTTGGAAACAATTCCTGAAGACATGCAGTTGTACTTTGTGAACTAAGGACTGGACAGACGTCATGCTAGTACCACATGTTCCTTCTAATCTGCAGAGGATCATCTTCTAGCATCCACGGAAAATGGTCTGTTAGGAGGCTGAGATACTTACATGTGTTCAGCGTGCCATTCATGAAACACACAGACATATGAGTTGATGATTCACTAGCCCACACCACACGTTACACTCCGTGGATGCTGACATTCAACCAGATACAGCCACGGGGATTGCTGGCAAACCAACAGTGCATGTTTCGGCTGTTTACGTGGCCATTACTGGTAAATGTGTTTTCATCACCAAACAAGATACATGATTATCTGAAGTATATTGTCTTAATGCCCATGGAAGTTAACACAATTTTCATATTTTCTTGTAGTGATGTGGCAGGGATAGAACCTATATCAATGGAGGACGCATACGACACTTGTCTGACTCTTACCACTTCCTCATGTGGTTGTGTGGCAGCAAACATGTGGATCAACTGAAACAGCAGCAAGAACGTTAATTTACCCCTCTTCTCTCACCACTTGTTTCCTTCTGTTACAGTGTCTATGTGTTACACAATCACTTTCAGGTAACTGGTTGAAGAGGCTGAAAAATAACTGCCTAGATGTCTGATGTCTATTGGGATAGCTTTCCGTATACATCGTACAAGAACGAATTGCATTCTTCTTACACTCTCCATACACCATAAGCATGTTGGCTTTTTCTGGAATGGTAAACCCCATCGTCCACTCACGACCTACTGCTAGGACCGTCATACCCTAACTCACAAGCAAGGTACACATAAACACGCTTTAAGCAGATACAACAACATTGTACCAAGCAACTACGCAGATGTAAGGGAAGATTGTACGTGAAAATCGTTGAAATTTGACATTTTCTGTTATCTACTCCATAATGTACTTTGGACTTTCCTGAACATTGAGGTGTTCAAATAATATTTTGAATGTTGACGTGTGACTGTCAAATTTCGCGGCTACGCATATACTGCCACAGTTGAGCAGTCATATCTTGGGAATTATACAGTCTAGAAGGCTGTGAATTGCTTTGTTTTGTCCCTACTGCAACGTCTCATAAGTTGGCATTACGAATAAACAAATCAGTCCTTTGTTTGTGATACTAGTTTTCGCTGAAAGTAGTGTGATTATCGGCTATTTTTGCAGTGTTAACTTCTATTGCTTTTTATACGTAAATAAAATGACTAAGCGTTTAAGCAACTTCAACTAACGCAAATTTGCGGGTAACAGATATGTGAGACCTGCATTTTCTTCAGAAGTGCTTGAAAACACGTGTGCTAGCAGTGAAGGAAACCACGATAATGTTTCTGGAGTGACCACGCCCCCCGGTGCATCGAAAAGGAAAGTAACTTTGGAAACGGGTGACAGTGGTAAAAGTAATGATATTATGGACAACGTCATTATTGATCTGCAAATCCTTGAACAAGTTCTTTCTGAAGATGTCTCTTACTGTCTTTTTGGCGGTGAAGTGAAATTTATGAGGATGTTGGAGCTAGAATAGGTATTGTGTCTAAATTAATCATTAAATGTCAGAAGTGCAAAAACGAAAAAGCGTTTCATGCTTCATCAGAGTGTTCAGGTAATGAATTGCATGAAATTAATGTGAGACTGTTCTATGGCCTTAGATGCATTAGTGAAGGTGCATGGGCTGGTAAAGTTCTCTGCACTGTGTTGAATTTGCCAAAACCACCTTCTGGGTATACGTAATACATAACAGCAATTGAGGACTCTGTAAATGCTGTGGCTGAAGATTCAATGGTTGCGGCTACTTTAGAAGCTGTTGAACAAAATGAGGGTGACACAGACATGAGCATTGCTGTAGATGGATCCTGGCAAAAGCGTGGGTGTAGTTCTAAGAATGGTTTTACATCTGCAATAAGTATTGACACTGGAAAAGTTTTGGATTTTGAAGTTCGCAGTAAGTACTTCCAAGGTTGTACAGTGAATCAGAAGAACAGATTATTTCATAAGCAGCAGTGTATAAAAAGTTATGATGGCCAAGTAGTGGAGTGGAAGTAAAAGGAGCAGTTAACATTTTCCAGCGTTCGCAGAAGGAGAGAGGTGTCAGATATGTGAAATTACGTAGGTGATGAAGACAGCAAGGCTTTCATTGTAATACAAAACAGTAAGCCATATAATGTTCCTATATAAAAACGTGAGTGTGTAGCACATGTCAAGAAAATGTTGGGAACATGTCTGTGTAATCTAAAAAGCAATCTAACACAAAACTGTCTGATGGCAAGACAATAAAATATGCTGGAAGACTAACAGCAAAGTAATTGATGAATTACAGGAATATTATGGGAAGGGCGTTAGAGATAACTGTGGCAATTTAGAGAAGATGAAAAAAAGCTGTATGGAGCACTTCCTTTCATCGAATATCAACTGATGAAAAGCCATGTCATGCTTCGTGTCCACCTCCACCAAACACTGCAGCGGCCTCGTGACCGTATAGGCTGAGGAACCGTGGGCTGGTCACGTGAGTCCTCATTTCAGTTGGTAGGAGTTGATGGCAGGGTTCGAGTGTGGCGCAGATCCCACGAAACCATCGACCCAGGTTGCCAACAAGGCACTCTGCAACCTGGTGGTAGCTCCACAATGGTGTAGGCTGTGTTTACATAGAAGACAGTTGGTCCTCTGATCCAAATGAACCGATCATTTACGGTAAATGTTTGTGTCCGGCTACTTGAAAACTATTTGCAGCCATTCACGGACTTCATTTTAATGGCGCCATGTCACCGAGCCACAATTGTTCGCGATTGGTTTGAAGTAAATTCTGGACAGTGAATGAAATTACAATGAAATCCAGACCCTTAGCTGCTCACAGGCGTTGATAATTATCAGCGGGGACAGGTGAAAAATGTGTGCCCCGACCGGGCCTCAAACCCGGGGCCTCCTGCTTGCATGTCAGTCGCTCTATCCGACTGAACCACCGAGGACACGAAGGATAGTGCGACTGCAGGGACTTTTCTCCGGCACGTTTCCCGTGAGACCCACATTCCGAACTAACTGTCCACACACTACATGGGTAGTGCCCCTGCCCACTATACTCATTACTGGGGGCAGTTAATCTACCGATTCCCGTAAGAGTTTGAACAAGGTGAGTGCATCCACACTGAAAAAGATCATTGACCGGTAAGCCTTATCTATATGAAGATGGTATCTGTGCTTTCGGTCATGTCCGAAAGTAGGTGGACAGTAAGTCGGAAATGTATGTCTTACGTAGAGTGTGCCAGACGTGGAAATGTCGTGTGGCTAGGGCCTCCCGTCGGGTAGACCGTTCACCTGGTGCAAGTCTTTCGATTTGACGCCACTTCGGCGACCTGCGCGTCGATGGGGATGAAATGATGATGATTAGGACAACACAACACCCAGTCCCTGGGCGGAGAAAATCTCCGACCCAGCCGGGAACCGAACCCGGGTCCTTAGGATTGACAGTCTGTCACGCTGACCACTCAGCTACCAGTGCCAGACCTAAGTCCCTGTGTCCTCGATATCTCAGTCGGGCAGAGCATCTTCCATGTAAGCAGGAGATCCGGGGTTCGAGTCCCGGTCGGGACACATACTTTCAACTGTCCCCGTTGATATTTATCAATGTCTGTAAGCTTTTAATATAATCCATTATGGAATAGAGGTAGCACTTGTCGTTATATTAGTTATCACTGTTAGCATTCAACTGCGATTCTTATATTTTAACAACGCGTTTCAAGAGACAATGCTTTCATCATCAGGTTTTAAAGTCTATGTCATGAAATTGAACGGACTAAAAAGATAAAATACCATCACAAATAGTTGGGAAATCCATAGAGTAAAACAGAATTAAAAGTATATTGGACTGTGGGTCCTCGTAATGTAAGACGAGGACCCACAGTCCAATATACTTTTAATTCTGTTTTGCTCTATGGATTTCCCAACTATTTGTGATGGTATTTTGTCTTTTTAGTCCGTTCAATTTCATGACAGACTTTACAACCTGACCGGAAATCGAACCTGGAGTTCCCGCTTTACGTGAGAGGACCGCTTGACCACGCTGGCTAACCACGCACGAATCACGGCCGGATCCGAACTTCCGTATGTCGCCATGCATGTGTCACGACCTGGTATCGGCGAATAAATACGAAATAGCAGTACCAGTGTTATTAAGAAGTACGATGTAATGCTCCTTCGGCCACGCAAGCGTGTACACGAAATGATAACAGTAGATACTCAAGAACCTTGAAATAAACATCGTGGTGTGCGTTCATTGTAACCAGCGTGAGTGTTTCCTGGTGACAATGCGAAAAAACACTCCCAAAACAGCACAAAACTACCCCTCGCTTGAACTACCCCTCCACACTCAAGGGGTTAAACGGTTTAGTGGGCTGACGTCCATTTTTTGTCCATTCAAGGCGTACAGTTTTGTGTCGCAATGTGAACAATGGCCTTTTGTAGGTGTCCGACCCCAGTGTTAATTGCATTTAGTTCCCTTCACAATATTTTGAATATTCTACCTTAGCTACCGAATTCTGATCGAAGTCTGTAATTATTAATGGTGTCATTCCATTTACTGTGTGGAACTGTATATACTGTGTTTCGTCAAAGTTTAATGAGAGCCCATTTGCAGAGAACCACTTAATGATTTTCTGAAAAACATCATTTACAGTTTCACCAGTTAATTCTTGTCTGTTGGGTTTGATTGCTATACTTGTATCATCGGCAAAAAGTATCAGCTTTGCATCTTCGTGAATATACAATGGCAAGTCATTAATACATACACTCCTGGAAATGGAAAAAAGAACACATTGACACCGGTGTGTCAGACCCACCATACTTGCTCCGGACACTGCGAGAGGGCTGTACAAGCAATGATCACACGCACGGCACAGCGGACACACCAGGAACCGCGGTGTTGGCCGTCGAGTGGCACTAGCTGCGCAGCATTTGTGCACCGCCGCCGTCAGTGTCAGCCAGTTTGCCGTGGCATACGGAGCTCCATCGCAGTCTTTAACACTGGTAGCATGCCGCGACAGCGTGGACGTGAACCGTACGTGCAGTTGACGGACTTTGAGCGAGGGCGTATAGTGGGCATGCGGGAGGCCGGGTGGACGTACCGCCGAATTGCTCAACACGTGGGGCGTGAGGTCTCCACAGTACATCGATGTTGTCGCCAGTGGTCGGCGGAAGGTGCACGTGCCCGTTGACTTGGGACCGGACCGCAGCGACGCACGGATGCACGCCAAGACCGTAGGATTCTACGCAGTGCCGTAGGGGACCGCACCGCCACTTCCCAGCAAATTAGGGACACTGTTGCTCCTGGGGTATCGGCGAGGACCATTCGCAACCGTCTCCATGAAGCTGGGCTACGGTCCCGCACACCGTTAGGCCGTCTTCCGCTCACGCCCCAACATCGTGCAGCCCGCCTCCAGTGGTGTCGCGACAGGCGTGAATGGAGGGACGAATGGAGACGTGTCGTCTTCAGCGATGAGAGTCGCTTCTGCCTTGGTGTCAATGATGGTCGTATGCGTGTTTGGCGCCGTGCAGGTGTGCGCCACAATCAGGACTGCATACGACCGAGGCACACAGGGCCAACACCCGGCATCATGGTGTGGGGAGCGATCTCCTACACTGGCCGTACACCACTGGTGATCGTCGAGGGGACACTGAATAGTGCACGGTACATCCAAACCGTCATCGAACCCATCGTTCTACCATTCCTTGACCGGCAAGGGAACTTGCCGTTCCAACAGGAGAATGCACGTCCGCATGTATCCCGTGCCACCCAACGTGCTCTAGAAGGTGTAAGTCAACTACCCTGGCCAGCAAGATCTCCGGATCTGTCCCCCATTGAGCATGTTTGGGACTGGATGATGCATCGTCTTACGCGGTCTGCACGTCCAGCACGAACGCTGGTCCAACTGAGGCGACAGGTGGAAATGGCATGGCAAGCCGTTCCACAGGACTACATCCAGCATCTCTACGATCGCCTCCATGGGAGAATAGCAGCCTGCATTGCTGCGAAAGGTGGATATACACTGTACTAGTGCCGACATTGTGCATGCTCTGTTGCCTGTGTCTATGTGCCTGTGGTTCTGCCAGTGTGATCATGTGATGTATCTGACCACAGGAATGTGTCAATAAAGTTTCCCCTTCCTGGTACAATGAATTCACGGTGTTCTTATTTCAATTTCCAGGAGTGTATTAATAACAGCAGAGGACCCAAGACTGAACCTTGTGGCACCCCATTCTTCATTGTCCCCCAGTTTGAGAAATCAACTTTTTGCACTGATTTGATGCGGATCTCCATGCTACTTATTCTGTGCAAGTCTCTTCATCTTCGAATAACTATGGCAACACACATACTTTTGAATCTTCTTACTGTATTAATTTCTTCGTCTCCTTCTACAAGTTTTACCCCCATTGCCCCCCCCCCCCCCAAACACACACTTCCCTTCAAAAGTACATGTGTGATTCCTTGATGTCTCAGAATGTATCCTACCAAATGATCCAGTCTTTTAGTCAGATAGCACTACAAATTCTATTCTGTACCTGCCGATTGATTGCATGATCTACCCATGTAATCTTCGGCATTCTTCTGTAGCACCACATTTCAAAACCATCTACTTTCATCTTGTCTAAAATGTGTATAGTCCATGTTTCACGTCCATACATGACTAAGCTCCATACAAATACATTAAGAGAAGACTTCCTAATACTTAAATCAGCATTTTATGTTAAAAAATTTCTTTTCTTCAGCGACGCTTTCCTTACTATCGCCAGTCTACATTTTTATATCTTCCCTACTTCAGCCATCATGAGTTATTTTGCTGACACAATAGCAAACCTCATCTACCTTAAATGTCTCTTTTCCTAATATAATTCCCTCAGCATCGCCTGATTTAATTCGACTACGTTCGATTATCCCTATTTCGTTTTTGTTTATGTTTTTCTCGTAACTTCCTTCTAAGGCACTGTCCATTCCGTTCAACTTCTCTTTCAGATCCTTTGCTCTCTCTGATAGAATTGGTTGGTTGTTTCGGGGAAGGAGACCAGACAGCGAGGTCATCGGTCTCATCCGATTAAGGAAGGACGGGGAAGGAAGTCGGCCGTGCCCTTTGAAAGGAACCATCCCGGCATTTGCCTGGATCGATTTGGGGAAATCACGGAAAACCTAAATCAGGATGGCCGGACGCGGGATTGAACAGTCGTCCTCCCGAATGCGAGTCCAGGGTCTAACCACTGTGCCACCTCGCTCGGTCTGATAGAATTACCATGTTATCTGCAAACCTCGAAGTTTTTATTTCTTCTCCCTGAACTTTAATTCCTACTCCAAAGGCTTCTTTGGTTTCCTTTATTGCTTGCTCAATACTGATTGAATAACATCGGGGACAAGTCGCAACCCTGTCTCACTCCGTTCTTCACGCACTGCTTCCGTTTCATGCCCTTCGACTCGTAGAACTATAGTGTGGTTTCTGTACAAGTTGTAAATAGCCTTTCGCTCAAGGGATTTTACCCCTGCTACCTTCAGAATTTCAAAGAGAGTGTTCCAGGCAACATTCTCAAAAGCTTTCTCTATGTCTATAAATGCTATAAAAGCAGGTTCGTCTTTGCATAACCTGTCTTTCAAGATAAGCCGTAGATTTAGTACTGCCTCGGGTGTTCTTACGTACCCGCGGAATCGCAACGGATCTTCCTCCAGGTCGGCTTCTACCAGCTTTTCCTTTCTCCTGTGAAGAATTCGTCTTAGTATTTTGCAACCATGACTTATTGAACTGATGTTCGGTAATATTCACACCTGTCAACACCAGCATTCTTTCGAAATTGCTGTACCTGTGATTATTAGAAATAGTCCTAAATAATCGTGTGTATTTATAGCTTCTAACGTTTGTATCGGCCAGTATTTGGCGGTAGTAACTGATTCTCGTGTGCGCGTTGCAGCATACTGGGACTGCACGTCAACATGTGCTCTGCAGACAGCCTGAAGGCCAGGGTCAAAGCCACGATAGGCGGCTTCTGGCCGACGCTGTTCGTGGAGCGCCGGTACGCGCGCAAGGCCTTCCCCTACTGGAAGAACTTCTTCAACCTGGTACTGCAGGAGATGGGCTACATGCACCTGCAGGCTTCCAAACCGGACACCATAGGTAAGGAAACTTTTCTGTTCCAGCTATCAGCTAAGTATTCGCTTCTTTCTCTACGTCTGTAGACAGGGTGTTCCAAAATTCCTATTACAAACTTCTAGGACTTGTAGAGGGGAGCGGATAAGTAATATTTTGAACAGGAAACTATGACGGTTTGAAATCAGATGTGTAATGACTGCAGGTCTGCTTTCACTCAAGCTAACGGGTCCTGTACAAGTGATCTTGCTAGAAAACGTAGTGGCTCCGTTCTTGGAAACTGGGCCTCTGACTGTCCACCAGGAAGTGTGGTTTCACCATCGTGGTGCATCATCTCGCTTCCCGCGTGCGGTTCGGAGGCGTCTCAGCAGATATTTTAGGTCGAGGGGGTCCACTCGCGTGGTCGCAGCGATAGCCGATTTTAATTCGTCTGGACTACTACTTGTGCGGTCGTATGCAAAGTTTACTTTACGAGACTCTCCAGTATGATAAAAGAGAAAAAAATATTTCAAGTTTTTCAGTTTCAATCTGATATTTGTATATACAGGGTGATTCAAAAAGAATACCACAACTTTAGGAATTTAAAACTCTGCAACGACAAAAGGCAGAGCTAAGCAATATCTGTCGGCGAATTAAGGGAGCTATAAAGTTTCATTTAGTTGTACATTTGTTCGCCATTTCAGCCAATAAAGTTTTTGGTCCCTTTTTCTTCGAAGGTGCTACTGTAACTGGACTACAGTATCTGGAGATGTTAGAGAATTGGCTGTTCCCTCAGCTCGAACAAGAAGCACAGCAATTCATATTTCAGCAGGATGGAGCGCCACCACATTGGCACTTATCTGTCCGTAACTACCTGAACGTCAACTACCCGAGGCGATGGATCGGCCGCCAGGCAGCCCGTGACAGAGCACTTCATCACTGGCCTCCAAGAAGCCCTGATCTTACCCCCTGCGATTTTTCCTTATGGGGGTATGTTAAGGATATGGTGTTTCGGCCACCTCTCCCAGCCACCATTGATGATTTGAAACGAGAAATAACAGCGGCTATCCAAACTGTTACGCCTGATATGCTACAGAGAGTGTGGAACGAGTTGGAGTATCGGGTTGATATTGCTCGTGTGTCTGGAGGGGGCCATATTGAACATCTCTGAACTTGTTTTTGAGTGAAAAAAAACCTTTTTAAATACTCTTTGTAATGATGTATAACAGAAGATTATATTATGTTTCTTTCATTAAATACACATTTTTAAAGTTGTGGTATTCTTTTTGAATCCTGTATATTGTGTTTCATACTAGAATGTCGTGTTCCCAGTTTGGCACAGCTTTGCCACAGGAAACACGAAAGTGGCCGAAACGTCCGTCTTCTGGTCGGCTCCTGATCGTTGTCAGAAGGTGGCTAGTTTTTTGATTACGCAAAGACTTCTATTATTCGGAAAAGAACAACCCGGATTTCTTTACGTAATCAGTATGAGTTTTATAATTACCTAAGGGACCTTTAACAATGAACAATAAAAATAATTGCATTAGCAAATGAAATCATGAATAAATGGGGCGGCTGTGAGTTGTATAGAAGACGAGGAGCGGCCTCCTGTCTACGACCAAGATGCCGCTGTATTCTCTGCTGTAGTGAAGGCAGTTTGGCTTTTATAGAAATAATACGGCATGGAGGTAAAAAAAAAAAATAAAGGAAAAGAATAGAATAAGAAATCTGGTGAACACTAAATATATTCAAATAATTCTCACAAGTAATTAGGGCTTATTTATAAACATTGTAACTTACATAAGTACTTTTCTAACTGTATGGTGCGATCAGATTTCAGCCTGTCCTGTGCCAGCTCCTTGGTTCACGTTTTTGTCACAAATTACAGTCATTACTTTTATCCTTCCTTCGAGACAATTCTTGCACCGTTCAACACCTACATAACAATAACTTGCCGGTTTGGAGTATCGAACATAAATTACTTGAATTTTATTAATAACTGTTGTCTGCACGCTGGCAAGGCCGCTCACTTTTATGGCTTGAAGACGACCTTCTTTACGCTTTCACATTACAAGCAAAAGTACGATAAAATCTGAAGACCTACAAAGGTTTTTACTGTCATCTTTTATTTAGAGCAGGGGTCTTCAAACTTTTTAGTCCGCAGGCCACATTGACTCCTCCACGAAGTCATAGGGGCCAAGATCTACCTAGCACTCCACGATCATCGTAATGTAAGGCTAAAGGAAAGATGAAATCGCAAAAATCTAAGGTTGTGGGAATAGCTAGCACTGAAATGAACTACGATTTTTATTTAATTACATAATTTTGATTGATGGACGTACCTGACCGAAATTCTGGCGTATTTTACTCTGGCGAATTTCACCGACAAAAAAGTATGTCACTGCACATTCTTCACGAAAGCGTCCTGCAAAGTTAACGAAATCTCAAAATCATTGTTCACTATTACTGCAAGACGTAACAGAGGTAGAGTATGTCAACGCATTGTTATTTCAAGCGGCGCAACAATAAGTTTAGTTATGCAGTCTTGTAGCGAGTAGCAGAGCCAATGTTGCGGTGTATTGGTCGCGATAGGCGTCGAAACTCAGTTGTTGGCAGTACAGGTATTACCTCAAATATTGGGCGGACCGGATACCGGGGATGTCCGGCCAGCTAACGCGGGTCGGTTTCGGACCGCGGGCCGTAGTTTGGAGACCCCTGATTTAGAGCGAAGCGGAACGATCAGTTCAGCTTCTGTTAAAATGTTTCTTCGACTGCGCAGTCGATGTATTAGCGTCCGAGCTAGATGCGCATCTTTACAGTTACGTAAATGATATAAAACAAATGTCTTTCAAAGAATAGGTTTCATCTCATAAGTTGATCGTTTAATATACAGATAGGTGAATGCCTTTCCAAGGGTACTCACAGCTTTCATACGACGGAAATCCAAATAATATTACAACTCCAGCAGAGACAGACAGACAAAGACATGCTGGCACGAGTTTCGGCCGCTGCACTGGAAACTGAAGAGACGCCAGGTGGGATGGTGACTGTGTACCAGAACATGCTTCATAGGTACAGTGTCTGTAACAGCGTGGTTGGTCGCCGCATCGAGCCCCTGTTGTAACGCATCAGTACTTCCTGTACATAAAGTGTGCTGGGTTATTTTTTTTTATTTTGGAGAAATGTAAATACGTAATGTTTCAGTGTTAATACACACAAATTTGCTTAAGTGATAAATGGATGTTTCCTTTCGAATTGTTACCTAATAACTGCACTGCGTCTCGCCTAATTCAGTTCCTCAAACAGAAGTGGACGGGTTAAACATCTGAACTGAAACCTTCGTAGAATTTAAACAGTACGTTTACGTACACAAGTTCCTATTGAAAATGTCATGTACTCGCTGCCCTCTACAGATCCTAGAAATTTGGAGCGGGAATTTCTGAAGACCTTATTAGTGACTGATTCTCCATCGCCCAGCCCAAACCGCTACGTATAGAATCCTGAAATATGGAGAGGGTGTTGAACTTCTAACGCAGGCGTCATTTAAGAAGAGATTTTTCAAAATTTCATCCGTGAGAGGGTGAAATAGGGGATGAAAGATTTTTTGAAAATATGTTGCTATTAAGACAGTTTTCAAGCTTGGTCTACGTAAATTGGTATTTGGTTTCTCCGTCAGAAATAAACAAATATATGTTCCAGCATTTTTGGATGTTTTACCCCTGTGGGGTGAAACAGCGTTTTTTTCTCTTGAAAATAAATTATTTTTAAAGGACAACTAACATATTTTTCAAGCTACGTCAATGACACTTGGTTTTTGACTTCTCGGTTACAAATAAAATATTACCTGTTTCAGTGTTTTCGGAAATCTAATCCCTAAGGAGGTGAAACAGGGTCTGTCTACTTCACTGTCTCATCATCGTCTAAACACTGACGGTAGAAACTTGAAATTTCGAGAGGATGTAGAAATGATGCTTTAGACGTAGTTTAGGAAGTGATTGTTCGAAATTCCTCTCCTATGGGATGAAAAGCTTTTTGAAAATGTTTCCTTATCAGGACAATTTTTTAGCCAGAAGTACTAAAACTGGTGTCTGATTTCTCAATCAGAAATAATAAAAAAATTCTGTTAACCGTTTTTGGAAATTCAGCCCCTAAGGTAGTGAAAGATGGTGGTGGTGGTTAGTGTTTAACGTCCCGTCGACAATGAGGTCATTAGAGACGGAGTGCAAGCTCAGTTAGGGAAGGATTGGGAAGGAAATCGGCCGTGCCCTTTCAAAGGAACCGTCCCGGCATTTGCCTGAAACGATTTAGGGAAATCACGGAAAACCTAAATCAGGATGGCTGGAGACGGGATTGAACCGTCGTCCTCCCGAATGCGAGTCCAGTGTGCTAACCACTGCGCCACCTCGCTCGGTAAGGTAGTGAAAGAGAGGATGAATATTTTTTAGTGAAGTATTTCGTTACGTTAAAAAACTATTAAAGGTAAAGCTATAAAAATTAGTATTTCGCCTCTCGGTTATATGTATCGAAATATGTATTAGGGGATGAAAGTTTCTATGGAAATATCACCACAAGAAGGCAAAAGGCATCATTAACACAAACCTTGGACTCAAGGTACCAGAATAGCTTTTTGGTCATGAACACATTCGGAAAAGACATTGCTGCTTTGACCTTAATTAATGTGTAATAGTTTAGAAGGTGCTACGATTTTCGAACAATATGAAAACTCGATAGCAGAAAAAAACGAGTCTGTGGGCAGAGCATACAATCTAGGCGAGCGAAGTTAGTTAACATATGAATCGCTAACTGCACAACGGAAACTTATCAAAAACTTTCAAAATTCGTTTTATTGTGCCAGAGAATTCCAACTGGCTAGGCGTATAGTTTATTGCAGACACGGAACTCGTCTTCTGTCAATAAAGTTCGTTTAGCAACAAGTACGATTCAGCCCCCATTGCACGAAAGGCAACCTGTTCTGGACGCGTTCCCTTTCCGCTGTAAACCGTACGGGGATTTTGGCATCTGCACGAGAAAACTGAGAAAACAGGTGTGATATCACACTGATGGTGGGATGATGCACCCTGTATGAATCCTTCGCAGAAGAACGAGAAAGCTAGCTTCCTTCCTTGCAGATTCCAGTACATACTATTCAAAATTCTACGTGGAAAAAAGAAGAAAAAAAACACCTTGACTTAGAAATGGTTCTTATGCAAAAGATGTAAGGGATAGAGACATTTGTCATATCAATCTATCGTGAATTTAGTTTCAACAAACATATTATTACAGGTATCTGAACCTAAGATAAACATTAGTGGTCTCCCTTTATTTAAGGAATACTGAGGTGAATCTAGAACTTCCCTAGTAATCTACGTACAAAGCCAGACTATCTATAAACATCTTAAAAATGTATTGTATTAAAAAAGTTTAGTCCATATTCCAGAAGGATGGATGCAGTTTCGGGATGTTATTTTGACATATCCAACAAGAAAGGGATATGAGACTACAGAGAGCCTTTAAATCCATCAACTTATTTTTATGTATTTGGTTTGAAGAAAATATGTAAAACGAACTAGTATCGTCATAATGCAAGGCTTTAGATGTATTAGGTTGGTGCATAAATTCGTAGCATTCTTCTATAGGCTTAATAAACACAACAGATACACGTAACAGAGACTTTAGACATCAATAAAGTATTCTCCGTCACTGTTTTGTCTGCCAACGCTGGGGTGACTTTTCGATTCCGCGACTGTAGAGATCAGGTAGTTCCGGGGGAAAGGACTCGGCGATCCATGTTCGGAGCGCGTTTTCATCCGTAAAGGAAGTTCCTTGAAGATTGTTCGGTAGAGACCGGGGAAGGTGAAAATCTGAGGGCGCAAGATGAGGTTAATAAGGTAGGTACAGCGTTGACTTCCCAACAAAACTCATGAATAGTGTTATTCGCCAGTCTAGCAGGATGTTGGTGGGCATTATCATGGAGTAGCATCGCTTCACGCAGTCGTCCTGGTCGTTGTTCTTGGACTGCGTCTGCAGGACGTCTAAATTTTTGACAGTAAACGTCGGAAGTGATGGTGACACTCGGAGAAACAATTGGTAGTACACCACACCGCCGCTGTTCTACCAGATGCATAGCGTTATCTTTTGTGGACGCGCGCAGGTCTCTGTATGGGGAGCTGCTGATTTGTTTGCGCTCGACTGTTCCTTTCTGTTTCTTATGTTAGCATAAAAACACCATTACTCATCACTGGTAACGATACAGCATAACAATGGTGAGTGTTGTTTACGAGACAATTGATGCTGAGCAGGCAGAGATGCACATATGGGCACACCGCTGATTTTTTTGTGACTTTGGCTTAGAGTATGTGGTACCCATGCACACGATTTCCGAACTTTCCCCACTGCATGCAAATGTCGCCCGAAGGTGGAATGATCACAGTTCATCACATTTGCTACTCCTCGAGTATATCTACGTGGATAGTTGTGGATTAATGCATTTACGTGAACTCCGTCAAACCCTGAAGGTCTTCCTGAACGTGGGGAATCACTAATGCCAAAGCGATCCTCTTAAGAGGAGAAAACCACCTTCTTGCCATGCCGTGTCCAGCGGTGTTATCCCAGTACACGGCGCAAATGTTTCTGCTGTCCCCGCTGCTGTCAACCCTTAACTGAACACAAACAGAAGAATATGTCGGAAATGTTCAGGTTTCTGCACTCGGCGCTCCATTTTCTAGCGCCTACATCTCTACTTACTATCTACAAATGAAAAAATGTCCCGCTATGTATCGTAATCTCAAACTGTCCCACTAGCTCCAATTTTCCTTCGTGTATGTGCATAGTAGGAAAAGGTCTTTTTCAGTAACCAACGAAGAGTGATTTTGATGGGTGTGCGTCCCTGCGGCCAACTTTTTGAAATTACACTACTGGCCATTCAAATTGCTACACCAAGAAGAAATACAGATGATAAACGGGTATTCATTGGACAAATATATTATACTAGAACTGACATGTGATTACATTTTCACGCAATTTGGGTGCATAGATCCTGAAAAATCAGTACCCAGAACAACCACCTCTGGCCGTAATAACGGCCTTGATACGCCTGGGCATTGAGTCAAACAGAGTTTGGATGGCGTGTACAGGTACAGCTGCCCATGCAGCTTCAACACGATACCACAGTTCATCAAGAGTAGTGACTGGCGTTTCACCAGGCAACGCCGGTCAATTGCTGTTTGTGTATGAGAAATCGGTTGGAAACTTTCCTCATGTCAGCACGTTGTAGGTGTCGCCACCAGCGCCACCCTTGTGTGAATGCTTTGAAAAGCTAATCATTTGCATATCACAGCAGCTTCTTCCTGTCGGTTAAATTTCGCGTCTGTAGCACGATCTTCGTGGTGTAGCAATTTTAATGGCCAGTTGTGTATTAAGCCCAAAATCTTGTGTGCGTTCCTTGTACCTTAACTTGAACGACCTGACAGTTTGAGCGATGTAGTTCACATTACAGCTATTGCACCGAACTTTGTAGATACCAGATTTATCATATTTGTCTTTCTCCAGTTTTAAACTGTTTCTTAATTCTCATAGTAACATGTTGTAGCTTCTAAATGCGGCTTCAATTTTTTGAACGGCGTAAGTATATTAGCTCCTTCCAGAGATAAGCTACCGAAATACGGCATTTATTACATTATAACTTATTAGAAGGCACTGCTGCTACTTTCAGATGCTCAAAATTTTGAGTGCCTCCATAGTTTCCGTTTGCTTCCACATCTCAACTGTTTGCCACTATTTCTGCTACAAAATTTATAATAAAGAATTATTAAACATAAGATGTGAATTATCATTATATTATAGTCATTCAATTTAGTTTCTGGACCACCTTCGGCACTGCCGGGGTTTCCTACCCCTCATGTCATTATGTTCTATATATCTTACATCGTATGAAGGCCGTCCAGCAGGTTGGTTTCATACAGGAAACCGCTACACTACATTATTTCCCACTCTTTTGGCTACTAAACCCTGTTTTCCAACATAATCTCCGTTCTGTGCGAGGACCTTACGCCACCTTACTGGTAGGGCATGTATGTCCAGATGGTTCCTCTCTACTGCTCGACCTCAGAGCCAACGTCTTACTACATGAATGACTTCCTAATCATCCACATATTTCTTCCTGCGGAGTGCATCATTCACTGGGCCAAACTGATGGAAGTCGGGAGGTGTGAGATCCAGGCTGGAGGGTGGATGAGGAAGAACAGTCCAACGAAATTTTATGAGCTCCTCTCCAGTGGGTAGACTTGCGTGAGGCCGACAGGAATGTCCGGTTGTGCAGCGAGGTGTCTGATTACGATCTGTGGATCACCTGGAATGAAAGTGAACAGATGTTCGAACATTGCAGGAGTCACAGCTGTGCTGGACCAGCCGGTATGCTGAAGATCGGACAGCTCTGCGGGACCTGACTGCGGTGATGACAGACGCCTCGTCCAACGACTCACCGTGCTTTTGTTCACTACCAGACCACCTTAGACATTCCGCAAGCTCCTGTCAATACCTGCGATGCTCTCGCTTTGCACCGAACCATTATGGTGGTTACGTATAGAGCCATCATCAACTGGGACTTTATGAAACTGTCGGCCGTTGTGGCCGAGCGGTTCTGGGCGCTTCAGTCCGGAACCGCGCTACGGTCGCAGCTTCGAACCCTGATTCGGGCATGGATGTGTGATGTCCTTAGGTTAGTTAGGTTTTATTAGTTCCAGGTCAAGGGGACTGATGACCTCAGATGTTAAGTCCCATAGTGCTCAGAGCCATTTGAACTTTATGAAACTACAGGAGCTCCGCATTTTTTCGACCGAAGTTGGACGAGAAAAAAATGTGTTGGGTTTGTTATTGAGCGCCTCTCGTTCATAGACGTCTGACCATATCTTCCTGGTGCTTCACATCCTTTGTCAGGCAGTGTACTTATTTAATTTATTTTTTCTTTTCGCAGTCTCTTTACGTGCTCTGTCTTGACTTTCGGTTGCTCACCTTTTCTATCCTTCGCTCCCTCTCTTCAAACTCAATAGCATATCCTTGTTTCGTCTTCCTCAAGGGCAGTTAATTCTTCTTATAAATTTTTATGTGTGTTTTGCTGTATGCACTCAATAATCGTGGTTTCTCCAGGGATTGCACTGCAGACTACACCTGTTGGCTTGGCCGCCTACATCCTGGAGAAGTTCTCCACCTGGACCGACCCGTCTTGGAAGACTCTGCCCGACGGAGGTCTAACCAAAAAGTACGAACTGGCGGACCTCCTGGATAACGTCATGATCTACTGGGTCACCGGCTCCATCACCACCTCCGTCAGACTCTACTCTGAAGCTTTCAGCAAGGCAGCAAAAGTCGGCCGCAAGAGAGTGTGAGTACTGCTGTTATCTACGGGTACAGTAACCTACCCTACTGTAGAAAATCATTTGTCTGGGTTGCGCACGTAAACATTCGGTCTCTCGACTGGGATTTCCCATGTATGAACTGTCTACGAGTATAGCTATAAGAACACGGTATCTGACAGTGGACTTACTACGCTCCATCTCTTTTAGTAACAGTGTCTGCAAGTATAGTTTATGACGTTGAGGTGGGAGGTCCCTACCCCATTCTGTGGCACCTAATAGACAGGCCTACTAGATCAGTGGCTTGCCAAGCGAGTGCAATTATCATCAGAAATATTTTCATGATCATAAATACCCACTGCAACTATGCTTGAAATATGAGCCCTAGTGCCCATCAGTTAGGCAATAATTTATTCTCGTCCTTACTTTTTAATGCAAAGGAATGGATATCGCATATGACTAGTAGCTAGTGCACATTTCTGATGGACTCACTCCACCCTGGCAAGGCCACATTTCCTTCTTGTGGTATATGTTTTATCCAAAGGTTAGACATCCCAGCAAGAAAGCCTGATACCAATATAGGAAAGAAGGCCAATTTGTATGTTTAATCATTCAGATGTGCAATTCCTTGAATTGAATGAATGGCTGGTCGTCTGCTGATCATAGATAGTGAAGGTAGATTCTATAATCATCTTTTGGACAGTCCTCTCGTCACCTTTGGCCGAACCAAAGAGGGGAAGTATACCAGAGCACCAGAGGGCCTGGAATGTGGCTGACCAATACGGTGGCAAGGTGCTCCCCCACTTCTGCGGAAGTGCGGGATGACCGGATGATAGGCCACGTTTCGGCACTCTGTCGCTGGTTCCTGAGGTGTGAAGACATGTTCTATGTGTGCTCCAGAAAAACAAATTTAAATAAAAATGGTATGCATGTGGAATATTTAGGAGTAGATGAACTAATAATTTCTCTTTTCAGTACGTTTCATTTTGGCCGCCTAACGGCAGATGAGATTTTCTCCAGTTTCGCCTTATAAATAATGAACAAGAAATACTGAAGATCATTGCATTCCGCAATATCTCAATCTTTGTGACATTTGGCACACAAATAACCAGTAGCCCCTGAGACCCATGTTAATAATTAAAGTTTACGTAAGAATACGCATATGATCTTTTCTAAATAGCAGCGCTCACGCAAATTATTTATTAGAAGGCGGTGAGTGGCGCGTTGTGTTTAAAAAATATTATATCGTACGCACTTCCGGGCTGTCGATGTCCGTACGAGTGTTATAGCGGTATAAGTTAATTAAAAGTCTCATGCTAGCCCACGATATTTAAAGCCACCCCAACCAAAATAATGAAATATATAATTATAAAAATAAAAATAAATAATTATACCGTGATAAGTGGCCACATACACACACATATACCCTTATACCGTGATACAAACTCTTGCCATATGATGTCTACCATTACCTGGTTTCCGCGTAACTGTTGTGGTGTAGAATTAATGCAGTTATTTCGTGTAAGTCAGTGGCGACTGCTACGCGTGGTTTGAAATATGCACGCAGGCGCCAGTTGCAACCTACAACGATGCTGACATAACGTAACAGTTTGAATTCTAAATATTGTTTTTGGAACGCCACGTGTATCTTGAGCGCGAGTAAATGCATCTTACATATACGTAGCGTGACTTAATCTCAATACACAGGCAAAAAGTTATTTATTATTAATGGAAATGTTACGCTCTCTTCCAATGAATGACAACCGAGCGTAACCTGCAACTAACCCACCGATAATATAGAGTATGAAATGATTTCTTTTCCCAGCAAATTAATCTAATGTCGCACAGAAAGAAATAATGGTATAAACACCTGCGTGTTATTGAAATAATTGGAAAGAATTTCTTTACCTTTATATCTTTAAGAATTAACTTTTAATCCTTTGAATTAAATAAAAATATTTGAAACCACAAGTGAAGCCTCACCTAAGCCATGCCGAGTTAAATCTCTGAATAAGTTTCGTAACCAAAAATATTAACTAACTTTAATATTGAAAATTCATAAAAGCACGTAGAATTATTTTCCTTTGCGAGCGAAGCTCGCAAACATTGAAATATTTTTTAGCACACGTAAAGGCTGACTCAGCGCCACCGAAACAGTCGAAGCCAGATTTGCAATCGACAGCAATATTATCATTGTGTATCTTGAAGTTTTCCCGGCGTATTGATTGGTCCATCATATCTCGGGCTTGCAGCCGGATCACGTTGACATCTTGGCGCGCTCTGCAGCAGAAGCGGGCCGCGCATGCGTAGTGGTGTACCTACATTTGCGCTATCTGTCGTAAAGCGCCTTCGCGCAGCTGAGGCGCAGTAGTCGAAAGTATAAAATCAATTTTCATCAGCCGTCGCACTAGAAGCAGACCCATGTCTCTGTGAAGCGATTAAAGAAATTACAGGATCCCAAGCTTTATCCATCTGAAAGCCGCCGTCTCGATTAATACGATCTTTTGCCAATCGTATCTCGACGGACTCCTTGATAATGGATTCCCAAAAAGATCTAGTTGTCGCTAAAATTTTTGTTCCACAGTAATCCATGGAGTGTCCCGTCGAAATACAGTGTTCTGCTATGGCTGATTTGTTGGGCTGTAGTAAACATGTGTGGGGCTCATGCTCCACGCATCTTTCCCGTACTGTGCGAGTAGTTTGGTCAATGTAGGATTTGCCACATTTACAAGGGATCTTATAAATACCCGCCTTCTTCAGACCCAGATCGTCCTTCACAAAGCCAAGCAAAGCCGATATTTTCGTAGGTGGTCGGAAGATCACTTTAACACAATGCTTCTTTAAAATCCTTCCTATTTTAGAGGAGAGGTTACCCACATACGGAAGAAACGCCCTGGACCTGACCACCTCTTTGTCTTCTTCTTCTTCTTGTTTCTCTTTACATTTCTTCTTTGTTACAACTGTGCGGATTTGGCGTGTAGAATATCCATTCTCCCTGAAGACGGATTGCAAATGTTCTAATTCTTTAGGAAGGTTGTCCTTATCAGATACCACATGTGCCCGGTGCACCAGAGTACGCAGCAAACCCATGGTTTGTGCAGGGTGGTGGCAGCTGGTCGCCTGCAAATACAGATCTGTGTGTGTGAGCCAATTTTCGGTATATATAGAACGACGCGCACCAGTAATCTTCAGTCTCGCACTCACCTGAAGATGGCTGCATGTTTGTTAGCCGGAATATCGTGCTAAGATGACAACGTGATCCGGCTGCAAGCCCGAAATATGATGGACCAATATTATCATTGTCTTTAAATAAATTTCACTTGAAGGCAGAAGCATTTTTGAAAGGAAACATAAGATACTTTGAATTAACAATATATTGTAACCTTAAAGTACAGACAGCATGTTATACATACATGGATCCATAGGCGACAGAGAACAAACAGGCGAAAAACAAACAGGGGTGAGCAACATGCCTCTTGTGTGTATACACTATGCGATCAAAAGTATCTGGACACTTGGCTGAAAATGACTTACAAGTTCGTGGCGGCCTCCATCGCTAACGCTGGAATTCTGTATGGCGTTGGCTCACCCTCAGCCTTGATGACTGCTTCCACTGTCGCAGGCGTACGTTCAAATAGGTGCTGGAAGGTATCTCGGGGAATGGCAGCCCATTCTTCACCGAGTGCTGCATTGAGGAGAGGTATCGATGACGGTCGGTGAGGCCTGGCACGAAGTCGGCGTTCCAAAGCATCCCAAAGGTGTTCTATAGAATTCAGGTCAGGACTCTGAGCAGGCCGTTACAGGGATGTTATTTTCGTGTAATCACTCAGCCACAGGCTGTACATTATGAACAGGTGCTCGATAGTGTTGAAAGATGCTGTCGCCATCCCCGAATTGCTCTTCAACAGTGGGAAGCAAGAAGGTGCTTAAAACATCAATGTACGCCTGTGCTGTGATAGTGCCACGCAAAACAACAAGGGGTGCAAGCCCCTCCATGAAAAACATGACCGCACCATAACACCACCGCCTCCGAATTTTACTGTTGGCACTACACACGCTGGCAGATGACGTTCACCGGGCATTTACCATACCCACACCCTGACATTTCGATTCGTCACTCCACACGTTTTTCTACTGTTCAATCGTCCAATGTTTACGCTCCTTACACCAAGCGAGGCGTCGTTTGGCATTTACCGGCGCGATGCGTGGCTTGTGAGCAGCCGCTCGACCATGAAATCCAAGTTTTCTCACTTTCCGCCTAACTGTCATAGTACTTGCAGTGGATCCTGATGCAGTTTGGAATTCCTGTGTGATGGTCTGGATAGATGTCTGCCTATTACACATTACGAACCTCTTCAAGTGTTGTCGGTCTCTGTCAGTCCACAGACGAGGTCGGCCTGTACGCTTTTGTGCTGTACGTGTCTCCCCACGTTTCCACTACACTATCACATCGGAACCACAGGACCTAGGGATGTTTAGGAATGTGGAAATCTCGCGTAGAAACGTATGACACAAGTGACACCCAATCACCTGACCACGTTCGAAGTCCGTGATTTCCGCGGAGAGCCCCATTATGCTTTCTCATAATGTCTAATGACTACTGAGTCACTGAAATGGAGTACCTGGCAGCAGGTGGCAGCACAATGCACCTAATATGAAAAACGTATGTTTTTGGGGGTGGCCGGATACTTTTGATCACATAGCGTATGTCCAATTTTGCGTGACTTAATTTAGCGAGCTATTGTGACCCATTAGGTGGAGGTGTGTAACGTTACTTCTTCCCTGTTGCAGTGTGTAGCGGCTATCTGCCGCTGCAGTTCACTTGGTCGACAACCTCGTCTCTCCGAACAGCAGCTCCCTTGGTTCGGAACGCTCTCCACACACGTGAAGCAATGCTGTGAGCAGCAGCAAACTCCTGGGCTGCACTCGTCATTCTTCAAGTTTACCAGCGATTCTTCCCCATGTGAACTCATCCAATTGTTGTCTCTGGGTCATGTTGTAATGAAGACCACCACCACCACAGGGTACCTCAACCGCTAGCTGACTGACACACACAGTCTTTTCCAGTTCCTTCAACTGCCCTGCTTAGCTGAGTGGTTACGCGGTTGCCTATCATGCAGCGGGACCGGGTTCGATTCCGGGCCGGGTTGGAAATTTTCTGCATTAGCGGACTGGCTGTTGTGTTATCATCATCATCATCATCGTCATCGTCATCATCAAGATCTCATCATGACGGACGCGCAAGTCACACAGAGTGGCGTCGACTGAAACAAGACTTGCAACCCGGTGGCAGAACTTCTCCGGACCGAACCTCCCGCCCAACAACGCCACACGATCGTTTGATTTCATTTTTTTCTTCTAGTGTAGCCCCATTTGGCGCTATGGTCACATTCACCTCATGTCCATCTTTCTGTGGACCACTGGGAGACCTCTGGCAACACGCTGCCGGACTGACATCAATTACTGCAGTGTCGTTAATGTGTCGCATTACTTTGTCTACCTCGTCCGCAACTTTCTCAGAGCAGTGTGCAGTTGGTGTGTAGCTCTTGATATTAGTGCACTCCAAATTAGCCCCGTGCTCAGTGACATTTGGAATGTGTAGGCGGTTTCCTGACAGACTGGAAAACTCGTTGGTGAAACCACTTCACAAAGTTGAATGAACTGTGGATGAAGCCCGACCAACAGTCATTACGTGCATTGATAAAAAATGATAGTGCATTGAGAATCGCTAGTTTCTAGCTGAAATCTAGATCTGCCAATAACATTTAAAAAGGACGACTGACAGCTGAAATCTATTATTTACAAAACTTTGAAAATTGTGAAAGACAGATAAAACAGACGACTACGGGCCCATTTCTTTGCTATCAGTGTGGTCGAAAGTTTTGAAAAAGCAGTGTTTCAGAAATAAGTGCCGCATTTCGGAACAGATAATCTGCTGTCAGGTACGGAATTTAGCTTCAGTAGAAGAGTACCATCAGAAAAAAAGTTATCCTTTTGTATCAGGTACTGTCAGGACTAGACGGTAGGCTGACAACTGTAGGTATTTTCCGTAATTTAACAAAAGCATTTAATTGTGCGGATCATCAAATACTTTTGCGTAAACTGAGACGTCGTAGCATTAGGATAAACTTCAGCAGTGGTTCACTTCAGACGTAAGTGTTCAGTGTCAACAAAGAGGGAAGAGGTTTGAATCTAACTGGGGGGGCGACAAAGTCAGAGATGCCGAGGCGTTCTACTCTGGTTGGTTGGTTGGTTGGGGAAAGAGACCAGACAGCGTGGTCATCGGTCTCACGTTCTACTCTGGCTCTATACCTTTTCTTGATACATGCCGATAATCCGACACTAAACGTGAGTGATGGTGCAAAAATAGTTCTCTATGAAAATGACAAGTCTTAACGCGGAAGGCGTCGAACGTAATATAAATGATGTCGCTACTATGGTAGTCTGGAACATAGTACGTGGCTTCGAGAGAACTGATTAATGTTTTGATGTGATCTTCTCGGATTACCAGCCGTTGTCACGGCATCGTGTTGTCGCAACGTTTCGACGGGTTTCCAACTCTTCATCATCTGCCGCAGTTCTTGCCCAGTACGTTCGTTTATAGCTACTGGACCGTTGGCGCTGCTTCTGGGATTCGGTCATCCGAGAGGCAGGCAGTGGAAATAGAGCGTACCTGACGTTCGTGTCGACCGGAACAACTCAGCTCTATATGAGATGGCATCCGAAGAAAAATAACTGACGACGACAAATACAATTTACGGGAAAATAATCCCGAAGTATGACGCAAGCTATTGATAGAGCCGCCAAACAATTAAAACTCAAGTTATTAAACTCTTAAGATCAACCGTAAATTGATATACCGGGTGATCAAAAAGTCAGTATAAATTTGAAAACTTAATAAACCACGGAGTAATGTAGATAGAGAGCTAAAAATTGACACACATGCTTGGAATGACGTGGGGTTTTATTAGAACCAAAATAAATTGCTACATGCGTGAAAGATCTGTTGCGCGCGTCGTTTGCTGATGATCGTGTGCTCAGCCGCCACTTTCGTCATGCTTGGCCTCCCAGGTCCCCAGACCTCAGTCCGTGCGATTATTGGCTTTGGGGTTACCTGGAGTCGCAAGTGTATCGTGATCGAGCGACATCTCTAGGGATGCTGAAAGACAACATCCGACGCCAATGCCTCACCATAACTCCGGACATGCTTTACAGTGCTGTTCACATTATTATTCCTCGACTACAGCTATTGTTGAGGAATGATGGTGGACATATTGAGCATTTCCTGTAAAGAAAATCATCTTTCCAGAATGAGATTTTCACTCTGCAGCGGAGTGTGCGCTGATATGAAACTTCCTGGCAGATTAAAACTGTGTGCCCGACCGAGACTCGAACTCGGGACCTTTGCCTTTCGCGGGCAAGTGCTCTACCAACTGAGCTACCGAAGCACGACTCACGGCCGGTACTCACAGCTTTACTTCTGCCAGTACCTCGTCTCCTACCTTCCAAACTTTACAGAAGCTCTCCTGCGAACCTTGGTAGAGCACTTGCCCGCGAAAGACAAAGGTCCCGAGTTCGAGTCTCGGTCGGGCACACAGTTTTAATCTGCCAGGAAGTTTCATATCAGCGCACACTCCGCTGCAGAGTGAAAATCTCATTCTGGAAACATCCCCCAGGCTGTGGCTAAGCCATGTCTCCGCAATATCCTTTCTTTCAGGAGTGCTAGTTCTGCAAGGTTCGCAGGAGAGCTTCTGTAAAGTTTGGAAGGTAGGAGACGAGGTACTGGCAGAAGTAAAGCTGTGAGTACCGGCCGTGAGTCGAGCTTCGGTAGCTCAGTTGGTAGAGCACTTGCCCGCGAAAGGCAAAGGTCCCGAGTTCGAGTCTCGGTCGGGCACACAGTTTTAATCTGCCAGGAAGTTTCAACATCATCTTTGCTTTGTCTTACTTTGTTATACTAGTGATTGCTATTCTGATCAGATGAAGTGCCATCTGTCGGACATTTTTTGAACTTTTGTATTTTTTTGGTTCTAATAAAACCCCATGTCATTCCAAGCATGTGTGTCAATTTGTACCTCTGTATCTACATTATTCCGTGATTTGTTCAGTTTTCAAATTTATACTGACTTTTTGATCACTCGGTATATAATGCGGAAGTAATGAAAATTAACTTTTAAATAAATAGATGTATAATTTTTGAACATATTTCATGTTTACGGACATGATTTTCATTTACCTCCCCATGCAATAAGATGCGTTATTTGTCAACGTGGAAGTTGACTCACCTATAACCGGAAAATCTCCGTAAGCGGCGCATCTTGTGTCCGGCGTTGAGGAAATGAACACTGTGCCTACTGTTGTGTTGCAGCATCGAGAAGTACCCGCCGACAGCGGTGGCGCAGTTCGAGAACGACCTGGTGTTCACCCCTGAGTCCATGGCCCGCGACGCACACCCGGGGCTGGTGCGCTACAACGTCTGCAGGGGGGGACACTTTGCCGCCTTCGAGGAGCCCAAAGTGCTGGCCGACGACGTGTGGGACTTCGTCAAGTCTATACGAGCGTAAATGTGTGTGTCAGAGAGAGAGAGAGAGAGAGAGAGAGAGAGAGAGAGAGAGAGAGAGAGAATAGTACACATACTCACCAGAATTAAATGTTAGCGTGTGTGCGTTGCACTGAAGACAAATTTAAACTGTAAAGTTAATTGTAATCATTGTAGTAAATATAGTTTTTTTTAACCACATTGCGTTCGTTGCTTATTATCCCTGTTACCCTCATAAAAGGTTCCCCAAGAGGATTGGTCAGTATTCAGCGACTTGCCAGCAACGGTCATTCGAAGCAGAAAAATCTAAAAACAAATTAATGAATGTAGGGTTCAAGATGCACAGCTTAGGAGCGCTCGTTCATTTTCGCTACTGTGAAAACACATCGCTTCTTCTAAACACGTGCTCGTAACTCTTAACGTGTGCATTTTGTACTGGAGTTTTCTGCTTCTAATGACGTTGGACACTCTGAGAAAAAGTAGGTGTAAGCTATAGGGAAAGATGAGTAATGAACAATTTGTACAAGAACCGAGACGGACGTTTGTGAGGTAACGGTCGAGTCGTCGCGCCCTGAAAATATTCCGAGTTCTGCGGAAGCAGTGGCCACACCGGCCTGTTGGCGGGCGAGCACGTGGCGCCAAACGTCAGCCGGACGAGAGGGGTGGCCGCTGCGCGTGGTCCAGCCGCGTGGCTAGGACACTGTGGCGAGGACGGTGCTTTGCGTCGACGAAGGAGGTGTCTATGTCGGGAGTGCCAAAGATAGCGGACTTTGTGAAACCTTAATGGCAGACATTTCACAGTTCGTATAGAAATTAATAGTAGCCAGATGAATAACGATACCTCAAAAAGAAACATGTACAATACTATTATTTGCACGACGATTCTATGGTGTAATCAGATTTTCAATATCTTTATTAGTTTAAAGTTTACTACCTAACGGTAAATTATACAAGTAACACCCAGCAACGAATTTCCAAAATATAAACGCTTCATCCGATTTTGTCGATCGCCGTGTCTTTAGAAAGATATTAGTGTAAACCTAAATTGGTATGAATTACAGGCATGTAACTTGAATAGTACATGAGGTGTTGGACGTCAAAGTGGCCGATTACTATCGATCGCGCCAGGCCGTAAGTACTCCACAGTTACACGAACAAACTGTAGCAGCATGCTTATAAATATAGTGATTCATCTATGTCTTTGTTAATATCCGATATACGCTATTCATGAAGAAACTGCTCAATTAATTACTGTGTTTTACAAAACACAGAGACATTAAGCTCCTGGCCTACCTTTTGCTTCTCTTCTTTTGATACATGTTTATTTAGTTGTTTATGTATTTAATAATGTGTGTTAGAGCGTGTTTATGGTCCAGCCGTAGGAATATTTATTTAGTTTCAAGTATTTAAATGTAAATGCAGTATTTCGTATGTGCTTAAATATGTGTGGGGCTGCGTTGTTTTGAAGACATAGTGCGAGCGCTCTAGCCAACCACAGAGCTCGTGAATGGGGAGACTGGATGGGAGCGTCGTTTCCGCAGAGGACACGGGGCAGAACTGGCAGTTTGGAGGTAGGGTGGTTCTGGGCAGGACGGCACAGGACACGGCAAGTGCTGGACGCGGCGGACGCGGGGTCGTCGGAAACACTTGCAGTGCACTGCCGACTTGTTTACTTCTGAGATTTCCGTGGCTTCTGCAGTGAAGACATAGTGCGCGTTTCGAAGTGAACATCTCGCGAGCTATGTTGTCGTTCGTAACTAATTACGTGCAGTAGGAATCTATTGTTTTCCTTTTATTCAGCTTATATTTTATTTAATTGCTGGACCATCGACACCAATAAGTGTTTATCGGAAATATACCGCATTCTCAAAAGTACTTCTACTATCGTGTTCATCATTTAAAGTCGTCAAGATAGTACCTGCAGATTTTATTCAGTTGAAATCTTTCATTTATAAATTTGTGTGTTACATTCACAATTCGCAAATGCCAAGTGATAGAAGCCTTCGACCATTCGGTTCATGTGTGTATTCTCATCGCATGCTGTAGACTCAGCAGTATTTGGCTTGAAACTCCGCTGCAGAGTGAAAATCTCATTCCAGTATTTGGCTTGTAACGCGGCAACTACGTATCCCAGCCCCTAGACAACTAAACCAGCCAAAACTTGTAATACTGCAACTCTGAGTCCGAGGGTGCGTAGTTATTTGAAAGCCCGCAGGTTTTCGGATTAAAAAGGTCTAAGACGGGGACGTAGTCTTTCACCGCTACTGTTCAATCTATATATCGAAGAAACAATGATGGAAATACAAGATAGGTTGAACAATGGAATTAAAAATTAAGGTGAAAGGATAGCATTGGTACGATTCGCTAACGACATTACTGTGCTCAGTAAAAGTGAAGAAGAATTATAGGGCCTGCTGACTGAAATGAACAGTCTAAAGAGTACAGAATATGGAATGAGAATAAATCGAAGAAAGACGAAAGTAGTGAGCAGTAGCAAAAATGAAAACAACGAGAAGCTTAACATCAGGATAAGCAGATGAAGTTAAGGAATTCTGCTACCTAGGCAGCAAAATAACTCATGATGGACGGACCAAGGAGGACATAAAAAGCAGATTACCACCCCCCAAAAATGGCATTCCTGGCCAAGAGAAGTCTACCAGTATCAAACACACGTCTTAAAATTTCAGGAAAACATTTGTCAGAATGTACGTTTGAAGCACAGCACTGTATGGTAGTGAAACATGTACTCTGGGAAAACCGGAACGGAAGAGAATCGAAGCATTTGAGATGTGGTGCTACAGACGAATGTCGAAAGTTAGGTGCACTAATAAGGTAAGGAATGAGGTGGTTCTGTTCAGAATCGAAGAGGAAAGGAATATGGGGGAAATACTGACAAGGAGAAAGGAGAGGATGGTAGGACATCAGGGAATAGCTTCCCTGGTAGACGGAGCTGTAGAGGGTAAAAGATGTAGATGATGACAGATTAGAACAGATCCGCAAATAACTGATGACGTAGGTTGCAACTGATATTCAGATGAAGGGGTTAGCAGAGGAAGCAATTTGTGACGAGCCGCATTAAACTAGTCAGAAAACTGTTGACTTAATACATACAGATACACTCCGCCGCAGCTGTTGCCGAAAACGAAAGTGCTATACGTGTGCTGTTTCCACAGAATGGACTGGTAGTCAGGCGCTCATATTGTTGGCCTATAGAGGGATTGCAGTAATACTTAGAACATGTACTTTTGTGCAAATACAGACTTTTTTAAATGGCATAGCTTTTAACCGACGTCCTCCCGAATGCGAGTCCATTGCGCTGGACACTGCTCCAGCCGCGTCGCTGGCTCTCTGAGCACCGCGTCCGAGTCCTCTGGTGGGAAAAGTAGTGTATGGCTGATTAGGGACAACCCAGGCGACAGGGTGGGGCCGTCCTGTCTTGTACAACTGTTTTTCCACAGGTGTTTCAAACATATCCAGGTAGGTTGGGGCAACGGCCTTACCGCAGCGGATACAACAGTTAGCGTCCAATCACCGAACTTAAGCACTGTCGGGCGTGGCCGGCACTTGGATGGGTGACCATTCGGGCCGCCAGGCGCTGTTGCCACTTTTCGGGGTGCACTGAGCTTCGTGATGCCAATTGAGGAGCTACTCGACCGGATAGTGCCGACTCCGGTCAAAGAACACCATCATAACGACCGGGAGAGCGGTGTGCTGACCACACGCCCCTCCTATCCGCATCCTCATTGAGGATGACACGGCGGTCGGATGGTCACGATGGGCCACTTGTGGCCTGAAGACGGAGTGCTTTAGGTAGGTTCGAAATTGGCTGCTACACCAGCACTCTGGATAATCAGTTTTACTTTCCTGCATTTCCACTACTCCAATGCGAAAGCCTTACGCCAACTTACAGAGAGGACCAGTATGCCCGAATGGTTCCACTCCACTTGTCGTCGGAGCCGCCGTTTTGATGCGTCGATAACCTTCCTGTCATCCCCGTACTGCTTCTCGCAGTGTGCATCCTTCATTGGTTGAGACTCTTTGCTCTGTACGGTCTTCTCCTAGGCGGCGAGGAACCCAATGGCCATACACCTTTGAATACCCAACTGATGGAGCAGTGTGTCAGCACTACCAAGAAACGTCCAGTTGTCCAGCGAGGTGTTTGTGACCCGTAAATCACTTCAGATGAGAGTGTCTGCACGTTTCCAACAGTGCAAGAGTCACAGCTGTGTGCGGCCGGCAGGCGCGCCACATATCGGACAGGTTTGCGCGACCTTGTTGCCATGACGACAGACGCCTCGCCGAACGAGTCACCGTGCTTTTGTTGACTGCCAGGCCTCTGTACATGCTATGCAAGTGCCTACGAGTATGTACATCTACATACATACTCCGCAGTCCACCATACGGTGCGTGGCGGAGGGTACCTCATACCACAACTAGCATCTTCTCTCCCTGTTTCACTCCCAAACAGAACGAGGGAAAAAATGACTGCCTATATGCCTCTGTACGAGCCCTAATCTCTCTTATCTTATCTTTGTGGTCTTTCCGCGAAATGTAAGTTGGCGGCAGTAAAATTGTACTGCAGTCAGCCTCAAACACTGGTTCTCTAAATATCCTCAGTAGTAATTCACTAAAAGAACGCCTGCTTTCCTCTAGAGGCTCCCACCCGAGTTCCTGAAGCATTTCCGGAACACTCGCGTGATGATCAAACCTACCACTAACAAGTCTAGCAGCCCGCCTCTGAATTGCTTCTATGTCCTCCCTCAATCCGACCTGATAGGGATCCCAAACGCTCGAGCAGTACTCAAGAACAGGTCGTATTAGCGTTTTATAAACTGTCTCCTTCACAGATGAACCACATCTCCCGAAAATTCTACCAATGAACCGAAGACGATTATGGAGTAATCAAACATTACGGGATTCTTTTTCCTATTCATTTGCATTAATTTCTGTTTATCTATATTTAGAGTTAGCTGCCATTCTTTACACCAATCACAAACCCTGTCAAAGTCATCATGTATCCTCCTACAGTCACTCAACGACGACACCTTCCCGAACACCAGAGCATCATCAGCAAATAGCCGCACATCGCTATCCACCCTATCCAAAAGATCATTTATGTAGGTAGAAAACAACAGCGGACCTACCACACTTCTCTGGGGCACTCCAGATGATACCCTCACCTCCGATGCTCTGGATTGTCCTACAAAACGAGCTCAATGGCCGCTCTCTCCTTGGAACTCAGCTCCGTTGCAGTCGCCATACTGAAGCCTACACATAGCGCAGACACTTACCGGAATTCGTGAAACTGGAGCAGCGGAAGCTAGAATATTCCACGATGCCCCACAACAAAATGGGGCCCCCCCACGAGTCAGTATTGGGGCCACTCCTGATCCTTATTTATATTAGTGATATGACCTCTACTATTACGAGTAACTCTACAACATTTCTGTTTGCTGATGACACTACCTTGGTAGTAAGGATGTTGTGTGCAACATTGGCTCTGTTTCAAATGGTGCAGTTCATCGCAAGTTCGTGGCTTGTAGAAAATAAGCCAACGACAACTCACAGTAAGACTCAGTTTTTTCAGTTTCTAACACACAATTCAACGAAACCCGACGTTTTAATCTCACAGAATGGGCATACGATCAGTGAAACTTAACAGTTCAAATTTCTAGGTGTCCACATAGACCGTAAACCGTCGTGGAAAGTCCACGTTCAGGAACTTGTCCAAAGACTTAATGCCGTCTTTTTACTATTCGAACGGTATCTGAAGTGAGTGATCGTTCGACACGAAAATTAGTCTATTTTGCTTATTTTCATTCGCTCATGTCGTACGGTACTATATTTTGGGGTAACTCTTCCCATTCTAAAAGGATAGTTTTGGCTGAGAAACGAGCTGTTTGGGCAATGAGTGGGTAAGTTCACGAGCCTCGGTATTTTGACATTGGCCTCTCAAAATAAATTATATATATTCCTTATTGTGATTTCTTGTTAACAACATTGGCTTATTCCCAAGAATAAGCAGGTTTCACTCAGTTAATACTAGGCAGAAAACCAATCTACATTTGCATTGCACTTCCGTGACTTGTGCAGAAAGGTATGCAGTATACTCTTGCATCCATTTTCAGTAAGCTACCACAAGAATTCAAAAATCTTAGCAGTAATCCACGCGCTTTCAAATCCAAACTGAAGAGTTTCCTCATTGGTCACTTCTATTCCGTCGAGGAGTTCCTTGAAAAACTAAGCTGATTCCTACGTTATGTTGTTGACTGCGTTTATTTAAACTTATGGCTTATGATCTTTTGACTTGATAAACATTTTATTTTATCTGTTATTACTTCTAGGTTGTAATTTCACGTACTGACACGTTCCGAGATCTTGGAAACTTGCTCCTCAATTTGCCCCTACGGAAGAAAACATGTAAAACGAAATAAAAAACAAATTCCGTCTTTTTTTCAACTGAAAATGGCAGAGAAAATAAATGTGTTGCATCACTTATTGGACGCCCTCCGTTGTTAATGTAGTGTTACTGCAGGTGATCGTGTAAAATCCTGGTAATCTTTGGAGTATTTTCCGTGAGACTTTTACTCCGGCCGCTGTGGCCGAAAGGTTCTAGGCGCTTCAGTCCAGAACCACGCAGCTGCTATGGTTGCAGATTTGAATCCTGCCTCGGACATGGATGTGTGTGATGTCCTTAAGTTAGTTATGTTTAAGTAGTTCTAAGTTCTAGGGGACTGAGGACCTCAGATGGTAAGTCCTATAGTGCTTAGAGCCATTTGAACCATTTTTTTGAGACTTTTACGGGAAATGTAGTCAGCATTTCCGGTTACCCTGGCCAATGACGCGCTGCCCGCTCAGGAAAACAGGCATGGCGTCGCCTATCGAATACCATGCTCTTGTGTGTGCTACGGTGGGGGGGGGGGGGGGGGGGAAGGGGGGGGGGGGAGGGACATGCGCTTTGTGTTGAGTGCGGCCCGTCGCTGAATTGCTGTTTGGTGAGATCATTCGTGTAATTTGATTGTCCGTAGGAAGTACATATCTGAAATATTTCTTCGTTAATCATTCAAGAGCTACTTGCTTTTCCTGGTTAAATTTTCACTAATTGGCGTTGCGAAAATGCTGTGAACAGCGAGAGTTGACTTGAGTTTTGGAATCATCGTTGCCGACTTTTTGCGTTCTTGCAAAGACAGTAGTTACGAGACTTGCCACGGTATTTGAGTTTATTCAGTTAATGCGTGGAACATTACACTCCACTCGATCACCCTTCCTGCTGGTTCAGCTTAGTGAAAGGTTAATGAGTTGTCTGGAAACTTCGTTCGTATGATGCTTACATATTTGGATTTCACCTGCAACTTGTCGTTCGTGCGCTAACACGACACTTACTACTCTGCTCACTTCATTTCTCAACTTAATTGTGGGAAGTAATATCTAAATATTCTCTCTTATTTAATTTTCTCTGTTCATTTGTTTGTCATTTAAATGCTTTAGCGTGACAGATAATTTGCAGCCATTATAAAATCACTCAGTGCTACTGCATATGCTATCTTTGACGTACTAGCCACGATTTCCATTTGATATTTCCCTTAAAAGATACCATATTTTTGACCAGCACTTTTACTTAACTTGCAGTCGTTTGCTGTCCAGGAGCACAGGTCGATGACTTCATATGTATATTTGATCTTTCGATCTTACAAATGCCAAACAAAAACTTCGAAAATCTTGACTTATTATTGTTTTGTACGTAAAAAAACATCATGGAATTTATTCACTGAACGACCGAAGTTTTCTGCTGTCTCAGTAAGGTATTGTTGCCACCTTAACCCTATGCAAGAACATTTGCAGCGGCACCCTGTCAACATACATCCACCTGCAGTCTGCTAAAGTGATCGCCAAGAGTCTCTAAACAACAACAACCGCCCTCGCTGTTGCCAGAAAGATCCCCATTTCAGCTGAGGCTGTTGCTTTTATAATTGTCGCTTGTAGCATCATCCCTGTTTCGTCAGACTAGCCCTACCTCACAATTACGGCTTGACTTGCTGCTATAATTAAGTACTGTGTAAATTTCAGACATGTTGATGGCTAATTGTACAGATAATAACTAGCGACTTATTACGAATTCCGTATGCCAATTGATCTGGCTGAAGTAAAGCAAGAAAGGACGGTCAAAGATAGTACCCTAAGCTGGGCTTACTTTGGCTCTTCGCGGGTAACTTCGACACACTCGTCGGCCAAAGATTTAATTTTTTCCGCTAAAATTACATCATTAGCATGGAAAAACAATGTAATGTACATTTACAGTGTGTGAAGAATGATCTAGAAGATGTGAGATCTATGACGTAATATTGTGTTGGCAACACTGGATTCAATGTGGGGTCATAAATATTTAAATAGCTATTACGACCAGTAACTTCTGCCTGGAGGCTTCACACCAGGTAACTGAAAACTATGGTGAGTGTAATTTTGCATATTACTCAGGGTTAGGTAACAGGGCGAGAAACTGTCATTTTTGTGACATTTAATTTAGGCAGTACGTTTAACACTTGTGTAAAATGGTGCACATTTTGTGCAAAATATGAGATTACTTTACTTTAGCCCTGGCAACAGTAACCCGAAGAGGAAGATTTAGTGGCGCTAGAATCTCATGGTGGTTTTGAAAGTTTCTCTGATGTGTAAGATGATGTCTAGCACAACAAGGTGCTGAAAGATAAATTAAGAGCAGTAAGCTATAGTTTTAAACAACAAAGAACAGCCCGAATTTTGGACTGGGGTGAGCGACGATAGTGGCGAAGTGAACAGTTGAGACAGACCAAGTTCTGCTGCGAATGGTCAGAAAAAAACCATGAACTGTCTTATCGTTGGGAGGATTTGATTAGAATTATCAGTCCCACACGACTAACAAAATTTAGCTGTTTTAAAACACCAGAGCTTCAATAATTTGCATCGTATATCTCCCACCCATACTGTACAGTATCCTGAACATGTGATATATGCTCTTTGCAAATACCTACCATAGTGTAACACGTAACTTGAAAATTTGTAACTTGATGAATTATACAACACCTGTATGTTTACTGTATCACTTTCAGAATAAAGTTCAATATTCCCTGTTCATATCTTCAAAAACTAGCGTTTTATTTATCCCTCGCGCTCCTGCATGTCTACTCTAGAGATATTCATAGAATTTACTTTATCCCTATATGAAGGGATTATTTGAATAGTGGTACAAGTCCATTAGCTCCACTTTTCTGCCTATAATGCTTCTGAAATTAATGATCCAAACAAACAGAAAGAAAGATTCATCTCTAGCAAGAAGCCATACGATTTAATATTTCTGGTATCTCAACTGCAGATTTTTCAGCACTCATTTAACTTTAGGACTCTGTATCTCAATATGAACAAAAATGGACTTGTACCACTCTCGAAATAAGCCCTTCATATCATATTACGACTGTTTCCTGAAGAAATGACGAAGTCGGTGAAAATAGCGCAAGTAACATTTATTTTATGATAGTGCAGCAACAGAAGTTAAATTTCTTGTTTAGTAACATGTTTAATTGATGTTACAAATCTTTGAAACACTAGAAAAAAGTATTCGGAATTTTCTTTCTGCCACTATCCTTTGTTTTCTTGCGACATATAAGAAGACAGGCAGAAATTGGGAGAAAGGAAATCCAGTTTATGGTAATCTGATGGTTTTATAGACTACCTGGGTCAGTAGCTGTAGTGTAGAGAGCTACAGAGACAACTTGGATAATATCGTTAGTCATTTTCCTGATGACGCAGTTGTAATAGATGGTGACTTCTACTTCCCAGGTATAGATTAGGGGCGTCATACCATCAAAACTGATGCCAGAGACAAGGATCCGTGTCACATTATTCTGTGTCTTGTCGCAGAAAACTACCTCGAGCAGCCGGCCCGAGTGGCCGTGCGGTTATAGGCGCTACAGTGTGGAGCCGAGCGACCGCTACGGTCGCAGGTTCGAATCCTGTCTCGGGCATGGATGTGTGTGATGACCTTAGGTTAGTTAGGTTTAAGTAGTTCTAAGTTCTAGGGGACTGATGACCTCAGATGTCAAGTCCCACAGTGCTCAGAGCCATTTGAACCATTCGTCTACCTCGAGCAGGTAATAAGAGGACCAACTCGTGAATGTAGCGCCTTAGACCACCTAGAAACAGACAGGTCTGACCTTATCGAGTCATTTAACGTACAGGAAGGTACCAGTAATCATGAGGCTGTGATAGCAACCATGATTATAGATTTTACGCGGAATGTTAAGAAAGGTAGGAAAATATTTTTGCTTACCAAGAGTGTGACGGCATAACAACTGCAGAATATCTGAGCAATCGGCACCAAATATTCATTGCTGCAAAAAATGGAAAAATTCGAAAGTATGGTTCAGTGTGTCTTAGATAAATATGTTCCCAGCAAGATATTAAGCGATGTGTTAGAGCACTGCTCCGTAAACAGAGGGAGCATCGTCACAAGCAAAAACCTGGCGGACAAACAAAAGCTGAACAAAATTAGAATTACGTATTAATACCTTCAGCTGCTGACGGGCGTTGATATATATTAACGGAGACAGGTGATAATGTGTGCCCAGACCGGGATTCTAACCCGGGATCTCCTGCTTACATGGCAGATGCTATATCCTTCTGAGCCAACGAGGACACTGAGGATAGTGCGACTGCAGGGACTATCTGCGCGCACGCCTTTATACGTCCACACACGACATTCGTAGTGTCCTACCCAACACACTTACGTCCAAAAGAACAGACACCATATCCATATAAGTATATAGTTGTAGCAATACCGACCATGACATTCCTCTTCTGTGCGGATGCACACATATTACTGTTACGGGACTTGGTAAGAATGTCTTCAACGAGTAATGAGTGTGTTGGGTAGGGACACTACGAATGTAGTGTGTGGACATACAAGGTGAGAATGTGGGTCTCGCGGGCGTGCGCAGATAGTCCCTGCAGTCACACTATCCTCTGTGCCCTCGGTGGCTCAGATGGCTAGAGCGTCTGCCATGTAAGCAGGAGATCCCGGGTTCGAGACCCGGTCAGGTCACACATTTTCACCCGTCTCCGTTGATATATATCAACGCCAGTCAGCAGCTGAAGGTATTAATGTAAGTTCTAATTTCATTCTAGACGGCTGCAAGTCATCATTGGTGTCTGTTCTTTCGGACATGTCCGGCAAAACAGACACCAAATCCAGATAAGTATAAAGCTGAACAAAGTGAAAATGAGTAGATCAATAAGAGGAGCGTCCAGAGATTTTGAAAGTAAAAAAGCTTGTCAACCTATCTGGGCTAAAACTCTAAGAGAATTTGCTCTTACGTAAGATCAGTAAGCGGCTCGATATCATTTATTCGTTCACCCTGTGTTCAGACTGACACGGAAAATGACAAAGAAAAGGCCGAAAAATTGAAAAAAATGGTTCAAATGGCTCTGAGCACTATGGGACTTAACATCTGAGATTATCAGTCCCCTAGAACTGAGAACTAGTTAAACCTAACTAACCTAAGGACATCACACACATCCATGCCCGAGGCAGGATTCGAACCTGCGACCGTAGCGTGACCATAGGCGGCTATCGACGACGTCACCCGGCAGCAAACCCGTAAGTTATTTGAACATTCAATTCGCCGGGAAAAGTTAAGGTCCCACAATTAAGAAACTAGTTATAAGGACTTTGCTCAAAACATGAACCGATTTGTTGGTTACATCCCTGGCACATACAGCCTGGAGACCTGTCCACCCGACGCACTCAACTGCAGTGCGGGCTGCGGCTTAAGGAACTGTGATTTCCGCATTAACCGTGGGAAGCAGCTCTTAAGTCGAAGACACCCTTTTTACTGCTGCTGTACACTGGTTCATAACTTGTGCAAACTGTCTTCAGTTTCTCACGCAGCTGCTAAATTTCCTAAGAAGGGATTTCTCCTAGCCGTGTGTCCATACGACCTTAGCCAAAACAACTTGATACGTATCACATGTGCATGGGAATGGTCACACCGAGGTAAGTACAGTGTATGTAGACCAAATAGTGGTTGAATGTGCCGAATTTGTGCCGTTCATGTGGTGAATCTGAACTCATTCGGTATTATTATTATTATTATTGTTATTACTATTAACGTTATTATTATCACTAGTATTAGCTGTACCCGGCCACACTTTTTCTGGCTCAGTTGCTTAAATTGAAAAGTAAGAAAAGTATAGCATACGTTTCTTAAATGTATGGGAACTGGATATGCGTCCTAATCTCCATTGCTCCTCTGCCACTGTCCACCACTCCTTCCCCCTTTCTTTGTCCATCTCCTCATCCTCCCTGCTCTCTCTGCCCCTCACCTTCTATCCCTCCTCTCTCCATCACCTTTCCTCTTTCTCTGTCCATCATCTTCTCTCCCCCCTCCACCCGCTCCCTCCCGAACTACCCCCCCCCCCTCTCTCTCTCTCTCTGGCCATCCAGTTTTCTATGATCATTTACTCTCCTCTTTCCATCTCCATTTACCCCTCTCTCTGACCTCGAACCTTTGTTATTGTTATTGCAAATTCAGTTTCTGTAGTAGCAGTAATAGTAGTAGTATGCGCCATAAATACAAATCACCTAACAATCTTTCACCCTTCTATTTTTTACATGTTAGTTTATATATAAAAAAGTGTGTTGTCTATACGGGTCCAAATGTTTATTATAGTAACGTGTAAAATTTTGAAGTAACTCGGAAAGGTACATGAAACTTCCTGGCAGACTAAAACTTTGTGCCGGACCGAGACTCGAACTCGGGACCTTTCCCTTTCGCGGGCAGGTACTGGCAGAAGCAAGGCTGTGAGGACGGGGCGTGAGTCATGCTTGGGTAGCTCAGATGGTAGAGCACTTGCCCGCGAAAGGCAAAGGTCCCGAGTTCGAGTCTGGGTCCGGCACACAGTTTTAATCTGCCAGGAAGTTTTATATCAGCGCACACTCCGCTGCAGAGTGAAAATCTCATTCCGGAAAGGTACTTTTGAAATTAATGGTAACAATGTTTCCCTTTATATATTACGTATATATATTTTCATATTACACGTATTAAAATATACATATATTAAAGAATTAGCTACCTAAAAATGCTCTCGTATTAGATTATGAAGCTATGTCAAAATTTCATAGCAATCGGCCAATAACTTTCGGAGATCAACGATTTTCAATAAACCAACATTTATGTTTTCAAAACATTTCTCTTTTGTTAAATACGGAGGGTGGGGCAAATAAAAATGGCGGATGAAGTGTCCCAGTTCGGGGTACTTCCACAATAAGTCAGTGATTACATTTACAAATCTGTTTATTAACAAATTTAAGTTTTATGCTCTTGTTAGTAGTTCAAAAGAAATAAGAAAAATCCTTCTCGAAGAATAAAGGAATGACGCCTTTGACAGCTAAAAGATCTTGGGCAACGACAAAAATAAAACTTTTCGTGAGACTGTACTCTTGTGAACGAAAGCAACTATCTTCTTAGACATGCACAGTAGACAGAGTATTAAAGTCTCATATGAGGAGGAATACAAGAAGCTCCAGCCTCAGTCCACAGCCATGCGCGACAGAACTGCCTGGGCGAGGGCAGTTATGCCCACGTGGCTGATGACTAACTACACGGCTATTGGCCTGGCTATGTGGGCTCGGACTGCCTGAGGAAAACTGCTCTCGGGGGCGCCCTCTGAACTAGCCTGCTTCCTGCAGGTCGGGCGAAGCTGTGCTGACTTCAGCCGGTACGCCTGCCGAGCTGGAGGGCAGACCCGCAAAGTGGAGCTACGTTGCGGGTTGCCGGCATTGTAGGGGACACCGGAAACACGCCAGCCCAGACGAGTGAATGCACGCACACAACACCCCAACAGGATGGAGCAGCAGCCCATACAGCCTGCTGTACCTTGGAGGAAATTTACACAGTTTTCACGTCTCACAGAGTTGTTAACAGAGATCGAGATGGTCGCGGCCCTAGCCACCCACCCGGGTCACCTGATCTGTCGGTGAACGATCACTTTTTGTGGGGAGCCCTCAAGTCTAAGGTGTATCGCAACAACCCTCCTAGTCTTCGAGACTTGCAGCAGAACATTTCGGATGAGATAATTCCAGCAGTGCGCCTCCGATCCGCCTTCAGCAACTTGGAGACCGGGGCCCAGAAGCGTCAAGAGATGAATGATGGCCACTTCCAACGCCTGCTATGGTCAGATTAGTAGTGTAGTTCCTTTCCTCTGCTGTTTTTCTTTATACCATGGAACTCTCTTCTCCGGGCCACTTTATTTGCCCCACCCTGTATACTACGTATATACCATATCGCGTTCTAGTAGATCTATAGAAACAGTTGATTATTCGAATGCAACGTCGTGTCAGAATTTCAAAGCAATACGTGAAGAAATTTTGGAGATTTGAGATTTTGAAGAAACGAACATCTACGTTTGTACTTATACAGAAAATGTAGATGTTCCTAACCGCGTGTTTTTTATTTACATATTTTTTAAATATATGTAATACATAAATTTATAAAAATTTAATAATAGGGAAGCGTTGTTACAAAAATCACAGAAAGGTACATGTACATATATTGTACATCATGTATTACACACCGAGCGAGGTGGCGCAGTGGTTAGCACACTGGACTCGCATTCGGGAGGACGACGGTTCAATCCCGTCTCCGGCCATCCTGATTTAGGTTTTCCGTGATTTCCCTAAATTGCTTCAGGCAAATGCCGGGATCGTTCCTTTGAAAGGGCACGGCCGATTTCCTTCCCCATCCTTCACTAACCAGAGCTTGCGCTCCGTCTCTAATGACCTCGTTGTCGACGGGACGTTAAACACTAATATCCTCCTCCTCCTAATGTATTACAGAAACAGGTACCTCAAAGCACGCCTGTATTAGAATGGAACGCTGAGTGTCAATTTCAAAGCAATCGGTCAAGAACTTTCGGAGATACACAAGTTTGAACGAACTAACATTTACATTTTTATTTACATTTATTATTATTACTATGACAGTAAACAAGCCAAATAAATTCCATACGACTGCCGGAGTGGCCAAGCGGTTCTAGGCCCTACAGTCCGGAACCTCGCGACCGCTAGTGTCGTAGGTTTGAATCCTGCCTCGGGCATGGATGTGTGTGATGTCCTTAGGTTAGTTAGGTTTAAGTAGTTCTAAGTTCTGGGGGCTGATGACCTCAGAAGTTAAGTCCCGTAGTGCTCAGAGCCATTTGAACCATTTTTTTTAATTCTACACGGTGTATTTCGTATTTTATCACTGGTCAGAGACTTCCCAAGCTCTACGGTTGCGTGATGTATCGGCGGACAATTCTTGCACTTCCCAGTAAAGGGGATTTTCGTAGACGACTGACGTAATTATTTTACCACTGCGACCGTCCACCAAGACGCCACTGCCTCCGGTATGCTGAGAACCACTGGGACCACTCTCACTGGCTTATGCCAGAGTTACTGTAGTTAGATTTTTAAGTCCTCGTGTCTGGTATGTTATTCACATTGTTTCTCGTCGATTCTGCTATCACCGCGGAGGGCGACGTTCAATGACCCACACTTCCTTCTCTTGCACAGCTGTGATGTCTCGTGTACTGTGTTCCAGCATTCGATCAGTCTGAAGCTGGAAGTTCCACAGTAATGCGTCATGTTCGTTTTCTGGTTAAAATAACACATTTATTTATTATGATCAGTATGGCTAACTTAATGTCATACCATCATCATCAGAGTGTGAGCCCTGGAAGCGTACGTATGGCAGAGTTACAGAGAGTAGGAAAAAATAGAGTGTAACAAGGAGATACGTAAACGATGAGGCATTTACCCGTTTGGCTTTTGATGGCTGTTCCTTGGCTGTTCTCGTGGTAGCGTGACCTTAGCTGCCAATGATGGCCGCAGAGCCACGGGCAAAAGTAGCGTGGAGTTTCCGCGACGAATACGAATTACGTCAGCACCGGCCAATGGCGGACGATTCACATATAGTGAAATGTCGATGTTATAAGAAATTTACTAGGTTCTCGTAGGCCAGGTAGCAATACATAAGAAGTTAAACCATTACGAATCATTAGACAAGTGGTGTTACGTTAAAAACAGGCTAACTTACAGAATGACCCAAGAAGCAGTGTTACATATTGACGCTGGTATGAATGCCTTCAAGTGAACTAGAATATGATTAGGAAGAAAATCACACTGAAAGGCACACCTATTATATATAATGTCGTTTATCTTCTAGACAGAACCCTCTGGTTATCTGAAAATTACGCCGTTGTCAAGACAAGGCAGAGTTCAAGATGGCAGCCTCGAAACCAGGGAAGTGCGTACCCAAAGGGACGCCGTTGTCATGATAACGCAGGAACCAATACGGTAGCTCAGAAACTAAAGAAGTACACATGGGGACGCCGACTGTACTTGTGGTAACGACCCAGGTCCGTTTCTCCAACGACCATTGAGCGGACGATTCATAACAGAACTGAAAATCGTTGTCAACTCGTGACTGAAAAATTGGTGTCGTGCTACGCAAAACATATGAGAAACTAGGCACCAAAAGGGACTCAAACATACTATAAAACGCTGTAAAACTGTTACACTTACGTTTTAGTGATACAGTAAGCACCAGATGAGATGCTGGTGGCACCGTGCTATGGTGGTGACAAACGGCTGCTAGGGAAACAGAAGCTCTTGGTAATGCCGGTTTCTTCCATGGTAGCGGCAGATAGCCGATATCCTTGACGACTTCTTGATTTGGCTACCATCTTGGCCTCTGCGTTGACAATGGCGTCATTTTCGAACACACATTAGCTAACATTGTCTAGCAAATAGACGGCGGCATGTATGTATTTTAAGGAGAGTTTCTTTTAATCGACCACCCGTGTTCTAGGGGAGCCGGCATGGTAGCTCAGCGTGTTCTGTCAGAGTTTCCTGTTCTCTGTAATGAAAAAACTGAGTGAAGGGATCAACAACGAACAACAACGGATGTCATGCAACGCCCGCTACGACGATAAAAAAAAAGATGGGTAGCGTATTTCATTAGTAAACATAACGTCCTCGGTCCCAGGTTCGAATCCCGCCACCAGTTAAATTTTGATTAATAATCAGCATTGGCGTCTTTAATTAGTAACCAAAAAGTCAGCGGTCCCGGTTTCTAAACCCGCTATCGCTAAACTTTTGATCAATAATCAGCATTGGCGTTCGAAGACTTCCGGCATAAGAAGTCAGCCTCATTCTGCCAACGGTCTTGTTAAAGAGGGCGGACGAGCGGGAAGACGTTCAGGGCACTCTCTTGTCCTTGGGGTGGGAAGCTGCCCCTAAAGGCGAAAGAATCAGCAGCGATCAACGGCATGAGTATACAAAAGGCAATGGGAAGCACTGCATTAAAGACAAGTAACGTCTATCCACAGGAAATGTGGCCTGCAATTGAAAAAGTGCCATCATGATCTCTCTCAACTGACAAAAGATTCCGGAATAGACCCCCATGCGGGTCTCCGGGAGGGGACTGCCAAGGGGGAGGTTACAACGAGAAAAAGATTGAATAATCAACGGAAGTATAACGTTCTACGAGTCGGGGTGCTGGAATATCAGAAGCTTGAACGTGGTAGGGAAGAAACAATCTGAGAAGGGAAATGCGAAGTCTCAGACTAGATATAGTAGCGGTCACTGAAGTGAAATGGAAAGAGAAGGATTTCTGGTCAGATGAGGGTAGGATAATATCAACAGCAGTACAAAATGGTAGAACGGGAGTAGGATTCGTTATGAATTGGAAGGTAAGCCAGAGAGTGTGTTACTGTGAACAGTTCAGTGACCGGGTTGTTCTAATCAGAACCGTCAGCAAACCAACACAAGTATACATGCTGACGACGCAAGCTGAAGATGAAAAGGGAGAGAGAAAATATACGAGCCTATTGAAAGCGTAACACAAAAATGAAAATACGGAGATGCAAATATAATAGTTATGGGGACTGGAATGCAGTTGTAGGGGAAGGAGCAGAAGAAAGGGTTAAAGAAGACTATGGTCTTGGGACAAGGAATGAGAGAGGAGAGAGACTAATCGAGTTCTGAAATAGATTTCAGCTAGTATTAGTGAATACTCTGTTCAAGAATCACAAGAGGCGATGTACTTGGAAAATGCCGGGTGGTATGGGGAAGATTTCAGATTACATCATAGACAGAGATTCCGAGATCAGATTCTGCATTGTAAGGCGCTCCCAGGAGCAGATATAGACTCAGATCGCAATATAGTAGTGATGAAGAGTAGGCTGAAGTCTAAAAGTTTAGTCAGGAGGAATCAATACGCAAAGTGGGAGACGGAAGTACCAAGGAATGACGAGCCTAGCGGAGTTTAGTTTCTGTAGATACAGCAATAACCAGTAGCTCAGTAGGCAGTACAGCTGAAGAGAAATGGATATATCTAAAAAGGGCAATCACAAAAGTTGGAAAGAAAATGATAGGCACAAAGAAGCAACCGCGAAGAAACCAAGGGCAACAGGGCAAATACTTCAGTTGATCGATGAAAGAAAGAAGTACAAAAATGTTCAAGGAAATTCGGGAAATACAAGTCGCTTAGGAATGAAATAAATAGAAATTTCAGGAAAGCTAAGACGAATCGGCTGCATGAAAAACGTGAATAAATCGAGAAAGAAATGATCGTCGGAAGGACTGTCATCGTATAGGAAAGTCGAAAAACATTCGGTGAAATTAAAGGAAGGATGCTAACATTGAGAGTGCAATGGGAATTCTTCTGTTAAATGGAGAGGAGAGAGCGGATAGGTCGAAGGAATACATGGAGGCCTTTATCAGGGGAAAGATTTGTCTTGTGTGATGGAAGAAGGAACAGGAGTCGATTTAGATCCAGTAATAGAATCAGAATTTAAAAGAGCTTTGGAGGTCTTAAGGTTAAATAATGCAGAAGGGATAGATAACATTCCATCAGAATTTCTAAAATCATCGGGGTAAGTGGCAACAAATCGACTACTGACGTTGGTGTGTAGAATGTATGGGCCTGGCAGTATACTGTCTGATTTTCGGAAAAGCATCATCCACACAATTCCGAAGACTGCAAGAACTACCAAGTGCGAGAATTGTTGCACAATCAGCTTAACAGCTCATGCATCCGAGTCACATACAGAAGAATGGGAAAGAAAATTGAGGATGTGTTACGTGACGATCAGTTTCTCTTTAGGAAAGGAAAAGGTTCCAGAGAGACAGTTCTGACGTTGCGGTTGATAATCGAAACAAGACTACACGAAAAATCAAGACACGTTCATAGGACTTGTCGACCTGGGAAAAACGTTCGAGAATGTAAAATGATGCATGATGTTAGAAGTACTGAGAAAAATAGGGGTAAGCTATAGGGAGAGACGGGTCATATACAATATTTACAACAGCCAAGAGGGAATAATGAGAGTGGACGACCAAGGACGAACTGCTTGGATTAAAAAGGGTGTAAGACAGGGATGCAACTTTTCGTTCTTTACAACGAAGAAGGAATGATGGAAAATGAAAGAAAGATTCAAGAGTGAGATTAACATTGATATGATTCGCTGATGACATTGCTATCTTGAGTGAAAGTGAAGAAGGGTTAAATGATCTGCTGAAAGGAATGAACAGTTTAATGAGTACAGAATATGGATGGAGAGTAAATTGGAGAAAGACTAAAGTAATGAGAAGTAACAGAAATGGGAACAGCGAGGAACTTAACATCAGGATTGATGGTCACGTAGTAGATGAAGTTAAGGAATTCAGCTACCTAGGCAGCAAAATAACCAATGACAGAGCAAGGAGGATGTTAGAAGCAGACTAGGACTGGCAAAAAGGGCATTCTTGGTCAAGAGAAGTCTGCTAGTATCAAACATAGATATTAATTTGAGAAAGAAATTTGTGAGAATGTGTGTCTGGAGTACAGCATTGTATGGCAGTGAAATATGGTCGGAAAACCGGAAGAGAGTCGAAGCATGTGAGCTATGGTGCTGACGCTGTACGTGTTGTGTGAATGGGGCTACTGTGATGCCGTTCCCCCCGTCTGCGGCGAACCAGAATGCGGTCATCATTTTGAAACACTATGTGATGCCATTCCTGTCCCCCGTTGACGTCGTTGCATACACCACTGCCGTCTAGCAGGTTTCTCCACATTCGTCAAAGGTAGGCGGAGAAGTGGAAGACGCGTTCGTAGCCTGTGCCGCAATAAACGGCGACAGACTGCAACCCCCTGACAGTGTACTATGTGTCACAGTGTTCGACCGTTGCACCAGGAGGAGGAAGCAGATCTGTCCGGCAGTGCTATTCGCACGAGGCGTCTTGTCTGCGGGGTGGTGTGGGTGGTGCGCCCTGACTCATCTCGACGTCTTCTGCGGCCTTCCCTGATCCATTCTGCTGACACCCGTTCCACTGCCGGAACACTTCCTCCCACCCCGGCAGCAATTTTCCGGATGGCTTCGTAACATTTTCTCAAGCCAATAATGTGACCTCTATCAAACTCACTGATTTGGCGGTGCGATTCGCGTATACATCTGCACGGAAGCCCGCACGTCCACTCGAGTCACACTCATCCATTACCTTCGGTTTATAGCGGCAACGAGAACCGCAGGCATATTTATCCGGTAGATGATGTTGCGCCGCGATATCTACGTTGACCTTGAACACACGGTCCCACATGGTTCAAATGCTAATCATTTCTGCAAAACATAGTAATGTATGAACCTTGATTTATTTTCAAAGAATATTCTCAAGAATTTATTTTATTTACTAGCGACTCATCAAGGACATTAACACATTGAATCACACTATGTAAGCATGGAAGTAGTTTCCAGGGGGTAACTGATGAAATCATAGCCAAATTCCTTTTCACAAATGGGAATTTTATTCACTTTAATAGTGCCTAAAGCCATTTGTTAAAAGAAACAGATTTAAAATTATCATCAGAAAGCACGCTCTAAATATCAAAGTTACAATTCATTCAGAGGCAGAAAGAAACAAGTTTTGACTGTATGAGCTTTCGGGCAGAGAACCTTGCCGCTCTCTTTTGACACGGCCGTAGTTACGACCGCTCACAACAGCCTCTGAAAAACTACACTGGTGCACATCTGCAACTAACAAGATAACTTTAAACTAAGAGTTTTAACAATTTACACAAGCACTCAAACTATGCACCCCGTCGTAGGAGGGATGGAAATGGTACAAAACACTAACAATAAAAATATTAACCTTGCCACCGAAGGTGCAACTTGATTTTAACTTCTAAGAAAAGTCTTACGGTGAAAGGTTGGCAACTTTATATACTAAAATGATCATTTAAATACAAGCCTATAAAATGCAATCTTATACAAAATTCTACAACGTTGGCCAAACAATTGTTGAGATGCTCTACAGTACACAGATACCGCCTCTCAAGATCATAGGCAATAGTATCAAAGTTTTCAAAGATCGAAACATATTTCAGGTATTAGGCCGTTACATTCCAAGCAATAAATTCGTTAACACACCAAATCCGACAAACATGACAGACGAAGCTACTAACGTACGGTAGATTGATAGGGAGATTACCGAACTTCAGGTTGCTCTGACCCGCCCCTACTCCACAAAGGAAAAACGGACCATCCAATTTATAAACAACCACCTTCCAGCGCGTGGGCAAACGGAGAAGAATGGTGGGACGACCCCAAAGCAAAACGGCTGGTGACCTCACCAAGAAAACAAGTAGAATTAAGAAGAGGAAATCAAACAAGATATCACTAGTTACTTAACTTCTAATAAGCTGCGATGTCTGGCGAAGACCTGGCGCAGCACCCCCAAATCGCTCTCCCGAACCGTCCGCTGCCAGCCGCTTCAACGGACACAGGAAGGCGCGCCGACCTCCCGTCTCACGGCGTCGCAGCTCGCACCGGCCAGCCCGATGTCGTGGGTTGACTCCTGTTGCTCTCGTGTCGACCGCGAAGTCATTACCCCTCGCTATACGCCGCGGCCCACTGGACTCACGTGGCGATCTCACATGCGCTGACGCTCAAGGCGGACCAGTCATCTTGTGTCTCAGTGCGCAACCGACCAACCCATCGATCCAACCGCCAATGACCTTTGCCTGAGCAAACTCGAGCAGACTGGCGGCCTAACGCGCAGACTCAGATGCAGGAACTAAGCCCCGAACGGGCGACCACTCGCTGAGTTCTCTTACTGGCGGAGTGGAAAAGCTCTCATTTTTCCGGCTTTAAAGATTGATCCGAACGACAGACATACTAGCACTCCGAACGACAGACACTAACTGCCTAACAAATGCGGACGAGAGACAGACTAGCAAGCTGGGGACGACAGACTGACCCACACTGACCGACTGGCGAACTCATAGCGCCCCTTAAATGCACGTGAACGGGCAACCTTTCCCCTTTCCCACCAGAGGGAGACACCAAAGCTGCGATTGCCACAGCGGCGCCACCGCCAGAAACGGAGGGCAACTGCTTCATACTACGCGCTGCGGCGCGCTCTTCAAAACAGCAGTTGTTACCACTGCTCAATGTATAATAAAATTTTCTCCGGCTTGCAGCCGCGTCAGGTGGTTAAAATGCCCCGAGCTTTCCACCGAGCTCTCCTCAGACATCGCCAAGTGGTAAGACTGACTGCTGTGTCACCGTGGCCGCGTCGTGATATAGCCTCACTGCTGGCTGTGACGTCACTAGTGCTCTCTTCCTCGCCATATATGGAAATGTTTTCATCCCGCGTCCGTAGAGCCCGTTTTAACCTCGCGATGACCGGGCCCCAGGCTGTGCTGAGCTGCAAACCGCCATCCTTGTTGATGGTGTTTTCAGAGGATTTTATTTCAATAGATTCTTTTATGACGCTATCCCAAAATCCCTTCTTCCTCATAACGACAGATGTTTCATCGAATAGAATTCGGTGTTCATCCTCTAAGGCGTGCTCTGCCACAGCTGATTTTCCTGGATAGCTTAGGCGTAAGCACTTCTCGTGTTCCGTCCGACGTTGCTTCACAGTGCGTACTGTCTGGCCGACGTAGTAACAGCCACACAGACATGACGTCTTGTACACTCCAGGCGTTCTATGCCCTAGATCGTCCTTCACAGGCCTGTCGGGTTTTTGACGGGGGCCTGAACACCGATGAAATGTTATATCTCTTCAGGGGCCGGCTAGTCTTTCCCGACACTGTACAACAGAAAAGTAAAAACACAAGTGTCTTGCTTTCTTCTTCGGTTGTGTTCTCTGCTCTGTTGGTGTGTTTCTCGCGTGTCACACCAGATACAGTCTGTGACACCTATTTTCCCGGAAGACGTTTCGGAGGTGGCTCAATTCTAGCGGCAGACTTTCAGCGTCTGAGACGACTTTAGCACGATAGACGAGGGTATTCAGAACGCCACGTTTTTGTGCCGGATGGTGGTGGCTGAGTGCGTGCAGATACCGATCTGTGTGTGTCGGTTTCCTGTAGACACTGTGGCTGAGGTGCCCGTTGGTTTTCCGTCGAACGAGGACGTCAAGGATGGGCAATGCACCATCTGTCTCGACTTCCATCGTAAACTTGAGGTGGGCGTGAATGCTGTACATGTGTTCTAAGAATTCTCCCAGTTTTTCACGACCATGGGGCCAGATGATAGAACTGTCATCGACGTAACGATAAAAGCCACTTAGCTGGAGCCGTGTCCAAGGCGATGTCTTCAAATTTTTCCATAAAACCACCTGACGCGGCTGGAAGCCCGAGATATTTTTATTAATTTATATCGCGGTGTTTTGGTTTTTTTCGGAAGGTAGGTATTTCTCAGCAAAACATACTTTGCAATACGCTTAGAAGCTTTTCAGACTGTTTCTGATCACAGTGTATAAGTCGTTGACGACTATGGAACGTTCTCTTCGTTCGAGTCCATTACGCCAGCACCAATACTGCCTGATAAAAGAACGGAGGCACCCGGAAGACACGGCCGAATGTCACTGCGTCATCGTGCACGAACAAGCCGTCGGCGGGTACGTAAATGATTACAGCTGCAGCTCTCTGTGACAAGTGCAATGTCCACCAGACAGCATTAGTGTTGTTACCCGGCACGGTAGGATACACAAGGCGGTCCTAAACTGTATGTAAAAAAATTTAGAGGGGACCTAAAGCAGCAGATTTCGTATAGGAATGTGTGTGCGCTAATGACACGTTACAGCGCTAGCTTGTACAGCAGTATGAATCACAGGAAACTGAAAAAGCATGTGAAGACAAATGACAGTTGAAATTTGTTACTAGTTCACAAGTGGTGCTCGAGAAAGTGGCCATCAGGGATACGCGATTCACAGCAATGGTTCACGGGTCGGTGTATGAGGTGCGATAATAAAGTAATGACACTGATTTTCTTTGCAAGATGTGACAACACTGCACGCTTGCTTAGGCACAATATCTTTGACCTGGGTCTGTAAGCTGCTTCTAGTCCAAGTGGCACATCGATGCAACTGCTTAGTCGTGAGTTGTGCTGTAATAAGTTAACATGTGTTTGTGTCTAGCGTCACGGAAATGGAACTGCATAATATTGCGCAACGGTATGACATTTCTTTTTGGGTTAAATTGGATGAAAACTCGACGACAACTTACGGTAAGCTTAAGGAAGGCTTTTGGACAGGAGGTTATGTCAAGAGCTCAAGCTTTCCGTTGGCATAAAATGTTTAGTGAAGGCAGAACGAATGCTGAGAATGAAGACCGCAGTGGACGACCATCAACCTCACGGACGGATGTCAACTTGGCCAGGGTGCGTGAACTGATACGATCTGATCGAAGATTATCCGTGAAAATGACTGCAGAAGAAGAAAACATCAATCGAGAAACGGTTCGTCTAATAACAACTGAAGAGCATGGTATGAAAAAGATTTGTGCAAAAATGGTCCCCAAAAATCTCACAACACATCAGCGAGAAACACCGAAAAATGTGGGAGCCGATCTGTTAGAGCCGGCCGAAGTGGCCGTGCGGTTAAAGGCGCTGCAGTCTGGAACCGCAAGACCGCTACGGTCGCAGGTTCGAATCCTGCCTCGGGCATGGATGTTTGTGATGTCCTTAGGTTAGTTAGGTTTAACTAGTTCTAAGTTCTAGGGGACTAATGACCTCAGCAGTTGAGTCCCATAGTGCTCAGAGCCATTTGAACCATTTGATCTGTTAGAGCAAACGGAAATCAATCCACACTTGTTGAGCCATGTTATCACTGGTGACGAAAGTTGGTTTCTTCGGTACGATCCAAAGACAAAACGCCAAAGTTCGCAGTGGTGCTCAAAAAAAGCTTGCATGTCAAAGTCAAAAACGAAATGCAAGCTTGTGTGCCTCTTTGATTCCAAGGCAATTGTTCATAAAGAGTGGGTGCCTCCAGGACAAACAGTTAATCAATACTACTACAAAGAAATTTTAGACAGACTTCGTAAAAGAGTTCTTCGTGTCTGAGCCAACATTGCTGATAATTGGATTCTGCATCACGATAATGCGCCATCCCATACTGCTCTGTCAGTACAGCAATTTTTAACCTCAAAGCAAATTTCATTACTACCATAGCCATCTTATTCACCAGATATCGCTCCGTGCAACATTTTTCTATTTCCAAGAGTCAAAACTGTGGTCAAGGGACACCATTTTCAAACAACACAAGATGTCCAAAAAGCTGTGATGATGGTCTTGGAGGATATTACAGAAGATGAGTTCCAGAAATGTTATGATCGATGGCAGAAGCGCTGCAAAAAGTGTGTGCAATCAGAAGTGAACTACTCTGAAGGAGACAACACGAAACTTGACTCAAACGCTAAGCAACATTTTTTTCACATCAGTCTCATTACTTTATTGTCGCATCTCGTATATTAGAAAGTCAGGCATGCCGATCACTTGTAGTTCAGGTAGATCTTCTTCAGACGTGACGGGAGTCTCGTACACCAGGCTTTTAATATGACCCTCACAAGACAAAATCCACGCAGGTTAAATCGTGAGAACGCGGTTGCCCCGTCCTATCCACTGTTGGCAGTAAACAGCGTCCGTGTGATTCCTAACGTTTCGACTGGAGTGAGCTGGAACCTGATTCGTCTGCGGACAGCTAGAGGAACATCGCCCCAAAGCTCACGTAAGACCTCCTGTAGGAAGATGACGTATGTGAGACCAGTTATACGACTAGGTAGAACGTACGGCCCTACTATGTTATTGCGCGCAATGCCTGCCCAAACATTAATGGAGGACCTTTCTCGGTAGGCGCCAACTATTGTGCCATGTGGGTTACCGTGAGCCCACAGTTGAGAACTGTGAACGTTCAACATACCCGACCGCGTAAAGGCAGCCTCACCAGTCACTGAAACATCTGCAGGGAATGTTTCATTGGCTACAGTCTGCTGCAGGTACCAATGAGCAAATTTGAGAGGTGGAAGACAATCGTCAGGAGTCATTGCTTTCACTCCCTGTAACTGATACGGATGCATTCCGTCTTCATACAAAGTCCTCAAAACACTTTGATGGCTCACACGCAAAGCACTTCATACAGATCCCGAGCTTCCCGAAGCATTATCCGCAGGAGAGCTTCTGTAAAGTTTGGAAGGTAGGAGACGAGGTACTGGCAGAAGTATAGCTGAGAGGACGGAGGGTGAGTCGTGCTTGGCTAGCTCAGTTGGTAGAGCGTTTAATATTCTTTCTTCCACTGCAGGTTGTAATGGTACTTGAATTACGTAACCATTACGGCACCACAACTCAACCTCTCGATACCAGCAATATTCTACTGCGTTTCTGTAAAGTAGTTGACATATTTCCGAGACAACATCCAGATTTGACTTCATTAATGTAGAGGTATTTTGATACATCGATATGTATATATTGCAATGATATTATTCTTATGTGTATTATTTCTTTTGTCACTGTGATCTTTGACGTACTTGTAACTCTGATTTTTGGGTGCGTAAGCGGTTATTAAAGTTAGAGAGTCGGACCTTGAGAGGGTCAAGCCTTGGACGTCACTTTGGAAAGACGCATATTGTAGTCAGCTTATAAAATGTGAACTTTAACAGTGAGGAAGATGTTTTCAAGTATGTTTTGTATTGTGAAGTGATGTTTTGTGTGTTACGTGCCATTGCAACAAAAGAAATAAAAAAGAAGTGTAACTTGAATTCGGAGTGCTGATTATTTTTTTACATCACCATTGTGCCAACTTTGAAAGGTTTAATCTTCAAGAATGGTTAGTGAAGCGCACCTACAAAACTTTTGAATATAGCAGAATAAAACCTAGGCCTCTTTGAATCCGAGCTTGGAATCACCACCACCTAGATTTTCGACGATTGAGCCATGATTTTACAACGAGACCAGCGTGGGAAACACGAAAAGATGAGTGCCTAGTTTATTCCTTATTACATGAAATGACTTTATTAACTGTGCTCTAATGACACCTGCCACACAATAACTTTGTTGTTGCCCGAAAATGCAGTATTTAGCCGCGTGAGCAACACCACAATCATTATTAAATTTTGACCTTTGTTGTGGTAGGGTTGTTAGAAGGTGTTCTGCGATATCTTCCAATGGCAGTTCGACGCCTGGAAGCATAAATCTATCTATTAGTGCGTAACTCTTGCTGAAGCTCAAAGGCTCGGCGATCAGGCTGGTTCCTACACGGGAATCGCTCCCTGTACATGCTTTGAGCTCCTTGTGCAGCCCCATACAATGAAATACATGTCGGCGACCTCCGTATTGGTGCTGCATGCTGCTCGAGATCCGTGCAGGAAATGATGGATCCGACTGGCGAAGCGCAGTCGACGGCGTTTGCTGTCGCGACGAGGCGGTATTACCCCAGACACATTCCTATATATCCGCTTGCCTGCCAGGTTGGCCGAGAGCTCTATTGCGCTGCTTCCTGGACTCAGGTATGCGCACCGGCCGCGGATCGAATCCGCCTGGCGGATTACCGACGTCAGTCAGTGTGCCGGCCAACCTGGATGTGGTTTTTCGGAGGTTTTCCACATCCCGCTTAGTGAATACCGGGCTGGTCCCCACGTTCCGCCTCAGTTACACGTCTCGCAGACACCTGCACACGTTCGCCTATTCCATGAACTACACTAGACACAGACAACAGGGGGTACACTAATTCCGTCACGGGGGGGTACGGGGTGGCGGCAGGAAGGGCATCCGGCCACCCCTTTACACTAACCTTGCCAAATCCGTTCCTCACAACGCCGACCCTGCGTCAGCGCGGGGCATGGCACCAGTGAAAGAAAAAAAGAAAGAAAGAAATTCCTATATATCTGCTGATTTCGGTCCCCTGTACCTGCCTGACGTATGTTTTGGACCACCCTGTGTAAGTGACATGAGTAACTTCAGATGTTGAGTAATGACTGTGAAGAACGAGGGGAGGTAGCGTACTCGTGTGAGACAGCATTATCAGCACTTGACGGACTTCTAAACGCTCTTCGTTCTGGGGGTTCCATTTCGCCTGCTGTTCGAACTGTGGAATATGCAAATTCGTGGTGCATTCGGACGTGACAGTGAGCCGACGATGGGCTAGAATGGAACGTGATGGCGAGCATACCAGTTGTCGCAGTTCCCGACGACCACGTATGACCACCGTGATACAGGATCGCTGTCTGGTGTAGCCAGCTCGTCGCATCCTCTCCATACTTGCGCCTGTCATCCGAGACGAAGTAACGGACAGCATGTGCCGTTCTGTCTCATCCCGCACCACTTGCTGGAGACTAGCAGCAGCCGAACTACAAATTACCATCCCCTGTGTTGGCTGCAGTTATCAACACGATACAACGTCGGCTTTATGGAACGCTTTCGCATTTTGTCAGGCAGTGTGTACATTAGTGGACAAATTAACTGGAACAAGACGATTGAACTATGCAGGGTGAACATAAAATAAAACAGACAAACTTCAGGGACGGATTCGTGAATGGAAACGGAGGGAAAAAATGTCCTATGAACGTGTCCGGAAATGCGTCGTTACAGCAGTAGATGGCGCTGACGAATTAAAGTTTCCCTGGTCCCGTGTAGTGTGTTCGTTGTGTGTTGCAGGCTGTGTGAGTGATGCAGCGTACTGTAAGCAGCAGAACGGTCCGGTCAAGGCGAGATGGTGTTTGTGTACGGCCAAGCAGATGGAAACAATCGAGACGTAGCACGGCTACACTAAAACAAGTACCCCCCCCCCCCCCCCCCCAGTACCAACCACATCAGACATTTGCAGCCCTTTTTTGGGCGCTTGTGTGGTCACATATGCTTTCAGACAGACGAAGGTGCAGGGAGGCGGCGGACTGTGTGTACACCACATCTGGAGGGCCGTGTGCTGCATCTCGACAGTTTCCATGCATCTCGACAGTTTCCATCTGCTCGGATGTACACAAACACCATCTCGGCTCGATCCGGACATGAATATCTGACCATTCTGCTGCTTACAGTACACTTCTTCAATCACACAACCAGCAACACACGAGAACACTTAATCTCATTACCAATTTTGGACGAATACGGCTATTAATTCTAGAATCATCAGGAGAACTGTGATTCGTCACTCCATCTACCGTGGCAGCGACGCATTTGCAGACACACGTTCGTACGACCTTTCTTGCTCCGTTTCCATTCACGAATCTGTCCGTGCAGTTTTGTCGGATTTATTAAGATCCAGCCTGTATGTATAATACAGAAGTAGCTTCCTGAATATTTATGTGTCCTCCTTTTGCTTTAATGGTCTTCTAAACACGTTGTGGCATAGTTTAGACGACGTCACAGAAAGTATTTCTTAGTTCGTCGTCAGGAAAGACACTTTTACGACATTTACTAACGTAAGTTCTCTCATTGGTTCCGTCACCGTCGGGAAAGGTCTGTAAGAATGAGAGAATCCTGTGCCTAAGAATTTCCATGTAATGTATTCGCAGCTGCAAAGATGGGCAACGATCAGTTGTGGAATTGAATGACAATGAAAATTTCTGCCGGACAGGGACTGGAACCCGAACTTCCCGCTTACTGGCCGCATTACTGTGTGGCTGCCAGAGCAATGCTCCACCACGGCCAGACACGAACTTCCGTGTGTCGTCAACAGGTGTGTCTACGACTAGTACTCGTACGTCCATTGTGTACAGTACTGTGTAGGGGAGACATTCTAGTAGAAAGTCCCTTGCTCGCATACATGCGTGTCCGCAGGAACCCTGCATCGTAACTGTGAACAATACAGGCTCTGGAATACCGTATTCCGTGTGTGTGGTTGAACTCACCATACTGTCAACTGGGTAGTACTGCCCCACGGCTACTCGCGGTGAAGAAATCCCAAAACATTTTTTTAGGAGAGTAATTTACGTTCTGCTTCAGATGGTTGTCCCATTGCATCGTGGATGCTTCGTCGGACAGTCCTTGCTTTGTAACTTCAAAATGATTCAAATGATTCTGGCCACTATGGGACTTAACATCTGAGGTCTTCAGTCCCCTAGAACTTAGAACTACATATACCTAACTAACCTAAGGACAGCACACACATCCATGCCCGAGGCAGGTTTCGAAGCTGCGACCGTAGCGGTCGCGCAGAGCCACTCTGGCCGGCGCTTTGTAACTCTGAACAATAAAAAGTGACTCGTCACTGAAAATTACGGGCTTCCAGTCACTGGAGGGCCGAGATTTCTACGTTCTGCCCAATACGAGTCGTTTTTCTTCACTACAGGTGTTAACAACCGGTTCTTTATTAGCTTCCGTGCCTTCCGCCCCGAACTAAAAAGCCTACACCATATCGTTGAAGAGTTAGTTTCAATCCTTGTAGGGATTTTTGCAAAAACAGATATAATGTCTGACAGGATAGCCGTAATCAGTTCAAAATGGTTCAAATGGCTCTGAGCACTATGGGACTTAACATCTATGGTCATCAGTCCCCTAGAACTTAGAACTACTTAAACCTAACTAACCTAAGGACAGCACACAACACCCAGCCATCACGAGGCAGAGAAAATCCCTGACCCCGCCGGGAATCGAACCCGGGAACCCGGGCGTGGGAAGCAAGAACGCTACCGCACGACCACGAGATGCGGGCTCGTAATCAGTGATTTTACAATGTAACTTTTAATCCGCCTTGATTGCAATATGTTTATTCATCTGACCGGTTTCGGTTTCTTTAGAATTTAATTATAACACTATTCATATAATTATTATAAATGAGGTGAATTCTGCCAACCAATTTTACGTGACGCAGCATGTTAAAGTTGCTGTATTTGGACGGGTTACTCCTGTAACCGAAATATCAGTGCTGAAGATGGTTCTAAAGAAACTGAAGCCGGTCATATCAATAAACATTTTACCTGTAGGGATTGTCTGAAGCTCCTTAATAGTCAGGATGAATTTTCTTGTTTCTAAGTAGAGTTTTTCAGATCTAGGGGCGGTTTTCGGTTGTCGTCCACGTCTCTTCCTCTCTTAGTGAGCCAGTATCGGTATACCCCCTAACAGTGCTTGAAAGAGTAGATTTACCCAGACCAACAAAGGAAGTAAGGTCTACCTTTTTTGCCAACTTCTGAGGTGAAATGTTCACTTGATGTACCTCTCTCTCTCTCTCTCTCTCTCTCTCTCTCTCTCTCTCTCTCTCACACACACACACACACACACACACACACACACACACACACACACACGAAGATTTCCTGTTGAGAACACAGAAATCACACGAAGTTGCTGCACACACAAGCGCTCAACTGAATTGGAAGGTGACCTAAAAGGGGGCAATTATTGAACTGTATGAAATAAAATCGTCATAACTTCTGAACGGTTTGCGTTAGGAAGTTCAAACTGCACAGTTAGCCGGGGGACATGATGGAAATTACTATGCCCACGTATGTTTTGGTTTAGCGACGAAGCCCACTTTCATTTGGATGGGTTCGTCAATAAGCAAAATTGGCGCATTTGGGGGACTGAGAATCCGTATTTCGCGATCGAGAAGTCTCTCCACCCTCAACGGATGACTGTGTGGTGAGCAGTGTTCAGTCACGGAATAATCGATGCGATATTGTTTGATGTCACGGTGACTACCGAACGCAGACTGAGCCTGACTTCGGCAAGATGTGGTACACGCGAGTCGGAGTTCCACCCCATCGAAGTAGGAGAGGCCTCGACTGGCCGCCAGATTGTCTGGATCTTTTTGTGGGGGCTATATTAAGGAAGAGGAGTACGGCAATAACACCAGAACCGTTGCTGAGCTGAAAACAGCCATTCAGGACGTCATCGATGTTCCGACACTTCAGCGGCTCATGGAGAACTTCGCTAACCGTCTGCGGCATCTCATCGGTAATGATTGCAGACGTATCTATCTGTAGTGACGTTTACATGTTCATTAAAGTGTGTGCACGCTGTAGTTTGTAACTAATTTACGTTTTTTTCATGTAGTTGAGTAATTTTCACCCTGTACTACTATCGTTCATACACAAACGAACAACACTTTGCCAAGAATGCAACAACTGGGCGCATAAAATCGGTTAGAGCTAGTGAGCTTCAATCCCTGTAAAATATTTTAATCCAATTAGTTTGCACACTACTGTACACTTAAGTGACAGGCGTGCAGCCAACACACCCACAAGTGTGACTGCGTAAAAGTATGAGGATAAGAAGCACCACTTGAAAATGATACATCGCCGACATCAGCTGATTATATGAATTAAAAATGAAATTTTATTTCGATTGCTCAACGAGGATGTTTGTTCCTGTAGCCAATAGTTTCGTCACGAACGATCTGACAGTGTTGTTCACCTTATCTGATAAATTATTTATGGTTACTTAGAACCTTATCAGTTTAATTGCACTTTGTCGGGATACATCCGTTGCTAGTTTCCCATCTGTTGTACATTCGCCGTCCAGTGTAGCGCACGGCGTTCTATCAGCGAAAAATATTTCTCCTTATCTGTCTGTGTATATAAAGAAGAGTGCGCGTCTGTTTGTTTTTGTTTGTAATTGATACTAAACTATAATTTTAAACTGTTCTTGATGAAATATCACACACTTTACCTTCAAGGCAAGAAGATCTCTGTCTACATAAATTCCTTAATCTGACTTAAAATATATAATATACAGCGCGTATAAAAAAAACACCCGATTTAAAAAAAATCATAACTATAAAAAAATCATAACTATAAAAAAATCATAACTATTAAAAAATCATAACTATTAAAAATCATAACTATAAAAAATCATAACTACTAAAACTCATAACTATTAAAAATCATAACTATTAAAAATCATAACTAGTATGCTATTTGGGATATGTGCTTCGACGTACATCTACATCTACATTGATACTCCGCAAGCCACCCAACGGTGTGTGGCCGAGGGCACTTTACGTGCCACTGTCATTACCTCCCTTTCCTGTTCCAGTCGCGTATGGTTCGCGGGAAGAACGACTGTCTGAAAGCCTCCGTGCGCGCTCTAATCTCTCTAATTTTACATTCGTGATCTCCTCGGGAGGTATAAGTAGGGGGAAGCAATATATTCGATACCTCATCCAGAAACGCACCCTCTCGAAACCTGGCGAGCAATCTACACCGCGATGCAGAGCGCCTCTCTTGCAGAGTCTGCCAATTGAGTTTATTAAACATCTCCGTAACGCTTTCACGGTTACCAAATAACCCTGTGACGAAACGCGCCGCTCTTCTTTGGATCTTCTCTATCTCCTCCGTCAGACCGATCTGGTACGGATCCCACACTGATGAGCAATACTCAAGTATAGGTCGAACGAGTGTTTTGTAAGCCACCTCCTTTGTTGATGGACTACATTTTCTAAGGACTCTCCCAATGAATCTCAACCTGGTACCCGCCTTACCAACAATTAATTTTATATGATCATTCCACTTCAAATCGTTCCGCACGCATACTCCCAGATATTTTACAGAAGTAACTGCTACCAGTGTTTGTTCCGCTATCATATAATCATACAATAAAGGAGCCTTCTTTCTGTTGGAAAGAGCAAACTCTCGAGATTTACATGGTTCCGCTAGGTAGCAGCACTGTTCAGTTGTTGCAAAATTGGTGTCGGGAGAACAGAAAGCGTTTTGTGTGCTACATTTTGCGCAGTGCAGGTCAGTAATAACTGTTCAGCGTGACTTTCGTACTAGGTATGGCGTGGATCCTCCTAATGCACAGAGCATTAGGCGGTAGCACTAACAATTCCGAGAAACAGGTTGTTTGTGTAAAGGCAAACAGCCGGGCCGTTCCCGAGTGTCTGATACAGGCGTCGAACGCATGGGCCGTAGTTTCACAAGGAGTCCGCAGAAATCCGTTCGCCGTGCAGCTCGACAGCTCAGCACGCCCCCTATGCCCGTCTGGCGTGCGTTGCGTCGACTTTTATACATGAAACCGTACGAGACTCAGGTACTGCAGGCTCTTCGTCAACGCGACAAAGGACAAAGTGTGGAGTTCTGTAACTTCGTTCTTGACAGGATGGAGGACGACAGTTTTCTTGCACGTTTAGTTTTTAGTGACGATGCAACATTCCACGTAAATGGAAATGTGAACCGCCATAATGTGTGAAATATGGAGTACGGAACAACCACATAAAGTTGTAGAAGATGAGATGGACTATCGAAAATTTAATGTACTTTGTGCAGTTTCACAGGAAAAGCTGTATGGTCTATTTTCCTTTGCAGAGAACACTGTTACAGGAAGCAGATATCTCGATATGCTTGAGAACTTCCTTTTCCAACAGCTGGAGACTAATTGGAATGACTTCATTTACCGACAGGGTGGGGCAGCGGCACATTCACATCTGGAAGTGTGGGAATTTTTAAATCAAAGGTTTCCTGAACCATGGATCGGTCGCACTGGACCAAATGACTCAGCCTTACGTAACAGTCCTGACTGTACGTGATTATTTCTTGTGGGAGTTTGTAAGAGGCTCTGTTGTATGCAAAGGGAGCACATAAACAGTGAATGAACTGAGGCATCGCATAATAGCAGCTGGGGGAGCTGTAGCTCAGGCTGCAGTACTCAAAGCTGTTTGGAATCCAGGAACAGGGAATACAAAATTCAAATGGCTCTGAGCACTATGGGACTTAACTTCTGAGGACATCAGTCCCCTAGACTTAGAAACTACTTAAACCTGACTAACCTAAGGACATCACAGACATCCATGCCCGAGGCAGGATTCGAACCTGCGACCGTAGCGGTCGCGCGCTTCCAGACTGTAGCGCCTAGAACCGCACGGTCACACAGGCCGCGAACAGGGAATACACCTTACAACAATATTTGTTAATGGCACATTTAAATTTTTCATAATTTTTTTTTGTTTTAAAACTTTTGCGTATTGGTACTATATTTTCTGTATACGTAAAGTAAATTGTGTTATACTGGAGGTTGAAGTTCTTTGTATTGCATGTGAATAATATAATACCCTTTGGGTTAAACTCTTCATCAGTAATAAATTAGTTGTATCTTGCAAGTCCTCTGTACTTCTTATTATTCACTTGTCACCGGTTTGCACGTAAACTCCATGTTGCACGTACTGCGTTTCCATTTAACCGCTGGGTAAAATCTTAGGAAAAGAATTGAATAGTCTGATTTACTTATCCATTAGAATGCACACCATCTAATCATGTAAAAAGGGAAACTCTATTGATTAGCTTTTGCCGTTAACATGGCTATCCTCCCATAGTGTACTTTATTTGGAAGCTAAACTAAATTTTAGCTAGAGGGTTATGCGTGGCTTTTCCCGTAATAGGACTGTTTGCTCTGTTGGGGTGCAGTATATGTGCCAACGTAGAGACAGAATTTCTATTATTTAGGTAAAAGCAAACTAAATTAGAATAGTAGAGGTGGCGTTATAACCTGTTCACTGGCGTCGGCTGTTTGTAAGGCATTTTTTGTGATTATACTTTCCCGATACTGCATCGATTTATTGAGAAGAGCTACTTTTCCGGGTTAGGATATGTTGCAGGATCCATGGACAGCCAGGCCTCAGCTAAGCACACTGTACAAAACGTTAGTCAGGCACCAGCAGAAATGACACCAATACTGGGTAATCCAGAGGCTCTAGGCTTGATAATGGCGTAAAATCGGCGAGGGGAGTCCACGAGTTCCTCCACGTCTCCCATGTTCAACTGAACCCACTATTAGATCCCGTGCGGAATGCTGATTGCTGAGTTTCACCTCGTATTCCAAACAGTCCCTGATATCTTGTATTAGGTTGAGGCAGGGATATTTAGATGGCCACTTGAGGTCCGATAGGTTGCTTGAGTGTCCGTCAAACTAGGACATCATTTCTGGGTAAACTGATCATTATTTGCTCTTTTTGTGTGAATCTATGAGCTAATTCCAGCGACGCTCTGCCCGTCACAATAATATATTTGAACACTGATCAGCCAGAAGATTATGACCACCGATCTATTGTCCATACAAACGCTTCCTGGCGAGGAATGACCGCCAGTGAGACACGCGCACGGTGCATGTAGTATCTACATCTACATGGTTACTCTGCAATTCACACTTAAGTGCCTTGCAGAGGGTTCATCGAACCATTTTCATACTACTTCTCTACCATTCCACTCTCGAATGGCGGGTGGGGAAAAAGGAACACCTAAATCTTTCCGTTTCTCTTATTTTATTATGATGATCATTTTTCCCTACGTAGGTGGGTGCCAACAGAATATTTATTGATTTATTTAACCTGGCAAGATTAGGGCCATCAGGCCCTCTCTTACATCTAACCAGGCATTCTACTTATTTTACGTTCATATGTTTTAGTGGGCATGGTAAACTACATGTAGAACAAAAAGTGAAATAAACAATTACAAAGGTACAATTGGAAAAATACATACATATAGAGTTTATATTCGTAGATGATAAGTACTGTTGTAATTAGACAGATTTTAGATAGGAGTGCTGGCAGCAGGGAGTGTAAGGGAGACTGATGGTGAAGGGAGGAGAAGAATAGAGAGACATGATGAAACATAATTAAGGAAATATAAAGCAAAAGAAGATTGCGTGGCTAATAGAGATAGATGAAGAGGAAGAAGAGAAAGGAGCAAGATAGGAGACGCTAGCTTTGCTATTTGACAGGTGAGGATTGGCCTTATACATTAATTTTGTGAAAAACGTTGTGAGGCTGATAGTAGGAAATGTTTCAACTTCTTCTTAAAAGCAGCAGGGGATTGAATTTTGATCAAGGTAAGGGGCAGTTTGTTCCAGAGGCGGACACCGGCAACTGAGAAGGAGTTTGCAAAAGTTTTTGTTTTGTGAGTGGGCACAGTTAGGATACCAAATAAGAGTGACCTCGTATTTCGATTATGATGGCATGAAGGGTGTTTAATCTCTGAAGCAAGATACTGGGGTGCTTTCGCGACGAGCAGTCGGTGAAGTAGACATAGAGTGTGGTAGTCACGCAATTTGTCCGGCCGCAGCCGCCCTAGCTGGGAGTATGAAGCACTAACATGATCATATCGGCGAATGGTTGGTTGGTTTGGGGGATTAAAGGGACCAGACTGCTATGGTCATCGGTCCCTTTTTCCAAAGACAAAGAACACCCACAGAGAATAAAAACGAGGAACAGAAGAGATCACAGACGATACAGAACAAGAGAAACTGAGACAAAGACAAGACAAAACGAACTAAAACCACACAGAGTGTGACGGTGGTTGGCCGACCATAGAAATAAAAAGGAAAAGCCAACCACTTGAAACACATTAAAAAATCAGTTTAAAACCGGAGACCAAAGGCCAGAATCAACACAAAACAATAAGATAAAAACAGAAACACTCAGATTAAAGAATAAAAACCCCCTGCCCGAATAAAACGTCTTGTGACAGCCAGAGCGAGAGCACCAGCAGCAGCGAGTACTGTTTGTATAAAGCGTTTATTTTGCATTTTGTTTACGACCTTCCACTAAGGAAGGGATTCTATTTGTGTTTATCTGCTCTGCATAGTAACTAACAGTTCTTGATAAAACTTTACGTAGTTTTCGTGTTAGATTTCTTAGTGTTTTCTTGATCGTTTAGAACAGAAAGCGCCCTAAAACCGTCTTTTGTTTGTTTCGCGGCCGTTAGCCACTAGTCACTTGAATCAGCAGTTGTCTTGTGACAGCCAGAGTGAGAGCAGCAGCAGCAGCGAGTACTGTTTGTATAAAGCGTTTTTGTACTTATTTGCTGCGCTTAGCTTTTAAATAGTTTTTCTGGGAAAACCTAGCGTAGTTTTCGCGTCTCGTATTTCAGTGAGTGTTTCTTGATTATCAGAGTAGCTCATCAGAAGATTATCTTGGGAATTTGTCACCGTATAGAGTAGGGTAAACATAGTCATGTGTAGGGACTGTGGTTGTTGTGAGCGGACGCAAGGAGAATTGGCCACTCTTCGGGGGCAGGTGGAGGCTTTGTCTGTTAGGCTCATCGAGCTCGAGGCGCAGGCGTCGGCTCGTAGTGGCGTTGGGCCAACTGTGGTGAGACCTATGCCTACTTCGGTGGCCTTGGAATCACATGGAACCCCTGATGTCGCTGCGTCTTCCGGCAGTGAGCATCTTACCGGTCAGCCATCACTCCAGGGTGAATGGCGGACAGTGGTGGGCTCGCGCGTGCCTGGCCGAAAGGCGAAGGTGGGATCTGGCCGCGTGGCAGCTGCCTTACCCCTTTCCAACAGGTACGGGGTGCTTCCTAGTGGTGATGACATCGTTTCCGAGCCACCACAGGATGCCTCGCCTGTTGGGCCAGTGGCCGATTCTCCGGCAAGGTCCCGACAGTTACAGAGGGCGGACCTATTAGTTATAGGGAGCTCCAACGTTAGGCGGGTTATGGAGCCCCTCAGGAAAATAGCGGGTAGGTCGGGGAAGAATGCCAGTGTGCACTCGGTGTGCTTGCCGGGGGGTCTCGTCCGTAATGTGGAGGAGGCCCTTCCGGCAGCTATTGAACGCACTGGGTGTGACCGGCTGCAGATAGTAGCACATGTCGGAACGAATGACGCCTGCCGCTTGGGTTCTGAGGCCATCCTTGGTTCCTTCCGGCGGCTGGCTGATTTGGTGAAGACAACCAGCATCGCACGCGGAGTGCAACCTGAGCTTAATATCTGCAGCATAGTGCCCAGAGTCGATCGCGGTCCTCTGGTTTGGAGCCGTGTGGAGGGTCTAAACCAGAGGCTCAGACGACTCTGCGACTATAATGGTTGCAAATTCATCGACCTCCGTTATTGGGTGGAGAACTGTAGGGCCCCCCTAGACAGGTCAGGCGTGCACTACACACCGGAAGCAGCTACTAGGGTAGCAGAGTACGTGTGGCGTGCACACGGGGGTTTTTTAGGTTAGAGGGACCCCCCCTTGGGCGAAACGATAAAATACCTGACGGCTTACCAGAGAGGACATTATCATCGTTGATAAAGAACGTCCGTCCTCAGAGACCAAAAACAGGAAAAGTTAACGTAATATTGGTAAACTGCAGGAGTATCCAGGGCAAGGTTCCTGAATTAGTATCTCTTATTGAAGGAAATAGTGCGCATATAGTATTAGGAACGGAAAGTTGGTTAAAACCGGAAGTGAACAGTAACGAAATCCTAGACACAGAATGGAATATATACCGCAAGGATAGGATAAACGCCAATGGTGGAGGAGTATTTATAGCAGTAAAGAATTCAATAATATCCAGTGAAGTTATTAGCGAATGCGAATGTGAAATAATCTGGTTTAAGTTAAGTATCAAAGGTGGGTCAGATATGATAGTCGGATGCTTCTATAGACCACCTGCATCAGCAACCGTAGTAGTTGAGCGCCTCAGAGAGAACCTGCAGAACGTCGTGAAGAAGTTTCGTGATCATACTATTGTAATAGGGGGAGACTTCAATCTACCAGGTATAGAATGGGATAGTCACACAATCAGAACTGGAGCCAGGGACAGAGACTCTTGTGACATTATCCTGACTGCCTTGTCCGAGAATTACTTCGAGCAGATAGTTAGAGAACCAACTCGTGAAGCTAACGTTTTAGACCTCATAGCAACAAATAGACCGGAACTTTTCGACTCCGTGAATGTAGAAGAGGGTATCAGTGATCATGAGTCAGTGGTTGCATCAATGACTACAAGTGTAATAAGAAATGCCAAGAAAGGAAGGAAAATATATTTGCTTAACAAGAGTGATAGGGCACAAATCGCAGAATATCTGAGTGACCACCATCAAACGTTCATTTCTGAGGAAGAGGATGTGGAGCAAAAATGGAAAAAATTCAGAAACATCGTCCAGTACGCCTTAGATAAGTTCGTACCGACTAAGGTCCAAAGCGAGGGGAAAGATCCACCGTGGTATAACAATCATGTACGAAAGGTACTACGGAAACAAAGAAAACTTCATCATAGGTTTAAGAGTAGTCGAATCATAGCTGATAAGGAAAAGCTGAACGAAGCGAAAAAGAGCGTAAAGAGAGCAATGAGAGAAGCATTCAACGAATTCGAACATAAAACATTGGCAAACAATCTAAACAAGAACCCTAAAAAGTTTTGGTCATATGTAAAATCGGTAAGCGGATCTAAATCCCCTATTCAGTCACTCGTTGACCACGATGGCACCGAAACAGAGGACGACCGAAGAAATGCAGAAATACTGAATTCAGTGTTCCGAAACTGTTTCACTGCGGAAAATCGTAACACGGTCCCTGACTTCAGCCGCCGCACGGACGCCAAAATGGAAAATATTGAAATAAACGATATCGGAATTGAAAAACAACTGCTATCACTTAGTAGCGGAAAAGCATCCGGACCAGACGAGATACCCTTAAGATTCTACAGTGATTATGCTAAAGAACTTGCCCCCTTTCTATCAGCAATTTATCGTAGATCGCTGGAAGAACGTAAAGTACCTAGCGACTGGAAGAAAGCGCAGGTCGTTCCCATTTTCAAGAAGGGTCATAAATCAGATGCGAATAATTATAGGCCTATTTCGCTTACGTCAATCTGTTGTAGAATAATGGAACATGTTTTGTGTTCTCGTATTATGACGTTCTTAGATAATACAAATCTCCTTCATCATAATCAACATGGATTCCGCAAACAGAGATCATGTGAAACTCAGCTCGCCCTATTTGCCCAAGAAATTCACAGTGCTGTAGACACTGGCGAGCAGATTGATGCCGTATTCCTGGACTTCAGGAAGGCATTTGATACGGTTCCGCACTTACGTTTAGTGAAAAAACTACGAGCTTACGGAATATCGGACCAGGTTTGTGATTGGATTCAGGATTTCCTAGAAGAAAGAACACAACATGTCATTCTTAACGGTTCAAAATCTGCAGATGTAGAGGTAATTTCGGGAGTACCGCAGGGAAGCGTGATAGGACCTTTATTGTTTACAATATACATAAATGACTTAGTTGACAACATCGGTAGCTCCGTGAGGCTATTTGCAGATGACACGGTTGTCTACAAGAAAGTAGCAACATCAGAAGACTCGTACGTACTCCAGGAGGACCTGCAGAGGATTAATGCATGGTGCGACAGCTGGCAGCTTTCCCTAAACGTAGATAAATGTAATATAATGCGCATACATAGGGGCAGAAATCCATTCCAGTACGATTATGCCATAGGTGGTAAATCATTGGAAGCGGTAACGACCGTAAAATACTTGGGAGTTACTATCCGGAGCGATCTGAAGTGGAATGATCACATAAAACAAATAGTGGGAAAAGCAGGCGCCAGGTTGAGATTCATAGGAAGAATTCTAAGAAAATGTGACTCATCGACGAAAGAAGTAGCTTACAAAACGCTTGTTCGTCCGATTCTTGAGTATTGCTCATCAGTATGGGACCCTTACCAGGTTGGATTAATAGAAGAGATAGACATGATCCAGCGAAAAGCAGCGCGATTCGTCATGGGGACATTTAGTCAGCGCGAGAGCGTTACGGAGATGCTGAACAAGCTCCAGTGGCGGACACTTCAAGAAAGGCGTTACGCAATACGGAGAGGTTTATTATCGAAATTACGAGAGAGCACATTCCGGGAAGAGATGGGCAACATATTACTACCGCCCACATATATCTCGCGTAATGATCACAACGAAAAGATCCGAGAAATTAGAGCAAATACGGAGACTTACAAGCAGTCGTTCTTCCCACGCACAATTCGTGAATGGAACAGGGAAGGGGGGATCAGATAGTGGTACAATAAGTACCCTCCGCCACACACCGTAAGGTGGCTCGCGGAGTATAGATGTAGATGTAGATGTAGATGTAGATGTAAGTCAGCCATAGCCGAGTCATCTGTTAAAAGGGCAGGGAGCGAGTCAGTCAGTGCGAACGACTGCCTGAGCGCAGCTAAAAACGGACACTCCAATAAAACATGAACCACGGATAAAACGGAGCCGCAGCGACATAGAGGCGCGTCCTCACGGCGCAATAAGTGGCCGTGCGTAAGCCGAGTGTGCCCAATGCGCAGCCGGCAGAGGACAACAGACTCCTTGCGAGAGACCCGCAAGGAGGAGCGCCACACACCGGTAGCCCCCTTGATGGCCCGAAGTTTGTTGCGTGAAGGCAGGCCGCGCCATTCAGTGTCCCAAAGGGCCAGAATTTTGCGGCGCAGGAACGCTCGCAAATCTGTCTCCGGGAGGCCAACGTCCAGAGATGGTGCACTAGTCGCCTCTTTCGCCAGCCGGTCAACATTCTCGTTGCCGGGGATCCCAACATGGCCTGGGGTCCACACGAAGACGGCAGAGCGGCCGCAACGCGCAAGAGTATGCAGGGACTCATGGACAGCCATCACCAGACGGGAACGAGGAAAACACTGGTCGAGTGCTCGTAAACTGCTCAGGGAATCGCTACAGATAACGAAGGACTCACCTGAGCAGGAGCGGATATACTCTAGGGCTCGAAAGATGGCGACCAGCTCAGCAGTGTAAACGCTGCAGCCAGCCGGCAAGGAACGTTGTTCGGAATGGTCCCCTAGAGTGAGCGCATAACCGACTCGACCAGCAACCATCGAGCCGTCGGTGTAAACAATGCCAGAGCCCTGATACGTGGCCAGGATGGAATAAAAGCGGCGGCGGAAGGCCTCTGGAGGGACTGAGTCCTTCGAGCCCTGTGCCAAGTCTAGCCGAAGGCAAGGGCGAGGAACGCACCACGGGGGTGTACGCAGAGGTGCCCGGAAAGGAGGTGGAACAGGGACAAGCCCAAGCCCGGAGAGAAGCTCCTTGACGCGTACGGCGATCGGACAGCCCGACCGGGGCCGACGTTCCGGCAGATGGACGACCGACTGCGGGAACAGGAGACGATAGTTAGGATGCCCGGGCGAGCTTAGAACATGGGCAGCATAAGCGGCCAGCAAACGTTGGCGTCGGAACCGCAGTGGAGGGACACCTGACTCCACGAGTAAGCTGTCCACAGGGCTGGTGCGGAAAGCACCAGTGGCAAAGCGTATCCCGCTGTGGAGAATTGGGTCCAGCACCCGCAACGCAGACGGGGATGCTGAGCCATATGCCAGGCACCCATAATCCAGACGGGACTGGATTAACGCCTGGTAGAGCCGTAATAGGGTAGAGCGGTCGGCTCCCCAGCGGGTGTGGCTCAAACATCGGAGTGCATTGAGATGCCGCCAACACGTCTGTTTGAGCTGCCGGATATGAGGCAGCCAAGTCAACCGGGCATCGAAAACCACCCCCAAAAACCTGTGGGTCTCCACCACAGCAAGGAGTTCGTCGGCAAGATAAAGCCGCGGCTCAGGATGGACTGTTCGGCGCCGGCAGAAATGCATAACGCAGGTCTTGGCTGCCGAAAACTGAAACCCATGGGCTACAGCCCAAGACTGCGCCTTACGGATAGCGCCCTGTAGCTGACGTTCAACAGCTGCAATGCCAGTAGAGCTGTAATAAAGGCAGAAGTCGTCAGCATACAGGGAAGCGGAGACAGAATTTCCCACGGCCGCAGCAAGCCCGTTAATGGCTATTAAAAACAGACAGACACTTAAAACAGAGCCCTGTGGCACACCGTTCTCCTGGACGTGGGAGGAACTATACGAGGCCGCTACTTGCACGCGGAAGGTACGACACGACAGAAAATTGCGGATAAAAATCGGCCGAGGACCCCGAAGACCCCATCCATGAAGCGTAGAAAGAATGTGATGACGCCATGTCGTATCGTACGCCTTCCGCATGTCGAAAAAGACAGCGACCAGGTGCTGACGGCGGGCAAAAGCAGTACGGATGGCCGACTCCAGACTCACCAGATTGTCGGTGGCGGAGCGGCCTTTACGGAACCCACCCTGAGACGGAGCCAGAAGGCCCCGAGACTCCAGTACCCAATGCAAGCGCCGGCTTACCATCCGTTCAAGCAACTTACAAAGAACGTTGGTGAGGCTAATGGGACGGTAGCTGTCCACCTCCAGAGGGGTCTTCCCAGGTTTCAAAACGGGGATGACAATGCCTTCCCGCCATTGCGACGGAAACTCCCCCTCGACCCAAAGACGGTTGTAAAGATCGAGAAGGCGCCGCTGGCAGTCCACTGAAAGGTGTTTCAGCATCTGACAGTGGATGCCATCTGGCCCAGGAGCGGTATCAGGGCAAGCAGCTAGGGCACTGCGAAATTCCCACTCACTGAATGGAGCATTGTAAGATTCCGGGTGGTTGGTGTGAAACGAAAGGCTCCGACGTTCCATCCGCTCCTTAATGGAGCGGAAGGCCTGGGGGTAATTCGCAGAAGCGGAACTCATAGCAAAATGCTCTGCTAAGTGGTTTGCAATGACGTCGGAGTCGGTACAAACCGCTCCATTCAGTGAGAGCGCAGGGACGCTGACAGGTGGCCGATAGCCGTAGACGCGTCGAATCTTGGCCCAGACCTGCGAGGGAGTGACATGGAGGCCAATGGTGGACACATACCGCTCCCAGCACTCCTTCTTGCCTTGGCGGATAAGGAGGCGGGCCCGCGCACTCAGCTGTTTGAAGGCGATAAGGTGGGCTAAGGAGGGATGTCGCTTGTGACGCTGGAGCGCCCGCCGGCGATCTTTAATCGCTTCAGCGATCTCAGGCGACCACCAAGGCACAGCCTTCCGCCGAGCGGACCCAGAAGAACGGGGAATGGCAGATTCGGCGGCAGTAACGATGCCGGTGGTGACAGATTGAACCACCGCATCAATGTCATCAGTAGAGAGAGGCTCAAAAGCGGCAGTGGAGGAGAACAAATCCCAGTCAGCCTTATTCATAGCCCATCTGCTAGGGCGCCCAGAAGAGTGACGCTGTGGTAGTGACAAAAAGAGCGGAAAGTGGTCACTACCACACAGGTCGTCATGCACACTCCATTGGACAGACGGTAAGAGGCTATGGCTACAGATGGAAAGGTCAATGGCGGAGTAGGTGCCATGCGCCACACTGAAGTGTGTGAAGGCGCCATCATTTAACAGCGAGAGATCGAGCTGCGACAACAAATGTTCAACGATGGCGCCTCGACCTGTGGCCACTGACCCACCCCACAGAGGGTTATGGGCGTTGAAGTCGCCCAATAGCAAGAAAGGTGGCGGCAATTGGGCGACCAGTGCAGCCAGGACATGCTGCGAGACATCACCATCCGGTGGAATGTAAAGACTGCAGACGGTAACAGCCTGTGGCGTCCATACGCGTACAGCGACAGCCTCTAAAGGCGTCTGGAGAGGGACAGACTCGCTGTGCAGAGTGTGAAGGACATATATGCAGACGCCACCAGACACCCTTTCATAAGCAGCCAGGTTCTTATAATAACCCCGATAGCCACGGAGGGCAGGGGTTCGCATCGCTGGAAACCAAGTTTCCTGGAGAGCAATGCAGAAGAAAGGGCGAAGGCTGAGAAGTTGGCGGAGCTCAGCTAAATGGTGGAAAAAACCGCCGCAGTTCCACTGGAGGATGGTATTGTCCATGGCTGAGAAAGGCGTGAAAGGACTGGGAAGGCAATTTACGCTGCTTATTCACCCACTGCCACCGATTCAGTACCCGTACGAGAGGCATCCATGGCGTCTGAGGGACCAGCGAGATCAAGGTCCTCAGTGGACGCTAGAATCTCGACTTCATCCTCAGTCGCAGAGCGCGAAAGGTGCGGTGGGGTTGGTGCCACCGCAAGTTCTTTGGCCTTAGAGGTCTTTCTCTTGGACTTCTCTCGCTGAACCTTGGGTTTCACCGGCTGGGAAGGCTTCACCGATTCAGTCTCCGGGACAGAGGAGGATCGTGAAGCCCTACGCCCGGCCGCTGGTGAGGACTTATGCCACTGGTGGCCGTCATCCTTCCCGCTGGTGGAACCCTGGGAAGGGAGGGTCCCAAGGGAACTCTTACGGGCGAGAGTAGTCGAAGAAGTTAGACGCTTCTCCGGCTGAGAAGCGGGGACGGACGTCCCCGACGGGTGGGAGGAGGTTGCTCCTGAGGTAGGTGGTGCAGGAGCAACCTGTTGGGTAGAGCCCCCCGCGGGCAAGGGGGCAGGAGGAGTCTTACTGCTTATCGAGCTGGCTGGAAGTCTCGAAACTGATGGAGCTAGCACAGTTGTTGTAGCAGCTGCATAAGGAGATGTCATTCTCACAGGATGGAGTCTGTCATATTTCCGTTTGGCCTCAGTATAGGTCAGCCGGTCCAGGGTCTTATATTCCATGATTTTGCGCTCTTTCTGAAAGACTTTGCAGTCAGGCGAGCAAGGTGAATGGTGCTCCCCGCAGTTGACGCAGATGGGAGGCGGGGCACATGGAGTATCGGGATGAGATGGGCGTCCGCAATCGCGACATGTGAGGCTGGAAGTGCAGCGGGAAGACATATGGCCGAACTTCCAGCACTTGAAGCACCGCATCGGGGGAGGGATATAGGGCTTGACGTCACATCGGTAGACCATCACCTTGACCTTTTCCGGTAACGTATCACCCTCGAAGGCCAAGATGAAGGCACCGGTAGCAACCTGATTGTCCCTCGGACCCCGATGAACGCGCCGGACGAAATGAACACCTCTACGTTCTAAGTTGGCGCGCAGCTCGTCATCAGACTGCAAAAGGAGATCCCTATGGAAAATAACACCCTGGACCATATTTAAACTCTTATGTGGTGTAATAGAAACGTTAACATCCCCCAACTTGTCACAAGCAAGTAACCTGCGGGACTGGGCGGAGGATGCCGTTTGAATCAGTACTGACCCAGAGCGCATTTTAGACAAGCCCTCCACCTCCCCAAACTTGTCTTCTAAATGCTCGACGAAGAATTGAGGCTTTGTGGAGAGAAAAGACTCCCCATCAGCTCTCGTGCAAACTAAGAATCGGGGTGAATAACTGTTACCTCCATCCTGAGACTTACGCTCTTCCCACGGCGTGGCCAGGGAGGGGAACGTTTTCGGATCGTACTTCTGAGCATTAAATTGAGCCCGAGAACGCTTAGAGACTGCTGGCGGCTGGCCGCCAGCGAGAGATGATGTACCACGCTTCATTGCGGGTCATCCGCCCTGATGCCACCTGCTCCGACCAAGGGCCCTCCCCACGGGCGCCACCCAGCCACAGCAATAGCCACCTGGCAGGATGGCCATTGCCGGGAGTCCTGATGCCCCAGGGAGATGGGCATCTACTCCTTGGCATACGTGGGGAGTGAACGGCGCAGGCATCAGTAGAGCGATCCCTGTGTTGTCAGGGGGCTACAACCAAGAGGGTACATGGCGGCCCCACCACAACGGACTGGCTACCGTGCTGGATGTTAGGTGACATGTAGTCCATGGGCGTCGTCAGTGCAGAAAATGGCCCTGCACAGTGCTGGGCAGAAAGTGCACGCAGGGGCGCATCGATGCCCAAGAGATGGAGAGCGGGCAAGACTGCAATGCAACGACGAATAAGATGGCGAAAGTTCTCAACACAACACGGACACAATGCACCAAGTAAGGCGCCCTTCCCCAATCGGCTCGCTCTTCGGAAAAATTTTGAGATATGGAGGTGAAACCCGACAGGGGACCATCACATAAGGCCGAAACGTTTGAGACTCCTTTTAGTCGCCTCTTACGACAGGCAGGAATACCGCGGGCCTATTCTAACCCCCGAACCCGCAGGGGGGCATATCGGCGAATGTTGCAGGTGTAACGCACACAGACATTCATAGTTGTTTTCACTACTCATGCCTTGTTGAATTACATCACAATAGTGGAGGTTCGGTTGAACGAGTGCTTGCACGAGCTGGCGTTTCAAGTCCTGTGGAAACACGGCCCGAACCTTTGAGAGCATAGAGACAAGCGGACGTCTTCCGGCACACTGCGACGGTATTATCCGCCCCGCTGAGAAGCTCATCCAAAGTTACATCCAAGTTCTTAACTGTTTTCTGATATGGTATTGGAATACCGTCGAGCAGAATAGGAGGCAGCCGTTCACGGAAAACTGAACTTCGAAAGAGAAAGTTGGTGATTGAAATTTCGTAAATAGATCTCGCCGCAAAGAAAACCGCCTTTGTTTCAGTGAATTCCACCCCAACTCGCGCATCACATCAGTGACTCTCTCACCCATATTGCGTGCTAACACGAAACGAGCTGCCCTTATTTGGACTTTTTTCTATGTCCTCCATCAATCGTACCTGGTAAGGATCCCACACCGTGCAGCAGTATTCCAGAAGAGGACGGACAAATGTAATGTAGGCTGTCTCTTTAGTGGGTTCGTCGCATCTTCTAAGTGTTCTGGCAACAAAGCGCAGTCTTTGTTTCGCCTTCCCCACAGTGTTATGTGTGTGGCCGTGTATGAGTGAGCGTGCTGTCCGTGTGTGGGATGGGGAAGGCACTCGACCTGTCTCACTTCGACCGACGGTAGATTGAAACTGGGCGAGTTGTTGAGTTTTCGAAGAGTGCTGCGCTGAGTATCTTTAGTACGTCGCGAAACCAGGGTCAAACGACATCCAGACAACGAGGGTGTGGGCGGCCGCCCGTCATCACGGATGTCCGACGTCGTAGGTTGGGCAGACTGGCGAAACAGTACAGGCTACGAACTGTGGCGGAACCAACATCACACTTTAATGCTGGACAGGGTACAAGTGTATATGAAGACAGTTTCTCGAAAGAACAGATACCACTGATGATCGTGAAGCTTCTCCAGAATAAATGATAATTAATTGAAGCCCTCAGCTGCCGACATGTGTTGTTGATATACCTCGTTTTGTACAGCTAAAAATGTGTGCCCCGACCGGGACTCGAACCCGGCATCTCCAGCTTATATGGCAGACGCTCTACCCATCTGAGCCACCGAGGACGCAGATGAATAGCGCTACTGCAGGGACTTATCCATTACACGCTTCCCGTGAGACCCACATTCCCAACTGTCCACAATCTACATGCATAATGTTCCTAATAGATATTTTCCCATCCACTCATTACTCGCGCACACTAAGGTTCGGGCAACCTGTGCACAATCGCACAGACGAAGGCCAATGGCCGGGTAACCTTTAACTATATACACTGCTGGCCACCGTAAATGCAACACCAAGAAAGACAAGAGGTAGCACAACAAAATTTATTTTGTAGATAACATGTTGACCAAGTATCAAATGATTACGTTTACAGACGTCTGTGACATGTGGTTCCTGCCAGAATCAGTAGCCAGAGTAGCCGCCATTGTTGGAGATCACCGCTGCCACACGTCTCGTCATTGAGCCAAAGAGACGTTGGATGTGTTCCTGGGGTACAGCAGCCCAAGCAGCTTCCACACGTTGCCGAAGATCATCTGGTGTGGCAGCTGGGGATGTAATCTGGGTCACTCGTTGAGCAACCATGGACCACATGTTTTCTATCGGCGAAAGATCCGGAGAGCGAGCCGGCCAGGGAAGCAATTCAATCTGGTTATTGACGAAGAACCTTTGGACAATGCGTGCCACGTGTTGTCGCGCATTATCCTGTTGAAATATGGCTGTGGCTGAGCCCCGAAGGTAAGGAAGGACAACTGGCTCCAGCACCTCGGATATGTAGCGGCGGCTATTTAAAGTACCGGCAATGCGTACTAGAGGCGTGCGAGAGTAATATCCAGTACCGCCCCATACCATAATACCCGGTGCAAGACCAGTGTGGCGGTGCATAATGCAGCTGTCCAGCATCCTCTCTCCACGGTGTCTCCACACTCGAATCCGACTATCGTGGTGCTGCAGACAGAAGCGTGCCTCGTCAGTAAAGACAACGTCATTCCATTCCGCCGTCCACATCCGTCTGTCATCACAGCATTGGCGACGGAGACGTCTGTGGTTCTGCGTCAGTGGTAGACGAAGCAATGGACGTCTTGCGGACAGACCACTCTGCTGTAAACGGCGTCGAATGGTACGCGCAGACACTGGATGATGCGTTACAGACGCAATGTGCTGTGCTATGGTTCGGGATGTCACTGAGCGGTCCGTCACTGCGATGCACACAATTTGCCTACCAGCACGTGCAGTGGTGCACCGAGGTGAATGCGATCGACCACGTCGGTCCGTCGTACCCTCCTGCATCCAACGGTCACATATCCGCATTACAGTTGTTTGGTTTCGTCCAACACGACTAGCGATTTCTCTGTATGATAATGCACAATCTCGGTAAGCCACTATACTTCCTCTGTCGAACTCGGATACTTGATCAAAAGATGTTCGCTGTTGTCTACGAGGCATAACTGATCGTCTTGTGAAACAACCACAAGGTAAACACACGCGCCGAACGTACACTCGTCGAAATCACCAAGCCTTAAATGGCGCTATGAGGTGGGGCCACAGGCGCGCGTGATGTGCGTCTGCGCTGAAATTCTAATCAGTTGCATATCTCATCGCTGCAAACCCATGGTGTAAATTTCACTTGATTCGGATGCTTCCTTCAGGGTGTTGCATTTACGGTGGCCAGCAGTGTATATGAAGATAGTAACTGTTCTCTGTTAGCGTGTGATGAGTGGATGGGCAAGTATCTATTAGGAACATTACGTATGTACATTGTGGACATCTGGGAATGTGGGTCTCACGGGAAGCGTGTAAGGGATAAGTCCATGCAGTCGCGCTATTCATTTGTGTCCTCGGTGGCTCGGATGGGTAGAGCGTCTGCCATATAAGCAGGAGATCCCGAGTTCGAATCCCGGTCGGGGCACACATTTTCAGCTGTCCCCATCGAGGTATATCAACAACACCTGTCGGCAGCTGAGGGTTTCAATTAATTATTAGAGAACAATTGTGTCTGAACACACACAGCACTGAACACCCCTAACGATGGGCCTTCGCAGCCGACTATCCGTGCATGTGCCATTGTTAACACCACGACATCGGCAACTGCGACTCAAATGGGCACATCACCTTCGGCACTGGGCGTTGGCGCAATCGCAGAACGTTGCACGGTCTGATGAATCCCGATACCTCCTTCTTCGTGTTAAGGGGAGAGCGCGAATCCGTCGTCTTCCAGGCCAACAGCTCCTTGACATCTGTATTGCGGTATGGAGACAAGCTGGCGGGGAACTTTTGCGTGGGTATCCATGGGGCCAGAGAAGCTCGGATAAGGCACCGTGGCGGCCAAGGAGTATCGTACACTGGTTGCAGGCAACGCACACTCCTTCAGGATCGTGTTTACCGACAGCACTCGCATTTTTGAACAAGACGATACGACATTTCACGGCGCCAGGAGTGTGATAGAGTGGTTCGAGGAACGCAGAGGCGAATTGCAATTGGCTTTCTGCCCCCCCCCCCCCCTAACTCGCCACATCTGAACCCGATCGAACACATCTGCGCTGTGACTGAATGCGTTGTGGGAGCTCATCAAGCCCCTCCCTGGAATTTACCGTAATTTGACGACGTGTGTGCACAGACGTGGTGCCAACTCCCTCCCCCCAAGGCCTCATTGCATCCATGCCACGACGACTCGCCGCTGTCATCCGTGCCAAAGTTGGACACACTGGCCATTCGGTATGTGGTCATAATGTTGTGGCTGATCACTGTAGGCGATTGTCTTTTCTGAAGATGCACTGTCTACATCTACATCTACATCTATACTCCGCGAGCCACCTTACGGTGTGTGGCGGAGGGTACTTATTGTACCACTATCTGGTCCCCCCTTCCCTGTTCCATTCACGAATTGTGCGTGGGAAGAACGACTGCTTGTAAGTCTCCGTATTTGCTCTAATTTCTCGGATCTTTTCGTTGTGATCATTACGCGAGATATATGTGGGCGGTAGTAATATGTTGCCCATCTCTTCCCGGAATGTGCTCTCTCGTAATTTCGATAATAAACCTCTCCGTATTGCGTAACGCCTTTCTTGAAGTGTCCGCCACTGGAGCTTGTTCAGCATCTCCGTAACGCTCTCGCGCTGACTAAATGTCCCCATGACGAATCGCGCTGCTTTTCGCTGGATCATGTCTATCTCTTCTATTAATCCAACCTGGTAAGGGTCCCATACTGATGAGCAATACTCAAGAATCGGACGAACAAGCGTTTTGTAGCTGTGTCCCTTGCTGGTTGAACAGTTATTTATAAAGACGTATTAATGCCGACACTAGCTGTCCACACGTCCGCTGAATCACAGAAGTTTTCGGTTCGAGGGACTGAGGTGTGAGCCATTTCCGGCCCAGCAAACAGCGTGACATCGAAGAAAGAAAAAAAAAAAAAAAAAAAAAAAAAAAGAATAACAAATTTCGGGTCAGTTGGAGAAGCTGACAAAATACATGTCGTTCGTAACTTCCACAGTACAAGTTCTAAACAATAGTTGTTCTGAACTGTCGAGATAATAGAAGCAAATGAAATCTACATATATATTTCAAGTGCAAACAGATAAGCCAACACAGCGCTTAAGAATTCTTATAATCTCACAACCCAATAGATTTCACAAGCCGGCCGGAGTGGCCAAGCGGTTCTAGGCGTTACAGTCTGGAACCGCGCGACCGCTACGGTCGCAGGTTCGAATCCTGCCTCGGGCATGGATGTGTGTGATGTCCTTAGGTTAGTTAGGTTTAAGTAGTTCTGAGTTCTAGGGGACTGGTGACCTGAGAAGTTAAGTCCCATAGTGCTCAGAGCCATTTTTTTTGAAAATGACATTAAATACAGACGTTACACATGAGCTTGACCGTGACCCTTAGTCGAAATTAGCTAATCGTACACTTAAATAAAAATCGCATTATGGGCTACTACGGACCATGTTTACCTTTATTAAGCATCAGGAGGCTGTGAGTCCCAATAAATACAAAATTATATAAACTTAAGGCTGTTTGATGCATAATAACGCATCAACCGATTCCGTAAGTTATCCCAATAAATTTCTATATAATTCCAAAATGGTAAAGTTCTTTTTCACACACCCTATATTTCCGCCCTAAAAGTTCACGGTTTTTGTGATTTATGCAGTAATTTGACTATTGCATTATCCCAGGAGAGTCTTTATGTTCCGACTCTCGTTACATGTTTGGCAGTAGCTTATGAGTCGTCACTCAATGCGACATGGGAAGAGGCGTGAGCTCTTTCATCGATATCAGACGTGTGATGTTGCAAATATGCGGAGGATTAACGGCCAGAAATTTGAGCAATAATCTTCAGTCGTGATAGCCTTGCAGCGGAGCGCTTTCGTTAAGCGAAAAACAAGCCGACATGTCGCAATTTAAGAGCAGAGTTTTAAGGTTTTGAGAGTTAAGCTTTATGAGAGTCAACGAATTCGAGGAACTTACTCGACTGGTAAGAGAGTTACGACGACTTGGAAGTCGGGAAACTCGTCATAGTTTACCATTGGGGCAATGAAATCGCCCAGACGGAATAAACGCCCTTCTTGTAATAGAATGTACTTACGTGGCCATCTGAAGGTAAATTGTTTTCTAGGAAGGGTTCGTGACACTGACCAGCCAGAATATTGTGACCACCGACCTACTACCGGTAAAAACTCGTCCAGACGAGAGAAGCGTCACCGGGCGGGGAATGACTGCCAGTCAGACACACGCACGGTGCATGTACACTACTGGCCATTAAAATTCCTACACCACGAAGATGTGCTACAGACGTGAAATTTATCCGACAGGAAGAAGATGCTGTGATATGCAAATGATCAGCTTTTCAGAGCACTAACACAAGGTTGACTCCGGTGGCAACACCTACAACGTGCTGACATGAGGAAAGTTTCCAATCGATTTCTCATACACAAAGAGCAGTTGACCGGCGTTGCCTGGTGGATCGTTTTTGTGTTGCCTCGTGTATGGAGGAGAAATGCGCACCATTACCTTTCCTACTTTGATACAGGTCTGAATGTAGCCTATCGCGATTGCGGTTTATCGTATCGCGACATTACTGCTCGCGTTCGTCGAGATCCAATGACTGTTAGCAGAATACGGAATCGGTGTGTTCACGAGGGTAATAGGGAACGCCGTGCTGGATCCCAACGGCCTCGTATCACTAGCAGTCGAGATGACAGGCATCTAATCCGCATGGCTGTAACGGGTCGTGCAGCCAAGTCTCGATCCCTGCGTCAACAGATGGGGACGTTTGCAAGAACGACGTATGCAGCAGCGTGGACTATCAGCTCGGAGACCGTGGCTGCCGTTACCCTTGACGCTGCATCACAGACAGGAGCGCCTGCGACGGTGTACTCAACGACGAACCTGCGTGCACGAATGGAAAAACGTCATTTTTTCGGATGAATCCAGGTTCTGTTTACAGCATCGTGATGGTCGCATCCGTGTTTGGCAACATGGCGGTGAACGCACATTGGAAGCGTGTATTCGTCATCGCCATACTGGCATATCACCCGGCGTGATGGTATGGGGTGCCATTGGTTACACGTCTCGCTCACCTCTTGTTCGCATTGACGACACTTTGAACAGTGGACGTTACATTTGAGATGTGTTACGACCCGTGGCTCTGCCCTTCATTCGATCCCTGCGAAACCCTACATTTCAGCAGGACAATGCACGACCACATGTTGCAGGTCCTGTACGGGCCTTTCTGCATACAGAAAATGTTCGACTGCTGCTCTGGCCAGCACATTCTCCAGATTCCTCACCAATTGAAAACGTCTCGTCAATGGTGGCCGAGCAACTGGCTCGTCACAATACGCCAGTCACTACTCTTGATGAATTGTGGTATCGTGTTGAAGCTGCATGGGCAGCTGTACCTGTACACGCCATCCAAGCTGTTATATCCTAGCCAGTAATGCCACCCGAGCCCGCTGCCAAAAGGTTGGCAGCATCAAAGTCCGGACGCCGTCCGCATAAGCAGCGCCAGCGAGACAGGAATTCGCCGCAAGTCTGCGCGCGCCACCGCTGGCTTCTGGGTTCTTAAGCGCTGGAGTCGCGAGCACTAGGACAGTTCTGTATTCGCCGCTCAGCTGTATACTCGGCACCGAATTGTGTACTTGCTAGTCAGTTGTGTGTTCATCGCAGCAGAGTTGTTGTTTGTCGTCAGCCGACGCTGACCTAGCCGCTCCGACTCGAACTAGACAGATTTTGTAGACACGGAGTTCACTACTGTGTTTCTGTATCTTCGTTAATAAAGATAAGTACCGACTTTTATTTAATCAGAGTGTTTGGGTTTTCATCTTTCTGTTCACTGTTCCAGCGGACCGGTCGGCCGCTATTAAAAGTGTGGCGGTGACTTCGTAAGCCGTTTCTACAGCGAATTGTTTGTCGCTACGAACGCCGCCTCAAAACAAGCCCTGGCGTGTCAAGGCCGTTATTAGGGCCAGAGGTGGTTGTTCTGGGTACTGATTTATCAGGATCTATGCACCCAAACTGCGTGAAAATGTAATCAGATATCAGTTATAGTATAATATACAGGGTGATTCAAAAAGAATACCACAACTTTAGGAATTTAAAACTCTGCAACGACAAAAGGCAGAGCTAAGAACTGTCTGTCGGCGAATTAAGGGAGCTATAAAGTTTCATTTAGTTGTACATTTGTTCGCTTGAGGCGCTGTTGACTAGGCGTCAGCGTCAGTTGATGCTAAGATGGCGACCGCTCAACAGAAAGCTTTTTGTGTTATTGAGTACGGCAGAAGTGAATCGACGACATTTGTTCAGCGTGCATTTCGAACGAAGTATGGTGTTAAACCTCCTGATAGGTGGTGTATTAAACGTTGGTATAAACAGTTTACAGAGAATGGGTGTTTGTGCAAAGGGAAAAGTTCTGGACGGCCGAGAACGAGTGATGAAAATGTAGCACGCATCCAGCAAGCATTTGTTCGCAGCCCAGGAAAATCGACTCGCAGAGCTAGCAGAGAGCTGCAAATTTCACAATCAACTGTATGGAGAGTCCTACGAAAAAGGTTAGTTATGAAACCTTATCGTCTGAAATTGGTTCAAGCACTGTCTGCAGCTGATAAGATTAAAAGAATCGATTTCTGTGATTTTATCCTTGCTCAAATGGAAACAGATGAATCTTTCGTTTCAAAGATTGTGTTTAGTGATGAAGCAACTTTCCACACTAACGGGAAAGTCAACCGTCACAATGTCTGAATATGGGGCACTGAGAATCCGCGGGAAACAACTCAGTATGAACGTGACTCGCCTAAGGTCAACGTTTTCTGTGCCATTTCAGCCAATGAAGTTTTTGGTCCCTTTTTCTTCGAAGGTGCTACAGTAACTGGACTACAGTATCTGGAGATGTTAGAGAATTGGCTGTTCCCTCAACTCGAACAAGAAGCACAACAATTCATATTTCAGCAGTATGGAGCGCCACCACATTGGCACTTATCTGTCCGTAACTACCTGAACGTCAACTACCCGAGGCGATGGATCGGCCGCCAGGCAGCCCGTGACAGAGCACTTCATCACTGGCCTCCAAGAAGCCCTGATCTTACCCCCTGCGATTTTTTCTTATGGGGGTATGTTAAGGATATGGTGTTTCGGCCACCTCTCCCAGCCACCATTGATGATTTGAAACGAGAAATAACAGCAGCTATCCAAACTGTTACGCCTGATATGCTACAGAGAGTGTGGAACGAGTTGGAGTATCGGGTTGATATTGCTCGTGTGTCTGGAGGGGGCCATATTGAACATCTCTGAACTTGTTTTTGAGTGAAAAAAAAACCTTTCTAAATACTCTTTGTAATGATGTATAACAGAAGGTTATATTATGTTTCTTTCATTAAATACACATTTTTAAAGTTGTGGTATTCTTTTTGAATCACCCTGTATTTGTCGAATGAATACCCGTTTATCATGTCCATTTCTTCTTGGTGTAGCAACTTTAATGGCCAGTAGGGAAGTATCAGTGAGCGTGCTGTCCGTATGTGCAGTGGGGAAAACGCGCCATCGGAGTTTGTGCGAAGGCAAACTGTGATGGCCTGGAGGCGCTGGGCGTTAGCAGAGCGTGCACGGGCTGAAGAATCGCGATACCTCCTTCATCACGGCGATGGGAGGCCGCGAATCCGTCGTCTTCCAGGGCAACAGCTGCTTGACATCCGTACTGTGGGGAGGGGGCAAGCTGGCTGCCGTTCCACTGTGCTCCGGGGAACATTCGCGTGGGCACCCGTGGGTTCAGTGTAGCTCGTGCAAGGAACCGTGACGGCCAGGGAGTATCGTACTCTGGTTGCCTCTTCATGACGACCATGTTTCCCGACGGCAGTGGTATTTTTCATCAGTGTCCCATGTCACAAGACCAGAAGTGTGATGGGGTGGTGTGAGGAATACGGTAGTGGGTTACAATTGATGTTCAGACCTCCTTCCCCCCCCCCCCCCCCCCTCAAACTCGCTAGATGCCAACCAGGTCTAGCACATCTGGAACGTGTTACTTCGTGAGCCCACGTGAACAGTAAACGGTTGTCAAAACACACTTGACCTCTTAGCAATAAATAATGCTGAGTTAATAACGAGCATCAAAACAGATTCAGGGATTAGTGAACACAGGGTTGTCGTAGCGAGATTGAATATTGTAATCCCCAAATCCTCAAAAAATAAGCGAAAAATATACCTGTTCAAAAAAGCAGATAAAAATTCCCTTGACGCCCTCCTGAGAGGCAATCTTCACTCATTCAAAATTAGTAACGTAAGTGTAGACCTGATCTGGCTTAGATTCAAAGAAATAGTATCGGCAGCAATTGAGAGAGTTATACCAAATAAATTAACAAACAACGGAGCTGATCCTCCTTGGTACACAAAACGGGTCAGAACATGGCTGCAGAAACAACGAAACAAACATGCAAAATTTAAACAAACGCATAATCCCGAAGATCGGCAATCTTTCACAGAAACCAGAAATTTAGCGCGGGGTTCAATGCGAGACGCCTATAACACTTTCCACAACGAAACGTTGTCTCGAAACCTGGCAGAAAATCCAAAGAGATTCTGGTCGTATGTGAAGTATATTAGCGGCCAGAAACAATCAATGCCTTCTCTGCGCGATGGCAATGGAGATACTATCGAAGACAGTGCTGCCAAAAGAGAGTTACTACACAGCCTTCCCAAGCGCCTTCACAAAAGAAGACGAAGTAAATATACAATAATTCGAATCGAGAACATCTCCCACCATGAGTAACGTAGAAGTAATTATTCTCGGAGCAGTGAAGCAACTCAAATCACTTAATAAAACAAAGTCTTCTGGTCCAGACAGTATACTAATTAGGTCCCTTTCGGAGTATGCTGATGCATTAGCTCCATACTTAACAACCATATACAACCGTTCGCTCGAAGAAACAGCCGTACCCAAAGACTGGAAAGTTGCACAGGTCACACCAATATTAAAGAAAGATAGTACGAGTAATCCACTAAATTACAGGTCCATATCGTTAATGCCGATATACTGCAGGAATTTAGAACATATATTGTGTGTGAACATTATGAATTACCTCAAAGAAAATGGTCTAGAGACACACAGTCAACAGGGATTTACAAAACATCGTTCGGGTGAAACGCAACTAGCTCTTTATTCACACGAAGTCTTGAGTGCTGTTGACAAGGGATTTCAGATCGATTTCGTATTTCTGGATTCCCGGAAGGCTTTTGACACGGTACCACACAAGCGGCTCGTAGTGGAATTGCGTGCTTATCTAATATTGTCTCAGTTATGTGACTGGATTTGTGATTTCCTGTCAGAGAAGTCACAGTTCGTAGTAATTGACGGAAAGTCATCGAGTAAAAAATAAGTGATTTCTGGCGTTCCCCAACGTAGTGTTACAGGCCCTTTGCTGTTCCGTATCTATATAAACGATTTTGGAGACAATCTGAGCAGCAGGCTTCGGTTGTTTGCAGATGACGCTGTCGTCTATCGACTAATAAAATCAGAAGATCAAATCAAACTACAAAACGATTTAGAAAAGATATCTAAATGCTGCCAAAAGTGGCAGTTGACACTAAATAACGAAAAGTGTGAGGTCATCCACATGATCGCTAAAAGGAACTCGATTAATTTCGGTTACACGATAAATCAGTCTAATCTAAAAGCCGCAAATTCAACTAAATACCTAGGAATAACAATTACGAACACCTTAAATTGGAAAGAACACACAGAAAATGTTGTGGGGAAGGCTAACCAAAGGCTGCGTTTTATTGGCTGGACACTTAGAAAATGTAACAGACCTACTAAGGAGACTGCCTACACCACGATTTTCCGTCCTCTTTTAGAATGCCGCTACGCGGTCTGGGATTTTACCAGATAGGACTCACGGAGTACATCGAAAGAGTTCAAAGAAAGGCAGCACGTTTTGTATTATCGCCAAATATGGGAAAGAGTGTCACAAAAATGATACAGGGTTTGGGCTGGAAATCATTAGAAGAAAGGCGTTTTTCGTTGCGACGGAATCTTTTCACGAAATTCCAATCACCAACTTTCTCCTCCGAATGCGAAAATATTTTGTTGACACCGACCTACATGTACGGAAAGATATAGATGTTCATTCTTTCCGCGCGCTATACGAGATTGGAATAATATCGAATTGTGAAGGTGGTTCGTTCCGCCGCTATACGAGATTGGAATAATATCGAATTGTGAAGGTGGTTCGTTCCGCCGCTATACGAGATTGGAATAATAGCGAATTGTGAAGGTGGTTCGATGAACCCTCTGCCAGACACTTGAATGTGATTTGCAGAGTACCCATGTAGATGTAGACTGTGTGTAGCGTCAGAGCTCATCGCCCCTCTCCACGGAGTTTACCGGAATTAGGTGACTGTGTGTGTGTGTGTGTGTGTGTGTGCAGATGTCGTCCAACTCCCTCCAGCGACCTACTAGAGTCTCATTGCTTCCGTATCACGACGTGTTGCCGCTGTTATCCGTGCCAAATGCAGACACACCGGCTATTAGATAGATGGTTATAATGTTCTCACTGGTCAATGTATGTCCAATATCGATTTTATTTGCTTCCTGGAACTTGTATGTTTCCCTATGCGTGTTGTAATATCTGTGTTAGTACGTTCTTTGGTTCAACATACGTTTAAGTAATTGTTATTTTCTGTAGAGATATTTAACGGGAGTAATTCGTGGATGTAATTTTCGAAACTATTTCCTTTTGCAATAGTATTGTGTTAAAGTAATGTGTGTGAAACGGATTCATGAATAGCGCACGTAGTATTATACTAAATGTAAAACCGGCAGCCAACTGCCTCCGCATCGAAAAACTGTAGGCGGGTATATGGAAAGTGCATTGGAGCGAACTGCCGCAAGGAGTCTTTGTGGTAGAAACAGTCGGTGGCTAGCATTCAAACAGTTAACGTACTGAGTGCTAAAGTACGCAAGGACAGCAGCGACACTGGATTAATCGTGTGAATGTATATCGGCTATTAGATCATGGCAATCATGAGTTCAGGATCATAACTGTTTTTTAAAACTTTTCATTAACTTTCATGGAGGTGTAATTTCCTCAAGCAGTTAGTCTTTTGTATAAAACGCTCCATGTGGTCAGCTAAAGTAAATGGTTGAAGTACCAGAACGATTCAAATGGTTCTGAGCACTATGGGACTTAACATCTATGGTCATCAGTCCCCTAGAACTTAGAACTACTTAAACCTAACTAATCTACGGACATCACACAACACTCAGTCATCACGAGGCAGAGAAAATCCCTGACCCCGCCGGGAATGAAGTACCAGAACGAAAAATGCTCCTACCACAGTACAAAAAAGGCGAATATGCCCCAGAAAGAGTTAGGGATGTAAACGAAGGGAACTAGGTACTTGACTTATCTGGCAGCTTCACAGAAATTTAAACCAAAACATGCTGACATATGCGCGCTTTTTTTTACTTGTGCCAGTAGCCATAACAATGTGTCGTGTCAACTAAAGTTGCACGCGATGTCATCCCTCCAGGTACAAAGCGACGCCCGGAAATGTTATTCCCCCCCAAATACATTCAATTTTTTACCTGTTACATATACGCTCTTCAGACATTCGATATTACGTATTGTTTACTATGTCTGGCGAATCTTTTGGATTTTGGGCACAGGATCAGGAACTTTAGCCTACAAAGTCCAAGATGCAGGTGTGCCAACATTTTGCAGCTAAGAGAGCTCACTGCGCTGGGGATGTATGGTTAACTCGTGAAAAGGTGCGAATATCTCAAGATGTTTTGATTGAAATGCCTCTGAAGCTGCGGGATAAGTCGAAAAGCTAGTTCCCTTCCCAGAATGAGATTTTCACTCTGCAGCGGAGTGTGCGATGTTATGAAACTTCCTGGCAGATTAAAACTGTGTGCCGGACCGAGACTCGAACTCGGGACTTTGCCTTTCGCGGGCAAGTGCCCTACCAACTGAGCTACCCAAGCATGACTCACGCCCCGTCCTCACAGCTTTACTTCCCCCAGAGCGCTTGCCCGCATAAGGCAAAAATCCCGAGTTCGAGTCTCGATCCGGCACACGGTTTTAATCTGCTAGGAAGTTTCTAGTTCCCTTGATTTACATCCCTTACTCTGCCCAGGACATTCTGCTTTCTTGTGTTGTGGCAGTAGAATTTTTATTCTGGTTCGCAGCTTTTACACTACCATAATTTTGATATTAGACTTCCATAGCTTGGTAGCTAATGCAGATTTTGTAACTCTTCAGGCTTTCCCGGCGATCTAATGACATCTTGGGTTGTTGGGTGTTCTGCCGGATATCAGCGTCGTACTTGCACGATATTTCGGTCACGTAGCTCGAGACCTTCATCAGGTGCGACCTGAGACTGCTCTTCGAGTGGACCTGGTCCAGTATTTATGCCTATGGCCTTCCCCCTCCACCAACGGCTGCAGGCGCTTCCTCTGTGGTCCGCAACCATTCCCTGTGACCTGCTGGAGCGTTGCTGCTGTTTTCCGTCCGCTGCGGTTCTAGGTGTTCCCTCTGCGGTCCGCGCCCACCAAACCCGCTCCTGGGGGTTTCATCTACGGTTTGGGGTACCAGGCGTTCCCCCTGCGGTCCGCGCCCGCTCACCACGACCTATTGGAGCGTTGCCGCTCCGTTTTTCGTCTGCTGCGGCTCTGGATGTTCCCTCTGCGGTCCGCGCCCACCAGTCCCACTTTTGGGTGTTCCATCTTCGGTCTGGTGCTCCTGGCAGTCCGTCAGGGGCTCGTTTACCATCTCCATGTCTCTGGTTCTTCTGTTTGTGTAGTGTTGCAGCTGGCCCCGATGCTGGGGAGTGTCAAAGACGACCTGGGGTTACGAAAACCAGGGATTTACAATATACCTTGTCAATGTGGCATGTCCTACATTGGCCAGATGACAAGAACTGTGGAGATCAGGTGCAAAGAACATCAGAGGCACACTAGATTAAGACAGGTGACTAAGTCAGCCATTGCTGAACACTGTCTAGAACTAGATCATGCCATGAAGTATGAGGATACCAAGATTCTAGCACAAACACCCAGATTTTGGGACAGTGTTATAAGAGAATCGATTGAGATTAAAATGGCTGACGATCTTATGAATCGTGACACAGGGTACCAGCTAAGCAGAGCCTGGGATCCGGCTCTGGAATTGTTAAAGGAGCAACGGGGCCAGCTGCAACACTACACAAACAGAAGAACCAGAGACATGGAGATGGTAAACGAGCCCCTGACGGACTGCCAGGAGCACCAGACCGAAGATGGAACACCCAAAAGTGGGACTGGTGGGCGCGGACCGCAGAGGGAACATCCAGAGCCGCAGCAGACGAAAAACGGAGCGGCAACGCTCCAACAGGTCGTGGTGAGCGGGCGCGGACCGCAGGGGGAACGCCTGGTACCCCAGACCGTAGATGAAACCCCCAGGAGCGGGTTTGGTGGGCGCGGACCGCAGAGGGAACACCTAGAACCGCAATGACGGAAAACGGAGCAGCAACGCTCCAGCAGGTCACAGGGAATGGGCGCGGACCACAGAGGAAGCGCCTGCAGCCATTGGTGGAGGGGGAAGGCCATAGGCATAAATACTGGACCAGGTCCACTCGAGGAGCAGTCTCAGGTCGCACCTGATAAAGGTCTCGAGCTACGTGACCGAAATATCGTGCAAGTACGACGCTGATATCCGGCAGAACACCCGACAACCCAATGCAGATTTTTGTTGGCTCGGGTGACGACTGTTCTCCTATAAACGTTTTTCAAAAAATTTCAATTCTAGTGTGGCAGTGTGCTACACCAAGCAGTTTCGAATTATTTGAGAATAAAAACTGTCTTGGTCGCGACGGCATTTAAAGCCAACAACGTGTTTCACACTTTTTGGACATCTCCAGACTATCCACAGAAACAAGTAACAACCGAATTAGAAACAAATAGAGGAAGAGGCATGGTCCCATCTTGCTCGCCACGCAGGTAAAATGAACTAGAAGTCCAGAAACGTGCGCCAGAGTAGCTGAATATCTAACCCCCTCCTTCACTAAGACACATGAAATGGAACAAGGAGGCAACAGTAACTGCATGTGTAATCCATCCGCTATAAAGAAGTATGAAATGCAAATTGGACCTACATGTCAATGGCACGTTTGATTGATACGCCGTATTCGGCAAATATTTACTATTTGCAAGATATACGAAAGAGAATTGTCAGAGCATGTGCTTCCGAAGTGACAAGGAATACCACTCAAGCCATGATAAGAAGATTGCAGCACTGCACTGGTACCAATGGTCATCACTTCGAACACCTTCTGTAAATGGACGTTCATGCCACCTTTCTGACCTTCCTTGACCTTCGAAGACTTTACTGCTACACAGCATTGGATTCGTCTCGATAGGCGCTATCAGAAAACATGTTGACATATTATCGCTTTTTTCACTATAATATCCCATTAAAAAAAGAATTTGACCTTCATATCTCTGAAGCGACCCCACCTAGGAAGAAAAAACCAAGGTAATATTATGGCCCCCGTTGTCCCATGTACCTTTTGTCACACAAACCTTTCAGCACAGTGATTCACCCTGTATATCATCAAGAAGGTAAAAGAAGATGGCGGAAAAATTTCAACAATCGCATGTCATCTTGAACGTACCTGCGGACTCCGCCATAGCGGTACAAAATAGGGTCACGCTTGCAAAATAAACGCGTTATGAGCGGCCCGCAGCACATAATGTCCGTTTGGCGTGCACACAAATACTACTGTGCCAGATCAAGATGGCAACACCGCGTATAGTACCGAAAACATTTCAAACGTGTTACCACATTCCATGCTATCAAAAGCCTTCTCGAAACCTTCAGAAGCTATGTAATCACATGTAACTAAAGTGCTTTTGTGTATACATACTGGAACGCTATCTGGTATATATGTAGTATACAAGGTGGGACAAAGGAAAGTCGCAGGGACAGATGACCTCAGCAGTTTGGTCCCTTAGGAATTCGCACAAATTTGAACGTTTTTTGAATGAAAGTGGCCCGTAGAGCCAAGTTCATTGGCGCAAAGAAACACAGCAGGGCGAAGGAAATACAGTACTAACCCGACTATAGGAGATGTTGAAAGTGACCACCATTCATCTGTTGGCACTTTTGGGTCCCAGTCAGCAAGTTGCTGAAGGCTGGTTGATGCTAGACTGCAGTCTCATCGGAAATGTTCTGCTGCAGGTCTTGAAGACTATGAGGGTTGTTACGATACACCATAGACGTGATGGCTCCCCACACACGCTGACAGGTCAGCTGACCTGGGTGGCCAGCCAGGGCTTCTCCTAACAGCTCTGTCAGGAGTGCAGATGTGTGAACCGTGATTTATTTTCAAAGGATGTTCTTAAGAATTTATTTTATTTACTAGTGATTCATCAAGAACATTAACACATTTAATCACTCTCTGTAAGCATGGAAGTAGTTGCCAGGGAGTGACAGATGAAATCATAACCAAATTCCTTTTAATAAATGGGAATTTTATTCACTTTAATAGTGCCTAAAAGCATTTTTAAAAGAAACAGATTTAAAATTATAATCAGGAAGCACTCTCTAAATATCGAAGTTACAATTTATTCAGAGACAGAAAGAAACAAGTTTTGACTGTATGAGCTTTCGGGCAGAGAACCTTGCCGCTCCCTTTTGACATGGCCGTAGTTACGACTGCTCTTCAAAACAGCAGTTTTTACCAATGTGCTCCAAGGTTCGGCCGGCTGTATGGGCAGTTGCTCCATCCTGTTGGAAGTAACCGTAGGTGCTCTCCTCCTCAATTAATACTACCAGAAATTCACATCCAACCGTATCCACTCGTCCAGGCTACTTTCATTTGCTCCACCCTTCACTACACGAATTAAACAGGACGGCAGCCGCACGACAAACCTGGCAGTGTTTACGCAGTCAGAGGTTCAGGAAATGTTACCTCAGCCACGTGTATGTACATTTCACTTCAACTCACTCTTTTCTTCACATATAGGCAGTGGTCCTTCTCTCCCAGTACACTAACCCATCTCAGCATACAGCTATGGGCGAGATGGACCGGTCATGTATGGAGCGTGGTCATTAATAAAACCGACAAACTGCAGAGTGGGATTCCTAGCTGGAAACAGAGGAAAAATGGCCCTATGAACGTGTGTGTCCGGTGCAACGGTAGAGGCTGCTGACGAATGACAGTTCCTCCGACCACGTGCCGTGTGCTTCTTGTGTGCTGCAGGCTGTGTGTGAGTAACGCGTCGTACTGTAAGCACCAGAATGGTCCGGTATTCGTGTCGGAAACAATGCAGGATGGTTCCAGAATGATATTTTGACTCTGCAGCGGAGTGTACGCTGATATGAAACTTCCTGGCAGATTAAAACTGTGTGCCGGACCGAGACTCGAACTCGGGACCTTTGCCACTCCGCTGCAGAGTGAAAATCTCATTCTGGAAACATCCCCCAGGCTTTGGCTAGGCCGTGTCTCCGCGGTATCCTTTATTCCAGGAGTGCTAGTTCTGCAAGGTTCGCAGGAGAGCTTCTGTGAAGTTTGGAAAGTAGAAGACGAGGTACTGGCGGAAGTAAAGGTGTGTGGACGGGGCCTGAGTCGTGCTTGGGTAGCTCAGTTGGTAGAGCACTTGCCCGCGAAAGGCAAAGTTCTCGGGTTCGAGTCTCGGTCCGGCACATAGTTTTAATTTGCCAGGAAGTTTCAATGCGAGATGGTGTTTCTGTACGGCCAAGCAGATGGAAACGGTCGAGAGGCAGCACGGCTGTACCAAAATTAGTACACTCACGGACACCAACATCACATCACACGACATTTGACGCCCTTTTCGGTCGTTTGTGTGATCACGGGTCCTTCCAGACAGACGAACGTTCAGGGAGGCAGTGGACTGTGTGTGAACCACATTTGGAGGACCAGGTTCTACAGGATATTCAGCTGAAGCCTACTACAAGCTCCAGGCAAACGGTTCACCAACACGATGTAGGCCAAAGTACGGTTATGGGTGTCCTGTATGACAACCGCTACCACCCTTGTCACCTGCAATCCCATAGACGCCACTCTGAATATCTGTTATGACGGCAATGCGATCTGTTGTCGCTGCGCGCGTACTATCCATTTCCCGACACATGTTCACCAGACATTTTCCTTTCATTTCCAGTCAGGAATCCGACCAAGACGTTTGTCGGTTTTATCAATGTTCACTCTGCATTTTCATCAATTCTCTTTTATTTCAAGTGACAGTTCCTCTGTAATATACTGTATTCACGTTTATGTGTCACTCTGTACGAATATGCTCCCAGAAGTCAAAAAGCACGTAAATTTCATACAGAGTAAGAAAAGTGGTCAAAATTTCCCAGATTTACCCTAACACGGTGGTAACGTAGACGGCAGAGGATCACTCGCTCTCGGACATTGATGAGGTGAACATCGTTGCTCAGGTTCATTGTAGCCTGAAAAACATCTCATGGTAGGAAAACTCCTCCCTCATGAGCCCCGCACGCACACACACACACACACACACACACACACACACACACACACTGAGCCGTTGCCATACTCTATGCCTCGCATCGTTTAGGGATAAAAGGAGGACCAGAACGGACACCTGTCAGCCACCGGATAGTTCCCATGGGTAACAGAAGAAATACTTCAGTTGATTGATGAAAGGAGGAAGTACAAACATGTTCCGGGAAAATCAGGAATACAGTAATACAAGTCGCTGAGGAATGAAATAAATAGGAAGTGCAGGGAAGCTAAGACGAAATGGCTGCAGGAAAAATGTGAAGACATCGAAAAAGATATGATTGTCGGACGGACAGACTCAGCATACAGGAAAGCCAAAACAACCTTTGGTGACGTTAAAAGCAGCGGTGGTAACATTAAGAGTGCTTCGGGAATTCCACTGTTAAATGCAGAGGAGAGAGCAGATAGGTGGAAAGAATACATTGAAAGCCTCTATGAGGGTGAAGATTTGTCTGATGTGATAGAAGAAGAAACAGAAGTCGATTTAGAAGAGATAGGGGATCCAGTATTAGAATCGGAATTTATAGAGCTTTGGAGGACTTACGGTCAAACAAGGCAGAAGGGATAGATAACATTCCATCAGAATTTCTAAAATCATTGGGGGAAGTGGCAACAAAACGACTATTCACGTTGGTGTGTAGAATATATGAGTCTGGCGATATACCATCTGACTTTCGGAAAAGCATCATCCACACAATTCCGAAGACGGTAAGAGCTGACAAGTGCGAGAATTATCGCACAATCAGCTTAACAGCTCATGCATCGAAGCTGCTTACAAGAATAATATACAGAAGAATGGAAAAGAAAATTGAGAATGCGCTAGGTGACGATCAGTTTGGCTTTAGGAAAAGTAAAGGGACGAGAGAGGCAATTCTGACGTTATGGCTAATAATGGAAGCAAGGCTAAAGAAAAATCAAGACACTTTCATAGGATTTGTCGACCTGGAAACAGCGTTCGACAATATAAAATGGTGCAATCTGTTCGAGATTCTGGAAAAAGTAGGGGTAAGCAATAGGGAGAGACGGGTCATATACAATATGTACAACAACTAAGAGGGAATAATAAGAGTGGACGATCAAGAACGAAGTGCTCGTATTAAGAAGGGTGTAAGACAAGGCTGTAGCCTTTCGCCCCTACTCTTCAATCTGTACATCGAGAAAGCAATGATGGAAATAAAAGAAAGGTTCAGGAGTGGAATTAAAATACAAGGTGAAAGGATATCAGTGATAGGATTCGCTGATGACATTGCTATCCTGAGTGAAAGTGAAGAAGAATTAAATGATCTGCTGAACGGAATGAACAGTCTAATGAGTACACAGTATGGTTTGAGAGTAAATCGGAGAAAGACGAAGGTAATGAGAAGTAGTAGAAATGAGAACAGCGAGAAACTTAACATCAGGATTGATGGTCACGAAGTCAATGAAGTTAAGGAATTTTGCTACCTAGGCATTAAAATAACCAATGACGGACGGAGCAAGGAGGACATCAAAAGCAGACTCGCTATGGCAAAAAAGGCATTTCTGGCCAAGAGAAGTCTACTAATATCAAATACCGGCCTTAATTTGAGGAAGAAATTTCTGAGGATGTACGTCTGGAGTACAGCATTGTATGGTAGTGAAACATGGACTGTGGGAAAACCGGAACAGAAGAGAATCGAAGCATTTGAGATGTGGTGCTATAGGCGAATGTTGAAAATTAGGTGGACTGATAGGGTAAGGAATGAGGAGGTTCTACGCAGAATCGGAGAGGAAAGGAATATGTGGAAAAGACTGATAAGGAGAAGGGACAGGATGATGGGACATCTGCTAAGACATGAGGGAATGACTTCCATGGTACCAGAGGGAGCTGTAGAGGGCAAAAACTGTAGAGGAAGACAGAGATTGGAATACGTCAAGCAAATAATTGAGGACGTAGGTTGCAAGTGCTACTCTGAGATGAAGAGGTTGGCACAGGAAAGGAATTCGTGGCGGGCCGCATCAAACCAGTCAGTAGACTGATGGAAAAAAAAAAAAAAAAAAAAAAAAAAAAAAGGATCCGCATTCACTGATATCTGAAACTACTGGCAGGGCTGAAACCGACTGCCCTAGAGCGAGCTTCGTGACGCTACTTACCGACAGCGTCCTACGATCACTTTCCTTACGTCGTTGTAACACTGCTGTCCAATATCGACTAGACCTATATCACGTAATTTCTTTGTCTTCTTATGGATAATGTGACGTCTGTACCACCATGTCCTTTTGTTACACATCTATGTAAATGTTTATTCATATTTTCTCTCGATTTATCTCCCTGTGATTAATTTAGAGTGAAACAGAAGTGATTTCTGTCGTTCAACAATGTAGTGTTATAGGACCTCTGTTGTTCTCTGTCTATATAAACGAGTTGGGATACAATACGAGCAGGCGTTTTATGTTGTTTGGAGATGATGCTGTAGTTAGAAGATCAAAACCAATTTCAAAACGGTTTAGATGAGGTATCCGTATGGTGAATAAATTGGCAGTTGACCATAGATAATGAGAAGTGTGAGGTCATCCACATGAGTGCTAAAGGTAATCAGTTAAACTAAGGTTTAAAGATTAATGAGTCAAATCTAAAGGCTTAAATTCAACTAAATGCATCGGAGCTACAATTGGGAACAACTTAAATCGGAAAAAACACACAGAAAATGTTTTGGCGGGAAGGAGCTGATTCAAAGACTGCGTTTTATTGTCAGAACGTTCAGAAGATGCAAGATCTGCTGCCTACACTACACTTGTCCATGCTGTTTTGGAGTACTGCGGCTCGATGTGGGATTCTTATCAGACAGGATTAACGGAATACATCGAGAAAGTTCAAAGAAGGGCGGCACTTTTCTTACTGTCGGCAAACTGGGGTGGACATCATTAAAAATCTCGTTGCAGCGGGATCTTCTCACGAAATTTCAATCACCAACTTTCTCCTTCGAATACGAAAATATTTTATTGACACCGACCTACACAGGGAGAACGATCATCATAATAAAACAAGGGAAATCAGAGCTCGCAGAGAAAGATATAGGTGTCTGTTTTTTTCCGCTCTGTTCGAGAGTGGAATACTAGCGAATTATTGTGAAGGTGGTTCGATGAACCCTCTGCGAGCCACTTATGTGTGAGTTGCAGGATAGCCATGCAGATGTTGATGTACTGTCCTTGTAATTTTCCAATCAGTGTTATGTTTAATTGCTATTATTTTAAAGTAGTGGAACTTAGGTTTGTAGTTACGTAAAACCTAGAGGGAACTTCCACTCCTACAAAACGTGCAAGGTGGGAATAGAAAAGGTGGATTTGGCGATGGAACCGCTAGGAATCTTTGTGGCACAGTCAGGCGGTGGTTAGCAAGCAAACTGTTCGCACCCTGCGTGTTGAATGAGGGTAGAAAAGCCGCAAGATTGATTAACAATACCTCGGATGAGGAGGATTCATCATCATCAGCCAATTCAAACATTAAATGATGTGGCCTCTTCGAGTCGTGGATTCAGGTAGGCTTTCAGCAGTCTTCTCCAAGTGGGATGGCCTTGGGCAGTCCTCTGCCAGGTGCTACCAGCGATCTTCTTGATGTCTTTGTCCCACCTGTCTGTCTGGGGGTCTTCCTCTAGGCCTCCGGTGCTCTCCCGGACTCCACTCCAGTACTAGCTTCGTCCATCTGTTGTCTTTTCTTCTTGTGACGTGGCCAGCCCACTGCCATTTCGAGGAACCTACTGCCTCTAAGATGTCGTTAACCTTCGTCACAGACCGGATGTCATCTGCCCTTTTCCTGTCCTTTCTTGTATAGCCCAGCATTGATCTCTCCATGGCTCTCTGTGCTGTCCTAAGTTTCCCTTTTGTAAATGAGTTCAGTGTCCATGTCTCGCAGCCATACATCACAGGAAGAATGCATTGATCAAATACTGCTTTCTTCAGATTTCTGGCATTTTTGATCTTAATACTGTTGAATTCTTCCCAAATGCTTGCCAGCCAAGCTTGATGCGTCGATAGATTTCTGGCTAATTATTCATGATATTTATTGGTTGTTCTTCTTCTTGAACTTGTTTATACTGCGGGTATGGCCACAGAATTCCATTCTTCTTTTTGTAAATGTGTTCGTTATTGTGTCTGTCTGGTTGAGTGATTAGGTATAGTCATTTATTTTTATGTTTTTGTTGATCATAGTAAGATATAGCCTTTCACCTAACCGGGCATTCTACAAAGCCTTCTGTTAGAAGTAACTGTAAGGTGCGAAGTGGAAATTGTAGAAGCTGACCTGAAAAGGCACACTTTATATTTCCTCATAAAATGTAGAAGAACAAATTAGATGACAGACGGATTTAAAATGACGTCAGTGGTAGGTGGAGAGGAAGACGGAGAGAGAGGGAAATGATAAAGCGCAAGCAAGGAAAGGAGAGGGTGTGACTGATTGGAAAACGAAGACCGACAGAACCGTATATGGGAGCACTTGCTGTGCCTTCTACAGGGGGAACTGGCCATATCTGTTATTCTACCATCTTCCAGATGTCAAAATTATTTCTTTCGATACTTATCCTGATAACCTCAGAGCCATCTTCAAGGTGAATTGCTGGTAGAATTTAAACAACTTGGCGCAATATTGTGGACCAGACGCGCGTGCGTCAGAGATAATGCTGTCGGCAAGAGGACTGTCGGTCACTGATAACAGGTTGTTCGTGTAACAGCGAAACAAAGCAAGCCGAGGGCCAGGAAATACCCAATAATTACCAGTTGTCTGGTTGATTATTTACATGGGTGACATGTGTTGGAGTACCAGGCAGTGAAGACTCAGAAGGGTATTGGTTGAGAGCAGTCTTGGATGCAATTGGTTTTTTTTTTTTTTTTTTTTTTTTTCTTCAACTACGCGTTTCGCCTTATTGAGGCATCTTCAGGTTGATCTACACATAAAACAAAGAATAAATACATCTATTTAAGAATCGCGATCGCGTTGTGCAGGCTTGGATAACCTAAAAGCATGTATGAACAGATCAAATTCTGAAAGAGCAAATACCTTAATTTGGTATTTCTTAGAACGATCTTTTGGACAGTTCAGCCAGAGGCCATCGTCGAATACATCAGGCAAACGTCGCCTTCGCTAGTAAAAACTAGAAATATAAAATAGTACAAACAGATAAGAAAATTCACCAGTGGTCGGACACTCAGAAATGAAATCACATTGCCGAAGCCTTATGATAAGGCCTTACCTTTTCTAGATGGACGTGAGCGACTCCAAGACCTGGATAACGCGTTCCCGTTCACAGATGGGGCTCAGGTAGTAAGCATCATGCACCACAGCGTCCTGTGTTAGAACTGACGTCTAATACAGAAACACCTCAATACGTGGCGCTGCCGCGCAGCTGCTGGTAAGAATGAGAGATAGTAAACTGGATATACATAGCCACTAAAGCTTTATAAACGTAATGCACACAAAACATTGATAAGATGGAATTACTAGGGGCGAGAGCTGTGCAGTAACTTATCCTAAAATTCTGACGAAGTAAAATGCAAATGAAGGCGGTAGATTTAAAATGAGAAAACAGAGTTTATAATAAAACACACAGATGCAGTACATAAACAGATTTTATGTGTCATGTACCACTAGAACGAGGACATTAAAAACCCAGGACCGTAATTTCAGATGAAGAGGCCCCCACCATGTAACACTTAATAATGCGTCATTCGGAGTTAGAACTTCTACCTAACAAGAAAACATTTTTTTATAAAAAACAAGTACAATTATTACGCATAAAATACACACCAACATGGAAAACGGACGTAATGCGGGTAAACATTTTATAGGTACATTGAAATGTGTAAAATGCGTCGACATTTAAAGCGACAAACTCGCAAGTATCATAGTTGAGTCAAAAACCCCCAGTGGCTTGGCTAACAAGACGACATAAGGTCAGGGAGGAACAGGGCTCATATTTAGGCAAAATTACATTAATAAGAGGATTAATTAATATTACCGATTTCATAACTTCTGAAAAGGTCTGATTGGCGACAAATATTTGGCCGTTAAGGAGGGTCAAATCTTTGTCCTCCATATGCCTAAATATTTCAATTTCTTCCAAAATGTTTAACTTCTTACCCTTTTGCGCAAAATGCAAAATCTTAAGATCTTGTATTTGCGGAGGACTATGGCCACTGGCTTTGCTTTTGTCCAACACCTTAACGCTTTTTAAGCGTAATAATTTTACTTGTATTTTATTAAAAAAATAGCTTTCTTGTTAGGTAGAAGTTCTATCTTCCGAATGACGCATTATTGACTGTTATAGGCGGGGGGGAGGGGGGGGGGGCGGGGGCTGTTCATCTGAAATTACAGTCCTGTTCTCGTTCTAGTGGTATATTATACGTAAAATCTGTTTATGTACTGCATCTGTGTGTTGTATTATACACTCTGTTTTCTCATTTTAAATTTACCGCCTTCATTTGTATTTTCCTTCGTCAAATTTTAGGATAAGTTATTGCACAGCTGTTACCCCTAGTAATTCCATCTTATTAATGTTATGGGTGCATTAGGTTTATAAAGTTTTAGTGACTATGTATATCCAGTTTACTATCCCTCATTCTTCATTTCCATGAAGTATGGCGCTGTAAAACCCATCTAGTGAAGCTTGTTCGCTGCTAATCGTATATCCTCGGCTTCCTTGACCAGTGACTGCCAACTAGACGGGGCTGTGGCCGGTATTTTGACTTCCATGTAATCCATGTCTACTCCACAGTACTGTATCAAGTGGTTTTAAACGCTGCCGGCGACTCACCTAGAGGGTAGGAGTACGGCTATCAGCAGAAACATCGCAAGAAGGAGTAATACTGTCTCCGATGACCCCCAGAAAGATGGTGGCATTTTCTCTCCGCCGGGACAACTTCAAGAAACACATGGGCACACCTGTTAATACACTGACGGAAAAAATACGCAACATCAAAAAAAGTTAATGTCGAGTAATGAAACTTCAGGAATACAACTGACTAGGTAACACATTTAAGTGATTAGCATTTCAAGATCATATTTTAATGAAAGCGCAAGAAAAACCATTGCATTTGTGAAATGATGATACCTTATTAACCAGAGTAACCGCCAGAAAGTTGACTGCAAAAGTGCATGCATTGTATTGCACAGTTGCTGATGGTCTGTTTATGCAATGGAGTTCAAATGTTCAAATGTGTGTGAAATCTTATGTGACTTAACTGCTAAGGTCATCAGTCCCTAAGCTTACACACTGTTGCTGTTGTGGTCTTCAGTCCTGAGATTGGTTTGATGCAGCTCTCCATGCTACTCTATCCTGTGCAAGCTTCTTCATCTCCCAGTACCTACTGCAACCTACATCCTTCGGAAACTGTTTAGTGTATTCATCTCTTGGTCTCTCTACAATTTTTACCCTCCACGCTGCCCTCCAATACTAAATTGCTGATCCCTTGATGCCTCAGAACATGTCCTACCAACCGGTCCCTTCTTCTTGTCAAGTTGTGCCACAAACTACTCTTCTCCCCAATTCTATTCAATACGTCCTCATTAGTTATGTGATCTACCCATCTAATCCTCAGCATTCTTCTGTAGCACCACATTTCGAAAGCTTCTATTCTCTTCTTGTCCAAACTATTTATCGTCCATGTTTCACTTCCATACATGGCTACACTCCATACAAATACTTTCAGAAACGACTTTCTGACATTTAAATCTATACTCGATGTTAAATTTTTCTTCTTCAGATTGCCACTGCCAGTCTACATTTTATATCCTCTCTACTTCGACCATCGTCAGTTATTTTGCTCCCAAGTAGCAAAACTCCTTTACTACTTTAAGTGTCTCATTTCCTAATCTAATTCCCGCAGCATCACCCGACTTAATTCGACTACATTCCATTATCCTCGTTTTGCTTTTGTTGATGTTCATCTTATACCCTCCTTTCAAGACACTGTCCATTCCGTTCAACTGGTCTTCCAGGTCCTTTGCTGTCTGACAGATTTACAATGTCATCAGCGAATTTCAAAGTTTTTATTTCTTCTCCATGGATTTTAATACCTACCCCGAACTTTTGTTTTGTATCCTTCACTGCTTGCTCAATATACACATTGAATAACAGTGGAGAGAGGATACAACACTGTCTCACTCCCTTACCAACCACTGCTTCCCTTTCATGCCCCTCGACTCTTATAACTGCCATCTGGTCTCTGTACAAATTGTAAGTAGCCTTTCGCTCCCTGTATTTTACCCCTGCCACCTTCAGAATTTGAAAGCTTACAGAGTACTTAACCTAAATTACCCTAAGGACAAACACACACACCCATGCTCGAGGGAGGACTCGAACCTCCGCCGGGACCAGCCGCACAGTCCATGACTGCAGCGCCTTAGACCTGCAATGGAGTTCTGTGTCTGTTGCACTACGTCGATCAATACAGGGGCGGTTAATGATGTTTGCAGATGACGTTGGAATTGTAGTCCGATGATGTCCAATGTGTGTTCGATTGGAGACAGATCTGGTGGTTGAGCACGCGAAGGCTACATGACTGCAGTCTGTTGCGCATGCTGGGTTACAACAGCGGTATGTGGGTGAGCGTTATCCTGTTGGAAAACGTCCCCTAGAATGCTGTTCACCACTGGCACTATAACAGGTCGAACCACCAGACTGAAGTACAAATGGGTGCGTGGGATAACCAAGAGGGCGCTCCTGCTGTCACAAGAAACCGCACCGCAGGCCACAACTCCAGGTGTGGCTCCAGTGCGTCCAGCACGCAGACAGGTTGTTTGCAGGCTCTCAACTGGTCCCCCTCCTAACTAACTCACGGCTATGACTGGCACCGAGGCTGGACCGGCTTTCATCAGAAAAAACAGCAGACCTCCTCCCTACCCTCCAGTCATCTCTCCCTTGTGCAACACTGTTCGCTGTGTTAGTGTCGTAACTGCTACTCAACTTGCTGCTGCAGACGCATTACGATGCACCAGAGCCATACACCGAACACAGCGGCCTTCCGTAGTGCCACGTGGACGTCCCGAACCCGGTGTTCTGGCGACCGTGCGTTCTCGGTATGCCCGCTAAAGCCACTGGGCAGAACAGGTAATAGGATTGTGGAATGGGCAAAGGGTTGAAGTCACTTTCTGCTTCTAATTGTCATTTATTGTAATTTAGGAACTCTTTCACGGCTGAAGGCCTCCAATAAGAAATCCTAACAAGATAAAAATCCAATTAAGATAGCAAAAAAATCATTCAAAAAAACAACATACGCAAAGTGCGATACAAATGGCTGAGGGCCACAATTAATTTCCAAAATTTTAGAATATACAGGGTGTTACAAGAAGGTACGGCCGAACTTTCAGGAAACATTCCTCACACACAAAGAAAGAAAATATGTTATGTGGACATGTGTCCGGAAACGCTTACTTTCCATGTTAGAGCTCATTTTATTAGTTCTCTTCAAATCACATTAATCATGGAATGGAAACACACAGCAACAGAACGTACCAGCGTGACTTCAAACACTTTGTTACAGGAAATGTTCAAAATGTCCTCCATTAGCGAGGATACATGCATCCACCCTCCGTCGCATGGAATCCCTGATGCGCTGATGCAACCCTGGAGAATGGCGTATCACAGCCGTCCACAATACGAGCACGAAGAGTCTCTACATTTGGTACTGGGGTTGCGTAGACAAGAGCTTTCAAATGCCCCCATAAATGAAAGTCAAGAGGGTTGAGGTCATGAGAGCGTGGAGGCCATGAAATTGGTCCACCTCTACCAATCCATCGGTCACCGAATCTGTTGTTGAGAAGCGTACGAACACTTCGACTGAAATGTGCAGGAGCTCCATCGTGCATGAACCACATGTAGTGTCGTACTTGTAAAGGCACATGTTCTAGCAGCACAGATAGAGTATCCCTTATGAAATCATGATAACGTGCTCCATTGAGCGTAGGTGGAAGAACGAAACTAAAATGAGCTCTAACATGGAAATTAAGCGTTTCCGGACACATGTCCACATAAGATCTTTTCTTTATTTGTGTATGAGGAATGTTTCCTGAAAGTTTGGCCGTAGCTTTTTGTAACTCCCTGTATTACCATAGACCTTTAAATGTCAACGGCCAACAAGAAATCTTAAAAAAATCAATTAAGATAGCAATTTCAAACCCAAAAGGCAACATATACAAGGTGCAGCACAATTTGCTGAGGACCACAACTAAATTTCAGTACTTCAGCATATATTACCATAGACCTTTAAAGGCAGAAGGCCAGCATGTTTAACAACAAGAAATCTTAAAAATCCGATTAAGCAATAAAATAATTTAAAGAAACGACATATGCAAGGTGCAATACCAACGGCTGAGGGTCACAATCAAACTTCAAAATTTCAAAATATATTACCATAGTCTTTGAAGGCAGAAGGCTGCAGTGTTTAAGCTTGAAAGAAAAATTTAAAAATTAATTTTCCAAAATTTTAAGAAACAAACAATAACCATAAGGCTAAAATTTAAAGTAGCTGAAACAGATAATGAAACACCGGTGGCACTCAGAAGGCCTCCAGGGGGGTCGGTCTGCCCTCGTTCACTGAGGCGAGACAGGTGGTGAGCCCAGCTACACTTGATCCGTCGGAATCCAACCAGGGGACAGCCACGGGCCGACCGACACGACGACTTGCTTCCGTTAATCAGCACATGAGAACCTCAAATGGCAATGTTACAAACGTGATAATACACACCATGTTGGACAGCGACAACAGGTGAGGAAAGGACGCTGCCTGAAATTACGTCAGTGGCCAGGGCAGGTAACCGGAACACTAACGACCACTAGGCAGAAAATTCCGCTGGTACACTTGAATTTGAAATACGGTAATATAGTTAACTCGCTCAAAAAACACTGCGTGAATTTACGTCAGTGGCCAGGGCAGGTAACCAGAATACTAACGGCCACAAGACAGTGAATTCCACTGGTGCACTCAAATCGTAGTCGACCAAACTAGTTAATTGCACCGCATGGCGCTAAATCTCAGCAGTAGAGCCACTCAGTGCTGCTCACAGGAAAACCTCCACAACAGCAAAGCACCGAAGCGAACCATCACAACATGAATGAGATTTTCACTCTGCAGCGGAGTGTGCGCTGATATGAAACTTCCTGGCAGATTAAAACTGTGTGCCGGACCGAGACTCGAAGGTACTGGCAGAAGCAAAGCTGCGAGGACGGGGCGTGAGTCGTGCTCGGGTAGCTCAGGTGGTAGAGCACTTGCCTGCGAAAGGCAAAGGCCCCGAGTTCGAGTCTCGGTCCGGCACACAGTTTTAATCTGCCAGGAAGTTTCATCACAACATGAATAGACGGGGCTTGGGTAGTTGAAACCACTACTCAACTTTGACTTCCTGGGTCGGTGAACCACGAAGCTCGTAGCGATCGGACAGCTCCACACACGCTCCGACACTGCGCAAGGGCTGTCAGCGGACCCGGCCGACTGCACCGCGCGGAGATAACTTCCCTGGTCCGCAACAACCGACCGACTCACTCCAGACCCCCTTGCCGGATACTATATGCACCAAACCAAATATCGATACACATCACTGCTGCCACACGCAGAAGGAAGAAGAACCACGACGTAACCGCAACAAGGGTGGGAAACCAAACACAGATAGACAGCGAAGTTCACAAAAAACGCATAGTTGGGAGAGAGCAAGGCTCAGTTCTCATGACCACCACTTCCATGTACAGTGGCTACATTCCTTCAAACTCTTCCTGCAGAATCGCAGAAGGAACATCCAGCTTCTCGCAGCCCTGTTACACGACCTCGTTCAAACTCAGTGAGGTGTTTATAATGGCTTGTCGCCTTGAAGGCGCTCTTGACTAACATCGACACTCTACGTCCAGCCTCAGTAATTAACTCTCACCACCGTTACAGCGTGGATTTAAAGCAAACCTGATTTGCATTCTCACAGTGGCGCTACTAGGGTCACTCTTATGCGTCTGGCACGAAATATGAGTATACTTAATCTTGCAGATGTAGAAACACGCCTACCAACTTTCGTTTATGTCGCACAAGTCGATTATTATCCCGCAGAGTATTTTAGGGAAGGATGCGACACAATGAAGAGCTACAGATTTTTTTTCTGATAAACAATAGGGCACACAATTGTGTAGAGAGGGGCGGGTGGCTTGCTGCAGATGTGGAAAGCAGCGACGGTGAAACCGTTTGCGGAAGGTTTCTTGTTTTATGTTGGGTAATACAGCCAGAGTAGTAAGGTAACTGGGACCTAGCGTTTCGATCGTAATGAGATGACAAAAAACTATGTCTGATGCGAGATAATGGGGAGCATGTGCACTAGGAAGCAGACAAATAGACACAGTATGTGGGATCGACTAACTTGTCACGAAATGTATGAATCACTGACACAGTCAAACAACCATGGGCGTCCGCAGAAATTTATACGGGGGGTGGAGGGGGGGGGGGGGGAGGGAGGGAGGGAGGAAGGGAAGGGGGGGGGGCGAACAGCCTAAATGTGTTGGTCAGTTTCGAGACGTTTCGTACCACAAGACGTAAGTTTTACACATAGCACAAATAGCTTATTATACGGTATAGGAAAGGAGCAAAAAATAATCGTGGATATTTGTAGGAAAATTGTCGTCTGGAATAGTTGTGCACAGCGTTTATGCAATGGCATGAGGTCCAGTATAGTGAAAAATGCAGCAATATGGGGTATCGCATCTGATGTCAGTAGTATCGTGTAGAACAAGACAACCAGTCAGGTGGTGGAGGGTGGAACTCGGAATGAGGGCAGTCTGCTGTGTGCGGTGTTAGTGTGTGCGTTCGTGTGCCGGCCGCTGTGACCGAGCGATTCTAGGCGCTACAATCTGGAACCGCGCGACCGCTACGGTCGCAGGTTCGAATCCTGCCTCGGGCATGGATGTGTGTGATGTCCTGAGGTTAGTTAGGTTTAAGTAGTTCTAGAGGACTGATGACCTCAGATGTTAAGTCCCAAAGAGCTCAGAGCCATTTGAACCATTTTTTTGTGCGTGCGTGCCTTTACTGCAGACAGGAAACAAGACGCCATTAGTGGTGGTATGTGCTGCGTAAATATATGACGACTGCCACTGCCACAGCTGTCATGAGAAGAAGAAGCAAAAATCATTGCGTACAAGGAAATCAGACTCTCTGATCGTAAAATCACCAGGAAACTCAAGTACAGCGACATATAATTTCATTAGATTCGGCCCACGACATGAACAGAACGGAAAATGCGGTGAAAGTAGAAAATTATCTGAGTCATCGAAGTTGTTACTTTTTGCGCAAAGCAAGGGCCAGGAACAGTTATTTTTCTGAACTTGTTGCTGACGCACCATTGCCAATAACCGCCAGACGTGTGCGACAAATTATGCCACACGACAAAGGACTTGCATTGAAGAAACGACTGCAGAAACCTGCTCTAGCACCCAAACATAAACGTGATAGTTTCCAAAATGAGATTTACACCCTGCAGCGGAGTGTGCGCTGATATGAAACTTCCTGGCAGATTAAAACTGTGTGCCGGACCGAGACTCGAAATCGGACCTTTGCCTTTCGCGGGCAAGTGCTCTACCAACTGAGCTACCCAAGCACGACTCACGCCCCGTCCTCACAGCTTTACTACTGCCAGTACCTCATCCCCTACTTACCTGTGGCTAAGCCATGTCTCCGCAATATCCTTTCTTTCAGGAGTGCTAGTTCTGCAAGGTTCGCAGGAGAGCTTCTGTAAAGTTTGGAAGGTAGGAGACGAGGTACTGGCAGTAGTAAAGCTGTGAGGACGGGGCGTGAGTCGTGTTTGGGTGGCTCAGATGGTAGAGCACTTGCTCGCGAAAGGCAAAGGTCCGATTTCGAGTCTCGGTCCGCAACACAGTTTTAATCTGCCAGGAAGTTTCATAAACGCGATAGATTGGAGTTTGGTGAGAAAAGTATGCCATGGTCTTCAGAATCGGATGAATAGATCCTCAGTGACGAGAAGAAGTTTTATTTAGACAGTCCGGAAGGATTTCATTGTTATTGGTACAATGTGAGAAAGGAGCAACAGTTAAGATTGAGAAGAAATTTCGGTGTTGGAAGTGTCATGATTTGGGCAGCCTTCTACGCTAAAGGTAAATCATGCATTGCCTGGCTGAAAACTGGAGTGAAATCTGGTATGTACACTGAGGTGCTAGAGACAGAACGCATTGGAATATATGAGGATCTAGGGGACGAAAGTAGGACATTTCAGAAAGATAATTGTAACGAAACTACTATCGTTATGTGGGGAAGACACTGAAATTTTGCTGGTGCGAAAAGAGATTATTTGATTTAAACACCAAAAAAACCCTCAAAAATTTGTTGTTATTCTTGTGTTCCATAGACATCAAGAAACGTATGATCATGGGGTTGTTTCTTACTGATCACATTGGCCTCCACCACTCAAAGAATTACTTTGAGACAAATGCCAGACAGTTTCCAAAACATTACACTTTAGTAATTACACTTACATAGTTGACTTCTTATACGTATCTTAGTTCGGTGTAATTCGGAGTAATCGGCGTCCTGATGCTGCTGAAGTAGTCGTTGCCTCGGTCCATTTCATCTAATTGCATCAAGTTACGTGAATTCCACGAAATAATCCACGTACCAAGCCGTTTTATAGTGGTTTATATATGACAAGCTGCACCATTTCTTCTTAGTGGGAGCCCACTCCACATAACCGGCTACATAGTCACAATACTCTATTACAACAATTACATTATTGCACAGACGTGCGACACAGTGGTTGGGTCTCAAAACTGTTTCCAACTTATAGCGTCCCCAGTGCCAAATTTTTTATCATGTAGCCGTAAAATAATAATTTCTCTGTGTAGGTTTAGATTGCAAAGAAATAATTTATGACAGAATGATCTAAAGAGACGACAAGATACGCTCTTTTGTTAATTTTTTAGTCGACCTTACTTCTTCTTTTGTCTTGAATGTGTCTAGAGGGACATCTTGCGTGTGCTGACAAATGTAAGCATATTTGTATGAGTTAAACATATAATATAACGATTTAATATTATTGTGCACTTTTAATTTGTAAGAGGTGATCCCGATTTCATGTCCGCCTTCCTTGAATTAACCTGCATTCAAGTAATTTACAGCTCAACAATCGCAGCGGCCGATGCAGCCAACGACGCCATTACGTGGCGATATTAACTTACGAAAAATTAGCGGAAGCGGAAAACTCGCCAGCTATTAACATAATATTAATTTTTCTCCACAGCCGCACGAAGTTGCAGAAATACTTAGCTTTAAGATTCTTATTTTCAGTACCATAGCTGAGAGCCAGAGCCAGGACTCCGACTACAATACAATGGTCAACGGAGGTAAGAAAAATACTCTCGCGCGTGTGTGGGCCGCAATTTTAATTAATAACTAAAGATTTCTTGTTTTAAAGTGAACTGACTAGCCGAGTTTATTACATTGTTCAACTTAAATATCATTTTTATTAAGGCCCACCACGTAAGTCGGCAACAATCAAAAAATAATAATAACAATAATAATATATACATTAAATTACGACGGCCGACGGACGCGAGATTGGCGCCGCAACTTTGGGGCCCGATTAATATGATTCTATTGTAATGAATGTAATTATGTATGTGTCTAATTGTTGTAAAATATTAATGCTTGTATGAATTCTTTTACATGTACAACAACAAAACCACACCCTGAGGAGATCTGGAGAGGAAAAAGTGTAGAAAAGAAAGAGGATTGCGAGAAAGAAAAATAAGTAAGGTAAGGCCTATTGTGCAAGCATCCTGTGTAGCTCTGTGCGGAATATCGAACCCATGTGCACATGAGATACCTTCGGTGTTTTGTGTATTTATGTGTTTATTTTTGGAGGGGATAATTATTCGTTTTGTGTATTTAATGTTTATTTTTGGAGGGGATAATTAATCGTGTGTGTATCAGTGTTAAAGATTTGTCAGTGGCTTAAAGTGAATTTAGTATGGGTAAGATAGGACAACCTAAAGCATCCGTACCAGAAGAACAAAATTCTGTTAATATGGAAAGTGAGGATCATTTGCAATACGTAAACGAATCCCAAGCCACCGCCTCGGATAACATAATTTCCGGAGTGGGGGGCGAGGATCTGTGGTCGGTGAATGACGCTCCACAGCAGAATGGGAATAGAGTAACAACTCCACTGCCTGGGCAGGGGGGCCAATCGAGTGCTAGATTAACCGGGGCACCAGTATGCTCACCGATTGCAGACCCTTTTGCTGAATTTCTGCGCAGGTTAGAAGAAAGAGATAGGGAAAGAGACGAAAAACTGGCTCAGACGCTGCATGAGCAGGAGAAAAAATTAACGCAAAAGCTCATTGAGCAAGAGCAGCGCAGTGAAGCAAAGCTAGATAGTATCCAAAGCGAACTTGCCGAGATGTGGGACGCTTGCAAAGAGATCCCCGATCTTGTGCAAAGCTTAGCCGGCGAAATGCAAAAATTACAGATATCGCAGGCTAGGCTTGAAGACAATGTCCAGACTTTAACCAACCTCGTGGATAATGTGGAGATAGATGCACGGAAAAGTATTGACGCATATTTGGAAGTGCAAGCTCAAAAAGTAGAAAAAGAATTAAATGAATGGCTAGAAGTAAAGGATCGCGAGATATCTGCAAAGATTGAAAGCGATGTAAAAACAGCTGTAGAACAAGCGACTGCGGCCGCGAGTGTAAATATTGACGCTAGCGCTGCCGCACTACGTGCCGAATTAACACAGATCAAATCCCGTGTGACTGCGGAGTTGCCAAATTGGCAACAGGAGGTCGCGCGGAGACTGTCTGCGTTGGAAAGCAATGTAAACAGTGGCGGACAGATCATGAATCCGACTCCGCGTACTGATTACTGTAATAACGCTGACGGTAGGCAGGGTGCGAGTGCGCAACCGCAACCTAATGCGAATTATGAGCACGAACAACACGCGATACCGTGCAGCGCACATCACGAAGTGATGAATGTCCCAGAATGTAGCAATCAGATGTGCAAAAAAGAGGACAATGTAATAAAACACAGGACATTCCAACCCTTCAATAGCGAAAAACGAAATGTCCACCCTGTTGTATTTATTAAGAGCTTCAGGAATGTGTTTCCCAGGACATGGACGGAAAGACAAAGAATACAGTTCGTGGTCTCCTTTATTCAAGGTGACGCGGCACTGTGGGCCAACGACGTGTCCGAAAAATGTCTAACGATGCAACAGTTTGAAGGTGCATTCTTGCAAAAATTCTGGTCCGATAGCGTCCAAGAAAGACTACGAAAGGAGTTGTACAGTCCAGAAATGTACAATCCTAAGATGGGAACGTTACGCAAATATTTCGAAAAGTATATAAACAAAACCAGGTACTGGTACGAGCCAATGTCCGATCGTGACATAATCAGATTAATAAAAATGAAGTTGCCCAGTGAAATTAAAAGATATTTCATCAATGTGCCGGAATACGATATAGAACAATTCATGGAAATAGTGGATTCTGTTGACCTATTGATCGAAGATATGAAAACCGAAAACAAGTGGAACCATGCAGGCTATAATCAACACAAAGCCGATTACAATAGCAGCCACAGGAACGGTAGTAACTTAGTACCAAATGGTAACGGGATTAGGCAAGAGCACCGGCAACAGAATCAAGGCACAAACAATGGCAATGGTTATAACGGCAACGGTTATAATCGTGAAAATCGAAAGAGACATCATGATGGACGCATGAGTAATGGATATAATGGTAACGGCAATCCGCAATGGCGGAACAACCGAAACCAGTGGCCTGGTCGTAACGAACCGACACCACAGTGGCAACAAAACACAGCGCCACAATGGAACGCCAACCCAGGTCCGTCACAGAACATGTCAGGGAGTTACAACCGACCACCACAAAACCAGAGCCATACACAATATCAAAATACACCATCGGGGAGGCAGGGCGGCCAACCCAACAGTAGCAACAACAACAACCAGAACCACAATGTGAGGTTAGTGGAAGTGACAGACAACTGTCAACCCACTAATGCTCATCCGTTAAACTAAAGACAGCCACAATACGCTCTCCGTTGTTGGCTGCAGGATGGTGTAGTGAGGGCACATTCACGGATGACAGCCATAAACTTTGTATGCTGAGATACAATGAAGGAACAAAAATAGAAAAGGAAGTTGTAGACATACCGCAGAAATGTAACCGAACCGACAAAAGTGTTGTGCAGGCTATATTGCAAGCAGATATGTATGGAGCACCAATACAGATAATAGTCGATACCGGTGCGTCAACCAATGTCATGAGTGCAAATTTTTACAAGTACTTGAGTCAAAATAATAGAATACCAGTATTGCCAGTGAAGAATTGTCGTGTTACAGGTGCAATAGGTGCACAATCTCATATCATAAAGCACCAGGTGCAAGTCGAGATTACGGTAGGAAATGAAGCAATGAAAAGCTCGTTCCTAGTAGTTAGGGGATTAGGTGTTGCTTGCATCCTGGGGATGGAATTTTTACGCCAGAGGGACGCAAAAATCGACCTCTTGTGCGGGGAAGTAAGCCTTATGAATGAGGATAGACGTGTAATTTTGCCATTGTTGAGGACACGGGAAGTGCACGGTAAATATTGCCGGAGCTTTCAGTCGAGATTAGAAGGAATACAGGTAATGAATGTATATTCTGACTTAAGTACAAGACAAGCATATTATAAAAAATTTATTACTGAAGATAGAGGAAAAAAGGAAACTGATAGCCATGAAAGTTAGGGAGTCAGAACATTTGACTGAAGCACAACAAAACGAATTGACTCAGCTAATTACAGATTACGAGAATGTGTTTTCGGAAAAACCCGGTGTTATCGAGGGCTACACCTATAACATCGAAGTGGTACCTCACGATACTTTCTGTCACGCAAACTACACCATCCCGTGGTCAAAGAAGGAGGCAGTTACGAAGGAAACAAGAAAAATACTTACAAAGACTTAAAGAAGTTTGCTCAGTAGAGCAACGTTTACATTTGTGTGTAGTAGGTTAAGTTTATAGTGTATTTTTTCTGTGTGTAAATGTTCCGATTTTAGTGTAATATTTAAAGACAATGAGGCACACAAGATTAGTGCGATTCAATTTTGTAGATGTTAAGGAATAATAGTATTTTTAAACAATTGCATTTTGAAGAAAAAAATGAACGTAGGTTTAAGAATATGTTAAAAATTTCATGTTGAAAAATGCTTTAAAAATATTTTAAAAAAAAATCAATAACATGTAATGATGAAAGAATTTTTCATTAGTGTGTCATGAATATTTTTGAACTGTAGTAGTAATGCAACTTTTGAAATTCAATATTATAGTGTATAAGTCGTTCCATGTATTTATGTCTATACCGATCTTGAAATATGCTCCAGCATAATTTACTTAACAATATGAGTGCAGGGTGTACATCACCCAAGGTACCTCATGTGTTGTGGACAAGGTACAAAGCAAATCAGTAAACGCGACTACCGCTTAGCAGTGTTAAAATATATTGCCATCTGCTAAGGCAGAGATTTGCACGAATTTGTAATGCAAACAAAAGTCACAAATCTAACATTAATCTAGGAACTTGCACGCTAGGCCTAGATTATAAAATGTCTACAATAATGCGAGAGGCAAGGTTTTGTAAAGTCGAGCCTGGCTCTGGAGGGCAAGTACGCAATGAGTGGGCAGACATGACATGGGGACTGACCTCAGATGAGACGGAAATACAATTGTATAGTCAAAAAATCTGAAGGCAAGTACGACTCTAAGTGGAAAAGGAAAAGAGACAAGTAGTGCGAGAGACTGGTAAAATCCAGCACTAGCCAAAATCCAGTTCAGACTGAATGAAATACATTAGTGTTTGTGAACTAATCGAAACAGTTACTTTAAGCAGTGTGAAAAACTGTGAAGGTGAAACTGTGATATGGACAGTGAAGTGCTAGTATTGAACGTTCAACAGCGGTGAGGACGCCAAACGCCAATATTACGCACGAAAAACTGTGAATTTACTATAAATGTGAACTGTTAACGTGAAGTGAACCCACAGTCAATATTTTTGGGACAGACTGTAGTTTCAGTGAGCACAATAATGCGAGATTGGAATGCGATGCGTGGACTGTTGCAAAACAGCGACCGCAGAAACGGCGAATGTTTGTGCTAAGCTCGTATTGGGACACTCACCAGTCCCTGCGAGTGCAGCGAAAACATAAATAATTTTATCAAGACAAAAACTGACGTGTAATGGAAACAGTATTGCATCAAAACTGCATTCACGGGAGAAGGTCCATGTCATGTTTTCTGCAAGACAGTGCTAGCTTGACACTCGGAAACTGGCGAAAACTTAACAACAACTGCCGCACTAATAAATGCTCCTTTCCCACTAGCGTAACCATCTGCAGCGGGAAACAAATATTACGTTGGTTGTGTGTGTGTTTCATGTACTACGTCGGAGATGCGTAGCAGAGCTGACTCCTGCCAACAAGAGCGGGGGGCGGATATCATCCCACTCCGCCACGCCCGGCCGAGACAGAAGCGCATCGCCAACGGTGCAGCCGATCAGCTGATTCTGACGTTCCGCGACGGCGAGACACACGCTGGCGTCGAGCGGGCGTTGACCTCTCCGCAGCCGCCGCGAACGCCGAGCACCGAACACACCAACCGACGCCGTCGCGAGCCAAACGTCGCGGCGTAGATCTCAACGACACCGCAATCAATTGTTTTAATGACCTCATTTTTTGCATAGTGCAACAAAAATATTTGTATGCACATCCTGTACTCCAATGACATTCCAGAAACAATTAAGTGAAAGTGACCAAAGCAGTTAGTCTGTCGCTCCGCCGAGGTTTTCCCCAGGTTTCCCTACGGCCGCGCCAAATGGGGAGCGAACAGTTGACACCCCTGGGACTTCAAATATTCCGGACTAACTCGTGGTTGTATACCTTGAACATCATCTGTATTACACTTTGTGTGCAACGCACCTCATTAATTACAACATACGATGTGACATATGTAAACTGTGAAAGAAAAATCTGCGTGTGGACACTGTGGACATGAAAGTGGAAATATTTGTGTCAAAAAACACGAACATTTTTTATGACACAAACATTTCGGGGGGCAATATAGCGTCCCCAGTGCCAAATTTTTTATCATGTAGCCGTAAAATAATAATTTCTCTGTGTAGGTTTAGATTGCAAAGAAATAATTTATGACAGAATGATCTAAAGAGACGACAAGATACACTCTTTTGTTAATTTTTTAGTCGACCTTACTTCTTCTTTTGTCTTGAATGTGTCTAGAGGGACATCTTGCGTGTGCTGACAAATGTAAGCATATTTGTATGAGTTAAACATATAATATAACGATTTAATATTATTGTGCACTTTTAATTTGTAAGAGGTGATCCCGATTTCATGTCCGCCTTCCTTGAATTAACCTGCATTCAAGTAATTTACAGCTCAACAATCGCAGCGGCCGATGCAGCCAACGACGCCATTACGTGGCGATATTAACTTACGAAAAATTTGCGGAAGCGGAAAACTCGCCAGCTATTAACATAATATTAATTTTTCTCCACAGCCGCACGAAGTTGCAGAAATACTTATCTTTAAGATTCTTATTTTCAGTACCATAACTGAGAGCCAGAGCCAGGACTCCGACTACAATACAATGGTCAACGGAGGTAAGAAAAATACTCTCGCGCGTGTGTGGGCTGCAATTTTAATTAATAACTAAAGATTTCTTGCTTTAAAGTGAACTGACTAGCCGAGTTTATTACATTGTTCAACTTAAATATCATTTTTATTAAGGCCCACCACGTAAGTCGGCAACAATCAAAAAATAATAATAACAATAATAATATATACATTAAATTACGACGGCCGACGGACGCGAGAAACTGTTCATCCTTGAGTCTTGTACACCTGCTATTTATACGTTTGTTAACAATCAAGTCAACAAAACTACAGTGCAAATTTATTAAATTAACAATTGAAAGTTCATTTTTATGAGTAACTATCCAGAAAACTTTGCTTATTTTATGCTGAAACTGCCGTATACAATAGAAAAGACTTTTACATAGGGTATCATCATATTATATAAAATACTGAAAGATAACAATGCTAACCTAAATTTTCTTAACTATGGCTTCATTACGAACATACCGGGTGATCAAAAAGTCAGTACAAATTTGAAAGCTTAATAAACCACGGAATAATGTAGATAGAGAGGTAAAAATTGATACACATGTTTGGAATGACATGGGGTTTTATTAGAACAAAAAAAAAACTTCACAAAATGTCCAACAGATGGCGTTGGACAGCAAAACGTCAGTGATTGCGCATGACAATGGTGTATAAAAGGAGCTGTAAGGAGAGAGAGAATTAGATGCGCCAGCAGTCGCAGCATGTTGACGTTACCTGAAAAGTCGCTTTTAGTGAAGCTGTATTATCAGAATGGGGAATGTGCTAGTTCAGCGTTACGATCCTATCGCCATAGGAATTGGATTCGTTGACAAATGCAGCTGTGGCGAGAATGACTTCGAAGTTCGACGCCACGGGTTGTTTAGGCGATAGACCCCGTAGTGGCCGACCGAGCACAAGGCGTAATGCTGCTGAGACAGTTCAGGAAGAAATAGAGACTGTAGCCGGCTCGTCTATGCACGGGGAAGTCAGCGCTCGTGCAGTCGCACGTCGCACGTCGCACCGGCATTCCATACACTACTGTTTGGTAGGCACTGAGGCGCACCCTCCGATGCTATCCGTACAAAATCCGTCGGCATCATGAACTGTTACCTGGCGATTTAGTGAAGCGGAGGGTATTTGCGGTGTGGGCGTTTCAAAAGATGGAGGAAGATGACAATTGGTTGAGTAACGTGTTGTGGACCGACGAAGCTCATTTCACGCTCCGAGGGTCTGTCAAAGCCCACAACTGCAGAATTTGGGCTACCGAAAATCCTAGAACTGTCGTGGAAACTCATTGCACGACGAGAAAATCACGCTATGGGTTGGATTTACCACATCTACCGTTATCGGGACTTTTTTCTTCGAGGAAATGCGTGATTCTGGTTTTGTAACTGCTACCGTGACGGGTGAGAGGTACGCCGATATGTTACAGAATCGCATCATCCCCAGCCTGGCTGATAAATTCCTGCTGGAACGTACGATGTTTATGCAGGACGGCGCTCCACCCCTTATTGCTAGACGCGTGAAAGATCTCTTGCGCGCATCGTTTGGTGATGATCGTGTGCTCAGCCGCCACTTTCGTCATGCTTGGACTCCTAGGTCCCCAGACCTCAGTCCGTGCGATTATTGGCTTTGAGGTTACCTGAAGTCGCAAATGCATCGTGATCGACCGACATCTCTAGGGATGCTGAAAGACAACATCCGACGCCAATGCCTCACCATAACTCCGGACATGCTTTACAATGCTGTTCACAACATTATTTCTCGACTACAGCTATTGTGGACATATTGAGCATGATCATCATCTTTGCTTTGTTATACTAATTATTGCTATTCTGATCATATGAAGCGTCATCTGTCGGACATGTTTTGAACTTCTGTATTTTTTTGGTTATAATGATACCCCACGTCATTCCAAGCATGTGTGTCAATTTGTACCTCTATATGTACACTCTTTGACATAAAACTTGACCGGCGGCCGGCCGCTTCAGAGGCTAAGTCCGCGCCGATCGCGACATGGGACAAAAAAACTGGCCAGCTCGCTAATTCTCTAAGTCCGGTTATCTGCACAATCTGGCAACACTGTAGACTGCGGCACTTCCTGGAGGAAAACTTGTCCCACGATAGAGAAACTCTAGGCTGATTACGCCTGTGGTCTAGCGGTAGCGTGCGTTGTTTCTGTTCATAATATCAGTGGATTGAGAGCAGCTGGCAAAAATATTTTTATAGCCTCTTCTGTCTGAATGCTGAAGACGTGAATGTAATGGTAGCGCAGATTCAATCTATTTCGCTTTGTGACACACCGATATCAAAATTTTATCCAGTAACGATTTTGCGGCAGATTTCCTGCAGACTGTCCTCCTCTGGACGCCGTATGCGGCAAAGCTCCGGGATCCATTTGCTGGCTACCGGCAGCGGCCGTGGCGACAGCAACGGCGCTGCACTCCCCCGTTCTTTATCGAAAGCGCCTGCTACCGCTCATCGCTTTTGATGATTTAAAACGCTTTATTATTAAATGTTGCTCCACAGAAAATTTCTACAATTTCCATTCACGCTCAAAAGCGACGGAGACAGACGCCCTGATTAGTAGGCGGGTATTATATTACATTAATCGGCAAGAGCTGAGTATGGCCCGAAATTAATTTTATAGACTGGGACGAAATGAAACCACCTCACTACATTCGATGAAATTATAAATGCTTCATACCTCGTTTCTTTTCCTTTCAAACTCAATTATTTGTGCAACTTTTGGTCAATGTTTGGATGTTTTCGTCAAGCCAGAGTGAGCGTCTGTTGTGTAAAGTGTATTACAGTTCATGTTTCATTCCTTATGGTAAGTCTATGCGATAAACTGTGTGAATACCTTGCAATGCATGCTCTGTAGCAGTGCAGGAACACTGCAAATTTGGAGTTCATGAAGTATTTATTGTTGATCGGAAGTGATAGTTAAGGTCATCAGATTTAAACCAGAAAAATTTGTCGTTTTGAAGGTTTCAGAGAACGGAAAGGAATTGCTAACGCCGGTGTTAGAAAACGTCTACAGTTAAATGCTATTGCAAAAATTTAGAAGAAGGGAACTATATTAATGAACATGTGCACTTCATAAACAACCTTCTGACATGCTAGACCTATATGACGAACAAAGCTCAAATTTATATCGTTGACAGTCGGTTTGAATCTTTTCAGGGTCTATTTTACAGTGAAGCACCTTGGAATTTGCAAAGCAGAAATCCATGATATTAACTTAATTTACCAAGTCGAAATCGGACGAAGATTGATGTTTAAAGGCATTCTTCAGATTTCGCATAAGAAATTTTTTCTAGCAGTTTGCAACTCCATTAATTAAAATGGAAAAAAAAGGTTGTAGTCAGCGGCTTCTACCGTGATTCGAACTGCTATGTCTTATAGTACAAGCACTGCAACGCACAAGGGAACCTCTGAGCTAACGACACACTGGCTGCCAGAGGCGGAATATAGTCACTGCGATGTTGCCTGAGCCTCAAAACGCAACCTTAAACACACGAACAGAGGAGGTGGAGATTACTGTTTTAACGTCCCGTCGACAACGATGTCATTAGAGACGGAGCACAAGCTCGGATTAGGGAAGGATGGGGAAGGAAATCGGCCGTGCCCTTCCTAAGGAACCATCCCGTCATTTGCCTGAAGCGATTTAGGGAAATCATTGAAAACCTAAATCAGGATGGCCGGGCGCGGGATTGCACCGTCGTCCTCCCGAATGCACACACAAACAGGTGTTACTTATGTGAAGAGCGCCGTTCTTGGAGACCAGAAATTAAATATACTTCCTAATTGTGTCATCTTGCAGTGGATTATATCGTACGAGTCTTCGATGTGGAGAACGAATGTCAAGTGAATTTAGCGAGGTAACGCCGACCTACACCCGGAAGTAAATGCACTATCAGAGTGTTGACAAATACTTGCTACGACGCTGCCATTTCTAGGCTCTCTGACGAGGCAGCTCTGCAGCGAAATGCTTGCCGTGATTCTCCGATACGGTTCTTCAGAGTGGAGACGCGCGCGCACGTTTGGTTTTTATGCGGCGTTCTCCCGTGATGGTTTCTGACGTCGCCCTGTGGGCTATGTATACATATGAGACATTCAATTATCATTAATCCAGAATCATACAAGTTTCAGCTTCCGGCGTGGAAGAAGGCTGTTGACGCCGGCATTATATCATCTCAACGTAGGGAAAGCAAAACGGATCATTCAATGTTTCTCATTCAACATAAAGCATGTGAGATAATTTTCCGTAACGTTCATAATCATCTAAAAATACAAACGAAGTAAAAATACACCGGAAGCTTATTCGAATTGAATATAACGCTTTGCACCTCGATGTCGAATTTGTCCACTTGCAATCTTTTGCAACATACACATTGAATGTCATGATTACCACGAGAATGAAGAAATATGTTGGTAAGGATGGAAGCAAGAAGAGACGCAGTCAACAAATATTCTATTCCTCATGGCAATCATTTCATTTGACACGTAAGAAGAGGTAAAGCGGGAATTTACTTTCGTTAACACGAAAGATATGCCGCACATGTTGATAACGAGGAAGTCTGCGTCTTCATACGTTCCTCCTTGAAATCTGTATGCTCTATTATATACTAAGTAGCCCGATCATTGTTTCAGTAATGTTACCCTCTTGTTTGACCCCGTAACGATGAACAGATTCCAAATGCATGTCTCCCTTCCTGGGTTGTTTTTTGTGTTTTATTGATTGGAATTCCTGAAGCAGACCACTGCGCCTTCCCCCCTCGTGGGTTAGGTCTCAAAACTAAACCGCTTTGTATCCAATGGCATAATTTATTCAGACAGCATCAGCATAAGACTATCAAACAAAGCCTTCCATTTACAGTTGCAGCACTCTAACCAGCACTGACCAAAGTGTAATCCACGGTCATGGTCCTAAATTACCAGCTGTCTGCTACTGTGGCAAAGTCCGTACTACACTTTCGATTCCGCAGCACCATTTTATCTGGTAACACTGTGTAGTTGCACAGTTGTGCTACCAGGTCTGTCCTCACACTGTCAACTTTATGTATCACACTTCTCCTGTAGCGCAGATCACGAGGAGCCGAAGTAAATGAGTGTATTCTGCATGACGTAACATTCAGTATTCCCTTCTTTCATAGCCACTCTTCATGTGCATCGATACCAAATAGGAATGCGAAAACTCTTGCGAGTGAGAGAATGACAATAACAATCGTAACAAGAACAAGCAAATAATGAATGATGTTTATTCCAACGCAGAACGAGAATGGCTTTAAATATACACTCCTGGAAATGGAAAAAAGAACACATTGACACCGGTGTGTCAGACCCACCATACTTGCTCCGGACACTGCGAGAGGGCTGTACAAGCAATGATCACACGCACGGCACAGCGGACACACCAGGAACCGCGGTGTTGGCCGTCGAATGGCGCTAGCTGCGAAGCATTTGTGCACCGCCGCCGTCAGTGTCAGCCAGTTTGCCGTGGCATACGGAGCTCCATCGCAGTCTTTAACACTGGTAGCATGCCGCGACAGCGTGGACGTGAACCGTATGTGCAGTTGACGGACTTTGAGCGAGGGCATATAGTGGGCATGCAAGAGGCCGGGTGGACGTACCGCCGAATTGCTCAACACGTGGGGCGTGAGGTCTCCACAGTACATCGATGTTGTCACCAGTGGTCGGCGGAAGGTGCACGTGCCCGTCGACCTGGGACCGGACCGCAGCGACGCACGGATGCACGCCAAGACCGTAGGATCCTACGCAGTGCCGTAGGGGACCGCACCGCCACTTCCCAGCAAATTAGGGACACTGTTGCTCCTGGGGTATCGGCGAGGACCACTCGCAACCGGCTCATGAAGCTGGGCTACGGTCCCGCACACCGTTAGGCCGTCTTCCGCTCACGCCCCAACATCGTGCAGCCCACCTCCAGTGGTGTCGCGACAGGCGTGAATGGAGGGACGAATGGAGACGTGTCGTCTTCAGCGATGAGAGTCGCTTCTGCCTTGGTGCCAATGATGGTCGTATGCGTGTTTGGCGCCGTGCAGGTGAGCGCCACAATCAGGACTGCATACGACCGAGGCACACTGGGCCAACACCCGGCATCATGGTGTGCGGAGCGATCTCCTACACTGGCCGTACACCACTGGTGATCGTCGAGGGGACACTGAATAGTGCACGGTACATCCAAACCGTCATCGAACCCATCGTTCTACCATTCCTAGACCGGCAAGGGAACTTGCTGTTCCAACAGGACAATGCACGTCCGCATGTATCCCGTGCCACCCAACGTGCTCTAGAAGGTGTAAGTCAACTACCCTGGCCAGCAAGATCTCCAGATCTGTCCCCCATTGAGCATGTTTGGGACTGGATGAAGCGTCGTCTCACGCGGTCTGCACGTCCAGCACGAACGCTGGTCCAACTGAGGCGCCAGGTGGAAATGGCATGGCAAGCCGTTCCACAGGACTACATCCAGCATCTCTACGATCGTCTCCATGGGAGAATAGCAGCCTGCATTGCTGCGAAAGGTGGATATACACTGTACTAGTGCCGACATTGTGCATGCTCTGTTGCCTGTGTCTATGTGCCTGTGGTTCTGTCAGTGTGATCATGTGATGTATCTGACCCCAGGAATGTGTCAATAAAGTTTCCCCTTCCTGGGACAATGAATTCACGGTGTTCTTATTTCAATTTCCAGGAGTGTAAAAATCTGTATCTATATCTATATCCATATCTATTGATCTTTGAGTTGGCACAATGCAAATATATTCTTAGCATTTAATTACTGAATTTAGTTCTGGATGTTTGCAGAGAAAAGGAAAAGTCGGTACTTCTCGCTAGTGTAATATAATGTGAACCAGCAACTACCCTTTCCTTAGAACACGACTCAAGCAGGTCCTCAAGTAGGTAGCAAGGCACTGCTGCATTCTGTTCCCTGACATTTCTCTAATGACGGTTAATGCAGATAGTTCCGATTATGAAATACAAAACGTATTGCAGGTTAGTTCCTAGGATAGTAACATTAAATTTGCGTTGTAGACGGCACATGAACGTGACGACTATCCATATTACTCATCAATATAAAAAGACAATATTTTGGGAATTTAGCAGGATTACTCGAAATGAATTCTGAAATTGGGTGACTGACTGCACAGGTGCTAAACGTCGTCAAGAGTATACGATGTCCTAATCGCATTAGGAATATGAAGATCGTCTTCAACAGCTCGCAACTTTCACATTGCTACCTCCACCCTACTCCAGACAGCCCTCGGTGGAGTTGCACTACGTTGCCGATGTTATGGAAGGCCTTCAAACCGACAACAGACCACATATTGAAAAATACAAGCGAATTCTCTTGCAGCGTAAGCTTATTGTAACTAATCTAAAAATTATTGGAGAGGAACATTGTCCTATTCAAAAAAAGTAAAATGTTACACACTGTTGACGTCAAACGGACATTATCTATGTCCTGTCTTGTGTCCTACTCATCTATAATATCAAGTGTACTATGAAAATGATTATATATAATGGATGATAGGGTAATGCATTGATACCAGATGGTGGGGGCCGGCCGGTGTGGCCGAGCGGTTCTAGGCGCTTCAGTCTGGAACCGCGTGACCGCTACGGTCGCAGGTTCGAATCCTGCCTCGGGCATGGATGTGAGTGATGTCCTTAGGTTAGTTAGGTTTAAGTAGTTCTAAGTCCTAGGGGACTGATGACCTTAGAAGTTAAGTCCCATAGTGCTCAGAGCCATTTGAACCATTTGAACTATTTAACACAAAATGACATTAAAAATTAAAGTTATTCACGAGCAGCTAGTTGAGAATATGTATGAACATTAAATGACACGACGAACTGAAATAATATGACGAAGAGTTCAGCGCTCACTGGGAATAGAGCCCCACACATATCGTTGTTGACTACACACAAAGAGACGTCAGCTACCGAATTTTTCTCCACCAGCTGCTCAGAATAGCATCTTGAACTTACAGTCATCTCGCAAATAGTTCTGTGTCTCACTGGGAGTTAAAAGCGTCAGATATCGTTAGTGTTGACAACGAATGAAAATACATTAAAAATCAAAATTATTATCCACCAGCAGATAGGTGTTCTCCTGATAGAGCTTGATAATACATAATTAAATCTTTAGTGCCGGGCCAGGATTCGATCCCATTCACGCGTAATATGTGAAGGTGTTGAGGAATCTGCAGTTTTGAACAAACAACAAATTGTAGCCGAGCTGTATTGCCACGAAGGGATCAAATTCCGCGTTAAGGGCGGTCTGAGTTGCATTCCCAGTTTAGAACCAATTTTATCGACGTACAGAAAGTCAAATAAAATATGGAGTAAGTGTCCTGTGACCATACATAGCGTTTGTGTCGTCACTTGAAATAAATAACTAGTATAAGAAAGGTTACTGGTGATAGAGTTTCTACATGTCGCCACTCCAGACTTTATTGTGGTTCAACCTACCGTCTACGTGGTAAAGAAGGAATATCATCTTTAATGTGAATTTTCAGACCACGCAGCCATTATATCTCCTTCACTTGGTGTAGCCAGGAGAGAATGGAATCTGTCTCTCCCTATCTAAAATCATTGACGGAAGTGGGAATCGAACCCAGACCATAGGTATAACAACCTACCAATCCGTCCAACACACCACGAAATCCTCTTCTCTGCGAGTCATTTTTCTATCGTAACGCAGTTGCGCCACACTGGATGAGAATTCTGACACACAGGCTCCCTGTAGTAATTTGCAGCATGTTCAGTAAATTCATTTACTTGGTTGACCGAATCACCATGAACTAGCTGCCTCGGCTACCCAGTGCATACATTCGACTATTTTGTAATCACAGAAATAAAATCACGTAACTGCCACCTACACACAACTGCCAACAGTGTAGGATGCAGAAGTTTAAATAGGAAGTGTTCCTTTCCACTTGAGCTATTCTATTGCGCTATCTGTTACTAGAAAACGTCGTTCAGTCCAAAAGAAAAGCTGTAACTGTTTGTCTCTCAGAAGTCAAGACCTGGCCATATGCATAATCTCACAGTGCTGTGGAAACCAAAAGTTCTGGAGGAATAGTTGCCGAGCTCTGGAGCTTATGTAGCTACGTGTCAGCTTGTAGCATAGATAAGATGTCGCGAGTTCGAATACATTCAGTGCTACATTTTTTAAAACGCAATTCTGCTCTCTGCTGAAGGTATCAATCTAACGGAACTTTGAACATAATTCCCTTCACTTCTCAACCCAAAGTAGTCGCATGTGGAAAAAGGGCTAACTACTGTGACATTTTGTTCTATTCAGGTTTAATAGACAGCAGGCAGCAGATGCGTCTCGAAGATGTGCAGGGAGAGCGCATCGTGCCATAATATGTCAGAAAAGTATTTTCTACATTAGCCGTCGTGTGGTAGTGATATTTTATTCTCCTTCAAACTTTGTTTGACAGCTTTAACTCAGAACAAGTTTTCTACATGCATGTAATCAATAAACTGCATGTGCTTTGTCAGACTGTCATAGGTAACATCAGAGAATTCGCATATATCGTTGATGATTAATTTCTCTCTCATATTTACTAATGTTTTAACAACACTAAAGGAAACCTTACGAAAATTGTGCACTGTATTATAAGAAATGAAATAAAACTAACCATGATAACCTTACGACGAAAGTATCTGTACACAAGCATGCCTCTATCGACACGAATTAGTAAAATATTACTCACTTAGATTTTGATTGGGTCTGTGTTTAATTGGTATGCTGTGTCATACTCAAGAGGTATGCAAATGTGGCAATTCATAAATATAGTTACGTATTCCTAGAAACCCAAAATTCGCTTGGCAGCAGCGGAAAGAGGCCTTACCTGTTGTGCAGCATTGTAAGTTTTTCAACATTGCACTATGAGCTGAAAGCATTTTCTTGCGATTTCCTTATTGATGTTTGATCTGACTGCTTGTAGCTCTTTCACAGAAGGGATAAAAACGTTACAGTCAGTGAGACTGGAACTGCAAACCGTATCAGACGCTTTTTCACAGGTCAGCACGTTACCACAGAGCTGGCGAGGAGGTATGGGTCTTAGCTTCCTATTACGAGGGCAATAGTAACTCGAATTCGTAAACCGCTATTTGAAGGTCGAGATTAGTTGCGGTTTCCACCTGCAACGACTTTCCTGGGCTGAAAACCGTAAATTTTCAATCTTTTGTTACCCTTCAAGCGATAATAACTCAGATTATTCAATGGGAATGACAGGTAAAATCAAGTGAACTTTGAGGCTTAATTCCGTGCACACCAGGAAGTAACTCGTCGATCACAGAGTTGCCAAACATACGTTGCCTTGTTGCCAAATCTCAGTTACAGTACCAGCAGGAAGAAGACGAACCGATGTGATCCTACAGCGGTCTGGGAAGTGACCATAGCTGGTGTCTCCAAGTCGCGGCTGCTACGGCCTGGAATACGTAATGCGTCTGATTCGCTTTCTGTAACTAGGTTTAGGGACTGGAGCGAAGTTACTAATAATACTCAGAACTGACTGCAAACTGAGCATCATAAATCAGTAACTCTCATTGTTGTTTTTATATTTCTTTCGTAAGTGTACTCAAAACTAAGAAAGTCATTCACAAGCGTTTTCGTGCCTCGCCGATAGTCGAGCACAACATACAAATAAAAATAAAAAAGAATTTGTGTGTGTGTGTGTGTGTGTGTGTGTGTGTGTGTGTGTGTGTGTGTGTGTGTGTGTGTGTTTGTGAGAGAGAGGGAGAGAGAGAGAGAGAGAGATAAATAAAAATCAATGAGAGAGAGTGTAAAAAATTGTTGTAAAGAAATTGAATCATGGTATTTAAAGAAATCTTTCATTAAAATGACACGTTCCACATCATTACGAAATGTCGTATTCATGATCTATGGAACAAGAGTTAATCTAATCTAATCACATCATATTGATGATTAGCCATGAAGAGTCATGAATTACCGAAATTTTGGCCCATACCAGTAACCAAATCTAAACTTGAAAATAAAAGACGACAATTTTTGTAATAAATCGTGACTCCTATCAAGACCCTTTCGTCCCTGTTATCTAACCACGAAAGATGTCTGATATACCTCCATTCTGAAGTAACAAAGTGTGCATGCATTTAAAGATGAAGTGCATGATGTGAAGTTCTGTGACGGAGATACGAACCCAACACGTAATCCGATTGTTAACTAAGAAAAATCAAATGTTACGTATCGGTTTTTCTTACGAGCCGCTAGGTGTCTGAATCTAAAATAAGGATACAAACTTTTGTGCCTAAGCGACAATCGAACTGCACACCTACCGTGCATCCACGAATATAGCTTAAGTATCAGTTGCTTACTCATGAACAGTAAGATGTGTGCGTGTTTGACCAGAAATAACGACACCTGTTGCGATTGTTGGAAACACATGAACAGACATTGAAATTGCGCGTTAATTTTCACTAGCAGGTGGGTGTGCACTTGATAAAGCTAGAAATGAAATTATGAATATTTTTGTACTGGATCAGGTTTCAAACCCACATACTTACCTTTGGAGGAGACCTAGAGAAGATTGCAGTCTTGGGAAAAGGAACGAAATGACTGAACTGTACTGTTCCGAGAGATTCAGATCCTCAAAAGAGGAGATACGAGTTCGAATCACAGTCCAGCACCAAATTTTTAAACGTCTCTAGTTCAATCAAGTACAAGTAAAATAAGAGCCCTGTCCCTTTAAATGGCTATCGGTTCATCGAATAAAATAAAATTTTCTAATGTAAGTAAGCTTACTGGCGACTGTATTTCTGTTTACCATGACTTCCGCTGTGTCATTTCCCAACGTAAACCGGCTCTGCCCAGTTGGTAATGAAGGAACATGATGTTTAATGCGCATTCTGGATTATAACGTCATTCTCTTGAGGTTACCAGAGGTAAAATAAATCTGTTTGTGCCTCTTAAAAGTAAGTGCCTGAACCCACGCATTGCACCTGTGATAGCTCGTTCCACCATACCATTGTGGCCACATTACCCAGCCCCAAGAGTGTGCTGTAACGGATGATGTGCTTAGCTTACAAAATTAGTCACGGTGGAAAAAATGCGAGTCTATTAAATGGTCAAGTAGAAGCAAGCTTCTGACGCAGAGATTATGCTATTCTCATGTCAGCAGGATGTAAAGACTCTTCTAGGCATCATAGGCTGGATGTGAAGCCATTTTGATTTTTCACAAATTCAGCAAATTTCTTAGTTCGAGAAAATCCACTGTGAAGTGTGAAGTTGCCGGATAATTCGATTATTACTGTTATTATTAATATCATTTTATTCATACCGCTGCTGGAACACGACCGTAGTCTTCAGGTAAAACGCGAGACCAGCTAATATGACGTCTGGCGACCGAAAGCACATATCGACAAAATTTTTATCGCCCCTTTCCTCTCGGTGTTGAAGCTATGAGTGTAATTCAAGCGAATCTACAATATCATATTAGCTGGTTTCGCGTTTTACCTCAAGACTACGGTCGTAGTCAAGAGTAATGTACTAAGACTGGAGTCAAGACTTCCTCTGGGAAGTGCCGCAGTCTACATGTTGCTAGATCGAGCATTTTGCCAGACATAGAATTCTGAGAGGAGCACGACTGTATTGTCCACCTTACGTGAACGACTCGGCGGTCAATTTTTTGGTCTGAGACTGTATCTACAACACATATTGCACGCTGAAGACCCAGAAGAATTTTAAAAATAAGTAGTTTATGAGAGCAACGTTAACCATAGCGTTCGAAGTATTCATCGTATTGTATACGTGTGTGTAAACGCCTTCCAATGACCACTCAAGAAAGACAAGGATACACAGTCTAGCTCCAATATTATAAATACGCCTCAGTTTGTGGATGAACTCAGACTTAGGTTGATAATAAATGTGAAAATTTAGCAGCACTGTACCCATTGGTGTTAAACTCGTTTATAACCAATGATTTCCACAGCTACAGGGATACTACTTGTGATACCTCTTAGACAAAATACTTAAGCAGTGTTATCAGACGAAAAGATCAACCTGACACAAACCGTGGGAAGTTTGTTTTACAACCTTCGTACCTGGATATTCAGCTTTTTCCTATTTGAGATATCTGTGAACGTTGCTGCTTAAGACGTTTTAAGAAGAAACTAAATTCCCTCAGCTTCGACAATGTTTAAAGAATCGTCTTATTGGCACTAAATCGTGGTTTGTGAATTGTTTACCGGCCGTACTCTGCCGTATTTTGTCGGTTGGAAGGCAAAAGCTTACTGACAAATTCACACAGAAATTACTGTTACAGTGTACTTATGGAGCCAAATGAGTGAATTGCGTATTTTCCGGTGAGAAAGAGAACTGGCAAACAGTCTTCGCTACATTAGATTATTTAAACTGGTGTCACTCTGAGCTAGAATTTATGGTCAGCGACTAAGTGCAAGGTCAACGTTTCGGATGCGAGTTTTGCGACTGTGAAATACTTTCCTACATTATAGAAGCGAATATTAAATTTGAACTAATATTGCGAAAATTTTGTACTTGGACAGCTTAGAATGAAAATACTTCTGTTTATTTCAAAGGGAAACAATAGATTTTCTAAAACACTGTCTGTCATACACAACTAACAGCAACGTATATCGGAAGGCAGTAAGATCTCTTGCCTTTTGGTTTGTCAGTACTCGATAGCCATTTCTAGGCAAAAGTAAATGAAGAAAGGCAGTGCATTTTTGTTGCCAAGTAACGTCTTCGTCAATTACTTTAGTTTTAAAGTAATCTACGAGTAATTGCTGGTGTTTGATATTAACATGAAAATGATTCCGTAGACAGGGAAAGAACCTGTTCTTGGGAAACTACATCTATAGTGACCAAAAGGCATTAATTGATGTTCAAGCACTTGTGTTACAGCAGCGGTATCAATAAAATGATATTAATAATAACAGTAATAATCGAAGTATCCGGCAACTTCACACTTCACAGTGGATTTTCTCGAACTAAGAAATTTGCTGAATTTGTGAAAAATCAAAATGGCTTCACATCCATCCTATGATGCCTAGAAAAGTCTTTACATCCTGCTGACATGAGAATAGCATAATCTCTGCGTCAGAAGCTTGCTTCTACTTGACCATTTAATAGACACGCATTTTTTCCACCGTGACTAATTTTGTAAGCTAAGCACATCATCCGTTACAGCACACTCTTGGGGCTGGGTAATGTGGCCACAATGGTATGGTGGAACGAGCTATCACAGGTGCAATGCGTGGGTTCAGGCATTTACTTTTAAGAGGCACAAACAGATTTATTTTACCTCTGGTAACCTCAAGAGAAAGACGTTATAATCCAGAATCCGCATTAAACATCATGTTCCTTCATTACCAACTGGGCAGAGCCGGTTTACGTTGGGAAATGACACAGCGGAAGACATGGTAAACAGAAATACAGTCGCCAGTAAACTTACTTACATTAGAAAATTTATTTTATTTGATGAACCGATAGCCATTTAAAGGGACAGGGCTCTTATTTTACTTGTACTTGATTGAACTAGAGACGTTTAAAAATTTGGTGCTGGACTGTGATTCGAACTCGTATCTCCTCTTTCGAGGATCTGAATCTCTCGCAACAGTACAGTTCAGTCATTTCGTTCCTTTTCCCAAGACTGCAATCTTCCCTAGGTCTCCTCCAAAGGTAAGTATGTGGGTCTGAAACCTGATCCAGTACAAAAATATTCATAATTTCATTTCTAGCTTTATCAAGTGCACACCCACCTGCTAGTGAAAATTAACGCGCAATTTCAATGTCTGTTCATGTGTTTCCAACAATCGCAACAGGTGTCGTTATTTCTGGTCAAACACGCACACATCTTACTGTTCATGAGTAAGCAACTGATACTTAAGCTATATTCGTGGATGCACGGTAGGTGTGCAGTTCGATTGTCGCTTAGGCACAAAAGTTTGTATCCTTATTTTAGATTCAGACACCTAGCGGCTCGTAAGAAAAACCGATACGTAACATTTGATTTTTCTTAGTTAACAATCGGATTACGTGTTGGGTTCGTATCTCCGTCACTGAACTTCACATCATGCACTTCATCTTTAAATGCATGCACACTTTGTTACTTCAGAATGGAGGTATATCAGACATCTTTCGTGGTTAGATAACAGGGACGAGAGGGTCTTGATAGGAGTCACGATTTATTACAAAAATTGTCGTCTTTTATTTTCAAGTTTAGATTTGGTTACTGGTATGGGCCAAAATTTCGGTTATTCATGACTCTTCATGGCTAATCATCAATATGATGTGATTAGATTAGATTAGATTAACTCTTGTTCCATAGATCATGAATACGACATTTCGTAATGATGTGGAACGTGTCATTTTAATGAAAGATTTCTTTAAATACCATGATTCAGTTTCTTTACAACTATTTTTTACACTTTCTCTCATTGATTTTTATTTATCTCTCTCTCTCTCTCTCTCTCTCTCACACACACACACACACACACACACACACACAAATTCTTTTTTATTTTTATTTGTATGTTGTGCTCGACTATCGGCGAGGCACGAAAACGCCTGTGAATGACTTTCTTAGTTTTGAGTACACTTACGAAAGAAATATAAAAACAACAATGAGAGTTACTGATTTATGATGCTCAGTTTGCAGTCAGTTCTGAGTATTATTAGTAACTTCGCTCCAGTCCCTAAACCTAGTTACAGAAAGCGAATCAGACGCATTACGTATTCCAGGCCGTAGCAGCCGCGACTTGGAGACACCAGCTATGGTCACTTCCCAGACCGCTGTAGGATCACATCGGTTCGTCTTCTTCCTGCTGGTACTGTAACTGAGATTTGGCAACAAGGCAACGTATGTTTGGCAACTCTGTGATCGACGAGTTACTTCCTGGTGTGCACGGAATTAAGCCTCAAAGTTCACTTGATTTTACCTGTCATTCCCATTGAATAATCTGAGTTATTATCGCTTGAAGGGTAACAAAAGATTGAAAATTTACGGTTTTCAGCCCAGGAAAGTCGTTGCAGGTGGAAACCGCAGCTAATCTCGACCTTCAAATAGCGGTTTACGAATTCGAGTTCCTATTGCCCTCGTAATAGGAAGCTCAGACCCATACCTCCTCGCCAGCTCTGTGGTAACGTGCTGACCTGTGAAAAAGCGTCTGATACGGTTAGCAGTTCCAGTCTCACTGACAGTAACGTTTTTATCCCTTCTGTGAAAGAGCTACAAGCAGTCAGATCAAACATCAATAAGGAAATCGCAAGAAAATGCTTTCAGCTCATAGTGCAATGTTGAAAAACTTACAATGCTGCACAACAGGTAAGGCCTCTTTCCGCTGCTGCCAAGCGAATTTTGGGTTTCTAGGAATACGTAACTATATTTATGAATTGCCACATTTGCATACCTCTTGAGTATGACACAGCATACCAATTAAACACAGACCCAATCAAAATCTAAGTGAGTAATATTTTACTAATTCGTGTCGATAGAGGCATGCTTGTGTACAGATACTTTCGTCGTAAGGTTATCATGGTTAGTTTTATTTCATTTCTTATAATACAGTGCACAATTTTCGTAAGGTTTCCTTTAGTGTTGTTAAAACATTAGTAAACATGAGAGAGAAATTAATCATCAACGATATATGCGAATTCTCTGATGTTACCTATGACAGTCTGACAAAGCACATGCAGTTTATTGATTACATGCATGTAGAAAACTTGTTCTAAGTTAAAGCTGTCAAACAAAGTTTGAAGAAGAATAAAATATCACTACCACACGACGGCTAATGTAGAAAATACTTTTCTGACATATTATGGCACGATGCGCTCTCCCTGCACATCTTCGAGACGCATCTGCTGCCTGCTGTCTATTAAACCTGAATAGAACAAAATGTCACAGTAGTTAGCCCTTTTTCCACATGCGACTACTTTGGGTTGAGAAGTGAAGGGAATTATGTTCAAAGTTCCGTTAGATTGATACCTTCAGCAGAGAGCAGAATTGCGTTTTAAAAAATGTAGCACTGAATGTATTCGAACTCGCGACATCTTATCTATGCTACAAGCTGACACGTAGCTACATAAGCTCCAGAGCTCGGCAACTATTCCTCCAGAACTTTTGGTTTCCACAGCACTGTGAGATTATGCATATGGCCAGGTCTTGACTTCTGAGAGACAAACAGTTACAGCTTTTCTTTTGGACTGAACGACGTTTTCTAGTAACAGATAGCGCAATAGAATAGCTCAAGTGGAAAGGAACACTTCCTATTTAAACTTCTGCATCCTACACTGTTGGCAGTTGTGTGTAGGTGGCAGTTACGTGATTTTATTTCTGTGATTACAAAATAGTCGAATGTATGCACTGGGTAGCCGAGGCAGCTAGTTCATGGTGATTCGGTCAACCAAGTAAATGAATTTACTGAACATGCTGCAAATTACTACAGGGAGCCTGTGTGTCAGAATTCTCATCCAGTGTGGCGCAACTGCGTTACGATAGAAAAATGACTCGCAGAGAAGAGGATTTCGTGGTGTGTTGGACGGATTGGTAGGTTGTTATACCTATGGTCTGGGTTCGATTCCCACTTCCGTCAATGATTTTAGATAGGGAGAGACAGATTCCATTCTCTCCTGGCTACACCAAGTGAAGGAGATATAATGGCTGCGTGGTCTGAAAATTCACATTAAAGATGATATTCCTTCTTTACCACGTAGACGGTAGGTTGAACCACAATAAAGTCTGGAGTGGCGACATGTAGAAACTCTATCACCAGTAACCTTTCTTATACCAGTTATTTATTTCAAGTGACGACACAAACGCTATGTATGGTCACAGGACACTTATTCCATCTTTTATTTGAGCTTCTGTACGTCGATAAAATTGGTTCTAAACTGGGAATGCAACTCAGACCGCCCTTAACGCGGAATTTGATCCCTTCGTGGCAATACAGCTCGGCTACAATTTGTTGTTTGTTCAAAACTGCAGATTCCTCAACACCTTCACATATTACGCGTGAATGGGATCGAATCCTGGCCCGGCACTAAAGATTTAATTATGTATTATCAAGCTCTATCAGGAGAACACCTATCTGCTGGTGGATAATAATTTTGATTTTTAATGTATTTTCATTCGTTGTCAACACTAACGATATCTGACGCTTTTAACTCCCAGTGAGACACAGAACTATTTGCGAGATGACTGTAAGTTCAAGATGCTATTCTGAGCAGCTGGTGGAGAAAAATTCAGTAGCTGACGTCTCTTTGTGTGTAGTCAACAACGATATGTGTGGGGCTCTATTCCCAGTGAGCGCTGAACTCTTCGTCATATTATTTCAGTTCGTCGTGTCATTTAATGTTCATACATATTCTCAACTAGCTGCTCGTGAATAACTTTAATTTTTAATGTCATTTTGTGTTAAATAGTTCAAATGGTTCAAATGGCTCTGAGCACTATGGGACTTAACTTCTAAGGTCATCAGTCCCCTAGGACTTAGAACTACTTAAACCTAACTAACCTAAGGACATCACTCACATCCATGCCCGAGGCAGGATTCGAACCTGCGACCGTAGCGGTCACGCGGTTCCAGACTGAAGCGCCTAGAACCGCTCGGCCACACCGGCCGGCCCCCACCATCTGGTATCAATGCATTACCCTATCATCCATTATATATAATCATTTTCATAGTACACTTGATATTATAGATGAGTAGGACACAAGACAGGACATAGATAATGTCCGTTTGACGTCAACAGTGTGTAACATTTTACTTTTTTTGAATAGGACAATGTTCCTCTCCAATAATTTTTAGATTAGTTACAATAAGCTTACGCTGCAAGAGAATTCGCTTGTATTTTTCAATATGTGGTCTGTTGTCGGTTTGAAGGCCTTCCATAACATCGGCAACGTAGTGCAACTCCACCGAGGGCTGTCTGGAGTAGGGTGGAGATAGCAATGTGAAAGTTGCGAGCTGTCGAAGACGATCTTCATATTCCTAATGCGATTAGGACATCGTATACTCTTGACGACGTTTAGCACCTGTGCAGTCAGTCACCCAATTTCAGAATTCATTTTGAGTAATCCTGCTAAATTCCCAAAATATTGTCTTTTTATATTGATGAGTAATATGGATAGTCGTCACGTTCATGTGCCGTCTACAACGCAAATTTAATGTTACTATCCTAGGAACTAACCTGCAATACGTTTTGTATTTCATAATCGGAACTATCTGCATTAACCGTCATTAGAGAAATGTCAGGGAACAGAATGCAGCAGTGCCTTGCTACCTACTTGAGGACCTGCTTGAGTCGTGTTCTAAGGAAAGGGTAGTTGCTGGTTCACATTATATTACACTAGCGAGAAGTACCGACTTTTCCTTTTCTCTGCAAACATCCAGAACTAAATTCAGTAATTAAATGCTAAGAATATATTTGCATTGTGCCAACTCAAAGATCAATAGATAAGGATATAGATATAGATACAGATTTTTATATTTAAAGCCATTCTCGTTCTGCGTTGGAATAAACATCATTCATTATTTGCTTGTTCTTGTTACGATTGTTATTGTCATTCTCTCACTCGCAAGAGTTTTCGCATTCCTATTTGGTATCGATGCACATGAAGAGTGGCTATGAAAGAAGGGAATACTGAATGTTACGTCATGCAGAATACACTCATTTACTTCGGCTCCTCGTGATCTGCGCTACAGGAGAAGTGAGATACATAAAGTTGACAGTGTGAGGACAGACCTGGTAGCACAACTGTGCAACTACGCAGTGTTACCAGATAAAATGGTGCTGCGGAATCGAAAGTGTAGTACGGACATTGCCACAGTAGCAGACAGCTGGTAATTTAGGACCATGACCGTGGATTACACTTTGGTCAGTGCTGGTTAGAGTGCTGCAACTGTAAATGGAAGGCTTTGTTTGATAGTCTTATGCTGATGCTGTCTGAATAAATTATGCCATTGGATACAAAGCGGTTTAGTTTTGAGACCTAACCCACGAGGCGGGAAGGCGCAGTGGTCTGCTTCAGGAATTCCAAGCAATAAAACACAAAAAACAACCCAGGAAGGGAGACATGCATTCGGAATCTGTTCATCGTTACGGGGTCAAACAAGAAGGTAACATTACTGAAACAATGTTCGGGCTACTTAGTATATAATAGAGCATACAGATTTCAAGGAGGAAACGTATGAAGACGCAGACTTCCTCGTTATCAATATGTGCGGCATATCTTTCGTGTTAACGAAAGTAAATTCCCGCTTTACCTCTTCTTACGTGTCAGATGAAATGAATGCCATGAGGAATAGAATATTTGTTGACTGTGTCTCTTCTTACTTCCATCCTTACCAACATATTTCTTCATTCTCGTGATAATCATGACATTCTATGTGCATGCTGCAAAAGATTGCAAGTGGACAAATTCGACATCGAGGTGCAAAGCGTTATATTCAATTCGAATAAGCTTCCGGTGTATTTTTACTTCGTTTGTATTTTTAGATGATTATGAACGTTACGGAAATTTATCTCACATGCTTTATGTTGAATGAGAAACATTGAATGATCCGTTTTGCTTTCCCTACGTTGAAATGATATAATGTCGGCGTCAACAGCCTTCTTCCACGCCGGAAGCTGAAACTTGTATGATTCTGGATTAATGATATGTATACATAGCCCACAAGGCGACGTCAGAAACCATCAGGGGAGAACGCCGCATAAAAACCAAACGTGCGCGCGCGTCTCCACTCTGAAGAACCGTATCGGAGAATCACGGCAAGCATTTCACTGAAGAGCTGCCTCGTCAGAGAGCCTAGAAATGGCAGCGTCGTAGCAAGTATTTGTCAACACTCTGATAGTGCATTTACTTCCGGGTGTAGGTCGGCGTTACCTCGCTAAATTCACTTGATATTCGTTTTCCATATCGAAGACTCGTATGATATAATCCACTGCAAGATGACACAATTAGAAAGTATATTTAATTTCTGGACTCCAAGAACGGCGTTCTTCACATAAGTAACACCTGTTTGTGTGTGCATTCGGGAGGACGACGGTGCAATCCCGCGCCCGGCCATCCTGATTTAGGTTTTCAATGATTTCCCTAAATCGCTTCAGGCAAATGACGGGATGGTTCCTTAGGAAGGGCACGGCCGATTTCCTTCCCCATCCTTCCCTAATCCGAGCTTGTGCTCCGTCTCTAATGACATCGTTGTCGACGGGACGTTAAAACAGTAATCTCCACCTCCTCTGTTCGTGTGTTTAAGGTTGCGTTTTGAGGCTCAGGCAACATCGCAGTGACTATATTCCGCCTCTGGCAGCCAGTGTGTCGTTAGCTCAGAGGTTCCCTTGTGCGTTGCAGTGCTTGTACTATAAGACATAGCAGTTCGAATCACGGTAGAAGCCGCTGACTACAACCTTTTATTTTCCATTTTAATTAATGGAGTTGCAAACTGCTAGTAAAAATTTCTTATGCGAAATCTGAAGAATGCCTTTAAACATCAATCTTCGTCCGATTTCGACTTGGTAAATTAAGTTAATATCATGGATTTCTGCTTTGCAAATTCCAAGGTGCTTCACTGTAAAATAGAACCTGAAAGGATTCAAACCGACTGTCAACGATATAAATCTGAGCTTTCTTCGTCATATAGGTCTAACATGTCAGAAGGTTGTTTATGAAGTGCACATGTTCATTAATATAGTTCCCTTCTTCTAAATTTTTGCAATAGCATTTAACTGTAGACGTTTTCTAACACCGGCGTTAGCAATTCCTTTCCGTTCTCTGAAACCTTCAAAACGACAAATTTTTCTGGTTTAAATCTGATGACCTTAACTATCACTTCCGATCAACAATAAATACTTCATGAACTCCAAATTTGCAGTGTTCCTGCACTGCTACAGAGCATGCATTGCAAGGTATTCACACAGTTTATCGCATAGACTTACCATAAGGAATGAAACATGAACTGTAATACACTTTACACAACAGACGCTCACTCTGGCTTGACGAAAACATCCAAACATTGACCAAAAGTTGCACAAATAATTGAGTTTGAAAGGAAAAGAAACGAGGTATGAAGCATTTATAATTTCATCGAATGTAGTGAGGTGGTTTCATTTCGTCCCAGTCTATAAAATTAATTTCGGGCCATACTCAGCTCTTGCCGATTAATGTAATATAATACCCGCCTACTAATCAGGGCGTCTGTCTGCGTTGCTTTTGAGCGTGAATGGAAATTGTAGAAATTTTCTGTGGAGCAACATTTAATAATAAAGCGTTTTAAATCATCAAAAGCGATGAGCGGTAGCAGGCGCTTTCGATAAAGAACGGGGGAGTGCAGCGCAGCTGCTGTCGCCACGGCCGCTGCCAGTAGCCAGCAAATGGATCCCGGAGCTTTGCCGCATACGGCGTCCAGAGGAGGACAGTCTGCAGGAAATCTGCCGCAAAATCGTTACTGGATAAAATTTTGATATCGGTGTGTCACAAAGCGAAATAGATTGAATCTGCGCTACCATTACATTCACGTCTTCAGCATTCAGACAGAAGAGGCTATAAAAATATTTTATGCCAGCTGCTCTCGATCCACTGACATTATAAACAGAAACAACGCACGCTACCGCTAGACCACAGGCGTAATCAGCCTAGAGTTTCTCTATCGTGGGACAAGTTTTCCTCCAGGAAGTGCCGCAGTCTACAGTGTTGCCAGATTGTGCAGATAACCGGACTTAGAGAATTAGCGAGTTGGCCAGTTTTTTTGTCCCATGTCGCGATCGGCGCGGACTTAGCCTCTGAAGCGGCCGGCCGCCGGTCAAGTTTTATGTCAAAGAGTGTACATTATTCCGTGATTTATTCAGTTTTCAAATTTGTACTGACTTTTTGATCAGCCGCTATATTGGAGAAGCATGACCTACTAGTAACCAAATGGAATAATAAATTTTATGAGATTTAATGTATTACGTGAAACCGCGAGACCGCTACGGTCGCAGGTTCGAATCCTGCCTCGGGCGTGGATGTGTGTGATGTCCTTAGGTTAGTTAGGTTTAAGTAGTCCTAAGTTCTAGGGGACTGATGACCTCAGATGTTTAGTCCCATACTGCTTAGAGCCATTTTTGAACTAAGAGTGTAGTGACAAAACAGCCAGTGAGTGCCCCTATAACAATTTCCATCCCGGAAATGCAAACGCCTTCTTTTGCTACTCCTGTTATGAAAGAAACTATGTAATTCCATCACGATTGTTTGTGTCTTATACGCGTCTATTACGTTCACAATAAATTCAGTATGCTACACACATTTTACTATTACTTTCATAGCAACCCTGCCTTTGTACTGATTTCGCAGAATTGTCGAAAGAGACGACGTAATTTTTCACGAGTATTGTGGCAACCAGACAATCAGAAATTGTTTAAGCCATACTGTTGTCTCACTGGGATCAGCCAGTGCCATAACGCCGTAACTGGGTAAACGAAAGGTTTGTCGTAATCACGAGAAATGACTTCTAGAAGTGTACGAGAGTTCTGTAATGAATAAAAACGGTGTACTCCAGATTCCTGGAGGTGCGCCAGGAAAGTGAACACCTTCGCCCCACTCCCCCAGTTGCAGACGCCTAAGAAAGGGATATTATACTCTGACGTGACAAAAGTCATGGGACAGCTCCTAATATCGTGTCGGACCGCCTTTTGCTCGGCATAGTGCAGCAATTTCGACGTTGTTTGAAGTCCACTGCACAAATATTGAGCCAGGCTGCCTCTACAGCTGTCCATAATAGCGAAAGTGTTGCCGGTGCAGGGTGTCGTGCACGAAATGACCATGGATGTACGATGGGATCCATGCCGGGCGATCTGGGTGGCCAAACGCATAAGCTCGAATTATCGAGAATGTTCTTCGAACCAATCGCGAACAGTTGCAGCCAGCTCACGAGGCGTGTTGTCATCGATAAAAATTCGATAGTAGTTTGTCGCAAATGGTCTCAAATGGTTCAAATGGCTTTGAGCACTATGGGACTTAACATCTGACGTCAAGTCATCAGTCCCCTAGAACTTAAAACTACTTAAACCGAACTAACCTAACGACATCACACACATCCATGCCCGAGGCAGGATTCGAACCTGCGACCGTAGCGGTCTCGCGGTTCCGGACTGAAGCGCCCAGAACCGCACGGCCACTGCGGCCGGCCAAATGGTCTCCAAGTAGTAGAACATAACTATTTTCAGTCGATATTCCATGTGAACACAGCCCAGACACCATCATGGAGACAGCACCAGCTTGCACAGTGCCCTGTTGATAACTTACATCCATGGCTTCGTGGGATCTGCCGCCACACGCGAACTCTACAGTCCGCTCTTACCAACAGAAATCCGACTCATCTGACCAGGCCACGAATCTCCAGTCGTTTAGGGTCCAGATGACACGGCCACGAGCCCAGGAGGTGTTGCCGGTGATGTGCTGTTAGCAGAGGCACTCGCGTCAGTTGTCTGCTGCCACAGCCCATTAACGCACAATGTCGCCTCATTGTCCACACAGATACGTTCACCGTACGTTTCATACTGATTTCTGTGTTGCCTCTCTGTTAGTACGCACAACTCTTCGCTGCTCTCGGTCGTTAAGTGAAGGCCGCCAGCATTGCGCTCTCCGTGATGAGAGGCAGTGCCTGAAATGTACTCTCGGCACACTCTTGACACTGTCGATGTCGGAATATTGAATTCCCTAACGATTTGCGAGATGGAATGTCCATGCGTCTAGCTCGAAATACACTACTGGACATTAAAATTGCTACACCACGAAGATGACGTGGTACAGACGCGAAAATTAACCGACAGGCAGAAGATGCTCTGATATGCAAATGATTAGCTTTTCAGAGCATTCACATAAGGTTGGCGCCGGTGGCGACACCTAGAACGTGCTGACACGAGGAACGTTTCCAACCGATTTCTCATACACAAACAGCAATTGACCGGCGTTGCCAGGTGAAACGTTGTTGTGATGCCTCGTGTAAGGAGGAGAAATGCGTACCATCACGTTTCCGACTTTGATAAAGGTCGGATTGTAGCCTATCGCGATTGCGGTTTATCGTATCGCGACATTGCTGCTCGCGTTGGTCCAGATCCAATGACTGTTAGCAGAATGCGGAACCGGTGGGTTCAGGGGGTAATACGGAACGCCGTGCTGGATCCCAACGGCCTCGTATCACTAGCAGTCGAGATGACAGGCATCTTATCCGCATGGCTGTAACGGCTCGTGCAGCCACATCTCGATCCCTCAGTCAACAGATGGTGACGTTTTCGAGACAACAACCATCTGCACGAACAGTTCGACGACGTTTGCAGCAGCATGGACTATCAGCTCGGAGACCGTGGCTGCGGTTACCCTTGTCGCAGCATCACAGACTGAAGCGCCTGCTATTGTGCACTCAACAACGAACCTGGGTGCACGAATGGCAAAATGTCATTTTTTCGGATGAATCCAGGTTCTGTTTACAGCATCACGATGGTCGCATCCGCGTTTGGCGACATCGCGGTGAACGGACAATGGAAGCGTGTATTCGTCATCCCCATACTGGCGTATCACCCGGCGTGATGGTATGGGTGGAGTGCCATCGGTTACACCTCTCGGTCACCTCTTATTCGCATTGACGGCACTTTGAACAGTGGACCTTACTTTTCAGATGTTTTACGACCCGTAGCTCTACCCTTCATTCGATCCCTGCGAAACCCTACATTTCAGGAGGATAATGCACGACCGCATGTTGCAGGTCCTGTACAGGCCTTTCTGGATACAGAAAATGTTCGACTGCTGCGCTGGCCAGCACTTTCTCCAGATCTCTCACGAATTGAAAACGTCTGGTCAATCGTGTCCGAGCAACTGGCTCGTCACAATACGCCAGTCACTACTCTTGATGAACTGTGGTATCGTGTTGAAGGTGCATGGGCGGCTGTACCTGTACACGCCATCCAAGCTCTGTTCGACTCAATGCCCAGGCGTATGAAGGTCGTTATTACGGGCAGAGGTGGTTGTTCTGTGTACTGACTTATCAGGATCTATGCACGCAAATTGCGTGAAAATGTAATCATATGTCAGTTGTAGTATAATATATTTGTCCAGTCAATACCCGTTTATCTTCTGCATTTCTTCTTCGTATAGCAATTTTAAGGGCCAGTAGTGTATAAAACGTACGACAAATGGTTTTTGTGGGATAAAGTTCTACTTACCCTCCCACAAATACAAGTAAGTGCCTCATTAATCCCACTTGGAACCTCACGTTTATTGATGGCATTTAGGCGCACTCGGGTTTCTGGTATGGCACTTAGGAAGAGCTCAATAAAGTACATTTTTTTCTAATTTGTAGCATTATTTTCTTGCAGGGATGCGGTGAGGAGCATACACTGAGGTCACAAAAGCAATGAGGTAGCGACGTGTATGTATCCAGACGGGGGCAGTATCGTGCACACAACGTATACAAGGACAGTGCGTTGCCAGAGCTGCCATTTATCCCCAGGTGATTTATCTAAAAGTGTTTCGACATTATTATAGCCTCTCCCCGATGTTATTCAATCTCTATATTGAGCAAGCCGTAAAGGAAACAAAAGAAAAATTTGGAGTAGGTATTAAAATCCACGGAGAAGAAATAAAAATGTTGAGGTTCGCCGATGACATTGTAATTCTGTCAGAGAAGCAAAGGACTTGGAAGAGCAGTTGAACGGAATGGATGGTGTCTTGAAGGGAGGATATAAGATGAACATCAACAAAAGCAAAACGAGGATAATGGAATGTAGTCGAATTAAGTCGGGTGATGCTGAGGGAATTAGATTAGGAAATGAGACACTTAAAGTAGTAAAGGAGTTTTGCTATTTGGGGAGCAAAATAACTGATGATGGACGAAGTAGAGAGGATATAAAATGTAGACTGGCAATGGCAAGGAAAACGTTTCTGAAGAAGAGAAATTTGTTAACATCGAGTATAGATTTAAGTGTCAGGAAGTCGTTTCTGAAAGTATTTGTATGGAGTGTAGCCATGTATGGAAGTGAAACATGGACGGTAAATAGTTTGGACAAGAAGAGAATAGAAGCTTTTGAAATGTGGTGCTACAGAAGAATGCTGAAGATTAGATGGGTAGATCACATAACTAATGAGGAAGTATTGAATAGGATTGGGGAGAAGAGAAGTTTGTGGCACAACTTGACCAGAAAAAGGGATCGTTTGGTAGGACATGTTCTGAGGCATCAAGGGAGCACCAATTTAGTATTGGAGGGCAGTGTGGAGGGTAAAAATCATAGGGGGAGACCAAGAGATGAATACACTAAGCAGATTCAGAGGGATGTAGGTTGCAGTAGGTACTGGGAGATGAAGAAGCTTTCACAGGATAGAGCAGCATGGAGAGCTGCATCAAACCAGTCTCAGGACTGAAGACCACAACAACAACAACAACATATAGCCGCACGGGAATTAAAAGATTTTGAATGCGGGATGTTAGTTGAAACTAGACGCATGGGAGATTTCATTTCGGAAATAGTTAGTAAATACAATATTGCGAGATCCACAGTCTCAACGGTGTGCCGAGAATACGAAATTTCTCGCATTGCCTCTCACACGGGCAACGCAGTGGCCGGCGGCCGTCACTTAGCGACAGACAGCAGCGGCGTCTGCGTAGAGTTGTCAGTGCTGACAGACAAGCAACACTGCGTTAAGTAACCGCAGAAATCAGTGTGGAACATACAACAAAGGTATCCGTTAGGACAGTGCGGCGAAATCTAGCGTCAGTGGGCTATGGTAGCAGACGACCGAAGCGAGTGCCTTTGCTAACAGCACTACATCGCCTGCAGCGTCTCCCCTGGGCTCGCGACCGTACCGGTTGGACCCTAGACGACTGTAAAACCGTGGCCTGCTCAGACGAGTCCCTATTTCAGTTGGTAAGAGCTGATGGTAGGGTTCGTGTCTGGCGCAGACCACACGGAGCCATGGACCCCTGTTGTCAACAAGGCACTTTGCCATCAGGTAGTGGCTCCAAAATGATGTATGCTGCATTTATATGAAATGGACTCGGTCTTCTAGTCCAACTGAACTGATCATTGCCGCGCGGGGTAGCTGCGCGGTCTCAGGCACCTTGCACGGTTTGCGTGGCTGCCCCCGTCGGAGGTTCGAGTCCTCCCTCGAGCATGTGTGTGTGTGTGTGTGTGTGTGTGTCTGTGTGTGTTGTCCTTAGTTTAAGTTAATTTAATTTACTTTAAGTTAGTTTAAGTTAGTTTCAAAAGCGCGTAAGCTCAGGGACCGATGACCTCAGCAGTTTGGGCCCATAAGGCCTTACGACAAATTTCCAAAAAACAACTGATCATAGACTGGAAATTGTCCGACTACTTTGAGACCATTTCCAGCCATTTATTTACTATATGTTCCCAAACAACAATGCGCCATGTCAGCGGACCACAACTGTTCGTGATTGGTTTGAAGAACATTCTGGTCCTTTCGAGCTAATGGTTTGGCCACCCAAATCGCCCTACATAAATACAATCGAACATTTATAGGACATTTTCGAGAGGTCACGTTGTGCACAAAATGTTGCACCGGCAATACTTTCGCAGTTATGGACAGCTACAGAGGCAGTATGCCTCAAAGTTTCTACAGGGGACTTCCAACGACTTGTTGAGTCTCTGCTACGTCGAGTTGCTCCTCTGCTAAGTGCAAAAGGAGGTCCGACCCGATATTAGGAAGTACACCATGACCTCTCATCTCAATGTACTTCCATGGTATCAGAACACCTTCTCAATTTTGTGGTTACAAGTCAGTTCTTACAAACAGGGATAAATTGTTATGCTATTCTCCCGATAAATGTGAGATTTGGCGCTTAGAACGTTTTCTCTCTTCAATTGAGGCCGACATGAAGATTAATTAAAATTGTGTTGGAATACTAAAATAACTTGTAGCTTCTTCACATTTATGTCTCTGGGAAGTGACACTGTCCTCTGGCAAGTCGGTACACCAGAATTAGAGCTGTGTTTATGTAGTTTTACTGATTCACGGTGATGAATTTTATCACATTCAAACGTGACGTGAGTCAGCTCTTCTTCATCAGCCCAAAGGAAAAATTTGGCGTACCCCCTAGACTATTCAGACCACTCTAGAATTAGTTGTAGAAAATATTCTGTGGCAATGCCAAATAAACGCTAGAAATAACGAACAAGGTGGAGGAATCGTAGTTGGGCAGTGATCTGCGTCTATAAGTAATGAAATAACAAATAACAGACGCGACAGTAAGAGAACTGAAAGTGTTTAGCTGCACCTGCGTATTGTTTCCACTGTAAAAACCTTTGACCTTAGGTAATACTCTGCTGTCAGAACTTGTCGAGTTCCCAATGGTTCAAATGGCTCTGAGCACTATGGGACTTCACATCTGAGGTCATCACTCCCCTAGAACTTAGAACTACTTAAACCTAACTAACCTAAGGACATGACACACATCCATGCCCGAGACAGGATTCGAACCTGCGACCGTAGCGTTCGCGCGGTTCCGGACTGAAGCGCCTAGAACCGCTCGGCCACCGCGGCCGGTCTCTCGGGTTCCAGGCACCATCTTTGCACATGACGTAATTTGGAAAGAATGAGAACCGAATTTCGGAAACCGTGTACATCTCTGAATCGATTTTGCTAGTCCGACCGAACCCCGGTCTTTCCACCGTCAGCTGTCTTACGTATAATGTTGACGGCGAAACTGCTGCCTCGTTTCTGCCAGCACGAGGCAATGACGTTATTACTGTCTTTGTAATACTTCTAATTTAGAGAGTGAACGTTTTTCTTATGGGCGTCAATGAACTCTTAAGAAGTAGCGGAAAGATGGTTCCAGAAAGTACACTCCTGGAAATGGAAAAAAGAACACATTGACACCGGTGTGTCAGACCCACCATACTTGCTCCGGACACTGCGAGAGGGCTGTACAAGCAATGATCACACGCACGGCACAGCAGACACACCAGGAACCGCGGTGTTGGCCGTCGAATGGCGCTAGCTGCGCAGCATTTGTGCACCGCCGCCGTCAGTGTCAGCCAGTTTGCCGTGGCATACGGAACTCCATCGCAGTCTTTAACACTGGTAGCATGCCGCGACAGCGTGGACGTGAACCGTATGTGCAGTTGACGGACTTTGAGCGAGGGCGTATAGTGGGCATGCGGGAGGCCGGGTGGACGTACCGCCGAATTGCTCAACACGTGGGGCGTGAGGTCTCCACAGTACATCGATGTTGTCGCCAGTGGTCGGCGGAAGGTGCACGTGACCGTCGACCAGGGACCGGACCGCAGCGACGCACGGATGCACGCCAAGACCGTAGGATCCTACGCAGTGCCGTAGGGGACCGCACCGCCACTTCCCAGCAAATTAGGGACACTGTTGCTCCTGGGGTATCGGCGAGGACCATTCGCAACCGTCTCCATGAAGCTGGGCTACGGTCCCGCACACCGTTAGGCCGTCTTCCGCTCACGCCCCAACATCGTGCAGCCCGCCTCCAGTGGTGTCGCGACAGGCGTGAATGGAGGGACGAATGGAGACGTGTCGTCTTCAGCGATGAGAGTCGCTTCTGCCTTGGTGCCAATGATGGTCGTAAGCGTGTTTGGCGCCGTGCAGGTGAGCGCCACAATCAGGACTGCATACGACCGAGGCACACACGGGCAACACCTGGCATCATGGTGTGGGGAGCGATCTCCTACACTGGCCGTACACCACTGGTGATCGTCGAGGGGACACTGAATAGTGCACGGTACATCCAAACCGTCATCGAACCCATCGTTCTACCATTCCTTGACCGGCAAGGGAACTTGCTGTTCCAACAGGACAATGCACGTCCGCATGTATCCCGTGCCACCCAACGTGCTCTAGAAGGTGTAAGTCAACTACCCTGGCCAGCAAGATCTCCGGATCTGTCCCCCATTGAGCATGTTTGGGACTGGATGAAGCGTCGTCTCACGCGGTCTGCACGTCCAGCACGAACGCTGGTCTAACTGAGGCGCCAGGTGGAAATGGCATGGCAAGCCGTTCCACAGGACTACATCCAGCATCTCTACGATCGTCTCCATGGGAGAATAGCAGCCTGCATTGCTGCGAAAGGTGGATATACACTGTACTAGTGCCGACATTGTGCATGCTCTGTTGCCTGTGTCTATGTGCCTGTGGTTCTGTCAGTGTGATCATGTGATGTATCTGACCCCAGGAATGTGTCAATAAAGTTTCCCCTTCCTGGGACAATGAATTCACGGTGTTCTTATTTCAATTTCCAGGAGTGTATATTTGAAAATGTTATTCATTCCATTTAATGAGTGTGGAACTGTTTCATCGCCGGCCGGTGTGGCCGTGCGGTTCTAGGCGTTTCAGTCTGGCACCGCGTGGCCGCTACGGTCGCAGGTTCGAATCCTGCAATGGGGAATGGATGTGTGTCATGTCCTTAGGTTAGTTAGGTTTAAGTAGTTCTAAGTTCTAGGGGACTGATGACATCAGATGTGAAGTCCCATAGTGCTCAGAGCCATTTGAACCATTTTTTGACTGTTTCATCACACTGACTTACCTCACGTGAATTGTAGAAGTAGTGCGAAGTGCTGACTAACCGAACAATATTTAAATCCAACGTTTAGGAGACTTACAGCGGCTCACCAGCCACTGGTTTGGTTTCCATAGTAGCTTACAAATTAGTATTCTACGCAGGAGATAGTGTCTATTCCAAACAGTTCGGTTTTGCATGCTGAGTAAATAGATCAGCATTCATGTTTCTCATAAAGGAAAAATGGCCAGTTGCGAATGGGATCCACACTCTGAGTGCTAAGTACCAACTTATGTGTGCATACAGACAGTTCATCTATTCCGGAAATCAAAGACCTCGACTGAAACTTCCTGGCAGATTAAAACTGTGTGCCCGACCGAGACTCGAACTCGGGACCTTTGCCTTTCGCGGGCAAGTGCTCTACCAACTGAGCTACCGAAGCACGACTAACGCCTGCCACTCACAGCTTTACTTCTGCCAGTACCTCGTCGGTAGGAGACGAGGTACTGGCAGAAGTAAAGCTGTGAGTGCCAGGCGTGAGTCGTGCTTCGGTAGCTCAGTTGGTAGAGCACTTGCCTGCGAAAGGCAAAGGTCCCGAGTTCGAGTCTCGGTCAGGCACACAGTTTTAATCTGCCAGGAAGTTTCATATCAGCGCACACTCCGCTGCAGAGTGAAAATCTCATTCTGAAAGACCTCGACTATTCTTGCCTCTTATCGACGTTGATACTGACAAGATACCGCTCCCGGGAATTCCAATACTTTCGAGAACGTTTTAAAGTCTGAAGTCGGGTAACAAAAGAATTATGTTTCTGTGTGATAAAATTTCAAATTAACAATTTTACGATCTTTTCCATGGGAAATACGTAATAGCTTGTAATGAGTGCGTTTACGAGTATCAAAGTACATCACATCTTTCGACTGCAGTGACTCAGAAGCTTAAAGTCGCTACACCACCATTGGACCGCAGACCTTAGAACGTGGCGTACATTTGAATTTGATACGTCTATCCATTGCTGCGAAAAAGGGGTCTCAACAAATGGCCAGTCGGATAACAAATGAAAAAATAATTGTTTTTCGTATGACAGAATTAGAAATTAACAATTATCCCATTTTTCCTTTACTTTTACTGTGAAACCTTGATTCTTGCCAAATTTTATGATCATACGTCAACGGGAAGTTCTCTCTGACTTTTGGTGAGTGAGTTTCGAGTACAAAAATATGTGTCATAAATAGACGTATCTTTCGATTTCATTGACTTAGAAGGTTACGTTTATTATACTGCCAAGTGATCATAGACCTTAGTATGTGACAAATTTTGAAGTTGATACGTCAACTCAATCCTGAGAAAAACGGTTTCTAACAGTACGACAGACAGGCACACAAAAAAGGGATTCTATACGGGTTCCATTTTTACCTATTGAGGCATGGAAACGTAAAAAACGCGTTAGATTTTCTTGAAAACGTCGGGATAAAATCGTAACATGCGTTACACATTAATATGTACCAGGGCGTGCTGCAAAATAATGCCGACGAATTTTTTATACTGTTTTCCAAAATCAAAAACTGGTCTCTCTTTGAGAGAAATGTATTTGTCGCCAGTGTGTGTAGAAATACCTATGTTGGCATGAAGAATAAAGATGTATAATATTAATACACCTGGTTTTATTTTTAAAAATCTTGAAGAGTTTTGGCTTAAAAAATTCGGAAGCATTACTTTTTGGCGTGTCCCCGTAACTGTATTATGAGTTTCTTTAACGCAGTGGTCACACATAGTACACTGAAGAGCAGAAGAAACTGGTAGACCTGTCTAATATCGTGTAGGGTCCCCACGACCACACAGAAGTGCCGCAACACGAAGTGGCATGGACTCGACTAATGTCTGAAGTAGCGCTGGAGGGAACTGACACCATGAATCCTGCAGGGCCGTCCATAAATCCGTAAGAGTACGAGACGTTGAGATCTCTTCTGAACATCAACTTGCTCAATAATTTACATGTCTGAGTACTTTGGTGGCCGGCGGAGGTATTTAGAAGAGTGTTTCTGGAGCCACTCTGTAGTAATTCTGGACGTGTGGGGCGTCGCATTGTCCTGCTGGAACTGCCCAAGTCCGTCGGAGTGCACAATGGGCAAGAATGGATGCAGGTAATGAAATAGGGTGCTTACGTACGTGTTAGCTGTCAGAGTCGTATGTAGACGTATCGCAGGTCCCATATCACTCCAGCTGTACACGCACCACATCATTACAGAGCCTCCACCAGCTTGAACAGTCCCCTGCTGACATGCAGGGTCCATGGATTCATGAGATTGTCTCCATACCCGTATACCTCCATCTGCCCGATACAATTTTAAACGACATGGCAACATGTGATCTGAGGCTTTCCCGGCGAATGTGCTGTATCCAAGGTTCCCGGGTGTCCAGCCGGATCCGATCGTCGAAGTTCCACGATATTTCGGCGAATAACCGTTCCGCCTGATGATGGCGGAACGGTTATTCGCCGAAATGTCGTGGAACTTCGACGATCGGATCCGGCTGGACACCCGGGAACCTTGGATACGACATGGCAACATGTTTCCAGTCATCAACAGTCCAATGTCGGTGTTGACGGGCCCAGGCGAGGCGTAAAGCATTGTGTCGTCCAGTCGTCAAGGGTAGACGAGTGGGTCTTTGTCTCCGAAAGCCCTTATCGATGATGTTTCGTTGAATGGTTCTCACGATGACACTTGCTGATGGCCCAGCATTGAAATCTGCACCAACTTGCGGAGGCGTTGCGCTTCTGTCACGTTGAACGTTTCTATTCAGCCGTCGTTGGTCCCGTTCTTGCAGGATCTTTTTCCGACCGCAGAGACGTCGATTTGATGTTTTTCCGGGTTCCTCATATCCACGGTACACTCGTGAAATGGTCGTCCGGCAAAATCCCCACTTCATCGCTACCTCGGAGATGTTGTGTCTGATCGCTCGTGCGCCGACTATAACAGCACGTTCAAACTCAGTTAAATGTTGATAACCTGCCATTGTAGCAGCAGTAACCGGTGTAACAACTGCGCCAGACACTTGTCTTATACAGGCATTGGCGACTGCAGCGCCGTGTTCTGCCTGTTAACGTATCTCTGTATTTGAATATGCATGCCTATACCAAGTTTCCTTGGCGCTTCAGTGTATAATGGTTACCGAATAGATAAATTATCAAGTCTGGACTGCCGCTAGCCGTTTTTGGATTCCTTTCGATGCGAGCTTTGCGCAAACATGCGTTTTCTGTAATTCCGAACACATTTACAAGTCATATGAAACGGCATCTTTCATTATTTTGTTATTTTCTATTAATACCGATTTCCCTTATATTGCGATGAATATTTTTATTGTGTCACTTTGGGTCCTTGTGGTATCACGCTCTTAACAGTGACACGTGGATCAATGTCCCACGTTCGTAACAATCACATCATGTGTGTTAACTGGTACGATGACATCACAGAGAAAAGAAATACTGCACAACGATCTTTTTTTGCACTGCGCAAGAAACCAGTTCGTCCGTAGCAACTGACAGTTTAAAAAACAAATAATTATCTTACAACCCAGTCACGACTCATGTGGCAAAACGTCTACACGCAGCCGAAAACCGATTGTTGTAGAATGGTAGACGTGACAAACAAGAAAAACAGTTAGGAAATCGGTTTGAGTGTTTGTGATAGCTGTATATGAACTTGAAAACCGTGAGTCGGAATTTTACACCTGATTGCGCAACATCTCTCAACAAACGGAAACTGTGTTTAACACGTTAGACTTACGCTGCCGTTTTGTGTTTTGTTTTTATCATTTGAATGACATTGTTATTGTGATAGATAAAAAAAGTGAGTCACTTTTAGCTCTCTTGCAACATGGCAATGCATTGTTTCGTAACAAGTTGTCATATGTTAAACTTGAACGTCTGAAAACATTTTCTAGGATTCGTGGAATCCCTCTGCAGGACACCACACGAATCAGAGAGATGCCGAACAGACTACAATACCGATAATAGGATATACCATAGAAATAATTACATAATGCGCATTCATTATGTGGAAAGATTCTAAGGAAAAGTCCATTTGTAATGGAAGCAAGGAAAATAACCAGTGATCGGACTGGGTGTTAGAGTTAATACTCGAAATAAGGTCGCTTCTCAACAGTGCAGGTGATGCGTAATGAGTTCGTTGAGTAACGCAGCACATTTTTTTCTCGGCTACTTTCGATTGAAAAAATACCTACTTTGTTGCGGAGCCTCGTGGAATATTTCCCCTTCAGCCACTATTGTTTCGTCAACTCCCAATAGGTGGAGTTGCTTTATGTACCCTTCAAAATGGGGACTGTAATGTAGGAGCATTCCAAGGAGGCAGCTATCATCGAGTTTCTTTTGGCGCAAAATCAGAGCATCGCAGGTATTCACAGGCGCTTGCAGCATGTCCACTGAGATCAGGCAGTGAACAAAAGCACGGCGAGTCTGTCATCATAGCGACAAGGTCGCGCAAACCTGTCTTTCCACCTGCGTGCCGGCCGGACGCATACAGCTGTGACTGCTGCAGTGTTGAAACGTGCGGACACTCTCATTCGAGGTGATCGGCGGGTCACAGTCACCTCGCTTCTCATGTGGACGTCTCCGTTGTTCAGGCTGACATACTCGTCTACCAGGTGGGGGACTGAAAGGTGTGTGGCAGCTGGGTTTCTCGCCGACTAACAGATGATCATGGAGAGCCTGCTTGTGAGAACTTTTGAGGAACATCGTCACAGTCGATGAAACATGGGTTCATCACTTTGAATCGGAAATGAAACGCTAATCCTTGAAGTCTCCAGCTCTCCTCCGAATAAGAAGTTCAAAACCGCACAAGCGGTCGGTAGAGCCATGGCGACGATCTTCTGGGACACTGAGGGGGCATTCTCTTCGATGTCCTCCCTCACGATCAAATGTGAAGTGTATTGTGCGACCCTCAGGAAGTTGAAGAAACGATTTCAGCGTGTTTGTCGCCACAAAAATCGAAACGGACTTCGTCTCCATGACAACACAAGGCTACACACAAGTCTTTTCGCACGAGAGGAGCTCGTAAATTTTCACTGGACCGTTCTTCCTCATGCATCCTACAGCCTGGATCACGCACTTTCCGACATCCATCTACTTGGTCCAATGAAGGCTGTACTTCGCGGAAAGCAGTACGTCGATGATGAATAAGATATTGATGCTGCAAGACGTTGGATCCGGAGTCGAACAGTGGATGGTTCAAATGGCTCTGAGCACCATGGGACTTAACATCTGAGGTCATCAATCCCCTAGAACTTAGAACTACTTAAACCTAACTAACCTAAGGACATCACACACATCCATGCCCGAGGCAGGATTCGAACCTGCGACCGTAGCCGTCACGCGGTTCCTGACTGAAGCGCCTAGAACCGCGCGGCCACTCCGGCCGGCTCGAACAAAAATGGAGTTTTTCGGCCAAATAGTGGGGAATAATATGGTGTATTGTAATCCTGAATAAAACCAACCTGCTTTCAGAAAAGAATGTGTTTCATCAGTTATTGAACGCCTCTCGCATAAAGGAATGTTTTACTATTCTCGTATTTGTTGCATCGCATTTTATATTGAATTTATGGAACGAAGCAAACAATAAGAGTATTGTCACAGGAAATAGAGCGGCGCGGGATTAGCCGAGCGGTCTAAGGCGCTGCAGTCATGGACTGTGCGGATGTTCGAGTCCTCCCTCGGGCATGGGTGCGTGTGTCTGTCCTTGGGATAATTTAGGTTAAGTAGTGTGTAAGCTTAGGGACTGATGACCTTAACATTTGTCCCATAAGATTTCACACACATTTGAACATTTGAACAGGAAATAAAAAAAAAAGCTGTCACATTCCTCACAAACCGAAACATAGTTTTCTTTCATTTCCAATATTTACATTAGGTTTCGCTTAAAACTATAAGAATAAAGATGGACGCGGCGCTGCTGGCTATGCATCAGTATGTGGCGGTTGCCTGTGAACAAAGTCCGTGCTACCAAAAAGGGAACGCGCACACGAAGAGAGACTGCAGAAACACGACACGTTTTGATAAGCCGATGTCCGCCACGATAGCTGAATGGTCAGCGTGACGGACTGCCGTCCTAAGGGGCCCGGGTTCGATTCCCGGCTGGTTCGGGGATTTTCTCCGCTCAGGGACTGGGTGTTGTGTTGTCTTCATCATCATTTCATCCCCATCCGGCGTGCAGGTCGCCCGATGTGGCGTCGAATGTAGTAAGACCTGCACCAAGGCGGCCGGACCTGCCCCTTAAGGGGCCTCCCGGCCAATGACGCCAAACGCTCATTTCCATAGCTGGTACGGTAGTTCAGCTGCTTTTCAAAGACTGTTGTCGATTGTCAAAGACGTGATCTTCGGAGACCCTCCTTACGCGATTCTGCAGCGTAAACAGTCCTCAGAAAACAGGTAAATATATACAGCTCTATTGTTGTCATTCCTGTTACCATGTTTACATGGACTGCAACGTCTGGTTTTCGTAAACCGATTTCACAATACCGCTTCTGGTTGGTTACGTGAGAACTGCAATATCGATTCTAGAAATGCTGTTCTGGCTGTCGGATTTCAGTTGCCATTAAGGAGGGGACCGTTCGTGAAATTCACCGAAAATGCCAATTTTCAGTTTAATTTTTGTTTACTAATAGAACTCAAGGACAATAAGTTACCAAAGTTTCAATGATGAAATCGCCTGCGAAGTGTTTGAAAAGCAACGGTTCAATACCAGCTCGGTGAATAACGATTCCATGGATTGCTTTCAAGCAAACTTTTACAGGACACATCTGGAAGGCTGTGATATATACTCCCTGGTTTTATAGACCATCTCTCTCTCTGTTCCGTACCTTAGAAACAATAACGAAGCAGCTGTTTGTTCATGAAGACGCTATTCTTATTATGCCTTGTGCTACAGACGGAGAATTCCTCAAGTCTTGGATTATGGCGTAGTTTTTGTATTTAATGATTGAAACATATGGAGGAAGAAGGTCTTAGACAGAATGCACTTTAAAATAGGAAACGTCTCTCAAGACATCTTAAGAAAAACTGATTTACAGCGCCTCTCTGCGGCTCAAAACTCAGTTGAAGACCTGGTAAAGGAAAGAAGTCAGAACAAGAAACAAGAAGTAACTTAGCAGGCTTTTGTGGCAGTTAAAATCCTCTGGGTTGTTAAGCCGCGTTATATTTCCTTCCAAAATAATCGACGTTCCACCCCTCTACTGGCATCTTCTTCAGGATGTTGCAGTGTTCTAACAATAGTGGACACTACAACATCCTGAAGAAGATCCCAGCAGAGGGGTCGAAACGTCGATTATTTTATAAGGAAATACGACGCGGCCTACCAACTCAGATTTTAACTTTGAGAAGCATTGAAAGGCAAGAGGACCGTGAGTACAAATCTGGTGCCTTTTGAAGAGCTGACCTAAGTAAAAAAAAAGCGTTTTCTAAAAATTATCTTTTTTTAAACGTTTATGTACCGTTTTCTCAGAATCTATGAAGGCTGGAACTACGAAATTTTGTACACATTTCTGTAAGTCCAATGAATGTTGACTCAAGAGCAAATTTTGAAATGACGAGTGTAGGCTGATGTACGGGGCAAAGTGCTTGGAATTTTGCATGGATTTTATATTATCCTTACAGAATTATAATTATAAATTGTTAAAATTCCCCTATTCGATATATTCAAAAAATCTCATGAGAGAAGATCCTATGCGCAAAGAGATTAGACAGAGAAATTTTGTAGAATGGCTCTGAGCACTATGGAACTTAACATCTGAGGTCATCAGTCCCCTAGAACTTAGAACTACTTAAACCTAACTAACCTAAGGACATCACACACATCCATGCCCGAGGCAGGATTCGAACCTGCGACCGTAGCAGTCTCGCGGTTCCAAACTGAAGCGCCTAGAACCGCTCGGCCACACTGGCCGGCTTTTTTCGTACACAACACGCAACATGGACAATTTTATTAGAATAACGTGGATGGTATTTTCGACACCGCCTGTCAAAGTGGCTTCAATGCAGTGGTGATTGTTCTTCAGATAGCATTTCTTTTATAGCGGGAAAAATTAAAACTACTTTTTCACCAACTTATACTGTATTGTTTTTATTTTATTTTTACATATTCTGAAAAGCTTATGTTAAAATGCCTTAATATTGTGTAGAAACACTGAAGATTGCAGTGTTCAACGTTTCTCTAAATACATTGACGCCCCCTGCTTCGCTTGTGTAGTCTGTATGGTCTGCACAGATTTTTCGTTTTCCTTTAATCGAATTTCCATGTACTTCAAAAATCGCAACATCTTCGAAACTTTTTACATTGATTATAACTGCTGTAGCATGGCCCTTTCGTTAGGTACTTATGACCAAACTGCTATTCCGGTCGCTGGAGTCGGAAGATTTTATCAATCTAGTCCTTTATGAGATTTTGTGGTGATATTCCTATACAAACTTTCATCCCCTAACACATATTCCTTTAGCAGTCAATTGGCAATTTTCGTAGATTTGGCTTCAAAAATGTTTTAATGTAAAGAAATATTTTTATAAAAAATTTCGTTCTGTATTTCAGCCCCTTAGGTGTTTACTTTCCAAAAAACACAAACGCGTTTTTCCCATGATTTAGCCTTATTACTAATTAAATAATAATTTATTTAAAAAGCTACCCATTGTTTTACCCCCTTAGTGTTCGAATTTCCAGAAACGCTGAAGCCTGTACTTTTTTATTACTGACAGAGAAATAAAATATCAATTTTCTTAGTTCTAGCTATAAAATCACCTTAGCAGTGACATATTTTCAAAAATCTTCCTTCCCATTTTTCGCCCCTTAGGGGTGTGATTTCTAAAAATCACTTCTTAATCGACGCCTATAGTATAGGGTTAAACGCTCTCGAAATTTCAGGCTTCTATTCTTAACGGTTTTGGTTGGCCTATGATGAACCAGCTAGTCAGCACATTGTCTTTTATACATGTGTAGAGAAAACACGTCTTATCTGAGAAGAAGGCACTTCCGTGACCTCCAGCGTTCCACGTTTCGGCAAGATTCAAATAAAGCTCTGGACCCAAGGATAGATCTTCTGAGTTACTCTCCATCGCTTCTTCGCCCGGAACCAACACACACAATTTTTAACCTTACAAGTGTTAAAATATTGTTTCTTTTTGACGCAAAGTTTTGTTAATACTTTATTGTTTTTGTTAATACTTTATTGTTTTTCCATCAATCAGCATACATCTCTTTATTTCAAGTTTCACATACGTAATTTTGCTTTCCCGAGTTTCTCAGCAACGAACGTTAATTCACAATGACCTCTGCAGTAACGAGATTCATTAGCTCAGAAGTTTTGTGGTTGTCTCTGCAGTTTAAATTACATATTGCACATTGCGTTGCTAGTAGTTTTAATTTTTTTTTTAAATCTAGCATATCAGCAGCTGCTGCAGTAGTTTGGAGATAGTGGCAGTATAGTGTTTATTCATTGCGGAAACAGGTAGGTCATTTATAATTTGTGTGTGATACAATCACATTTCAACACTAACATATATTTCAGACAGGACATTTTTGGTAGTTTATTGTATTTGATATATCAAATTCCTTGTATTGTTGCTAACAGTTTTCTTAAATTCAAAAGAACAGACAGTACGTTCCCCACGATCGTTGCAGTACACAATTTAATGTTGCATTTCTGATTAACTTTTGCATCATTGCTGTTCACTTTTCAAGAATTACGAGATTACTTGCGAACTTAAATACGCGCTTGTTTCCCTAATCACGAGTTCAACTTTACATTACCAAATACACACCAGATACCATTAGAAAGAACTACGCATTATTATATAACGAAAACTAATTAGTCACTTTCAGCCGAAGTGTCGTCAAATGGAAAAATTCGCACCAGACGGCTGAATTATCCAGGATGGAATCTCTAGACCAATAATGCCATACGAACATTTTATTTTATTTTCTTCCAATAAAAATAATCTCTCCATTCAGCTCAAATCAGAATTTAATTTTACATGCGACTTGAACGAATAGTGAGAAACGTATGTAGGTAACTGCTAGCTGTCATATACGGACAGCTGAAGACTAAGTCGCTCGCGCCATTTGATGCTCGCGTACTCGCAGGACACAGCTTGTCGATCTTACACGAGAGTAACGAACTGCTGGCTTAAACATTGTGTCGAATCGAAGCAGTCAAGAACTGCATCGGGATAAGAAGACATCAGGATAAGAAAAAGGTTTCATCGATGAGCGTTCGCTGAGAGTAAGAAAATAGAGAAATATATCAATTAGTTACTCTGCACGAGGCGGGTGCGAGCTGCCTGTTGAGAAGAAAACATGTGAGTAACAAAACATTCCAGGGAGTAACGAGACGATGCTTCAAGATCATTACGCATTCCTTAATGGTTCTAATGGCTCTAAGCACTATGGGACTTAACATCTGAGGTCATCAGTCATCTAGACTTAGAACTACTTCAACCTAACGATTAGATTAGATTAGATTTACTTTCATTCCAATTGATCCGTAGTGAGGAGGTCCTCCAGGATGTGGAACATGTCAGAAAAACAACAATACATGACAAATATTTAAACTAAAACAAATAAGCTAATGTACCATTCCACAGGTCCCAAGTGGAATGATCGTCATTTTTTAATGAACACTAAGAGTCATTTTACAAATACTATTGCACTGAATTTAAAATAAAAAAGTTTTATATTTATTTATAAGGTAAGAAACATGTAATACAACTACTGTAATACTTATTTACAATGAACACATTACTGCACTGAAATGGTGCAGAAGTTAGATTATACTTACACACACACACACACACACAAATTTTCAGTGAACACATTACTGCACTGAAATTGTGCAGAAGTTATGTTGTACTTATATACAAATCAGTTGGTTTTCCTCAGAAATTCATCAATGGAGTAGAAGGAGTTGGCCACCAATAAATCCTTTAGGCTTCTCTTAAACTGAATTTCATTGGTTGTTAAGCTTTTTATGGCTGCTGGCAAGTTATTGAAAATGTGTGTTCCTGAATAATGCACACCTTTTTGTACAAGACTAAGTGACTTTAAATCCTTGTGAAGATTATTCTTATTTCTAGTATTGATTCCATGAATTGAGCTGTTGGTTTGAAAAAGTGATATATTTTTAATGACAAATTTCATTAAGGAATAAATATATTGGGAAGCTGTAGTTAGTATCCCTAGTTCCCTAAACAGGCTTCTGCAGGATGTTCTTGAGTTCACACCACATATAATTCTTACTGCACGTTTTTGTGCCCGGAAAACTTTAGCTTGGCTTGATGAATTACCCCAGAAAATAATCCCATATGACATTATGGAATGAAAGTAAGCATAGTATGCCAGCTTTTTCATTTTTATATCCCCTATGTCTGACAAAATTCGCATTGCAAACAGAGATTTGTTAAGACGCTTCAGCAGTTCTGTGGTGTGCTCCTCCCAGTTGAATTTATTATCAAGCTGTAATCCCAAGAATTTAACACCGTCCACTTCTTCTATCTTCTTGTCATCATATGTTAGACATATACTCTTGGGACACCCCTTACAAGTTCTGAACTGCATGTAGTGTGTTTTTTCAAAGTTTAGTGACAAAGAATTGGCTAGGAACCAGTGATTAATGTCTACAAATATTTTATTGGCTGATCTTTCTAAGACTACACTTGATTTGCTATTTATTGCAATGTTTGTATCATCAGCAAACAAAACAAACTTGGCATCTGGTAATGTTACTGATGAAAGGTCATTGATATACACAAGAAAAAGTAAGGGCCCCAAAATGGAACCTTGTGGGACCCCACATGTAATTACGAGGGCCGTTCAGAAAGTAACCTCCGGTTGATTTAAAAAAATACACCAAGTTAAATAAAAATATTTTAATATATACATCTTACAACTACATCTTTGCACTATTTTTCTACATAGTCTCCATAGCGATTGAGGCACTTATCGTATCTCTTCACAAGCTTTGAAATTCCTTCTGCATAAAAATCACCCGCTTGTGCCTGGAGCCAGCCTGTGACCGCATCTTTGAGCTCTTCGTCGTCATCAAACCGCTGTGACCCGAGCCATTTCTTCAAATGCATGAAGAGCTGATAATCACTTGGCGCCAGGTCTGGGCTGTAAGGTGGATGGTTGATAACGTCCCACTTGAAGGACTCAAGAAGGGCCGTTGTTCTGCGAGCAGAGTGAGGACGGGCGTTATCGTGCAAAAAAACGATACCGGAAGTCAGCATACCATGGCATTTGTTCTGTATTGCCCATTGTAACTTTTTTATTGTTTCACAGTACACGTCTTGATTAATGGTCGTACCACGTTCCATGAATTCAACCAACAACACCCCTTTGGCATCCCAAAACACCGTTGCCATCAGTTTTCTGGCAGAAAAATCTTGCGCGGCTTTTCTTGGTTTGGTAGGCGAATTCGAATGTGCCCACATCTTTTATTGTTCTTTTGTCTCAGGGTTCACGTACTTAATCCAGGTTTCGTCACCGGTCACGATTCTGTTTAACAATGGTTCTCCTTCGTCCTCATAACGTGACAGAAAGTCTGATGCAGAGGCCATTCTTTGAGTTTTGTGGTGGTCGGTAAGAATTTTGGGCACCCATCGTGCACAGAACTTACGGTAACCCAATCTTGCTGTCACTATCTCGTACAAGAGAGTCTTAGAAATCTGTGGAAAACCAGTAGACAACTCCGACATTGAGAAACGTCGATTTTCACAAACTTTTGCATCAACTGTCTGAACGAGTTCGCAAGTCACCAATGGTGGTCTACCACTCCTCTCTTCATCATGAACGTTTTCTCGTCCACTTTTAAATAAACGTACCCATTCCCAGACAACTCCTTCACTCATAACTCTTGGTCCGTACACGGCACAAAGCTCATGATGAATAGCTGTTGCAGAATATCCTTTGGCTGTAAAAAACCTTATGACAGCACGCACTTCACATTTGGCGGGGTTTTCTATTGCAGCACACATTTCAAACTGCCACAAAAACTAAACTAGCGCAGGTACGACGTTCACTCGACCACGGCTTGATGCCGACTGACCTGTTGAGTGCGTGAACGCACAGATGGCGTCGCTACTCCCCACACAACCCGCACTGTGAACAATCGGAGGTTACTTTCTGAACCGCCCTCGTAGTTCCCAGTTGGATGATGCCTGATAGCTTGATACATGTCTCTTTCCTAATAACACCCTTTGTTTCCTGCCAGAGATATAAGATTTGAACCATTTTGCAGCATTTCCTGTTACACTATAATATTCTAGTTTACTTAAAAGGATATTGTGATTTACACAGTCAAATGCCTTTGACAGATCACAAAATATACCAGTTGCCTGCAATTTTTTGTCTAATGAATTAAGTACATTTTCACTGTAAGTGTAGATAGCCTTCTCAATATCAGAACCTTTTAGAAATCCAAACTGTGACTTTGACAGTATGTTATTTGAGATAAGATGGTTATAAAGACGACTGTACATTACTTTTTCGAAAATTTTTGAGAATGCTGGCAACAGTGAAATTGGACGGAAATTTGATGCTATTTCTTTATCTCCCTTCTTAAACAGTGGCTTAACTTCAGCATATTTCAGCCATTCGGGAAATATTCCACTGATAAACGACTGGTTACACAGATAGCTTAATATGTTACTTAGCTCAGAATCACATTCTTTAATTAACTTTGTTGATATTTCATCATACCCACTAGATGTTTTTGATTTTAAAGATTTTATGATGGACATTATTTCTGTTGGGGTAGTGAGGGTCAAATTCATATTATGGAAGTTACTTGAAATGTCTGGTCTAAGGTAATCCATAGCAGCATCTACCGAACCTGACAACCCCATCTTTTCAGTAACAGTTATAAAATGTTTGTTAAAAAGTTCTGCAACACTATACACATCTGTCACCAATGCATCATTTACTCTTAATGCTATTTGTTCCTCTTCATGTCTGGTTCTACCGGTCTCCTCCTTCACTATATCCCATATTGTCTTTATTTTGTTATCTGATATGACTATCTTTTCCTTGTAATATATTTGCTTTGACATCCGTATTACAGTCTTTAATATTTTGCAGTATTTCTTATAATGTGCTATAGCATCAACATTGGAAATGTTTCGGATTGACAGATACAGTTTTCTTTTTGTTTTACAAGATACCCCTATTCCTCGAGTAATCCATGGCTTCTTTGTAGACTTTGCTCTAACCTTGGTAAGTTTTGGGGGAAAGCAGTGTTCAAATAAGGTAAGCACTTTATTAGCAAAAATGTTATATTTTTCATTCATGCCATGAGCACTGTAAACATCAGTCCAGTGAATGTCTCTGAGGAGTGTCCTAAAATAATCAATTTTTGGCTTACTGATTACCCTCTTGAGCTCAGATTTAACAAATTTTATATCCTGTTCAGTATTAACATTTAACAGAAGGAACTGCATGTCATGGTCTGAGAGGCCATTGACTATTGGTTTTGTAATATAATTTTGTTCATTTGACTTTTCTATAAAGATATTATCAATGGCTGTTTGTGAGCAAGTGGTTATCCTAGTGGGGAACTTTACTGTGGGAATTAAGTTGAATGATAGTGTTACTAACTCAAATAGGTTCTTATTGGGAGAGTCTTTAAGGAAATCTACATTGAAATCACCAGCAACCACTATTTCTTTGTTTTTGGTTGTTAAATGGGCCAGTACAGCTTCAAGGTGGTTTACAAACAGATTAAAGTTACCTGCAGGTGCTCGATATACACTTAATATTATGAAAGATTTTTTGTGAAAATCTAATTCTGTTGCACATGCTTCCATATGCTGTTCTAGGCAAAATTTATGAATGTCTATGTTCTTAAATTTATGACAGTTCCTGATGAATGTGGCAACTCCTCCTTTCTCCATTTCTGATCTACAATAGAGAGATGCTAACCTAAACCCTGTAACACTTAAAAGTTCTATACCAGTGGTCACATGATGTTCAGAGAGGCAGATTATGTCAGCTGGGTTTGAAGACTCTAATTCATCTATGCAGATAGTTAATTCATTAATTTTATTTCTCAGTCCTCGAATATTTTGATGCAATAAAGATAGCTGACATTTCACATTGACTGACTTAAAATTGGATGGAGTTAAAATATCTGCTGACAGTTGAAAATTCTTAACCAATGGCTGTTTATGTTGATGTAATAAGCTGGAATTATGTTTTTTGATTTCTTTCTCAAACTGAAGGTTTGTCTCAGTTCTAACCTCTCTTAAAATTTGTTTTCTTTCTGTCCTCCCTACCCTAAAAAAGGGTCTTTTCTGAATCCTATAACCACTGGTATTTTACCACTCATGACAGTGCCTCCCCCCTTTAACTTTCCTGCTATTTCCCCAGCCAATTTACCCTTCCCCTTCCTGTTGAGGTGAAGGCCATGCCTAGTATAATCCCACCTACTGACAGAATCAACATGAACCACACCAATGTGTGACCCCGCACCCGACATGAGCAGCCGTTCCAGCTCCAAATTAACTCTCTTGACAGAAGAGTTCAAATGAGGTCGGTCATGGCGCCCAAGAACAGATACAAACTCAACACTGGTATGCCTCGATGCTGATGCAATCTTCGCCAGGTCACACTCTATGCTGTACCCAGGATCTCTGTCAATACTGTTACCTGCCCCACCCACTATAACCACGGTGTCTTCCTTAGTGAAATCTTTGCAAAGTGATCCTAAATCCTCTGTCACCTGCTCCAGACCAGCACTAGGTTTAAAAAAATTGGTGACCTGGTATTCTGATCCTAGTTCATCCTGCAAGAGTTGGCCAACACCTCTTCCATGGGAACTACCTAACAACAACACTTTCTTCCTCTTTACTGATTTCCCTACATTCTTACTTTTCAATTTGCTGCTGAAAGTTTGTTGTGCCCTGTCTACACCTGTAACTGCTTGAGGCTCACCAGCTTCTAACTGAAGCAACAGGTCAAATCTATTTTCCACATTCACCATAAAGCTGTCAGACAAAGTTCTAGGCCTGTTCCTCCTGTTGCCTGTTGCCACTTCCCACCTCTCTTTACCCTTCTCCCTCCTTAACCTGTCAAGATCTCTCCTGGCCTTGTCTAACTCAGCCTGAAGGGCGGCAATTTTCCCCTCCTGTTCCAGTATCTTCCTATCTCTACTACAAATCCTACAAAACCACTGATGAGTCTCATTTACTTCCCCTATTCCCACGCCACTACAGTCACCCACATGGAAAAAACTACAGCACCCATCACACCAAAGCCCCGACCTAACAATTCTACGGCAAGTCAAGCACTTTTCACTCATGATAAACGTAATAATTTATTAAGAATAAGTCAGTTAAATTACAGATAAACACGAAAATATGGTTACACAAATTTGGCCTATACGCAACTGTGTGTAAACAAAAACAAAAGTGCAAAGTTTCTGAAACAACAAGTTAAACTTTACGCTACTTTCCGGAAATGCTAGTTAAATAATGAAGAGGTACGCTAAGTTAAATTGCTGGAGAGAGCAAGGAACAACTAAACGAAATTCTATAGATTTGCTGCAGCAGAACGTAAACAGAAAATACGACTGTACGGTCTTTTCGCGTTTTCTGCTATATTACGTAATGAGAAATGAAACCTTTAATGGTACACTTAAACGGCACACTAATACACTTATTTACCACGTAATCAGTACTAATCTATGTGTTTTATAATCTAAAATAACTTATCTTTACGAGAACACCAAACCTCGCGCTAGTCGCTTGGCTGCAGGGCTGCCAACCTCGAACCTAAGGTAATCACACACATCCAAGCCCAAGTCAGGATTCGAAGCTGCGACCGTAGCAGCAGCTCGGTTCCGGACTGAAGCGCCTAGAACCGCTCGGCCACAGCGGCCGGCACGTATTCCTTACTCAATAGCGAGTGTATACAGTTTCCAACAGCTCTACCCACTGAAGCTGTAGCTAAGCTAAAATTTTCTCGGAGAAGCAATATAGTAATCTGCGTGGCTCAACTGTTACGTGATCCACACAAAGCCTGTTACGATTTGAAATGTTGTCTGTAGTATACCGATGTACGAGGAGCGTTCAATAACTAACGGACCACACTTTTTCTTCTTCTATAGTTTTGGTTAAGAAAACGCGAAATTTGTTGTGGGACATTGTGGAATATCCCCGCTTGAGCCCCTGTAGTTCAATGAAATTCCCATACGTGGCGGCCCAATATATAACCTTCAAAACGGGTCTGCAACAGAAGTGCCTTCCACGCAAATCGCTGGGTTTGTTCTGGCCGAAACCCAGAGCATCACATGTATCCGTAGGTGCTAGCAGAACGTCTACTGAGAATCGGCTGTGAACAAAAGCACGGTGAGTCGTTGGGCGTAGCGTCCGTCATCGCAACGAAGTCGGGCAAACCTCTCCGATCTCCAGCGTACTGGCTGGCCACACACAGCTGTGACTCCTCCAGTGTTGGGGCGTGCGGACACTCTCATTTGACGTGCTCGACCGATCACAATCCCACACCTCGGTGCGCAACTGGAGTCTCTGTTGGTCGTGCTGACACACTCGTCCGCCAGTTGGGGTACTCTTCCCCACCGCCTAACGCAAGATCATAAAGGGCAAGCAGGACCATCTCTGAGCAATTGCTTGCGAATTACGAGACTGATCTTGACAATTTCTTGTCGAAAATCGTCACAGGCGATGAGACATACGTTCATGACTTTAAATCGGAAACAAAACGGCAATACATGAATAGTCTCCACGCCACCTCTCTTCCAAATAAGAAGTTGAAAACCGCACAAGCGGTCGATAAAGTCATTGCGACGACCTTCTGGGACTCTGAAGCGGTTATTCTATTCGATGTCCTCCCTCATGGCGCAACGATCAAATGTGTACTGTGCTACCTCCATAAAACTGAAGAAACGATATCAGGTGTCCGTCGCCACAAAAATACAAAGTAACTTTTCCTTCTCCATGACAATCTCACAGATGTCTGGGCACACGAGAGCAGCTCACAATACCTCATTGGACTGTTCTTCCTCATCCACCCTACAGTCAGAACATCGCACCTTCCGACTTGCACGTTTTCGGCCCAATGAAGGATGCAATCTGCGGGAAGCAGTAAGTGAATGATGAGGTGGTTATTGATGCACAAAGCTGTTGGCTCCGACGTCGACCAATATGCGGGCCTGCAGATGCTCGCAGTAAGGCAGTGTAAGGACGTCTCACTGAACGAAAATTATGTTTAAAAATAGAGTTTGTGGTGAAAAGAGTGGGGGAATAATACGAAATAATGCAATCACGAATAAAATCAACCTGCTTTGAGAAAAAGAAATATGTTGCATTGCGCACGTTTCAATAAAAAATTTGTTGCATTGCTTATTGAACAATAAGCAATGCAACATATATATGTTATGGCACATTGTTCAAGTTTCCACCGCTAGTGCGCCCTGCGGTGGTGGTGCTGCAGTCGATGACGTTCACGGAAAATTTAGAAATTCAAGCAGGCGATAACAGGAAATCTAAAAACCCAAGATGTTGGTGGAGGGATATTTAAAAAAAATCGAAGATGGGCTGATAGAAAACTACAATAATTAATTCCGTTTCATTCCATTCTGATCCGTTCCATTCCGATCCGATACATTCTGTTCTAATCTGTATCAAATTTCGATCAATACTGTTCCGTTGTGATGCATTTTGTTCTGTTCGTAGCCGTTCCATTCTGTCCCATTCTTGAATAAAATTTGGATCTGTTGTAAGTAGGCAGTTTAGGTTTTTATGTTGGTAACGCCAATCATTGACTGTGCTGTGTGATGTCTGTGGCTGGTTTGCATTGTTGTTGGCTATTGTAGTGTTGGGCAGTTGGCTGTAAACAGCACGTAGCGTTGCTTAGTTGGAGGTGAGCCGCCAGCAGTAGTGGCTGTGGGGAGAGAGATGGCAGAATTTTGAGAGCAGATGATCTGGACGTGTGTCCATGAGAAACAGTACATTTGTAAGACTGGATGTCATGAACTGCTATATATATTATGACTTTTGAACACTGTTAAGGTAAATACATTGTTTGTTCTCTATCAAAATCGTTCATTTTCTAGCTATGCCTATCAGTAGTTAGTGCCTTCAGTAGTTTGAATCTTTTATTTAGCAGTCAGTAGTGGCGCTCGCTGTATTGCAGTAGTTCGAGTAACGAAGATTTTTGTGAGGTACGTGATTTGTGAAAGCTATAGGTTAATGTTAGTCAGGGCCACTCTTTTGTAGGGATTATTGAAAGTCAGATTGTGTTGCGCTAAAAATATTGTGTGTCAGTTTAGTGTTGATCAGAATAAGTAAAGAGCGAAATGTCTGAGTACGTTCAAATAATGTAAGGGGTTAACCTGCATAGTAATTCATAAATTTTTCAAAGGGGACGTTTCATGTGGCGACCCTGCCAGGATACCTCACTGGAATCTTTTGATTTTTTCTTGTAGTTTGTCTAATTAGTGTAGCTTTTGTTTATTGCTAGCACGTAATTGTAGAGAGAATCTCCTTTGTAGTTGTAGTCTTTCATTGTTGTACAGTAAAACAGTTGTGGCATACATGTAGATTTGCATAAAGTATTTTGCAGCTGCACTTGCAATTAACGAGATATTATTTTCAATGCTATGTTAATGTGTTTTCTTATTTTGCTCTTCAAATTGTGCTGTTCTGTGTTATCGTGTGAAATATTGTGACAATAATGGCGTGTGAAAAACTTAATACTAGGCTCCAGAGTAAACTGAGTAATGACAGTGAAGACGAAAGCAGTGCGTTAGCGCCACTGTGTAATGAATTAACTAATGTTCAAAGTAGTAATTTGGTAATTGTACATAGGGAAATGGAGCGGGCGGCAAATAATGGCGTAGACAGTGAAACAAATAGTGAACAGGGAAGCATTATCGATCGATCGGTCGGCAACAGCTCGCCTCAGGAATCCGAAATGACAGGACACAATCTTGCAAATACTGTAGATTCTGATTTTGCGTCCTCACCGTTTTCTCGAATAAGTCAAGACACATTTTCTGCTTTTCAAAATGCGAATATTGCCGGTTCAAATGCACTGCCGAATAGCACTGAGGAACATGTTTCAGACACCAGTGCATTGTTATTACAGTTAATGCAACAAATGGGACAAAGGCTACAAATGCTAGACACAACACTTGAACAAAATCAGAAACAAATGGGACAAAATCTTCAAAAGTTAGACACAATGGAACAAAATCTTCAAAAGTTAGACACAATGGAACAATACCAGATACAAACACAGCAACAGTTAGACGCAATGGAACAAAATCTTCACACCACGCTTGAACAAACACGTGAAGATTTAACTACTGAGTTACATAAAATCGAATCGAAATGTCAAAAAGTGTGTAATGACGTAAAAACACAAATTTGTGAGCATTTCCAACCTATTTTTTCGCGGCATGAAAATACATTATAGAATCACGAAGCAGCCATAAAATAACTGCTAACTATTGTTCATGAAAATCATGAGACGTTGCAAGCTAAAACTGACTCAGTTGCATCTACCGACTCGGTTAGGCAACTTGCAAAAACTCAGGAAAACTTAAAGGACATAGTAGATACGATTTCAACAGAAATGAACACTCTGAAACTTGGCTCAGAAAAACACACTGGGGAAATAAGTTCACTATCGGAGAAAGTAGACGAACTTTCGGATCAATTCACTAACTTATCTACAAAGGTGGATTATGATCTGATGGCACAAGACCTGTAGCCTTCACTGACACAGAAGAGTATGAACAAATTAAGAAATTCAAACAAAATCAGAATCAAATTAATACCCAACGCAAAAGAGAAATCCACGAAGTACAAGATCAGTTGGCACAAGTAATACAAGAATTACATATTTCAGAGGACACTCGCTCTCCAACACGGGAAGAGGTACTTAGAAATTCGGAAAAGCCACAAAATAATAACACAGGGCATTTCGGAAATTATGAAAGAAATTGGCAAAGTGCATCGAATTTTGAGATGGAACCGCCGACACGACGTAACAATGACCGATATACGACTCGCCGACACGATGATTTTGACTATAAGCTGTTCATTACTACACATAAATTCAAAACATTTAAGAATTCTGGTAACTACATTCATCCACAAGCGTGGCTTCATCAATTCTCTCATTGTTTTCCTCCCAACTGGTCATTAGAGTACAGATTAGAATTTATGTGTGGCTACTTAGAGAATGAACCAGCTGTAAGAATGCGATCGGTCATTCACGATTGCCACAGTGAAGGAGAATTTTATCATTCCTTCCTCTCAGCATATTGGTCTCAAGCAACACAAGACTGAGTAAAACATAGCATCATAATGATGAAACATTTCGAACAATCTGAATTTACCAGTCTTGTGAAATATTTTGAAGACATGTTGCACAAGAATCAGTACCTGTCACACCCTTACAGCCCCTCAGAACTCATCCACATTTGCTTAATCAAATTGCCTTAACATTTACGACATATTATTTTGACAGGACGTTGCACAGACGACATTGAAGCTTTTCAGGGACTGTTACAAGAATTGGAAATTGACACTGACAATCACGGAACACGAAAACAGGAGCACAACAATTACAGGTCACATCCGTCGCAATTCCGCGATAACAGTAATAATAAATGGACACGACAAGGACTAAAGTGGGTCTGCATCTTTGATGGTCCACCAATACCGTAATCTCTAACAGGACTACAGTGGGTCTGCTCTGTGATGACCTACCTACCAATATTCTTCAAAATTTCGACTGACCCTGCTGTGGGTTTGCTCTGTCCTGTAAGACAAAAAGTAAAATGTATCTGTCGACCAAGAATAGCTCCAATGCTGATGATTTAGCTAAATACAAGGGATACTGTAAAACATTAAAAAAAGTAATTCAGACGTCTAAACAAATGCACTACGAGAAGAAGATAGCAATGTCAGGGAACAAAATAAAAACAATATGGGATATAGTGAAAGAGCAGACTGGTAGAACCAGAAAGGAACAGGAGCAAATAGCACTAAGGGTAGATGACACATTAGTAACTGATGGGCATAGTGTGGCAAATCTATTTAACAAGTACTTTATCCGTTACTTATAGAATGGGACTTTCAGGATCAGTAACTAATGCCCTTGAATATCTGAAACTAGCCTTCACAAATAGCATCAAGTACATGAATATATCACTCACTTCACCAAAAGAAATAATGTCCATAATAAAATCTTTACAAACAAAGCATTCTAGTGGGTACGATGAAATATCAACAAAGCTAATTAAGGCATGTTCTTGTGAGTTTAGTACAATTCTAAGTTACTTGTGTAACCAGTCAATTATAACTGGGACATTTCCTGACTGGCTAAAATATGCAGATGTTAAGCCTCTATTCAAGAAAGGGGATAAAGAGATACCATCAAACTACAGACCGATTTCACTTTTGCCAGCATTCTCAAAAATTTTAGAAAAAGTAATGTACAGGCAGCTGCTCAACCATCTAACCACAAATAACATATTATCAAGAACACAGTTTGAATTTCTGAAGGGTTCTGATATCGAGAAGGCTATTTACACCTACAGTGAAAATGTACTTAACTGATCAAATAACAAATTACAAGCAGCAGGTATTTTCTGTGATTTGTCAAAGGCATTTGATTGTGTGAACCACAACATCCTTTTAAGTAAATTAGAATTCTATGCTGTCACGGGCAGTGCTGCAAAATGGTTCAAGTCATACCTCACTAACAGGAAACAAAGGGTGTCAGTGCAAGGGACTCGTGAATTAAGTCATCAGTCATCATCAGAATGGGAAGAAATTACATGTGGTGTCCCACAAGGATCCATCTTAGGGCTATTGCTTTTTCTTGTGTACATTAATGATCTCTCATCAGTTACACTGCCAGAAGCAGAGTTCGTTTTGTTTGCAGATGACACAAGTATTGCAATAAATAGTATGTCAAGTGTAGTTCTAGAAAGATCTGCTTATGATGTTTTCATGGATATTAATAAATGGTTTAAAGCCAACTCACTGACATCAAACTTCGAAAAGACTCACTATATGCAATTCAGAACCTGTAAGAGATTTCCACCCAGCATATATATATAAAATACGAAGAAGAGCAGATAGAAGAGGTTGACAAGCTTAAATTCCTGGGATTACAACTTGATAATAAATTCAGTTGGGAAGAGCACACCACAGAACTGCAGAAACGCCTTAACAAATCTGTATTTGCAATTCGAGTGTTAGCAGACATAGGCGACATAAAAATGAAAAAGCTTGCATACTTTGCCTACTTTCATTCCATAATGTCATATGGTATAATATTTTGGGGTAACTCTTCAAGTCAAACAAAAGTTTTCAGAGTCCAAAAGCGTGTAATACGTATTATTTGTGGAGTAAATTCACGGACGTCCTGAAGAAGCCTCTTCAAAGAACTGGGTATACTAACTACTGCCTCTCAGTATATTTACTCATTAATGAAATTTGTCCTAAATAATATAACTTTTTTTCCAACAAACAGCTCAGTTCATACATACAATACCAGGAACAAAAATGACCTGCACCAGGACTTAAAAGCACTTACTTTAGTTCAAAAAGGGGTCCACTACTCAGGAACACTCATCTTCAATAATTTGCCAGTAAACATAAAAAATTTAGTTACAAATAAAGATCAGTTTGAAAGGAGCCTGAAAGACTTACTAGTGGCCAACTCCTTCTACTCCATTGACGAATTTTTTAATAGAAACAAATGATGTATAGTATATATTCATACTATTAGTATTGTTATTTCAGCTTAAAAAAAAATTGACATGTTCCACATCCATGAGGATCTCGTCAGCACGGATCTATGGAACGAAAACTAATCTAATCTAATCTAATCTGGCCCATTACCTGTCTGCATGTCAAGAGTCAGCACTGTCTTTCCTTTGAAAGGACAACACTAGTTCTTCAAGACTGCATGGAAATCCACTACTTCCGTGTGCATTTTCTTTTAGTGCTCAGACTTTGTGCATAAAATTGTAATTAATACTTTGATGAATGATCAGGACTCTCTGTATCGACTGTGAGAAAATCTTTGCTTTTGACCAACAGTGTATCAATAAGTGTGTGCATTTGATATCTTTGTTATTGTAATTATGAAAAATTTTTTTCAAATCTGAATTGGCCACTGCCCAAAACAATTTGTAAACCATTTTGTGGGGAGCATGGGGGCTATGTAAGTAGGCTGTTTAGGTTTTTATGTTGGTAACGCCACGTAGCGCTCTATATGAAAATCACTGACTGTGCTGTGTGCAGTCTGTGGCTGGTTTGCATTGTTGTTGGCTATTGTAGTGTTGGGCAGTTGACTGTTAATAGCGCGTAGCGTTGCGCAGTTGGAGGTGAGCCGCCAGCAGTGATGGATGTGGAGAGAGAGATGGAGTTTTGAGAGCGGATGTTCTGGACGTGTGTCCATGAGAAACAGTACATTTGTAAGACTGGATGTCATGAACTGCTATATATATTATGACTTTTGAACACTGTTAAGGTAAATACATTGTTTGTTCTCTATCAAAATCTTTCATTTTCTAACTATGCCTATCAGTAGTTAGTGCCTTCAGTAGTTTGAATCTTTTATTTAGCTGTCAGTAGTGTCGCTCGCTGTATTGCAGTAGTTCGAGTAACAAAGATTTTTGTGAGGTACGTGATTTGTGAAAGCTATAGGTTAATGTTAGTCAGGGCCACTCTTTTGTAGGGATTATTGAAAGTCAGATTGCGTTGCGCTAAAAATATTGTGTGTCAGTTTAGTGTTGATCAGAATAAGTAAAGAGAGAAATGTCTGAGTACGTTCAAATAACGTAAGGGGTTAACCTGCATAGTAATTCATAAATTTTTCAAAGGGGACGATTCACTGTTTAGATTCATTCTATGCCGATGCCGGTTCCGAGCCATTCCATTACGAGTCTTCCATTCCATGCTGTTGCATTGCGGATCGTTCTCTCCCAATCCTTTTTTTCTCCGCCTCTGTTCACTATGCTCTGTTCCAGTGCATACCAAATTTTGCAACTACAGCCATCTTGCATTCTTCAATTCCTGCTCCATCGTAGGTTTTAGAATTTCCTGCCATTCTCCATCTTTGATTTTTGAATAGGCCGCCACTGACAGCAGCAGTAGCGCCGACTAGCGGCGGGAAATTGAACTGTGTGACAGATAACATACACAATGTGTTCGGACATGCCCGTTACAGGCTTCCAGGACTTGTACAGCGGAGTGAATAGATAACATTTTGAGTCGGAACCGTTGTACGGCTAAAACCATTTGAAAACTGAGACCTGGTAGTCAAGGGAAGGCAGGATTCGGGTACGCTTGTGGATGGGGCCGTAATCACATAATATTGGTTGCCTTTTACAGTTACACACAATTTATTTTAAACCAATAAATCCACACTCAACAATAAATAAAAATACCACACGTTATTAATGAAGGAATAAACAACTGTGTAAATAATAGTGTTTTCAGTGAATTACAATTTAGCAAATCACCATTAAATACAGATACAACAGATAATGTTTTAAAAGCGAGCCACTGTGATCTGGGCAGAAAACCTTACACGTCAGGATTGGCAATAAATTAAGAATTGCTTAAAACTCGCTGCAACTTACTAATTACAGGTATTGAAGTATTAAAGGCAAGTAGCCACAAACACACCAGACGGAATCAGACGCCAGGAATGGCAGTAAATAAGATTTTAGGGCTTACTGCTAAAGTACAAATACCAAATTACAATGTTAAGGAAAATGACCACAATCACGGCTGAAGGCCTTAAACGCCAGGAACGGCAATAGTATAAAAAATTGAAACCTGCTATAAAACAGCAAACAATAGTAAAAGTTATTTTAAAACAACGAGCAACTGATCCAGACGGTGATCCAGGAATCGACCTCTGAGAAGGTCCGGCAACAAACACTTCCGCGAGCGATGTGGTAAGCAGCCAAGAGTTGCATTCACTTCACAAGATGGTAACTCAGACTATTGGCAGTCTAACGAATGACTAATGGTAATCTTGCTGAAGCTACCTGACGTCCGAAAAACCAAATGCGACGATGGAACAATGCCTCAACGTAAGAACCGGCGGTCTGCACTCCGTCCCCAGACTACTATGTTTAGAGCGCCCAGACCGAGAAAGGAACCACTACCACCAGAGTACAAGAATCACCCACCGGCCCGCAATCAAGAAATCTGTCAAAGCTACACACCTTACCGGACAGCAGGGGCAAGGCGAGGAAACGTACACTGCCGTTACACACACTAACCCCCAGGGCGGGTAACTGGGGCATTAGCGGCCACCAGGCAAGAAAAATTACCGCTTGTTGAACTTAACAAATTGAAACAAGTTGAAGGCAGTAAACAGTAATAACAGTCGAGAAAACCTAATCAGATCCGACTTCCCCAAGCATTGCACTCGCTGCTCCCTGCCTCGGCGATACTACGAGCAGCAACACGAACCCAAGTAACTGGGGAATCGCGAGATATCACTATGATGGAGGTCTCTCTGCTGGGATTGAAATGCACTCATCTTAAGGCTTGCCGGATCCGGTTTACGACGAGGTCGTGCACCCTCGCGACCACAGCCCTGCCATCCGGCAGTCCATGCGCGCCGCCAGCGGTCCCGGCGTGTTCTGACACTGCGCGGACCTGGCTCCTCCTGAGTTCCCAACCGAACTGGTCCCCTCCCACGACCTGGCAAAACAACGACGTCGCCACAAAGATAGAGCAACAGTTACTACATATCGTCAACCGCCGCTGCTGCCACTAGTGGTCAGGCAACGCTTACGAAACCGAGTGGCACAAGAAGAAGACAAACAACCACAACCATACCAACTAAACGATACCGTCTGGCCTCCAACAGAGGACGGAAACGTACAAACAGCACCAAAGCGAGACACAGAAAGACTCAAGAGGATATTGATAACGCAAACAATTTCACAACTAAGTGAAACATCACTTGTTTTACAGATTCATTCGTTAATACACAAATAAATTACTCGTGTACTCGTTGCCAGCATTCTCAAAAATTTTAGAAAGAGTAATGTACAGGCAGCTGCTCAACCATCTGACCACAAATAACATATTATCAAGAACACAGTTTGGATTTCTGAAGGGTTCTGATATCGAGAAGGCTATTTACACCTACACTGAAAATGTACTTTTCATTAAATAACAAATTACAAGCAGCAGGTATTTTTTGTGATTTGTCAAAGGCATTTGATTGTGTGAACCACAACATCCTTTTAAGTAAATTAGAATTCTATGCTGTCACGGGCAGTGCTGCAAAATGGTTCAAGTCATACCTCACTAACAGGAAACAAAGGGTGTCAGTGCAAGGGACTAGTGAATTAAGTTATCAGTCATCATCAGAATGGGAAGAAATTACATGTGGTGTCCCACAGGGATCCATCTTAGGGCCATTGCTTTTTCTTGTGTACATTAATGATCTCTCATCAGTTACACTGCCAGAAGCAGAGTTCGTTTTGTTTGCAGATGACACAAGTATTGCAATAAATAGTATGTCAAGTGTAGTTCTAGAAAGATCTGCTTATGATGTTTTCATGGATATTAATAAATGGTTTAAAGCCAACTCACTGACATCAAACTTCGAAAAGACTCACTATATGCAATTCAGAACCTGTAAGAGATTTCCACCCAGCATATATATAAAATACGAAGAAGAGCAGATAGAAGAGGTTGACAAGCTTAAATTCCTGGGATTACAACTTGATAATAAATTCAGTTGGGAAGAGCACACCACAGAACTGCAGAAACGCCTTAACAAATCTGTATTTGCAATGCGAGTGTTAGCAGACATAGGCGACATAAAAATGAAAAAGCTTGCATACTTTGCCTACTTTCATTCCATAATGTCATATGGTATAATATTTTGGGGTAACTCTTCAAGTCAAAAAAAAGTTTTCAGAGTCGAAAAGCGCGTAATACGTATTATTTGTGGAGTAAATTCACGCACGTCCTGTAGAAACCTCTTTAAAGAACTAGGTATGCTAACTGCTGCCTCTCAGTATATTTACTCCTGAATGAAATTTGTCCTAAATAATATATCTCTTTTTCCAACAAACAGCTCAGTTCATACATACAATACCAGGAACAAAAATGATCTGCACAAGGACTTGAAAGCACTTACTTTAGCTCAAAAAGGGGTCCACTACTCAGGAACACTTATGTTCAATAATTTGCCAGTAAAATTGCTACACCATAAAGATCGTACTACAGACGCGAAATTTACCCGACAGGAAGAAGATGCTGTGATATGAAACGATTAGCTTTTCAGAGCATTCACACAAGGTTGGCGCCGGTGGCGACACCTACAACGTTCTGACATGAGGAAAGTTTCCAACCGATTTCTCATACACAAACAGCAGTTGACCGGCGTTGCCTGCTGAAACGCCAGTCACTACTCTTGATGAACTGTGGTATCGTGTTGAAGCTGCATGGGCAGCTGTACCTGTACACGCCATCCAAGCTCTGTTTGACTCCATGCTCAGGCGTATCAGTACCGTTATTACGGCCAGAGGTGGTTGTTCTGGGTACTGATTTATCAGGATCTATGCACCCAAATTGCGTGAAAATGTAATCACATGTCAGTTCTAGTATGATATATTTGTGCAATGAATACCTGTTTATCATCTGCATTTCTTCTTTGTGTAGCAATTGTAATGGTCAGTAGTGTACAAAGCGAGTACTTCAATAGCAGCTCGAAGCCATACGCCTGTAGTGTGCAGTACACTGACTCCAGATCACCGCCATTTGCGACTTCAGTGGTGTGCAGAAGTGGGTGCAGTTGTGGATCCGTCAGCAGCCGTCCACGTTCTACGAAACTGGAACTGATCGTCTCGTCTTGCAGTCGCAATATTGTCTTAACGCGTGGGGTGATTACTTTTGGATGGAACCATTCACAGGACCCGTCTTGGTGGCTGTTCAGTTTTCAGTAGACTGCCCCATATACAGGGGTTAGGCAAAATAATGTGAACAGTGGCAGTAATGGGATGGTTGTGTTTGACGGTCAGCAACGCAGGTAAGGTACGGGTCGCGCTGGACTGTGCGAATTCAGTATGGATAAGGAATCAGTGCAGGCTGTTTACGAGTAGTGCACTCTTCGTATTTGCTTTCAGAGCAGAGGGGCCGAGGTCGACGTGCAATGAAAGACCTGACAGAGTTCCAGAGAGGGCAGATGGTGGGGGCCAGATTAGCTGGAGCATCAGTAACCGAGATAGTCAACTTATTCAATGTTTGAAGAGCAACTGTTTTAACAGTCATCGCAGCATACAAAAAACGTGGAAATAAATCCTAGTGTAAACGTAATAGAGTGCACAAATCAAATCTAAATGACGGAGGTCGTCGTACGCTAACACGAATTGTATCAAAACAGCACGAAACTACGGCGGCTAAAGTGACTGCTGAACTCAGTAGCCATCTTGGAGACCACGTATCTATCGACACTGTCCGCTGAGAACTCTGATACGTGGGGAGGTGCTGGCGCCAGTCGCTTTCTCTGTTCGATTCACCCGGATCGATTGTTTCCCTCTGTCGTTGCTTATCTTTGCCTCGTTGGCCGGTGATGGTGGTGGTGGGCTGGCGGCCAGACTGGGTTTTGCTTCGGAACGGCCGGTGCGTGTCGCTGCTGAGAGAGTGAAAATTGTGTTTGCGTGCAGTTAGCTGGATTTGACCAGTGTATGTGGCTCGGAGTGCGGAAGCTGGCCTGTTATTCCAAGTTCTTGAGGCGTGACTTGGTCATGGTTTCCTACACAGGACGCTGAGCAATATGTTATCCATTTTGGCTAGTGGAGTTGAACTATGTACCACGCAGCCGTCTATTGAAGAAGTAGACATTCAAGCTTTCTAGTTTTGTACTCGGGCATACCCGTGTTATCACTAGCTTCTACCTTTTCTTATGAGTGCCAATATTGCATTGTATCTGCGACGTACTGGTGTAATAATATTATGCTTTGTCTTATCGTTTCCATTTTAAAACTAGTCTGTTTGTGTTGGGGAAATTTTACATATTTTGAAAGTTGAGGTCTACAGTTAATTCTTTTAACCATTTTTAATTTGCCCTTGTCTTGATGGATGTATCTTCGCAGAATTTTATCTTACTGTATTCTGGGACTGTTAACAATTGTTTCTTTTGGCTGTCGCTGTGTGTTTGGGCATTGCAGCACTGCAGCTGGCACCTAGTCCATGTCTAAATCGATGTCCGGAGTACGACGCCTTGGCCGACCAGTACCAGAGGGAACGAGAGGTTCTTTTGGCAGCGGGGAAAATGGCAACCAATATGGCGGCCACTGAGTTCTTCGGGTTGCAGTGAGTGGGGATCTTGCATTAAGTTTCCTTTGCGTTGGGACGCCAAGGCGTCTGTTCCGTTTGCTATACTGCTTATATATTTACCTTCACAACCATAAAGGAAGGAGACTAGTTCTGGGTCAAATGGTTCAAATGGCTCTGAGCACTATGCGACTTAACTTCTGAGGTCGTCAGTCGCCTAGAACTTAGAACTAATTAAACCTAACTAACCTATGGACATCACACACATCCATGCCCGAGGCAGGATTCGAACTTGCGACCGTAGCGGTCACGCGGTTCCAAACTGAAGCGCCTAGTGTTCTGAATTATACCTTACGTGCAGTGGGAGTTGAACTTACGTACATGTTAAAGAGAAATACTTTATGGGTAGCCGAAATTGGAAATTATCTGAATTGTCCTATTGCGCTTGCCCAGGTGACCTATGTAAAAGAGACTTATTTCACCTTTATTACTCAAGTGCCCTTTGTTAAATGAAATTCATTTTACTTTTTATTACTGAAGTGCTTACAGTTAGTATAGAAGTTATAAGAAGTTCTTGTTTGCACATAATTCAATTAGAAAGGTGTTGCGTAATGTATTTTTCTGACTTGTGAATAAGAGACACTTGTAAAAAATTTTTGGTAAATACTGTGCCCTTTGGGTTTAACTGTTGATCAGTAATAAATTAGTTGTATCTTGCAAGTCCTCTGTACTTGTTATTATTTCACTTGTCACCGGTTTGCACGTAAACACCACGTTGCAACTCCATAAAGCGAATATTCATGGACGAGCTGCTATACCGAAACCATTAGTGACGCCAACCAACGCAAAGAAGCGTAAAACATGGTGTCAGGAGCATAAAACCTGGGCCGCTGATCAGTGGAAGCACATCATACGGTCCAACGAGTCAACGTTTTCGTTATTTCCAACGTCGGGCAGGCTTTATGTTTGGAGAACGCCAAAAGAAGCCTACAGTGATGGCTGCTTGGTTCCAACTGTTAAGCATGGAGGTGGAAGTGCTATGGTGTGGGCAGCCATATCGTGGTATTCTGCTGGTCGCATCATTGCTCACAAAGGCCGTGCTACAGCCAACGATTACGTGAACATTTTAGGTGATGAGTTGTACCCCACGATTGAAACGATGTTCCCCATCAATGATGCCATATTTCAGGACGACAGTGCACCCATTCACACAGCCAGGACAGTACAATCGCGGTATGAGGAGCATGCAACCGAACTGCAGCGTCTTCCCTGGCCAGCACAATCCCCGGACTCGAACATTATGGAACCCTTGCCGGCGATATTGGAGCGCAGACTCCGGACCAGATTTCCGCCTCCCCCGTCACTACAGGAGTTAGGTTCTGATCGAACAGTGGCACAACATTCCACTGCCAGTATTCCAAGAAGAATCGCGGCTGTGTTACGGGCAAATGGCGGTCCAACGTCTTTTTAATAAACCATTCCTAAGAAAGTACAGATGTGCACATTATTTTGGCCATCCGCTGTACTTTGCTTAAGATGAAGAGTGTAGAAAAAAGGTATGTGTTGCATATTTGATAGGCGGTAGTGTGGACTGGAATATGAAAAAAAAAATGACCAGATAATGAGCGATCTAAAATGAATACCTCCACAACTATGAGTACTTCGTCATCTTCTCTGCTGTGAAACACAGTTCTGCTGCAACCTCTTTGGCGTTACAAACAACCTACAGAATGTAGTAAACAAATAACTAACACGTTATTCTGTTACTGTGAAACAGGAATCTACCTGATATTGCATAAGCTAAAGGAAGTAGTCAACATGGTGACCATTTCTAGTAAGTCATATCTCCGTCGGACGTTTTAGGAAATCACGCACTGTACGAAGAAAATTCAAGGTTTTATATGGTTTCTCTGGCAGGCATTTGTGATACGTTCCTGTAGTGTCTGTACATCATTAATGGAACTTGCATACCCCGGAGATCTCAAGTCACTCCATGACCAATAATCTGAGGGGTGACGATCAGGGGAACGAGCTGGTAAACGCACTGGACTTCCCTGACCAATCCGTCGCCCATTAAATGTAGGCGTGAGGCGTTCTCGGGTATTACGAGAAAATGAACTGGTACTCCAGCCTATACCCTAAAGGAAGTGCTCAGCATGGTTCCCATTCCTGGTAAGTTATGCCCCAGTCCGACGTTTTACGGAATCACACACTGTCTGAAAATATCTCCAGCCGTTGTTGGAATGGTACCTCCTATAGCTGGACAGCCAAGTTGTTTGGTAGCCACTGACGATACCCTGCACCACTCAGGCTGTAGGGCAGCATTTGAAGGCTTGTTAGTTTATCATCACTAATTCCGGCCCATGGATTAACTGAAAATCGGTTCTGATGTCTTGCTTTTTCAACTGCTTGTGGATTTTGCACTTCTTGGTTACGGAAATTGGCAATCCCATTTTGCATCAAACCAGCCAAGTCTGTGAGACGTACCTTTGTTGTGAGATGTGATCTTTACCTTATATTTGGAAAGTCTACTGGCAGAACAGGTTTCTGGCGGGGTGAGCCTGTTGTCGAAAGGCTTGGACATGTTGTACTTCATATGGGTATAGCAGCATTTCATGCATGATCACCGAGTGAGATGGCGCAGTGTTTAGCCCACTGGACTCGCACTCGGGAGGGCGACGGTTCAAACCCACGTCTGGCCATCCTGGTTTAGTTTTCCGTTATTTCCCTAGATCGCTTCAGGCCAATGTCGGGATGTCTGCCCCCGGTAGCTGAGCGGTCAGCACGACAAAGTCAATCCTAAGAGCCGGTTTCGATTCTCGACTAGGTCGGAGATTTTCCCCGCTCAGGGACTGGGTACTGTGTTGTCCTAATCATCATCATTTCATCCCCATCGACGCGCAAGTCGCCGAAGTTGCGTCAAATCGAAAGACTTGCAATCGGCGAACGGCCTACCTGATGGGAGGCCGTAGTCACACTACGTTTATTTATTTAATGTCGGGATGGTTCCTTTGAAAGGGCACGGCCGACTTCCTTCCCCATCCTTCACTAATCCGGCGCGACCGATGACCTGCTTGGACCCCTCCTCGAATCAACCAATCGGCCAACCATATGCATGATCGGCCAGACCAGAGGATGACTAATCCCTAGAGACGCTGAAATTCTGCATACCCTACGGAAGTTCCAGGGTCTTCTCCCATTCGTTCCACCACAACAGGATTACGAATGTAGAGAGGTTTTGAACGATCCTCCGTTGTAGGAGCCACGTAGCTGGAGTGTGCTTGTCGCTCGAAAACACGGCTGAGTACTGGCGCAGGTAGATACCCTGCATTCTGGATATTTTACAGTGTACAGGGCACCGTTCCAAAGATTATTTCATTTCCCAGAGCATAACAGATACCCCTTCGTTGTGGTTGCACCTACGGTACGGCCATCTGTATCGCTGAGGCACGCAAGCCTCCCCACCAACGGCAAGGTCCATGGTTCATGGGGGGGAATGGCCTACAGAAAGAACTAAACAGATGACACGTGGCTCTGTTATTGTCCATGGATACAGCACGCACGAATCACCTGTCAGTGTTGTTACTTCAGACTGTATTCACAGTTGTGGGCGAGTGCAGCGCGTATGTTAGTTATAATGGAACCACGTGGTGCTGCGGTAAGTTTGTGCAATTCTTTCACATTGCATTAGGTTGGTGCGTAAGTCCGTAGCGATTCTCCACAAGTTTAATAAACATAACAGATACACGTAGGAGCAATTAGTCGTCAATAACATGTTGTCCTTCACTATTTAGAACAGTCTGCCAACGCTCGGGCAACGTTCAGATTCCATGACTGTAGAAATGAAGTGATTTTCAGGCGAAGTGTTCGTCGAGCCGTGCTCCGAGTGCTTTTTCACGCGGAAAGAAAGTTCCTTGAAGGTTGTTCGATAGAGAGCGGAAAAGATGAAAATATAACGGTGCAAGATCAGGTCAGTAACGTGGGTGCCGAATGACTTCCCAATCCAATGCTGTACAGTGCTTCTTCTCAGTCTAGCAGAGTGTAGGCGGGCGTTATCGTGGAGTAGCATCTCTTCACGCAGTCTTGCTGGTCGTTGTTCTTGAGCTGCGTCTGCAAAACGCCTCAGGTTTCGGTAATAAATGTCAGCAGCTACGGTTACACATTGGAGAAGCAATTCGTAGTACACCGCAGTTTTGCTGTTCCCCGGATGCATAACATTATCTTTTGTGGATGCGTGCAGGTCTTTGCACAGGATGTTGCTGCTTTTTTGACTCAACCTTTGTTTTGTTTTCCTTATGTTATCTTAAAGTCACCATTTCTCCTCACCAGTAACGGAATCATCGGTGTTGCTCACGAGCCAATTGATGAGGAGCAAACAGAGATGCATACAGAATGAAGCTTTCACACTGCACTGGATGTGCGCTGATATGAAACTTCCTGGCAGATTAAAACTGTGTGCCGGTCCGAGACTCGAACTCTAAATCCTTGCCTTTCGCGGGCAAGTGCTCTACTATCTGAGATAACCACGCACGACTCATGACCCGACCTCACAGCTTCAATTTTACCAGTACCTCGTCTCTTACCTTCCAAACTTCACAGAAGCCCTTCTGCGAACCTAGCTCAAGTGGTAGAGTACTTGCCAGCGAATGGCAAAGGTTCCGAGTTCGAGTCTCGGTCGGGCAAACAGATTTAATCTGCCGGGAAGTTTAAAAGACGCATATACGGCCAACCGCTGATTTTTGTGATTTTGGCTTAGAGCAAGCAATGCCCACGCACCCGATTTTTTGAACCTTCCCCATTGCATGCAAATGTCGCGCGATGGTGGGATGATCACAGTTCAACACATCTGCCAGTTGTCGACGATGCTGACGTAGATCATGGTGGATAAATGCTTATAAACGATCTTCATAAAATCCCAAAGGTCTTACTGAACGTGAAGAGTCACTAAAGTCAAAATGTTACTCCTTAAAACGAGAAAACCATTTTATTAAAAAAAATGGCTCTGAGCACTATGGGACTTAACATCTACTGTCATTACTCCCCTCGAACTTATAACTACTTAAACCTAACTAACCGAAGGACATCACACACAGCCATACCCGAGGCAGGATTCGAACCTGCGACCGTAGCGATCCCGCGGTTCCAGACTGTAGCGCCTAGCACCGCTCGGCCACACCGGCCGGCAACCATTTTATTGCTGTGCTCTGACCAATGACGTCATCCGCATACACGGCGCAGATGTTTCTGGCTGCCTCTGCTGTTGACACCGCCCTATTCAATTTGAACACAAGATGATGTCGGAAATGATCGGATTTCTCAGGCTGGCACTCATTTTTCTAGCGACCACAACCAAAGTCACTATCTCCAGATGGCGAAATGACAGTGTTTAAACTCAGGTAGAGCCGGCCGCGGTGGTCTCGCGGTTCTAGGCGCGCAGTCCGGAACCGCGCGACTGCTACGGTCGCAGGTTCGAATCCTGCCTCGGACATGGATGTGTGTGATGTCCTTAGGTTAGTTAGGTTTAAGTAGTTCTAAGTTCTAGGGGACTGATGACCACAGCTGTTAAGTCCCATAGTGCTCAGAGCCAGCCAAACTCAGGTAGAACATTGAATTACAAATATAAAATGACAGTCGATAAATAAGTCCATAGTAGCCGGAATTCCAATATTCAAAACAAAAACTCTGCGAACTTATAAACCAACCTAATAGTCTTATCTTTGCACATACAGTCATACTAGAGGTTTATTATTCCACATGGGCTACGGATCGGAGCGTGGAATGTCAGATCCCTTAATCGGGCAGGTAGGTTAGAAAATTTAAAAAGGGAAATGGATAAGTTAAAGTTAGATATAGTGGGAATTAGTGAAGTTCGGTGGCAGGAGGAACAAGACTTTTGGTCAGGTGATTACAGGGTTATAAATACAAAATCAAATAGGGGTAATGCAGGAGTAGGTTAATAACGAATAAAAAAATAGGAGTGCGGGTTAGCTACTACAAACAGCATAGTGAACGCATTATTGTGGCCAAGATAGACACAAAGCCCATGCCTACTACAGTAGTACAAGTTTATATGCCAACTAGCTCTGCAGATGATGAAGAAATTGATGAAATTGTATGACGAGATAAAAGAAATTATTCAGGTAGTGAAGGGAGACGAAAATTTAATAGTCATGGGTGACTGGAATTCGTCAGTAGGAAAAGGAGAGAAGGAAACATAGTAGATGAATATGGATTGGGGGGAAGAAATGAAAGAGGAAGCCGCCTTGTAGAATTTTGCACAGAGCATAACTTAATCATAGCTAACACTTGGTTCAAGAATCATGAAAGAAGGTTGTATACCTGGAAGAATCCTGGAGATAGTAAAAGGGATCAGATAGATTACATAATGGTAAGACAGAGATTTAGGAACCAGGTTTTAAATTGTAAGACATTTCCAGGGGCAGATGTGGATTCTGACCACAATCTATTGGTTATGAACTGCAGACTGAAACTGAAGAAACTGCAAAAAGGTGGGAATCTAAGGAGATGGGACCTCGATAAACTGAAAGAACCAGAGGTTGTACAGAGTTTCAGGGAGAGCATAAGGGAACAATTGACAGGAATGGGGGAAAGAAATACAGTAGAAGAAGAATGGGTAGCTCTGAGGGATGAAGTAGTGAAGGCAGCAGAGGATCAAGTAGGTAAAAAGACGAGGGCTAATAGAAATCCTTGGGTAACAGAAGAAATACTGAATTTAATTGATGAAAGGAGAAAATATAAAATTGCAGTAAATGAAGCAGGCAAAAAGGAATACAAACGTCTCAAAAATATCGACAGGAAGTGCAAAATGGCTAAGCGGGGATGGCTAAAGGACAAATGTAAGCATGTAGAGGTTTATCTAACTAGGGGTAAGATAGATACTGCCTACAGGAAAATTAAAGAGACCTTTGGAGAAAAGAGAACCACTTGTATGAACATCAAGAGCTCAGATGGAAACCCAGTTCTAAACAAAGAAGGGAAAGCAAAAGGATGGAAGGAGTATACCGAGGGTCTATACAGGGGCGATGTTCTTGAGGACAATATTATGGAAATGGAAGAGGATGTAGATGAAGATGAAATGGGAGATACGATACTGCGTGAAGAGTTTGACAGAGCACTGAAAGACCTGAGTCGAAACAAGGCCCCGGGAGTAGACATCATTCCATTAGAACTACTCACAGCCTTGGGAGAGCCAGTCCTGACAAAACTCTACCGTCTGGTGAGCAAGATGTATGAGACAGGCGAAATACCCTCAGACTTCAAGAAGAATATAATAATTCCAATCACAAAGAAAGCAGGTGTTGACAGATGTGAAAATTACCGAACTATCAATTTAATAAGTCACAGCTGCAAAATACTAACGCGAATTCTTTACAGACGAATGGAAAAACTGGTAGAAGCCGACCTCGGGGAAGATCAGTTTGGATTCCGTAGAAATGTTGGAACACGTGAGGCAATAGTAACCTTACGACTTATCTTAGAAGAAAGATTAAGAAAAGGCAAACCTACGTTTCTAGCATTTGTAGACTTAGAGAAAGCTTTTGACAATGTTGACTGGAATAGTCTCTTTCAAATTCTGAAGGTGGCAGGGGTAAAATACAGGGAGCGAAGGCTATTTACAATTTGTACAGAAACCAGATGGCAGTTATAAGAGTCGAGGGGCATGAAAGGGAAGCAGTGGTTGGGAAAGGAGTGAGACAGGCTTGTAGCCTCTCCCCGATGTTATTCAATCTGTATACTGAGCAAGCAGTAAAGGAAACAAAAGAAAAATTCGGAGTAGGTATTAAAATTCATGGAGAAGAAGTAAAAACTTTGAGGTTCGCCGATGACATTGTAATTCTGTCAGAGACAGCAAAGGACTTGGAAGAGCAGTTAAACGGAATGGACAGTGTCTTGAAAGGAGGATATAAGATGAACATCAACAAAAGCAAAACGAGGATAACGGAATTTAGTCAAATTAAATCGGGTGATGCTGAGGGGATTAGATTAGGAAATGAGACATTTAAAGTAGTAAAGGAGTTTTGCTATTTAGGGAGTAAAATAACTGATGATGGTCGAAGTAGGGAGGATATTAAATGTAGACTGGCAATGGCAAGGAAAGCGTTTCTGAAGAAGAGAAATTTGTTAACATCGAGTATAGATTTAAGTGTCAGGAAGTCGTTTCTGAAAGTATTTGTATGGAGTGTAGCCATGTATGGAAGTGAAACATGGACGATAACTAGTTTGGACAAGAAGAGAATAGAAGCTTTCGAAATGTGGTGCTACAGAAGAATGCTGAAGATAAGGTGGGTAGATCACGTAACTAATGAGAAGGCATTGAATAGGATTGGGGAGAAGGGAAGTTTGTGGCACAACTTGACTAGAAGAAGGGATCGGTTGGTAGGGCATGTTTTGAGGCATCAAGGGATCACAAATTTAGCATTGGAGGGCAGCATGGAGGGTAAAAATCGTAGAGGGAGACCAAGAGATCAATACACTAAGCAGATTCAGAAGGATGTAGGTTGCAGTAAGTACTGGGAGGTGAAGAAACTTGCACAGGATAGAGTAGCATGGAGAGCTGCAAACCAGTCTCAGGACTGAAGACCACAACAACAACAACAACGTAGGCTATTCGTAATAGCGTAGAGCTTGTAGTGGAAGTGCGTTCGACAATGTCGAAAGTGAGAGAGTGCTCACAGCTCTTATGGTATGCCGTTTAGAGCCCATGTTTGGCAGACATTTGGCTCCAAATACACTACTGGCCATTCCAAATACACTACTGGCCATTAAAATTCCTACACCACGAAGATGACGTGCTACAGACGCGAAATTTAACCGACAGGAATAAGATGCTCTGATATGCAAATGATTAGCATTTCAGAGCATTCACAAGGTTGGCGCCGGTGGCGACACCTACAATGTACTGACATGAGGAAAGTTTCCAACCGATTTCTCATACACAAACAGCAGTTGACCGGCGTTGCCTGGTGAAAAGTTGTTGTGATGCCTCGTGTAAGGAGGAGAAATGCGTACCATCACGTTTCCCACTTTCATAAAGATCGCATTGTAGCCTATCGCGATTGCGGTTTATCGTACCGCGACATTGGTGCTCGCGTCGGTCGAAATCCAATGATTGTTAGCAGAATATGGAATCGGTGGTTTCAGGAGGGTAATACGAAACGATGTGCTGGATGTCAACGGCCTCCTATCACTAGCAGTCGAGATGAGAGGCATCTTATCCGCATGGTTGAAACGGATCGTGCAGCCACGTCTCGAACCCTAAGTCAACAGATGGGGACTTTTGCAAGACAACAACCATCTGCACGAACAGTTCGACGCCGTTTGCAGCAGCATGGACTATCTGCTCGGAGACCATGCCTGCGATTACCCTTGACGCTGCATCAATGGCAGGAGCGCCTGTGATGGTGTACTCAACGACGAACCTGGCTGCACGAATGGCAAAACGTCGTTTTTCTTCGGATGAATCCGGGTTCTGTTTACAGCATCATGATGGTCGCATCCGTGTTTGGCGACATGGCGGTGAACGCACATTGGAAGCGTGTATTTGTCATCGCCATACTGGCGTATCACCCGGCGTGATGGCGTGGGGTGCCATTGGTTACACGTCTCGGTCACCTCTTGTTTGCATTGACGGTACTTTGAACAATGGACGTTACATTTCGGATGTGTTACGACCTGTGACTCTACCCTTGATTCGATCCCTGCGAAACCCTACATTTCAGCAGGATAATGCACGACCGCATGTTGCAGGTCCTGTACGGGCCTTTCTGGATACAGAAAATGTTCGACTGCTGGCCTGGGCAGCACATTCTCCAGATCTCTCACCGACCGGAAACGTCTGGTCAATGGTGGCCGAGCAACTGGCTCGTCACAATACGCCAGTCACTACTCTTGATGAACTGTGGTATCATGTTGAAGCTGCATGGGCAGCTGTACACGCCATCCAAGCTCTGTTTGACTCAATGCCCAGGCGTGTCAAGGCCTTTACTACGGCCAGAGGTGGTTGTTCCGGGTACTGATTTCTCGGGATCTATGCACCCAAATTGGGTGAAAATGTAATCACGTGTCAGTTGTAGCATAATATATTTCTCCAATGAATACCCGTTGATCATCTGCATTTCTTCTTGGTGTAGCAATTTTAATGGCCAGTAGTGTATATAGTACTTTTCTCTTACACCCTGTATTTCCTTATTTATTACGTTGTTTTCGTAACAGAGTGCAAAAATTTAAGAGGACATAGATGGTGCTCCATCGAACAATTTGAGATAGGGAGCCTGGGGTCAGAGAAGGCAGCTTAATGATATAATAGAAGTAAAAACACATTACTGTGTCTTTATTGTTTACACTACTTACTCTTTGCACGAACCTCAAGTACAGGTGACCATTCACACGGCCAGGTGGAAGACGTGGTCCAATGAGGTTGTCGCCTACAACGCCGGTCCAGATATTCGGAGCAAAACGTACTCCATGGTGTGCTCGATGGTGTGACTCTACTACACCCTGAGGGTTTTCTCATCCCACATACGGCTATACCTGCTGTTGGAAATACCGTCACTATCAAATAAGGTCTCGTCAGTAAACAGCACGGTTTGGAGGCGATCTGGCCGATCACTCCATAGTTGGAGCAACCACTGACACAATGCGACCCTTGCTGCAAAGTCAGTCACGAGCATTGCACCGACTCGTTGTGGCTGATACTGTTGTAATTGTTGTTCATGGAGTACTCGCCACACGATGCATGTTATAGTCTTAGGTGGAGATTTCAATTTACCAGATATAGACTGGGACACTCAGATGTTTAGGACGGGTGGTAGGGACAGAGCATCGAATGACATTATACTGAGTGCACATCCGAAAATTACCTCGAGCAATTAAACAGAGAACCGACTCGTGGAGATAACATCTTGGACCTACTGATAACAAACAGACCCGAACTTTTCGACTCTGTACGTACAGAACAGGGAATCAGTGATCATAAGGCCGTTGCAGCATCCCTGAATATGGAAGTTAATAGGAATATAAAAAAAGGGAGGAAGGTTTATCTGTTTAGCAAGAGTAATAGAAGGCAGATTTCAGACTACCTAACAGATCAAAACGAAAATTTCTGTTCCGACACTGACAATGTTGAGTGTTTATGGAAAAAGTTCAAGGCAATCGTAAAATGCGTTTTAGACAGGTACGTGCCGAGTAAAACTGTGAGGGACGGGAAAAACCCACCGTGGTACAACAACAAAGTTAGGAAACTACTGCGAAAGCAAAGAGAGCTTCACTCCAAGTTTAAACGCAGCTAAAACCTCTCAGACAAACAGAAGCTAAACGATGTCAAAGTTAGCGTAAGGAGGGCTATGCGTGAAGCGTTCAGTGAATTCGAAAGTAAAATTCTATGTACCGACTTGACAGAAAATCCTAGGAAGTTCTGGTCTTACGTTAAATCAGTAAGTGGCTCGAAACAGCATATCCAGACAGTCCGAGACGATGATGGCATTGAAACAGAGGATGACACGCGTAAAGCTGAAATACTAAACACCTTTTTCCAAAGATGTTTCACAGAGGAAGACTGAACTGCAGTTCCTTCTCTAAATCCTCGCACAAACGAAAAAATGGCTGACATCGAAATAAGTGTCCAAGGAATAGAAAAGCAAATGGAATCACTCAACAGAGGAAAGTCCACAGGACCTGACGGGATACCAGTTCGATTCTACACAGAGTACGCGAAAGAACTTGCCCCCCTTCTAACAGCCGTGTACCGCAAGTCTCTAGAGGAACGGAAGGTTTCAAATGATTGGAAAAGAGCACAGGTAGTCCCAGTTTTCAAGAAGGGTCGTCGAGCAGATGCGCAGAACTATAGACCTATATCTCTGACGTCGATCTGTTGTAGAGTTTTAGAACATGTTTTTTGCTCGAGTATCGTGTCGTTTTTGGAAACCCAGTATCTACTATGTAGGAATCAACATGGATTCCGGAAACAGCGATCGTGTGAGACCCAACTCGCTTTATTTGTTCATGAGACCCAGAAAATATTAGATACGGGCTCCCAGGTAGATGCTATTTTTCTTGACTTCCGGAAGGCGTTCGATACAGTTCCGCACTGTCGCCTGATAAACAAAGTAAGAGCCTACGGAATATCAGACCAGCTCTGTGGCTGGATTGAAGAGTTTTTAGCAAACAGAACACAGCATGTTGTTGCCAATGGAGAGACGTCTACAGACGTTAAAGTAACCTCTGGCGTACCACAGGGGAGTGTTATGGGACCATTGCTTTTCACAATATATATAAATGATGTAGTAGATAGTGTCGGAAGTCCCATGCGGCTTTTCGCGGATGATGCTGTAGTATACAGAGAAGTTGCAGCATTAGAAAATTGTAGCGAAATGCAGGAAGATCTGCAGCGGATACGCACTTGGTGCAGGGAGTGGCAACTGACCCTTAACATAGACAAATGTAATGTATTGCGAATACATAGAAAGAAGGATCCTTTATTGTATGATTATATGATAGCGGAACAAACACTGGTAGCAGTTACTTCTGTAAAATATCTGAGAGTATACGTGCGGAGCGATTTGAAGTGGAATGATCATATAAAATTAATTGTTGGTAAGGCGGGTACCAGGTTGAGATTCATTGGGAGAGTCCTTAGAAAATGTAGTCCATCAACAAAGGAGGTGGCTTACAAAACACTCGTTCGACCTATACTTGAGTATTGCTCATCAGTGTGGGATCCGTACCAGATCGGGTTGACGGTGGAGATAGAGAAGATCCAAAGAAGAGCGACGCGTTTCGTCACAGGGTTATTTGGTAAGCGTGACAGCGTTACGGAGACGTTTAGCAAACTCGAGTGGCAGACTCTGCAAGAGAGGCGCTCTGCATCGCGGTGTAGCTTGCTGTCCAGGTTTCGAGAGGGTGCGTTTCTGGATGAGGTATCGAATATATTGCTTCCCCCTACTTATACCTCCCGAGGAGATCACGAATGTAAAATTAGAGAGATTCGAGCGCGCACGGAGGCTTTCAGACAGTCGTTCTTCCCGCGAACCATACGCGACTGGAACAGAAAAGGGAGGTAATGAAAGTGGCACGTAAAGTGCCCTCCGCCACACACCGTTGGGTGGCTTGCGGAGAATAAATGTAGATGTAGATGTTTACAGTGCTCATTTCACGTGCAATGCGACGAATACTTGTAGTGGCGACCGCTGCAACACGTCCCAGCACATCATCTTCAAAATCGGGTGTGCGAGTGGTCTTCATGTTGCCAGGTCTCTCTTTTCTTCTTTCCAATGAACCAGATTCGTCGATCGAGAGAAATAATCACTCGTCGCGACAGATGGTGCCTGTTAGGAAATCGTTCCCTATACAGCCTTTCAGCACTGAAAGCATTGCAACGTACTTCCCCCCACACAAGGTGCATGTCTGATTTCTGCGAAACTGTACCGGTACTACTGCATCGTATTGTACTGAGTAATGAATGGGCCTGTCGTTGGTTCATAGCACTTAGTCATCGGGCAATGTAAATACGATACATCAGTACCAACTTATGGACAAGTAAAGTAAACAAGACCTGCGTCATCACTTCCTAGTAATCAGGAAATAAAGAGAATACATGTAAAGAACAGGACAGTACGCGTTAACTTGTACGCATCTTGAAACTTCCTGGCGGATTAAAACTGTGTGCCGGACCGAGACTCGAACTCAGGACCTTTTCCTTTCTCGGGTAAGTGCTCTACCACTGAGCTACCCAAGCAAGACTCACGACCCGTCCTTACAGCTTCAATTTCGCCAGTACCTCGTCTCCTATCTTCTAAACTTTACAGAAGCTCTCCTGCGAACCTTGTAGAACTAGCACTTTTGAAAGAAAGGATATTGTGGAGACATGGCTTAGCCACAGCCTGGGGGATGTTTCCAGAATGAGATTTTCACTCTGCGCTGATATGAAACTTCCTGGCAGATTAAAACTGTGTGTCGGACCCAGACTCGAACTCGAGACCTGCCGAGTGGAAATCTCATTCTGGAAACATCCCCCAGGCTGTGGCTAAGCCATGTATCCGCAAGATCCTTTCTTCCAGGAGTGCTAGTTCTGGAAGGTTCGCAGGAGAGCTCCTGTAAAGTTTGGAAGGTAGGAGACGAGGTACTGGCAGAAGTGAAGCTGTGAGGACGGGTCTTGAGTCGTGTTTGGGTAGCTCAGTGGTAGAGCACTTGCCCGAGAAAGGCAAAGGTCCCGAGTTCCAGTCTCGTTCCGGCACACAGTTTTAATCTGCCAGGAAGTTTTCGTATCAGTGCACAATCCGCTGCAGACTGAAAATCTCATTTTTGTACGCATCTTAGTTGTAAATATGCTGGAAAATGGTAACGCTAGGCAAAGCGGTAGACAAGTTTACTTCCTTATCTCCTACAGCTGGCATCTCCGACCTAAGGTTCCGTACCTCAAATTGTTCAGTGGAGCATTCTCTGTGTCCTGTTACATTTTCGCACTCTCTTACGGAAACACCCCGTACATCACCAAACCAAACTATTATCTGTTATCGATGTTGACGCTGAAGCTTGTTCTACATGTTCGAAGTTTTCACCTGATGATGGAAATAGCTGAAACGACGTAAAACAGAGAGAAATTTTACTAAGCGGTCTCGACGGTTTCGTTCACGAAATATTCACAAATATGGCGTACACGTGCAGGAAATTTATTTCCTTTATTAACAGATTAACGAATACAGACACTGCCGAGGCGTTATCAGCGACTCTGATCAGGCGATGAGACGGAACGTGGCCTCCGATAGCCGCTTAATCTTCGTGTATCGCTTGATAGGCGCGATCGATCACATAAAAGGGATGGCCAGCGCTGATCTCTCGTCCCGAGGGTCTGCAGAGCACAGCCGCAACGGACGCTTCGTCGCTATGACCCGACTGCACGCAGGTAAGTTGCCGCACCCTAGTTAATGGTCGCGGGACGCGTCTAAGCGCACTAGAACCCGAGAAGAAACTCCGGTAGCTGCCATTGCCACGCATTTACGCAGACGCTATTGAAACATTTATTCAGAAAATTTGCCAGTCTTTGAACAGCAAAATAGCACCAGCTGGAATTTTATTTTACCTCTCGATCTTCCAAAAGGATTTGATTGTGTAGCTACAGCTTTCGAAAAGAAGCTAATTTTGTATATTTAAAGTTGTTACAAACAACTGATTTCCATCATATGTGGAGAAAGGAATGCAAAGAAATTGTTACCTTATTATTCAAACGACGCTGAAAAGCAAGAAAAACTCTAATGAATGGTGTTAAAAAAAAAGGAGAGAGAGTGAGAATGCAGTGCCACAGGGTTCAATTTTGGATCCATTTCTTGTACTTACATACAGGCTGATTCAGAAGTAACTGTTCACTCTTCGTGGATGAAATATACGGATCAAAATAAGAGTTAAATGTTAAACAAAGTTTTGTCTGACACTGTTTTATTTCCGAGCTATGCTGCTCAATGTCATTTGTGGCAGGCTATACATGATGGGCCAGTACAAGCTTCTCGCGTGTCGTGTTCGCCTGCATATCGGCTCATGTCTCTTTGTCAGCGGTGCCCCTTGTACAGTGCAGTCTGGAGGCAAGAAATTATCTATCCCTGTAAGTGGACACGTGGTGCCTGGTCAGTTGTTTAGCCCACCAGATATCCGGATCTTTGCCCGCTGGACTTCTATCTTCGGGGGTGTCTCGAAGAGCTCGTATATGTTGTTGGAATCGATAATGTAGCACAACTACAGCAGCCAAACGAAAATAGCAGTGCAACTGTGCCGAATGAGATGAACCGAGGCTGAGATATTCCGAGGGCGCTAGCAAATGGAGTACGTCACTGTTTTCGTCTCCACGGGTATCATTTTGAACATGTTCTGGGGTACACGTACAGTAAGTAGCTTTGTTGAATTTCGGGCCCATTCGCGTCGTTTCTTTCTGAAAACAATCAGTTGTGTGTCGTTTCTGTTGCATAACTCTGAAATAAACAGTTTTAGACAAAACTTAATTTAGAAATTTATTCTCATTTTGATGCACGCATTACACATACGAACCGTGTACAGTTGCTTTTGAAGCACCCTGCATATCAACGAACTTTTCCTTAACGTACGTCAAGTATATTGATACCTTTATCTGATGACAGAGGTGCTGTAAAGAATGTGGTTTGTGTGATGAACAGAATAAATTCTTGATATTTTTGGATGTGTACAGCCAAGAGAATAGCGCCAACGAATAATGTGGCTCATTAACGACAACCAGTGATATCACAGAATTGTCTAAATTTTTGCCTGTGCGTATCGATCGAAATCCGTACACGACGAACTATATTATTCAGCTTCTTAAACTCTTAAGAACGACAACTTTTTCTATTTGCATAATTTTCTTCTTTTGGAAGCAAAACAGATGAACATATTACCACATCTGTATTTGCACTCATTAAGGTGGTATGGTAGACCTTTCTGGGTTAGCTCCACTCACGAAGTAAGTGTTGATTGTAAAGCGAGCTGTGAGAATACTGCGTGTTCTTTAATCTCTTAGGGCCTTCTTCAACGAGTTATCCGTTCTTACTGCACCTACACAACATACAAGTTGCAAAAAAAATCTACATGTAGAGATATGTAGAGTTACTAGAGGAGGTAAAAAGAAACACTTTTTTGTGTGACACAAATGTCACAAGTGAACAGTTGCCCTGCTGGGGCTCCTTGAAGGTTTTGACATTTGTAATGTTCAGAGGCAGTGTTCATACTGCCTTGTGGTGAATATTGTTTACAGATGTCGCTGAAACTGCCCTCTGTTTACATTAATGCACAACTGGGATGTGAGCACTAATGATCGTATAGCGCGCAAAGAGCGAGCAGGTGTCTCAAGAATAATGGCGGCAGCTTCAGCCGGATGAGCGGCCAGCTCCTTTTGGAATGTCTGTCAATGTCTCGCGCACCAAACGCTTCATTTCCCACCACAAAAAGAAATTGTAGCAGTCAGGTCGAGAGAAAGCGGTGGATGCGGTACTGGCCTAACCCTCTCAATCCAACAACTGGGCAAAACACTGCCTATATGTTGTCTAACAGCAACGAAAACCTGGACGCAAGATCGTTACCCGACTGCCAGGGGGAGGTAATCTTACGTTTCCGGTGGTAATTTACACATTAAGGACACCGTAATTTCCTTCACCGAGTATGTTAGGAGGGCACGGCCCAATCAGAAGGTTGTGAACAACACCAGCGCACACATTTATCGCGAATCTCTGTTGATGGTGGAACGCACGAGTTGTCTTAGGGTATACAACTTCGAGGCACGACTACTGTATCCTTAACCTTGTACAGCGGCAGCCTCGTGAGTGTACAAAAATAATACATATTTGGAAGTCAGGTTTGCTTAAATTTTGGAACAGATACTACTGGTAAAATTCAACGGGATGACAGGTGTTGTACCTTCTGTTCTTGAATGGCTATATGCTCGCATTGTGCAAGACTTCCCACACACTGGCCTTGCAGGTATTGAGTCCCACAGCTGTGGACCGTGTGCCGGTGTTGGGTTTCCCCTCAGTTGGCTGCAAACACAGCTTCCTCAGATTGTACACTACGGGCGCTGCGAGATTCACCAGTTTCCCCTGGGTGTGGTCTGAGGGATCCTGTTTCAGGGAGGCGGCCATAAAGTCTCTGACATGGACGTGGTTTGGGAACCTCCTTCCTGGAAAACAGGCGTCTCGATGCTCGATTGCTGCATAGTACCTCCATATAAATTTGATGTCTATCAGCTAACTCGGTTAGATTGTAATCACTAAACCACTGATTCCTTGAAGAGTCGTGTCCAAAACAGCTTCACATGCCTCGTCACTTTAGAAACGAGTTAATGTGTCAGATATTTGTGGCATGTAAGTAGAGACTCGCTCAAGTGCCAGAAATCTCATTTAGAGAAATGTGCAGAAGTTGGGGATAGCTACACGAACACAAAAACTACACAGGTTTCGGGTGATTTATGCGTTTTTATTCTAGGTCAGTAGATTTAAGAGCAAAATTATGCAAAATCTGAAGAAAATAACGACATAAATGCCATCACATTCATTTTCACTCATTTCACAAAGTACTGGTAACGTAAAACCACTTATTTTCCTCCTTTTCAAATGGAAACATTTTACCTAAATCCCTTCTCTTTCCTTCAGGCAACCTAGGTTTATTGCGTAGTGTTTCCAGCTGTGCCTGTTGAAAACCAGATGGCTTTACGTTCCACTTCAGGATGTAATGTTCCTTGAACTCTTCCGTTGCATTCAAAGTTGACCGAACTTGCAGTACCCCTAGCTGCTCAGCAGTCGGTCTGACCCACTGTGCTTTTGAAATATGCACATTAGTGTACTTCATGTTATTTAAGCAGCCGACTTTAGGCTTTGAAAATCTCGTTCTTTGTTAACAGTCACTGTGAATGTTATAGTGTGCGTAGGCTGACTAAATCTTCCGGAAATTCACACACTCAGTTAGCTTCTTGTTTCTCAATATGAGCAAAATGACGATCGCAAGACATAAAAAAGTGCACTTTCACGAAAAACTTGCGTTCTGTTTTCCTAAAGTAACCCTTTAGTGTTATCGAAGTAAACGATTCCATGCAAGCAGTTAACTAGAACATCGTAAACAGAACGATGATTGTTGTCATTGCGAAATACGTTTCAATAATAAATTAAGCGCATTGACATAGTTTGACATTATTGGTTCTTGGGAGCCTCTCTAATTGAAATCTCAGTAATATATTTTCGATCCCCCCCATGAACCATGGACCTTGCCGTTGATGGGGAGGCTTGCGTGCCTCAACGGTACACATAGCCGTACCGTAGGTGCAACCACAACGGAGGGGTATCTGTTGAGAGGCCAGACAAACGTGTGGTTCCTGAAGAGGGGCAGCAGCCTTTTCAGTAGTTGCAGGGGCAACAGTCTGGATGATTGACTGATCTGGCCTTGTAACACTAACCAAGACGGCCTTGCTGTGCTGGTACTGCGAACGGCTGAAAGCAAGGGGAAACTACAGCCGTAATTTTTCCCGAGGGCATGCAGCGTTACTGTATGATTAAATGATGATGGCGTCCTCTTGGTTAAAATATTCCGGAGGTAAAATAGTACCCCATTCGCATCGCCGGGCGGGGACTACTCAAGAGGAAGTCGTTATCAGGAGAAGGAAAACTGACGTTCTACGGATCGGAGCGTGGAACGTCAGATCCCTTAATCGGGCAGGTAGGTTAGAAAATTTAAAAAGGGAAATGGATAGGTTAAAGTTAGATATAGTGGGAATTAATGAAGTTCGGTGGCAGGAGGAACAATACTTTTGGTAAGGCGAATACAGGGTTATAAATACAAAATCGAATAGGGGTAATGCAGGAGTAGGTTTAATAATGAAAAAAAAAATATGAGTGCGGGTAAGCTACTACAAACAGCATAGTGAACGCATTATTGTGACCAAGATAGACACGAAGCCCATGCCTACTACAGTCGTACAAGTTTATATGCCAACTAGCTCTGCAGATGATGAAGAAATTGATGAAATGTGTGATGAGATAAAAGAAATTATTCAGGTAGTGAAGGGAGATGAAAATTTAATAGTCATGGGTGACTGGAATTCGACAGTAGGAAAAGTAAGAGAAGGAAACGTAGTAGGTCAATATGGATTGGGGCTAAGAAATGAAAGAGGAAGCCGCCTGGTTGAATTTTGCACAGAGCATAACTTAATCATAGCTAACACTTGGTTCAAGAATCATGAAAGAAGGTTGTATACATGGAAGAACCCTGGAGATACTAAAAGGTATCAGATAGATTATATAATGGTAACACAGAGATTTAGGAACCAGATTTTAAATTGTAAGACATTCCCAGGGGCAGATGTGGACTCTGACCACAATCTATTGGTTATAAACTGTAGATTGAAACTGCAAAAAGGTGGGAATTTAAGATGATGGGACCTGGATAAACTGGCTAAACCAGAGGTTGTACAAAGTTTCAGGGAGAGCATAAGGGAACAATTGACAGGAATGGGGAAAGAAATACAGTAGAAGAAGAAAGGGTAGCTTTGAGGAATGAAGTAGTGAAGGCAGCAGAGGATCAAGTAGGTAAAAAGACGAGGGCTATTAGAAATCCTTGGGTAACAGAAGAAATAATGAATTTAATTGATGAAAGGAGAAAATGTAAAAATGCAGTAAATGAAGCAGGTAAAAAGGAATACAAACGTCTCAAAAATGAGATCGACAGGAAGTGCAAAAATGGCTAAGCAGGGATGGCTAAAGGACAAATGTAAGGATGTAGAGGCGTATCTCACTAGGGGTAAGATAGATACTGCCTACAGGAAAATTAAAGAGACCTTTGGAGAAAAGAGAACCACTTGTATGATCAAGAGCTCAGATGGAAACCCAGTTCTAAGCAAAGAAGGGAAGGCAGAAAGGTGGAAGGAGTATATAGAGGTTTTATACAAGGGCGATGTACTTGAGGACAATATTATGGAAATGGAAGAGGATGTAGATGAAGATGAAATGGGAGATACGATACTGCGTGAAGAGTTTGACAGAGCACTGAAAGACCTGAGTCGAAACAAGGCCCCGGGAGTAGACAACATTCCATTAGAACTACTCACGGGAGAGCTAGTACTGACAAAACTCTACCGTCTGGTGAGCAAGATGTATGAGACAGGCGAAATACCCTCAGACTTCAAGAAGAATATAATAATTCCAATCACAAAGAATGCAGGTGTTGACAGATGTGAAAATTACCGAACTATCAATTTAATAAGTCACAGCTGCAAAATACTAACGCGTATTCTCTACAGACGAATAGAAAAACTGGTAGAAGCTGACCTCGGGGAAGATCAGTTTGGATACCGTAAAAATGTTGGAACACGTGAGGCAATACTGACCCTACGACTTATCTTAGAAAATAGGTTAAGGTAAGGCAATCCTACGTTTCTAGCATTTGTACTTAGAGAAAGTTTTTGAAAATATTGACTGGAATACTCTTTCAAATTCTGAAGGTGGCAGGGGTAAAATACAGAGAGCGAAAGGCTATTTACAATTTGTACAGAAACCAGATGGCAGTTACTAGAGTCGAGGGGCATGAAAGGGAAGCAGTGGTTGGGAAGGGAGTGAGACAGGATTGTAGCCTCTCCCCAATGTTATTCACTCTGTATATTGAGCAAGCAGTAAAGGAAACAAAAGAAAAATTTGGAGCTGGAATAAAAATCCATGGAGAAGAAATAAAAACTTTGACGTTCGCCGCTGGCATTGTAATTCTGTCAGAGACAGCAAAGGACTTGGAAGAGCAGTTGAACGGAATGGACAGTGTCTTGAAAGGAAGATGTAAGATGAACATCAACAAAAGCAAAACGAGGATAATGGAATGTAGTCGAATTAAATCGGGTGATGCTGTGGGAATTAGATTAGGAAATGAGACGCTTAAAGTAATAAACGAGTTTTGCTATTTGGGGAGCAAGTAGAGATGATATAAAATATAGACTGGCAATGGCAAGGAAAGCGTTTCTGAAGAAGAGAAATTTGTTAACATCGAGTATAGATTTAAGTGTCAGGAAGTAGTTTCTGAAAGTATTTGTATGGAAGTGAAACAGGGACGATAAATAGTTTAGACAAGAAGAGAATAGAAGCTTTCGAAATGTGGTGCTACAGAAGAATGCTGAAGATTAGATGGGTAGATCATATAACTAATGCGTAGGTATTGAATAGAATTGGGGAGGGCAAAACGTAACTAGTAGGGACCGGTTGGTAGGACATGTTCTGAGGCATCAAGGGATTACCAGTTAAATATTGGAGGGCAGCGTGGAGGGTAAAAATTGTAGAGGGAGACCAAGAGATGAATACACTTTGCACAGGAGAGAGTAGCATGGAGAGCTGCATCAGACCAGTCTCAGGACTGAAGACCACAACAACAGCAACAGTCCCGTGTGAATTCTTAGTGTTACTTTTACATCTGATTATTTCCTGCCATCTGCATCGTGTCGAATGTCTTCCGGAAGTCGAGGGACACGGCGCCCTGCGAGGGCGTCTTTGTCTGCACCGCTCTCGATTTCTTAGGCGAACAGAGTGGGCCGAGTGCCACAAGATCCCTGAAGGAGGGGGTGACGTGTGTCACCTGGGACACCCATCTGTTGTTTAGCTGCCCGTATCAGGAATGCGGCGAGTAAGATGGATATCGCGCCGAGAACGTAGTCCGAGATATTTATCTGTACACTCTGTCGCATCCCATGTTGCAATCGAAGAATTCTTTTCCCATTGGAGAAGGCTATTCTGTTGTAATTAAGATTCTGTCGGCTGGTACTTAAGTAATCTGCTAATTTGATTTTATCTACTTAATATCTTAAGTAGAGCGTCACATTTATGTATTTCTTCCTTTTGAATAGTCATATGAAAAGGAAAGCTAAGTTACAGTAGCAGATAAAATGTTGTCTACGTATTGCGAGTTATACCCGAGACAGCAATTAACAGAAGCTACTGGAGTATGGACTCACCAAAAACACAAAACGTTACCGTGGCAAGATAGGGTAGAGGAAAACTTTTATCATTCGAAACAGCTTCTAGCGATCTCGCAATGGATAAATACAGGTCGTGCATGGTTTGAAGGGAATCTTGTTCTTCCTGCAAAATAGTGACAATTCTAGATAACGATGATGGAGCTAGATAGCGACCGTGCTCTCTTCTCTGCGAGTAGACCACAAATGCTGAGAGCCATGGGAGATGCGAAAATTCATTCCTCGTACCCGCAAAACCAGTCCCAGATGATGCGAGCTGCACGAATAGGGGTCCTGTCCTCTTAGATCGCAGCATCGCCATTACGGAACAGAAGGTCTATCGTGGGATGGATCTGATCACCCAAAATAGTCACTTTATCCTTGCAGTGTGACCGTGGAGCCCATGAAATACCATGATATGTCTGCCCAAATCTTCACTGAACTCCATACAAGCAATCTGTTTTATGTCATCGTTGTCTCTTGTACTATGGGAAGCAAGGAGAGCTTTTGTTTGGTGGCCAGTATCCTATTTCTGTTACACAAACTGCACACATACGAGGTGCGACAGTAAAGTAATGAGACTGATTTTCCTTGCAAGATGTGGCTACCCTGCAGGCTTGCGTAGGCACAATATCTTTGACCTTGGTATATAAGCTGCTTCTAGTACAAGTGGCACATCGATGCAACTGCTCAGTCGTGAGTTGTGCTGTAATAAGTTAAATTGGGTTTGTGTCTCTCGCCACGGAAATGGAACCGCATAATACTGCGCAACGGTATGCCATTTCTTTTTGCGTTAAATTGGGTGAAAACGCGACGGCAACTTACGGTAAGATTAAGGAGGGCTTTTGGAGATGAGGTTATGTCTAGAGCTCAAGTTTTTTTGTTGGCATAAAATGTTTAGTGAAGGCAGAACGAATACTGAAGATGAAGACCGCAGTGGACGACCATCAACCTCGCGGACGGATGTCAACTTGGCCAGAGTGCGTGAACTCGTACGATCTGATGGAAGGTTATCCGTGAAAATGATTGCAGAAGAACTGAACATCAATCGAGAAACGGTTCGTCTAATAATAACTGAAGATCTTGGTATGAGAAAGATTTGTGCAAAAAATGGCCCCCAAAAATCTTACACCACAACAGCGAGAAACACGAAAAAATGTGACAGCCGCTGTTAGAGCAAACGGAAATCAATTCAGAATTGTTGAGGTGTGTTATCACTGGTGATGAAAGTTGTTTTTTTCAGAACGATCCAGAGACAAAACACCAAAGTTGGCAATGGTGCTCAAAGGGATCACCCAGACCAAAGAAAGCTCGCATGTCAAAGTCAAAAGTGAAATGCATGCTTGTGTGCTTCTTTGATTCCAAAGGAATTGTTCGTAATGAGTGGGTGCCTCCTGGACAAACAGTTAATCAATATTACTACAAAGAAATTTTAAAAAGACGTCGTAAAAGAGTTCTTCGTGTCCGTGCCAACATTGCTGTTAATTGGATTCTGCATCACGATAATGCACCATCCCATACTGCTCTGTCAGTAGAGCAATTTTTAAACTCAAAAGGCGGCCGATGTGGCCGAGCGGTTCTAGGCGGTTCAGTCTGGAACTGCGCGACCGCTACAGTCGCAGGTTCGAATCCTGCCTCGGGCATGGATGTGTGTGATGTCCTTAGGTTAGTCCCCTGGTTCTAGGGGACTGATGACCTCAGATGTTAAATCCCATAGTGCTCAGAGCCATTCGAACCCTAAGTTCGCCTACTTCGTGATCCCCAATTCTGATGTTAAATTTCTCGGTATTATCATACCTGCTACTTCACATTTTTTAAAACTCAAAACAAATTTCAGTACTACCACAGCCACCTTATTCACCAGACATCGCTCCGTGCGACTTTTTTCTATTTCCAAGAATCAAAACGGCGGTCAAGGGATACCATTTTCAAACAACACAAGATGTCCAAAAAGTTGTAACGAGGGTCTTGAAGGGTATTACAGAAGATTTCCAGAAATGTTACGATCAATGGAAGAAGGGCTGGAAAAAGTGTGTGCAATCAGAAGGGAAGTACTTTGAACGAGACAACAGTAAACTTGACTAAAACGGTAAGCAACATTTTTTTTTTTCACATCAGTCTCATTACTTTATGGTCGCATCTCGTTTATTAACTGGGTTCTTCATTCCTAAGAATAAGAAATCTACTTAACTTTAGTTAGTTGTGTGGTACAAGCCCTCTCCAATAGTCCACGTTACTCTCACTGCTGTTTGAAGAACAAAGCCTGCCATGTACATTACTCTGGTCTCTACGTGCTGGCTGCGACACGTGCCTCAGACTCTAGCTCACTCGATCCAACAGACTGGCCCTCCAGTCTGCAACGGCCGTTGGCGGCGCGTTTCCTGCGAGTCTGTCGTTGACGTCTAGCGATCTTCTCGCAACCTCTATGCCGCATAGTCTGCTGGCGCCAGCTTACACCAGCACAGTCTGCATCGTAGTCTGAGGACGACTTATGCCAGAGGTAAAAACAGTCGAAACTTGCAAACTGTATAAACAAGACTCATCCGTGCAAATGAATTTCCTCCATTGCTCCATGGTCCAGGTTTCGTGGCTTTTGCACCACATTTTGCTGTTACGGGCATTTGCTTCACCGATGATTGATTTCCCTATTCCAGCTCGCCCTGCAGTTCTCTGCTTATGGAACTCCCTTCGTGATATTTTGATCTGACATGGTTTGCGAGTGCGACATTCTGTTCAAAATGTTCAAATGTGTGTGAAATCTTATGGGACTTAACTGCTAAGGTCATTAGTCCCTAAGCTTACACATTACTTAACCTAAATTATCCTAAGGACAAACACACACACCCATGCCCGATGGAGGACTTGAACTTCCGCCGGGACCAGCCGTACAGTCCATGACTGCAGCGCCTTAGACCGCTCGGCTAATCCTGCTAGGCTGTGACATTCTGTTCTGCAGCTGTTTTCCTCTTACTTTTCGTAACATTCCTTTTTAATGCCCGTCTTTCAGCAGAAACTGTCGTCCGCGTTGTACCTTAGCGAATAATGTTGTTCTGCATTCCCTGTCTACAGCATAAATCTTCGACACTGAGCCTTTTGAAACACAAAACACTTTGGTTCTCCTGGTTAGGGAAGCAGGCAGCATACAAGCACCTACATGTTGTCCATATTCGAATTACTTAAGTGCGACATACAGCGTGGTGACAAAAGTCATGGGACACCTCGTAATATCATATCGGATCCTCTTTCGCCAGTGTAGTGCAGCAAATCGACGTGTGATGGAGTCAACAAGTCGTTGGAAGTTCCCTGCAGAAATACTAAACCATGCCAGCTCTATATCCGTCAATAATTGCGAAAATGTTGCCGGTGCAGGATTTTGTATACGAACTGACCTCTAGGTTATGTCCCATAAATGTTCGAAGGGTTCATGTAGAGCGATGGCCCAAATCATGCGCTCGAACTGTCCAGAATCTCTTCAAACCAGTCCCAAGCAATTTTGGCCCTGTGACACGCCACATTGTCATCCACAAATTCCATCGCTGTTTGGGAACATGAAATGCATATTTTTTTCGTGTCAGAAGCATTTACTATGTATAAAGTAATGTACAATATTTACATGTCGTGTGTATATATATTTAGTAGACAATTATTTACACTTTTGCGGCCCACAAGTTAGCGACCTCTATTGCATTTGGGGCTGCATGTAGCAGGTCTTCTGTTGTGCATGTTGCTGGACATTGGGTACACTGGAGCACGTGGAAGGTCGTCTGCGTTGCTCCACACTCACAGAGTGGCGGCTCCTCTGGGAAACCACATTTAGTCTGATTGCTCTTACATTTCGTGACACCCGAGCGTACTCTGTTGAGGGATCTCCATGTACTCCGATTCTCTGTGTAGCCAGGTGGTAGTCTTTCGCTTGGTGTAATCCATCCCACAGTACTGGCAGGCAACAAGTCCACTAAAGAGACAGCTTACACTACACTCGTTCGTCCTCTGTTAGAATATTGCTGCGTGGTGTGGGATCCTTACCAGGTGGGATTGACCGAGGACATCGAAAGGGTGCAAAAAAGGGCAGCTCGTTTTGTATTATCACGTAATAGGGGAGAGAGTGTGGCAGATATGATACGCGAGCTGGGATGGAAGTCATTAAAGCAAAGACGTTTTTCGTCACGGCGAGATCTATTTATGAAATTTCCGTCACCAACTTTCTCTTCCGAATGCGAAAATATTTTGTTGAGCCCAACCTACATAGGTAGGAATAGGTAGGAATGATCATCAAAATAAAATAAGGGAAATCATAACTCGAACAGAAAGGTTTAGGTGTTCGTTTTTCCCGCGCGCTGTTCGGGAGTGGAATGGTAGGGAGATAGTATGATTGTGGTTCGATGAACCCTCTGCCAAGCACTTAAATGTGAATTGCAGAGTAATCATGTAGATGTCGATGTAGGCCTTCCACGCCATAGTTCGATTCGGCATTGCTGTGGCGCCCCAACTAGAGCCTCGGTAGATCTGAGGAAGCTCTTTCTGGATTTTAGTTGTGGGTTTGCTGGTTGATAGCCACAGCTTCAGAAGTTTCTCTTCTCACTTTTTGCTGCTACCTCTCGGCGTCTGTCGGGGGATGCAATTCCCCCGAGCCTGTACGGTTCATCCAGGGGAGTAGGCTTCAGGCACCCGGTGACGATACGACAAGTGTCATTAAGAACGACACCAACTGTTTTGGCATGGCAAGAATTGAACCACACTTGGCTTGCGTATTCTCCGGCAGAGTAACACAATGCAAGGGAAGACGTTCTCACAGTGTTGGCGTGTGCTCCCCACGTTGGGCCTGTTAACTTTCTGATGATATTGCTCCTGGCTGCCACTTTTTGCTTGGTATTTAGGCAGTACCTCTTATACGTTAATACACGGTCAAAGGTGACCCCTAGGTATTTGGGGTACGTACAACGTTCTAGTTATGTTTCCTCCCAGGTGATTTTGAGGGCTCTAGCTGCCTCCCGGTTTTTCAGATGGAAAGCGCAAGACTGTGTTTTTCCAGGATTTGGTCTCAAGTGGTTTTCCCTGTAGTAAGCTGACCTCTCAATGCTATCCAGAAGCACTTATGAAATCCATGAATGGCTGCCAAAGGTGTCCAAGTGGCCGAACATCCAGAGGATCCAGTACATTCTATATAAACACAGCCCATACCATTATAGAACCATAACTAGGTTGCATAGTCCCTTGTTGACAACTTGGGTGCATAACTTCGTGGGGTTTATGCCACACTCGAACGTTACCTCCAACTCTTACCAACTGAAATTGGGAATCCTTTGATCGTGCCACATTTTCCAGTCGTCCAGGCTCCAGTCGATATTGTCAAGAGCCCGTGCTATCAGCAAAAGAACTAGCGTCTGTCGCTTGCTGCCGTAGCCATTAACGCCAAATATCGCTTCACTGACCTAACTGATACGTTCGGCGCACGTCCCACACTGATTTTTGAGCTTATTTCATGCGGTATTGCTTGTCTGTTAGCACTGACAACTCTACACAAGTGGAGGCCCACCGTCTCTCCGTTCTCCGTGGTGAGAGGTATTGCGTGAAATGCGATCTTCTCGACACACTCTTGACACTGTGGATTTCTGAATACTGAATTCCCTAACGATTTCCGAAATGGAATGTCCAGTGCACTGTAATGACACATTCCGACGCAGAGACATACACTACCTTAAAAGCTGCGCCAAAGATTAAATTGAGAGGCATGTAGATTATAATCTTTGTAATGTTCACATTGGATTCTCTTTTGTTTCATACTCCAAGAAGGAGCTAAGAGACACTTTCGATTGTTGCCTTATGGAGGATGGACGTGATTTTTTGGACTGTGCGGAAAGGCAGCCATATAGTTAGTAATTATGGTTTGTGCGACGAGCACAGCAAGTCTTATTGTGTTGTGAATAAAAATTAGTGAAAAGTATCGAAGTGTTACGAAAATTATTTAAAGTGACGTAGCATTGTATTCCTTGGTTTCCACCGTCTTCGTGAAGTGAACCGATGCCGACTCATGATGGTACACACGGTCAACAAAGAGAAGAACATCGATGGCGACAGATGAATTAATATTGTGGCAGAAGGACTAATTCTACGTCTAAGGTGAGAACTCTGATTAAATCAACAATGACGTAGAATTCAAAATGCAATTAATCGGAATGGTAAATTATATTACAGGCATATTTCACGCAGCACTGTATTTGTCCGCATTCAAGCCGGTCAATACAATCCGTAAAAAAGCCTTTCAAAAATTCTAAAGTTACAGTTCCATATCCATAATTTTTCCTCTTTTCAAAAAACCAATAAATTCAAATGTTTTTTATTTATTTCGCCGCAGCATCTAGCTCCAAGTGTCTTGTCTACAACTTGGGTCCATGGTTTCGTTGGGTCTAGCCACAGTCTCACCCTACCATTATCAGCTTTTCCCAAGTGGGGAATCATCTGATCAGGTCATGGCACAAAGCTGTAATTCCCGTCGTGCGGCCACAATCGTTGCAAACCTTTTCACACGAATCACCTGAGTACAAATGACAGTTCCGTCAATGCACACGGTACCACCGCCATCTGTACATGTGTACATCGCTCTCCCGCGACTTTCGTCACCTCAGTGCAGTGCACTCACGACTACACAGGAGATTGTTCTGACCACGATTGAGACTTGCAACGTACCGACGCCTTTGTACATTTACCGTACGTGGCCAAATACAAAAGTCCAACATGCAGACTTGAATAGATTCTGTATTTATGTTGTATAATACATTTCTCGTGGTATTTCAATATTTTTGACAACTCTCTGTTCCATGTCATCTGTTAAACAATTCTGGTAACAGAAACTTTTGTGTGAGCGCACGTGCTGGCTCCATAATCTTGCTCTCTGACCTCTGCGGTTAGGATCTTCTTTGGCTCTCGTAAACTGATCAAACCAAATGCCGGGATGGTTCCTTTCAGTGGTACACGGGGTATTTCCTTCCTCATATGTGCCGACTTTAAGAAGAATATGGTAATTTCAATCCATAAGAAAGCAGGTGTTGACACATGTGTAAATTACCGAACTATCAGTTTAATAAGTCACAGCTGCAAAATACTAAGGCGAATTCTTTACAGACGAATGGAAAAACTGGTAGAAGCTGACCTCGGGGAAGATCAGTTTGGATTCCGTACGCCCGGGTTCCCGGGTTCCCGGGTTCGATTCCCGGCGGGGTCAGCGATTTTCTCTGCCTCGTGATGACTGGGTGTTGTGTGATGTCCTTAGGTTAGTTAGGTTTAAGTAGTTCTAAGTTCTAGGGGACTGATGACCGTAGATGTTAAGTCCCATAGTGCTCAGAGCCATTTGAACCATTTTTTTGGATTCCGTAGAAATATTGGAACACGTGAGGCAATACTGACCTTACGACTTATCTTAGAAGAAAGATTAAGGAAAGGCAAACCTACGTTTCTAGCATTTGTAGACTTAGAGAAAGCTTTTGACAATGTTGACTGGAATATTCTCTTTCAAATTCTGAAGGTGGCAGGGGTAAAATACAGGGAGCGAAAGGCTATTTACAATTTGTACAGAAAGCAGATGGCAGTTTTAAGAGCCGAGGGACATGAAAGGGAAGCAGTGGTTGGGAAGGGAGTGAGACTGGGTTGTAGCCTCTCCCCGACGCTATTCAATATGTATATTGAGCAAGCAGTAAAGGAAACAAAAGGAAAGTTCGGAGTAGGTTTTAAAATTCATGGAGAAGAAATAAAAACTTTCAGGTTCGCCGATGACATTGTAATTCAGTCAGAGACAGCAAAGCACTTGGAAGAGCAGTTGAGCTGAATGGACAGTATCATGAAAGGAGGGTATAAGATGATCATCAATAAAAGCAAAATGAGGATAATGGAATGTAGTCGAATTAAATCGGGTGATGCTGAGGGAATTAGATTAGGAAATGAGACAAAGTAATAAAGGAGTTTTGCTATTTGGGGAGCAAAATAACTGATGATGGTCGAAGTAGACAGGATACAAAATGTAGACTGGCAATGGCAAGGAAAGCGTTTCCGAAGAAGAGAAATTTGTTAATATCGAGTATTGATTTAAGTGTCAGGCAGTCGTTTCTGAAAGTACACTCCTGGAAATGGAAAAAAGAACACATTGACACCGGTGTGTCAGACCCACCATACTTGCTCCGGACACTGCGAGAGGGCTGTACAAGCAATAATCACACGCACGGCACAGCGGACACACCAGGAACCGCGGTGTAGGCCGTCGAATGGCGCTAGCTGCGCAGCATTTGTGCACCGCCGCCATCAGTGTCAGCCAGTTTGCCGTGGCATACGGAGCTCCATCGCAGTCTTTAACACTGGTAGCATGCCGCGACAGCGTGGACGTGAACCGTATGTGCAGTTGACGGACTTTGAGCGAGGGCGTATAGTGGGCATGCGGGAGGCCGGGTGAACGTACCGCCGAATTGCTCAACACGTGGGGCGTGAGGTCTCCACAGTACATCGATGTCGTCGCTAGTGGTCGGCGGAAGGTGCACGTGCCCGTCGACCTGGGACCGGACCGCAGCGACGCACGGATGCACGCCAAGACCGTAGGATCCTACGCAGTGCCGTAGGGGACCGCACCGCCTCTTCCCAGCAAATTAGGGACACTGTTGCTCCTGGGGTATCGGCGAGGACCATTCGCAACCGTCTCCATGAAGCTGAGCTACGGTCCCGCACACCGTTAGGCCGTCTTCCGCTCACGCCCCAACATCGTGCAGCCCGCCTCCAGTGGTGTCGCGACAGGCGTGAATGGAGGGACGAATGGAGACGTGTCGTCTTCAGCGATGAGAGTCGCTTCTGCCTTGGTGCCAATGATGGTCGTATGCGTGTTTGGCGCCGTGCAGGTGAGCGCCACAATCAGGACTGCATACGACCGAGGCACACAGGGCCAACACCCGGCATCATGGTGTGGGGAGCGATCTCCTACACTGGCCGTACACCACTGGTGATCGTCGAGGGCACACTGAATAGTGCACGGTACATCCAAACCGTCATCGAACCCATCGTTCTACCATTCCTAGACCGGCAAGGGAACTTGCTGTTCCAACAGGACAATGCACGTCCGCATGTATCCCGTGCCACCCAACGTGCTCTAGAAGGTGTAAGTCAACTACCCTGGCCAGCAAGATCTCCGGATCTGTCCCCCATTGAGCATGTTTGGGACTGGATGAAGCGTCGTCTCACGCGGTCTGCACGTCCAGCACGAACGCTGGTCCAACTGAGGCGCCAGGTGGAAATGGCATGGCAAGCCGTTCCACAGGACTACATCTAGCATCTCTACGATCGTCTCCATGGGAGAATAGCAGCCTGCATAGCTGCGAAAGGTGGATATACACTGTACTAGTGCCGACATTGTGCATGCTCTGTTGCCTGTGTCTATGTGCCTGTGGTTCTGTCAGTGTGATCATGTGATGTATCTGACCCCAGGAATGTGTCAATAAAGTTTCCCCTTCCTGGGACAATGAATTCACGGTGTTCTTATTTCAATTTCCAGGAGTGTATTTGTATGGAGTGTAGCCATGTATGCAAGTGAAACATGGTTGATAAATAGTTTAGACAAGAAGAGAATAGAAGCTTTCGAAATGTGGTGCTACAGAAGAATGCTGAAGATTAGATGCGTGGAGCACGTAACTAATGAGGAGGTATTGAATAGGATTGGGGAGAAGAGGAGTTTGTGGCACAACTTGACTAGAAGATGAGATCGGTTGGTAGGACATGTTCTGAGGCATCAAGGGATCACTAATTTGGTACTGGAGGGCAGCGTGGAGGGTAAAAATCGTAGAGGGAGACCAAGAGATGAATACACTAAGCAGATTCAGAAGGATGTAGGCTGCAGTAAGTACTGGGAGATGAAGAAGCTTTCACAGGATAGAGTAGCATGGAGAGCTGCATCAAACTAGTCTCAGAACTGAAGACAACAACAACAACAACAACAACAACAACAACATGTGCCGGGCTGTAACGGCCCATAGCCAACGGCACGCTGGTGTTGGTCGTCGCCCTCTCCTTCCTACTCACTGCTTCGATGACCTCGAGCCTCGCAGAGGGACTGTCGGGGTCAAACGAAACTTCAAAACGTACTCTGCAGTAAAAACGCCCATCAGACGTTTCATTTTACTCTCTTTACCGTCCACCAATTTTCCAGCCCGCTACGCAGGATTAAACGTTTCACCTAGACCTGTCACACAACAGGCGATGATTTCTCTAATTGACCTGGAGACATTGATTTATCGACAACGGGTAAGAATAACGATGGGTGTTGGGAATGGGCCGCACAGCTGCCGGTGCTTATCTCTCGCTGTACGGAGTTTCAGCTCAGCAGTTCCATTATCCCACATACGCGATCCAGCCTAAATCCTCGAGGCCTTTCGGAGATAAGATTACAGCAGAGGCAAGAGTTTTTTTTAGAGACAAAGTTCCCAGCGACTTTGAAGTCATCAATCATTTCTTTGCGGCTCAGCTTAACCCTCCGTGGCCATTTCCGAGGCAGCACCTAACTACTTGCTTTTCGATTACTTTTTCGCAGTTGTTGGGTTCACACATCCAGGCTGAACTACGTTGGAGAGAAATATGGAGGTTGTTCAAGAATACATTCTGATTACTTTGGTATAAGGGAATGGTGTTCTGTTGTGCCTCAATACAAAGTAACAGCACTTCGTTTCATTTCTTATCGCTATTTACCTTTGTGTATGTATTGCTTTAAATGGTAATCCCACTGCATAGTCGTTTCCTACGGACAGACAGAACATAGATGGCATTCCAGAATGATAGATGGCGTTACTGGTACATACGTTGCGTGGTTGCTCTGAAATGCTAATGTTTTGTACGACGGTCGTTCAGTGAATGAAGTTTAACATTTTAATCTACAGAGTGTCCCACATAAAACCGGTACGCCTCAGGTTCCATTTAATCATCTCTGGTCGAGTTGCTTGTGAAGTGGTAACATTGTCTTGAACGTTGGCTACACTGCAATTTACCGGAAAGCTGGGTGCAGCTGGTTGTTTGTGCCTCAACTGTTGTGAGAATCTCGTATTGTTGAGCTATTACAGAATTGGGTCAGTTTGTAATGGAACAGTGAACTGATATTGTGGAGGCTCACATGAAAAGGGGAATGTAAAGAAATTTTCAGATGAAGTATCTTGATAGGAAACTCCTCACTAACAGCACTATTCCGGATCTGTTCAGAACGTGCAGAGAAATGGGCGATCGACAGAATATGAGGCTTAGTAAAAATAAGGAAATTTCTGTAAGCGGCTGTTTAAGTCGATCGCTAACGGCTACTTGGACCCCTTGCTCTACTTCATGTCAGATGAGGCCGGGCTTCATTTGTCAGGTCTAGATTTCAGCTAGAAACTGGCCATTCTCAATGCGCTATCATTTTTGATCGATGCATGTAATGCCTGTTGGTCGGTAGCTGAAATCTAGATCTGCCAATAAATTTCAAAAGGACGACAGATAGCTGAAATATATTATTTACAAGTCAATGTAACAGTCACTGCGTGCAACAGCCTCTGAATGGAGGGCAGCCTGACAAAGCAAAGTGTATACTGAAAACCAGCGCACAATTGATGATACTGAATGGAATATTACTAAATAAATTAACAGCATGACATCTCCATACTTACAACACTTTATTAGTATCGCTATCACACGAACTCAGCGATGCCTGGGTGTCCATGGGCACCACATCCAGCATCTCTTACAAACAGGTAATGTCACTGTAACACACTGAATCGCCCATGAAGCTAGTATAGGCATGCGTATTCAGATACATGTAAACAGAATATGGCGCTGCGGTCGGCAACGCCTGTATAAGACAACAACTGTCTGGCTCAGTTGTTGGATCGGTTACTGCTGCTACAATGGCAGGTTATCAAGATTTAAGTGAGCTGGAATGTGGTGTTTATAGTCGGCGCACGAGCGGTGGGATACAGCATCTCCGAGGTAGCGACGTAATGGGGATTTTCCCGTCCGACCATTTCACGAGTGTGCCCTGAACATCAGGAATCCGGTAAAACATCAAATCTGCGACATCGCTGCTGCCAGAAAAGTATCCTACAAGAACAGGACCAACGACGACTGAAGAGAATCGTTCAGTGTGACAGAAGTGGAAGTCTTCCGCAAATTCCTGCATATTTTAATGCTGGGCCATCAACAAGTGTCAGCGTGCGAACCAATCAACGAAACATCATCGATATGGGCCTTCGGAGCCCAAGGCCCACTCCTTGCATCCTTGATGACGGCACAACATGAAGCTTTACGCCTCGCCTGGGCCCGTCAACACCCGTTTGACGTCCTACCTCCCCCTCCCCCCCCCCCCGCCCCCTTAAAGACAATCTAGACTAACATCATCTCACCACGTCCAGTCTCAAAGGTAACCAACGCTCACGACCGTTACAGCAGGTATTTAAAGTGTACCTGGTGTGCGTTCTCTTAGTGGCATCCTTCAGATGTAGAAGAGCACAGCTACTGACCTTCATTTACATCGCATACATTCTCCTTGGCACTGCGATTTTTTTTCGTTGTAAAGAAGTTGCTGCTCAGTGTTATGTATTTTACTCTAATAAGCAGAGTGTTTCGGCTGATGCGGATAACGTTTTGAGTTCTGTCGAGTAAAATGCAGTCCACTGGAGTACGTTTACACACTGTGTTGGCGCACTGAAGGAAACACAAAGCTCCGCGTTCTGGGCGCGACCGACCGCCGTGTCATCCCTCGCCTGTAGCGCCACTCGGATGCGTTGTGACGCGAGCAGGCAACTCTGCCGGCCGCGGCCGGATCGGCAGACCACGCAGTGGCCGCCTCTCACTGAAGCGGCCCCTCAGCTGTCATCACGAGGGTGAGGGGCCCCCGTTCCACTTGCCTCACCGAGGATAAACCAGAGGCAGTACGACGAAGAGATCCCAAGTTCTCTGCCTAGCAGCCAGACAAAGTGACCCCTTTTTTCTTTGTTTCACCAGTTCTTATCTTTTTCCTTTTTTTCTTTCTCTTCTCTTTTTCCTCCATTATTTCTCTTTTTCACTTATTGTCTTTCTTTTTCCTTCTTTCTTTCACTCTCTTCTTTTTCTTTATTCTTTTTTAAACTTAGTTCTTTTTGCTTTCCAGGTTTTCTTTTTTCCGCACTTCTTTTTCCTTTCCTTCTCTCTGTCTTCTTTATTCTCCTTTAAACATCTCTCTTTATGTTTCACCTAATTTTTTCTTGTTTCTTTATTCTTTATTTTTCTTCTTCTTCTTTTCTGTTCTTCTGTCTTTCTTTCTTCCTTCCTTTTCCCTTTTCTCTCTCTTTGTCTTCTCTTTCTTCCTTCCTTATTCTTTTTTAAATGTCTTTTCATATTTTTCTTCTTCTATTTCTATTTTTCTTTTTCCCCTCTTTCGTTCTATCTTTTGCCTTAGAAATTCTTCCAATCCATATGTGCCACACAGCAAAGCAGTGCTTAACAGTATTGGTTAAAAACAGTGTTGGTGGCAATTTTAAGTTGTTTTTTCCAACTACGCGTTTCGCCCTATTTAGGCATCTTCAGGTTGATCTACATAGAAAACAGAACAAATGCATCTATTTAAGAATCGCGATCGCATTGTGCAGACTTGGATAACCTAAAAGCATCTATAAACAGATCAAATACTGGCACACAGCTGCTGGTAAGAATGGGAGATCGTAAACCGGATACACACACCAGCAGCTGCGTGGCAGCGCCACGTATTTAGGTGATTCTGTATTAGGCGTCAGTACTAGCACACGACGCTGTGGTGCCCCCATCTTATTCTGTTACTCGCTCCTGTAAACGGGAACGCCTTATGCAAAACTTGGAGTCACTCGCGTCCATCTAGAAAAGGCAAGGCCTTATCATCAGGTTTCGGCAGTATGATTACATATCTGTCCGATCACTGGTAAATTTTCTTATCTGTTTTTACTATTTTATATTTCTATTTTTTACTGAGTTTAACGAAGGCGATGTTGGCCTGATGTATTCGACGATGCCCTTTGCCTACACTCTCTAAAGGATCGTTTTAAGAAATACTAAATTAAGGTATTTGCTCTTTCAGTAGTTGCTCTGTTTATACACGCTTTTAGGTTATCCAAGTCTGCACAACGCAATCGCGATTCTTAACTAGATGCATCTGTTCTCTGCTTTGTGTGTAGATCAACCTGAAGATGCCTGAATAAGGCGAAACGCGTAGTTGGAAAAAAAAATTAAATAAAATTGCCACCAAGACTGTTTTTAACCAATATTATCTTTTTGCTTCTCTTTATTTTTTATTCTTCTTTTTTCTTCATTTTCTTTTCTTTTCTTTCTTTAACTGCTGGCACACGGACGCTCTGCTTCCCAATGCCTTAGTTTCCCTGTAAGCATAGCACTTCTCAGAGGATCATCGCATACAGAGACAGCAGTGCGGTGAGGTGCAGACCGAGTTGGCTACACCGGACACTTGTCGCTACATTCAACATAAGCCTCTGTTGCCGCTAAAGCGCGTTAAGCCAGTGACACCGGCGATAATTAATGATTTACTGCCTGTCACGAGCGGATACCTCACTCTGGCGTAACCGCCAGGAACCGACCTTGCAATTCTAACCGCACCCAGCAACAAGCGGCCGCAGTCCAACCACGGCGCTGTGGGAACGAAGCCCGCCGTTGTGAGCCAGCGTGATGGACCTCAAGCGGCGACAGAGAATGTGAGCACGACAGAAAAAAAAAAACAGCACCCTAATGCCGTGTAGCCCTGCCTATACTCTCCATAACCTGCCTCTGTTGATACAATGAAGGCTTTCACGACCGAATGGTACTGTTGTTGATAATTCTTCCGGGTTATATGGCCGTGGGCCATGGAATTCTTCTATTCCTAACGTTTCATACAATACTACGTTGGACATCCTCAGAGGTATGGCTGGTCCTGTTGAGTCCTGCCGACTGGACCAGCCATACCTCTGAGGATGTCCAACGTAGTATTGGACGAAACGTTAGGAATAGAAGTATTCCATGGACCATGGCCATATAATCCTGAAAAATTATCAACAACACTACCTCTGTTGGACGAGGGAGAGAGCCAACAACTTTCTCCTGGTGCTCAACGTGATTTAGCTGAAGCCACTCACTCATTCATGATCAGAGCTAATAAACTGCGGTGATGCTGACTGCTTCCATTCACGAGCCGTTCCGTACAGTACCATGAAGTCATTGGAACGAAAACTGAAGAGACAGTGAAACTTTATGAAGCTCTGCAGTAAGAAATCTTCTATGTAGAGCTCCGGTCACTATGCAGGCACACGAGATGCAAACAACAGTACATACACAGCACGAAAAAGAAAGGCTTACCATTGTAAGAGTACACTCAGGTGAAAGATGTCATGGGTACCGATACCCACATACACAGACGGCGCTAGTATCGTGTACACAAGGGATAAAAGGTCAGTGCATTGGCGGAGTTATCATTTGTACTCACTTGATACATGTGATACGGGTTCCGACGTGACTGTTGCGGCGCGGCACGTTACTTTTTACCGCCCTGCCAGTGTCCATCAATGTTCATTTGTCTAGCTAAAAGCTGTGGTAGAAAATACCAGACCACTACTGTCTACTGCAGGTCGCAACATACATAGAATTATCCGGTAAACGGGATGTGGCTAGTACTGAAATAAAAGTTTTAACTTGGCAATGTAAATTTTCAGGTGTATTTTTACGATAAAGGTCACAGTTAATACTGCCAAGTCTGTACTAAGTGTCTACACAATGTAAAGTTCCCACGCACACCACAATCACACACATAGCCAGCTTATGGTATTTACACCCGTTACCGAAGTTAATAGAGTTCACCGGGTCGTTTAGTTATGAAAATTCTCGCTCTAATGTTGTGCACTCTGCTCTACACGTAATACCTGTTCCAGTCTTAGACCGAACAACACGCCACGCGGTTTTAACGAACAGTCAAAAGCAATAATTCTGATATTCCGTCCGAAATTCCACACGACTTCCACTATACCGTTCACTTAAATACACTTTGTACTACTTCGCGAACTCGTAATTAGCATTTTTCCGCGATTTTACAGTACTTTCTTCGGAGCTCCTTTCAGTGAGATGTAACTAGTTCGAACCCTCAGCCCCGACTGACTTAGATCACACCAAAGGCTTTGTTCCCAGCATAGACTGGCGCGAGTCTGCATTTTTCTGATTGGCTGATATCACAAACAGCAAATCAGGTTGCAGTATTATCCGACGCTAACCCGCGCTTTACTTCAATGACCAATCACAGTAAAACATTTCTTTCTATGGCAATTGCTAAATAAATAAATTTAGAAAAGTATCAAATATAAAATTACTCCTTCCGAAATTACCGATTAATTTGTGTTCTACTCACGATTTATTGGTAACATAAACTGACTGCACATTTAATTATAGTAAATGCCCTGTATAATTTAACTGGTACTTTGTGAATAAACAAAACAATTTTCATTTACTTCTTCTTCACTCATACAACACTCACACTGCTAATTACTACACATATAAACAATTATGATTATGCAAATACATTAAATATTAGTCAAACATAACTTTACAACATTGTTTTGACTACGACTGCTAGCACTGTCCGTCAACTGCTGACCTCTGCCGCCTACTAGTGCAACTACGTGCAGCTCTGTAGCTCAGGTCCATGTCAGCTGGTGACATCTGTCGATGACTCATGCCGATGACGATATCGTCCTAACAAGTGACAGGAGCGATGCGAAGGCGCTATGCTTCACTATGACAGCGCCACGGGAATTAACAGACTTTGAACGTGAAATGCTAGTTGCAACTAGACGCACGGGACATTGCATTTTCGAAATTGTTAGGGAATTCAATATTCCGAATCTACAATGTCAAGAGTGTGCCGAGGATACCAAATTTCAGGCATTGCCTCTCACCACAGACAACGCAATGCCCGACGGCCTTCACTTGCGGCGTTCGCGTAGAGTTGTCAGTACTCACAGACAAGCAACATTTCGTGAAATAAGCGCACACGTCAATGTGTGACGTGCGACGAACGTGCCCGTTAGGGAAATGGGCTGAAATTTGCCGTTAATGGTCTATGGCAGCGGACGACCGACGCGAGTGGCTCTGCTAACAGCACAGACACCGCCTCCAGCGCCTCTCCTGCGCTCGTGACCACATCGGTTGGAACCTAGATGACTGGAAAACCGTGGTATGGTCAGACGAGTCCCGATTTCAGTTGGTAAGAGATGATGTTAAGGTTTGATTGTGGCCAAGACCCCACGAAGTCGTGGATCAAAGTTGTCAACAACACACTGTGCAGCAAGCTGGTCTGTCTCCGTAATGGTGTGGGTTGTGTTTACATGGAATGAACTAGGTTCTCTGGTACAACGGAACTAATCGTTGACTGGAAATAGTTGTGTTCTGCTACTTTGAGACCATTTGCAGCATTCCAAATAACTTCAGGAAATTCAGCCAGGTCACACTTTCAGCGACCGCCGATGTTTCGGCGGGAGAATGCCCCGCCATTTTCAAGGCAAACTGTAACGGACAGGCGACGTACATGCAAATTTAAAACCTCGGTTCTCGGACTGAAGCAGGAAAGATAACACACACACACACACACACACACAATGAACGCTAGTGCCACCAAAGATGACCAAAGTCAGAGCTATCGATAGTGAGACTAGGAACTCCCGGGTGAGATAGCCTTACGTGGGAAACACTTCCAACAAGATCGGTCGTATTTTACGGAAATACGATGTGAAATGTGTTTTCCGACCTCCATCTAAAATTGGGGCGCTTTTGAGTTCTCTTAAGGATGATCTTGGACTGCGTAAGGCGAGTGTATATCGCATTCCTTTTAGCTGCGGCATGGCATTTATTGATCAAACTATCGTGGAGAACCGATGTACTGAGCATAAACGGAACACACGATTACAACAGCCAAGTTGATCTGCTATTGCCGAACATTGCTTGGATACTGGTCACCCCATGTTAAATAATAACACCGAGATATTGGCATGCAGGTCCAGTTATTGGGACAGTGTTATTAAGGAGGCAGATGAGATTAAATTAGCGAGCAACCTCGTTAATAGGGGTGGAGGTTTTTGTTTAAACTCTGGAATCCGGCTCTCTCTCTTGTCGAAAAAACAGAGGGACAGAGTCAACGCTACCTCACCTGCGATTTCGTAGTCTCACTATCGATAGCTCTGACTTTGGTCACCTTTGGTGGCATTAGTGTTCAGTGTGTGTGTGTGTGTGTGTGTGTGTGTGTGTGTGTGTGTGTGTGTGTGTGCGTGTGTGTGTGTGTGTGTGTGTGTCATCTTTCCTGCATCAGTCCAAGAACCGAGGTTTTAAATTTGCATGTACGTCGCCTGTCCGTTACGGTTTGCCTTCAAAATGGCGGGGCGTTCTCCCGCCGAAACATCGGCGGTCGCTGAACGTGTTACCTGGCTGAATTTCCGGAAGTTATTTGACGACAGGAGAAACTCAGGTCTCACATTTGCAGCCATTCATGAACTTGATGTTCGCAAGCAACATTGGACTTTTTATGGAGCACAGTGCACTAAGTCAGCGGACCACAGTTGTTCGTAACTGATTTGAAGAACGTCCTGGACTGATATGGCCGTCCAGATCGGGTAACATGAATCCCATCGAACATTTACGGAACGCAATCGACAGTTCAATTCGTGCACAAAATCCTGCACCTGCAACACTTTCGCAGTTACGGGCTGACGGGCTGCTGTAGAAGCGGTGTGGCCCATTATATCTCCAGATCTCCAGGGGACCCCCAGCGACTTGTCGAGTCCGTACCACGTAGATTGTTGCACTACTCCGGGAAAAAGAAGGTTCGACAAGTTGTTATGAGGTATCCCGAAACTTTTCTCACCCCAGTATTTATCATAAATTCAGACCTAGAGAAACACATGTCTCACAATAATGGCTGTCGAGACGGTCACATTGGTACACGCTGTTGTCACCTGTGACGGCAATTCATGTTTGTATCCACCAAAGCAAACTCGAACATAAGGCTGCCGAATGGCAGCCTGGTATAGACTGACCCAAAGTTTCCCCAGTCCCACAAGCTGCGACATCGTCGCGAAAAAAACAGTGACTCGTATATGCAATAAGTTTCCTTTAATATACGTCTATGGTCACAAACTTTTTGTTAACAGATTACTGGCTTCGGTCTTTAATGACCATCATCAGATCTGTTTCATTAGGACTTTGTTTTTATGAAACAGATCTGATGACGGTCATTAAAGACCGATGCCGGTAATCTGTTAACGAAAAGTTTGTGAACATAGACGTAAATTAAAGGAAACTTATTTCCCCAGTCCCTAGTCTTGCTGATCAGGGCAGTTGTTTTACACCACGAGGAGCGTGGAATAGGCAGCTCGCCAGATCCACCACTCACAGACAAACAATACCTACCCTCACCTATTGAAGACCGCAGACCGCCATTCCACGCTGCAGTCAGCTGTTCAACCACTCCAGAGCAGCCATACCCGGCAGTGTCAGGATGTCAGCGGTAGCCTGGTCAGAGCCACACGTGACCCTAGTCCTGCTGCAAGGAGGCGCTTCCCAAAGATCCCTCATGACAAAGCGCTCGCCAATCAGGAATCAAGTACATCAGTTCAACTCCCGAATGTAATACAATACTGCACATTAAAATTGCTACACTTCGAAGATGACCTGCTACAGACGCGAAATTTAACCGACAGGAAGATGATACCGTGATATGCAAATTATTAGCTTTTCAGAGCATTCACACAGGGCTGGCGCCGGTGGCGAAACCTACAACGTGCTGACATGAGGAAAGTTTCCAAACGATTTCTCTTACACAAACAGCAGTTGACCGGCGTTACCTGGTCAAACGTTGTTGTGATGCTGCGTATAAGGAGGAGAAATGCGTACCATCACGTTTCCGACTTTGATAAAGGTCGGACTGTAGTCTATCGCAACTGCGGTGTGGGGACTTACGACCACAGCAGTTGAGTCCCATAGTGCTCAGAGCCATTTGAGCAACTGCGGTGTATCGTATCGCGACAATGCTGCTCGCGTTGGTCGAGATCCAATGACTGTTAGCAGAATATGGAATCGGTGGGTTCAGAAGGGTAATACGGAACGCCGTGCCGGATCTCAACGGCTTCTTATCACTAACAGTCGAGATGAAAGGCATCTTATCAGCATGGCTGTAGCGCATCGTGCAGCCACGTCTCGATCCCTGAGTCAACAGATGGGGACGTTTGCAAGACAACAACCATCTGTACGAACAGTTCGACGACGTTTGCAGCAGCACGGACTATCAGCTCGGAGACCGTCGCTGCGGTTACCCTTGACGCTGCATCACAGACAGGAGCGCCTGCGATGGTGTACTCAAAGACGAACCTGGGTGTACGAATGGCAAAACGTCATTTTTCCGGATGAATCCAGGTTCTGTTTACATCATCATTATGGTCGCATCGGTGTTTGGCGACATCGCGGTGAACGCACATTGGAATCGTGTATTCGTCATCGCCATACTGGCATATCACCCGGCGTGATGGTATGAAGTTCCATTGGTTACACGTCTCGGTCACCTCTTGTTCGCATTCACGGCACTCTGAACGGTGCACGTTACATTTCGGATGTTTCTGACCCGTGGCTCTACCCATCATTCGATCCCTGCGAAACCTTGCATTTCAGCAGGATAATGCACGACCACATGTTGCAGGTCCTGTACGGGCCTTTCCGGATACAGAAAATGTTGGATTGCTGCCCTGGCCAGCACATTCTCCAGATCTCTCACCAACTGAAAACGTCTGGTCAATGGTGGCCGAGCAACTGGTTCGTCACAATACGCCAGTCACTACTCTTGATGAACTGTTGTATCGTGTTGCAGCTGCATGGGCAGCTGTACCTGTACACGCCATCCAAGCTCTGTTTGACTCAATGCCCAGACGTATCAAGGCCGTTATTACGGCCAGAGGTGGTTGTTGTGGGTACTGATTTCTCAGGATCTATGCACCCAAATAGCGTGAAAATGTAATCACATGTCAATTCTAGTATAATATATTTGTCCAATGAATACCCGTTTGTCATCTGCATTTCTTCTTGGTGTAGCAATTTTAATGGCCTGTAGTGTAGTTTTCTTGTCGTTCGTCGTGTTTTGGTAGTAACACTTGTACCTTGGCAGTCGAACTGCAACAGGTATTGTTCGTTCCAACTCTTACGTACACTCTGACACGTTCTACGTGCGCCAGGTCTCATATTACAACTTTTGTGCTCATGCAAATGACAGAAGTGAGGCCATAATGTAACTGTGGCATGGGGGTGGAAGGTTCCGTGGAGTTAACATACCATGTCTATTCTGTGTTCTGAATTGCACTAAAAGTACCTTAAATGTAACTGGGAACAAAAGGATAATTGTGATTTGAGATGACAACTGCTAGGGGAAAACCAAAAACCGTGTTCTCACATTCATGTTACACGCTTATAGAGGCTGTAGAGGGGACTTGGATCAAGTGTTAGACATGAACCCTTGTCCGTAAACGTTATTTAGTGACGCTATACAGCGTCAAAGTTATACGCTCCGCAGCCTGCAAATGTATATACAGGGTGGTGCATTGTTAATGACCGGGCCAAATATCTCACGAAATAAGCATAAAACGAAAAAAACTACAAAGAACGAAACTCGTCTAGCTTGAAGGGGGTGGAGCTATGGTTGGCCCGCTAGGTGGCGCTGCCATAGGTCAAACGGATATCAACTGCATCTTTAAAAAGGGGTCCCCCATTTTTTATTGCATACTCGTGTAGTAAGTTGAGAAATATTAATGTTTTAGTTGGACCACTTTTTTCGTTTTTTGATAGATGGCGCTGTAATAGTCACAAACATATGGCTGACAATTTTAGACGAACAGGTAGATTTTCAAATTAAAATACGTGGCATCAGGTAACATTCCGCCAGTGCGGACGGTATTTGCTTCGTGATACATTAGCCGTGTTAAAATGGACCGTTTACCAATTGCGGAAAAGGTCGATATCGTGTTGATGTATGGCTATTGTGACCAAAATGCCCAACGGGCGTGTGCTATGTATGCTGCTCGGTATCCTGGACGACATCATCCAAGTGTCCGGACTGCTCGCAGGATAGTTACGTTATTTAAGGAAACAGGAAGTGTTCAGCCACATGTGAAACGTCAACCACGACAAATGATGATGCCCAAGTAGGTGTTTTAGTTGCTGTCGCGGCTAATTCGCACATCAGTAGCAGACAAATTGCGCGACAATCGGAAATTTCAAAAACGTCGGTGTTGAGAATGCTACAACATGGATTGCACACGTACCATATTTCCATGCACCAGGAATTACATGGAGACGACTTTGATCGTCGTGGACAGTTCTGCCACTGGGCACAAGAGAAATTGCGGGACGATGACAGATTTTTTGCATTTGTTCTATTTAGCGACGAAGCGTCATTCACCAACAGCGGTAACGTAAAACCGGCATAATATGCGCTATTGGGCAACGGAAAATCAACGATGGCTGCGACGAGTGGAACATCAGCGACCTGGGCGGGTTAATGTATGGTGCGGCATTATGGGAGGGTGGATAATTGGCCCCCATTTTATCGATGGCAATCAAAATGGCGCAATGTGTGCTGATTTCCTACGTAATATTCTACCCATGTTACTACAAGATGTGTCACTGCATGACAGAATGGCGATGTACTTCCAACATGATGGATGTCCGGCACATAGCTCGCGTGCGGTTGAAGCGGTATTGAATACCATATTTCATGACAGGTGGAATGGTCGTCGAAGCACCATACCATGGCCCGCACGTTCACCGGATCCGACATACCCGGGTTTCCTTCTGTGGGGAAAGTTGAAGAGTATTTGCTATCGTGATCCACCGACAACGCCTGACAACATGGGTCAGCGCATTGTCAATGCATGTGCGAACATTACAGAAGGCGAACTACTCGCTGTTGAGAGGAATGTCGTTACACATATTGCAAAATGCATTGAGGTTGACGGACATCATTTTGAGCATTTATTGCATTAATGTGGTATTTACAAATAATCACGCTGTAACAGCATGCTTTCTCAGAAATGATAAGTTCACGAAGGTACATGTATCGGATGGGAACAACCGAAATGAAATGTTAAAACGTACCTACGTTCTGTATTTTAATTTAAAAAACCTTCCTGTTACCAACTGTTCGTCTAAAATTGTGAGCCATATGTTTGTGACTATTACAGCGTCGTCTATCACAAAGGGAAAAAGTGGTCCAAGTAAAACATTTATATTTCTTTACCTACACGAATATGTAATAAAAAATGGGAGTTCCTATTTGAAAAAACGCAGTTGATATCCGTTTGACCTATGGCAGCGCCATATAGCGGGTCAACCATAGCTCCATCTGGTTTCCCCCTTCATGCTAGACAAGTTTCGTTCTTTGTAGTTTCGTGAGATATTTGGCCCGGTCACGATCAATGGACCACCCTGTATATGCAGGGTGATTGCATGGTGTTACAAACTTTCAAGGACGGTGAGGAAGGACAGATGTATGAATTTTAGGTTACGGTCCCTGGTTCGGAGACAAACGAGTCGAAAGTTACAAGCCAAAATCATTCTCAGACTACTGACAGTGCAATACGTGTACTGGTACAGTTGTTTCTAAGACTGTAGAGTAGCCAACTTCCAGACGTGGTAAGACAGACCAAAACAAGAAGAGGTGTTCAGTAAACATGGGATCTAAAATGCATACCTTAAGAGCTATGAAGTTATTAGGTACTCGCAGACGAAGAGGATTGCACAGGATAGAAAAGCGTCGAGAGCTGCATCAAACCAGTCTCTGGACTGAAGGTCACTACAACAACAAGATCTATGATTACTTTTCATCTTCGCCATTGTGAGAGACATCTCCTCTATTAAAAAAGTGCTCATAGCGGCTCAGGTATACATTTTAGACGCCCTGGTTACTAGTTTATTTTCTTGTTTTGGTCCATTCTACTACCATTGAAAGTTGCCTAAGCTACAATCTTAGCAAGAACGATACCAGTACATGTATTCCTCACTGAGAGGTATCAGAATGATTTTCGCTTAAAATTTACGACTCTTTTGTTTCCGGTACAGGGATTCTTACCTCAGATTAATATATGTATCAGTCTCTATAATCACTGAAAGTTTGTTACATCATCACAGAATCATTCTGTTAATACACACATTTACAGGCGCCGACGCGAAGAACGTCGTTGGATGACATTTTCGGGAGTGTGTTCCTGTGCGAAACTTTATGTACTTAGTCCTCTCTACAGCCTCTAAAAGTGTGTAACATGAGATGTGAAACACCCTGTGTATGTACACGTTCTTAGTGCCTCGTGCCCTACCTGACTGCATATAACTTAAGTACGTGCAGTTTCCTATCTTGTGAGAGAAACTTCGTGTTAACAGAAAAGTGCAAGAAGGTAGTTATGTACCTGATGATTTACAAGGAGTAATTATTTCAGCACGTCCATCTTCAACATCCAACGCGTTCAGAATGGAGAAAAAGGACTTTACTGATTTCCAGACTGGTGCTGATAAAGTCATCGACGCAACAACAGTTTAGCTGCACAAATTAAAATCATCTCACGTGGAATACTGCACATCAAAAGAACATTCAGTAGCATTGAACGTTGGAAAAGGGTACACATCGTAATGAGAGGCAAAACTGTTGGCTCTTTGAGTCATACACAACTTGTCTGCTGAAAGAAAGGACTTGCTTACTATGGTACCGTTTACGCCACATTACACTGATTTGCTTAATGATACTGCAAACTGATGATTTTTGTTTTGTATTGTTCACATGCCTTAAGATATTTATGTTTAGATATGTTTTGTCAATCTTTATAGCATGATAACCCTGTAGGACTCAGCCCTTTCAGTCTAAGTAGTATGCTAGACACATTCAGCGGTAAATTTCGAATTTTCTTTTTCTGGCCGATTCGAAGCAATTTTCTCTGGACTTGCAGTACAGTTTGTATTTCCTGGATGATGATAAATGTTTAATACTGTAGAAACATGCGTGTAATTTGGTATGTTATACAATACTGTTTTCTTTTTCTTACATCTCAGAACATTACCCTTAGTCCGTAACACCTTTAGAATGTTATGTCTTCAAATATTTATTTCTTTTTCTGGGGCGTTAGTTTTCTGACAAGTTTGATGCGGCCCGCCACGAATTCCTCTCTTGAGCCAACCTCTCCACCTACCACGACGTCAATTATTTGGTGGCTGTATTCCAGTCTTAACGGAACAAACCCTACGGATTTCGGAGTTCTCGCGACTGGTTGTTACATGGCCGTCACTGTTTGCAGTATAGCAGTCGTGCACGGAAGGTAAATGTGCTCGACAAACAGTTCAGGAAAGGAAGAAACAGACGCTCTTGAAATGTGGTGCTACAGCATAATGCTGGATTATCTGGCTGGATGAGATAACTCTAGTCTACATGTTATCAGAGAACTGAAAGCAAATGTGTGCTCTTAACTGTATACTTTGGGCGACGGTTTTTGAAATGCGGCGCTATGGAATAACGCTGAAGATTAGATTGGTGTAGCAGATAACAGTCTGCATATTATCAGATGAGTGAAAATAAATGTGTGAGCTTAAATAACCCATTTATGCAAATTTCAGAAGTTTAATTAGTTTTCTTCTAGTGCGTAAGTTCGCAACGTTTTTCTGTAAGTTTCAGAAATACAACAGATGTACGTCACAGAGACTTTAATCGTCAATAAGTTATTCTTCTTCGCTGTTTACAACAGTCTGTCAAGTCTGTGCTCATTTTCGTCTGGAAATGAAGTTCCTGCGAGGTTATTCGATAGAGAGCGGGAAAGGTGAAAATCTGAGGGTGCAAGATCAAGAGAATCAGGTGGCTGCGGAATGACCTCCCAAACCAACTTCTGTGTAGAGTTTTTTGTCGCTCTAGGAGAATGTCCGCGGTCGTTACCGTGGAGTAGCATTACATCACGCAGTCTTCCTGGTCGTCGTTCTAGGATTGTCTCTAAAAGATACCTCAATTGTTGACAAAAAATGTCAGAAATGATGGTTACACCACGGGGAAGCAATTCGTAGTTCAACACACAGTTGCTGACCCACCAGATGCATAACATTATCTTTTGTGGGTGGGTGTAGATCTTTGTACAGCCAGTTGCTGCTTTGATTGTGATGAAACATTCCTTCCTTTCCCTTATGTGAGCAGAAGGACATAATCTCTCGTCACCAGTAACTACATTGGGTAGGAATCGTTGTTGATCATGGGCCAATTGATGACGAGTAAGCAGGGATGCACATATGATCATCCGCTGCTTTTTCTGATGTTGGTTTATGTCATGTGGTACCCATTCACCCGATTTCTAAACTGTACCAATTGCTTGCAAAAGTCGCACGATAGTGGAATAATCACAGTGCATCACATTTGCGAGTTCTCGAGTGCACTGGCGTGGATCATTGTGGATTAATGCGTTTAAACGATCTTCCTGAACATGGAGAGTTACTAACGTCAATACGATACTCATTAAAGGCCGAAAACAGTTTTCCTGTCGTGCTCTGTCCAATAGCATTATCCCCATACACGGGTCAAATATTTCTGGGTGACTCCGCTGCTGTCACCCCTTTATTAAACTCAAACAGAAGAATATGTCGGAAATGTTCCGATTTATCCACTTGGTACTCCATTTTTTAGCGTCCACAACAAAATGACAATGTGTGAACTCAAACAGTGAACTACAGATAAAAAATGATAATTGCTAGATAAACCTATAACAACCGGAATACGAACACCGAAACAAAAACGTTACTAAGCCGTGCACATATCTAATAGTATGTACAGTTTGTTCATAATGGAATAGAGTTTATTTCACTTTTAGTTGCAGGAATTTTATTAGGAAAGGAAACTGGAACACGAAAACGACGTCCTTTTTATATAAGTAGGGTAGTCGGACAAAGCAAAAGCACCGAGTATAAAAATTTGGCCAAATCGGTGACTTTTGTGCCAGGATATAAAATCGTGTGCCTGGACATAAAATCATCTTGCGCAAGGCGCCTGTAGAAAACACGCAAACGCACGCAAAGTATTGCTTCCGCCGTTACACTTCAAACTGGGCTTAATGAAGCAGTCTGAATGTTCATTTCTACAAGACAGACTACATTAACTACCTTTATACAAAATTTCCTTTCATTAGTCATTAAATATTGAAAGCTAGAATTATTGTTGGTTGTCAAAGTCTCAAACTGATGAAGGATCACCAGTTTGAGAATGCAGTGAATATTAAAGAGAAACGTGCAGGGACTGCCTTCAGGTCAGTTGGTGAAAACATTCTACGGAATAAGAAAAATCCAAATTACACGAGTACGTCAAAACTTCGCTGGAACACTCGTAACTTTAATTTAAAAGTCCGTTTCCAGCACTCACATATTGACTGCTCCCCTGGAAATCAGGAACATTATAGTGAAGTGCAAGGTCAGTGCTTCCATCGGGACTAATCAGATGGAGGAGAGGTAGAGGGGACTGTGATATCAAAGTGCGATGACACACCACTGTTCGATGTTTAGGAGGAAAGGATGGAAGTTCTGAAGAGGAAAAGGAAAAAAATAAGGAAGTCTGAAATTTAAATGCAGCTAAGGAACTTTTGAACAGACTCAAGGATGAATTTGCAAGGAATCTTACAGTTTAAAATGTATAAGAGAAAGTGAGGAACATGAACAAAGGGAGCTTGAACGACCAGTCCTAAGGAACAAGGGAATGAAAGACGAGTGTTGAATCGGTGAGCATCAAGAAGCTGTTGAGTCTAGAGGAAAAGCTTGGAGGATTAGACAGGCAACTAACAAAGGGACTTTAAAATCTGTTACACAACGAGAAGAACGATTGCTAAAATAACAAGAAGCGGCAGGAGCAATATGTGTAATGAAAATCTGGAAGAAGCAGACCCATTTAAGCAAAACAAGATACGAGCTTTCTTTAAGGCGCCGAAGGTAAAAAGACCTATGAAGCGAGGAAGCCCTTTGTGAAAGGGTATGATGGTGAACAGGAGAGAAGGATGTACACTATATGATCAAAAGTATCCGACAGCCCCAAAAACATACGTTTTTCATGTTACGTGCATCGTGCTGCCACCTACTGCCAGGTACTCCATATCAGCGACCTCAGTAGTCATTAGACGTCGTGAGACAGCAGAATGGAGCGCTCCTCGGAACTCACGGACTTAGAACGTGGTCAGGTGATTGGGTGCCACTTGTCTCGTACGTCTGTACGCGAGATTTCCACACTCCTAAACATCCCTAGGTCCACTTCTTCCGAAGTGATACTGAAGCGGAAACGTGAAGGGACACGTAAGCACAAAAGAGTAAAGGCCGACCTCGTGTGTTGATTGACAGAGAACGCCGACAGTTGAAGAGCGGCGTAATGTGCAACAGGCAGACATCCAGACCACCACGCAGGAATTCCAAACTGCATCAGCATCCACTGCAAGTACTATGACAGTTATTTGGACTGGCCTGCATACAGTCCTGTCCTGAATCTTTTAGAACACCTTTGGGATGTTTTGGAACGCCGACTTCGTGCCAGGCCTCACCGAACGACAAAGATACCTCTCCTCAGTACAGCACTCCGTGAAGAATGGGCTGCCATTCCCCAAGAAATCTTCCAACACCTGACTGAAAGTATGCCCGCGAGAGTGGAAGCTGTCATCAAGGCAAAGGGTGGGTCAACACCATATTGAATTCTAGCATTACCGAGGGAGGGCTCCACGAACTTTTAAGTCATTTTCAGCCAGGTGTCCGGATACTTTTGATGACATAATGTGACTTCAAACAAATGATGTCAAAATAGGAATAAAAAAACTCTGTTATTTCAGAAACCGGTTACTTTGAGGGGTTTTAACGCTCAGGTTAAAGTGGCGTGGGAAAAAGCGGTAACTACCATCTCTAATCTGCGCTGAGGAAATAAAATGTGATGGGCCAGCGACAGAAGACAGCATGTACAAAATAATAATGGGCATCTGAAAAAATAGAAACGTACCGTAAGATTGGAAAAAAGACGTCATTATTCCAGTACATAAGAAGGTTCGATGAAAAGGCTCTGGATAATTATGGAAGAACCGCACTGATGAAGATCGTCTACAGGGTTCCCTGTAGATAGCTGTTGAACAGAGCGGAAGAACAGCTCGAGTCAAGGAGTGGAGACTATCGAAGTCGATTCCGAAAAGGAAGGAACTGTACCGAGCAGCACTTTTGGACTCAGAAGGCTCCTGGAACACCGGCGCAGGGAAGGTAGGAACACTGCAGTGGACTGTACCACAGCTTACGATTACGCGGACAGGAATGTGTTGTGAATGTCCTCGGTGCCAAGCAATGGACACAGTAACACAAGAATTACATCAAGGGACACCTTGAAAGGCACCGATCCTAGGGTCAGATACCGAAGTACAGCATCGGAAGGCTTTGAAAGAAAGACAGAAGTTCCTGAAGGAGATAAGTTGTCACCGATCCTGTGCAACTTGCTGCTGGATAAAGTGATCCAACAAAGTGAACAAAACAGTAGTTACTGAAGATGAGCCGACTGGGTACAAAATACAGCACAACACCGCAGTAGACTGCCTAATCTCTCGCCGATGATGTGGCATTGCTACATGAGAACGATGCAAAAATGTCACTGGTTGGTTGGTTGTTTGTTTTGAGGAAGGGGACCAAACAGCGAGGTCATTGGTCCCATCGGATTAGGGAAGGGTGGGGAAGGAAGTCAGATGTGCCCTCTCACCGGAATCATCCCGGCATTTGCCTGAAGCGATTTAGGGAGACCACAGAAAACCTAAATCAGGATGTCCGGACGAGGGTTTGAACCGTCGTCCTCCCGAATGCGAGTCCAATATGCTAGCCACTGCACCATCTCGCTCGGAAGAAACGGCGCAAGAAAATCTTTCTTTAGTCGTAGCAAAAGACGGTTTTAAAATGAGTCAGTAAGACCTAGGTCGACAATGAAGATACGAACTGGGAAATCTCGTAGTGGAAAATGCGAACGGCGTCCGTTACCTAGCAAATTACAGACCAACAAAGGCATAATGGGCAGGCTCCAAATGCTCCGTGGGGTATGTTGCAAAGACAGCCTATAGAAAGCGAAACCTGCCGAGAAGCGCAAAAACGAGACAGTATGCACTATGATTAAAAGAATTCCGTTCCTAAAAAATTATTCCATTCAACCTACTATTGCTACTATTAAAAAACAGTCGTAGGTTGCAGAATGTTTATTAACTCAAGAATGACGCTTCTTTTCGTCTAGATCAGGTTATCTGAAAGTATAAGGGGACGACGATATTACAAAAAATCTGGCGTGGTCCTGTACTGGACTACTGTAAAACCAAAATAAGCCTCAAAAACCGACCGAATAAAATTATATATAGAAACGCATTGTAACTCACGTTACAGAATCGAAATTTTCTGCCAAAAACATTTGTCAAGAATGCACGATATTGCGTAAAACGCATGTATATTGTCTCCACATCTGGACATTAAAGACTGCGTGATTTTTGTTACTTATTACGAAACTGTCTGACGCGTACAGTAATTATTTTTCATTACACAGTCTGAACACTATAGGCACCATCCCTGACAACTGCAACTACAGATGATAATATCTCCTCTTGTTCTAAAAAAGAAGCGGTCGTAATAGCCGCTACGTTTCCTATCTTACTTTCATTTTCGCGATTCGTGGAGATAGAGTCATATACGTTGAGAAGGTGTGTAAGTTGTAATGAATAATACATGTATGAAATGTTAGCCTCGTTATTATTGAAAGTAAGCTTCCGATCCGTCATATCAACGTTTTGAACATTTGAATAATTTCTAGCAATTTATGGGTGCCGCGCCGCCAGGAAACACAACACCGCTGGTTTGTAACAATCAGCCGCCATTACGCAGCAATTAAGAACTTCGTGCGCGAACTGTAAACAGCCGGACATTACGGCGGTCCCAGAGGCCCGTCCGCATTAACACCGACAGCGGCTCATGCAACGTATTGGGCTAGTACTAACGTTAGTCGCCATGCGGCGCTGCCGTCGGGTTTACAGTGCGATAACGGCGTAAAATTCAAATACTAATGGATAAAGTACGAAATAAATAAAACGTAATAAGTCATATGGGAATATACACAATGTATGCAGCGAAAGCGATGCACAGAGACATACAAAATCCTTACGCTCAAAAGCAGAGCGAGAGGATAATGAAACAAAATACGTAGAGCAATAAAAAGAAGATTAGACTACAAATTTATGGCTAAAAGGTAAGACTGCCAAAAAGATAAAGTATAACTGCATACACATACAAGCGACCAAGGTCCTGGTAATAAAAAGCAAAAAACTTATAAATTATTTAAAAATGAGAAACATTCAATCATAGAAAACCTAATTCTTGCTTGATAACTGATCATTGAGTGACATGTACTTCTTAGAGGGTGATTGTTTAACAATTTCAAATCTCTTCGAGCAGACTGAGCGTCTACCTTTGGCCGTGTGGTGCAAAACCCTGTTTCCGAGGGTAGGTGGCTGGTGGCCATTGGATTTAAGGTGCTCAGAGAAGGCGGAATCATGCTTAACCTGCCTCTTCTTAGTCAGCAAATGCTCCTGAAACCTACATTCAAAAGCCCTTCCCGTCTTGACAATATAAGCTTCTTGACATTCACAGTACTCGAGCATATATACACCAGAGGCAGCATATTTATCTTTCTGGGGACGTTCATTGTGAATGTACTGATACTGGATTTTTTTCGAGACGGTATTCACCATTCTTATAATGAGATAGCTATGAGTTTAGCTATGGCGTAGGACACATTACCCAAACATGGAAGCTACTAGATTTTATTGGAGATGGTATACACCATTCCTATAATGAGATAATGACAGAGTTTAGCTATGGCGTAAGACACATTACCTAAACATGGAATCTTAGCAAGCCTGTAATTTGGAGTTGTAGGTGGTTTGTCGTTCGCGTGGCGATGTTTTCTGCGTGTATAATTTGTCAATGATGGAGGGGCGGTACCCGTTACAAAAAGCGACATATTTCAGGTTCACCAGTTCCTTTGTAATAGATTTAGCTGTAAGTGGAATTTCAGTGATACGCTGTGTTACTGATCTGAAATAGGTCATCTTGTAGTGATAAGGATCACACGACGTAGCTCACACGACGTAGCGTGTATAATTGAGTCGCTCATGGAAGTCCTGCGATGAATGTCAAATTTTATGACATTATTACTGAGACAAAGCTGCAAATCAAGGAAGTTGAGAATACCTTTGCTATTTATGGCTTCATGCGTAGAGGTTATTTTGCTATGAGGATTGTTAAACCAGGAGCATAATATCCGATCATTCACCGTAAAACACTATTCTTGTTACCGACATATCGTCTGTAAAATTTCTTTTTTTCTTTTTTTCTTCTTTTTTAAGGTGGATACCCGGGTGAAATAGTCACACTCCGAGTACTTTACGAATGTGTCAGCAAGAAAGCGCGCAAAACGGTTACCCATCGCAAAATCATCCGACTGCTTATAGAATTTGTTACTGAAGTGGAAGTAATTGTACGAAGTCAAAAGCCTAAGAAGAGTTATAATGTCGACAATTTCATCAGTGCACAGACGCCGGTGCCTAGAAAGGTTATCCAGAATAACTCAAATAGTTTCTTCTATATATATATATATATATATATATATATATAGATATATATATTAACATTTTACAATGCAACAAACGACACTGATTACGTATTTGTTTATATGTTCAGATGTGCTAACAAAACTAACGTGGTTCCATTTCAAAAAACGTAGGTTTGTGTTAAAAAACATACTTCCGTGCATTTTTGTATGGTTTGTATTAAACAATTACACTAGCCTCTCTCCTCACGTTCGGTCTGTGGAATTTTTTTTCTTTTTTTTTTCCTTTATTGAATTTCAATTTCCCCCGAAGGGGGGGCGGGCTGGCAGCAGCTTAGTATGCCACTCTTCAGCCTACAGACTTTATGATAAAAATGAAGAGAATATAATAATAAAAACAGGCGATAAAATCGGAGACTTAAAGAGTAACATGGCGAAAAGAATTTGTGGAACTTAAAACAAAGAACAGAGGGATGATGAAGCTAATAAAATACATACGAAGCGGACAGGTAAAACAATAGACAGACAATTAAAAAACACGGCGACAGTCTGGATTTTGTTCGCAAAAGACAAAAAATTCACACCTAGCGACAGCATGGGTTCTGTTCGGAACACAAGAAAGACGAACAACACTGAATAGTCACTGGAACACTGCACGTAAAAGTTGGCAAATGCGACATACCACAGCCGAGAGCAGGTGGGGGGAAACTGGACAGATGATGGGAAAACAAAAAAAAGGGGGGAAAGGAGAGTAAAAGCGAAGGGGAGAACCGGGATAGGAGCTGATGGAGGAGGAGGACCCATAAGAGGGGTGGGGGGCAGACGCGACAGGGAGTGGGGTAGGCAGAGGAGAGGAAGACAAAAGGACTCGGGGGGGGGGGGAGAAGGGAGGTTGGGAGAGGTTTAGTGGGGAGAAAACAGGACGGAAGGGGGGGAAGAGGGAGCCCAGGGAAAGGACAGAGGAAAGGAGGGGGAGTGAGGATCAGAGTTGATAGGATGGATAAATGGAGGGAGAGAGGGCATCATCCGGGAGGGGGAGTTGACGGAAGCCACCTTGGGAAAGGAGATGTAGGGTGTAGAGATGGAGGGTAGGGGGGATACAATGGTGAAGATGTGGCAGGGGGCGGGGATGGGAGAAGAGAGGAGCTACCAGGGGGTGAGGGGGTGCAAGACGGCGGGAGGTGTAGAGGATGCGGATATGTTCGAGGAATAGGAGCAGATGGGGGAAAGGAATGAGATCATAGAGGATCCGCGTGGGGGACGGGAGGCGTATTCGGAAGGCGAGGCGGAGTGCATGATGCTCAAGGATCTGGAGGGACTTATAGAATTTGTGGGGGGCAGATATCCAGGCAGGACTGGCATAACAGAGGATGGGATGGATTAAGGATTTGTAGGTGTGGAGGATGGTAGAGGGGTGCAACCCCCACGTCCGGCCAGAGAGGAGTTTGAGGAGTCGGAGGCGGTTGTGAGCTTTGGATTGGATGGAGCGGAGATGAGGGATCCAGGTGAGGTGACGGTCAATGGTGAGGCCAAGGTAGGTGAGGGTGGGGGTGAGGCAGACAGGACGTGCGCAAACAGTAAGGGAGAAATCCAGGAGCCGGAAGGAGCGAGTGGGGGTCTTGGAAGGATTGAGTTTCAGGAGCCACTGGTTACACCATGCAGCAAAAAGGTCAAGGTGAGTCTGGAGAAAGCGTTGGGACCGTTGGAGGGTAGGAGCGAGGGCGAGGAATGCGGTGTCATCAGCATATTGCAAGAGGTGTACTGTCGGGGGGGGGGGGGGGTTGGGGCATATCCGCCATGTACAGGAGGTAGAGGAGAGGGGAGAGGAGGTCTGTGGAATCGGTTCGTCAGTATTTGATGTGGTTTACGATATATATCCAGCGGTAACGTTAGGTGACTCACCCTATATATATATATATATATATATATATATATATATATATATATATATTTGGCCCGGTCACTATCAATGGACCACCCTATATATATATATATATATATAGGGTGGTCCATTGATAGTGACCGGGCCAAATATCTCACGAAATAAGCGTCAAACGAAAAAGCTACAAAGAACGAAACTCGTACATCTTGAAGGGGGCAACCAGATGGCGCTGTGGTTGGCCCGCTAGATGGCGCTGCCATAGGTCAAACGGCTATCAACTGCGTTTGTTTTAAATAGGAACCCCCCTTTTTTAATTACATATTCATGTAGTACGTAAAGATATATGAATGTTTTAGTTGGACCACTTTTTGCGCTTTGTGACAGATGGCGCTGTAATAGTCACAAACGTGGCATCATCATTTGTTGCAGGTCGTGGTTGACGTTTCACATGTAGTTGAACACTTCCTGTTTCCTTAAATAACGTAACTATCCGGCGAACGGTCCGGACAATTGGATGATGTCGTTCAGGATACCGAGCAGCATACACAGCACACGCCCGTTGGGCATTTTGATCACAATAGCCATACATCAGCACGATATCGACTTTTATCCGCAATTGGTAAACGGTCCATTTTAATACGGGTAATGTATCACGAAGCAAATACCTTCCGCACTGGGGGAGTGTTACGTGATACCACGTACTTATACACTTGTCACTATTACAGCGCCATCTATCACAAAGCGAAAAAAGTGGTCCAACTAAAACACTCATATTTCTTTACGTACTACACGAATATGTAATTAAAAATGGGGGGTCCTATTTAAAAAAAACGCAGTTGATATCCGTTTGACCTATGGCAGCGCCATCTAGCGGGCCAATCATAGTTCCATCTGGCTTCCTCCTTCAAGCTAGACGAGTTTCGTTCTTTGTAGTTTTTCGTTTGATGCTTATTTCGTGAGATATTTGGCCCGGTCATTATCAATGGACCATAAAAGGCGCATCAGGCAGGAATAGTCCGAATGGGATGGAAATCGGTAGATGTGAAGCACATGTTCAAACAAACAAATGTTTACAGTGTAAGTGGGTAGTATGTGTTGTTGCCCCGGATGATGATTAGACGAATATTTTGTCAGGATTTGTAGCTCGTGCGTCCTTGAGGTATGGCAATACGCGGACACGAGAAGTGGGTCCAAACAGTTTTATTAACAAAGGCGGATTATAAAACACGCACGCTACGCGCACCCATCACTGTGTCTGACACCCTAACACCTGCTAATTACGGTCGTATCGGAAGGCTCCATGGTGAGCTAAGAGAAGAGACATACTCGCGCCCGGGGCCGCGCTAGTTAATACTGCCCGCTGCGGACGGCGGCCAGTCGCGCACTCTCTCTGCCTCGCACTGCCGACGGACGCGCGTCTACTGACCAAACAGATCGTCAGCATTCCAGACAGGTCGTCTGGCGAGCGCGTATCCGAACCGTACGGCTGCGTGCAACCCGTAGACCCTTACAACAATTTCATAAAAAATGGATGACTCATGGAAGAGAAAGTGCCCCACCTGAGCTGGTCAGAAACATGTTGCTCCACCTCTGGCTGTTGTACAGTTATTCGCATGTCCATTGATTGCCAGAGGTGTTGGACGCCCTCCTGGGTAGTACTGCGCCAAATTCCGTCCAGTTGGCGCGTTAGATCGTCAGAATTCCAACTGGTTGGACGGCCCTGCACATAATGCTCCAAACGTTCTCAATTGGGACAGATCCGGCTACCTTCCTGGTGTACAGATAGGGTTTGGCGAGCACTAAGACGAGCAGTAGAAGTTCTCGCCGTGTGTATGCGGTCATTATGTTGGTGCAATGTAAGCCCAAGATGGTTTCCCATGAAGTGCGACAAAACAGGGCGTATAATGTCGTCGATGTACCGCTGTGCTGCAAGGCTGTCGCGGATGATAACCAAAGGAGTTCTGATAAGAAAAGAGATGGTAAGCCTCACCATCAGTGCTGGTTGTCGGGCCATATGGTGGGCAACAGTTAGGCTGGTATTCCACCGCTGTCCAGGGCATCTGCAGACACATCTTCACTGGTCATCGGGGCTGAGTTCGGACTCATTGCTGAAGACGATTCAACGGGACTCCACGCCGAAGATGTGTCTGGAACAGCCTCAGACATCGGTAGGATACGAACGTGACCCTCGCCTGCCATACGGCCCGACAACCAGCAGTGATAGTTTGTTGTGACATTTCATTTCACAGCAGACCCGTTTGGTTCTCATCAATGCCACCCACACATCGCAGCGGTCTGTCGATGATGAATATTCCCCGTTTTGTTGCACTTCGAGGCAAGCCATCCTGGGTATACATTTCAGCAAGACAATGTCCACCCGTACATTGCGAGAGTTTCCACTGCTTGTCTTCGTGCCTGCCAAACCCTACCTTCGCCAGCAAGGTCGCCGGATCTCTCCCAAAATGAGAACGTTTAGAGCGTTATGGGCAGGGCCCTCAAACCAGCCCGGCCGCTGTGGCCGAGCGGTTCTAGGCGCTTCAGTACCGAACCACGCTGCTGCTACGATCGCAGGTTCGAATCCTGCCTCGGGCATGGATGTGTGTGATGTCCTTAGGTTAGTTAGGTTTAAGTAGTTCTGAGTTGTAAGGGACTGATGACCTCAAATGTTAAGTCCCATACTGCTCAGAGCCATTGAACCACTTGAACCGCCAACCAACTCGGGATTTGGACGATCCAACGAACCAACTGGACAGAACTTGGGACAATATGCCTCAGAAGGAGATTCAACAACTCTGTCCATTAGTGTGAAGCCAAATAAGTGCTTTCATAACGGCCACAAGTGGACCAACGCGTTATCGACTTAATTTGTGAAGCCCTTTTCCTTGCATGTAGAAGTGGTTCATTGGCTCTAACCACTATAGGACTTAACATCTACATCTACATCTACATTTATACTCCGCAAGCCACCCAACGGTGTGTGGCGGAGGGCACTTTACGTGCCACTGTCATTCCCTCCCTTTCCTGTTCCAATCGCGTACGGTTCGCGGGAAGAACGACTGTCTGAAAGCCTCCGTGCGCGCTCTAATCTCTCTAATTTTACATTCGTGATCTCCTCGGGAGGTATAAGTAGGGGGAAGCAATATATTCGATACCTCATCCAGAAACGCACCCTCTCGAAACCTGGCGAGCAAGCTACACCACGATGCAGAGCGCCTTTCTTGCAGAGTATGCCAGTTGAGTTTGCTAAACATCTCCGTAACGCTATCACGGTTACCAAATAACCCTGTGACGAAACGCGCCGCTCTTCTTTGGATCTTCTCTATCTCCTCCGTCAACACGATCTGGTACGGATCCCACACTGATGAGCAATACTCAAGTATAGGTCCAACGAGTGTTTTGTATGCCGCCTCCTTTGTTGATGGACTACATTTTCTAAGCACTCTCCCAATGAATCTCAACCTGGTACCCGCCTTACCAACAATCAATTTTATATGATCATTCCACTTCAAATCGTTCCGCACGCATACTCCCAGATATTTTACAGAAGTAACTGCTACCAGTGTTTGTTCCGCTATCATATAATCATACAATAAAGGATCCTTCTTTCTATGTATTCGCAATACATTACATTTGTCTATGTTAAGGGTCAGTTGCCACTCCCTGCACCAAGTGCCTATCCGCTGCAGATCTTCCTGCATTCGCTACAATTTTCTAATGCTGCAACTTCTCTGTATACTACAGCATCATCCGCGAAAAGCCGCATGGAACTTCTGACACCATCTACTAGATCATTGATATATATATTGTGAAAAGCAATGGTCCCATAAAACTCCCCTGTGGCACGCCAGAGGTTACTTTAACGTCTGTAGACGTCTCTCCATTGAGAACAACATGCTGTGTTCTGTTTGCTAAAAACTCTTCAATCCAGCCACACAGCTGGTCTGATATTCCGTAGGCTCTTACTTTGTTTATCAGGCGACAGTGCGGAACTGTATCGAACGCCTTCCGGAAGTCAAGAAAAATAGCATCTACCTGGGAGCCTGTATCTAATATTTTCTGGGTCTCATGAACAAATAAAGCGAGTTGGGTCTCACACGATCGCTGTTTCCGGAATCCATGTTGATTCCTATATAGTAGATTCTGGGTTTCCAAAAACGACATGATACTCGTGAAAAAAAATGTTCTAAAATTCTACAACAGATCGACGTCAGAGATATAGGTCTATAGTTTTGCGCATCTGCTCGACGACCCTTCCTGAAGACTGGGACTACCTGTGCTCTTTTCCAATCATTTGGAACCTTCCGTTCCTCTAGAGACTTGCGGTACACGGCTGTTAGAAGGGGGGCAAGTTCTTTCGCGTACTCTGTGTAGAATCGAATTGGTATCCCGTCAGGTCCAGTGGACTTTCCTCTGTTGAGTGATTCCAGTTGCTTTTCTATTCCTTGGACACTTATTTCGATGTCAGCCATTTTTTCGTTTGTGCGAGGATTTTGAGAAGGAACTGCAGTGCGGTCTTCCTCTGTGAAACATCTGGGCTCATCACCCTGTAGACGTAGAATTACTTAAACCTAACTAACCTAAGGACATCACACACATCCATGCCCGAGGCATGATTCGAACCTGCGACCGTAGCAGCAGAACGGTTCCGGACTGAAGCGCCTAGAACCGCTCGGCCACAGCGGCCGGCTCCATTGCATGTCACATACTTATTTCCAACTCATTGCGATAATTTCTTCGTGGTGCGTCGCTTATTTTATTATGTAGTATTTTTATCCTAGAATATACTTGTGCTTGAACTAGTTAAAATCTTACCATCCCGGTATGATAGAGAAACATGAAAGTAATTTTCAAATGGTTCAAATGGCTCTGAGCACTATGCGACTCAACTTCTGAGGTCATCAGTCGCCTAGAACTTAGAACTAATTAAACCTAAGGACATCACACACATCCATGCCCGAGGCAGGATTCGAACCTGCGACCGTAGCGGTCACGCGGTTCCAGACTGAAGCGCCTTTTAACCGCACGGCCACACCGGCCGGCAAAGTAATTTTCAGAATCAGCGTTACATACCGATTCTAAAACAGTAATTATTAGGGAGTCATCTGAATTTTTTTAAAAAAGCAAAGCAGGTTTGTCTAAGCAGTGAGAAAGTATTCAGTGGAATAGCCGAGAGAGGAAATTGATGGCAGTATTTGGTTAAAATGAGAAATCCATTGGAGGTAAACATCCCGAGGTATCAAGTGATACAGGGTGTCCATAAAGCCCCTTTACAACTCCAAAATTTTATTACGGCAGTTGTTGAAATATTTTAACAACACTTCTTTTATTGTAATCAGTGTTTATAAACGTTTTTTTAGCAGTGTTTAATAGACCTCAATACGGGCGTCTTTACTTGCACGAAGCACGTCAAGACGGTACTTGATTTCTTACCATGTTCCCTGTAGCATAGCGTCATCAATGGTGGCAATGCTATTATGAATCCTTTGCTTCAAGTGAGCAGTGTCCCGTATCTGCTTGATACACGAAATCTTTTACATACCGCCACAAAAAAATTCCAAAGGAGTGATATCTGGGGAACGCGGTGGCCAAGGAATTGGTCCATCCCTCCCAGTCCATCTGCCTGGAAATGTTTCATTGAGGTACCGACGAACATGCAGTCCCCAATGTGGTGGTGCACCATCTTGTTGGGAAACGGGTCGTCGGCTGATACTCGTATCCGAGTTTTCATTTCTCTCCTGAGATTTCCTTTGTCACGGTTCAGGCGTGGAAGTGTCGTTGATGGCTTAGCAATCCAATCCTAGCGTGGAACAGGCGGCCACAGACATTACAGCTGATGGAAGGTGGAGGACGTGGCTGAGCCTGGAGGAGTTTACGTCTCTGGCGTTTGTCATTCTCCATTCTTCGACGTTCCAGCTCAAAGTTTTGAAGAGCATTTGAGGTAACTGAGCGCCAGCGACTTCGGTCTTCTGCTATTGTGGACCAGTTACTCGGATCGATGTTCAAGTTTTTCAGATTTTTCTTGTACTGATCCTTATAACGTTTGAGAGGGGCACCTCGTGGCCTTTTACCTGTGCTCACTTCGCTGTACAGCATTTGGCGTGGAAGTCTGTCATTTTTCATCCGCTGGACATGTCCGACCCATCTGAGTTGATGCCCAATGATAAGAGCTTCCATGCTATGCATTTTTGCTTTCTCTAGAACAGCCGTGTTGGATATGAAGTCATCCCCTTTCAGGTTCATGATATATCTTAGCTTCTGTTGGTTGAAGCGTTCTAGTTTCTTCAGATCGCAGCGATATAACGTCCAGGTTTCGCAACCATATAGCAGGGTGGAAATGACTACAGCTTTGTACACCATCAGTTTGGTGTACAGTGTTAGGTCTTTATTCAGGAAGACACGCTTTGTAAGACGACCAAATGCTACATGTGCAGCACGTAATCTATTCTCCACATCTTTTCCAGATGAGCAGTTGGATGACAGTATGCTTCCCAGGTAGAGGAAATGGTCCACTTGTTCCAAGAGTGTATCATAGATGGATATGCTGAAGTCAGGAACGGAGGAGCCAGGAGTTGGCTGCGCCATCACCTTTGTCTTTGGAATATTGATGGAGAGACCAAATCGTTCGTACGCCCTGCTGAAGGAATCAACTGACAGCTGCAACTGCAGGTGAATGAGCTGGAGAGGCATTGTCATCAGCATACTGCAGCTCTGTCACACGAGTGGTACTGGTGAACCTTTTTGAATGGAGTCTGGACTGGTTGAATAATCCTCCATCAAACCTGTACTTTAGTTCTATTCCTGCATTGTTTACGGTTGTCTCGTAAAGCATAGCTGCCAGATACAATGCAAATAATGTAGGTGCAAGAACGCATCCTTGTTTAAGCCCACTTGTTATTGGGAATTCACCAGTCATTTCATTCTGGCAGAGGACCTGTTCAGTCATATCAACGTGGAGAGCCTCAATCAGGTCAACAAAATGTTCAGGGCAGCCGAAGCGTTTTAAGACCATCCACATGGCTTCTCTGGGAACTGTATCAAAGGCCTTTTCTAGATCGTAGAAAACAAGTAGTAAAGGCTTTTGCTGTTCTCTGCACTTCTCCTGTAGTTGTCGTGCACAGAAGATCATGTCAATTGTCCCTCTTGAAGGTCGAAACCCGTATTGAGACTCAGGTAGTATAGTCTCTGAAAGTGTCTGGAGGCGATTTAAAAGGATTCTTGCAAAAAATTTTCCAGTGACAGAGAGTAGAGATATTCCCCGGTAGTTACCACAGACGCTTCTGTCGCCCTTTTTGAAGATGGTGACAATTGTGGAGTTCTTCAAGTCAGCTTGTACCTTGCGGGTTTCCCACATTAATAGAATGAGTGAGAAGAGTCTAGTTTTTAGAGGCAAGCCGCCACCCTCAATAAGCTCCATCGGGATGCTGTCAGGTCCAGGAGCCTTCCCAGGTTTCACACTCTTGAGTGCCTTGCAAAATTCTTGAAAAGTTGGAGGATCAGCCAGCCAGGGTTTTGGAGGGTGCTGTGGGACATTTTTGAGAAAATCTCCAGCGGCAGTAGAAGGGCTGTTTAACAGAGCTGAAGTGCTCATTCCAACGATTTAAGATGTCCTGACTTTCAGTAAGAATGGTGGAGTTGTCAGCAGCTTTCAGTGCTCCTGATGAGGAGCGGATAGGTCCATACAGCTCTTTAATACCAGCGTAAAAGCCACGCAGGTTCCTTGCATCAGAAAGATTTTGGAGTTCTGTGGCTTTCTGTTGCCACCATTTGTTCTTGATTACTTGTATTTCACTTTGACATTTCTGCTTGAGTTCTTGAAAGTGTGCTTTCTTTTCTGCGCAGGATGGATCTTGAGCAAGGGATAGGTAAGCATCCCGCTTTGCATTGATGATGGCTTGGATTTCTCCGTGATTGTCATCAAACCAGTCACTTCTTTTCCGTGCACTACAACCAACAACATTCTCAGCAGTTTCTTTGATGATGTTCTTTAATGTGGTCCATTCTTGTTCGACGTCATCTGTGGTTGCTGGAGCTTTGTTAAGTTGTTCAGACAGTATGTCTTGGAAGTGTGAGCGAACGTTTTTGTTGTTCAGGTTGCTTATGTTGAATTTTCTGCGTGGTGGGTTTGAAAAGTGGGATCGTGGCTTGCGATACTTTGGTACTCTCAAACGGCTGACTAAAAGTCTATGGTCCGTCCAGCACTCATCGATGTTTAGTGCTGCTTTTGTGATGAGAATGTCTTTCTTGTCACGCTGTCGCGTAATAACGTAGTCTATAAGATGCCAATGTTTGGAGCGTGGGTGCATCCATGTGGTCTTATAGCGGTTACGCAAACGGAATTGGGTATTGGAGATGAAAAGCTCGTGCTCAGCACATAGACCAAGAAGTAGCAACCCATCTGCATTGCAGTTTCCCACCCCTTGTTTACCCAACGATGGTTGGTTGTAAGTCAGTCAGCTGTGGTGCTACATATTCGAACAGAAGGTCGAGGTAAACATCTGCAGTAATTGTTGACTCTTTGAAGAAAAATGGTCTAATTATTCGGTTGCAAATGATCCTACACTACACATTCACTTTTGGACTATCCCGGTGGAGCTCTCTAGTCACATAGGCGTGTTCAGATCCCCAGATTCTCACATTGTGTCTGTTTAATGTCCCAGAAAGATGAAAAGTTGCCTCGTCACTGAAACAATGCTTCCCCCTCCGAAAGGCGTTCCAGCATGATGAATGCAAACTCTCTCTGTTGGCTTGTCATTTGTCTCAGGTGTCTGTAACAGTTGCACTTTGTAAGCGTACAGCCGTAAGTTCTTGTGGAGGACCCTATGCACAGTTGAACGTGGTAGTTGCAACTGTCTGGCAGCAGTGCGGATGGACTTCGCAGGTGAACGAGTGAAGACGTTAAAAACGCGATCGATGTTTTCCTCGGATGTTCTTGATCGCCCGCTCCTCCCTTTATCCAACAATGTCGCTGTCTCCACAAATTTTTCGTGCCATGCACGGATTGAAGGACGCGATGGTGGATCTCTTCCGTACTTCGTCCTGAAGTTTCGTTGAGTCTGAATATCCGATTTTGTGTCAGTCAGCCAGGACTCACATGGAGCTTTCTATTGAGGAGTTGCCATTTTAAAATGGTTGAAATGGCTCTGAGCACTATGGGACTTAACTGCTGAGGTCATCAGTCCCCTACTTAAACCTAACTAACCTAAGGACATCACACACGTCCATCCCCGAGGCAGGATTCGAACCTGCGACCGTAGCGGCCGCGCGGTTCCAGACGGTAGCACCAAGAACCGCTCGGTCACTCCGGCCGGCGATTGTCGTTTTATAGAGGTTGAGTTCCTTCCATCAATAATGTGAAGCACATTATTTTAGTGTATATAAAAACTTTAGTAAACAGTGATTACAATAAAAGAAATTTTCTTAAAATATTTCAACAACTGGAGTTATAACAAAGTTTTCAAGTTGTAAAGGGACTTTATGGACACCCTGTAGTGTATGTAGCAGACGGAAGACATATATATATATATATATATATATATATATATATATATATATATATATATATATATATATACCGGGTGATCAAAAAGTAAGTATAAACTTGAAAACTGAATAAATCATGGAATAATGTAGATAGATTCTAACAAATTGACACACATGCTTGGAATGACAAGGGGTTTTATTAGAACCAAAAAAATACAAAAGTTCAAAAAAAGTCCGACAGATGGCGCTTCACCTGATCAGAATAGCAATAATTAGCATAACAAAGTAAGACAAAACAAAGATGATGTTCTTTACAGGAAATGCTCAATATGTCCACCATCATTCCTCAACTATAGCTGTAGTCGAGCAAGAATATTGTGAACAGCACTGTACGTCCGGAGTTATGGTGAGGCATTGGCGTCGGATGTTGTCTTTCAGCATCCCTAGAGATGTCGGTCGATCACGATACACTTGCGACTTCAGTTAACCGCAAAGCCAATAATCGCACGGACTGAGGTCTGGGAACCTGGGAGGCCAAGCATGACGAAAGTTGCGGCTGAGCACACGATCATCACCAAACGACGCGCGCAAGAGATCTTTCACGCCTCTAGCAATAATTTCTTTTTGGTTCTAATAAAACCCCATGTCATTCCAAGCATGTGTGTCATTTTTTACCTATCTATATTATTCGATGGTTTATTAAGTTTTCCCATTTATAAAGAAAAATGGCTCTGAGCACCATGGGACTCAACATCTATGGTCATCAGTCCCCTAGAACTTAGAACTACTTAAACCTAACTAACCTAAGGACACCACACAACACCCAGCCATCACGAGGCAGAGAAAATCCCTGACCCCGCCGGGAATCGAACCCGGGAACCCGGGCGCGGGAAGCGAGAACACTACCGCGCGACCACGAGCTGCGGACTTTCACATTTATACCTACTTTTTGGTCACCCGGTATATATATATATATATATATATATATATATATATATATATATATATATATATCTGTGTGTGTGTGTGTGTGTGCGTCGGAGGCGGGGGAATCCGAAGGACTTGCTACTAAAGTGTAGGGGTAGCTACGAACAGATGAAGAGGCTAGCACTCTAGGAGACAATCCTCAGCAACTGCATAATATCAGTCTTCAGACTGAAAACTAACAACAACAACGTATATACACCGTCTATCACGCACATTTCCAGGACAGCCACATATTAGCATCGAATTATTTCCTCGTCCGGTAATCTTCAACTTTAGCGTATGTGTGCTGTAATGTAAACGCTCGATTACACAAGGTTGCTCAAAATTGGTCCATCGGAAGAAAGACAAAGAGCGTTAACTTCCAAGGCTTATCTACGGAGATGGCAGCCATCGGATGGCCGTCTATCTAATCTCACAGCGAGAGTGGCCGCTTGTGAAACACTGTTTTGATTGCTTTACCTTGTGCTTCAGTTGCTATCTGTCTGTTAGTGACGTGTCCAGTGAAGGATTCGACACGAACGTGCAAGGACCTCGGCATAGTTTCTAGAACGGCCATTCGAGACCTTCCGTTACAGACTGACTCAGCATTAACGACTTTATCTCAGACGTCCTCCGTAAGGTTGAGAGACTGCTACCCTATCATCGTAGTCATCGCAAAGCCCGAGTGTCTATACTCTGTACATCATAAGTCTGATGTACACGTTACACCACGTATTCTTCCGCGTTTGCTTGAATCTCATTGGATTTCGTTTCACGTGGAGCGAAAGCCAAGCTGTGTCCAGTACAGTCAGATGTTTTATGCTGCGTTACACGAGCATAGACTGAGCGATAATGCGGGACAACAACTTTACCGGCGCATTAAACTTGGAAAGCAGGTCCAACTAACCTGCAATGAAAAAAATGGTTCAAGTGGCTCTGAGCACTATGGGACTTAACATCGGAGGTCATCAGTCCCCTAGAACTTAGAACTACTTAAACCTAACTAAGGACATTACACACGTCCATGCCCGAGGCAGGATTCGAAGCTGCGACCGTAGCGGTCGCGCGGTTCCAGACTGTAGCACCTAGTTCCGCTCGGCCACCCCGGCCGGCTCCTGCAATGACGTGAGCAGTTTCAGTTCAGGAGTAAAAAGAGACTAACGTAGAAACAATGTAGCTTCGAATGTCATTTAATTTTTAAACAGAATGAGACAACATTCGGCAGAACTCCAGCACTACGGCACGGCTCCTAGATGACCAGACGGAAAGCATAAAATGCTCTCGTTCACACCTAATCAAAAACAGGAGTGATGAAAATTCCTAGCTTAAACACAGGGTAATTTTTCTGAGCGACCTATGTCTGATACAAAAGCAAACAACATGGATTTCTGCGCATTGTGAGTACTAAAGCCACTGAAGGCATTAATTACAGTCATTGTCTGGTAATCTCTGAGCTTCTTCCTTATCCGGATCCGAGAAAAACATTTCAGTTCTGGAATTGTCATCTGGTGTCGTACGTCTGGCGGCTTAACACTATTGTTGTTTCTCGCAACAAATCGCTTAATGTGGCTCCAGATCAGATTGGTTGCTTTCATATCGTAATGGTACATTGACAAATGTAAAAAGGCAGCATTTGTATGGTGTGCTCGATGCTGTGAAAAGGATTGCTTTTTATGTTTCTATGACCTTTATCACTCAGATTCCTACGAGTCTACATCTGAGGCATAAAACAATGAACACGGTCCGAATGGAGAGTATCTGGTTTTTGATTTTTGTCCTAAAAATGAAATTCTTTTCGTATTTAAAGCAACATTTATCAACAACATTTCATAAAAATATCGATAATTAAGAATTTATATTTCAAATAGAGACGTGAATTCCACGTGCAATATGTAATTAGAAACGAGAAGACGTGCATTATTAATGAAAATTATGATACATTTTATAATTACGAAATCTTAGTATTTGAAATCGAAAAAAAAAAAATACTTCCACCAGCGATTCATGAACTGCTCCACATTATCATTCTACTACGCTACCGATTGCGCTAAACATCCAGTTGTATTTATATATCAACTGTATCAAGCACAGTCCCTCGAAGAACTTCAGACTTTTTCTGTAAATTTATGAAAAACGTTAAGAACAACCTATTTCTCGGCACTTTTCAACCGTTTTCCGCACGCGTGTTTCACTGTGGAGCAGGAAGCAGCCTCAGCCATTTTCCCACTGGGTAGAGGTGTGTGTGCCCGTACTCCCACTGCTAGAAAGCGGTTCTCAACAGTTCGTGTTGACACGTCTGTGCTGTGGTAGCTGTACGATCTGCCACTTCCACCCTTACAATACGACGGTCCTGGCAGGCGTCTGTGTTACGTGGACGTCCAGAACCTCGTCTATGTGTGTAAAAATGTTCAGCATCGTTCAGAAATTGGTGTAGCACACCCTACTTGCCTGGTAGTTCTCCGAAAGGAGCAACCCGCAACTCGGGAGGTTACAATTTGACCCATTTCAAAGTTGCTAAGTTGGCTGTAGGAAGCACTTCTCTGTGGTATGGTTGCCAGCTTCCTACACTGGTCTGTAACACAATGAGTCTTCTGGCTGTGAGTATTCCCAATTAAAGGGTAGACACAGATGGCGCTCTGGTAGATATGCCACTACGCTGTCTGTTGGCGGACGAAGTTGAAACCATTATCAGTACATTTACTATCCAGTAGGTGGTGTATACTGTCATCAGCACTCCATCTTCAGGCCCATCGGGACCATCCGACCGCCGTGTCGTCCTCAGCTGAGGATGCGGATAGGAGGGGCGTGTGGTCAGCACACCGCTCTCCTGGTCGTAATGATGGTTTTCTGTGACCGAAGCCGCTACTATTTGGTCGAGTAGCTCCTCCATTGGCATCACGAGGCTGAGTGCACCCCGAAAAATGGCAACAGCACATTGTGGCCCGGATGGTTACCCATCCAAGTGCCGGCCACGCCCGACAGCGCTTAACTTCGGTGATCTGACGGGAACCGGTGTATCCACTGCAGCAAGACCATTGCCCGATTACTGTCATCAGGTGTAGTAAATTTTTCCGCCAGTTTATTTCTAGTGTGTCTAACTTATAATCAAGTGCTAGGTATTCACTTGTGCTGAGGCATTCTGTCTCCACTACACTGCTGCCATGCTTTATTTTTGCATTCCTCTAGTGCTTTTGTTGACAGCTACGTCGCGGCGCCTGTGCCTGGCGTCGGTCGTCGCCTTGGTGCTGGTGGGTGTCTTCGGCAGCGCCGACGCGAGGGCGGCGTCACCGTGGAGTCTGGAGCGGCAGAGCGGCGCGACGCCCTCCAGCAGTAGGGCACAGGAAGACTACTTGCTGCCCACGGACACCCGGCCCACCGCCTACGCTGTCACGCTGTCTGTGCACCTGGGCGAGGAGGAGGGCAACCAGTTCGCCTTCCAGGGTAACATCAGGGTCAGTACGGCACCCGTTCGCAGTCAGTCTGTCTCGAAACGCTCACAATAAAAAAAGAAAGTAAAATGAAAAAATGTGTCCCACAAGGTTCAGTGCTTGGTCCACTCTTGTTTGTCGCCTTCAGTGAGGTGCTACAGGTCGGCGTCGTGGTCAGCACGCCACCTGGTTGCAGGCAGCCTGCCCTAAATCACTAAGGGAGGGGATAACAAAAAAGCAACTGGAGAGTCCCACAACGTTCATAAGTTGGTCCACTCTTGTTCTTCACCTTCAATAAAGTATTCCAGAGGAATATTTGGTGGGTGTGACATCTACTTACAGGCAGCCCACAGTAAAACGCTAAGAAGTGGGCAAAAAGTAAATGGAGAGTCCCACAAGGTTCAGTAGTTGGTCCACACTTGTTCCCCACCTTCGATAAGGTATTTGAGGACAATGACGAGATCAATGTTCCATCTAATCGCAGGCAGCCCACATTAAAAAAGGTACATGGAGAGTCCCTCAAGGTTCAGTAGTTAGTACACAGTTGTCCTTCACCTTCGAAGGTATTTCAGGGCAATCACAGGATCAGCATGTCACCTACTTGCAGGCTACCTAGATTAGGAGAGGTAAATACAGTCCCACAAGCCTCAGTAGTTGGTCGACACTTGCTCTTTACCTTCGATAAGGTATTCCAGAACAATGACGGGACCAGTGTGCCATCTTCTTGCAAGCAGCCCAGATTAAGTGAATAACTTCCATTAAAAGGTATGTTACTGGTAGCCTCAGGAGAAGTAGAAGTTTGCCGGCTAACTACAGCTACACCTACTTCCAAACCTATTGTTGCTACATCCCAGAAACAAAAGGTACATGGAGGGTCCCACAAGGTTCAGTAGTTGGTCCACACTTCTTCTTCATCTTCGACCTAAATCTACTTCTACACTCCTTAAGCCACCCTGCAGCGTCTTTCAGATAGTACTTCATGTACCTCTGTTGCTTCCCCCTTTCCCACTCCAGTTGCAAGTCTTTTACAAGGAGAAGGATGGTTGGCAAACTTCTATGTGGGCTCGAATATCTTTTATTTTTTGTCGATGGTCTTTCCACAAGATATACATACGAGAAAGCAATACACTTTTTGTTCTATAAAATTTCTTGCGAACTGCTAGCTGTAACTTGTTGGTATGATATTTCGGCACAGAGTCTTCTGGCCATATTCAGGTGAATACTGACGAGCAATTGAACATGCATCCCTATTTATAATATCGCCAGCACATGTGCCGTGTTGCTAAGGGCACTGCGCACGAGTTGCTTAAGATCATGTGCTTCTGCTGTTAAGCGTGTGCGCTGCTCTGCGCGCATTCTGTAGTGAAAGCTCGCCTCTCCGATATCAGAACGATTGTCTTTGGATTGTAAGATCACACGACGACGACGATTACACAGATTACGAAGTTTTTCTGCAATCAGGGCCCATGCAGAATTTAAATCGAAACCAGTGATGAGAGATTCAAACAGTCTTATTCGACTGATTCATTGATGATTCAGTTCCAGAAGTTTGACATATGGGCCACAATTGTTGCTTCATTATATTTCATCTGATGACCAGTGGAAGTACAGTCTAAGCGGTAGTGGACTTATTTGCTTGAAGAAAGCGAGTGTGCCACTGCGGTTCTGTAATGCGACCATGCACTGTGAGCGCCCCGTAAAAGATTTGCCACCTTCACAGGGAATACTGTAAACACCTGCGTTGCGCAACTCTAAGTCGTCTTTATCAAATCCCAAAACCGCTGATCTTCTGGAAGAAGATAGAGAGATTACTTTAACTATATGTGAGAAAAAGGGCATACTACAAAGGAGTTACGCAAATTGGGCACAAAACTGATATTCATACAGCTATCGGCGGAAAATACAAAATTGAAAACTTTGGCGTCTAATGGATGAATGCGTGACGCTGCAGTGTAGTTTCATCACATAGTTGACAAGGATAATAAACAGGGGACACGTCGATCCCAGGGCTTAAGTCTCTGCAAATTTGATTATGCATACTCAGTTGGACAGTAGCTATTACTAGCAGACAGGTGCGTGAACAGTATACACAGTGGTCACCAATTGTGAGAGGAGGTGTAGTTGGGCTCAAAGAAGTCAGTTGGAGTAACCGAAGAGTCGTTCAACATTTGAACAGGAGCGATGCTACTATTCGACAATGTTGGCAGAAATGGGTGAATCGAGGTCGAACACAACGTTGTGAAGGATGTGGTCGACCTAGAGACACAACAGAACATGAGAACTCAGAATCCCAGACTGATCATTGTCATCGATCTGACATGCAGCTGAAGCTTCAGTGACCAAAAGGACCATTGACAGCTGGCTCACAGAAAGGGGACTGTGCCTGCGGAACCTCTTGCGTTGACTACCATTGATACCAAGAGGCTAGTGGTTTCAGACACATTCAGCCTGGAACCTCATTGACTGGAGTAGAATTTAGTCATGAGTCGTCCTACGAACTGAGCTTCTATGAACAGCGAAGGTGTGTCTCAGACGCCCAAAACAGCAGTGGGATAGGAACCTGACTGTCACCTGCCAAACGGTTTGACAATCAGGAGTGATGCTTTGGGCTACTATTTTCTTCATAGTAGGGCCCCTTTGATGGTCATTAGTGGCGCTCTTACACCACAGTGGTACGTTGATTATATTCTACTCTCCGATTTGCTGCCCTTCATGGCAAGTGATACTGGGCTCATATTTCAGCAAGATAATGCCCGTCCACATATGGTGATAGTTTCCACTGCTTGTGTTCATGCTTGCCAAATCCTACCTTTACGAAAAAAAGTCGCCTAACCTCTCCCAAACTGAGAAGGTTTGGAGCATTATGGGCAGGGCCCTCTAACCAGCTCGGGATTTCGACGATCTGATGTATCAGTTGGATAGAATTTGGCACGAGGAGGACATCCAACAACTCGATGCGAAGCTGAATAACTGCTTGCATAAAGGCCAGAAGTGGACCAACGCATTACTGACTCGCTCAATTTCAGAAGCTCTTTTTCTTGAATGTATCACAGATTTTTTTCTAAAATAGTAATAATCTGTTTGCCTGCACATGTACATCACATCTACCGACTACTGTCCTATTCCTTCATGGTGCGTCATGTTTCCTTGTGTTAGAGTGTATTCCAAATTGTGACACCATCTGCTCCACCTCGAGTTAATCTGGCATTTATCCAGGCCCTCCAGCGGTAAGATATTGTTGTGGCACCATCAGCTCCACCTCCAGTTAATCTGGTATTCATGTGGGCCCTCCAGTGGTAAGATATTGTTGTGGCACCATCAGCTCCACCTCCAGTTAATATGGTATTTAAGTGGGCCCTCCAGTGGTAAGATATTGTTGTGGCACCATCAGCTCCACCTCCAGTTAATTTGGTATTTACGTGGCCCTCCAGTGGTAAGATATTGTTGTGGCACCATCAGCTCCACCTCCAGTTAATCTGGTATTCATGTGGGCCCTCCAGTGGTAAGATATTGTTGTGGCACCATCAGCTCCACCTCCAGTTAATATGGTATTTAAGTGGGCCCTCCAGTGGTAAGATATTGTTGTGGCACCATCAGCTCCACCTCCAGTTAATTTGGTATTTACTTGGCCCTCCAGTGGTAAGATATTGTTGTGGCACCATCAGCTCCACCTCCAGTTAATCTGGTATTTATGTGGGCCCTCCAGTGGTAAGATACAGTTATGGCACCATCAGCTCCACCTCCAGTTAATCTGGTATTTATCTGGGCCCTCCAGTGGTAAGTTATTGTTGTGGCACCATCAGCTCCAACTCCAGTTAATTTGGTATTTACGTGGCCCTCCAGTGGTAAGATATTGTTGTGGCACCATCAGCTCCACCTCCAGTTAATCTGATATTTATGTGGGCCCTCCAGTGGTAAGATATTGTTGTGGCACCAGTAGCTCCACCTCCCATTAATCTGGTATTTATGTGGAACCTCCTGTGGTAAGATATTGTTGTGGCACCATCAGCTCCACCTCCCATTAATCTGGTATCTATCTGGGTCCTCCAGTGGTAGGATATTGTTGTGTCACCATCAGCTCAACCTCCAGTTAATCTGGTATTTATGTGGGCCCTCCAGTGATAAGATACTGTTGTGGCACCCTCAGCTCCACCTCCAGTTAATCTGGTATTTATCTGGGCCCACCAGTGGTAAGATACTGTTGTGGCACCATCAGCTCCACCTCCAGTTAATCTGGTATTTATCTGGGCCCTCCAATGGTAAGGTACTGTTGTGGCACCATCAGCTCCACCTCCAGTTAATTTCGTATTTATGTGGGCCCTCCAGTGGTAAGTTATTGTTGTGGCTCCATCAGCTCCACCTCCAGTTAATCTAGTATTTATGTGGGCCCTCCATTGGTAAGATATTGTTGTGGCACCATCAGCTCCACCTCCAGTTAATCTGGCATTTATCTGGGCCCTCCAGTGGTAAGATACTGTTGTGGCACCATCAGCTCCACCTCCAGTTAATCTGGTATTTATGTGGGCCCTCCAGTGGTAAGATACTTTTGTGGCACCATCACGTCCACCTCCAGTTAATGTGGTATTTATCTGGGCCCTCCAGTTAGAAGATATTGAATAACTATCCTTCATGGTGAAAACTGAAACGTATTAAAAATAATACTTATAGATACCGTTTGTGAGGCCTGCTACTAAACTTCATACACATTGGCCTCCATCTTTCAGATCGACGTTTCCGTGGAAGAAAACACGAGCACCATCACTCTACACAACGACGGGTTGGAGATCACCACCCTGACTGTGAAGACCTCTGGCGACGACGTCCAGCACATCGACAGCACGTACGAGAACTCTGGCGACGACAGGCAGTTTCTTTATATCAGGTTGGCAGAAGAGGTAAGGCACTGACACAGTGTGACAAGCCAAACTACTTGTTGTATTCAGGATCCACATGTAAAAAAATCCCTACCTGTGATGTACCTGCACGATTCTGTAACTCTATTAATTTATTTACTAACTTTTTGCCCATGATTCGCTTGTGTATTCATATGTCATATATTTCACACATTTATTGGGTCATTCAAATGGCTTTGCACAAATGAAGGAGGTGAAAGAAGAAGACACAAGTGTGTGCCTTTGACCTAAGAAACAGGTAAGCTCATCGTGAGCTACATGTTAAACGAACAGGCATCCAATTGCAGAATCATCGCATCCCTGAATACTTGGGAGTCACTCTTGATAGAACTGTGACATTCAAAACCCACTGCAAGGAAACCAAAATGAAAATCTGCACTCGAAACAACCTAATTTGCAAACTATCAGGGACACAGTGGGGCTCACATCCACACACTATTCGCTCTTCTGCAAACGCACTGTGCTGTTTTACTCCCGAATACGCTTCCCCAGTCTGTCATCTCGTGCCAGGCAAGTAGACACTGCTCTCAACGAAACCTGCAGGTTGATTACAGTTTGCTTAAGACCGACCCCAGCCGCTGTGCTCTACTACCTGGCTGCAATAGGGCCACCGTGGGTATGCAGAGCAGTGGCTGCCACCAAGGAGAGATTGAAAGTGGAACAGAACAGTTCTCATCCACTGCACGGGCACCACAGCAACGCTTCCTGAGAACATCAGAGAAGCTCACCATTTCACCAGAGAAGGCAGGGCTGAAGTTATGGAAGAAGTCGACGTGGCGATGGATGCTGGAAGCTGAAGAACTACCACCTGGACACAATGAAAGATGGCTGGTGTGGAAATCTTTAAACAGGTTACGATCAGGTGTTGCACGATCCAGAGGCAACCAGAAGAGATGGGGCTTCGTAACAGAAGAGACGTCCAGTGACTGTGGACAAGGACAAACCACAAGCCACATGCTTCAGCGCCCTTTGTGCCCTACATCCCGCACGAAGTACGATCCCCTGCAAGCCACTCCAAGCGCCTTGGAGGTTGCAAAGTACTGGGGACAGTGTGTGTGTGTGTGTGTGTGTGTGTGTGTGTATGGCTTCTGTAAAATTGTATGTTTCTTGCTCGAGAATAATAATTTAGTGGCTTCCAAGGACAAAAAAATTTGATTTTTCAGTGTTGATATGAGTACTGAATCAATCAGAAAATTTAGGTTGCTGTCATAATCCACTCATTAAGAGGTGTAATATTATGTTACAAGTTTGACACAATAAGACAAGTATCGGCGATAGAAATTGTTTTTATATCTTGAGGCAGCATAACACACGAATTACGCAGACTATATTGAGCCTGTATTTGGGATTGTGAGCACATATGGACTTCCAACAATCTTTGCTCATAATTTAAAAATTTCACGGAACTTTTTCTCGCTGACACCTCGCACGAGATATGAAAGGAATACAGTTTTCATCTCCCACTACATTCTCGCCGCTCGTGCAGTAAAACTTCAGCATCGAATATGATGTTTTAATTTGTTACTTCTTTACTACGAAGTGTATTCGTAACACGTTGTGCAGACAGTGTCCACACACACACACACACACACACACACACACACACACACACACACACCACTGAATTTACCTGCAAAATTGTAGCATTGTATGACTCATAGTTCGGGAGATATAATACCATAAACATTGAGGTACGTGAAGAACTAGTTTTCACTAAAAACGGAGCGGCAAATTACTGACAGCCATTAGCGACATCCAACAAACGTTAAACATTGTTTCAAAGCTTTTCTAAACTTTTTCTGGCTTTCAGGCTTAACGTCAAACATTTAACACATTAACTGATATGTAAAACATTCAGACGTTTAAAGCTGGTTTACACATCGATGTTTTACAGATTCAGGGGTTTTCTGATACGTATCTATTTCGAAACTCAGTAAATACAAACAACTGGGCTGCAATAAAACATTCTTAGTGAGACATCCACAAGTGATACTTGGACTATTCATGGTGAATAATATTTGCTGCAATTGTAATTACAAACTTCCTTTATTTGGATAAAGGAAAATACACTACCCGGGTTTCACGACATTAATCGCATCTTCAGGTTCTACTTAACTGCATACGATCACACCGTACAACCCACGTAGAAAAATTGAAAAATTTGCCCAGTACCTGTGGCTGATGCTGCATGCTGGTTAGAAGTGAGGTATACTAAATAACTACACCAAACATTCTAAACATCGACTCGTCTTACATTATAAATCGTCGTTAACGTTCTTAAGAATCGCAAAGCATACAGTCCTTCATTGCATGTATGGTTCGTCATTCATAACCCTTAAACGCGCGCTTTCGTTTGTACTAAGTATTATTTGTAGATGTTATACAGCCCTACATATCAGGCGGAATAACGAAAAGTCAAATTTTATTTGCTTGTAAAATACTGCAGTCTTCGTTTCTACAATTAACTGTCTTACTCTGTTACAAATTAATACAATAAACGGCATGGAGTTTAGAAATCTTATCTTTTCCCCAAGCTATAACGTTTTGAGAAATTTGGAAATTGGCGTGATCTCCAGTAACTGCACGACGTGTGGCCGTGAGAATGTCTGCTATCAGAAAAACATTATAGCTGATGGCTACAATGATCACAGCCCAAAAAGCTTTGCAAATAAGCAGTGAGGCTCACCGAAGGGTGAAGAACACCTGTTTGACTTATGATAACAACTTGCAGAACTAGAAACTGTAAGCGGAGCCTGTATCTTGCATCTGAGTGCAGTTGTACCAGTCTACCATCTTTGTTCGTAATCCATAGTAAGGGACAAATCACTTGTGAGGTTCCCCAAGGATCAATCTTAGGTTCACTGTTGTTCCACATATATCGAAGCAATCTTCTGTCTCATGCACAACAAACAGAATTCGTTCTTTTTGCAAATGACACTAGTATTGTAATCGGTCCAAACACACATACAGAAACAGACAAAACGGTAAACAGTGTTCTTAAAAGTATCACTGAGTGGTTTTCTGCAAATGGTCTCGGCCTCAATTTTAAAAATAACACAACGTATTCAGATACCGTACCAGTGATAGGTGTAATATAAGGTGAGGAGGTAGTAGAGTGGAAACTTCAAAATTCTTATGAGTCCACACTGATGAAAATTTAAATTGGGAAAAGCACATTTTGGAATTCCTAAAACAACTCAGTTCAGACAAATTTATGCTTAGAGTCGTTGCATATATTGGAGAGAGCCAAATCAGTACATTACCATACTTCGCATATTTTCATTCGGTAATATCATATAGATTGATGTTCTGGGGTAGATCATGTTTAAGAAACAAGTTTTTGTTGCCCAAATACGAGCCGTAAGAATAATGTGTGGTGCTCACCCACGATCGTCTTGTAGACATCTATTTTAGGAGATGGGCATTGTGAGTACTGCTTCCCAGTATATTTACTGCCTCATGAAATTTGTTGTAAGTAATCCACTGCAAAAGAAACAAAAATGTACATAATTATAATATGAAAAGGAAAAATGACGTTCACTGCTCCAGATTAAGGTTGTTTATAGCGCAACAAAGTCGTGCACAATGTTGCAACAACAATTTTTGATCCCTTACCCGGTGATAAAAAATGTCTGACAGATAGCAAAGTAAAATTTCAAAACAAACTCAAAAAGTTTCTCCTTGGCAACTCCTTCTATTCCGTAGAAGAATTTCTATTGCTGTAATGTGCAAAAGGTGATGGGGAATTACCAACTCATATTTAAAGAAAATTAAATAAAAGAAAAATAAAAGGAACCTTATAAATCTTCAGCACGTAGCCGTATTTACAAATGATTTTGCTATGGGAATGTAAAATAACTAATTCTACATCATTATGATTTAGCATGGAAAATGCTCCATGGAAAATTAATTACCTAACTAACTCAGAATGTGTCCTATCAACTGATCCCTTCTTTTATTCAACTTGTGCCACAAATTTCTCGTCTCCCTAATTCTGTTCAATACCTCCACATTAGTTACGTAACCTGCAGATTTAGTCTTCAGCATCCTTCCGTAACAAATGGCTCTGAGCACTGTGGGACTCAACTTCTCAGGTCATTAGTCCCCTAGAACTTAGAACTACTTAAATCTAACTAACCTAAGGACATCACACACATCCATGCCCGAGGCAGGATTCGAACCTGCGATCGTAGCAGTCGCACGGTTCCGGACTGCGCGCCTAGAACCGCGAGACCACCGCGGCCGGCCTTCCGTAACACCACATTTCAAAAGCCTCTGTTCTCTTCTTCTCTAAACTGTTTATCGTCAATGTTTCACTTCCATTAGATGGCTACACTCCAGACAAATAGTTTGAGAAAAGAGTTGCAAATACTTAAATCTACATTCGATTTTAACAGATTTCTCTTCTTGAGAAAAATCTGTACATAAAAAAATAAAAAATGGAAAAACCCTTCTAAATGTTACACATTTAGCCAGATTCACAAATTAAATTGCAATGGAATTTAAATAGAATCATTCCACATTATTAGGATTTATCGTGCAATATTATCGATGGAACGTGAAATTAAATAATTAACTGAAAATTTATGTCCTTTTATTCTTCCTTTTTCTGTGTCCCATCCTTTAGGTCTTTGCGTTGCCGAAATTTCTTTAATCACCAGTCCCTAAGTTACAGTTTTCTGCACATTAGATCGGACAACAGTCATTGGGGTACACCCAATTCTAAAGCTACGGTACCTGTCTTCCTGGTTAAAATTTGAGTTACTTTTCGGGACAACATTTAACGATTATTGTGAAAGCCTTGTTTATGATTGACAAATGAAAAATGAGCCTCTCGTTCTATACAGCTTACCTGCTCCCTTGTTATCTTGCGAACTGCAATATTGGGAGCAATAATTTCTTGAACACATTGGTGGATTGGAAAATTATTTGGTTGGTGAATACGTTCGTAGCGTTTTCGTTTTGCATATTGGTATTCCGATTGCTACGAGTTTATTTGTCAATGGTAAATTTTTATTTGTTGTTCACTATTGCTGTTTGAGTTTACATATTATGATTTCGTCAGTTGGAGGTCGTGAGTGGAGATATGGGCGCCAGAAAGATGAGAAATGAGGACATTTCCGACATATTCTTCTGTTTGAGTTCAACAGAGGGGTGTCAGCAGCAGAGGCAACCACAATAAGCCGTATATGGGGATAATGCCACTGGTCAGAGCACGGCAAGAAAACGGTTTTCCCGTTTTGAGTAGGATCGTTGTGAGGTTGGTGACTCTCCATGTTCAGGAGGTCTTCGGGATTTGATGAAAATCGTTTAAAAGCATTAATCCAAAATGATTCACGTCAGTGTACTCGAGAACTGGCAAATGTGATGAACTGTCATCATTAAACCAGCGAGAGACACTCAGATGCAGTGGGGTAAGTCCAAAAAAATGGTTCAAATGGCTCTGAGCACTGTGGGACCTAACTTCAGTCATCAGTCCCCTAGAACTACTTAAACCTAACTAACCTAAGGACATCACACACATCAATGGCCGAGGGAGGATTCGAACCATCGACCGTAGCGGTCGCGCGGTTCCGGAGTGTAGCGCCTAGAACCACGCGGTCACCCCGTCCGGCGGGAAAGTCCAAAAATCTGGCGCATGCTCTAACCAAAATCACAAAAATCATCTGCTTGCTCGTCGTCAGTTGCCCCGTGAACAACACCGACCGTTCATATCCTGTACCATTAGTGCTGACGAGAAGTGGCGCTTTTATGCTAATATAAGGAAAAGAAAGGAATGGTTGACCCCAAACTAAGCAGCGACTCCCCATACGAAGACCTGCGCACACCCACAAAAGATAACGTTACGCATCTGGTGGAGCAGCGACGGTGTGGTGTACTGCGAATTGCCTCACCAAGGTGTAATCGTCACTGCTGACATTTATTGTCAACAACTGAGACGTCTCGCAGACACGGTCCAAGAACAACGACCAGGAAGACTGCATGAAGCGGTGCAGCACCACGGAAACGCCCGACCTCATTCTGCTACACTGACAAAAAAACAACTGCACAGGAGTGCGTTGGCAAGTCATTCCGCACCCATCTTATTTACCTGATCTTGCGCCGACTGATTTTCCACTGTCGAACAACCTTCAACGAGCTCGCTTTCCAGATGAATGTGCTACGAACGTGGCCCGACCAGTTCCTCGCCTCAAAACCACGTGTTACCTGCAGTCGTGGAATCGAAAAGTTAGCCCAGCGCTGACTGTCGCAAATCGTGAATATATTATTGATGACTAGAGTCTCTGTTGCCGGCCGGAGTGGTCGAGCGGTTCTAGGCGCTAGAGTCTGGAGCCGCGTGACGCAACGGTCGCAGGTTGGAATCCTGCCTCGGGCATGGATGTATGAGATGTCCTTAGGTTAGTTAGGTTTGAGCAGTTCTAAGTTCTAGGGGACTGGTGACCTCACAAGTCAAGTCCCATAGTGCTCAGAGCCATTTGACCCAAGAGTCTCTGTTATTTGTATTTGTCGTGTTTATTAAATTTATGGAAGAAGTCTATGGACTTACGCACCAACACAATGGCAAGACCCCAACGCTTGTTTACTTTGGCAGGTGGCAGCCGGCACCCAGCTGGTGGTGGAGATCAGCTACGAGGGCGAGCTGTGGAACGACATGTACGGCTTCTACCGCAGCTACTACGTCGAGGACGGCGTCACCAAGTGAGTACAGAGGCCGCCGCAACAAGAAACAGCTCGCTAGTCTCTAGCCTTGGTAACGCCGACAGTTTGGCGAAGAATTCCGTCCACAAGATTCTTGAAGCATGTCACTGACTGATGATTAGATCCTGTAGAGAGTGGGGGCCCTTGTGCTAGTGGACAGTGCCCTGTTCTGAGGCGGATCTTGGTACTTCATCCCACCTGAGGAATGCTTGTCTTCAAGGAACCGCAACTTCCAGTCTGTCACTCCTAGTCACTCCCACACTCGGAATTCCGTGGATCTCTGACACATCAGCGAAACGGCAACGAGATTCTTCAGGGTATTTGCCCACATTGTAAATGTGTAAAATTATCCGCCGTTTCGGCCTCTGTTGCGAATGGTCTTCCTCAGGGTATTTTGTTAACTGTTGAATAAGGGAAACTTATATTTCTAATACAATGGTGGAAGAGGCTGTTCTCGTATTCTATAGGGTGTTCAGAATCAGTTGGAGGGGGCTTAAGAGGCCCTTAAGGGCCATACACAAGCACTGACCAACCATCCAACCAACCGACGGACCGACAAATTGGATGTGTCTAGGGATTTCAGGCGGGTAGGATTATCCATCAGTCGATGCCTTCGCCCAACAAATTGTGCCGTGCCTACTGCCGTCTTGCCAACCGCCCAACAAAAGTTCGTCTTTTGTCACTTCTCTCGGTATTAGATGTGAAACGTCCCCTTTGAAAAATTAGTGAATTACTGTGCTGGTAAACCCCTTACGTTATTTGATTTTCAAACACCTGAGCAAAACTGAACGTACTCAGACATTTCTCTCTTTACTTATTCTGATCATCACTAAACTGACACAACATTTTTAGCGCAATGCAATCTGACTTTCAATAATCCCTACAAAAGAATGGCCCCGATTAACAATAACCTATACGTTTCACGAATCACTTACCTCACAAAAATCTTCGTTACTCGAACCACTGCAATACAGCGAGCGCCACTACTGCCAGCTAAATAAAAGATTCAAACTACTGAAGGCACTAACTACTGATAGGCTTAGCAAATGAAAGATTCTAATAGAGAACAAACAATGTATTTACCTTAAGTGTTCAAAAGTCGTAATATATATACTATATACAGGGTGTAACCTAACGTTACCGCTGGATATATTTCGTAAGCCACATCAAATACTGATGAACCGATTCCACAGACCGAACGTGAGGAGAGGGGCTAGTGTAATTGTTTAATACAAACCATACAAAAATCAACAGAAGTATGTTTTTTAACACAAACCTACGTTTTTTTTAATGGAACCACGTAAGTTTTGTTAGCACATCTGAGCATATAAACAAATACGTAATCAGTGCCGTTTGTTGCCTTGTAAAATGTTAATTACATCCGGAGATATTGTAACCTAAAGTTGACACTTGAAACCTCCGGCCGGCCGCGGTGGTCTAGCGGTTCTAGGCGCTCAGTCAGGAACCGCGCGACTGCTACGGTTGCAGGTTCGAATCCTGCCTCGGGCATGGATGTGTGTGATGTCCTTAGGTTAGTTAGGTTTAAGTAGTTCTAAGTTCTAGGGGTCTGATGGCCACAGATGTTGAGTCCCATAGTGCTCAGAGCCATTTTGAACTTGAAACCTCCGACGTTCAGTTGCGTGTTGTAACAAACACGGGCCACGGTCGGCGAGCAGCATCTGCAGGGACATGTTTACGATGACGACCGTGTTTACGAGTGTGGCTGTAGTGCACTGTTGTGGTTTGGTCCAGCTGTCGCAGTGTCCGCATGTAGCGCTTGCTGCTATAGTTATTCTGCATTCGTCTCCGCACGCAGACCAACTGTAGCACACCGTGTTACCAGACGTCTGTGATATTGTAGTGTTGTAGGAACTGTGACCATGGTGTATTCGAGCTCTGAAAAGGCGGAGATGATACTCCTCTATGGCGAGTGTCGACGAAATGCAGCTGAAGCCTGCAGGGTGTATGCAGAACGGTACCCGGACAGAGAGCATCCAACGTGCCGCACATTGGAAAACATCTACCGCCAGCTGTATGCAACAGGTATGGTCGTAGCACGCAAACGGGTCCGTAACAGGCCCGTCACAGGAGAAGCGGGTGCAGTTGGTGTGTTAGCTGCTGTTGCCATGAACCCACACATGAGTGAGTACACGGGACATTGCGAGAGCCGGTGGACTGAGGCAAAGTAGTGTCATGCGCATACTGCATCGTCACCGTTTTCACCCGTTTCATGTGTCGCTCCATCAGCAATTACATCGTGATGACTTTAATCATCGAGTGCAATTCTGTCAATGGGCATTAACAGAGAATACGTTGCAGTTCTACCTGTTTACCGATGAAGCGGGTTTCACAAACCACGGGGCAGTGAATCTACGGAACATGCATTACTGGTCCGTGGACAATCCTCGCTGGCTCAGATAGGTAGAGCGACAGCGACCATGGACTGTAAATGTATGGTGCGGAATCATTGGCGACCACCTCATTGGTCCTCACTTCATTGCAGGGGCCCAAACAGCTGCAACATACATCGCGTTTCTACAGAATGATCTGCCAACGTTGCTCGAAAATGTCCCACTGGAAACGAGTCGACGTATGTGGTATCAGCATGATGGTGCACCTGCTCATTCCGCAATTAACACTAGGCTGACCCTTGACAGGATGTTCGACGGGCGTTTCATAGGACGTGGAGGACGCATAAATTGGCCAGCCCGTTCTACTGATCTTACACCTCTGGACCTCTTTCTGTGGGGTACGTTAAAGGAGAATGTGTACCGTGATGTGCCTACAACCCCAGAGGATATGAAACAACGTATTGTGGCAGCCTGCGGCGACATTACACCAGATGTACTGCGGCGTGTACAACATTCATTACGCCAGAGATTGCAATTGTGTGCAGCAAATGATGGCCACCACATTGAACATCTATTGGCCTGACATGTCGGGACACACTCTATTGCACTCCGTAATTGAAAACGGAAACCACGTGTGTACGTGTACCTCACCCCTCATGGTAATGTACATGTGCGCCAGTGAAAAAGACCAATAAAATGGTGTTAGCATGTGGACGTAATGTGCTGTTCCAGTCTCTTCTGTACCTAAGGTCCATCACCGTTCCTTTTGGATCCCTACGTAATTCGGTGCTCTCCGATACACACGATCGAACAGCGGAGGAGTGGTACTCAAGCGTCAACTTCAGGTTACAATATCTCCGGATGTAATTAACATTTTACATTGCAACAAATGGCACTGATTACGTATTTGTTTATATGTTCAGATGTGCTAACAAAACTAACGGGGTTCCATTTCAAAAAACGTAGGTTTGTGTTAAAAAACATACTTCCGTGCATTTTTTTATGGTTTGTATTAACCAATTACACTAGCCCCTCTCCTCACGTTCGGTCTGTGGAATCGATTCGTCACTATTTGATGTGGTTTACGAAATATATCTAGCGGTAATGTTAGGTGACTCACCCTGTATATACTATATATATGTCAGAATTCTTAAATGCTTTGAATTTACGTGTAGTAATGAACAGCTTATTGTCAAAATCATCATGTCGGCGATTCACATATCGGTCATTGTTACTTCTTTTCGGCGGTTCCATCTCAAAATTCGGTGCACCTTGCCAATTTATTTCATAATTTCCGAAATGCCCTGTGTTATTATTTTGTGGCTGTTCCGGATTTCTAAGTCCCTATTCCCGTATTGGAGTGCGAGTCTCCTCTGAAATATGTAATTCTTGTATTACTTGTGCCAACTGATCTTGTACTTCACGGATTCCTCTTTTGTACTGTGTATTGATTTGATTTTGATTTTGTTTGAATTTTCTAATTTGTTCATACTCTTCAGTGTCAGTGAAGGCTACAGGTATTGTGTCATTCAGATCATCATCTGCCTTTGTAGATAAGTTAGTGAACTGATCTGAAAGTTCGGCTACTTTCTCCGACAGTGAACTTATTTCCTCAGTGTGTTTTTCTGAACCAAGTTTCAGTGTGTCCATTTGTGTTGAAATCGCATCTACTGTGTCCTTTAAGTTTTCCTTAGTTTTTGCAAGTCGCGTAACCGAATCGATGGATGCAACTGAGTCAATTTTAACTTGCAAGGTGTCATGATTTTCGCGAACAATAGTTTGCAGTCCTTTTATGGCTGCTTCGTGATCTGCAATGCATTTTCATGACGCGAAAAAATAGGTTGGAAATGCTCACAAATTTATGTTTTTACGTCATTACAGACTTTTTGACGTTTCGATGAGATTTTAAGTAACTCAGCAGTTAAACCTTCACGTGTTTATTCAAGCGTTTGTTCTATTGAGTCTAACTTTTGAAGCTGTTGCTGTGTTTGTCTCTGATTTTGTTCCATTGTTGTGTCTAACTTTTGAAGATTTTGTTCCATTGTGACTAACTTTTGAAGATTTTGTTCCATTGTGACTAACTTTTGAAGATTTTGTTCCATTGTGTGTAACTTTTGAAGCTTTTGTCCCATTTGTTGCATTAATTATCATAACAATGCACTTGTGTCTGAAACGTGTTCCGCAGTGCTATTCGGCAGTGCATTTGAAGCGGCAATATTTGCATTTCGAAAAGCAGAAAATGTGTCTTGACTTATTTGAGAAAACAGTGAGGACGCAAAACCTGAGTCTACAGTATTTGCAAGATTGTGTCCTGTCAGTTCGGAATCCTGAGGCGAGCTGTTGCTGACCGATCGATCTATAATGCTTCCCTGTTCACTAATTGTTTCACTGCCTACACCATTATTTGCTGCCCGCTTCATTTCCCTATGCACAGTTACCAAATTACTACGTTGACTGTCTGTTAATTCATTACACAGCGGTGCTGGCATGCTACGCTCGTCGTCAGTATTATTTCTCAGTTTACTTTGGAGCCTAATGTTACGTTTTTCACACGCCATAATTATCACGTATTTCACACAACAAGAAAAGCACAATTTGAAGAGCAAAAACAAGAAAACACATTAGCATAGCAATGAAAATAATATCTCGTTAATTGCAAGCGCAGCTGCGAAATACTTGGTGCAAATCTACATGCATGCCACAACTGTTTTACTGTACAACAATGAAAAACTGCAACTACAAAGAAGATTCTCTCTACAATTACGCGCTAGCAATAAACAATAGCTACAATAATTACACAAACTACAAGAAAAATCAGAAGATTCCAGTGAGGTATCCTCGGCTATGGGTCGACATATGAAACGTCCCCTTTGAAAAATTAGTGAATTACTGTGCTGGTAAACCCCTTACCTTATTTGATTTTCAAACACCTGAGCAAAACTGAACGTACTCAGACATTTCTCTCGTTACTTATTGTGATCATCACTAAACTGACACACAATATTTTTAGCGCAACGCAATCTGACTTTCAATAATCCCTACAAAAGAATGGCCCTGACTAACAATAACCTATACCTTTCATGAATCACTTACAAAAATCTTCGTTACTCGAACTACTGCAATACAGCGAGCGCCAATACTGTCAGCTAAATGAAAGATCCAAACTACAGAAGGCACTAACTACTGACAGGCATAGTTAGCAAATGAAAGATTTTGATAGGGAACAAACAATGTATTTACCTTAATAATGTTCAAAAGTCATAATATTTATGTATCAGTTCATGACATCCAGTCTTACAAATTTACTCTCTCTGATGGACACACGTCCAGATCATCCGCTCTCAAAACTCCGCCATCTCACTTCCCCACATCCACCACTGCTGGCGGCTCACCTCCAACTGCGCAACGCTATGCGCTGTTCACATCCAACTGCGTTACCAACATAAAAACCTAAACAGCCTACTTACAGATGCTGTTCTCATAGACATGACAGGATGCGAGGTGGACGAAACCTTAAGGACAAAGTTTCTGGAGAAATTTATAAAGACTCCAGATGTTTGTCGGACACGTCGTGCGAGGAATATAAGAATCAAACAATGGAAACTACAAGCAGGAATATGAACAATGTAGGAAGAGATAGGTTGCTATTTACCATAAAGAAGGTACGTCAAGTTGCAGACATGCACTATTAAAAGACACTCACGTCTACATCTACATCTACATCGATACTCCGCAAGCCACCTGACGGTGTGTGTCGGTGGCCACCTTGGATACCTTTATCGGTTCTCTCATCTGTTCCAGTCTCGTATTGTTCGTGGAAAGAAAGACTGTCGGTATGCCTCTGTGTGGGCTCTAATCTCTCTAATTTTATCCTATTGGCCTCTTAGTGAGATATACGTAGGAGGGAGCTATATACTGCTTGACACCTCGGTGAAGATATGTTCTCGAAACTTCAACAAAAGCCCGTAGCGAACTACTGAGCGTCTCTGTTGCAGAGTCTTCCACTGGAGTTTATCTATCATCTCCGTAACGCTTTCGCGATTATTAAATGATCTTGTAGCGAAGCGTGCTGCTCTCCGTTGGATCTTCTCTATCTCTTCAATCAGTCCTATCTGTTACGGATCCCACACTGGTGAGCGGTGTTCAAGCTTTAGAGCTCGTCAGCAAAGAGAGACAATCACACAACATTCACACACACACACACACACGTACACACAAACAAGCACGCCTCACGCACACACGACCACCAACTCTAGCATCTAGCGCCGGTAATCTATCTTTTTCCTACATTGAGGAGTATAAAAATACAGATACAAGAAAAGAAGCACTTTTTTCATTTTTAATGAATCCATAATGGTTTCGTGTGGCACGTAGATAGCGTACAAGTTCGTCGAGCTGCTGTATTTATGATTCTAAGTCTTATTTCCGATATTTATGGGAAAAACCGAAATATTGACATTCAAAGGACGCTAATTCATAAGATATGCTTGATTTATTGTTCTAAATTTTAAAAAGGTTCTGCCTGTATCCAGCCGTCTGCTATGAAGAGCAAAATGTGAGATTCTTTTTCTCAGTTCTAACATTTGCTAAACGCTTCATTTATTTTGTATCTGTTGTTGTATTTATTACATTACAATGCACTAGCACCATGTGTGGTCTTCCTTCCTAGAATCTGAAATGAGTTTCTTAAACTCACAGGTCATCTTTCTTGCTGCACACATGCATAAATTAATAACGTTTACGTGATTATCTGCTATTTTATTTACTTTTATTTACCGTGATTTTATTTCCTCAGTCAGCTACAAATCTCGTTGCAGGTTTCAGGAACCATTTTCGTTAATAATTGTGGGGATACAACAGCAGTGAATTTGATATCCTTTAAACTTCTGCCAGTCGCTAGAAATCACCATCTAGCTAACAGCTTCTCCATGCGGTCTACAGCCTCTCTCATGACTACACTCCTGGAAATGAAAAAAAGAACACATTGACACCGGTGTGTCAGACCCACCATACTTGCTCCGGACACTGCGAGAGGGCTGTACAAGCAATGATCACACGCACGGCACAGCGGACACACCAGGAACCGCGGTGTTGGCCGTCGAATGGCGCTAGCTGCGCAGCATTTGTGCACCGCCGCCGTCAGTGTCAGCCAGTTTGCCGTGGCATACGGAGCTCCATCGCAGTCTTTAACACTGGTAGCATGCCGCGACAGTGTGGACGTGAACCGTATGTGCAGTTGACGGATATTGAGCGAGGGCGTATAGTGGGCATGCGGGAGGCCGGGTGGACATACCGCCGAATTGCTCAACACGTGGGGCGTGAGGTCTCCACAGTACATCGATGTTGTCGACGGTGGTCGGCGGAAGGTGCACGTGCCCGTCGACCTGGGACCGGACCGCAGCGACGCACGGATGCACGCCAAGACCGTAGGATCCTACGCAGTGCCGTAGGGGACCGCACTGCCACTTCCCAGCAAATTAGGGACACTGTTGCTCCTGGGGTATCGGCGAGGACCATTCGCAACCGTCTTCATGAAACTGGGCTACGGTCCCGCACACCGTTAGGCCGTCTTCCACTCACGCACGAACATCGTGCAGCCCGCCTCCAGTGGTGTCGCGACAGGCGTCAATGGAGGGACGAATGGAGACGTGTCGCCTTCAGCGATGAGAGTCGCTTCTGCCTTGGTGCCAATGATGGTCGTATGCGTGTTTGGCGCCGTGCAGGTGAGCGCCACAATCAGGACTGCATACGACCGAGGCACACAGGGCCAACACCCGGCATCATGGTGTGGGGAGCGATCTCCTACACTGGCCGTACACCACTGGTGATCGTCGAGGGGACACTGTTAGTGCACGGTACATCCAAACCGTCATCGAAGCCATCGTTCTACCATTCCTAGACCGGCAAGGGAACTTGCTGTTCCAACAGGACAATGCGCGTCCGCATGTATCCCGTGCCACCCAACGTGCTCTAGAAGGTGTAAGTCAACTACCCTGGCCAGCAAGATCTCCGGATCTGTCCCCCATTGAGCATGTTTGGGACTGGATGAAGCGTCGTCTCACGCGGTCTGCACGTCCAGCACGAACGCTGGTCCAACTGAGGCGCCAGGTGGAAATGGCATGGCAAGCCGTTCCACAGGACTACATCCAGCATCTCTACGATCGTCTCCATGGGAGAATAGCAGCCTGCATTGCTGCGAAAGGTGGATATACACTGTACTAGTGCCGACATTGTGCATGCTGTGTCTATGTGCCTGTGGTTCTGTCAGTGTGATCATGTGATGTATCTGACCCCAGGAATGTGTCAATAAAGTTTCCCCTTCCTGGGACAATGAATTCACGGTGTTCTTATTTCAATTTCCAGGAGTGTATATTCAATTTCATTAATAATGGTTTGATTGTGTTCAGCAGCTCCGAAATGCGTGATAAATCCTTTATTAGACAGTTACGAAAAACAGTGGCTCGCGGCTGCTTAAGTAACAGAACGTGCGTGAATTTCTTCCCTCGCATTAGCAGTCTCTTTGCCAACACCTTTCTGTCTCTCTTTTTCTCCGTTTCTGTGTAAAATCAGGCAGCACCTCGTAAATCGTAAACACAACAACAGGGCTGTAATCGCTGTGTGAAGTCGGTCGGGACGGGTGTGGGCTGACACGAAATTAGTCGGTTGGTCGGTCGGTTGGTTCATTGGTCTGTCGGTCGGCTGACAAATTGGTGCCTGTGTAGGGCCCATTATTGGTGTTAGCCTTATTTCTTGCCATTGATAGAAACAGACGTCTTTGATTGGCATTTGCTTTACTTCTTGCCACTGGTAGATATAGACAAAAGAGAAACGGGCGACAACTGTGACGTAGCGCTGTTTGCTTGCTGCCTGTTTCGTCGGCTGAGGCGTGTATTCTACCTTCGGCCGCTGTGGTTTTCCGCTCGCCAACGTGTGTTATGTGCGTGTGTTATGTGTGTGTTGCTTCACATGAGCTACCCTCCTGTAGCGCTATTACTGCCGGTGGTAACCCAGACGCAGCAAGTCTGCACCCGCCATCTGTAATCACGTCGGCGGGTCCCCTGGCTGTTTCTAACGCCTCTCTAATCTTCCTGCTCAAGGTAAGTGGCTGTTTTTCTGGTACGCGCAATTCGTGAAATGTTATCTGCCTGCAGCTGTCACCCTCGTGTTCCGCCACTGCTGACTTCGTGTGTCACTTTGACGAGTATATATTTCATGTTTCCGATGTCTGTGTGCTAATCAGTCGCCCCATCTCGCCTGTATACAGTAGTCCACGCTCGCGGCTGATTTCGTAAACTCCAGCAGCATGTAACTTGTCGGCTGCATATTTCTTTGAGCAGAGGACATGTTTTTATTTCATTACTGCCTCGGAAAATAGCTCTAATACCTGCTCAGAGGAGAATTTTGCACTCTCGCTCTATTACCCCGTGTAATAGCGCGGTGTTTTGTTTCTGTTCTTCGCTATTGCTTTCATCCTTTCTCGCCGTTGGTTTGTCAGTCATCTTTATCTCATAACCATTGCCTCCGAAGATGAACCTGAGATTTTGTAGCTGGGAAGAGTGGTACACGGTGAAACAAAAATTACATTTTTGATTATTTTGTAGAAATCACTTCTTACAGAATAAAATATTTTTTAGAAAGAACAATTTATTTGCCAACATTTTGGAGTGAAACAAAAATGATTTGGCAGCTAATTAATAAATGAACCTGTAATTTTTGAAATATGCTGCAAATGTTTTACTATGTACTCTGTATAATACACAGTTAAACAGTTACGATTTTTGCTTTATTAATGCTTGAATAGATTAGATCACAAAGGAAACATTAATACAGTGTTAAATATAAATACAAGCATTAATCGAAAATACGTTTTGCTCTGTGAAAATCAAGTCTACGAAAACTGACATAGTGTTTTTCAGCCATAGACAACGCACAATCATTGCAGTGTCCATACGTGACACACAACAGAGTCTTCTGCTTAAGGGAATGCAAAACCTCTTTTTATTTTAGTTTTTTGGAAGGTACGAGACCACATATTCATCACTACCACGGATCAGGACTTAAAGTATGAAAACACATCAATTGGAAATTATAACAAAATATAATCGCCAATCACACAACATCCCAGTTCAAATAAAAAAAAAATCTTTTGATGAACTGCACTCTGATTGATCAGATGAGACATATTTATCGCCTTGTCCATCACCTCCGCTTGAAGCCCTTTTCCTTTCACGTTTCTGAGTTATCTTCGTGTTGCTTTCTTCTCATTTCTTTTCTCATTTTCTTCTAACTTCACCCTTTTCCTCAAATTTTTTTCTGCAGTCGCCTTCTCAGGTGTTTAAGACAATATGATGTTTCTCTGTTTTGAGTGTCCATTTGTTTTTATGAGAGGATCTTTTGGGAAATCACGAAACTCCTTCAGTGAGACATATGCTTCAACATTTTGCATATCACCTTTCTACGTGTTTGGAGGGCACACACATCTCTCTGATTCCAGTGGTTCTGCTGGGTTAGGCGCACCATCAGAATTTAGAGAGTGGTCTGAAACTAAAGACATAGGAAAATCCGACTCATCGAAAATGTTAACATGAAATAGGTTAATTCCACATTTTCTAAAACCATTAGTTCCATTTGTAAGTGCCACTGTTTTAAGGAAACCTTCACTAGCACATTCTCTAACTTTATAAACTGTCATAGGGCTTTTTTGATGTGTTTATCTAATGAGTTTTTCAATTTAGTGTATAAGGGTCTTAAGCTGCCCTTCTGAAATCTCCCTCCCTCTCTCTCTTGATCCTTGTTTGCTGTATTGGTACATTTTGTTGCATTTGGGGTCTAGATGTGTGTGGACAACACTGCGTTGATGATGGAGTTGTTTACCGAATAGAGGGTGGTCAGAAACTGTGAGTAAAGCTTGTAAGGGTTAAACTTTTGTATTTGTGGGAATCTACAGCCTCCAGATGCTTAAGAAACGTGAACATGGTTCGTGGTAGGTTGTAATGCGATGTCTGTTTAATCGTGCGATTAGCCAGTTTGGAGTTCAAATGGTTCTGAGCACTATGGGACTTAACTGCTGAGGTCATCAGTCCCCTAGAACTTAGAACTATTTAAACATAACTAACCTAAGGACATCACACACATCCATGCCCGAGGCAGGATTCGAACCTGCGACCGTAGCGGTCTCGCTGTTCCAGACTGTAGCGCCTAGAACCGTTCGGTCGCTCCGGCCGGCTCCAGTTTGGAGTAAGCGTCTTTGTAAAACACGTTTGTAACATTTGTATTTCATGTCATTTTCACATCACTGTTAATTACAAGTAAAAAGTAGCCATAATCCTTCATTTTACGAAAGGATCCTGACTGCAGTGACATTTTTTAAGATCGTAGTCTGTATTTTGCTCTATGTGTAACAACATGGTAATTAGCTAATCGCTCGATTAAATAAAGATCGCATTACAACTTGCTACGGACCATGTTTCCGTTTGTTGAGCTTGTAAGGGTGTTGCAGGATAGGTTGCGCTGAGAAATAAGAAAGAAATTCGATACTTTTGCCGATTCTGAGCATTTTATCATTGAAGTTAGCCAATAAGACTGTTGCACACACAAATTCAAGCGGCCCGCCAAATGCAATTAATGTCAGTTCCTCTCGTGACATGGAAGATAGAGTTCAAGGCCACTCAGCCTTTGGCTTGGGTTCGGTTCTTACTACCGTCTCAAGTCCAATTCCTGTAATGCACTCTTGTTCGGCTCCAGGAAACAAAACGAAGAACACATTTGGGACGCCTTCTCTGGAGGGCATTTGAATTCGCGCAGCGGCCTGATTGTCCAGTTTCAATTGGAAATGGCGTAACGTATCGAGATTTTTGTTAACAGTTATTTCTCAGCACAACCTACCCTGCAACACCCTTAAATTTCTATTGGCAGTTTCTGACCACCCTGTATATCTGCAGAACTTCAGTACGCCATGTAGATGGAAGTGAATCAAATGATTTTTGTAAGTAATGAAGACTGTATACACATTACACTTTGTCATCCACTGCTTGCTCTAGTAAAACAGAATATGTGTCCAGATGACCTTTAACAACTCGAGATTTCTTCGCTAAGACTCTCTGGTCATATGCTCCCAAAGTGATTTGCATCAAATTTCAGTATATATAATTTTGTTTGAATCTGATGTGATCTCATAATACATTTTGCATAAGCATGTGATAGGCCAGTATTTATGCGAGTCTGTTGGGTCTCCTTCTGTTGCTAAAAGGCATGTTAGAACCTTATGGGGCGTTTTGGTCCAATAAGTGGTTGTTGAATAAAGGTGCCGGGTTACACAGTGAAGTACGTGTGTTGAAGCGTTTGTGCCAGCAATTCTACATGTGGGGTTGGATCCGGTGCTTTCCAATTTAACGCTGATATTACTGGGACAGTGACGTCTACCATAATGATGGTGCTAATCGTCCATTTCTTTTGCATGTCTTGTTCTCTCCTCCTCACTGTTAAACTGGATGCTATTTGGCTCGCTCTGCAGGGTAGCCGCCTCGTCTGGCTCCCCCCATTGGAGGTTCGAGTCCTCCCTCGGGCATGTGTGTGTGTGTGTTTGTGTGCGTACATATGTGTGTGTGTGTGTGGTCCTCCGCGTAAGTTAGCTTAAGTTAGATTAAGTAGTGTGTAACCCTAGGGGGCAGATGATCACAGCAGTTTGGTCCCATAGGAACTTACCACAAATTTCCAAAATTTCCAATTTGTATCATAGCTCATTTGTTATGTACCATTATAACTATAATTATAATAATAATTAGTATTATTATGTACTGCTCCTGAACTATACTTATAATATTTGTAATTCAATAAGGATGTCTCGTTAGATGTAAGAGAGGGTCTGTATGCCAGGTGAAGTAAATGAACTAATAAATAAATTAAATAAATCTGTACTTTGACTAGGCAGTCATTCCTAAAGTCTCTCCTTGTTGATGGCATGTATAAAATACAGTGTACGAATTAATGAGAGACAGAAGCAGAGAAGCTGTGCAATGTAAACAGAGTGAGGTTGAGGCAGGGCAGGAGTACAACAGCTAACTATATGAATAAAACGTTCTCGGTTTTCCAGCTGCGTCAGTTCGAATAAAATGCTCGAGCTTTCGATGGCCATCGAAAAAACCGAGAATGCTTTATGCATGTATGCTGCTACGAAAGACTCCGAGGACACACAGCTAACTATATGTGTACACTTCTGCCCACAGGTGGCTCAGCACAATACAGTTCCCGCCGACATACACCTGGCGCCTCTTCCCCTTCTATGATGAGCCAGTGAGTAGGGGATAGATGTGGCAGAAGTACAACAACTAATTTCTTGTGTGTTTTTTGCCACCAGGTGACTCTGCAGGATTCGTTTCCGCCCGATGTACTGGCACGCTTTCCTCTGCAACGCCGAACCAGTGAGTGTGGGGTAGATGGGGCAGAAGTTCAACAACTAATTTGTGGTGTGTGCTTCTGTCGCCAGGTGGCTCGGGACAACGCAGTTCCAGCCGACATACGCCCGGCGCGCTTTCCCCTGCTACGACGAGCCAGCCATCAAGGCGCCTTTCGCCTTCAGTTTCAGCGTCCCCTCCAGCTACAATGTGCTCTTCAACACCCGGTTGAATTCTACCATGTAAGTCCAGATGTCTAACGCCCCTATTTGGCTTTCACACATTTTCACTTAGAATCGGCACCAAATGATGTGTGTCCATGTGGTAGACACAGGTACAAAATACATTTCTGTTCTGGAAACAGCATGGGAATTGAACCGCAAATCAAGCATGGAATGAATAACAAACATCAGTATAAAATACATAAACTGTTAATACTCAACTTGTACGCTGAAGATCTACATGTGTTGCAATGGTCGGCCGGTGTGGCCGAGCGGTTCTAGCCGCTTAAGTCAGGAACCGCGCGACCGCTACAATCGCAGGTTCGAATCCTGCCTCGGGCGTGGATGTGTGTGATGTCCTTAGGTTAGTTAGGTTTAAGTAGTTCTAAGTTCTCAGATGTTGAGTCCCATAGTGCTCAGAGCCATTTGAACCATTTTTTTGTGTTGCAATGTAAAATTGTTTCCCTAGTGATGTCCTTTACATGCACAATTGTAAATCTCTGTACAAGAGTTCTTTTGCGCCTGACTAGAGGTTACGTTCCACGAAGCTGACAGTCCTAGCCGCGAGTTGACGTATCTGTGGAGAGGTAAGCAGTGAATAGCAATGTACGTCACTGAAGTGCAAAGTATCTCCACTGGAATCGCTGTAGAGTACACTGGATGGGACCTGAAGATTAAATGGGGAGTATCTGGCGATTAACTGCAAAATGAAAAATTTAAAAACTCGAATTAAAATTCGCGGTGAAATGATATCAATGATAAGGCACACTGATGTCATTGCTGTCCACAGAGAAACTGCACAAGAATTACTGGATCTTCTAACGATATCACCACTTGCAAAGTAGGTTAGCACTCAGATTAATAATGTTGCTCACGCAGCATATGTTGGCTTTATCGGGCAACAACAAAGTTATTGACAGTGGATGGTATCGTCAGAACGGAAATGGTGAAGTCACTGTAAAAAACTCATTAATTCTGGCACTTATCTTGAATGGATTCCCACGTAAATCTCGTCGAAGTTGTTATGGCTCATCTTGTTGATTCTAGGGTGATTCCACTTTGACTGCTAGAAGGTCCAGATCTGTATTTTAGCAATATTTGAAGACCTAACAAATGCGTTTTTCAGGAAATTCTTAATGATCTAACAATCCCAGATCAGAACAATGGTATGGTAGAAATAGTTTTTGACTTGGTGTTCACGATCCACATTTTTATTAAACTTCTTGTAAATTCACATATACTTCTTCTTAATTGTCACATCATCAAGAAAGTTTTTGTATCAGTCTCCATATATTTAATTTCCACTTTAACCAAACCCAAGACTTGACCTTTTACAAAGCGAAATAACAACTTAACTTCTGCAAAGTGAAACAAAGACTTCTCTGTGCGCATTCGCACCAAAACGGTTACAAGTAAGTCAAAGATTATGACAATCTCACAGAAATGAATACACAAAAGAACCATACCACTGTAATATATCGATACATCGGAGTACCTATACATTAATAAAACCAAATGTGAATATTGTCACAAAAATATGTCTGTTACTTCGCAGATAAGCAGTACATTATTGGTATCGAGAACTGGTGTTGGGGTGCCGTAATGGTCACGTAAATAAAGAATCATTACAATCTGTTGAATGGAATGAACAGTCTAATGAGTGCATAATACGGACTGAGAGTAAATCGAAGCTAGACGAAAGTAATGGCCAAGAGAAGTCTACCAGCATCGAACATCGGTCTTAATTTGGGGAAGAAGTTTCTGAGAATGTACATTTGGAGCACACCATTGTATGGCAGTGAGATGCGGACTGTGGGAAAACCACAAAAGAAGAGAAACGAAGCATTTGAGATGTGGTGCTACAGATGACTGTTGAAAATTTGGTGGACTGATGAGATAAGGAATGAGGAGGTTGTCCACAGAATCGGAGAGAAAAGTACGATGGTGAGTCAAATGAAAACCTTAAATTTGTAATAACAAATCGAAATTTCGCGCCGTTATCCAGTAACTTGGTAAGCGTGCTACAAACAGCGTGCAGAATGGTCTCTAGGTGGCAGCATAGTGCAGATGCACTCATACCGTCGCAGTATCAGTATAAAGATGGCCGCCCCACTTGCGACTTGCACCAGGGAAGAACAGCGTTCTGTTATTCGGTATTTGCATAGTGGAGGTGTGAAACCTATTGAAATTCATCGACGAATGGAGGTTCAGTACAGTGATGCATGTCTGTCACAGCAGCAAGTCTACAATGGAGTAGGAAGTTCGCAAACGGTGTGACTTCAGTGGAGGATTCTCCTCGTCCAGGTCAGGCACAACGAGTTGTGACTCCACAGAACATTGCAGCAGTTGAAGCCATAGTGAAGGAAAACCGCCGAGTGACATTGCAGCATGTTTACACATTAGTCTTGTCAGCACACTATATTGTGCATGATGTGCTCCTATTTCATAAAGTGTCTGCAAGATGGCTGCCACGGCAGCTGACTCCTGAAATGAGAGAACGACGTGTTGATGCTTGTGGAGAACTTCTTCGGCGCTTTGAACGAGAAGGTGATGGCTTCGTTGCAAGAATCGTTACTGGTGACGAAACCTGGGTTCACTTCCAACAACCGGAAACGAAGAGAGCGAGCAAGGAACGGCGCCATTCCTCATCACCAAATAATTTCCATATGTCTGAACCACGCAAAGACGCAATGGGAGGAACGAAGTTCCGTTCTGATGAAGAGGTACGCCACGCGGTGCATGAGTGGTTGCGCGGACTACCAAAAGAATTTTTTTCTAAAGAAATTTATGCACTTTGTAGGCTCTGGAGGACTTGCATTGAGCGTGGGGGAGATTATGTTGAAAAGTGATACAGCTTTGTATCACTTGTGCATAATCAATAATATTTTTAAAAAATATTTAAGGTTTTCATTAGACTCACCCTCGTAATATATGGAAAACACTGACAAGAAGACGGGAGGCGAGGCTAGGACATCTATTAAGACACCATGGAATAACTGTAGAGGGAGCTTGTACTGGAAAACAGACTGAAACACATCCAGCAAATAAAAAAGGATAGTGCTACTCTGAGATTAAGAGGTTGGCACAGGAGAGCAATTCATGGCGGGCTGCATCAAATCAGAAGACTGATGACTTTTTTTAAAAAAAAAGAAAGAAAAAAAACTGCAGTTTCCGCTGCAGCACCCTGGTAGCGCTAGGGCCTCGCGCCACTTGATGTTGGACGACGCTCGATGCAGTATCGACCACTGGTGGACAGCCACTGCACCCGTACTGCCAGCTTCAGATCAACGACGATGACGACCCCCTGTGTGGCACTGATTGTGCAATATCACAGAAAGTAGCACTTAAGAACAGAAGACAGTTTGTAGACGAAGTAACAATTTGGATGCTATCTACTTCCCTGACTGAGGTGGCCCAGTACTTCTACCAGTGAGCGAACTGGATCCAGGGAATGGAGGCTTTGGCTGTTTGGTCGTTTCACCTGGATGCCCGTCCTCAATTAGTAGATTGTACTTAATGCAGAATTGCCTAGAATCCAGAAGGCACTGGAACGGAAGAGGCTTCAATTTCGTCTTATCATTATTCTGGGGCCTCAGTTTTACTTTTAATTTTTAATTTTAGTTTTCTTGGACGATCATGTTTGTGACAACTCATGATGGTGCATAATGTGTCAGTATGCTCACAAATAAGATATATTTTCTCTGTGGGAACATGACTACATGCTGATCATTTAAATAACAGATTTTTTTGTTTTAATCTTAATTTACAACAAAATTCGATAAAAGTAACCCAACAATGTACATACTATCACTGAAAAATTTATCCTTGGAACAGAACAGTTCGTATAATAGTGTCAGTTTTTTTTCAAACTTTATCTGCCACACCATTAATTATTGAAGTCAAATATTTTATGGTTGCATGGTTTGGTACTTTCTGGCTGTAAGATTAAAGTGGAAGATAATGTGGTTTCTTGTGTCATATTTATGAATACTACTGCTGAAGGATTGTTAAAAACAAATGTGATAGAAGAGTATATGGAATGTGGGGCTGTTGTTAGTAATCCTAGATCTTTAAACAGTCGCCTAGATCAAATTCGAGGATGGACATCGGATATTACATTTACAGCATATTTCTGTGCAGTGAATACATTGTGTCTATGTGTGGAATTGCCCCATTTTCCTTACGACATCAGTCAATGGAAGTATGAAAAGTGAACTAATTTTGTAATACTTTCATTACCGAAATCAGCAATTCCTTGTACAGCAAATGTTGCTGAACTCAAGCATTTGAGATGATCTGTAATGTATGATTTTCAATTCAAGTTCTGATGAAGAATTTTGAATGCTTAGTTTTACATATTTTCTTTTGAGCCTGATGTGTTTTTACTACTGATGCTATAGGTTGCCTTGTACGCAATCGAATGAACTAGGTTTGTTATGAGCAGTATATATTTCTCTGTGTCACTGTAACATGGAATGTCATTTCTAAATAGCAAGAATGGGGATGGACCCAGAAGTGACCCCTGTGGAGCACCAATACTAATTGTCCCCATTAAGAAGAAGATTCATCATGATAACTATATGTGCCATCTAATATTGCCCTGTGCATCCAGTCAGTTGAATATATAGTGAAACTCTCATCATTATACCTCAAAAGCCTTAAACTTCAAGTTTGTAGAAAAGAACGTTGTTATTTTCACTCAAATGCGTCAAACGGCTCAGAAAATATATTTCTAGGTGAAATCTTATCACTCAGGTGTTTTGATAGATGGTCTGTGAAATGGTGGATGACATGTTCTAGAATACCAACTGTGACAGACCCAGAACCTTACTGTTGTATATGCACTCAGTTATTCCTTTTGCAAAGGAATTTGATTGTAAAATGTGGCCATAATTATTAATATCTGAAAATTTTGTATTCTTGCTGCTCTGCAGTCTGTTAGTATTTGTTAAAAGGTATCTTCCTGTGAGCCATGAGATGCATGTGAAATATTTAACTGCCAGCACAGTATGTGGGCACAGAACCCACAGACAGTGCCCTCTGACACAAAGAACAAACAAGCAGATGTATACATATTGGTATCTATAACACAATAGCGTTTGTATACAGCAGTGTAGAATTATTAGGTTACTTAAATTTGTGATAACAGTAACAACACTTAACAGTCAATAACCATTCAAACTATCACAGAAATTACAGCAATTACAAAGTCAAGATTGACGAGGTTTCTCCAAAACCCACAAGGCTGTATGAGGATGCTTCATTCGCAACTATCGGTTTCACGTCAGTGGAGGCCTAGGCCTGACTCATTCAGCAGTTATGCTTTGTACATTCTGACAAGGATCTTTTGGATGTACTCAATTTTGATATGGCAGTGTACCAATGTGATTTAATTCTTAACTCCCTGAAAGCTGGGACTCCATAATTGTCCATGTACATTGTTGTTGTTGTTGTTGTCTTCTGTTCTGAGACTGGTTTGATGCAGCTCTCCATGCTACTCTATCCTGTGCAAGCTTCTTCATCTCCCAGTACCTACTGCAACCTACATCCTTCTGAATCTGCTTAGTGTATTCATCTCTTGGTCTCCCTCTACGATTTTTACGCTCCACGGTGCCCTCCAATACTAAATTGGTGATCCCTTGATGCCTCAGGACATGTCCTACCAACCGATCCCTTCTTCTAGTCAAGTTGCGCCACAAACTCCTCATCTCCCCAATTCTATTCAATACCTCCTCATTAGTTATGTGATCTACCGTCTATACTTCAGCGTTGTTCTGTAGCACCACATTTCAAAAACTATTGTGTTCTTTTCCGAACTATTTATCGTCCATGTTTCACTTCCACTCATGGCTACACTCCATACAAATACTTTCAGAAACGACTTCCTGACACTTAAATCTATACTCGATGTTAACAAATTTCTCTTCTTCAGAAACGCTTTCCTTGACATTGCCAGCATACATTTTATATCCTCTCTACTTCGACCATCATCAGTTATTTTGCTCCCCAAATAGCAAAACTCCTTTACTACTTTAAGTGTCTCATTCCCTAATCTATTTCCCTCAGCATCATCCGAGTTAACTCGACTACATTCCATTATCCTCATTATGCAGATATAACTGTTGTGAGTACTTGTCAACTTTTTTTTAATGCAAGTACTTTGGTTCTGCACTTCTACCATTTCAAAAATTTCACTCGGTGATTTGTATCCGTGACAGATAAACGTGAAGATATGTCTACACTAATGTGAAACTGGCAGTTGCGAATAAAGCACCTCATCATTCTTGACTTTTTAATTCTTGTGATTTTTGTGATCATTTGAATGGTTATTGAGCATTGAGTGTTGGTGTCGTTATTCACAATGTCTGAGCTGCGGCTGCCGTCACCAGTAAGTTGTTTGTACTTAAACATTATTTATGTCCACATCAAAGTATGTATGTGTCAGTTATACAATCTCGATTATGTCAAAGTTGCTGTGTGTGCAGAAAACAAAGAGCGCCATGAATATTTAGAATATAAATATAGCTATGTGTATGTGATCCTGATAGCATCCAACATCTGTCACATCTCACAGTACACAGGCGGCACTTTGGACTTCTTCCAGCCGTCAAATGAGAAACGGTCACACTGCCTCGTCAGGACACTACTGTCACGGAACGGAAGGTGGTGGATATGTTAGAATGTTAATGTTCGTGAATCCAGTCCCTCCGCATTTGATGCTCATTTAAGAGAGTGCAAGCATTCTAGTAATGATATCACTGAAAACATCATCATTTGTTACAAGGCATGACAAGGTAGATTATTGAACATCCTAGAAGAAATAGAGATAAAACTCATGTGACCAGACACGGTAATGACGTCCTTAATGAAAGGCAGAGTTACGAAATAAGCTGTGTATACGGAACTCAAACAGTACGTTAACCGAATAGGTTCAAATTACAGTTTTCGCCGGTTAAATGCATGTAAAACTAGTTAAATTTGACAATATATGTTGGATCATTTCTAGATCTAGATTCGAGTTGACAACCTCCTTATATGATCGCCTCAGACTTTTTGCATTATGTCCGACTTGCTCAATGTGTTATTCGTGACAGTTAACATCAGTTCTGTTTGTACAGGGTGTTTCAAAATTACACCGACGAATTTCAGGGGGATGCAGAAGATGTCTTGAGGAACAAAATGAGGATAGGAACCCGTGTCCAGAACCAAAGGTACAGAGCGTCAAAGTTACAGCCGCCGACGCCTGTAAATGCATCTACTCGTATGTAGAGGGTGATTCCGTGTTGATGCTACAAACTTTCAGCGATGATGGAGAAGCATAAATTTACTAATTTGAGGTAAGGATCTTTGCTCTTAAAACGAACGAGTCGAAACTTACAAGGGAAAGTCGTTATGATATCTGTGGCAGTGGAACACATGTGCCGGTACTGTAGTTGCTAAGAATGTAGGGTATTCAACTTTCAGAGGTGATAGTATGGACCAAGACAAGGAAAAATGTGCAGTAAACTTGGGCCCTGAAAAGAATACCTCAGCGGCTCTGCGCACTTGTTCATCTTCGCTACTGAGAAACACACGCTTCCTCTGTTGAACAAGTGCTCAGAGCTCGTAAGGTATGCATTATAAGGCCCATGTATACCAGACTTTTTTCTTGTTTTGGGCCATACTATCACCTTCGAAAGTTGCCTACCTTTTAATCTTAACAACAGTACCAGTACATGCCAGAGGTATCGAAACGACTTTCGCTTATAACCTTCTAGCCAGTTATTTCCGAAGCCCGGCCTTTACCGCAGATCGATACTTTTATCCTTGTTCATCGTCCTTGAAAAGCTGTAACGCCATTAGCGAGTCATTCTGGATATAGGAGGATATACAGGGTGGTCCATTGATAGTGACCGGGTCAAAAATCTCACGAAATAAGCATCAAACAAAAAAACTACAAAGAACGAAACTTGTCTAGCTTGAAGGGGGAAACCAGATGGCGGTATGGTTGGCCCGCTAGATGGCGCTGCCATAGGTCAAACGGATATCAACTGCGTTTTTAAAAATAGGAACACCCATCTTTTATTACATATTCGTGTAGTACGTAAACAAATATGAATGTTTTAGTTGGACCACCTCTTTCGCTCTGTGATAGATGGCGCTGTAATGGTCACAAACATATGGCTCACAATTCTAGACGAACAGTCGCTAACAGGTAGGTTTTTTAAATTAAAATACAAAACGTAGGTACGTTTGAACATTTTATTTCGGTTGTTCCAATGTGATACATGTACCTTTGCGAACTTATCATTTCTGAGAACGCTTGCTGATACAGCGTGATTACCTGTAAATACCATATTAATGCAATAAATGCTCAAAATGATGTCCGTCAACCTCAATGCATTTGGCAATACGTGTAACGAAATTCCTCTCAACAGCGAGTAGTTCGCCTTCCGTAATGTTCACACATGCATTGACAATGCGCTGACGCATTTTGTCAGGCGTTGTCGGGGGATCACGATAGCAAATATCCTTCAACATTCCCCCAGAAAGAAATACGGGGACGTCAGATCTGGTGAACGTGCGGATCATGGTATGGTGCTTAGACGACCAATCCACCTGTCATGAAATATGATATTCGATACCGCTTCAACCGCACGCGAGCTGTGTGCCGGACATCCATCATGTTGGAAGTACATCGCCATTCTGTCATGCAGTGAAACACCTTGTAGTAAAATCGGTAGAACATTACGTAGGAAATCAGCATAGATTGCACCATTTATATTACCATCGATACAATGGGGTCTCTCCCCGATGTTATTCAATCTGTATATTGAGCAAGCAGTAAAGGAAACAAAAGAAAAATTCGGAGTAGGTATTAAAATTCATGGAGAAGAAGTAAAAACTTTGAGGTTCGCCGATGACATTGTAATTCTGTCAGAGACAGCAAAGGACTTGGAAGAGCAGTTGAACGGAATGGACAGTGTCTTGAAAGGAGGATATAAGATGAACATCAACAAAAGCAAAACGAGGATAATGGAATGTAGTCAAATTAAATCGGGTGATGCTGAGGGAATTAGATTAGGAAATGAGACACTTAAAGTAGTAAAGTAAAGGAGTTTTGCTATTTGGGGAGCAAAATAACTGATGGTGGTCGAAGTAGAGAGGATATAAAATGTAGACTGGCAATGGCAAGGAAATCGTTTCTGAAGAAGAGAAATTTGTTAACGTCGAGTATAGATTTAAGTGTCAGGAAGTCGTTTCTGAAAGTATTTGTATAGAGTGTAGCCATGTATGGAAGTGAAACATAGACGATAACTAGTTTGGACAAGGAGAGAATAGAAGCTTTCGAAATGTGGTGCTACAGAAGAATGCTGAAGATAAGGTGGGTAGATCACGTAACTAATGAGGAGGTATTGAATAGGATTGGGGAGAAGAGAAGTTTGTGGCACAACTTGAGTAGAAGAAGCGATCGGTTGGTAGGACATGTTTTGAGGCATCAAGGAATCACAAATTTAGCATTGGAGGGCAGCGTGGAGGGTAAAAATCGTAGAGGGAGACCAAGAGATGAATACACTAAGCAGATTCAGAAGGATGTAGGTTGCAGTAGGTACTGGGAGATGAAGAAGCTTGCACAGGATAGAGTAGCATGGAGAGCTGCATCAAACCAGTCTCAGGACTGAAGACCACAACAACAACAACAACAATGGGGCCAATTATCCTTCCTCCCATAATACCGTCGCATACATTAACCCGCCAAGGTCGCCGATGTTCCACTTGTCGCAGCCATCGTGGATTTTCCGTTGCCCAATAGTGCATATTATGCCGGTTTACGTTACCGCTGTTGGTGAATACCAATTTGTCGCCAAATAGAACGCGTGCAAAAAAGCTGTCATCGTCCCGTAATTTGTCTAGTGCCCAGTTGCAGAACAGTACACGATATTCAAAGTCGTCGCCATGCAATTCCTGGTGCATAGAAATATGGTACGGGTGCAATCGATGTTGATGTAGCATTCGCAACACCGTCGTTTTTGAGATTCCCGATTCTCGCGCAACTTGTCTGTTACGGATGTGCGGATTAGCCGCAACAGCAGATAAAACACCTACTTGGGCATCATCATTTGTTGCAGGTCGTGGTTGATGTTTCACACGTGGCTGAACACTTCCTGTTTCCTTAAATAACGTAACGTTGGGTGATGTAGTCCAAGATACCTAGCAGCATGCATAGCACACGTCCGTTGGGCATTTTGACCACAATAGCCATACATCAATACGACATCGACCTTTTCCGCAATTGGTAAACGGTCCATTTTAACACGGGTAATGTATCACGAAGCAAATACCGTCAGCACTGGCGGAATGTTCCGTTATACCTCGTACTTATACGTTTGTGACTATTACAGCGCCATCTATCACAAAGCGAAAAAAGTGGTCCAACTAAAACATTCATATTTCTTTACGTACTACACGAATATGTAATAAAAAATGGGGGTTCCTATCTTAAAAAACGCAGTTGATATCCGTTTGACGTATGGCAGCGCCATCTAGCGGGCCAACCATAGCGCAATCTGGTTTCCCCCTTCAAGCTAGACGAGTTTCGTTCTTTGTAGTTTTTTCGTTTGATGCTTATTTCGTGATATATTTGACCCGGTCACTATCAATGGACCACCCTGTATACATAATTAGATTTGGTCAGTATCAATGGACGGCCCTGTATATGCAGGTGCCGACGCCTATAATTTCGACGCTCTGTAGCGTCACCGGATGACGTTTCCGAATACGGATTTCTAACCTCATTTTGTTCCTCAAGACACCTTCTGCAACCCCTCGAAGTTGTAGGTGTAATTTTGAAGCTCGCTGCATGTACACTGAGTTGACGAAAGTCACGTGACACCTCCTAACATCGTGTCGGACCTCCTTTTTCCCGGCGTAGTGCAGCAGTTCGATGTGGCAGGGACTGAGCAAGTTGCTAGAAGTCCCCTGCAGAAATATTGAGGCATGCTTCCTCTATCGCATTCCATAATTTCGGAAGTGTTGCCGATGCAGGCTTTTGTGCACCAACTGACGTCTCGATTATCTCCCATAAATATTCGATGCCGGGCAGCTGGGTACAAAATCAGTGACTCGAATTGTCCAGAGTGTTCTTCAAACCAGTCGCGGAAAACTGCGGCTTGGTAACACGGCGCATTATCATCCATAAAAATTCTTTCCTTGTTTGGGAACACGAACTCCGTGGATGGCTGCAAACGGTCTCCTTGCAGCAGAAAATAACCGTTTCCAGTCAGTAATAACCGGATGCAGTCTGTTCCATGTAAGCGCAGCCCACGCCATTATGGATCCACCAGCAGCTTGCACAGTGCCCTGTTGACAACTCTGGTCGCGCTGGCTTCTTTGGGTGTCTGCCACATTCTTCAGAGTAGCCCTTGCTACCTACGTCCTCAATTATTTGCTGGATGTATTCCAGTCGCTGCCTTCCTCTACAGTTTTTCAGTTTTTGCCCTCTACAGCTCTCTCTAGTACCGAGGAAATCATTCCCTCATGTCTTAGCAGATGTCCTATCATCCTGTCCATTCTCCTTATCAGTGTTTTCCACATATTCCTTTCGTCTCCGATTCTGCGTAGAACTTCCTCATTCCTTACCTTACCAGCCCACCTAATTTTCAACATTCGTCCATAGCACAACATCTCAAATGCTTCGATTCTCTTATCTTACTCATTCCTTACCTTATCAGTCCGTCTAATTTTCAACATTCGTCTGTAGCAACTCATATCAAACGCTTCGATTATCTTCTGTTCCTTTTTGCCATAGTCCATGTTACACTATCATACAATGCTGTAACCCAGACGTACATTCTCAGAAATTTCTTCCTCAAATTAAGGCGGATATTTGATATTAGTACACTTCTCTTGGCCAGGAATGCCTTTTTTTGCCATAGCTAGTCTGCTTTTGATAGCATCCTTGCTCCGTCCGTCATTGATTATTTTACTGCCTAGGTAGCAGAATTCCTTAACTTCATCTACTTCGTGACCATCAATCCTGAAGTTAAGTTTCTCGCTGTTCTCATTTCTACTACTTCTCATTACCTTCGTCTTTCTTCGATTTACTCTCAATCCATACTGCGTACTCATTAGACTATTTATTCGCTCAGCAGATCATATAATTCTTCTTCACTTTCACTCAGGATAGCAATGTCATCACAGAATCGTATCATTGATATCCTTTCACCTTGAATTTTAATTCCACTCCTAAACGTTTCTTTTATTTCCGTAATTCCTTCCTCGATGTGCAGATTGAAGAGTAGGGGAGAAAGGCTACATCCCTGTCTTACACCCTTTTCAACACGAGCACTTCGTTCTTGGTCGTCCACTTTTATTATTCCCTCTTGGCTATTATACGTATTGTGCATGATCCGTCTCTCCCTATAGCACATCCCTACGTTTCTCAGAGTTTCGAACATCTTGCACCATTTTACATTGTCGAACGCTTTTTCCAGGTCGACAAATCCTATGAAAGTGTCTTGATTTTTCTTTAGCCTTGCTTCCATTATCAACCGCGACGTCAGAATTGCCTCTCCCCTGGCTCTACCTTTCCTGAAGCCAAACTGATGGTCATGTAGCGCATCCTCAATTTTCTTTTCCATTCTTCTGTATATTATTCTTGTAATCAACTTGCATGAATGAGCTGTTAGGCTCATTGTGCGATAATTCTCGCACTTGTCAGCTCTTGCCGGCTTCGGAATTGTGTGGATGATGCTTTTCCGAAAGTCAGATGTTATGTCGCCAGACTCATTCATTCTACAGGCCGACATGAATAGCCTTTTTGCTGCCACTTCTCCCGATGATTTTTGAAATTCTGATGGAATGTTATCTATCCCTTCTGCCTTATTTAACATTAAGCCCTCCAAAGCGCTTTTAAATTCAAATTCGAATACTGGACCCCCTATCTCTTCTAAATCGACTCCTGTTTCTTCTTTTATCACACCAGACAAATCTTCCCCCTCCTAGAGGCTTTCAGTGTATTCTTTCCACATATCCGCTCTCTCCTCTGCATTTAACAGTGGATTTTCCATTGCACTCTTAATGTTACCACCCTTGCTTTTGATGTCACCGAAGATAGTTTTGACTTTCCCTGCAAGCTGAGTCTGTCCTTCCGACAATCATTTCTTTTTCGATGTCTTCACATTTTTCCTGCAGCCATTTCGTCTTAGCTTCCCTGCACTTCTTATTTATTTCATTCCTCAGCGACTTGTATTTCTGTATTCCTGATTTTCCCGGAACATGTTTGTAGTTCCTCCTTTCATCAATCAACTGAAGTATTTCTTCTGTTACCCATGGTTTCTTCGCAGCTATCTTCTTTGTACTTATGTTTTCCTTCCCAACTTCTGTGATGGCCTTTTTAGAGATGTCCATTCCTCTTCAACTGTACTGCCTACTAAGCTATTCTTTATTGCTGTATCTATAATCTTAGAGAACTTCAAGCGTATCTCGTGATTCGTTAGTACTTCCGTATCCCACTTGTTTGCGTATTGATTCTTCCTGACTAATGTCTTGAACTTCAGCCTACTCTTCATCACTACTATATTGTGATCTGAGTCTATATCTGCTCCTGGGTACGCCTTATAATCCACTATCTGATTTGGGAATTTCTGTCTGACCATGATGTAATCTAAATGAATTCTTCCCGTATCTCCCGGCCTTTTGCAAGTATATCTCCTCCTCTTGTGATTCTTGAAGAGGGTATTCTTTATAACTGGCTGAAACTTTTTACGGAACTCAATTTGTCTTTCTCCTCTCTCATTCCTTGTCCCAAGCCCATATTCTCCTATAACCTCTTACTCTACTCCTTCCCGTACAACTGAATTACAGTCCCCCATAACTATTAGATTTTCATTCTCCTTTACATACTACACTCCTGGAAATTGAAATAAGAACACCTTGAATTCATTGTCCCAGGAAGGGGAAACTTTATTGACACATTCCTGGGGTCAGATACATCACATGATCACACTGACAGAACCACAGGCACATAGACACAGGCAACAGAGCATGCACAATGTCGGCACTAGTACAGTGTATATCCACCTTTCGCAGCAATGCAGGCTGCTATTCTCCCATGGAGACGATCGTAGAGATGCTGGATGTAGTCCTGTGGAACGGCTTGCCATGCCATTTCCACCTGGCGCCTCAGTTGGACCAGCGTTCGTGCTGGGCGTGCAGACCGCGTGAGACGACGCTTCATCCAGTCCCAAACATGCTCAATGGGGGACAGATCCGGAGATCTTGCTGGCCAGGGTAGTTGACTTACACCTTCTAGAGCACGTTGGGTGGCACGGGATACATGCGGACGTGCATTGTCCTGTTGGAACAGCAAGTTCCCTTGCCGGTCTAGGAATGGTAGAACGATGGGTTCGATGACGGTTTGGATGAACCGTGCAGTATTCAGTGTGCCCTCGACGATCACCAGTGGTGTACGGCCAGTGTAGGAGATCGCTCCCCACACCATGATGCCGGGTGTTGGCCCTGTGTGCCTCGGTCGTATGCAGTCCTGATTGTGGCGCTCACCTGCACGGCGCCAAACACGCATACGACCATCATTGGCACCAAGGCAGAAGCGACTCTCATCGCTGAAGACGACACGTCTCCATTCGTCCCTCCATTCACGCCTGGTGTGTCCGCTGTGCCGTGCGTGTGATCATTGCTTGTACAGCCCTCTCGCAGTGTCCGGAGCAAGTATGGTGGGTCTGACACACCGGTGTCAATGTGTTCTTTTTTCCATTTCCAGGAGTGTATTTATTCACAACCGGTTTCGATCGCTGGTCATCTTCACAGTGGAAAAATTAACCATAAAAGACGCCGTAGCTGACTGGCAAACGCCAGAAAAAGATTCTCCACGCCATAATACCGGCTTAAGAAAACCGAAAGCATTGAAAACATGAAACCATGTAGCAGCAGTAAGTCCACAGGAATAATATATTAAAAAGTCCGCCTCAGTTGCGAACATTTTGTGGTCTTTATCCAGGTTTCCGCTAGATTAATCTAGCCTTCTTCAGAAGTATAAAATTACTATCAAATGCCAGAGTAAGGCACAGTAAACAAAACAAATTATATGGCTCTGACCACTATGGGGGATAACTTCTGAGGTCATTAGCCCCCTAGAACTAGTTGAACCTAACTAACCTAAGGACATCACACACATCCATGCCCGAGGCAGGATTCGAACCTGCGACCGTAGCGGTATCGCGGTTCCAGACTGCAGCGCCTAGAACCGCACGGCCACTTCGGCCGGCATAAAAAATTAAAGAACTGACATGGTGAGAACGTGGCTGTGTACAATTAATATAGTCTCATTCTTACAGAGAAGAAGACAGCAACCAGCCACTATTAATATTGCTATTTATTTAAGTAAATAGCGCCCTAACCGGTTTCGAACTGTCAAGTTCATCATCAGACGGCTGTTCACAAGGTTTGCAAGATACCCTTCACATAATCGTAAACTGACGACGATTATGTAAAGGGTATCTTGCAAACCTTGTGAACAGCCGTCTGATGATGAACTTGACAGTTCGAAACCGGTTAGGGCGCTATTTACTTAAATAAATAGCAGTATTTATAGTGGCTGGTTGCTGTCTTCATCTTTGTAAGGATCAACCTACATTAAAAATTAAAGCAGTGCAAGGGTCAGTGCCAACGTAGTTGCCGCTGGCAACCGACCGCGTGTGAAGTGATGCCGGCACTAGACTTCAGTTAAGAAGTTTTAATTCGACATGGTACCACGGTACTGTAGATTTTAATTTTTAATGTTTACTGTTCCTTACTCTGGCATTATAGTAATTTTATGCTTCTGAAGAAGGCAAGATTAATCTAACCGAAACCTGAGTAAAGACCAGAAAATTTTCGCAACTGAGGCGGACTTTTCAATATATTAGTCTATCACAGTTGCTGACGGGGCTGCAATATGCTAAAAATTCTAAAGTCGACAGCACCTTGCTCGGTCGCTATAACATCCAGTAGGTTAACACACAAGACGCAGCATGTATGACATGTGAAGTTGCCACAACATTTTTCCACTGTGAAGATGATCAGTGATGGAAGCCGGTTGTGAATAAATAAACTACTGGCCATTAAAATTGCTACACCAAGAAGAAATACAGATGATAATTGGGTATTCACTGGACAAATATATGATACTGAAACTGAAATGTGATTACACTTACACGCAATTTGGGTGCATAAATCCTGAGAAATCAGTATCCAGAACAACCACCTCTGGCCGTAATAACGGCCTTGATACGCCTGGGCATTGAGTCAAACAGAGCTTGGATGGCGTGTACAGGTACAGCTGCCGATGCAACTCCAACACGATACCACAGTTCATTAAGAGTAGTCACCGGCGTATTGTGACGAGCCAGTTGCTCGGCCACCATTGACCAGACGTTTTCAGTTGGTGAGAGATCTGGAGAATGTGCTGGCCAGGGCAGCAGTCGAACATTTTCTGTATCCAGAAAGGCCCGTACAGGACCTGCAACATGCGGTAGTGCATTATCCTGCTGAAATGTAGGGTTTCGCAGGGATCGAATGAAGGGTAGAACCACGGGTCGTAACACGTCTGAAATGTAACGTTTACTGTTCAAAGTGCCGTCAATCCGAACAAGAGGTGACCGAGATGTGTAACCGATGGCACCCCGAACCATCACGCCGGGTGATGCGACAGTATGGCGATGACGAATAAACGCTTCCAATGTGCGTTCACCGCGATGTCGCCTAACATGGATGCGACCATCATGATGTAAACAGAACCTGGATTTATCCGAAAAAATGACGTTTTGCCATTCGTGCACCCAGGTTCGTCGTTGAGTACACCATCGCAGGCACTCCTGTCTGTGATGCAGCGTCAAGGGTAATCGCAGCCACGGTCTGCGAGCTGATAGGCCATGCTGCTGCAAACGTCGTCGAACTGTTCGTGCAGATGGTTGTTGTCTTGCAAACGTCTCCATCTGTTGAGTCAGGGATCGAAACGTCGCTGCACGATCCGTTACAGCCATGCGGATAAGATGCCTATCATCTCGACTGCTAGTGATACGAGGCCGTTGGGATCCAGCACGGCGTTCCGTATTACCCTCCTGAACCCACCGATTCCGTATTGTGCTAACAGTCATTGGATCTCGACCAACGCGAGCAGCAATGTCGCGATACGATAAACCGCAATCGTGATAGGCTACAATCCGACCTTTATCAAAGTCGGAAACGTGATGGTACGCATTTCTCCTCCTTACACGAGGCATTACAACAACGTTTCACCAGGCAACGCCGGTCAACTGCTGTTTGTGTATGAGAAATCGGCTGGAAACTTTCCTCGTGTCAACACGTTGTAGGTGTCGCCACCGGCGCCACCCTTGTGTGAATGCTCTGAAAAGCTAATCTTTTGCATATCACAGCATCTTCTTCCTGGCGGTTAAATTTCGCGTCTGGAGGACGTCATCTTCGTGGTGTAGGAATTTCAATGCCCAGTAGTGTATATTTGTAAGACTGCGCAGTGTCTATCATGGATTTCTCCAAGCAAATTCACTCACCTTGGACAAAAATACAAGTATGTGCTTTGCGCTGAGACATTCACTTGGTGCCGCGAAGTTTGTGAGAGTCCCCAGCAGATGGTAGTACTGGTCTTCCATTGTCCACAGTGCTCTAGCAGGTTCTTCCTAGCTTCCTCTACTCACGGTCCTTTGAGTCCCTACATGACGTACGGTATTTCTGTCGGAACCGACACTTTCTGTGTGAGGCCTATAAACGTCGCTCTCTGACCCTTGCAGGGACGACGCTGCCGTGGGCAGGAAGTACCTGGTGTTCCAGCCGACGCCCCCCATGAGCAGCTACCTCGTCGCCTTCGTCGTGTCGCAGTTCACAGAGGTGGCGGACGAGCTGGGCGGCGTCTGGGCCCGCCAGCAGGTGCTTCAGGACGGGCAGTACGCGGCCAGCGTCACCAAGCCCATCATCGACACCATGGAGCGGCTGGTCAACGTCCCCTACGAGACAGAAACCATCGACAAGCTGGACAACGTGGCCATCCCGGACTTCAGCGCCGGCGCCATGGAGAACTGGGGCCTCGCCACATACAGGTAATGACGACCTTCAGTGGCCTGCAGGCTGGGAAACGTCCGCCACCGTGGCGCTCGACGTCAGCAGGTTTGTAACACTCAGCAGAGTCCGTGCACAATTACGTGGTGAGCAGGACACAAGCGGGCAGCGTGGTAGTGGTGGGGGTTACGGGCAGGCGCTGAAGGGGAAATGCCGAGTGCTGGAGGGGGGAGGGGGGAGTGCCGTTCTAATACTGTGAAGCCACTCCACGCCCACAGCTGCATGGTGACCATTCAAAAAAGTCTGTCACCTCTGGTTGGCATCTAAAGAGAATTCCGCTGAATGTGCAACAAAAGTAGAGATTTATTTTCAATTGACTTGTGAAATGAAACTTCCTGGTATTTAAAACTGTGTGCCCGACCGAGACTCGAACTCGGCACCTTTGCCTTTCGCAGGCAAGTGCTCTACCATCTGAGCTACCGAAGCACGACTCACGCCCAGTACTCAGAGCTTTACTTCTGCCAGTATCTCGTCTCCTACCTTCCAAACTTTACAGAAGCTCTCCTGCGATCTTGCAGAACTAGCACTCCTGAAAGAAGTTTTAATCTACCAGGAAGTTTCATATCAGCGCACACTCCGCTGCAGAGTGAAAATCTCATTCTGGAAACATCCGCCAAGCTGTGGCTAAGCCATGTCTCCGCAGTATCCTTTCTTTCAGGAGTGCTAGTTCTGCAAGGTTCGCACTAGAGCTGGAGAGCACTCCGATGTAAGTTATATTACTGATGTTAATCAATTAATAAGCCCCTCACACAGAAAACACAACATTTCTTTAGGAAGTGGCGCTACCTGTAGCTCGACATATGCGAGCAGCCCATAGTGGCTCGCTATCCACGCATTTTACTTCAAAATTGTGGCTAAAGCTTTGTCGCTTAATATTTTTTTATACCTGACATGTAAGTACTGGTGCTTTTTGTACTGTTGATCAATTTTCAGTCTTCAAACTGTATTTCTAAGTTTTTACATAAACAAAATGTTACCATGTCTGCTGCTGTCAAATAAAACTTTGCCTGTTAGTTCACGTACTAAATACTGTTCATCTTAACGTCCAGCTGCCTGTATTTTAAATGTTAAGTAGCCTACTTATATTTCTGGCTACTAGATGGCACTCTTGGTGTAATTTTCACCTGCCCGCACATATTAACGCGGGCGCCTCAGTGTGTTGCTACCTGTGGGCTTATATGTATGAGCAGCCCATAGTGTAACCCCTTCCACATATTCTTTTTTAAATTTTTGTCGCTGAAGCCCTCCTCGGTTGATATCTACGAGGGTCACTCCAAAAGACATACACACTATTTTTTTTTAAATCCATTTTTTATTCTACATGTTTGAAAGTTGTACGGTGTGTAGATACGTCCTTTAGGAACAATATTTTAATTTCTCCACATCATTTACATCCCTCTCAACTGCCTTACGCAATGTTGGAACCAGCGCCTGTATACCCGCACGGTAAAATTCTGGACCAACGTACTGGAGCCACTGTTTGGCAGCGTGCACATCATCAAACCTTGTTCCACGAAGAGTGTCTTTCAGTTTCCCAAAGAGATGATAGTCACATGGAGCCAGGTCAGGACTGTAAGGCGGGTGTTTCAGTGTTGACCATCCGAGTTTTGTGATCGCTTCCATAGTTTTTTGACTGACATGTGGCCGTTAATTGTCGTGCAACAGCAAAACATCCTGATTTTGCCGATGTGTTCGAACACGACTCAGTCGAGCTTGAAGTTTCTTCAGTATCGTCACATACGCATCAGAATTTATGGTGGTTCCAACTTGGCACGATGTCCACAAGCAAGAGTCCTTCGGAATCGAAAAACACTGTAGCCATAACTTTTCCAGCAGAAGGTGTGGTTTTGAATTTTTTTTCTTTGGGTGAGTTTGCATGATGCCACTCCATTGATTGCCTCCTCGTCTCTGGTGAAAAATGATGGAACCATATTTCATCACCTGTCACAATTCCTCCAAGAAATTCATCTCCACCATTCTCGTACTGTTCCAAAAGTTCGCTGCATACAGTTTTTCTTGCTTCTTAGTGAGCCTCTGTCAACATCCTGGGAACCCACCTGGCACAAACCTTTTTTAACACCAACACTTTCAGTATTCTGCAAACACTTCCTTCCCCTATCCCAACGTAGCGTGACAATTCGTTCACTGTGATGCGTCTGTCAGCAGTCACCAATTCGTTAACTCTCTGCACATTGGAGTGTGTGCAGTACGAGGCCTGCCGCTGCGAGGACAATCCTCAAGCTTTCATCACGTAACCTTCTTGCCCACCGACTAACTGTACTGCGATCGACAGCAGCATCTCCATACACCTTTTTCAACCTCTTGTGGATATTTCCCACTGTCTCGTTTTCACAGCACAGGAATTCTATGACAGCACATTGCTTCTGACGAATGTCAAGTGTGGCAGCCATGCTGAAGACATGATGTGACGGCGCCACTCACGGAAACAGGTTGAACTAAGTTTGAAAACAAGCGGGAAGGATGTATCTACACACTGTAAAACTTTCACATATACAGAATGAAAATTGTATTTTTACAAAAATAATGTGCATTTCTTTTGGAGTGACCCTCGTATGTTATACGTGACATGTAAGTACTGTTTCTTTCCTGTACCGTTAGTCAGTACTTAGACTTTTGCATAAAATGTTCTCCCATAATTTTGCATTTATGTTATAGGCCAATTTGAGTATTTAATTTCTTTTGAAGACACGCATAGAAGTGTCGAAACCTGATCAAATGCTTAAATTTTGTGACCAAGGGCTGTAATTGCTTTAGTTTATAAACGGTCGCTGACTACGCAGCCATGTTTAGAACTTTATCACGTGCAGGATGTGGGTTCAGTTGCCAGTAATGGCACGCACCTCGTCATCAGTCTTGGGGCTGACTCTGAGGATGGCTGGACGGTACGCGGCCGAAATATCAGTTTAAGAAGTGATACACTGGAGCGCCAATGAAACTAGTATAGGCATGCATACTCAAATACAGGGATGTTAAATAGGCAGAATACGCGCTGCGGTAGGCAGCTCCTATATAAGACAACAAATGTCTGGCGCAGTTATTAGATGGTTTACTGCTGCTACAATGGCACTTTATCAAGATTTAAATGAGGTTGAACGTGGTTTTATAGTCTGTCCACGAGCGATGGGACACAGCATCTCCGAGGTAGCGATGAAGTGGGGATTTTCCCATACGACCATTTCATGGGTGTACCGTCAGTATCAGGAATCCGGTAAAACATCAAATCTCCGACGAAGTGCAGTCCTTCCGTTGATTGATGCAGATTTCAATGCCGGGCCATTAGCAAGTGTCAGCCTACGAACCATTGAGCAAAACATCATCGATATCGGCTTTCAGAGCAGAAGACTCACTCGTGTACCCTTGATGACTGCACGACACAAAGCTTTAACCTTCGCCTGGGCCCGTTAACACCGACGTTATAACTGGAAACATGTTGCCTGGTCGAATGAGTTTCAAATTGTATCAATCAGATGGAGGTGTACGTGTATGGACACAACCTGATGACTCCATAGACTCTGCATGTCAGCAGGGGACTGTCGAAGCTCGTTGTGGCACCGCAATGGTGTGGGGCGTGTGCAGTTGGAGTGCTATCGGACCCCTGATACGTCTAGATACGACTCTGACAGTCGAGACATGCGTAAGCACCCCGCCTGATCACCTGCATCCTTTCATGTCCATTGTGCATTCCGACGGACTGGACAATTTCAGGAGGACAATGCGTCACCCCAAACGTCCAGAATTGCTACAGAGTGGCTCCAGCAACACTCTTCTGAGTTTAAGCACTTCTGTTGGCCACCATACTCCCCAGACAGGAACATTATTGAGCATATCTGGGATGCCTTGCAACGTGCTGTTCAGATGCCCTGAGGGATTCGTGGTGTCAGTTCCCTCCATCACTACTTCAGACATTAGTCGAGCTGATGCCACGTCGTGTTGCGGCACTTTTGCGTGCTCGCGGGGGCCCTACACGATATTAGTTTCTTTGGCTCTTCAGCGTATTCGCTCGGCTGAATGCCCGAAACTGCGTGGGTTATTCTTTACGCCGCGAGTAGTTGAAAATGCACATCTGGTGACCGTACGTTTCCAGAGAGCGGCTGATCCTGTGGGCGGACCAGGTGTCCGACGAGAACGACAAGCAGAGAATCGCGACGGTGATCGCGCACGAGCTGGCGCACCAGTGGTTCGGCGACCTGGTCAGCCCGCGCTGGTGGGACGTCATCTGGATCAACGAGGGCTTCGCCACCTTCTTCGAGTACTTCGCGACGCAAGAGGTGAGTCTTCAGCGCCACTAGTTATACAGCCTCCAGGGCTGTTCAGAGGTGGCAGGACAAAGTTTGATTCTCAAAAAGTACACACATTTTTATGTAGATCAGAGTGCTACCTTACCTGATCCAAGGATGGGTCAAACCACAGTCCAACACGTCCACTCACGAGACACATTGTTTTTGTTTATTGTATTTGATGTCTCTTCGTACTATCTACATCTACACCTAATTGCACTGATGAAAAAAAATAGTCCACCCTTTTAGAGGTTTCCAATTAACTCAAGATTTACTGTCGCAACAGGGAATGTGGAGTGCATAAATTGATTACATTTACAGATACGAGGGCCGTTCAGAAAGTAACTTCCGGTTGATTTAAAAAAATACACCAAGTTAAATAAAAATATCTTAATATATACATCTTACAACTACATCTTTGCACTATTTTTCTACATAGTCTCCATAGCGATTGAGGCACTTATCGTATCTCTTCACAAGCTTTGAAATTCCTTCTGCATAAAAATCACCCGCTTGTGCCTGGAGCCAGCCTGTGACCACATCTTTGAGCTCTTCGTCGTCATCAAACCGCTGTGACCCGAGCCATTTCTTCAAATGCATGAAGAGGTGATAATCACTTGGCGCCAGGTCTGGGCTGTAAGGTGGATGGTTGATAACGTCCCACTTGAAGGACTCAAGAAGGGCCGTTGTTCTGCGAGCAGAGTGAGGACGGGCGTTATCGTGCAAAAAAACGATACCGGAAGTCAGCATACCACGGCATTTGTTCTGTATAGCCCGTCGTAACTTTTTTATTGTTTCACAGTACACGTCTTGATTAATGGTCGTACCACGTCCCATGAATTCAACCAACAACAGCCCTTTGGCATCCCAAAACACCGTTGCCATCAGTTTTCTGGCAGAAAAATCTTGCGAGGCTTTTCTTGGTTTGGTAGGCGAATTTGAATGTGCCCACATCTTTGATTGTTCTTTTGTCTCGGGGTTCACGTACTTAATCCAGGTTTCGTCACCGGTCACGATTCTGTTTAACAATGGTTCTCCTTCGTCCTCATAACGTGACAGAAAGTCTAATGCAGAGGCCATTCTTTGAGTTTTGTGGTGGTCGGTAAGAATTTCGGGCACCCATCGTGCACAGAACTTACGGTAACCCAATCTTGCTGTCACTATCTCGTACAAGAGAGTCTTAGAAATCTGTGGAAAACCAGTAGACAACTCCGACATTGAGAAACGTCGATTTTCACGAACTTTTGCATCAACTGTCTGAACGAGTTCGTCAGTCACCAATGATGGTCTACCACTCCTCTCTTCATCATGAACGTTTTCTCGTCCACTTTTAAATAAACGTATCCATTCACGGACAACTCCTTCACTCATAACTCTTGGTCCGTACACGGCACAAAGCTCACGATGAATAGCTGCTGCAGAATATCCTTTGGCTGTAAAAAAACCTTATGACAGCACGCACTTCACATTTGGCGGGGTTTTCTATTGCAGCACACATTTCAAACTGCCACAAAAACTAAACTAGCGCAGCTACGACGTTCACTCGACCACGGCTTGATGCCGACTGTCCTGTTGAGTGCGTGAACGCACAGATGGCGTCGCTACTCCCCCCACAACCCGCACTGTGACCAATCGGAGGTTACTTTCTGAACCGCCCTCGTAAATAGCAGAAGCGATTCTGAGGTACCAGATATCGATATGTGCTGAGACAGTCATATTAGTAAGTGACCCGCCAGGGTAGCCGAGAGCGCTAATGTGCTGCTTCCTGGACTCGGGTAGGCACGCCGTCCCTGGATCGAATCCCCCCGGCAGATTAACTACGAGCGCCGGTCAGCCTAGATGTGGTTTTTAGGCGGTTTTCCACATCCCTCTAGGTGAAAACTGGGATGGTCCCCATGTTCCGCCTCAGTTCCACAGCTCGCAGACATCTGAACACGCTCGCACTATTCCATGGATTCCACTCGACGCAGACAGCTGGGGTACACTAATTCCGTCCCGGGGGGTACAGGAGGGGCATCCGGCCACTCCTTAAACATCAACATGCCAAGTCCGATTAACGATGGCTGGCCCTGCGTAACTGCGGGACAAGGCTCAAGCGATAGATAGACTCATATTAGTAAGTGGTGTAGTCTAAATGCGTGGCAACGCAGGTGCTGACTCCGGCATCCAGTCGATCGCTTAGATGGCGAATTCCGTCATGAGGTACACTGTGCCACGCCTTGTCCAACTGCTAATGTAGTTCTGTAAGAGCTGTTAGTTGGCGAGTCGCAGGCATCACTTTTCGTCCCATCGCGTGCCACACGTGCTCGATTGAAGACAAGTCTGGAGATAGTGCTAGCCGTGGATGTTGCTGCACATCTTGCGGAATACATTGAGTTTCATGGGCAGTGTGCAGGGGGGCATTATCATGTCAGAACAACACCTCACCTTCCGAGAGCGGGCGTAACAACATTCTGCACGTACCGAGCGCAGGATAGCGCCCGTTCCAGAAATACCAAACGTGTTAGAGAGTTGTAGTTTATCGCACCGCAGATCGCAAGGCCCCGGGTGGGGCCAGTGTGTATTCGACGAATGCACCAGGACTATGACACATGCGCAAGCGACTGTAACTTGCGTACAGGCAGAGTCTGCTTTCAGAACAGATCACGGCACACCAATCCATCTTCCAAGTGACCCTCTGATGCCACAGTCTAGCTGTGCATGTCGATGTTGTGGAGTGGGTGTGCGTTCCCATAGTTTCACCGCTAATATCCGGTTCGCAGCAGTTTGTGTTGACACGTCTGCACTCACAAGCTGTCTTACCCGTGCTGCGGCAGCTGTACGGTCTGCGACTGCTGCCCTTACAATACAACGACCATGACGGTCGTCTGTACTGTGTGGACATCCAGAACTTTGCAGGTATGGGGATGTTAACGCAATCACTGACATCAACATCGTTGCACAACTGATGCAGCACGTTGTGTGGCAGTTCTCCGGAAGGACTGTCCTGCTACTCGAAATGCCACAATTTGGTCCCTTTCAAACTGACTCAGTTAGCTGAAGAAAGGACGAGTTTGTCTCCACAGCATGGTTCCCTGCTTGCCTCACCCATTTGCACCATACTGAACCTTCTCGCTGTGGACATTCCATATTAAAGGTGAAACGCCTGGTTAAATCCGCAGGCCAGAACAGGCAGTTGGAATTGTGGAAAGGGGCCAAAAATGATCCGCTGTCAGTTACGCTCGAACACATATAACTTTATTTAGTTGCCCAAACGTTACAGCGCAAATTTCCGAGCTTGACTATGGGCTGAATATGTCACACAGTCTTATGGCTTAAGGGCACAACCTCTTTAATTTTTAAAATGGCTAAAGTCCCATGATTTGAAATACAACTACAACAAAGTTTCAAAAGGCAGAATGCGCAAGGTTTTATCCTTAAATAATATTTGAAATGAAGCTGAAGGCCCAAACAATCTAAGACTTGACAAGTAAGAAATTTTAATTTTAAAACGACGGAAGGCCCATTATTTAAAAACACAACCACAGTAAATGTTCAAAGGCAGAAGGCCCAAAGCTTTATCCAGAAAAAAAAAATTAAATGAGGCTGAAGGCCCAAACAGTGCAAGAGTTAACAAGTAAGAAATTTTCAATTTTAAAACGGCTGAAGGCCCATTATTTAAAACCCAACTAAAAGCATACAAATTCAAAGCATCAGCTACGAGCCATTAAAATACACAATCAAACACCAATAAGAAAAGGCAGTACAGCCAGCGGCGCTCAGAAGTTTCCGGGGGTCGGTCTGCACTTGAAATGTTAACATTTGCTTATGGGAACAGGTAGTCGGCCTAACTATATCCGATCCGCCAGGAACCCAAACAAGAGACAGTCAGCGGACCCACCGACAAGACGACTTGCTTTCCACCCGACCAGTACAGAAGGAACTCTACAGCCAAAACGTAAAAGGCGTAACCACCCACAAGCAAGTACGTATAAGCTGTCAAATCTACACACACTTGTTGGAAAGGACACTTACTGAATTTTGCGTCAGCGGCCAGGGCAGGTAACCGGAACGCTAACGGCTACAAGGCGGAAAATTCCGCTGATGAACTTGGACTTCAAATAACCGAAATACAGTTAAACTCTACTGGATGGTGGCCTGACCTTCGCCAACTCGATCACTCGCTGTTGCTCACGGAAATACCCCCCCCCCCCCCCCCCCAAACAGCGAACCATGGAAGCCAACGGCACAATGTGAACTGACTGGCTTCGCTAATTAAATCACCTCTCAATTCTGATGTCCCGGGTCGGTGAACCACGAACCCCATAGCAATCGGAACGGCTCCCACACACTCCGGCACTGCGTAGAGACGGCCAGCGAGCGCGGTCCACTGCGCCACGCGGAGATTTCCTGGCTGATCCACACCAACCGCCCGACTCACTGCCAGTAGGCTGACAACATATTAAAACAAGTTGCCAATGGTGGAAATGACACCAACTGCACACATAGTTTGACAATCACTTGCATGAAGACTTGAACGACACTAAGCAGTGGCTGTGCAATCACGAAGAGAAATCGGGAGTCGATACACACACACAGCCAACCCATAACCGATCGGCGAGTCAAATCACGTCGTCCGGTAGGACGACCGAGCGACGAAGATCGTCCCTCGCTCAAGTAATGTGTGGCGGCAACTGTCGGACGAGCCGTGGACATCCGGGCCTCACTGCTGCTCCATCTGGCTGAATTAGTGCTGCGTTCCAACTCTCCGGCTGGGAGGTTGGAACTGCACTCCTGGCATGTTCCAACTCACTCCACGAGACGACCACCAGGAAGTAATAGCAGTCCAGCAAAGATAACACGTGAGGGCTATATCGATAGGCGCTGCTGCTGCCTCTCACGGGCATACCATGCAGCAACACAGTGACAACAGATATTGAAACTAACATAACGAGGTGGCAGCATGCAGAAAAAAGGATGTAAAATAAGAGATGGCACCAGCGCGAGCCACGCACTGCACAGATGGCGCTCTGGCAGCTGTTCCACTACGCTATTGCTGGACGACGTTGAAACCATTATCAGTACATTTACTATCTCCGAACCCATTATCAGTACATTTACTATCCCCGAAACCATTATCAGTATATTTACTATCCCCAAAACCATTATCAGTACATTTACTATCCCCGAAACCATTATCAGTACATTTACTATCCCCGAAACCATTATCAGTACATTTACTATCCCCGAAACCATTATCAGTACATCTACCATCTCCGAAACCATTATCAGTACATTTACTGTCCCTGAAATCATTATCAGTACATTTACTATCCTTAAAACCATTATCAGTACATTTACTATCCCTGAAACCATTATCAGTACATTTACTATCCCCAAAACCATTATCAGTACATTTACTATCCCCGAAACCATTATCAGTACATTTACTGTCCCTGAAACCATTACCAGTACATTTACTATCCCCGAAACCATTATCAGCACATTTACTATCCCCAAAACCATTATCAGTACATTTACTATCCCCAAAACCATTATCAGTACGTTTACTGTCCCTGAAACCATTATCAGTACATTTACTATCCCCGAAACCATTATCAGCACATTTACTATCCCCAAAACCATTATCAGTACATTTACTATCCCCGAAACCATTATCAATACATTTACTATCCCGAAAACGATTATCCGTACATTTAATATCTCGCAGGTGGTATACGCCATCATTTTCAGATGTACTAATTTTTTTCCAGCAGTCTGCTTACACTGTAAAGTGCATCGAAGAGGGTACTTCCGTCTTACCGTTCACATTCTGTATGAATATGTGGGGAGCACGATCGCTTAAGTGCCTCCTTGCATTCTGTAACTAGTTACACTTCTTCAGCTTCTCGTAGCGTATTTCATGACTAAATATATCATAGGTGGATGGTCGGACATTAGTATCCGATGGACACAATACTTCAGCAAGTGATCACGTTGCCATCGTCGAGCTGATGACGTTACCACTTTAGGGTCTGCGTGGTGCTTTTTTTGCCCTTCATCCGTCCCCCATCCCTCTGATTTGCCAGTCTGTCCAAAGTCCACACCCAGCATCTCCTCCCTTATTCCTCCTGACGTCTCGTTGACCTATTCTAGATTCATATCCTAGATCCACGCGTGCTGGTAGCACATATCCTGTTCCTCCACCTCGCCTCAAAATCAGTTCGTTGTGGGAACCAAACTGACTGTGGGTCCTGAGACCTTGCGAAAGAGTGTGACCATTCTTTAATGAGACAGTCCCAGAAGTTGCATGTCTCTGTCAGAAAATCAGTATGGCCGTAATCCCTTCTACATGATTTCGATAGGTAGTGTTTCGCGACTACTGACTTGTTAGGCTCATACACTTTGGTATGTCATTGACGCCCTTGGAAATACTCTTCGACAGTATGCAGTGTCTGACCTTTACGTCCTGCCTCAATGGCGAGATATCCAATAGACTGTAGTCTGAGGTCATCTCTGACACTACCAAGCAGTGCCCGTGGTTTTGATTTTCTTCACAATCCCTGTAGAGTAAAATGTAGGAGGTTGCATCACATGCCTAGGTTCCTCATTTGATACTGGCTCTTGAAATTTTGTACGCAGTCTTTCGCGAAATAATTGCGACCTAAGAGCAAGTGTCTGCCATTTCTGGTCTTTCAGAATCTCGGTGAATCTCGCCTATAGGTCGGACAGACCTGTGATCGTGCTCCCCTTATTTGTGCATATTCAATATCCCCTGTTAGTCCTACCTGGTGCGGCACCCACACAACTGATCAATATTCCAAGTTGGGTCAGATGGGTGTTTCGTATTCAGTCTTCTTCGCAGGCAGATTTCATTTTCCCGCTATCCTGCTAATGAACCAAAATCTGTTTCAGATGATCCTGTGTCTGTGTAATCATCCCATTTTAAAATCCAACATTTATTACACCTAGATGTTTATATGAGTCTGCTGGTTCCAAATGTGACTCACTGATATTGTACTCATGGGAAACATTTTGAATTATGTGAAACGCAAAATTTTACATTTTTGAACATTTGAAGCAAGTTTCCAGTTATTGTACAACATCTTACTATAATCTATGTGAATATTTGTACAGCTTTTCCAAATAATACCTCACAACTACATAATCTGAAATTAGTCTGACATTACTGTTATGTCGTCTGCCAGTTATGTATATGGTGGCGTATGCTGGTGGGTTGTTTGTAGTGTCGTGCCCTTCACTCTGTGCCCGTCATTTGTACCTGAGAGCACTTATCTCTCGGAACATACACCGTGGCAAACTGCACTTTAATCACCCTTACGGTTTTGGACCACTCGATTTGATACGTGGGGTCAGAGAACAGACACTGACAGAAGGCATGAGAGGTGTAGTTAACAGCCAACTGTCATAGGCAAGTCGACAAACGAGGTAGAGACATCTCTGCAACACGACCAGTCTGATTCGAACTCCATTGCATCCATGAGGAGTGGATGACAACGAGTGGAACTCTAGGTATGTCAGTAGCTGCATCTGGTCAGTTAGGACTCTCAGTCCTCGTGCACTGTACATATGCTTGGAACCTGCTCCCCTGTGGCCCCTTGCAGCCACTGGTTGGCTGTCTACACTAGTAACTGTTGGCAACCGAGGCCGCAGTATACTGGCTTCAGCAGTGGGTCGGTCTTCAACGTGGCTCTCCATCGACACAGTTTGACAGTTTCTAGTCTAGGCCATCAACAGAAAGTAATCCTCTTGAAAATATCAAAATCTTCGACCATGGATTGTGTGCGAAATAGCTGAGAATATGCTGCACTCTAGCCTCAATAGAAGTCTGGTCTGTACACTGTCTCTTCATTCTCTATACAGTTAAACGAATCAGTACAGTTCGTCATGGACACTGGTTGACAGTGTCCACACCCTATCAGTGGTAAAACGTGCTACTCTTTGGAGTGAGTGTATAGAAAATAGGTAAGAATCTGGGGGTGGTCTAGCCTCAACAGTGGGTAAGTCACTCCATCTGTGGGACTACCTTTTCACTCATTGTGCAGTTAAAAGTAACATGGCAATTCTGTGATTTCCTGTGGGTAGTTTTCATTCCTGGCCAATGATCGAAAGTGAACTGTTTTGAAGGACTGACCCTTCAGACAAAGATTGTATGTGGACTGTCTGAGAACCTGGTGAATTATTGTTGCAGCGTTTGGTATGGACAGCCGGTGGTGCACTATCTTCACGCAGTATGGTTCCTTCTGAGCCCTGGTCAATGTTCTCCACCCAGTGGTACAGACTGTTCCCATTCTTTAACAGACTAAATTTTTGGGGATCATTTTTGGAGATGGTGTTTGATGCTGTTGGTAGATACAGTGTGTTAACTGTAAGACGGCAGAGTTGTGAGGGGAGTGCGGGGAGAGGAGGAAGCATGCTTTGGCTGGCGAGGGGGACGACCCGATGGGGGGGGGGGGAGGGACAAGGCACGCCTACCAGTTGCAGTGCTGGCACTACAAATTGCGCGTCATGCTCACACGAAAGCAGACGAAAGGCTTGCAAGTAAAACTCGCTTTAAATGTTGTTCGTAAACGAAACTGAAATCGTCCTGTACATTAAAATCTATCTATCTATATATATATATATATATATATATATATATATATATATATATATATATATATATATATATATATATATATAAATGAATGTATGTGTGTTTGTCTACTATGCGCTCACAAACCATTCATCCGATTGCAATGAAACTCCGAACCCCCTAAAAGCATAATGGACAATGTTTCAACAATTATGTCAGTGTAGCATGCGTAGCGCAATTGATTAGGTAAAGGCTTGTCAAGCAGAGGACCCAGGTTCGATTCCCACTGTTCGCAATTTCTTTTTGATTTTATTTCATTCCCTGCAATGTTAAACTATTAATTATAAAATTTAAATATACTTAAGGTCATATAGTATAAAGTAACTATCAATCTCTATATATAAAAATGAATGTATGTATGTCTGCCCTCTGTGCGTTCCCAAACCATTCATCCGATTCCGATGAAATTTTTATGATTTATTGTCCGTACGCCCACGAAGGTTCCTAGCCGAAAAAAAAGAAATAAGACACATTCTTGAGGAGATATGATGCCATAAACAATGAGATGCTACCGCGGGAAAATGCCCAGATTTATGCATCCACTATTTGAGAATGAGAGCACTTAGCGGCTAGCAACAAACGTTACATACAATTTCAAACCTTTACGAAAATTTTTCTTGCTGACACCCCTCACAAAATAATGAAAGGAAAAAAGGTTGTCGCTTACTACATTTTCTCAGTACATACCGTAAATCTGCCGCAGTAGGCATGACGTTTTAATGTATTAGTTCGTCACTATTAACTCTAATCGCAACACATTTCCCATACAGTATCCACATATATCAGTAAATGCGCCGGCAAATTTATGTCTCTTTACGACATATAATTCAGGAGATATGACGTGGTAAACATCGAGATGCGTGAAAAAGTGCCGCGTCAGACATGACGTTTTGTTCTATTATTTCTTCACTACTAACACTATTCGCAACACGTTTCGCAAACGTGTTAAAAAAAGTATATAAAACCACGGGCGTATTCCTAAAAAACTCCCGAGATGGGCCAGCAACTGCCTCTTCACTCATTTTGATAATGTTTAGTACAACTTCACAATAAAAACACGCAGAACAGTACAGCGCAAAACAATAACGAAGCAGACGATAATGGCTACCTTGTACAACACAGTCAGCTACGTAATGTTGGCAGCAGTCGAAACTGCGTGCCTACCGAAGCCTCCAGACGATTACCGACTTCTACCGATTCAGGACTAGGGAGAGGTCTGCCATCTAAAAGTTTACACAGTGTACTCTCAGACTCCCTGCTAAATGACAGAAAAGTGTTTGATTGTCTCATGGGTCTTGAGCTACCAGATACATTGTGGTGCAAATTGGGGCCCCTCTTACAATGCAAAAAAAAAAAAAAAAACCTTGGTAGCATTACCCATAGACACTTGAATGATCAGACACACTACCAGACTTTGTCACTGCTTCTGAACTGTGTTGACACTGGGCTACCCGTCTCGTTTAGTGGTGTTATGCATCAGTGATTGAGGCTTGACGACTTGTGTCTCGGTCTGACAGGTGGAGACCGACTGGAAGCTGGACGAGCAGTTTGTGGTGACGTACGTGCACACCGGGCTCTCGTCTGACTCCTCCAGCTCTTCACAGGCACTCACCGCTCCTGCGGGCAGCCCGTCTGAGGTGATGGCCCGCTTCAACAACATCGCCTACAACAAGGGTAAGTCACCGTGGTGCAATGCTTCCGATTCGTTATCACACAGCTGTAAGCTGTTTTGCAGTACTGTGTATCTGTAGATGTAGATCCAATCTCGATGACCCCATGGGAGTCATAGTTGGCGATGCCATTGGGTCAACGTGGGAACACATGGACTTCGTTTGCAACAGAGCGACATTTCTCAAAAATGTGGACTGAATCATTTGTGCCTGCACCAGCATCGTTCTCAGTCGTTAGCTCTGCCAGACACCGCCGCCTGTACCGCTTTATGCAGTGGACAATTCTGACCTCCACATGCTGTGATGAGGCATCGGACACCTTGTCAGCCACCCCTCATCGACCTCCACAGATCCTCACTGTGGCACCACGTGAACAGCTGACCAGGTTCGCAGTTTGTGAGATGCTCGTTCCCAGGCATGACAATATGGCCTTCGTCACAGTCGTCTGTGTCAGTGGATTTCCCCATCTGCGGCCTGTACTGTTGGTGGAATAAATGCCCATTTATCTGTGACCCGCTTATGTACACAGCCCTTTCAGCTGAAGGTGACCACCGCCTATGTTCGATATCAAAATGCAATAGCCAATACAGGTGCAGGTGGCATTAGCAGCAGTGGAGTATATATAGGGTGTTTGAGTAAGAGTGTCCAAAAATTTAACAGGACATAGAGGATGCTCCACAGATTAATTTGAGGTAGGGAACCTGGGGTCAGAGAAGCCAGATTCAGGAGATAATAGGAATAAAATCACCTTACTGTGTACTCTTTTATACAGTTAACTGCAAATACCACCACGGACACCATGGACAAACCATTTGCACTGTATCTTACAAAATGTGCTGCAACTTACAGCAGTCAACGTCAGTGCAAGTATGACACTGGTGAACAAGGCTCTGAAGCACCCTCGTGCGTCAAATCGCATCACAGGCAGATACTGTTCTGTCAACTAATGCCATTTCTATATCCACTGGGGTCTCGTACACAAGTGACTTTAGATATCCCCACAGGAAATAATGAAGGGGTTCAGGTCAGGTGACCTCGCAGGCCATGACATACGATCTCCCCTTCCAATCCAGCGACCAAGAAATACAGCAATGAGAAGGTTGTGGACATTTACCTTGAAGAGAGGCGGTGTACCGTACCGTCAAGGTGTATCCATATCCTCTCACGAAGAGTCGAGGGTACGTTCTCCAGCAATTCAGGTAGAACTGTTTGCACAAATCTCAAGTACAGGTGGCCTTTCAGATGGCCAGGTAGAGGATGTGGCCCAATCAGATTGTCACCTACAACTCCAGCCCAGATATTCACAGCAAGACGTACTTGATATTGCGATTCTAATACGGCTTGAGGGTTCTCCTCATCCCACACATGGCTATTCCTGTTGTTCTAAATACTTATGCATAAGTGAAGTAGAGAAAACCTTGCATCATGACTTCCTAGTAATCAGACTCGTCGTCCTTAATTCCTTGCAGGAAATAAAAAGCGTACAAGCAAATAAACAGCAGAGTACTTTTAAATTTGTGCTTATGTTAGTTGTAAGGATCTGGAAAACAACAATGGAAGACAAAGCAGTAGAGAAGTTTACTTCTATATCTCCTTAAGCTGCCTTCTCTGACCCCAGGTTCCCTATGTCAAATTCTTCAGTGGAGAATTTTCTACATCCTGTTACATTTATGCTCGCTCTTACGGAAAGACCCTGTATGAAGCGTGCCGGGGGGGCGCGGAAAAAACGCAGTCGTTGTCCAAATGCGGAAATAGAGCGACTTATCTGCCGTACAAAACCGCACGGTCATTGGCTTTTGCACAAGGGGTGGAAACATTCGAGAAACCGGTAACCTTATAGACTGTTCACATGCTGCTGTGGTTAAAGGATCAGTGCATGGCAAAATGGCACCATTCAAAACCGTCACTGAAGCAGTTGGGGTGCACCGGGGCTGTACATCACAGGGGTGAAAGGCGGCTGTGGACATGTGTACAGGCGAACAGACGTGCAACTTCATAAAAGACATCACATTTACGGCAGTATCTGTAACATTTCTTTATTTCAGGATTGCAATTTCGACCTTAGGCCATTATCAAGTGAAGCTGAAAATACAGAAGGTTTTCAAACTATTTAATAAAATCGTTGTGTATCTTCATATTCTGCCGATCACACAGGATAATAATGAAATTGCGTGAGCATGTTACTTACATGTTATGGCTATTAGGCCATGTCAATATAAAATGAGCTGATACATTTATAAGTCTTTTTTTTCTTTGTTGTGGTTTCATTCCCCTGCCCATGCGGCACAATCCGCCGCTCTTCAGCCGAGTGACATGGCAACTAAAACAAGAATAAAATGCTACATATATGAGGCGATAAAAAAGGGGAACATAAAACAGAGCAAGGGGAAATAATGGAGGTAAAAATACACTGACAGGGAGACGTTCATGGGGGGACAGTTAAAAAAGTCACCATAAAGTTAAAAAACACAGTTGGCGAGTCTTAAAACACAAAGAAGACACTGAATGCACATGCACAGGTTAAAAGTCGGCCATAGTATTAAAAACACTCCGGAACAACACACTTAAGACCCACTTGGAGCACACACGGTGAAGTACAAAACTGCCAGGTGGGACCTGCCGGGGGAGAGGTCGGAAAAGGAGGGGAGAGCAAGGGGCAGCAGGGGAGAGGCGGGATACACGTGGGGCGGGAGATGAAGAAGGGCAGGAGGGAGTGCAGAGACACTGAAAGGGGGCCCAAGAGAGGGGGGAGGGAGTAGGAGGGGGAAGCCGCTCAGGAGGAGGGAGGGGGAGGAGAGGGAGCGCTGAGGAGGAGGCAGGAAGATGGGGTTAGAGTTGGTAGGAAGGGTAGATGTCAGGGCGAAGCTCATCATCCGGGAGGGGTAGACGGTGGAAGGAGGAGGAGAGTGTGGAGATGGAGAGAGGGTGGGACACAGTGGTACACATTTATGTGTCGTTGTCATTGCTATTAAATACATTGGTGACGCTGTTACATACTGCAAGCACACACATCCGTATGTCATAGAACAACATAGTCTGTAGACATGTTCGTAGGACTAAACAGCAGCGGCAGATTACTGTTTACAGGCTACTGGTAGCCGTTTTGGCGCGTAAACGGATTACAGATATTGTTTTGCTCTGTGTTGAGCGCCATTGCCGTCCAGTGACTGTACTAGGAAGCATAGAGTGTGCCCTCGTTGTGCCACTGTAATATCTTACATAACCTATTTGTAATACATCGTACACAAAATACACGGAGATTGATCACCGTTTTACTTACATAAAGGATATACATCGTTACATCGTTACTTGTAGGTATTCTTATGTTGCCCACTCATTACAGTTAAATTTGTATAGGTTATTTATTTTGTCGTGGTTTATTGTATTAATTTAGCATAACCAGAATCACAGGGGCGGTGATACACTTTCCAAATGAGCGGCACGCTCTCACAGGGCCACCCCCATTGAATTAAAATACAGCTGGCGTGACATTTCGCCAACTTTACATAAATAATAAGCACACGAATGGAGAGAAGTCTTCCGAAGTAAGAATGATTTCAGGTGTTCCGCAGGGGAGTGTCGTAGGACCGTTGATATTCACAATATACACTCCTGGAAATGGAAAAAAGAACACATTGACACCGGTGTGTCAGACCCACCATACTTGCTCCGGACACTGCGAGAGGGCTGTACAAGCAATGGTCACACGCACGGCACAGCGGACACACCAGGAACCGCGGTGTTGGCCGTCGAATGGCGCTAGCTGCGCAGCATTTGTGCACCGCCGCCGTCAGTGTCAGCCAGTTTGCCGTGGCATACGGAGCTCCATCGCAGTCTTTAACACTGGTAGCATGCCGCGACAGCGTGGACGTGAACCGTATGTGCAGTTGACGGACTTTGAGCGAGGGCGTATAGTGGGCATGCGGGAGGCCGGGTGGACGTACCGCCGAATTGCTCAACACGTGGGGCGTGAGGTCTCCACAGCACATCTTTGTTGTCGCCAGTGGTCGGCGGAAGGTGCACGTGCCCGTCGACCTGGGACCGGACCGCAGCGACGCACGGATGCACGCCAAGACCGTAGGATCCTACGCAGTGCCGTAGGGGACCGCACCGCCACTTCCCAGCAAATTAGGGACACTGTTGCTCCTGGGGTATCGGCGAGGACCATTCGCAATCGTCTCCATGAAGCTGGGCTACGGTCCCGCACACCGTTAGGCCGTCTTCCGCCCACGCCCCAACATCGTGCAGCCCGCCTCCAGTGGTGTCGCGACAGGCGTGAATGGAGGGACGAATGGAGACGTGTCGTCTTCAGCGATGAGAGTCGCTTCTGCCTTGGTGCCAATGGTGGTCGTATGCGTGTTTGGCGCCGTGCAGGTGAGCGCCACAATCAGGACTGCATACGACCGAGGCACACAGGGCCAACACCCGGCATCATGGTGTGGGGAGCGATCTCCTACACTGGCCGTACACCACTGGTGATCGTTGAGGGGACACTGAATAGTGCACGGTACATCCAAACCGTCGTCGAACCCATCGTTCTTCCATTCCTAGACCGGCAAGGGAACTTGCTGTTCCAACAGGACAATGCACGTCCGCATGTATCCCGTGCCACCCAACGTGCTCTAGAAGGTGTACGTCAACTACCCTGGCCAGCAAGATCTCCGGATCTGTCCCCCATTGAGCATGTTTGGGACTGGATGAAGCGTCGTCTCACGCGGTCTGCACGTCCAGCACGAACGCTGGTCCAACTGAGGCGCCAGGTGGAAATGGCATGGCAAGCCGTTCCACAGGACTACATCCAGCATCTCTACGATCGTCTCCATGGGAGAATAGCAGCCTGCATTGCTGCGAAAGGTGGATATACACTGTACTAGTGCCGACATTGTGCATGCTCTGTTGCCTGTGTCTATGTGCCTGTGGTTCCGTCAGTGTGATCATGTGATGTATCTGACCCCAGGAATGTGTCAATAGAGTTTCCCCTTCCTGGGACAATGAATTCACGGTGTTCTTATTTCAATTTCCAGGAGTGTACATAAATGACCTTGCGGATGACATCGGAATCTCACTGAGGCTTTTTGCGGATGATTCTCTGGTATATAGAGAGGTTGTAACAATGGAAAATTGTACTGAAATTCAGGAGGATCTGCAACGTATTGACGGATGGTGCAGGGAATGGCAGTTGAATCTCAATGTAGACAAGTGTAATGTTCTCCGAATACATAGAGAGAAAGATCCCTTATCATTTAGCTACAATATAGCAGGTCAGCGACTGGAAGCAGTTAATTCCATAAATTATCTGGGAGTACGCATTAGGAGTGATTTAAAATGGATTGATCATATAAAGTTGATCGTCGGTAAAGCAGATGCCAGACTGAGATTCAGTGGAAGAATCAAGGAAATGCAATCCGAATACAAAGGAAGTAGGTTGTAGTACATTTGTTCGCCCACTGCTTGAATACTGCTCAGCAGTGTGGGATCCGTACCAGATAGGGTTGATAGAAGACATAGAGAAGATGCAACGGAGAGCAGCGCGCTTCGTTACAGCATCATTTAGTAATCACGAAAGCGTTACGGAGATGACAGATAAACTCCAGTGGAAGACTCTGCAGGAGAGACGCTCAGTAGCTCGGTACGGGCTTTTGTTGAAGTTTCGAGAACATACCTTCACCAAGGAGTTAAGCAGTATATTTCTCCCTGCTACGTATACCTCGCGAAGAGACCATGAGGATAATATCAGAGAGATTAGAGCCCACACAGAGGCATACCGACAATCCTTCTTTCCACGAACAATACGAGACTCAAATAGAAGGGAGAACCGACAGAGGTACTCAAGGTACCCTCCGCCACACACCGTCAGGTGGCTTGCGGAGTATGGATGTAGATGTAGATGTAGACGAACTGATCGTCGACATGGCATACTATAATGATACGACAGTGTACTAAGTATTTTCAGCGTCAGTTGTATAAAATAGCGTAATCCGTTTACGCGCCAAAACGGCTACCAGTAGCATGTAAACAGTAATCTGCCGCTGCAATTTAGTGCATATATGAATAGTGATGGGCCAACCAACATGTCTACAGGCTATGTAGTTGTATGACATATGGATATGTGTGCTAGCACTATTTAACAGCGTCACAATGTATTTAATGGCAATGACAACGACATATAAATGTGTCAGCTCATTTTAGGTTGACCTGGCCTAATAGCCATAACCTGTAAATAACATGCTCACGCAATTGCATTTTTATCCTGTGTAATCGGTAGAATATCGAGATACACAACGATTTTGTTAAATAGTTTAAAAACGTTCTGTATTTTTCAGCTTCACTTGATAATGGCTTAAGGCCGAAATCGCAATCGTGAAATAAAGAAAATACGATGTCTTTTATAAAGTTCTACATGACTGTGAATGCCAAGTATAAAAAGACGTGCAACTTTTGACAGTCTTGATGAACCAAGTGGCTACCAACAGTGTCTCCTTAAGGGCCATTCGACGCTGCATCAGGAGCTCTACAGCAGGTGCCTGGTTCGTGCACTCCTGTTCAGTGGGGACAGAAACTCGAATTAGGAAACCAACACCGCAGCTGGAGGTGCTTTGAGTGACGACAGGCAGCCTTTTATGCTCCACGGGTCAGATGGCTGTTGACGTGTACAGCCCTGGATTGGGGCTGGGGGAGAGAGCGTCTTGGTCTGCGGATTGTCTTCGTGGCATTCCCAGGGTTATCTAGGCACTCTGAAATGCACAATGGGTCTATACTTGGGGACCATGTCCACCAAATGCTTCTTGTTTCATCCTCTGTGTCGCAGCATCAACCAGTAGGACTCTGCGACGACCCATACAGTTCGCAGTGAACATGCATGGTTGCAAGAGGACCAACATGACTTTATCTGTTCCCTGTCCACCAAACTCCCCGGCTTCAAAGTGGACAATCTTTGGGACCACCTCGATTGCGGTGTCTGCACCACGGATCGTCCACCGAGAAACATGGCGCAGCTGGAGTTGGCATGGCTGCACATGCCTCTCAGTGCCTACCACAACCTCACTGACTTTCTTACTGCTCGCCTGTACTGCACAGGTGGTTATTCAAGATTATGACAGGTGGTCTGACTATACCACGTGCCTCCGCTATCACTTTACATCCCCGCAACAGACAAATGTGGCGATGGGCAGGGAAGCAATGTTTCGTTTCTAGAATGAAATTTAATCTGCCAGGAAGTTTCAATGTTTCGTTTGTCGGAGTACTTACTTGTGTTATTAAATTTTATGTGTTATGTGAACTGAACTTCGAATGCGCAACATGCATACCCATGGAAAAACAAAATATGTTAATATTCTGTAATGTTTACCATTGGACATAATCACAATATACACTAGGGCTCATAAATTAAGCAAAATTGTAGAATGTGGTGCCACACAACGTGGCACTACCCAAAACTGGCGCTAACAGCATAGGCACACAGGGAACACACACGACACTGACCTGTAAGTCCACGGTATTGGTGGTAAGTTCAGAAAAACGTACCAAACACATGTGCTACAGAACGCCACTGTTTCCTGCGCACGTACCCTGACATCAATATGGGATATGATCACCATGCACACGTACACAGGCCGCACAACGGGTTGGCACACTCTGGATCAGGTGGTCGAGCAGCTGCTGGGGTATAGCCTCCCATTCTTGCACCAGTGCCTGTCGGAGCTCCTGAAGTGGCGTACGGGTTTGAAGACGTGCAGCGATACGTTGACCGAGAGTATCCCAGAGGTGATCGATGGGGTTTAGATATAGAGAACAGGCGCGCCAATCCATTCGCCTGATATATTTTGTATCTAGGTACTCATCCACGATCGCAGCTCGGTGGGGCCGTGCGTTATCATCCATCTGGAGGAAGGTGGCACTGCACTCCTGAAAAGATGGACATACTGGATCAAAATGATGTCCCAACACACCTGACCTGTTACATTTCCTCTGTCAAAGAAATACATGATCCCACCCTACACCATCAAAGCACGACCTCCGTACAGATCTCTTTCAAGGACATTAAGCGGTTGGTATCTGGTTCCTAGTTCACGCCAGATTAAAATCCGGCGAGAATCACTGTTCAGACTATACCTGGACTCGTCCGTGAACATGTACTTTATGGGCTCTCCTGTGACCAGGCGTCAGTGGAATGCACCTTTCAGGTCTCCAGGGAATAAACCGTGTCTGTTCAGTCATCTGTATACTGTGTGTCTGGAAACAACTGTTCCAGTGGCTGCGGTAAGGTCCCGAGCAAGGCTACCTGCAATACTCTGCGGGCACTGATGGTGAGATATCGGTCTTGTTGTGGTGTTGTACACTGTGGACGTCCCGTACTGTAGCGCCTGGACACGTTTCCTGTCTGCTGGAATCGTTGTCATAATCTTGAGATGACACTTGGTGGCACACGAAGGGCCCGTGCTACGACCTGCTGTGTTCGACCAGCCTCCAGTCGCCCTAGTATTCTACCGCTCATACCGTCATCAAAATGTGTTCTTTGCACCATTTCCAACACACAGTCGCCATTAGCATGTCTGAAAACGTCTGCACACTTACTCGCTGCACCGTACTCTGACATGCACCGACACACCTCTGTGTGTGTGGACTGCTGCCAGCGCCACCGTGCGACGACCGCAGGTCAAATGCACCGCATGGTCATACCCCGAGGTGATTTAAACCCGCAAGCCGCCCACCAGATAATTGTTTTACCGTGTATCAGCATTATCCTTAATTTATGAGCATGAGTGTATATCGCGCTGAGTGAACTATAGACTATGTACGTGACTAACTACAAACAAACCTGTCCAACGGATAAACATCGATTTTGATCGACTTTGAATATGTTGCAGTGCAGAGCAAAATAAGACACATACACATCTTTTATACATGCTCATACTACCGTTAAAGGTGCGAAACAATCATTTAGAAACCAGTGTGCCTGGCGCATAAAATCAAAGTCCACTGAGCATTTCTTCCCCATTATTGTACAGATTTAAAATTATGTTACATCACTAATGTACAAACTACTTCAAATATAACGTATCAAAATCTTAGAAGGCTATAGGTTGAAAACAAAAAATAGACAAAATTTAGAAGGAAAACAAAAATATAACACAAGTAACTTTTTGTTGCTGTTGTTGTGGTCTTCAGGCCTAAGACTGGTTTGATGCAGCTCTCCATGCTACTCTATCCTGTGCAAGCTTCTTCATCTCCCAGTATCTACTGCAACCTACATCCTTCTGAATCTGCTTAGTGTATTCATCTCTTGGTCTCCCTCTACGATTTTTACCCTCCACGCTGCCCTCCAATACTAAATTGGTGATCCCTTGATGCCTCAGAACGTGTCCTACCAAGCGATCCCTTCTTCTTGTCAGGTTATACCAAGAACTTCTCTCCAATTCTATTCAATTCCTCCTCATTAGTTATGTGATCTACCCATCTAATCTTCAGTATTCTTCTGTAGCACCACATTTCGAAAGCTTCTATTCTCTTCTTGTCCAAACTATTTATCGTCCACGTTTCACTTCCATACATGGCTACACTCCATACAAATACTTTCAGAAACGACTTCCTGACACTTAATTCTATACTCGATGTTAACATACTTCTGTTCTTCAGACACGCTTTCCTTGCCATTGCCAGTCTACATTTTATATCCTCTCTACTTCGGCCATCATCAGTTATTCTGCTCCCAAAATAGCAGAACTCCGTTACTACTTCAAGCGCCTCATTTCCTAATCTAATACTGGCAGCATCACCCGACTTAACTCGACTACATTCCATTATCCTCATTTTGCTTTTCTTGGTGTTCATCTTATATCCTCCTTTGCAGACACTATCCATTCCGTTCAACTGCTCTTCCAAGTCCTTTGCTGTCTCCGACAGAATTACAATGTCATCGGCGAACCTCAAAGTTTTTATTTCTTCTCCATGGATTTTAATACCTATTCTGAATTTTTCTTTTGTTTCCTTTACTGCTTGCTCAATATACAGATTGAATAATATCGGAGAGGGGCTACAACCCTGTCTCACTCCCTTCCCAACCACTGCTTCCCTTTCATACCCCTCGACTCTTATAACTGCCACCTGGTTTCTGTACAAATTGTAAATAGCCTTTCTTCCCTGTATTTGACCCCTGCCACCTTCAGAATTTGAAAGAGAGTATTCCCGTCAACAATGTCAAAAGCTTTCTCTAAGTCTACAAATGCTAGAAACGCAGGTATGCCTTTCCTTAATCTTTCTTCTAAGATAAGTCGTAGGGTCAGTATTGCCCCACGTGTTCCAATATTTCTACGGAATCCAAACATCTTCCGCGAGGTCGGCTTCTACTACTTTTTCCATTCGTCTGTAAAGACATCGTGTTAGTATTTTGCAGCTGAGACTTAATAAACTGATAGTTCGGTAATTTTCACATCTGTCAACACCTGCTTTCTTTGGGATTGGAATTATTATATTTTTCTTGAAGTCTGAGGGCGTTTCGCCTGTCATACATCTTGCTCACCAGATGGTAGATTTTTGTCAGGACTGACTCTTCCAAGGCCGTCAGTAGTTCTAATGGAATGGTGTCTACTCCCAAGGCCTTGTTTCGACTCAGGTCTTTCAGTGCTCTCTTAAACTCTTCACGCAGTATCATATCTCCAATTTCATCTTCTTCTACATCCCATTTCCATAATATTGTCCTCAAATACATCGCCCTTGTATAGACGCTCTATATACTCCTTCCACCTTTCTGCTTTCCCTTCTTTGCTTAGGACTGGGTTTCCATCTGAGCTCTTGATATTCATACAAGTTGCTCTCTTTTCTCCAAAGGTGTCTTTAATTTTCCTGTACGCAGTATCTATCTTACCCCTAGTGAGATAAGCCTCTACAACCTTACATTAGTCCTCTAGCCATCCCTGCTTAGCCATTTTGCACTTCCTGTCGATCTCATTTTTGAGACGTTTCTATTCCTTTTTGCCTGTTTCGTTTTCTGCATTTTTGTATTTTCTCCTTTCACCAATTAAATTCAATATTTCTTCTGTTACCCAAGGATTTCTACTAGCCCTCGTCTTTTTACCTACTTGATCCTCTGCTGCCTTCACTACTTCATCCCTCAAAGCTACCAATTCTTCTTCTACTGTACATCTTTCCCCCATTCCTGTCAATTGTTCCCTTACGCTCTCCCTGAAACTTTGTACAACCTCTGGTTTAGTCAGTTTGTCCAGGTCCCATCTCCTTAAATTCCCACCTTTTTGCAGTTTCTTCAGTTTTAATCTACAGTTCATAACCAATAGATTGTGGTCAGAGTCCACATCTGCCCCTGGAAATGTCTGACAATTTAAAACCTAGTTCCTAAATCTCTCTTTTATCATTATATAATCTATCTGAAACCTGTCAGTATCTCCAGGCTTCATCCATGTATACAACCTTCTTTTATGATCCTTGAACCAAGTGTTAGGTATGATTAAGTTATGCTCTGTGGAAAATTCTACCAGGCGGCTTCCTCTTTCATTTTTTACCCCCAATCCATATGCACCTACTACGTTTCCTTCTCTCCCTTTTCCTACTACCGAATTCCAGTCACCCATGACTATTACATTTTCGTCTCCCTTCACTATCTGAATAATTTTGTTTTATCTCATCATACATTTCATCAATTTCTTCGTCATCTGCAGAGGTAGTTGGCATATAAACTTGTACTACTGTAGTAGGCGTGGGCTTCGTGTCTATCTTGGCCACAATAATGCGTTTACTATGCTGTTTGTAGTAGCTTACCCGCATTCCTATTTTTTTATTCATTATTAAACCTACTTCTGCATTACCCCTATTTGATTTTGTATTTGTAATCCTGTATTCACCTGACCAAAAGTCTTGTTCCTCCTGTCACCGAACTTCACTAATTCCAACTATATCTAACTTCAACCTATCCATTTCCCTTTTTAAATTTTCTAACCTACCTGCCCGATTAAGGGATCTGACATTTCACGCTCCGATCCGTTGAACGCGAGGTTTGTTTCTGCTGGTAACAACGTCCTACTGAGTAGTCCGCGCCCGGAGAGCCGAATGGGGGACTATTTTACCTCCGGAATGTTTTACCCAAGAGGACGGCATCATCATATAATCTTAATCATGCCCTCAGGAAAATTTACGGCTGTAGTTTGCCCTTGCTTTCAGCCGTTAAGTAATTTTTATATTTCCCAAAATTAATATGTACAAGATACGGCACTTACATTCGGACAAATTTTAGTTTGAATATCCCGCCATATCGTAGTTCCGCCGTAGGACGCGACTGGAGAAGCCGTAGGCACCTAGTAAACAGTCAGAACCTCAAAATGGCAGAGAGGTTACGGACAAGTGTGGAGTACAAGCGAAGAGCCGCGATTATCGATACCCTTCGCGCTGTTGAGTTAATTCGATTCTTTGTGTAGCAGACATCAACTGTTTACGATATTGTGGCCAAGTTTAAAGCCTCGGAAGAGTCTGCGGTTGACCTTCTCGGTGTGATGTCATGCCACCACATTTCTTTGAAGAGGATCAAACTGTCACAAAAGAAGTTTACCTGCAAGTTTTGATGAATGCCGTTAAGCCGTGGATGGTAACTACGGCCTCGGGGAGACAACGACGGCGCACCGGCTCATACGATCCACTTAGTCCAAAACTGGCTCTCGGATAACGCTGACAAGTTCTGGTCAAAGCAGTTCTGGACCCCGAATAGCCCAGATTTGAACCCCCTCGACTGCTATGTTTGGAGCGTAGTCGAAAGAGTTATGAATAAGACGAGACACCCTAATGACGCACTTCTACGTTCCGCTATCGAAGCAGCATTTGCGAATATGGACAGCTCTGTTTCCGAGAGCGCAACGATCCTTGAGGACGAGACTGGAGGCGGTCATTGTGACTGAAAGGGATTACATCCAGTAATGTTAGTCTTCAGAGATAGCACTACCTATACGCAAAAGGATTTTCATTTTCATTTGTATTTTGTTTTAATAAACTTGCTTTTAAACTAAAGTTTAATTTGTCCACATTTAAGCGCCCCCCCTTTATACCCTATATACCCCCCCCCCCTATGAACCATGGACCTTGCCGTTGGTGGGGAGGCTTGCGTGCCTCAGCGATACAGATGGCCGTACCGTAGGTGCAACCACAACGGAGGGGTATCTGTTGAGAGGCCAGACAAACATGTGGTTCCTGAAGAGGGGCAGCAGCCTTTTCAGTAGTTGCAGGGGCAACAGTCTGGATGATTGACTGATATGACCTTGTAACATTAACCAAAACGGCATTGCTGTGCTGGTACTGCGAACGGCTGAAAGCAAGGGGAAACTACAGCCGTAATTTTTCCCGAGGACATGCAGCTTTACTGTATGATTAAATGATGATGGCGTCCTCTTGGGTAAAATATCCCGGAGGCAAAATAGTCCCCCATTCGGATCTCCTGGCGGGGACTACTCAAGAGGACGTCGTTATCAGGAAAAAGAAAACTGGCGTTCTACGGATCGGAGCGTGGAATGTCAGATCCCTTAATCGGACAGGTAGGTTAGAAAATTTAAAAAGGGAAATGGATAGGTTAAAGTTAGATATAGTGGGAATTAGTGAAGTTCGGTGGCAGGAGGAACAAGACTTTTGGTCAGGTGATTACAGGGTTATAAATACAAAATCAAATAGGGGTAATGCAGGAGTAGGTTTAATAATGATTAAAAAAATAGGAGTGCGGGTTAGCTACTACAAACAGCATAGTAAACGCATTATTGTGGCCAAGATAGACACAAAGCCCATGCCTGCTACAGTAGGACAAGTTTATATGCCAACTAGCTCTGCAGATCATGAAGAAATAGATGAAATGTATGACGAGATAAAAGAAATTATTCAGGTAGTGAAGGGAGACGAAAATTTAATAGTCATGGGTGACTGGAATTCGTCAGTAGGAAAAGGGAGAGAAGGAAACATAGTAGGTGAATATGGATTGGGGGGAAGAAATGAAAGAGGAAGCCGCCTTGTAGAATTTTGCACAGAGCATAACTTAATCATAGCTAACACTTGGTTCAAGAATCATAAAAGAAGGTTGTATACCTGGAAGAATCCTGGAGACACTAAAAGGTATCAGATAGACTATATAATGGTAAGACAGAGATTTAGGAACCAGGTTCTAAATCGAAAGACATTTCCAGGGGCAGATGTGGATTCTGACCACAATCTATTGGTTATGAACTGCAGATTGAAACTGAAGAAACTGCAAAAAGGTGGGAATTTAAGGAGATGGGACCTGGATAAACTGAAAGAACCAGAGGTTGTAGAGAGTTTCAGGGAGAGCATAAGGGAACAATTGACAGGAATGGGGGAAAGAAATACAGTAGAAGAAGAATGGATAGCTCTGAGGGATGAAGTAGTGAAGGCAGCAGAGGATCAAGTAGGTAAAAAGACGAGGGATAGTAGAAATCCTTGGGTAACAGAAGAAATATTGAATTTAATTGATGAAAGGAGAAAATATAAAAATGCAGTAAATGAAGATGGCAAAAAGGAATACAAACGTCTCAAAAATGAGATCGACAGGAAGTGCAAAATGGCTAAGCAGGGTTGGCTAGAGGACAAATGTATGGATGTAGAGGCTTGTCTCACTAGGGGTAAGATAGATACTGCCACAGGAAAATTAAAGATACCTTTGGAGAGAAGAGAACCACTTGTATGAATATCAAGAGCTCAGATGGCAACCCAGTTCTAAGCAAAGAAGGGAAGGCAGAAAGGTGGAAGGAGTATATAGAGGGTTTATACAAGGGCGATGTACTTGAGGACAATATTATGGAAATGGAAGAGGATGTAGATGAAGACGAAATGGGAGATAAGATTCAGCGTGAAGAGTTTGACAGAGCACTGAAAAACCTCAGTCGAAACAAGGCCCCGGGAGTAGACAACATTCCATTAGTACTACTGATGGCCTTGGGAGAGCTAGTCATGACAAAACTCTACCATCTGGTGAGCAAGATGTTTGAGACAGGCGAAATACCCTCAGACTTCAAGAAGAATATAATAATTCCAATCCCAAAGAAAGCAGGTGTTGACAGATGTGAAAATTACCGAACTATCAGTTTAATAAGTCACAGCTGCAAAATACTAACGCGAATTCTTTACAGACGAATGGAAAAACTTGTAGAAGCGGACCTCAGGGAAGATCAGTTTGGATTCCGTAGAAATGTTGGAACACGTGAGGCAATACTAACCTTACGACTTATCTTAGAAGAAAGATTAAGAAAAGGCAAACCTACGTTTCTAGCATATGTAGACTTAGAGAAAGCTTTTGACAATGTTAACTGGAATACTCTCTTTCAAATTCTGAAGGTGGCAGGGGTAAAATACAGGGAGCGAAAGGCTATTTACAATTTGTACAGAAACCAGATGGCAGTTATAAGAGTCGAGGGGCATGAAAGGGAAGCAGTGGTTGGGAAAGGAGTGAGACAGGGTTGTAGCCTCTCCCCGATGTTATTCAATCTGTATATTGAGCAAGCAGTAAAGGAAACAAAACAGAAATTCGGAGTAGGTATTAAAATTCATGGAGAAGAAGTAAAAACTTTGACGTTCGCCGATGACATTGTAATTCTCTCAGAGACTGCAAAGGACTTGGAAGAGCAGTTGAACGGAATGGACAGTGTCTTGAAAGGAGGATATAAGATGAACATCAACAAAAGCAAAACGAGGATAATGGAATGTAGTCAAACTAAATCGGGTGATGCTGAGGGAATTAGATTAGGAAATGAGACACTTAAAATAGTAAAGGAGTTTTGCTAATTAGGGAGTAAAATAACTGAAGATGGTCGAAGTAGATAGGATATAAAATGTAGACTGGCAATGGCAAGGAAATCGTTTCTGAAGAAGAGAAATTTGTTAACATCGAGTATAGATTTAAGTGTCAGGAAGTCGTTTCTGAAAGTATTTGTATGGAGTGTAGCCATGTATGGAAGTGAAACATGGACGATAACTAGTTTGGACAAGAAGAGAATAGAAGTTTTCGAAATGTGGTGCTACAGAAGAATGCTGAAGATAAGGTGGGTAGATCACGTAACTAATGAGGAGGTACTGAGTAGGATTGGGGAGAAGAGGAGTTTGTGGCACAACTTGACTAGAAGAAGGGATCGGTTGGTAGGACATGTTTTGAGGCATCAAGGGATCACAAATTTAGCATTGGAGGGCAGTGTGGAGGGTAAAAATCGTAGAGGGAGACCAAGAGATGAATACACTAAGCAGATTCAGAAGGATGTAGGTTGCAGTAGGTACTGGGAGATGAAGAAGCTTGCACAGGATAGAGTAGCATGGAGAGCTGCATCAAACCAGTCTCAGGACTGAAGACGACAACAACAACACCCTATATACACGAGGCCTGGGACTTAAATAGTGGCAACTATTTATTCACAACCGATACAAAAGAGTTACATGTTTGCACCTGTTGCTGTCCTTCAGAGTAGTCATCAGCGTTGTGTAGAAGCCGTTGCCAGCGATGTGAAAGGCGTAGTATACCGTTAGCAGAGCCTGTTCTATTGATGATGGTGCGAATGGAGCGGTCTACGGCCTGTCGAATCATCGGAACAGTTTTGAAGTGAATGCCACGAAGTGGTTCCTTCATCTTCGGAATCAAATCAAAGTCACAAGGACCTAAGTCCCTTAAGTCCGGAGAGTATGCCGGATGGCACACTACTTCACAGTCCCATCGACGAACAGAGCAGCCACAGCTTGCGCTGTATGCGCCCGCGAATTGTCGTGCAAAATGACGGGTGGGTTGCGCAGAAAGTGTCGCCGCTTCTTTCGCAAAGCTGGTCGCAGGTGATGCTCCAAAAACGAAGAGTAATACTGTGCATTGACGGTCTGCCGCGGAGTAACGTAATATATATATATATATATACTTCTCCCTTATTTCTGACAAATGCACAATGCATCTTTGGTATACCACTTCATCTTATACGTTTGAATTTCATAATAGCGATGCTATACGTTTTGATGTTAGTCAAATGTCGAAATCAAAAACAAAATAGTAGGGGATGTACTTCGAGAAAAATTCTTTTTTGAGTGGGAGTGTTTCACCTCCTTTAATGACTACATGGGTACGTGTAAAAAATATCTGTCTTTCATTTCAATACAACATATTCAAAGCTGATCAAAGTCGAAGTGTTTCCCTTGGGTAGATTTATTAGTAAGTAAATGTCACATTATGTATGTCTATGTACTCAGCTCACATTGCGCTCCGAATCACTGTACCATCCATGTTGCGTAAGCAACATATAGTGAACTTCTACGTATGCTGGAGCACTCCTTCTTTCCTCCAAATAACGTTTTGGCAATAGCGCGTTTTCTCAACTGTGTCGAGATCTGCCTAAACGCCTTTACCAACTTTTGTCGGACTCGGAAACAAACAGTGAGTGTACGAGATCTAAGCACTGTGTATCGTTTCTTTGTAGGTGGCTCAGTGATCCGTATGATGCAGCACGCCTTGGGAACAGATGTGTTCTACGATGGACTTAGTCGGTATCTCAAGGCAAAGTAAGTACCATGTTTACATTCTGTGTCTATCTTGTGTCATACAGTGGCCATTAATTCAACTGCTATGTGGTGAAAATCGCGTTTTCGTTAAAGGAACAACACCTGATGCAAGGAAAAGTGTTTTGGGATTCTGTATCACTGAAATGAGGCCTAGACTACATCAAAGGGTATGAGTACATGTGGCCCACTGCTACGTACTGGAGTTGCGGAAATGAAGAGTGTTACACCATGAACACCTTGTCTGATTAATATTTCCGTGCTTGTGCCAAATGTTTAACATTTTCAAATGGTCAGTACTGGTTTACGTTACAGCTGAAAAAAAAGAAAAAAAACCTTTGTTAATTGTTACAAGTAGAGCTAAATTGTAGAGTAGGAACGGTACTGGGTAAATAATTAACATGTTACTGTATTAACTTAAAACTTCATTGAACATTAAATACCAAGACCGTGGAATATCATTTGACTGTTTTTTGGTAAGTTCAGTATGGCTTTCGACATGGTAGATCAACAGTGGACCCAATCTTTCGTATGAGACAGTTGATGGAAAGACATTGGGAGAGTGGGGAAGATCTGGTGATGACATTTCTCGACCTAGCGAAAGCATATGGCAGTGTTCCCAGGGAAAAGAGAGTTGGAAAGCAAACACTTGAAGTCATCCAGGCAATGGATGAAAAAAGCTCTACTTGTGTGCAGAGACCAGTTGGAAGAACTGAATGGTTTAAGTATGTTACGGGACTAAGACAAGGAACTGTGATATCACCACTACTATTTACAATGGTGATGGATGAAATAGTCAAAGAGACGAAAGAAGCCCTTAGAGGAAGGGAGATGATTCTGTTACTATTTGCTGATGATATTGTGGTGTGGGGAACAAGCAGTAAGGAGGTACAAAACAAATAGATATCTTAAATGATAAGGTCGAGAAATATGGAAAGAAATTTAGTGTGGAGAAAAGCAAGACCATGGTGGTAACCAGAGCGGATAGAGAGGATAAGGGACAAATTCATATTAAGGGATGGGATATTGAAATAGTGGACGACTTTAAATATCTGTGAAGTGTATTAATGGGGAATGCATGTTTGGAGGCAGAAATTGGCAAAAGAATTCAACAGAGTAGTACGTTTTACCAGTGTGTGAGGGGCTTGGTGTGAGGAAGGGAAGTGCCAATGAAGTGCACGCTGGTGCTATACAAGACTTACTTCACATCTATAATCTCGTAATTTACGGCTCAGAGACTTGGACTATGACTAGAGGAGAGTAGGATACGATCCACTGAAATGAAGTTTCTGAGAAGTATGCTAGGGAAGAGGAGGAGAGACAGAATGTAAAATGAAGATTGTAGGAAGGAAACTGGAGTGGAGAAGTTGACTAAGAAAATTTAAAAGAATAGATTAAAATGGTTTGGGTATGTGAAGAGGATGGGAGAGTAGAATACCAAGAAAAATGATGGAGTTCAAGACTGAGGGCAAGAGCCCAAGTGGAAGACCGATAACAAGATGGATGAACACAATAAAGATGAGTTAAGGAGGAGGAATCTGCTACGGAACCAAATTGTGGAAGAAGAAGGGTGGAAAGACCGAGTAAAGTGCGAAGTACCATTGATATCCCAACCCGACTAGATTTTGGATAGAGGGAAAACGAAGATGATGATGAACAAGGTGGCAGATGATTAGTTGTTTACAGAAGAGCTACCATATCAACAACCTATCAGAGAATGGTATAGGTCGCACTGTGTTTGTAAACGTACCTGTTGTGATTCACTTTCGTCATGTGTTTTCTTTCTTTTTGCTCTTTTTTTTATAATACGCAAAATACTGCAGCTAGTACCTCAAAAGTACAGAAATGTGATAACTCTCTTTGATTGTGCAATTAATTACTGCCGGTTAAGGGTCAACGTACGAAAGAATTCGGTACTGAATTGCAAAGCTGTTGCTTCCGCATCCCTACAGGGCAGGCAGATAGCAGTGTAAAATGGTTCAAATGGCTCGAGCACTATGGGACTCAACTGCTGTGGTCATCAGTTCCCTAGAACTTAGAACTACTTAAACCTAACTAACCTAAGGACATCACACACATCCATGCCCGAGGCAGGATTCGTACCTGCGACCATAGCAGTCGCACGGTTCCGGACTGCGCGCCTAGAACCGCGAGACCACCGCGGCCGGCGATAGCAGTGTACCGACAACATTTCTCCATCTCCTGTTCCACCGTCAATCACTTTGTTTTTGTCACCCACTACTACTACGACGATGGGCGTTCAATATGTAATGGCACACTTTTTTTCTGCAAGCAGGTTGGTTTTATGCAGGACTGCAATACTGCACTATCCCTCCCCCCTCCCCTCTTTCGGCTACAAAAACCAATTCCTCAACGCAGTTTGCCATCAATGTGACGGCCTTACTTCACCTTTCTGGGAAGGTCTATATGCCTGCATGATGTCATCAGATGGTCGACATCAGAACCAACCACTTGTTGCACCAGTAAGCTCTCAATCATCCATGTACTGTTTCTTCTGCAGTGCATCCTTCATTGGACCAAGGCTGTTTATGGCCTTCTGCGATGAACCCAGCGTGCACATACCTCTGGGTACCCCAACCGGTGGAAGAGTGTGTCATCACTACCAAGAGAGATGTATTGAGCAGGGAGGTGTTCAATTCTGATCCGTCGAATGACAGTGTCCGCACTTTCCACCACTGCAGGACAACTGGAACGCGGCAGAACGGCTGTGTTCGTGCGACCTTATTGTGATGATGCCAGCTGCCTCGCCCCACGACTCACCGTGCTTTTGTTCTTTTCCAGAGCACTGACATTCTGTAAGCGCCTCTGAATATCTGCGATGCTCTGGTTGTGCGCCAAAAGAGACTCAATGATAGCTCTTTGCTTGGAAAGCACCTCCGTCACAGAAGCCATTTTGAAGGCTACATACAGTGGCGCCACCCATCAGAACTTCATGAAAGTACAGGGACTAAAACGGGAATACTCCACGATGCCACACAACAAATTATACGTTTTTCAACCTAAATTGTCCGAGAGAAAAAAATATGTTGCATTCCCTATTGAACGCCCCTCATACTGTAATATTCCTCCTTTTGACTTGTGTGCGTTATTTACCATCCTGATTGTAAAACCAGATGTAATACTTGCATGTATTATGTATTCTCTGAATTGGTTTACAAAACATACTGTCATGCAAAGCCAAATGTAATAATAAGCAATGTAACAAACAGAAATACAGTTACCTATCTGGATAGCAAAACCACAAAAACAAGTGTAAAAACCGTGTGTGTTAACGTAAGGAATAAGCATCAGACTTTAACTCGTTTCTTCAAATAAGTCATTAGTTGAGAGGTATGGCAAATAACAGTAGTTAGACTACTATTCTGCATCGATAACAATATATATGGTTGGTGGTACACTATTATTCGCCAGTCTAATTAGTCACACGTAATGAAGGTGAGAAAGATTGCAACTCCCTGCTTACCTAACAGACTTCACTTTAGATTTAGATAAAAGATGGTTCAGCAATACAAGAAAAGTTTAGCCGCTCGAAACAAAACTACAGTACCCAATTGCTTAAGCAAACAGACTGATTTCATGAAAGCAAAAGTAAATTTGGACGGGGGGGGGGGGGGGGGGGGTTTCTACATCAACATATTTGGTACTCAACATTTCATTGATTCACTATAAACTGTACTATTTATCACCATTAATCATCAACTTAGTATTTCCTTTCATTAATACGTATTGTGAAAGCAGTAAACAATTTATCTAATGTGGTCTCTGAATCTCGCATAACCTTACGTGATCGTTTTAACACAGAAAATAATAGCAACGTTAATTATGAAATTCTCAGTTATTATTTACATCAATTATTTCACTGATTAATCACTGATTTGCCAACAATATATTAAAGATTTCACAGTCTTGGCTGAATACAGGTCACTCGGAATTTTCATGTACCAGGTTAGGATACTGCTTGGTTCATGAGCGGGATAAATTACCAGGTGGACACAATTGTTAATTTGGATGGTGGTTATTATTCTTAAAGCACATTTCAACTTCCTGGCGCACACTATGATACACAGCTGAAATGTCGCACCCTGTAAGCTGTCATCAGCGGCGGTGGCGCCGGTGGCAACAACTGCATTAATACCTAAACGGCCAAGAGCAGTTACCCATGTCGGACTTAAAACTTCCTGGCAGATTAAAACTGTGTGCCAGACCGAGACTCGAACTCGGGACCATTGCCTTTCGCGGGCAAGTGCTCTACCAACTGAGCTACCCAAGCACGACTCACGCCCCGTCGTCACAGCTTTACTTCTGCCAGTACCTCGCCTCCTACCTTCCAAACTTTACAGAAACTCTCCTGCGAACCCTACAGAACTAGCACTCTTGAAAGAAAGGATATTGCGGAGACATGGCTTAGCCACAGCCTAGGGGATGTTTCCAGAATGGAAGCACGTCGGACTTATTTCCTCTTCATAGCGATGATCCATCTTATAATCAATATCCCGTTTTCCTCCCCATACCAGGCCGTGATAAACTGCAGTTTCCAACCGAGGCAAGATGCAACAATATGGCGCACTCCACACTATGCTGGCGCTGTACGTGCTGCCTCTAAGGTCACTGGCCACCGACTGACTTTCTTCGCGCCCGCCAAAGCGCGCCATACTTTCCCGCTCCCACCTTTTCCTACGCTTAGACAGCTTTCTGTTCCTAACGGAACTACACCATCTTTTATACTACACATACCTCATACAGTAACTGAGTGCCAGTAACTAGTACATACGTAATTACATTATAGCACCCTTTTACATTTAATAATTATAACAAAGGGATATCTTTACAATATTTAAAACTAAATATTACACCCTTTTTCTTAATATGTACATTCATTTTAATCTTATCAAAGAGTTTCAGTACCGATTTCACTTCAAATAAGATGTCTCTACTTCTGCTTTAACAGTTTCAATAAAATATTTACAAATTTTTTAAAAAAAATATGAACAATAATGTCACAACACTACTACTACTACAAATGCCTTGATGGATGAGACGTTTACACAGACAAAGTAACAGGGGTGATGTGTCACAGTGCCTGTTTTGACCGAGCGAGGTGGCGCAGTGGTTAGCACACTGGACACGCATTCGGGAGGACGACGGTTCAATCCCGCGTCCGGCCATCCTGATTTAGGTTTTCCGTGATTTCCCTAAATCGCTCCAGGCAAATGCCGGGATGGTTCCTTTGAAACGGCACGGCCGACTTCCTTCCCCATCCCTCCCTACTCCTATGAGAGCGATAACCTCGCTGTTTGGTCTCTTCCCCCAAAACAACCGACCAACCAACCAACCAACCTGTTTTGATGCAGCGCCTTGAGCGAGGGTTCAGACGAGCTCCTGCTGGCCGGCCTGGAGGAGGCGCTGGCCGACGCCGACCCCCAGCCTCTGCTGCCCGACGGCAAGAGCTTCAGCGAGGCGCTCAGGCCGTGGATAAACACGGCGGGCTACCCACTGGTCAACGTCACCAGGGACTACGATACAGGGACCGTCACCCTGACACAGGTAAGGCACGACCGACGTTACTGTACACAGACTGAGGTGCCAAAAGCCACGGGGCACCCGCTAGCATTGCGTCTGACCCATTTTAGGGAGGTGTAGTGCAGCAACTCGACGTGGTGTGGACAGGTCGTTGGAAGCCCCCTGCAGAAATGTTGAGCCATTTTGGGTCTACAGCCGCCCAGAAATGAGGAAGTGCTGCCGATGCAGGCGTTTGTGCACGGACTAAAAACTAAACTCAAAACTGCCCGCTCGGTTGGCCGTGCGGTCAAACGCACGGCTTTCCGGGCGGGAAGGAGCGCCTGGTCCCCGGCACGAACCGCCCGGCGGGTTTGTGTCGAGGTCCGGTGAACCGGCCAGTCTGTGGACGGTTTTTAGGCGGTTTTCCATTTGCCTCGGCGAATGCGGGTTGGTTCCCCTTATTCCGCCTGAGTTACGCTATGTCGGCGATTGTTGCGCAAACAAGTTCTCCACGTGTGCGTACACCACCATTACCCTACCACGCTAACATAGGGGTTACACTCGTCTGGTGTGAGACGTTCCCTGGGGTGTCCACTGGGGGCCGAACCGCACAATAACCCTGGGTTCGGTGTGGGGTGACGGAGGGGTGAAGTGGACTGCGGTAGTCGTCGTGGGGTTGTGGACCACTGCAGCTGCGGCGGGGACGGAACTTCTCCGTTGGTACCGACCGGTCGCTGAGATCCTCAGACCACAGACGTCACTGGATGCGGATATGGAGGGACTCTTCCAGCTGTATGAGACCGGAGCCGCTACTTCTCAATCAAGTAGCTCGTCAGTTTGCCTCACAAGGGCTGAGTGCTCCCCGCTTGCCAACAGCGCCCGGCAGACTGGATGGTCACCCAGCCGAGTGCTAGCACAGCGCTTAACTTCGTTGATCTCACGGGAACCAGCGACACCACTGTGGTAAGGCCGTTGGCTTGTACGTGAATTGGCCTCTTGATTATGTCCCATAAATGTTGGATGGGATTGATGTTGAGCGATCTGGTTGACGAGATCATTCACGTGAATTGTCCACAACGTTCTTCAAACCCATCATGAACAATAATTATGGTCTGGTAACACGGCGCACAGGGTTGTAGCCTCTCCCCGATGTTATTCAATCTGTATATTGAGCATGCAGTGAAGGAAACAAAACAAAAATTCAGAATAGGTATTAAAATCCATGGAGAAGAAATAAAAACTTTGAGGTTCGCCGATGACATTGTAATTCTGTTAGAGACAGCAAACGACTTGGAAGAGCAGTTGAACGGAATGAACAGTGTCTTGAATGGAGGATATAAGATGAAGATCAACAAAAGCAAAACGAGGATAATGGAATGTAGTCGAATTAAGTCGGATGATGCTGAGGGAATTAGATTAGGAAATCACTTAAAGTAGTAAAGGAGTTTTGCTATTTGGGGAGCAAAATACCTGATGATGGTCGAAGTAGAGGGGATATAAAATGTAGACTGGCAATGGGAAGGAAACTGTTTCTGAGGAACAGAAATTTGTTAACACCGAGTATAGATTTAAGTGTCAGGAAGTCGTTTCTGAAAGTATTTGTATGGAAGTGAAACATGGACGATAAATAATTTGGACAAGAAGAGAATAGAAGCTTTCGAAATGTGGTGCTACAGAATAATGTTGAAGATTAGATAGGTAGATCACATAACTAATGAGGAGGTATTGAATAGAATTGGAGAGAAGAGGAGTTTGTGGCACAACTTGACAAGAAGAAGGGATCGGTTGGTAGGACATGTTCTGAGACATCAAGGGATCAGAAATTTAACATTGGAGGGCAGCGTGGAGTGTAAAAATCGTAGAGGGAGACCAAGAGATGAATACATTAAGCAGATCCAGAAGGATGTAGGTTGCAGTAAGTACTGGGAGATGAAGAAGCTTGCACAGGATAGAGCAGCATGGAGAGCTGCATCAAACCAGTCTCAGGACTGAAGACTACAACAACAACAACATGGCGCTTTGTCACCCATGAAAATTCCATCGCTGTTTGGCGGCAAATGGTGTCCAGGTAGCTGAAAATAACCGTTTCCAGTCAACGATCGGTTCAGTTGGACCAGAGGATCCAGGCGATTCCACATAAACGCAGCTCATACCATTATGGAGCGTCCATCAGCTTGCACAGTGCCTTGTCGATTACCTGGCTCCACGGCTACACAAAAAGTACGGACCTCTGGTAATGGCAGAAAAAACCATCCTAGTGGTTGCCACTGCCAATAAATTTATCGTCAGTGAAACGAATGGTTTACTGAATATGTCCTACAACAACACCGGTGCATAAGATCTGCAGTTTTTCAGTCCTGGCCAGCAGAGTGTGTGTGTGTGTGTGTGTGTGTGTGTGTGTGTGTGTGTGTGCAGGGGGGGGGGAGCAAACACTGGCTGCTGTCATAGCTGATAATCGACTGATGTCTTTCACTGTTCATCCAGTCGATGATTTCGTGGTGCTGGGTAGTGTGTACCATTACTGTTCTGAAGTTTTTTTAATTGCTCAAAATAATTTTCCGAACTGTGTCAGCACATTTAACGGTAATGATACGAAATATTACAGCTGATCCACACAAATATAATTATTTATAGAAAGGAAAGGAACATATCCAAAAGTTCGATTTTTCAGATGATTGCGTTCGGGCTTTCCTTGGATAATTTTGCCCTTTCAGTTCGTTACTTTGAATGATAATTGTTACGAATAATAAAACTTTTGAATATTCTTTCATTTTCAGGTGATCTGTGTTAACACTGAAGGTGTTTACAAAGTGACGCGGCGATGGAGGAACGTCATATTAGCCAATGTGGGATGGCATCAAGTTTTTAATAATTTACTTTCTTATTTTTAACAGTTATCATATTATCGAAGGTATTTCAAAAACGGAAGAGAATTTAGCGTTATTTTAAATGTGACCTCAGCAATGAGATAAAAAAAAATTGTACCTGGATCATCACTGGAACTACCAACAGGTAAGAGAGAAAGCATTAATCTATAGGCAGAGTGGCAACGGTCTTACCGCAGTGGATACACCGGTTCCCGTGAGATCACCGAAGTTAAGCGCCGTCGGGCGTGGCCGGCACTTGGAAGGGTGTCCATCCTGGCCGCCATTAGCTGTTGCCATTTTTCGGGGTGCACTCAACCTCGTGATGCCAATTGAGGAGCTACTCGACCGAAAAGTAGCGGCTCCAGTCAAAGAAAACCATCATAACGACTGGGAGAGCGGTGTGCTGACCACATCCTCAACTGAGGGTGACACGGCGGTCGTATGGTCCCGATGGGCCACTTGTGGCCTGAAGACGGACTGCTTTCTTTTTATAGGCAGAGAGTCGTGGGCTACGTAATCTTAATTATTATTGTATTTTTTCATTAATAAACGCAATATTAGTGGTTTTTCGGTGTCGATTTCTATGCCATCCTATAAATTCATCATTTAACACTCGAACCCTACCGTCAGCTCTTACCAACTGAAATTGGGACCCATGTCACCAGGTCACGGGTCTTCCAGTCGTCTTGCGTCCAACCGATACGGTCACGAGCTCAGGAGAGGCGGTGCAGGCGATGTCGCGCTGTTGGCAGAGGCGCTCGTTTAGGTCGTCTGCTGCCACAGCCCATTAGCACCAGATTCCGCCCGCCTCACTGTCCTAACGGAGACTGACTTCTGCGGTTATTTCACGCAGTGTTGCTTGTCTGTTAGCACTGACAGCTCCACAGTAATGTCGCTGCTCACGGTCGTTAAGTGAAGGCCGCCCGTCGGCCTCTGCGTAGTCCGTGGTGGGAAGTGACGCCTGAAACGTGGTACTCTCGCCACACTCTTGTCACTGTGGGTCTCGGAATATCGAATTCACAAACTTCTTCCGAAATGGAATGTTCTGTACAAGTAGCTCCTATTACCATTTCGCGTTCAAAATCTGTTAATTCCCACTGTGCGGCCACAATCACGTCGAAAACGTTTTCGCATGAATCACCTGAGTACAAATGACACTACCGCCTCCTGTATATGCGCATGTCGTTAACCCGTGACGTTTGTCGTACCAGTGTACACTGCAATAGAGGGAGTGAAACACACATACAGACATCAGACAGAATACATATGTAAACAAATGCACTTCATAATGAGAACATATTCTTTGAAACGTGTCGTGCTAAAGATGAAAAAATACATCACTGGTGAGGTGTTTTATTATTTGCATCACAATAACATTCGAACTCAAAATCTCAATATTTTTGATATCAATGTTAAATGATGAATTTATAGAATGGCATAGAAATCGACACCGAAAAACGACTACTATTGTGTTTGTTAATGAATAAATACAGTAATGATTAAGATTACTTAGCCCACGACTTCTTGCCTATAGCTTAATCCTTTCTTTCTTATCTGTTGGTAGTTCCAGTAATGATCCAGATATAATTTTTTTCTTATTGCTGAGGTCACATTTAACATAACGCGAAATTCTCTTTCCGTTTTTGAAATACCTTTGATAATAACATAAGTGTTAAAAATAAAATAATTATTAAAAAATGGTTCAAATGGCTCTGAGCACTATGGGACTTAACACCTGAGGTCATCAGTCCCCTAGACTTAGAACTACTTAAACGTAACTAACCTGAGAACATTACACACATCCATGCCCGTGGCAGGATTCGAACCTGCGACCGTAGTAGTCGCCCGGTCCCGGACTGAAGCGCCTAGAACGCTCGGTCAAAGTGGCCGGCAAATTATTAAAAACTTGATGCCATCCCACATTGGCTGATATGACGTTCCTCCAATGCCGAGTCACTTTGTAAACACCTTCAGTGTTAACACAGATCACCTGAAAATGAAAGAATATTCAAAGTTTTATTATTCGTAACAATTATCATTCAAAGTAACGAAAGAAAAGGGTAAAATTATCCAAGGAAAGACCGAACACAATCATCTGAAAAATCTTACTTTTGGATATGTTCCTTTCCTTTCTATACATAGTTGTATTTGTGTGGATCAGCTGTAATATTTCGTATCATTAACGTTAAATGTGCTGATACAGTTCGGAAAGTTAGTTTGAGCAATTAAAAAAACTACAGAACAGTAATGGTACACACTACCCAGCACCACGAAATCATCGACTGGATGAACAGTGAAAGACATTAGTCGACTATGAGCTATGACAACAGTAGTGTTTCTGCTTTGCTTATTTCAAAAATATTGCCAAACCCCCCCCCCCCCCCGCCCCCCACCACTCACACTCTGTTGGCCACGACTGAAAAACTGCAAATGTTAAGCACCGGAAATGTTCAGTAAACCATTCGTTTAACTGACGATAAGTTTATTGTCAGTGGCAACTAGTAGCATGGTTTTTCTGCCATTATCAGAGATCCATACTTTCTGTGTAGCACGATGTTACATGTATGGTTCAAATGGCTCTAGGCACTATGGGACTTAACGGCGGAGGTCATCAGTGCCCTAGAACTTAGAACTACTTAAACTTATCTAACCTAAGGACATCACACACATCCATTCCCGAGGCAGGATTCGAACCTGCGACCGTAACGGTCTCACGGTTCCAGACTGAAGCGCCTAGAATCGCCACGCCACTCCGGCCGGCTACGATGTATGAAGCGCTTCAGTGTCGATATTGAAATATCGATGTTTCAGCTTGCACCAGTGGTATTTTGTAACTACCCGTGATGGTAATCGAACTGCTGACGTTTGCCTCGTCAGTCTAAAAAGTTTCGACGTCGCGTCAGTAAAAAGTAGAAACGTTGTGATGGAGCTTTTAATGCTTTAGAAGTTCTACGTTCTTATCCCCCACTTCAATAGAACTCACGTGATATCGATACAACCTTGTGAAGGTGTAAGAAAAATCCTCTTTTAGAATGTTGTTCAATTCACGCGTCGCATTGGCTCTAAAGTCGGTTGAAGCGATGACCATTTACGTGAATTTCTGTACTTTATCGTTTTATAGTAGTAGTATTGATAACACCAGGTCTGGCCACCCGTGATGATTTTTTCCAGAAAAGAACCACTCGCATTTCAGTCAAATCGCAGCAGACATCCGTGGCTAGTTGCTTTCACCAGGGACGAACTTTTGAATACGCTTGTCTCTACTGCAGAACAGTCTAGAGAATGTCTTGAGCACATGGTATAGAGGTATGGCTCCATTAACTTTTGTAACGTAGCATCGTTGACCCATTGCGTCCGCACGTCCACTACTTAACGCTCCCTGCTCGTATGTGACTGGTTGTACACACACATACATCTCTTGTTTACAGTTGTTAGGTGAATCTGTCTCCGTAGTTGCACCTAGGCCGGGAATGAAATGGGTCTCGGAGCACTTTTGTACTTTGAAGCTCTTGCTTCTGGTTTTTCAGCAGTCCCATGACGCTCACCTACAACTCAAACCTATGGCCAGATGCGTTTAGTATCACCTGTTGTACCTGTTTGATATGGTAAGCAGCAGTATGGTACGTAAGTGCTGCCGTGAGATGAAGGAGAGGGAGTCATGGTGAGTCGCATCAAACGTGTCACAAGACCAGTGGGCACCCGAACAGTGAGCTCACATACACTTGGGCAATATTCCAGCCTGATTTCTGCGAGTGTTTTGTATGCACACTACTTTGCAGACTTATTCCTAGGATCATGACAATGAACCGAAGTCCATCACTTGCTTTACCAATGACTGGGCCCACGTGATCATCCTATGTCATCTCCTTTCAAGGCGTTACACCTACATGTTTTTATGAGTTTACTGAATCCATTGGTAACTCGCATATATTGAATTCTTAAAATACTAAGTTTTCAGCATTTTATGACGTGCACAGTTTTAGATTCCTAAACATTTAAAGTAAGTTGCAATTCTTTTCACCACCTTGTATTGTTACCAAGATATGGTTGAACACCCGTGCAGCTTCACTCGAAACTGCCGAGCTGATAGGCTGTGGTCGATGTACAAAACGTCTTCCTAACGTTTCGTCTCCCACTGCAAGAAACATCATCAGAGACAAAGCGGCGAACTGCTCCAACTCAAGGGAGCGTCGTATATACGAAGGCCACTCCAAAAGAAATGCACACTATTTGTTTTTAAATACATTTTTTATTTTATATGTTTTGAAGTTTTACAGTGTGTAGATACATCCTTTAGGAACAATATTTTAATTTCTCCACATAATTTCCATCCCTCTCAACTGCCTTACCCCATCTTGAAACCAGCGCCTGTACACCCGCACGGTAAAATTCTGGACCAACCTGTTGGAGCCACTGTTTGGCAGCGTGCACAAGGGAGTCATCATCTTCAAACCTTGTTCCACGAAGAGAGTCTTTCAGTTTCTCAAAGAGACGACAGTCACATGGAGCCAGGTGTTCAGTGTTGTCCATCCGAGTTTTGTGATCGCTTCCATGGTTTTTTGACTGATATGTGGCCCTGCATTGTCGTGCAACAGCAAAACATCCTGATTTTGCCGATGTGTTCGAACACGACTCAGTCGAGCTTGAAGTTTCTTCAGTATCGTCACATACGCATCAGAATTTATGGTGGTTCCACTTGGCATGATGTCCACAAGCAAGAGTCCTTCGGAATAGAAAAACACCGTAGCCATAACTTTTCCAGCAGAAGATGTAAATTTTTTTTTTCTTGGGTGAATTTGCATGATGCAACTGTATTGATTGCCTCTTCGTCTCTGGTGAAAAATGATGGAGTCATGTTTCATCACCTGTCACAATTCTTCCAAGAAAATCATCTCCACCATTCTCGTATTGTTCCAAAAGTTCGTTGCATACCGTTTTTCTTGTTTCTTTGTGAGCCATTGTCAACATCCTGGGAACCCACCTGGCACAAACCTTTTTTAACACCAACACTTTCAGTATTCTGCAAACACTTCCTTCCGCTATCCCAACGTAGCGTGACAATTCGTTCACTGTGATGCGTCTGTCAGCAGTCACCAATTCGTTAACTCTCTGCACATTGGAGTGTGTGCAGTACGAGGCCTGCCGCTGCGAGGACAATCCTCAATATTGCCGTGCCCGCTTTCATCACGTAACCTGCTTGCCCACCAACTAACTGCACTGCGATCGACAGCAGCATCTCCATAAAACTTTTTCAACCTCTTGTGGATGTTTCCCACTGTCTTGTTTTCACAGCACAGGAATTCTATGGCAGCACATTGCTTCTGACGAACGTCAAATGTAGCAGCCATCTTGAAGACATGCTGTGACGGCGCCACTCACGGGAACAGGTTGAACTAAGTTTGAAAACAAGCGGGGAGGATGTATCTACGCACTGTAAAACTTTCACACATGCAGAATGAAAACAGTATTTTTACAAAAATAGTGTGCATTTCTTTTGGAGTGGCCCTCGTACATACAGTGTATAGGCGATATAGAGGACAACACAGTCCGTCAGAAGACGTCGGCTATAGATTGTCTCTCGTGATGCCAACGTTCTCAATTGAAAGTAAGTGATCACCGGTGATGCCAACATTCTCGATTGAAAGTAACTGATGACTGTTCTTACGGTCCAACACAACCAAATTTTATCTAATTTAACACTTGCCTCCTTTGTGTTAAAATTGTTATGATGTAAACATTTTCCGTTATGGCCGATTTATCCGTATGTCCCATGTGGCAATTCCTCTTGTGTTCAACCAGACAGGTGTTAACACTTATTTTCGTGACTGCAATATAAACCAGTCCACAACTACAAGGAATATTACAGTCGTGTACAGAATAAACGGAACACCATCAGCGACAAGAGATAGGACGTCCATGTTCACAGGACATGTTCCTTAGAATGTTCTGCAGAAGAGATTGGCATTTGAACCATGTCTGCCCGCGAGTTCACGGTCAACATCGATATCGCCGCTGGGTCGAGCGGTTCTAGGCGCTTGAGTCCGGAACCACGTGTCTGCTACGGTCGCAGGTTCGAATCCTGCCTCGGGCATGGTTGTGTGTGATGTCCTTACGTTAGCTAGGCTTAAGTAGTTTCTAAGTCTAGGGGACTGATGGCCTCAGATGTTAAGTCCCATAGTGCTCAGAGTCATTTGAACCATTTTTCGATACCGTGGCGGAACACCACCCACTGGTAAAACGTGCCTGCGGCTTTCGTGGTTGCTATAAACCGAAGGTAATGGATCAGTGTGACCTGAGCACACGTGCGGGATGGCTCGCAGACGTATGCGCGAACCGTACCGTCAAATCAGTGAGTTTCAAAGAGCGCGCATTATTGCTACGAGGTGATGTGATGCATCCATCCGGGAAACTGCTGCTCGTGTGGGACAAAGTGTTTCAGCTGTGCAACGGGGGTGTGCAGAATGGTTGACGGAAGGCCCTGGTACACGACGAGATGTTTCAGGTCGCACCACCCAGCCCCCCCCCCCCCCCCCCCCCAGAGAAGACCGACACCTCATCCAAATGACATTGCAGGACAGGTCTGCAGCCTCCTCGGCTCCGGCGCAACAGTGGGACCGTGCGGCGTATCGTACACTGTCGGCGGTGACAGTCCGTCGCCGTTTATTACGGTACGGGTTGCGTGCGCATCGTACACTTCTCCGCCAGCCTTTGACGAATGTGCAGAAACATGGTAGACGGCAATGGTGTATGGAACGACTTCACTGGGGACAGTAATGGCATCAGACAGTGCTTTTGGGCGAATCCAGGCTCTGTTTGTCTGAAACTGGTGGCCGCATTTTGGTTCACCGCAGACAATGACAGTGACTGCATTCACACAGGACATATAGAATCGATGCCTTATGGTGTGAGGTGCTGTTGGGTACAACCAGAAGTCTCAGTTGGTGCGTGTCCAGGGCTTTGAGATCAGTGTGAACTACGTGAATGACACCCTGCGACCCGTAGCCGTACCCTTTCTGCACAACACGCCAGACGCCATTTTCCAGTAAGACAATGCACGACCGCATGTTGCTGCAGCAATGAGTGCCTTCTTGGTGTCGCAGGATACCAGGCCTTTTGCCGTCGTCCACCAGATCAACAAACTTGTCGCCAGTCGAAAACGTGTGGGCTATGGTGACACGAGAGGTGCCGCGCTGTGACCCAATCCCAAGTACCACAGTGAACTTTGGAACCAGGTCAATGCAGCGTGGATGACAACCGGACACCATTCTCGCCGTCGATGCCATCACATATCGAACAAGTTATCAGGGCCCGTGGCGTACCCTGTGGCGATTAGACAACGGGAGTCATGCTGAGCGGAGGGGACTGAAATGCTAGTAATTTCTGCTGAACATACTATACTTGTCCTCTGAATATGAACGTCCTAGGTCTAGTCGTTCAAGGTGTTCTGTTTTTTTTTTTCTGAAGTTGATGGTATATGCACCTAGTGTAGGCAAATCTAGACCTACATCCATACTCCGCAAACCACCTGACGGTGTGTGGCGGAGGGTACCTTGAGTAACTCTATCGGTTCTCTTCCAGTCTCGTATTGTTCGTGGAAAGAAAGATTCTCGGTATGCCTCTGTGTGGGCCCTAATCTCTCTGATTTTATCCTCATGGTCTCTTCGCGAGATGTACGTAGGAGGGAGCAATATACTGCTTGACTCTTCGATGAAGGTATGTTCTCGTAACTTCGACAAAAGCCCGTACCGAGCTACTGAGCGTCTCTCCTGCAGGGTCTTCAACTGGAGTTTATCTATCATCTCTGTAACGCTTTCACAATTACTAAATGATCCTGTAACGAAGCGCGCTGCTCTCCGTTGGATCTTCTCTATCTCTTCTATCAACCCTATCTGGTACGGATCCCACACTGGAGAGCAGTATTCAAGCAGTGGGAGAACAAGTGTACTCTAACCTGCTTCGTTTGTTTTCGGATTGCATTTCCTTAGGATTCTTCTAATGAATCTCAGTCTGGCATCTGCTTTACCGACGATCAACTTTATATGATCATTCCATTTTAAATCACTTCTAATGCCTACTCCCAGATAATTTGTGGAATTAACTGCTTCCAGTTGCTGACCTGCTATATTGCAGCTAAATGATAAAGGATCTTTCCTTCTTTGTATTCGCAGCACATTACACTTGTCTACATTGAGGTTCAGTTACCATTCGCTGCACCATGCGTCAATTCGCTGCAGATCCTTCTGCATTTCAGTACAATTTTCCATTGTTACATCCCCTCGATATACAACGGCTTCATCCGCTGAAAGCCTCAGTGAACTTCCGATGTTATCCACAAGGTCATTTATATATATTGTGAATAGCAACGGTCCTACGACACTCCCCTGCGGCACACCTGAAATCACTCTTACTTCGGAAGACTTCTCTCCATTGAGAATGACATGCTGCGTTCTGTTATCTAGGAACTCTTCAATCCAATCACTCAATTGGTTTGATAGTCCAAATGCTCATACTTTGTTCATTAGACGACTGCGGGGAACTGTATCGGACGCCTTGCAGGAGTCAAGGAACATGGCATCTACCTGGAAACCCATGTCTAATGCCCTCTGAGTCTCGTGAACGAATAGCGCGAAGTGGATGTCACACGTCCTATGTCCTATGTCTTTTGCCGATCTTAAACTTCTTTTATGTTTCTGGTGGATCTGAGGTTTCCTATCGTTTCGACCTCGTCCCCTTGACGGTACACTCAGTTTGTAAAGCAGTACAGATGCAGATGCAGATGTGGGTATAGATGCAGCGTTAGACACTGGCGGACGGGACGGTCTTCCAAAGTGTTGCAACTCTTTGCCCCGCAGACCCGCTTCCTGCAGACGGAGGGGGCGGAGCCCGGCTTGAGCTCGTGGGACGTGCCGCTGACGTTCACCACCGGCCAGGAGGGGGACTTCAGCAGCACGGCGACGCGCCAGTGGCTGCCGGCAGACGCGGGGGAGGCGCAGCTCTCTGTTACGGTCGCTTCCGACGACTGGCTCCTCGTCAACATACAGGAAGTCGGTGAGTGGAGCTCTCCATACCAGGGGGCGCCCTTTTCGCGCTTTTGCAAATAAACTCCAGGTCACGTTACTGAGGCGTCACATACAGGTGAATCAAAACGCCACCAAAAAATTTGTATGTGTTGTGAGACGTAGGGATTTGGACACCTTACATGTCAGGTGGGGCAACGGCCTCGCCGCCGTGGATACACCGGTTCCCGTCAGATCACCGAAGTTAAGTGCTGTCGGGCGTGGCCGGCACTTGGAAAGGTGACCATCCGGGCCGCCGTGCGCTGTCGTCATTTTTCGGGGTGTACTAACCCTCGTGATGCCAATTGAGGAGCTACTCGACCGAATATGTAGTGTTGTTGATTTTCTGATGGCATTTGGGGAGAGACAGAAATCGAGCCTCATAAGAGACTGCATTACTGGAATAAAAATTTAAACGATTCAAGTTGACTGTGAGTGAGAGCAAGACAGTGGCAATGAAAATGAGTAGGACATACACATCCTTTTATATAACTGTGTAAGGAGGGAAGGTTGAACAGGTGAAAAGTTAGTGTTATATCAAGTGATGGAACGGCCAAATTAGACAATTTAAACAGAACAGGAAAAGCACCCCGCTTCTTCCACCAAGTTCAAAACCTTCATCTGGGAGAAGGCAATCCCCCCTAAAAGCTAAAAAAAAAAAACTGTGTGTAGAAACTGTCTCTTGCCAGTCACGACGTACTTTCGAAAAAGTATCATCCCCGCATTTCCGAAAATAGCAAGAGCCGACAAGTGCGAGAATAATCGCACAGTCAGCTTAACAGCTCAGGCATCCAAGTTTCTGAGAAGAATAATGTAGAGAAGAATGGAAAAGAAATTTAGGACCCGTTAGGTGACGATCAGGTTAATATTAAGACAGCAAAGAAGCAGACCCGATGCAGTTGGTAATGGGAGGAGGACTGAAGAAAAATAAAGCACGTTCTTAGGAATAGTTGACCTAGAAGAAACATTCCATAATCTCAAATAGTCCGACTTGTTAGAAATTCTGAGAAAAATAGAAGTAAGCTATAGAAGAGGCAATGACGGAAATAACAGATTCGTTCAAGAATGGGATTAAAATTCCGGTGAAAGGGCAGCAATGGTAAAACTTTCTGATGACTTTGCTACTCGCATGCTCAATGAAGATCAACAGGAATTGCAGGATCTGTTGAATGAAATGAACAATCTGAGTGCAGAATATAGATTGAGAGTAAACCAGAAAAACAGAAAGGTAATCAAATGTAGTCAGAAACTTAGGATCAAAACTGACGATCACGAAGTAGACGAGGAATTATGCTGTCTTGGAAGCAAAATAACCAATGACGGGCGAAGCAAGGGGAACAGAAGAAGCAGACTAGCACTGACAAAAAAAAGGCATTGCTGGCCAAGAGAAGTTTACTAGTATCAGACATAGGCCTCAATTTGAAGAATAAAAGTTTGTTTGGAGCACAGTATAGCATCTTAGTGAGTCACGTACTTTGGGAAAGGCGGATCAGATTTTTCCTTTGCGATCAGTAGCGCCGGTAATGAAAGGCAGGAATGCTCCCGATTTCACAGGCACTTGTGCATCACTATAATTTTTGCGCTGCGCTCTTAACGCTCTTTTTACCTCAGTGGACGAATAACTATTCTTGAGGAATGCACTGGTGAGCAATAATTCCGGGTGAAGCGTTTCTGGTTCTCAGATTTTCCTTCCCTATCCTCCAAAGTTTTTATGATGCCTGGGTTTTGTCGTGGTTAGAATCCTGGCGCAGGTAACAGCCTACGCTACTGGCCATTAAGATTGATACACGAAGAAGAAATGCAGATGATAAACGGGTATTCACTGGACAAATATAGTATACTAGAACTGACATGTGATTACATTTTCACGCAATTTGGGTGCATAGGTCCTGAGAAATCAGTACCCAGAACAACTACCTCTGGCCGTAATAACGGCCTTGATACGCCTGGGCATTGAGTCAAACAGAGCTTGGATGGCGTGTACAGGTACAGCTGCCCATGCACCTTCAACACGATACTACAGTTCAATAAGAGTAGTGACTGGCGTATTGTGACGAGCCAGTTGCTCCGCCACCATTGACCAGACGTTTTCAATTGGTGAGAGATCTGGAGAATGTGCTGGCCAGCGCAGCAGTCGAACATTTTCTGTATCCAGAAAGGCCCGTACAGGACCTGTAACATGCGGTCGTGCATTATCCTGCTGAAATGTACGGTTTCGCAGGGATCGAATGAAGGGTAGAGCCACGGGTCGTAACACATCTCAAATGTCCCCTGTTCAAAGTGCCGTCAATGCGAACGAGAGGTGACCGAGACGTGTAACCAATGGCACCCCATACCATCACGCCGAGTGATACGCCAGTATGGCGATGACTAATACACGCTTCCAATGTGCGTTCACCGCGATGTCGCCAAACACGGATGCGACCATCACGATGCTGTAAACAGAACCTGGATTCATCCGAAAAAATGACGTTTTGCGATTCGTGCACCCAAGTTCGTCGTTGAGTACACCATCGCAGGAGCTCCTGTCTGTGATGCAGCGTCGAGGGTACCGCAACCATGGTCTCCGAGCTGATAGTCCATGCTGCTGCAAACGTCGTCGAACTGTGCAGATGGTCGTTGTCTTGCAAACGTCCCCATCTGTTGACTGAGGGACCGAGACGTGGCTGCACAATCCGTTACAGCCATGCGGATAAGATGCCTGTCATCTCGACTGCTAGTGATACGAGGCCGTTGGGATCCAGCACGGCGTTCCGTATTAACCCCCTGAACCCACCGATTCCATATTCTGCTAACAGTCATTGGATCTCGACCAACGCGAGCAGCTATGTCGCGATACGATAAACCGCAATCGCGATAGGCTACAGTCCGACCTTTTTCAAAGACGGGAACATGACGGTACGCATTTCTTCTCCTTACACGAAGCATCACAACAACGTTTCACCAGGCAGCGGTGGTCAACTGCTGTTCGTGTATGAGAAATCGGTTGGAAACTTTCCTCATGTCAGCACGTTGTAGGTGTCGCCACCGGTGCCAACTTTGTGTGAATGCTCTGGAGAGCTAATCAGTTGCATATCACAGCATCTTCTTCCTACCGGTTAAATTTGGCGTCTGTAGCACGTCATCTTCGTGGTGTAGCAATTTTAATGGCAGGTAGTGTATGTGTAGAGGTTATTGTGACATTTCCGGCCGAGAAAGTTCATATCTTACAATCAAGCATTACTGATTTTCACTCTGAAAAGAAACAGTAGTAAAAGGGATAAATAGTTACAACTGGCGTGTGCCGTTTGTTATTTGAACGGGTAGAAACACTACTAACAGGTGGTACTGAGGTAAGTGGTCTCTATAGTGAACTTGACAGCTGTTGGTAGATGTGGATGTAGACGCGGACGTAGACGGACTGCGGGGCTGTGCAGGCTTCTACCGCGTCAACTACGACACGGACAACTGGGCGCTGCTGGCGGCGCAGCTGCAGACCGACCACTCGGCCATCGGGGTGGTGAACCGCGCCCAGATCCTGGACGACGCCTTCCAGCTGGCCCGCGCCGGCCTGCTGGACTACAGCGTCGCGCTGGACAACACCGCCTACCTGTTCGCCGAGCAGGAGTACGTGCCGTGGTACAGCGCGCTCACCGCCATCTCCTACCTGGACACCAGGCTCCAGCAGTCCGAGGAGCAGCAGCTGCTGCAGGTGAGTGGGTCTGCCAGGCCGCCTTCTGGTACTGACGCCCTACATGTCGAGGACCCCATCTGGCGTGTAGCTTTGGACGTAGGAGCGTCATTCGAAAAGTAAACAATGTCGGACTGTTTGTCTGTCGGACTATCTGTCCGTCCGTCGGTCGGTCGGTCGGTCGGTCTGTCTCTCTATCTGTATGTCGGTCGGTTGGTCTGTTTGTCGGTTGGTCTGCTTGTCGGTCTGTCCGTTTAAAATCCTTTCTCTCAGGGCTGGTAGACGTATCAAGTCGCAAGTCATGTCACATACTAAGATCTACAGCTCCTTGGCAGTGTCATAAATGTAAGCTTCTAAGTCAATGAAACCAAAAGCTACTGCCATTTATGTCACATACGAGGGTAATCCCAAAAGTAAGGTATATTTTTTTTATAAGTACAGAACTCTGTTTATGCGGCAGTCGGTCACACTGTTATGAAGAGTGCTTCACGCGCTGTGTGTAAACATGCGCACGCCGCGCTGAGGCGCTCAGTCTTAGCTTGGCAGCCGTTGAGAATCTACATCTACATCCATACTCCGCAAGCCACCTGACGGTGTGTGGCGGAGGGTACCTTGAGTACCTCTATCGCTTCTCCCTTCTATTCCAGTCTCGTATTGTTTGTGGAAAGAAGGATTGTCGGTATGCCTCTGTGTGGGCTCTAATCTCTCTGATTTTATCCTCATGGTCTCTTCGCGAGATATACGTAGGAGGGAGAAATATACTGCTTGACTCCTTGGGGAAGGTATGTTCTCGAAACTTCAACAAAAGCCCGTACCGAGCTACTGAGCGTCTCTCCTGCAGAGTCTTCAACTGGAGTTTATCTATCATCTCTGTAACGATTTCACAATTACTAAATGATCCTGTAACGAAGCGCACTGCTTTCCGTTGGATCTTCTCTATCTCTTCTATCAACCCCATCTGGTACGGATCCCACACTGCTGAGCAGTATTCAAGCAGTGGGCGAAGAAGCGTACTGTAACCTACGTCCATTATTTTCGGATTGCATTTCCTTAGGTTTCTTCCAATGAATCTCAGTCTGGCATCTGATTTACCGACGATCAACGTTATATGGTCATTCCATTTTAAATCATTCCTAATGCCTACTCCCAGATAATTTACGGAATTAACTGCTTCCACTTGCCGACCTATATTGTAGCTAAATGATAAAGGATCTTTCTTTCTATGTATTCGCAGCACATTACACTTGTCTACATTGAGATTTAATTGCCATTCCCTGCACCATGCGTCAATTCGCTGGAGATCCTCCTGCATTTCAGTACAATTTTCAATTGTTACAACCTCTCGATAGACCACAGCATCATCTGCAAAAAGCCTCAGTGAACTTCCGATGTCATCCACAAGGTCATTTGCGTATGTTGTGAATAGCAACGGTCCTACGACACTCCCCTGCGGCACACCTGAAATCATTCTTACTTCGGAAGACTTCTCTCCATTGAGAATGACTCTTCAATCCAATCCACAATTGGTCTGATAGTCCATATGCTCTTACTTTGTTCATAAAACGATTGTGAGGAACTGTATCGAACGCCTTGCGGAAGTCAACAAACACGGCATCGACCTGGGAACCCGTGTTTATGGCCCTCTGAGTCTCGTGGACGAATGGAGCTTCCGTTGGATGTTACCGCCACCAAGTGCTAATTGCGCGCAGTTATTCGGTTTTTGAACGCAAAGGGCACTGCGCCGATTGAAATCCATCGCCAATTGACGGAAGTGTGTGGTGAGTCGTGCATGGATGTCAAACATGTTCGTAAGTGATGTAGACAGTTTGCAGCTGGTCGGACCGTAATTCACGACGAACAAATGAGCGGGAGACCGTCAATTTCTGAGGAGACAGTGTTGAAGGTTGAGCAAAGCATGCGTGAAGATCGGTGGATCACCCTGGATGATCTCTGCACGTTGGTTCCTGAGGTTTCCCGAAGCACCGCTCACAGAATTTTAACGGAAACATTGAACTACCGGAAGGTATGCGCAAGGTGGGTGCTACACATGCTGACAGAGGACCACATGCGGCAACGAGTTGATGTTTCTCGCGCATTTCTTCACCGCCATGCAGCCGAACAGGACAACTTTCTGGACTCAATTGTCACGGGTGACGAAACCTGGGCATACCACTTTACACCTGTGACCAAGAAACAATCACACCAGTGGCGGCATCCTTCTTCGCCAAAGCCGCGGAAATTCAAACAAACACTGTCTGCTGGTAAAGTCATGATGCTGAAGTTAAAATCTTCTGGGTTATTAGGCCGCCAGAGTGTTCTAGCAGTATTGGACACCAAAAGATCCTGAGGAAGAGCCCTGCAGAGGGGTCGAGACGTCGAACATTTTAGAAGAAACATGTCGCGGGCTAATAACCACGAAACCTTGCAGACTTACATAAAGTAATGACAACCGTTTTTTGGGATCGGGAAGGGGTATTGTTGGTCGACTTTATGCCCCCTGTGACCACAATTAACGCTGAAAGGTACTGTGAGACTCTGAAAAAACTCAAAAGGGCAGTTCAGAACCGGAGAAGAGGAACGTTGAGCGAGGGCTTACACACTCTTCACGACAACGGTCGCCCACACATCGCTCAGCAAACCGTTGCTCTCCTGCAACAGTTTCAGTGGAACATAATCACTCACCCATAGTCCTAGTTTGGCGCCCAGTGACTGTCACCTGTTCAAATGGTTCAAATGGTTCTGAGCACTATGGGACTTAACATCTGTGGTCATCAGTCCCCTAGAACTTAGAACTACTTAAACCTAACTAACCTAAGGACATCACACACATCCATGCCCGAGGCAGGATTCGAACCTGCGACCGTAGCAGTCGCGCGGTTCCGGACTGCGCGCCTGGAACCGCTAGACCACCGCGGCCGGCTGTCACCTGTTCCGTAGGTTAAAAGAACATTTGGCCGGAAAACGATTCAGCTCCGACGACGAGGTGAAAGAAGAGGTTCATAACTTTCTGAAGAGCATGGCGACGAGCTGGTACGACATGGGCGTACAAGAACTGCCACAGCGTCTACAAAAAATGCATCGACAGAAGTGGTGATTATGTCGAAAAATAGATGTTCAAGCTGTAAACTGATGTAAACCATTGCAGAAATAAACAGGTCTATGTTCAAAAAATGTTCAAATGTGTGTAAAAACTTAACTGCTAAGGTCATCAGCGCCTAAGCGTACACACTACTGAACCTAAATTATCCTAATTACAAGCACACACACCCATGCCCGAGGGAGGACTCGAACCTCCGCCAGAACCAGCCGCACAGTCCATGACTGGAGCGCCTAAGACCGCTCGGCTAATCCAGCGCGGCAAACAGGTCTATGTACTGAAACAAAAAAGACCATACTTTTGGCATTACCCTCGTATTTTGATACTGATGTTGAGCCATAAAGGTCGATTATCTATCTGGCTTTCTCTAAAATTCACAACAGTTGTGGACGTACGAGCGTCATTTACAAAGTAAACAATGTTGTTTTTTTCTCCAGACATTTTTATTGATGCTGGAAGACGTATAGAAATATGAGGAGAAGTCAAAAATTATCCACAGTGCAGCTATGGATTTTGTAGGAAAACAAATAGCACAGATAAGTTAAGATATTTAGGGTTCTGTACCTCAAGTGCTAAAAACTGAACTCCTATAGGATCAGTTTGTAGTCCTTCTGACGGTCTCTCGGCCGGCTTGTCTGTCAGTCAGTCGGTCGGTCGATATTTCTCTCGGTCGGTCTGTCAGTCTGTCGATCTATCTATCTGTTGTTGGCCTATCAGGCGGTCGGTCGGTTGGTTGGTTGGTCGGTCTGTCTGTTGGTCTATCGGTCTATTGGTCCATCCATCTATCTGTTGTTGGCCTGGCTGACAGTCAGTCAGTTGGTCTATCGATCTGTCTGCTGTTGGCATGTCTGTCGGTCGGTCGGTCGGTCGGTCGGTCGGTAGGTAGGTCAGTCGGTCTGTCTGTATGGCTGTCGGTCGGTCGGTCCCTCTCATGGTCTGTCGTTCTGTCTGTCTGTTTATAACCCTTTTTCTGAGGAACTGGTGGACGTATCAAATAGCAACTCATGTCACATGCTAAGATCTACAGGCCCCCCTTGACGGTATAATAAATGTAAACTTCTAAGCCAATGGGATCGAAAGTGACGGAATTTACACTACTGGCCATTAAAATTGCTACACCAAGAACAAATGCAGATGATAAACGGGTATTCAATGGACTAATATGTTATACTAGAACTGACATGTGATTACGTTTTCACGCAATTTGGGTGCATAGATCCTGTGAAATCAATACCCAGAACAACCACCCCTGGCCGTAATGACGGCCTTGATACGCCTGGGCATTGAGTCAGCTTGGAGGGCGTGTACAGGTAAAGCTGCCCATGCAGCTTCAACACGATACCACAGCTCATCAAGAGTAGTGACTGGCGCATTGTGACGCATTCCTCGGCCACCATTTACCAGACGTTTTCAATTGGTGAGAGACCTGGAGAATGTGTGGGCAGGGCAGCAGTCGAACATTTTCTGTATCCAGAAAGGCCCGTACAGGACTTGCAACATGCGGTCGTGCATTATCCTGCTGAAATGTAGGGTTTCGCAGGGATCGAATGAAGGGTAGAGCCACGGGTCGTAACACATCTGAAATGTAACGTCCACTGTTCAAAGTGCCGTCAATGCGAACAAGAGGTGACCGAGACGTGTAACCCGTGGCACCCCATACCATCACGCCAGGGATACGCCAGCATGCCAATGAGTGATGACGAATACATGCTTCAAAAAATGGTTCAAATGGCTATGAGCACTATGGGACATCTGTGGTCATCAGTCCCCTAGAACTTAGAACTACTTAAACCTAACTAAGCCAAGGACATCACACACATCCATGCCCGAGGCAGGATTAGAACCTGCGACCGTAGCGGTCGCGCGGTTCAAGACTGAAGGGCCTAGAACCGCTCGGCAACAAACGGCCGGTAATACACGCTTCCAATGTGCCTTCACCGTGATGTCGCCAAACACGGATGCGACCATCATGATGCTCTAAACAGAACCTGTATGCATCCGAAAAAATGACGTTTTGCCATTCGTGCACCCAGGTTCGTCGTTGAGTACACCATCGCAAACGCTCCTGTCTGTGATGCAGCGTCAAGGGTAATCGCAGCCGTGGTCTCCGAGCTGATAGTCCATGATGCTGCAGACGTCGTCGAACTGTTGGTGCAGATGGTTGTTCTATTGCAAACGTCCCCATCTGTTGACTCAGGGATCGAGACGTGGTTTCACGATCCGTTACAGCCATGCGGATAAGATGCCTGTCATCTCGACTGCTAGTGATACGATGCAGTTGGGATCCAGCACGGCGTTCCGTATTACCCTCCTGAACCCACCGATTCCATATTCTGCTAACAGTCATTTTATCTCGACCAATGCGAGCAGCAATTTCGTGACATGATAAACCGCAATCGTGATAGGCTACAATCCGACTTTTATTAAAGTCGGAGACGTGATGGTACGCATTTCTCCTCCTTATACGAGGCGTCACAACAACGTTTCACCAGACAACGCCGGTCAAATGCTGTTTGTGTATGAGAAATCGGTTGGAAACTTTCCTCATGTCAGCACGTTGTAGGTGTCGCCACCGGCGCCAACCTTGTGTGAATGCTCTGAAATGCTAATCATTTGCATATCACAGCATCTTCTTCCTGTCGGTTAAATTTCGGGTCTGTAGCATGTCATCTTCGTGGAGTAGCAATTTCAATGGCGAGTAGTGTATGCCACATATTTTGATATTCGCAAACTCACTCGTCAAAACAAGTTTGTTTGCGTGGTAATTCGGCAGAACCTATAGGGTTCGACCAAGAATTGCGAGGTTTGGCAAGAAGCAACGTTTCACAGCTCAAAAAAAGTTAAAAATAAAAATATTGTTAATTTGTATCACAGGAAAGAATATTACTTTTGTCATTTCAAACTTGAATTTAATATAATCAGTAGTTTTCCATTCAGACTGACTGCGTTGCAGTGGTAAAACTCAAGCCTTTACTGCTCATATGACGCAAAAACTCTACAAACGTATGCACCAACCTAATACTTTCGGCAGGACCGTTAAACTCGTTGAATACCATGACTTCTAGGAGTATTTGCGCACCTTCGCAGTTACCACTATCTTTAAGTGCAGATCTACAACCAGTGAAACAAATACCTCAGCCCAAATACCACTAGTGGTTCACAATACAAGTTCATACCATTCAGTCCTAGCCGGCCGGAGTCGCCGAGCGGTTCTAGGCGCCACAGCCTGGCACCGCGTGACCGCAACGGTCGCAGGTTCGAATCCTGCTTCGGGCGTGGATGTGTGTGTTGTCCTTAGGTTAGTTAGGTTTAAGTAGTTCTAAGTTCTAGGGGACTGATGACCTCAGCAGTTAAGTCCCATAGTGCTCAGTGCCATTTGAACCATTCAGTCCTAGCCTGAGTTCAACAAATGATAGTGGTAAATGCAAAAAAATCATTTGCTGTAATGAAAAGTGTGAAAGACACAAATCTTATTTTGCACATCTTAGAGAGATAGTAAAACAATAGAAAATATTCACAAATATTAACATAATTGATAAAAAATTAATTGTAAAATTGTAATAAATAATATACAACTAGAGACAGGTATGGATGCCAATATTATAAATTGATAGTAGCTCTGAATTTATCTATCATCAGATATCCAGAAGCGATTGCTACACGCAGATATGGCGTTTGAAGTTGTATGTGAAAGAAGCGTTCGCAGTTTCACATATAACTTCAAACGCTATATCTACGTGTAGCAATCGCTTCGGGATATCTGATGATAGATAAATTCCGAATGGCGTCGTACGAGCAATAAAATCATTCCTTTCCTGACGTTTGACTTTTAGCATTGCAGTCTAGTCAGCTTGAATGCACAACTGCTGATCATTATAGTAGAGGTTGGCAGCCTCGTGCATGACTTCGTCACGTTTGTTTTTTTTTTTTTTTTTATTCCGATTTTGGCCGTCTAGGGACCGCGTTAAACAACTATTTTTCAATGTACATTTCTCCTATTGCGCTCCTCCTCTTTTCTCTTCTGCCAATATGTCTTCATCCTCTCTCTGTGCTGCTCCCTTCGGTCTTCTGTCCACACTGTTCCTCCAGTTCTTCTCTTCTTCACTTCAAATCCTTCAAAATGTTGAATTTTGTCTCTCATTAAGTCTCTGTTGGTTATATCATCTTCTCCTATACCCATCTCCTCTAAGTCTGCTTTGACTTCTTTGAACCAGGTAATTTGGGTTCTGGGGTTCTTGTCAAAAAACATGAATATTTTCTTTGTCAGCCTTTCATCATTCATTCTTTTCAAATGGGCGTAAAAGCTTACTCTTCTCTTCCTCATAGTATCTCCCACTTTCTCAATTTTGTCATACACTTCTCTATTACTTCTAAGCTTCCAAGTCCCATTCTCAAACCTCGGCCCAAGGACTCTTCTAATGATTTTTCGCTCCTTTTTTGCTATAGCTTCCATTTCCTTGTTAGTGTTCATTGCTTAACATTCAGATGCATACAGACACTCTGGCTTAATCACAGTGTTGTAGTGCCTTATTTTTGCGTTAATTGATACTGACTTCTTGTTGTACACATTCTTTGTTAGCTGGAATGCCATTTCCATTTTTCTTGTTCTTGTTTTATTTCCTTCTTTATCTGAAGCATTGGGCTGGATGATTTCCCCTAAATATTTGAAATTAGAAACCTTCTTTATCTGGCCATACTTTGTAATCATATTGTTCGGTGCCTCTTTTACATTGGTTAGGTACTCTGTCTTTTCAAAGGAGATTTTCAGTCCTGCTTTTTCTGCTGTTTCATTCAGAATATTGATCTGCTTGACTGCTTCTTCCAAACTTCCTGCCAGAATCGCTAAGTCATCCGCAAAAGCGAGGCAATCTGCTTCTAATCCATCCTTTATTCTTCCTAATCTGATTTTTTGTATTCCTTCTTCAGTCGTTTTCTTCCTCCAATCTCAAATAACTTTTTCTAACACACAGTTGAATAGGGTAGGTGACAACCCATCTCCTTGTCTTAATCCTGTTCTGATTTTGAATGGTCTGGATACCTCACCACGGAACTTTACTTTTGCATAGGTATCCGTAAGTGTTTCTTTGACGATTGCGACTGTTTTCTTGTCTGCTCCAAACTCCCTAAGGATGTTAACCAAGGTTGTTCTGTCAACGGAGTCGTACGCCTTCTTGAAGTCAACAAACGTGATAAAGATGTCTTTTCCTCTTAATCGTCTATATTTAATCATTAACTTCAAGTTTAAAATTTGCTCCACACAAGATCTTCCCTTCCTAAAGCCTGCTTGGTATTCACCAATTTCTTGATCAAGTTGTTTCTCCAATCTGTTTTGTAGGGCCTTAGATAGAATTTTATACGTTACCGGAAGTGAAGATATCCCTCTGTAGTTATTTGCATCGGTTTTATCCCCTTTCTTGAAGATGGGGTGGATTAATGCAGTTTTCCATTCTTCCGGTATACGTTCCGTTCTCCAAATCTCATTGATTATTCCCAGTAGTTTTTCTTGAGTTGTATTATCCACACTTTTCCACATTTCTGCAATTATCATGTCTTCCCCTGGTGCTTTATTGTTCTTAAGGTATTTAATGATTTCTCTGATTTCTATGAGGCATGGGGGTTTGTATTATTGGAACTAAAACATTCTCGAAAATCTCGGGCTGATATCTTGCCAGTATATGTCGATCAGAGGCAAAAATCATCGAGCTTCCGGACTCCTAGAAGGGAAGACCTGTCTATACGGGGTGCCGGGCCAAATACCCCATGAAATAAGCATCAAACGAAAGAAAACTACAAAGAACGAAACTCGCCTAGCTTAAAGGGGGGAACCAGATGGCGCTATGGTTGGCCCGCTAGATGGCGCTGACATAGGTCAAACAGATATCAACTGCGATTTTTTAAATAAGAAACTCCATTTTTTTATTACATAGTCGTGTAGGATACAAAGAAATATGAAAGTATTAGTTGGACCACTTTTTTTGCTTTGTGATAGATGTGGCTATAATAGTCACAAACATATGGCTCACAATTTTAGACGAACAGTTGGTAACAGGCAGGCTTTTTAAATTAAAATACAGAAAGTAGGTACGTTTGAACATTTTATTTTGGTTGTTCCAATGTAATACATGTACCTTTGTGAACTTAACATTTCTGAGAACGCATGCTGTTACAGCGTGATTACCTGTAAATACCACATTAATGCATAAATGCTCAAAATGATGTCCGTCAACCTCAATGAATTTGGCAATACGTGTAACGACATTCCTCTCAACAGCGAGTAGTTCGCCTTCCATAATGTTCGCACATGCATTGAAAATGCGCTGACGCATGTTGTCAGGCGTTGTCGGTGGATCATGTTGTGTCGGTAGCTGGGCCGACACCGTGAAGTTGAGATGGCTGAAAAGGCAAGCTAGACTAACGCAGACGGCGTGAAGTACTGGAACAGGATACGTAATTAATGTTAGGAAGAAAAGTACGGAGCAGGTTTAATACTTAACTTTACTCAATCATTGTGGTACATCGATCTTGACGATACACAGGAGACTTTAAGGACAATCACTGTATGGCTAATGGCGCCTTGCTAGTTCGTAGCCATTAACTTAGCTGATGGCTATTCTGTCTCTCGGCTAATGAGAGAGAAAGGCTTCGTACATCTGGTCGGTAGCTAGGTTCTCGTACAACTGGGGCGAGTGCTCTCTCGTATCACGAGACCTGCCTTGGTGGTGGCGCTAGGTCTGCGATTACACAGTGGCGACACGAGGGTCCGACATGTACTAAATGGACCGCGGCCGATTTAAGCTACCACCTAGCAAGTGTGGTGTCTGGCGGTGACACCACATTCCTCCCCCGCAAATCGGCGAACGGTCGTGTGATAAGGCTTCCGCCCGCCGTGGGGAGGACCACATGTTGACGTATGCGATGAGGTGGGGAGCCTAACAACAGGCGAGGCTGTGCCACCCGCACCCGGCCATTCGGTCCGAGGGGAGCTAGGAAACGCCTGAAAAACTAGTCCAGGGTGCACGTCAACATGCGGTGTATGCGCCCGTAAAGAGACAGGAGGGACCGAAGGATCAACCTCCATTGCGTCGGGGTAGCCGACGCGCGATGACGTCATGTGGTCCGGAGCGGGCGGGAGTTCCATGGCGGAGGACAGCTGGTCACGGGAAGCGATCGGCGGCGCGTGACCCTGGGAGGCGCTTGGCGGCTGCAACGAAGCGTCGAATGCGGGCGGCGCCGGCGGGAGAACAAGCGGCGGCGGCGGCGGCTGCTGCTGCTGCGGCGGCGGCGGCGCGTCGCCATGGGGCAAAATGGAAGGCATCGTCGGTAACACCTGGGGATGAGGCGAGCCAGTAGATGGGTCCCCAGGGCGCTGACCGGACGGCACCGTCGCTGAAAGCAGACGGGGAGCGGCAGAACCCGAGCGACGACAGAGGCGCAGCTGATTGAGATGCCGACGCACCTCACCAGAGGCCCCCAAAACCAAATACATCGCGCGGCTGAGGCAGCGAAGAATGCGCCCTGCGAGCCAACGCCGTGAACCTCGATAGTTGCGATAAAATACAACGTCGCCTGGAGCAAAAGCAGGAGTCTGCCGCTGCACAGGAACCTGATGCGGCGGATGCAGCAAAGACATCAAGGTGCGATGAGGACGACCGTGGAGCAACTCAGCCGGCGAGCGACCATCTCGGGGCTGAGAGCGATACGAAGACAAAAAGAGCAACAATGCGTCCTCCCGAGAATGCGACTCTTTCAATTTCAACATCTGTGACTTGAAAGTCCGGACCAATCGTTCAGCGGCACCTTTGGACTGAGGCGAAAACGGCGCGGATGTCAGATGTTGAATACCATTGGCCTGGCAGAATGACTGAAATTCTGCGGACATGAATTGTGGGCCATTGTCGGAAACAATAGTCTGCGGAAGACCTTCAATGCAAAAGATAGCAGACAACGCTTGGATGGTGGCGGAGGACGTCGTGGAAGACATTCGGACAACAAAAGGAAAATTACTGAAGGCGGCGACCAGAACCAACCATCGAGCATTCCAGAATGGACCAGCAAAATCAATGTGCAAGCGTTGCCAAGGGGAAGTGGCTTTTGGCCACGCAAAGACTTTCCGCGGCGGTGCGGATTGTTGTTCGGCACACGCCGGGCACGAAGAACACATATTCGTAATCGCAGCATCGATTCCGAACCAAGTACAGTGCTGACGAGCAAGTTGTTTCGTTCGCACAATACCCCAATGTCCTTGGTGAAGAAGCCGTAAAACAGAGGACTGTAACGAACGTGGGACCACGACTCTGGACTGATCATTATCAGAACGCAACAACAAAACACCACGTCGAACAAAAAGTCTCTCCTTGTGAGCAAAAAATCGGCGAACCAACGGATCCTCGATCCGAGACTTTGACAAAGGCCATTGCGTAGCAACAAAACGTAAAACAGTAGCAAGGACAGGGTCAGCAGCTGTGGCTGTAGTGACACGACGAAAATCAATCGGAAACGATTCGACCACTTCATCGGTTTCCGAATCAATGAACATGCAAGCAAGTTCGGAAGAATCGAATGCTTTATCCTCAGCAACAGGCAAACGGGACAACGCATCGGCGTTTCCGTGCTTAGCAGTGGACCGATACAAGATATCGTAGCGGTACTGCGAGAGGAAAATAGACCAGCGAATGAATTTCTGCGCTGTACGTGGAGGTACAGGCTTGGTCGGATGAAAAAGCGATGTCAAAGGTTTGTGGTCTGTGATGATGGTAAAGTGACGACCATACAAGAAATCATGGAACTTAGTAACACCAAACACGAGAGCCAAAGCTTCTTTCTCTATCTGTGAATAATTTCTTTGCGCAGACGAGAGCAATTTGGACGCAAAGGCAATAGGGCGATCATGGGAGCCAACTTTGTGCGCAAGCACAGCACCGATCCCGAAATCCGATGCATCTACCATCAACAAAAGGGGTTTCTGGGGATCGAATGGCGTAAGGCAAGTATTAGAAAGCAACGCCGATTTCAACTGGCGAAAGGCGCGTTCACATTCCGTCGTCCAGACGAACGGAACACCTTTACGGCGTAAGCGATGAAGCGGAGCTGAAATGGAAGAGGCATTGCGCACATATTTATTGTAATAATTAATTTTACCCAACACACTCTGTAGCTGTTTCACATTTTGAGGGGAAGGCAATTCTTGTATGGCACGGAGGTGCTCTGGACTCGGATGTATGCCTTGGGCATTAATGACATGTCCCAGGTATGGTAAGTCACGAGCAAAAAACACACATTTGTCCTTCCTCAAGCGAAGACCATTTTGCCGCAAGACCTGAAATAATGTTCGTAAGTTCGCAAGATGATCTTCTTCTGTCTGTCCGGAGATCACTATATCGTCCAGATAGGTTGCTGCAGTAGGGACCGACGCACAAATAGTTTGTAAATATTGCTGAAACAAGGCAGGGGCGGATGCACACCCGAATGGCAGTCTTTTGAAGCGGTACAATCCAAGATGCGTGTTAACCACCAATACGCGCTGGGATTCGTCGTCCACCGGTATTTGCAAGTACGCATCGGCTAGGTCCAACTTTGAAAAATATTTTCCCGGGCACAGTTTAGCAAAAAGATCTTCCGGGCGGGGCAAAGGAAAAGTAGCAGTCACTAGCCGTGGATTCACTGTGGCCTTGAAGTCCACGCAAAGTCTCAATTTTCCGGAAGGTTTTGGCAAAATTATTAAGGGTGAGGCCCAGAGAGAAGCTTGCACACGTTCCAGTACACCCTGTGATTCGAGATCGTGTAACGTTCTTGCGACCTCATCACGCAATGCGTGGGGAACATTGCGCGCCCTGAAAAATTTCGGTTGCGCGTTTACCTTCAGTTCTAAATGTGCTTCATAGTTTTTAGCGCAACCTAAGCCCGGTGCAAAAATGTCTGCAAATTCGTCACACAGCTGAGAAACACTGTCTGTAGGCACAGTCTGATTCACTGAGAGGACCTGATTTACAATAGACATGTTAAACAACTGAAATAAATCTAGACCAAACAAGTTCACTGCAGAAGAAGAACGAAGAACGTAAAATGACACAAGTTTTGTTTGTCCCTTGTATGTTGCAAGAAGGCTGCACTGTCCTAACACAGGAATTGTCTGTCCGGAATATGTAGTTAGCTTAACATTTGCAGAACGCAACGGAGGTTTGCCCAGTTGTTTGTACGTGTCATGATTGAGCAATGAAACTGCAGCTCCGGTATCGAGCTGGAATGGTATCACTTTGCCTTCAAAGTCTAAGTCCACAAAAAGTTTATTGTCCTGCTGACGACAAGAGCGACTGTTTTGTGCAATTGGAACAGACACTGGTACAGAATCACTTGCTAATTGACGTGATTTCCGGCGACGTCGACGCACAGTTTTTGTGGGACGAACACAGTTACTGTTAGAGAAAGTGTCACTGGACGAAGCGGAATTAACGACATGAATGTCCATAGGCGAAGGTCCACGAGCCTGAGTGTCCTTGGTTCGATTCCGGCGCGAAGCAAAGGGCCTGGAATGATTGTGATTGTCTGATCTGAGCTTTTTCTGGCAAACACTTTGAACATGTCCTTTCTTATTGCAGAAAAAGCAAATAGCTTGGCGTGACGGGCAATGTTCACGCGAATGTCTAGTAGCACACCGCGGGCACGATTTCACTACATTTGTGGGCTGGCGCGGCACACGTGGCTGAGCGCGCGGCGGCAGCTGTGCGGACGTGCGCGAGGCCCAGTTACCGGGCCGCGCAGCGCGTCCAGCGGGCCGGTTAATGTTACACACGGCTGGCGAAGTTTCAAAAGATTCCTGAGCACAGTCAAGTGTGTCCTGTCTATCCAATATGTCTATCACTTGTTGAAGGGAGGGATTAACTAGTTTCAAAATTTGCTCCCGTATGCGAACATCAGAAACGTTCTGTGCAATTGCATCACGCACCATTGTATCTGAATAAGAAAGACCACAGTCACATTCAAAGGCACAGTCCCTAGTAAGTCCTTGCAATGTTGCTACCCACTCCCTATTAGTTTGACCGGCCGTACGTTTTGTACGAAAGAACGTATACCGTTTTGCAACCACATTAACTGTTTCTTTGAAATAGGCATCTAATGCAGACAAAATTTCCTCGTAGGACAGAGTTGCTACGTCGCGTCGGGGAAACAATTTCACTATCACATGGTATGTGGACACACCGACACAAGAAAGCAAAAACGGCTGCCGCTCTTTACCTTGAATTCTGTAGGCAGCGAGGTGGAACGCAAACTGGCGGGACCACTCGTGCCAGGTTTCTTGGTTGGGGTCGTAGTGCCTAAAAGGCGGTGCAACGGCAGGTTGTGGCTGCGGTAGCGGTGAAGCGGCGGCGGCCGCATCGGTGTGCAGCGCACGTTGACCCTGGACGAGCTGTCCAAGGGCATCCAATAACGCCTGCGTCTGCTGATTCTGCAAGCGATAAAATTCGGACAGTACATCTGGAGAATGTGGCGAAGCCATGACACAATTAAATGTAAGCAATCAGAAAGAACTCTTTTCCCTCGTCGCCAATGTTGTGTCGGTAGCTGGGCCGACACCGTGAAGTTGAGATGGCTGAAAAGGCAAGCTAGACTAACGCAGACGGGCGTGAAGTACTGGAACAGGATACGTAATTAATGTTAGGAAGAAAAGTACGGAGCAGGTTTAATACTTAACTTTACTCAATCATTGTGGTACATCGATCTTGACGATACACAGGAGACTTTAAGTACAATCACTGTATGGCTAATGGCGCCTTGCTAGTTCGTAGCCATTAACTTAGCTGATGGCTATTCTGTCTCTCGGCTAATGAGAGAGAAAGGCTTCGTACATCTGGTCGGTAGCTAGGTTCTCGTACAACTGGGGCGAGTGCTCTCTCGTATCACGAGACCTGCCTTGGTGGTGGCGCTAGGTCTGCGATTACACAGTGGCGACACGCGGGTCCGACATGTACTAAATGGACCGCGGCCGATTTAAGCTACCACCTAGCAAGTGTGGTGTCTGGCGGTGACACCACAGATCACGATAGCAAATATCCTTCAACTTTCCCCACAGAAAGAAATCCGGTGAACGTGCGGGCCATGGTATGGTGCTTCGACGACCAATCCATCTGTAAAGAAGTATGCTATTCAGTACCGCTTCAACCGCACGCGAGGTATGCGCCGGAAATCCATCATGTTGGAAGTACATCGTCATTCTGTCATGCAGTGAAACATCTTGTAGTAACATCGGTAGAACATTACGTAGGAAATCAGCATACATTGCACCATTTAGATTGCCATCGATATAATGGGGGCCAATTATCCTTCCTCACATAATGCTGCACCATGCATTAACCCGCCAAGGTCGCTGATGTTCAATGTGTCGCAGCCACCGTGGATTTTCCGTTGCCCAATAGTGCATATTATGCCGGTTTAAATTACCGCTGTTGGTGAATGACGCTTCGTCGCTAAATAGAACGCGTGCAAAAAATCTGTCAGCGTCCCGTAATTTCTCTTCTGCCCAGTGGCAGAAGTGTACACGACGTTCAAAGTCGTCGCCATGCAATTCCTGATGCATCGAAATATGGTACGGGTTCAGTCGATGTTGATGTAGTAATCTCAACACCGACGTTATTGAGATTAGCGATTCTCGCGCAATTTGTCTGCTACTGATGTGCAGATTAACCGTGACAGCAGCTAAAACACCCACTTGGGCATCATCATTTGTTGCAGGTCGTGGTTGACGTTTCACAGTGGCTGAACATTTCCTGTTTCCTTAAATAACGTAACTATCCGGCGAACGGTCCGGACACTTGGATGATGTCGTCCAGGATACCTAGCAGCATACATAGCACACGGCCGTTGATCACAATAGCCATACATCAACACGATATCGACCTCTTCCGCAATTGGTAAACGGTCCATTTTAACACGGGTAATGTATCACGAAGCAAATACCGTCCGTACTGGCGGAATGTTACGTGATACCACGTACTTATACGTTTGTGACTATTACAGCGCCATCTATCACAAAGCGAAAAACGTGGTCCAACTAAAACATTCATATTTCTTTACGTACTACACGAATATGTAATAAAAAATGGGGGTTCCTATTTTTTTTAAAAAAAACGCAGTTGATATCCGTTTGACCTATGGCAGCGCCACCTAGCGGGCCAACCATAGCGCCATTTGGTTTCCCCCTTCATGCTAGACGAGTTTCGTTCTTTGCAGTTTTCTTTCGTTTGATGCTTATTTCGTGAGATATTTGGCCCGTCACTATCAATGGACCACCCTGTATACATAATTAGATTTGTACAGAACCCTCAATGTGCGAGTCTTACTCGCACCTGGGTAATTTTTTAACATGGTTTAAGTTCACTGGAGTAAAAGTAGATGTTCTGTTCCGTACTTCAGCCTCTGCGGGGTCGGTTATTATTTTTATTTAATCTCTGAAGTAGCCTGCGCTCTTCCTCAGGGTTCAAGCTAATTGACTGACAAATTTCATCAAAATCAGTTCTACGGAACAGTCATCAAACGTAGCAAACAGAACTACTATCACACTTATAATATTCGCATCCATATCTGTCTCTAGTTGTATATTATTTATTACAATTATGCTATTAACTTTCTACCAATTATGTTAATATTTGTGATATTTTATATTGTTTTACTATCTCTCTAAGATGTGCAAAAAAAGATATGTTTCTTTCACACTTTTCATTGCAGCGATTGATTTTTCTGCATTTACTACGATCATTTGTTGAACGCAGATTAGGACTGAATGGTACAAACTTGTGAACCACTAGTGGTATTTGGGCGTAGGTATTTGTTTCACTGGTTGCAGATCTGCACTTAAAGATAGTGGTAACTGCAAAGGTACGCAAATACTCCTAGAAGCCATGGTATTCGATGAGTGTAACGGTCCCGCCGAAAGTGTTAGGTTGGTGCATAAGTTTGTAGAGATTTTCCATAAGTTTAATAGACAAGAGAGATACACATAACATTGGCTTTAGTCATCAGTAACCCATTCTCCTTCAGTATTTACAACAGTGTGCACACGCTGGGGTACCCTCCCGAAACCGCGATTGTAGAAATCAAGAGGTCTTCAGGCGAAGAACTCGTTGAGCCGTGTTCGGATAGCATTTTCATCCGGAAACGAAGATCTTTGAAGGTTGTTAGATAGAGAGCGGAAAACGTGAACACCTGAATACGGAAGATCAGGTTGAATAAGGTGGGTCGCAATGACTTCCCAAACCATTCCTTTGTCGGTCTAGCAGACTGCGGAAGGGCTTTATCGCGGAATAGCATCATCTTACGCAGTCTTCCTGATCGTTGTTCTTGGACTGCGTCTGCAAGACGTCACAGTTGTTGACAGTCAGCAGTGATGGTTACACCTCGTGGAAGCAAATCGTAGTACACCACACTCACTGCTCCACCAAACGAATAACATTACTTTGTGGATGCGCGTAAGTCTTTGTTTGGACCAGCTGATTTTTGTGATTTGGGCTTAGAGCATGCGGTATCCATACATTCAATTTTTGAACATTCCCCATCGCAAGATGGTGGAATGATCACAGTTCATCACATTTACGAGTTCTCGACTGCAAGGACGTGGATAGTTGTGGATTAAAGCGATCAGACGGTCTTTCTGAACGTGGTGAGTCAGTAATGTCAAAACGGTCTTCGTTAAGACAAGAAAACCATTTTATTGCCATGCTCTGTCCAGTGCCATTATCCCCATACACAGCGCAAACATTTCTGGCTGTCTCCGCTGCTGTAAACCCTCTGTTCAACTCAAACTGAAGAACATGTCGGAAATCTTCCGATCTCTCCACTTGGTATTGCAGCGAAATGCGGGAAGATCTGCAGCGGATAGGCACTTGGTGAAGGGAGTGGCAACTAACACTTAACATAGACAAATGTAATGTATTGCGAATACATAGAAAGAAGGATCCTTTATTGTATGATTATATGATAGCAGAACAAACACTGGTAGCAGTTACTTCTGTAAAATATCTGGGAGTATGCCTACGGAACGATTTGAAGTGGAATGGTCATATGAAATTAATTGTTGGTAAGGCGGGTGCCAGGTTGAGATTCACTGGGAGAGTCCTTAGAAAATCTAGTCCATCAACAAAGGAGGTGGCTTACAAAACACTCGTTCGACCTATACTTGAGTATTGCTCATCAGTGTGGGATCCGTACCAGGTCGGGCTGACAGAGGAGATAGAGAAGACCCAAAGAAGAGCGACGCGTTTCGTCACAGGGTTATTTGGTAACCGTGATAGCGTTACGGAGATGTTTAGCAAACTCGAGTGGCAGACTCTGCAAGAGAGGAGCTCTGCATCGCGGTGTAGCTTGCTCGCCAGGTTTCGAGAGGGTGCGTTTCTGGATGAGGTATCGAATATATTGCTTCCCCCTACTTATACCTGCCGAGGAGATCACGAATGTAAAATTAGAGAGATTCGAGCGCGCACGGAGGCTTTCCGGCAGTCGTTCTTCCCGCGAACCATACGCGACTGGAACTGGAAAGGGAGGTAATGACAGTGGCACGTAAAGTGCCCTTCGCCACACACCGTTGGGTGGCTTGCGGATTAAAATGTAGATGTAGGTGTAGGTGTACTCCATTTTCTACTAGTGCTCACTATTTTCAGATGACAAAATGACAATATGTAAACTCAAACAGCGGCAGTAAACTAAAAAAAATGGCAATCGATAAATAAACATGTAGCAACGAAATTACATCTACATACATACATATTCCGCAATCCACCATACGGTGTGTGGCGGAGGGTACCTAGTACCACAACTAGCATCTTCTCTCTTTCTTCCACTCCGAAACAGAACGAGGGAAAAATGACTGCCTATATGCCTCTGCACGAGCCCTAATCTCTCTTATCTTTGTGGTCTTTCCGCGAAATATAAGTTGGCGGCAGTAAAATTGTACTGCAGTCAGCCTCAAATGCTGATTCTCTAAATTTCCTCAGCAGCGATTCACGAAAAGAACACCTCCTTTCCTCTAGAGACTCCCACCCGAGTTCCTGAAGTAGTTCCTTAACACTCGCGTGATGCTCAAACCTACCAGTAACAAATCTAGCAGCCCGCCTCTGAACTGCTTCTATGTCCTCCCCCAATCCGACCTTGTAGGGTTCCCAAACGCTCGAGTAGTACTCAAGAATAGGTCGTATTAGTGTTTTATAAACGGTCTCCTTTACAGATGAACCACATCTTCCCAAAATTCCACCAATGAACCGAAGACGACTATCCGCCTTCCCCACAACTGCCATTACATGCTTGTCCCACTTCATATCGCTCTGTAATGTTACGCCCAAATATTTAATCGACGTGACTGTGTCAAGCGCTACACTGGTAATGGAGTATTCAAAAATTACGGGAGTCTTTTTCCTATTCTTCTGCATTAACTTACATTTATCTACATTTAGAGTTAGCTGCCATTATTTACACTAATGACAAACCCTGTCCAAGTCATCTTGTATCCTCCTACAGTCACTCAACGACGACACCTTCCCGTACACCACAGCATCATCAGCAAACAGCCGCACATTGCTATCCACCCTATCGAAAAGGTCATTTATGTAGATAGAAAACAAAAATACCGACATTCAAAGCAACCAAGAAAAAAATGCTCTGAGCACTATGGGATTTAACATCTGAGGTCATCGGTCCCCTAGAACTAACCTAAGGACATCACACACATCCATGCCCGAGACAGGATTCGAACTTGCGACCGTAGCAGTCGCGGGGTTCCGGAGTGAAGCGCCTAGAACCGCTCGGCCACCGCGGCCGACGCAACCTGCGCTGATATGAAACTTCCTGGGAGGTTAAAACTGTGTGCCCTACCGAGATTCGAACTCGGGACCTTTGCCTCTCGCGTACACACAGTTTTAATCTGCCTGGAAGCCCGCATCTCGTGGTCGTGCGGTAGCGTTCTCGCTTCCCACGCCCGGGTTCCCGGGTTCGATTCCCGGCGGGTCAGGGATTTTCTCTGCCTCGTGATGGCTGGGTGTTGTGTGATGTCCGTAGGTTAGTTAGGTTTAAGTAGTTCTAAGTTCTAGGGGACTGATGACCATAGATGTTAAGTCCCATAGTGCTCAGAGCCATTTGAACCATCTGCCTGGAAGTTTAATAGTAAATTTCCTAATCCTACTGTTCGATCCGGTGGGCCAGCAAGCATCAGAAGCCGTTTCGCCAGCGAAGCTCACGAAGTCGCGATACAGCAGCAGCGTTACAGTCGCAGGGTGTGTGGCGCCTGCTCAGTGACGTGTGGCCGCGTCTCGACAGCTCCGCCTCTTTCTCTGCTGCAGACCTACCTGAGGACCATCCTGGCTGACATCTCGGCGCAGCTGGGCTACGCGGAGACGGACGACGACTCTCACGTGGACCGCATCCACAGGGAGCTGGTGTCCAGGTGGCAGTGCGCCGCCGGAGCCCCCGGCTGCCTGGAGTTCTCCAGCCAGGAGCTGGACAAGCTCATCGCGGACGAGAACTACCTGTGAGTAGCCGAGAGGGCGCCAGGAGTAGGGGCAGCCATAGCTGCAGGAAGTCAAGAAGAAAAGGGAATTTGAGCTCTTTTAGTTATAGCTGCTAAAACAATTAATATAGTAATAAGCTTTATTTCAAAAGAATTAGAAATAAAATCATAATAATAAATATAATTTCAACCGCCAAAATTCAATATTCAAGCAATAGAAATTAAAATAGCAACATCACCAATACGATTAGAAAGTGCAGTTAACATACCCGCACTATAAGATTTTACATTTTGATAATAAATAACTAAACAATAAGAAACTAAACCTAAACCATCTCATCCGAATAAAATTCTAATCAAATTAGGACTAATAATTAAAAACCCTATAGGAAGAATAAATATTAAAGCAATAATAATAAAACGATTTATATTCTTTTCTCCCGATATATAATCCTCTCTATAATAAATAACCAAAGAAGAAATATATATAACAAAAGATATAAAAATAAGAGACATTCAATCCAAAATTAAAGTCATAACAACCATAGAACCATTTAAATTAAAAAGCTCTCATTCAACAAAAACTCTATAATCAATTATTAAATAATAAATACCCAAAATAAAAATTATAGTTCTAGAAAAAAATAGAGAAAAAAAACTCAAAGAACAAATAGAAAACAAATTCACGGCCTAAGATGAAAAAATTCATATCATTGATTCCACAAAACAACATTTTTAATTAAAATACTTAAGCAACCTAAACAAAAAAATACTCACCCTTTAAACAAAGAATATTTAAAGGCAATCAATGTAAAAGTAAAAGATGATATTCACGAAAATAACCAAGAGAACAAGTATAAACGCCAGAATAATAATTACCATGCTGAGAATAAGAATACATATATAAAGTATAAACAGCTCTAAAAAAAGACAAAAAAATTAAAGCAAGAAATCTAAAAGAAGATCAAGACATAATTCTATTTAATAATCTAAGTTCACCTACCAAATTTAAAGAAGGAGGAGCGGCTATATTAGAAGATCTTAAAAGAAATCATCATAAAGCCATTCTTGGCATTAAATTAATTATACCCTTGTTAATTAATAATCTTCGTCTACCTAAACGCTCATAAATAATATTAGATACACAAAATAAACCAGAAGAACACAAACCATGACCAACCATTAAAGAAAGAGAACCTATACAACCTCATCAATTCATAGTTATCAACCCTCCAATAACCATTCTTATATGAGCAACAGAAGAATAAGCAATTAAAGATTTTAAATCAACCTGACGAAAACAAATAAATCTAACAATAACCCCACCGGATAAACCTAAAGACAATCAAAAATAATTAAACTTTAAACCCAAATAAGAAATAACCTTTATAACACGAAAAATACCATAACCACCTATCTTTAATAAAACACCAGCAAGAATTATTCTACCTGAAATAGGGGCCTCAACATGGGCCTTAGGAAGCCACAAATGAACCAAAAATATTGGCATCTTAACTAAAAAAACAAGAATTATAAAAACATAAAACATAAAATAATAAGAACCAAAATCAACCAATAAAAGAAAATATAAAGTATTAGAAAAATCATAAACCCTAAATAACACTAATAATAAAGGCAATCTAGCAACCAAAGTATAAAAAATTAAATAAACACCAGCCTGCAAACGTTCAGGTTGATAGCCCCAACCCAAAATCAAAAGTAAAGTAGGAACCAATCTAGCCTCAAAAAAAATATAAAAAGAAAGAAGGCTCAATCTAGCAAATGAACAATAAAGCATAATCATTAAAATTAAAACTATAAAAACAAAAAAATTAGAATGATAAGAACTTAAATAAACCGAACCTCTAGCAGTAATTATTAAAGAACAAATTCAAAAACTAAGTAGAATCAAACTAAAAGAAAAATAATCAATACCAAAATAATATCTAATCATATTTAAATCTGCATATGAATAAACACAAATCATAAAAACAAAACTAGACAGAAACATTAAAGAATGAACCAACCATCAACAATTATTAACTAAACAAAGAGGGATCAAAAAAATAGTTATAAATAAATACTTTAACATAAAGATAAACCAAAAGAATTAAAAAAATCATTACCATGAGAACGAATTATTGAAACTAAAATAGAAGGACATAAAGCACCTTCACAAACAGAAAAAACCAAAAAAATAACAGGAAAAAAATAATCATAATGAAACTCAATAAGAAAAACAATAACCAACGTAAATAAAGAAAGAACAATATATTCTAATCTCAAAAGAACCATTAATAAATGCTTACGTTTAGAAGAAAAAACATAGACACCAGCAAAATAAATCAATAAAGAAGTAAAGACAGAATATAAACATTAGTTTTAATAGTTTAAAAAAAACGCCGGTCTTGTAAACCGGAGATAAGTCTGGCCCCCGCTTTTAAAACTTCAGAGGTGGAAAGCTTCCCATCATCGGTCCCCAAAACCGATATTTTAAATAAACTAACCCCTGAAATGATCAAAATAATAATTATATCACTATCAAACGTAATAAATATTAATTTTATTAAATTAAGACACCCAATATCAATAATGCTTTTCATTATCCTACAAACTTTTTTAGTTGGACTAATAACAGGAACAATAATGGAAAGATATTGGTTATCATATATTTTATTTTTAACATTTCTTGGTGGTATATTAGTCCTATTTATTTATATTACGAGAATTGCATCAAACGAAATATTTCAACCTAAATCAATTACAATAATTATTACCTCAACAATATGAATATTTATCATATCAACATTAATTATTTTAGATATAACAATATTTATAGACTTTTTCAAAAACACTGAAACTATAAATATTGATAATTCAATCAATTATCAAGAAATAACAATATCTTTAGAAAAACTATATAATAGACCAACATTCATTATTACAATAATAATAATAATTTATTTATTTTTAGCACTATTAGCAGTTGTTAAAATCACCAACATTAACCAGGGGCCTATTCGTAAAATAAGATAATTTACTAATGAATAAACCCTTACGATTGAGACATCCTTTAATTAAAATCATTAATAACTCTTTAGTTGATTTACCCGCACCAACAAATATTTCATTTTGATGGAATTTTGGGTCCCTACTAGGACTATGTTTGGTAATTCAAATTGTAACTGGACTATTTTCAGCTATACATTATACATCAAATATTGAAATAGCATTTAGTAGTGTAGTTCACATCTGCCGAGATGTAAATAATGGCTGAATTATTCGAACCTTACATGCAAATGGAGCTTCTATATTTTTTATTTGTATTTATTTGCATGTAGGACGAGGAATTTATTACGGATCTTATATATACATACACACCTGAATAATTGGTACAGTAATCCTATTTTTAGTTATAGCAACTGCATTTATAGGATACGTTTTACCTTGAGGTCAAATATCATTCTGAGGTGCAACAGTAATTACTAATTTATTATCAGCAATCCCATACTTAGGAACAGATTTAGTTCAATGAGTGTGAGGAGGATTTGCTGTTGATAATGCAACATTAAATCGATTCTTTACATTCCATTTTGTATTACCATTTATTATTGCTGCAATAGCAGCAATTCATTTATTTTTCCTTCACCAAACAGGGTCTAATAACCCTTTAGGACTAAATGGAGATATTGAAAAAATTCCATTTCACCCATACTTTACTTTCAAGGACTCTATTACATTTGTATTAATAACATCATTATTAATTATATTGTGCTTGATTAATCCTTACCTCCTAGGGGATCCAGATAATTTTGTACCTGCCAACCCATTAGTAACTCCTGTCCATATTCAACCAGAATGGTACTTCTTATTTGCATATGCAATTCTTCGGTCAATCCCTAATAAACTTGGAGGTGTTATTGCATTATTCCTATCAATTAGAATCTTAATAATTTTACCATTTTATAATAAAACACCATTCCGAGGTATTCAATTCTATCCTATCAACCAGATTTTATTCTGAATTATAGTAGTTGTTGTATGCTTATTAACATGAATTGGAAAACGGCCTGTTGAAGAACCTTATATTATAACAGGACAAATCTTAACAATTATTTACTTTACATACTTCTTAATTAATGTGCATGTTGCAAACGCATGAGATAAGCTAATTAAGGAATAATAAGTTAATTAGCTTAGGAAAAGCATATGTTTTGAAAACATAAAACTAGAAGTTTAACTCTTCTATTAACTTTTCTTAAAAAATTTCACTAAATAAATGAAATAAATAAAATCTTTAAACCAACAAAGAAAATAAAAAAATTTAAAGATAATGGCAAAAAACTTTTTCAAGCTAAGTACATTAACTTATCGTAACGAAAACGTGGTAATGTACCACGAACTCAAATAAAACCAAAGGACATAACAGCAAGCTTAATAAAAAATATAAAAGAATAAAAATCACCACCTAAAAAAATTAAAGCTAATAACATTCTTATAAAAACAATTCTAGTATACTCAGCTAAAAAAATTAAAGTAAAACCTCCTGCACCATATTCAATATTAAAACCTGAAACTAACTCAGATTCACCCTCAGCAAAGTCAAAAGGAGTACGGTTAGCTTCAGCTAAACAAGAAGCAAAACAAGCTAAAGCTAAAGGAAAAGAAATAATAATAAATCAACAATAAAGCTGATAGTTTATAAAATCAAACATGTTATAACTACCAATTAAAATAATTAAAGATAATAAAATTAAAGCCAAACTAACTTCATATGAAATTGTTTGAGCAACAGAACGAAGAGAACCTAGTAAAGAATAATTTGAATTAGAAGACCAACCAGCAATTATAACAGTATAAACACCTAATCTAGTACAACATAAAAAAAACAAAAATCCATAAGAAAAAGAACATATTTAAGTTAAGTAGGGGAAAATCACTCAAACAGCCAAGGAAATTATTAAATTAAAAACAGGAGAAAAATAATAAAGTAAATAATGAGATATAATAGGAATTGGCTGCTCCTTACAAATTAACTTGATAGCATCACTAAAGGGTTGAGGAATTCCAACAAAACCTACTTTATTTGGACCCTTTCGAATATGAATATAACCTAAAACCTTACGCTCTAATAAAGTTAAAAAAGCAACACTAATTAAAACACAAATAACTAATAAAAGAAAATTCAAAATAAACATAAATAAATCATAAAGTATCAATACTATTTGTAGAAAAAATCTACATAAATGAATTCTAAATTCAACACATTAATCTGTCAAAATAGTAATTTAATTAGTATTAATCAATAAAATAAAAAATATTTCAACCATATGGTCCTTTCGTACTAATATGAATTAATAATCTTAGGATAGAAACCGACCTGGCTCACGCCGGTCTGAACTCAGATCATGTAAGAATTTAAAGGTCGAACAGACCTAATTACTGGGCTACTGCACCCAAAATTTTTCTTAATCCAACATCGAGGTCGCAATCTGCTTTGTCGATATGAGCTCTCAAAAACAATTACGCTGTTATCCCTAAGGTAACTTAATCTTATGATCATAAATTATGGATCAAAACAACAAACATAAATAAATGATATAATAATGAAGAGTTTATTTATTCTTCATGTCACCCCAACAAAACATCATCATTAAATATAGAAAGACAAACAAAAAACTATATAAAAATAAAATGTTAAGCTCTATAGGGTCTTCTCGTCCTAAAGAAAAATTTAAGCCTTTTGACTCAAAATTTATTAAGAGACAGTTGATTTCTCGTCAAGCCATTCATTCCAGCCACTAATTAAGAGACTAATGATTATGCTACCTTTGCACGGTCAAAATACCGCGGCTCTTTAAAAATTTGTTCAGTGAGCAGGCCAGACCTCAAAATATTTTCTAGAGGACATGTTTTTGATAAACAGGCGGAAATCAATTTTGCCTAGTTCCTTATAATAAATTAACAAGGTAAAAATTATATACAAATAAATATACTAATTCTATCATTATTACAAAAATTTCAAAATTAAATTTATAATCTTAATAAAAAACCTAAAATAATTATAAAATCAAAAATAAAAATAATGAACTAAAACGTAATCTTAAAGATAGCTGGTTTAAAGCTTACTATTATATTTTATTAAAACAAATTATAGGTTATTAACTTCAAAGCTTATCCCTTAAAGAATAAATAAGTTAATACTTATACCTAAAAAATTAAATAAAAACAATTAACTTCAAAAAATTAAATTTTTTCTTAAGAAACTAGATATCTTGGGAAACGATTAACATCTCATTTCTATAAATAATTTAATAATAATTATGATACATTAACTATAAATTATTTATAAATCAACCCAAATCGAGACAAGTAAAGTAAATACTAAAATTTTGATAAACCCTGATACAAAAGGTACAATAAATAAAATCTACTTTTAAAAATTTAAAATAAAATTTCATAAAACAAATACATTACCAATAAACTATAATATAAAAAATCAATTCTACAAAATATACTAAGACAAAATTCGACAAAATTATTTTTATTAAATAATTAAATATACAAAAAATAAATATAATAAATTAAATAATCAAGATATCCTGATTTGCACAGGAAAATTTTCAGTGTAAATGAAACACTTTACTAATAATTTATATCTTGAAACTCTTCCTAGATACACTTTCCAGTACATCTACTATGTTACGACTTATCTCATCTAAATTGAAGCTAAATTAAAGTAATAAAATAGAATAATCAATAATGAGAGCGACGGGCGATGTGTACACACCTCAGAGCCAATATCAGTTAAATTAAATAAATTAAATTACTATCAAATCCACCTTCATTAACAGTATTTCACCATCAAATCCGTTATAAACAAAAATCTATTGTAACCCACCTCCTCTTAATTATAAGCTGCACCTTGACCTGAAATACTTTATAATTATAAATCTTGAGAATTATAACTCTAAAAAGATTCTCTGATAACGGAGATATACAAACAAATAAATTAAGTAGAGTAAATCGTGTATTATCAATCATGGGGTAGGTTCCTCTGAATGGAATGAGATACCGCCAAATTCTTTGGGTTTAAAGACCTTAACTAATAGTACCCAGGTAAATATAATTAACACTTAAAATAATAGGGTATCTAATCCTAGATTATTATTCAAATTTCACAGATTCATAAAAAGAGCTATAAATAAATTTTAACATTTCACCTTACAAATTTATATTTTAACCCTAAAAATATAAATAACTGTTTTAACCAATAATATTCACTTGTATCAATCGTATAACCGCGGCTGCTGGCACGAATTATGCCGATACTAAATCAATTGCTAAATCCAAAATCACTTGATAATTAAATCAAATTACTGCAAAATAGAACATTTAGTTTAACAAAACTTACATATAATACAAAGAAAAAGTGAATAAATAAGCAAGAATAAAACTTTTGGAAACAAAATAAGAAATTTAAAAATTTTTAAAAATAAGAAAAAATAAACGATTCAAATATTTAAAGAAAAACAAAATAAAATAAACACAAAAATAACAAAAAAAAAAGAAACGCACCCTAGAATGACCACAACAACTTCTCTATTATATATAAATAAAGATTAATATGGAACATGTATACCGATAAATGTATTATATTCTTTCTTATTTAATCTTTCTTTTCACTAATAATAAAGAAAGATTAAATAATATAATAAATATATTTGATATAATTATGTAAATTAATGAAATATGATATTAATATAAAATTAACTTTATATTAAGTTAACTTAAATATTAATTAGTTAAATAATCTAATTATAGATAATATATTAAATTATATTATTATAATTAATATAATTATTTATATTTAATAATATTAATTATATTTATTATATCCAATTATAATAATATTAAATATTAATTTACATATTATTATATAATTTATAATACAATAACTTATTTAAAACTAAAAACATAAGTAGCTATAATCCTAGGTAAATAAATGTATTAAAATAATCATTTAATAATTATAAAATAACATTATAGGTATTTAAAATTAATTAAATGTAATATATTAATATAAATTATTTATTATATATAATATATATTTAGATTATCCTAACCGAGATAAATTAATTAGAAATAACCAAAATAATACATAAACAAATTTCTAAAAAAAATTTTTAATTTATATATTAAATATAAATGAAGTGCCTGATTAAAGGGTTACCTTGATAGGGTAAATCAAGTAAATAAAATTACCTTCATTAAAATTACATAAGACAGAATTAAACTACCTCCTTTAGTATCAAAAACTAACGTGCATCATACACCTTAATGTAAAAAGGTAAGCTAAACAAGCTAATGGGTTCATACCCCATTTATAGAGGTATAAATCCTCTCCTTTTTAATGACCAACAACTCTACAAAACTTCTCTTCCTATCAACATTAATGATAGGAACGATCCTGTCCATTTCATCAAACTCCTGATTCGGAGTTTGAATAGGACTTGAGATCAACTTACTTTCATTTATTCCGCTCCTAACAAGAAATAAAAATATAATAATAAATGAATCATCAATTAAATATTTTATTGTCCAAGCAATAGCATCGACAATACTATTATTTTCAATTTTGCTGATTCAAATAAAGTATCCAATAGGATGAGAAACAGAATTTATTCCATCGATAATAATTAGATCTAGATTATTATTAAAAATTGGGGCTGCACCCTTTCATTTCTGATTTCCAGAAGTAATAGGAGCTTCAAGATGAAATAACTGTTTAACACTAATAACATGACAAAAAATTGCCCCAATAATAGTATTATCTTATTGTATTCAACTAAGAACTTTCATTTGAACAATTATTATTCTAAGAATTATTATTGGGGCAATAGGTGGTTTAAATCAAACATCGCTACGACAACTTCTAGCATATTCCTCAATTAGACATTTAGGGTGAATAATTAGATCCCTAACAGTTAGAGAAAACATTTGAGAACTATACTTTATTATTTATTCACTATTAAGATTAATTATAGTCCTATTATTTAAGCAAATAAATCTATTTTTTATAAATCAGATCTATTCAGCTAGAAATATAAAAACTGAAATTAAATTCATAATATTCTTATCCCTTTTATCATTAGGTAGTTTACCACCATTCCTTGGATTTCTACCAAAATGAATTGTAATACAATCATTGATGGAAAATAACATAACAACTATTATAACAATTATGGTTGTATTAACTACAATCACGCTTTATTATTATATACGTATTAGATTCTCAGCCCTAATTATATCATACACAGAAAATTCGTGATCTATAAAAATAAAGTCTCAAAAATCAAGAATTATTCTTCCTGTAACAGTAATAATTTCAACAATAGGATTAATCTCAACATCAACCTTAATTTCATTATACTAAGGACTTAAGTTAAACAAACTAATAACCTTCAAAGTTATAATTAAAAGAATAATCTTTTAGGCCTTAGTAAATTTTACACCTCTAGAATTGCAGTCTAGAATCATAATTGAATATAAGACCTAAAGTATGGTAAGAGAGAAACATCTCATAAGTAGATTTACAGTCTACCACCTTAAATTCAGCCATCTTACCGCAAAAATGATTATTCTCAACAAACCATAAGGATATTGGTACTTTATACTTCTTATTTGGAGCATGGGCAGGAATAGTAGGAACATCAATAAGAATACTTATTCGTGCTGAACTTGGTCAACCAGGATCTCTAATTGGAGATGACCAAATTTATAATGTCATTATTACAGCTCACGCATTTGTAATAATTTTTTTTATAGTAATACCTATTATAATTGGTGGATTTGGTAATTGACTTGTACCATTAATAATTGGTGCACCAGATATAGCATTCCCACGAATAAATAACATAAGTTTTTGATTACTACCGCCCTCACTTACCCTTCTTCTTACATCCTCTATAGTAGATAACGGTGCTGGTACAGGATGAACAGTTTACCCTCCTCTTGCAGGAGCTATCGCACATGGGGGAGCATCTGTAGACCTAGCTATTTTTTCACTGCACTTAGCAGGTGTATCATCTATTCTTGGTGCAGTAAACTTCATTACAACAGCAATCAATATACGATCAGAAAGTATAACTCTAGATCAAACACCTTTATTTGTCTGATCTGTAGCTATTACAGCCCTTCTCCTCCTTTTATCACTTCCAGTATTAGCAGGGGCTATTACTATATTATTAACAGATCGAAATTTAAATACATCATTCTTTGACCCTGCGGGAGGAGGTGACCCAATTTTATATCAACACCTATTCTGATTCTTTGGACACCCAGAAGTTTACATTTTAATTCTACCGGGGTTTGGGATTATTTCTCACATTGTATGTCAAGAAAGAGGAAAAATTGAATCATTTGGAACACTAGGTATAATTTATGCTATATTATCAATTGGACTAATAGGATTTATTGTATGAGCACATCATATATTCACAGTAGGAATAGACGTTGACACACGAGCATACTTTACATCAGCAACAATAATTATTGCTGTACCTACAGGAATCAAGGTATTCAGATGATTAGCTACACTATATGGGACTAAATTCAAATTTAATCCACCGTTATTATGAGCTCTAGGATTTATTTTTCTATTTACAATTGGTGGGCTAACAGGATTAGTATTAGCAAATTCATCACTTGACATCGTATTACACGATACATATTATGTAGTTGCCCACTTCCATTATGTGTTATCCATAGGAGCAGTATTTGCAATCATAGGAGGTGTTATTCAATGATACCCATTATTTACAGGATTAACTATAAATAATACATGATTAAAAATCCAATTTACAATTATATTTATTGGAGTAAACTTAACATTTTTTCCTCAGCACTTCCTAGGACTAGCAGGAATACCACGACGATATTCAGATTACCCAGATGCATATACATCATGAAATGTAGTTTCAAGAATTGGGTCCACAATTTCTATTGTAGGAATCATTTATTCATTGTAATTATATGAGAAAGAATGGTTACAAACCGGGCAATCATATTTAGAGCTAATATAAAAAGATCAACAGAATGACTGCAAAATAACCCGCCTGCGGAACACAGTTACTCAGAACTACCATTAATTTCTAGATTCTAATATGGCAGATTAGTGCAGTAGATTTAAGCTCTACAAATAAAGGTTTGACCTTTTATTAGAAAATTAATGGCAACATGATCAAATTTATCCCTTCAAGATGGAGCTTCACCATTAATGGAGCAACTATCATTCTTCCATGATCATACCATGGTCGTATTATTATTAATTACAGTAATTGTAGGCTATGCCCTAAGTTACATATTATTCATTGCCTATACAAACCGAAACATACTTCACGGGCATTTAATTGAAACAATCTGAACAGCACTACCAGCAATTACACTAATTTTTATTGCACTACCATCATTACGACTTCTATATTTACTTGATGATTCAGTAGACGCAATAATTACGATTAAAACAATTGGACGACAATGATATTGAAGATATGAATATTCAGACTTTATAGATGTAGAATTTGACACTTGTATAACCCCAGAACAAGACCTAGAAAACGACGGAGTTCGACTTCTAGATGTAGATAACCGAACAATTTTACCAATAAATACAGAAGTACGAGTATTAACAAGAGCATCAGACGTTCTACATTCATGAGCAGTGCCTGCATTAGGAGTTAAAATTGACGCAACGCCAGGTCGACTAAACCAAGGAACATTTACAATAAACCGGCCTGGACTATTCTTTGGACAATGCTCAGAAATCTGTGGAGCAAACCACAGATTTATACCAATTGTAATTGAAAGAACTTCAGTAAACTTATTTATCAAGTGATTATCTAAGATAATCTAAGGAGTTAGTTAAAATATATAACATTAGAGTGTCAATCTAAAATAACTAAATAATTAGTACACCTTGAAATACATCAGATGACTGAAAGTAAGTAATGGTCTCTTAAACCAAAAAATAGTAAATTAACGACTACTTCTGATGGGGAATTCTAATCCAAATCCCTCAAATATCCCCTCTCATATGATTCTCCCTATTTATTATATTTTCGACTACATTAATTTTATTTAATCAAATAAACTTTTTCTCATTTAAACCAAACCTTATTAAAAGAGCAGAAAAAAGAACAATTGATATAAAGAACTTAAATTGAAAATGATAACAAACTTATTTTCAACATTTGATCCATCAACTAACATCTTCAATTTATCATTAAATTGAACTAGAACATTCCTAGGATTATTATTAATCCCATCAATATTTTGACTTACACCATCACGAATTAATATTATTTGAAATAAATTAAACTTAACCTTACACAATGAATTTAAAACATTGCTAGGACCAAAATCATTTAATGGAACAACATTCATCTTCATTTCAATCTTTATTATAATACTATTTAATAATTTCATAGGATTATTCCCTTACATCTTTACTAGAACAAGACATATAGCATTAACATTTGCAATTGCTTTACCTATATGATTAAGATTTATATTATTTGGATGAATTAATCATACAAATCACATATTTGCACACCTTGTTCCACAAGGAACACCACCTGCATTAATATCATTTATAGTATTAATTGAAACAATTAGAAATATCATTCGACCAGGTACACTAGCAGTACGACTAGCAGCAAATATAATTGCAGGGCACTTACTATTAACGTTGCTAGGAAATACAGGACCATCTATAGCAATAAACTTAATTTCACTATTAATTATTGGACAAATACTTCTATTAATTCTAGAATCAGCAGTAGCAATAATTCAGGCCTATGTTTTCTCAATTTTAAGAACTTTATATTCTAGAGAAGTATACTAAACTTATGTTAACAACTCACTCAAACCACCCATTCCACTTAGTAGATTACAGACCTTGACCATTAACAGGAGCAATTGGAGCAATAGTTCTAGTATCAGGATTAGCAAAATGATTTCATCTATTTAACATTAACTTATTTATAATTGGATTTGGAATTACACTTCTAACTATAATCCAATGATGACGAGATGTAGTACGAGAAGGAACATACCAAGGACTACATACGGGATTTGTATCAATTGGATTACGATGAGGAATAATTTTATTTATTGCATCAGAAGTACTATTCTTTGTTTCATTTTTTAGAAGAAGACTAGCACCTACTATTGAACTAGGAATATTATGACCCCCAATAGGAATTCAACCTTTTAATCCTATACAAATTCCATTACTTAATACAGCTATTCTTTTAGCGTCAGGAGTAACAGTAACATGAGCACATCATAGTCTAATAGAATCTAATCATACTCAAGCATTACAAGGATTATTCTTCACAGTACTACTAGGACTATACTTCACTATACTTCAAGCATATGAATATTGAGAAGCACCCTTCACCATTGCAGATGCAGTTTATGGATCAACATTCTTTGTTGCAACAGGATTTCATGGTCTACATGTAATTATCGGAACAATTTTCTTATCAACATGTCTACTAGAAAAACAATTATCTACCTCATCAATAAATAGAAATGTATAAGAATAATCATACTACGTCTACAAAGTGTCAGTATCATGCTGCTACTTCGACATTCAATAAATCAATTCTCACCAAGACACCACTTTGGGTTTGAAGCAGCAGCATGATACTGACACTTTGTAGACGTAGTATGATTATTCTTATATATTTCTATTTATTGATGAGGTAGATAATTGTTTTTCTAGTATAAATAGTACATTTGACTTCCAATCAAAAAGCTTGATATAAATCAAGAAAAACAATCCTAATCTTATCTACAAGAATTTTTATTAGATTTATTATTCCAATAATTGTTATAATCCTTGCAACAACATTATCAAAAAAATTAATTAATGACCGAGAAAAAAGATCACCATTTGAGTGTGGGTTTGACCCAAAAAGATCAGCACGAATACCATTCTCACTTCGATTCTTCTTAATTGCAGTAATTTTCTTAATTTCTGATGTAGAAATCGCATTAATCCTTCCAATTGTAATTATTTTTAAAACTTCAGACATTATAATCTGAACAGTATCAACAATATTTTTTATTATAGTATTATTAGGTGGACTATACCATGAATGAAATCAAGGAGCCTTACAATGAGCAGAATAAAGGGTTGTAGTTAACTATAACATTTGGGTTGCATTCAAAAAGTATTGATATAATCAATCAACCTTAAATAGAATAAGAAGCGAAATATTGCAGTCAGTTTCGACCTGGAAGATTGGTGAATAAAATACCCTTATTCTTATTAATTGAAGCCAAAAAGAGGCGTATTACTGTTAATAATATAATTGAACTATAAAGTTCCAATTAAGGAAATGTAAAGCCAATATGAAAGCTGCTAACTTTTTATATTAGCGGTTAAACTGCGTTAACATTTCTAAAATTTATATAGTTTAAATAAAACATTACATTTTCACTGTAAAAATAATATATGTATATTTATAAATACCTAAAAGTAAAAATACTTCCTTAACATCTTCAGTGTCACGCTCTAATTATAAGCTATTTAAGTAAACGAAAAATAATACCACCAAAATAAATATTCAAAAAATAAAAGTTAAAAGATAAATCTTAAAATTAGAATCATATCAACCCTGTATATAGCTAATTAAATAAATAAATAGTCTATATAAACCTTGACCACCAAATAATTCACCTCAACCATAATCAAATGACTTTGATGAATAATAACCCAATTTTAAAGGAAAATATCTAATAAACTTAGTTGAAATGAAAGGTATAATCCACATAGAACCAGCAAATCTAACAAAAGAAAGCATACTTAAAGAAAATAAATTTTGAGAAAAATTAAAATTAGAAATAAGATAACCCAAATAAGCACCTAAAACAACCACAGTAATAGTTAAAAACTTCAAATAATAAGGCAGGGTAATCACATGAGGAACAGGAAAAATTAATCAAGACAAAAGGCTACCACCAAAAACAGCAACAAACAATAAACCAATTATACCAAAAGAAATATAATAACCCTTATTGTCAAAAGAAAATCTAGAATAAAAATTTTTGTCACCAGATAATGAATAATAAAAAAGACGAAAAGAATAAGAAGCAGTTAAACCAGTAGAAAAGAAATAAAGAAAAAAAATCAAACAATTAATTCATCTTAAACAAACCATCTCAAGAATTAAATCCTTTGAATAAAAACCTGCTAAAAATGGTATACCACACAAAGATAAACTAGAAACATTAAAACAAACTGAAGTTAAAGGCATAAAATTAACAATTGAACCTATAAAACGAATATCCTGAGAATCCTTTAAATTATGAATTATTGAACCTGCACACATAAACAATGAAGCCTTAAATAAAGCATGAGCTAATAAATGAAAAAATGCAAGTTTTGGATAACCCATAGCCAAAATTCTTATTATTAAACCAAGTTGTCTTAAAGTAGAAAGAGCAATAATTTTCTTCAAATCAAATTCAAAATTTGCACCCAAACCGGCCATAAACATAGTTATACAACCAATTAAAAGTAAGAATCAACCACAATTATAAGTATCTAATATTGGTCTAAAACGAATTAATAAATAAACCCCAGCAGTAACAAGAGTAGAAGAATGAACCAACGGGGTTGGGGATTTTCTCCGCCTGGGGACTCGGTGTTTGTGTTTCCCTCATCGTTTCATCCTCATCATCATCATTCGTGACAGTGGTTGCATTACACTGTGTAAAAATGGGACTTTGTACGGCACTGGTGACTGCGCAGTTTAGCACCCCACAAATAAAACATCACCAGTAAAAGCAGGCTGCCATTAAAATACCGGGCGATCAAAAAGTCAGTATAAATTTGAAAACTGAATAAATTACGGAATAATGTAGATAGAGATGCGCAAATTGACACACATCCTTGGTTGGTTGGTTGTTTCGGGGAAGGAGACCAGACAGCGAGGTCTCATCGGATTAGGGAAGGACGGGGAAGGAAGTCAGCCGTGCCCTTTGAAAGGAACCATCCCGGCATTTGCCTGGAGCGATTTAGGGAAATCACGGAAAACCTAAATCAGGATGGCCGGACGCGGGATTGAACCGTCGTCCTCCCGAATGCGAGTCCAGTGTCTAACCACTGCGCCACCTCGCTCGGTCACATCCTTGGAATGACATGGGGTTTCATTAGAACCAAAAAAATACAAAAAGTTAAAAAAATGTCCGACAGATGGCGCTTCATCTGATCAGAATAGCAACAATTAGCATAACAAAGTAAGACAAAGCAAAGATGATGTTCTTTACAGGAAATGCTCAATATGTCCAACATCATTCCTCAACAATAGCTGTAGTCGAGGAATAATGTTGTGAACGGCACTGTAAAGCATGTCCTGAGTTATCGTGAGGCATTGGCGTCGAATGTTGTCTTTCAGCATTTCTAGCGATGTCGGTCGACCACGATACACTTGCGACTTCAGGTAACCCCAAAGCCAATAATCGCACGGACTTGGAAGACCAAGCATGACGGAAGTGGCGTCTGAGCACACGATCATCACCAAACGACGCTCGCAGGAGATATTTCACGCGTCTAGCAATATGGGGTGAAGCGCCATCCTGCATAAACATCGTACGTTCCAGCAGGTGTTTATCAGCCAGGCTGGGGATGATGCGACTCTGTAACATATCGGCGTTCCTCTCACCCGTCTTGGTAGCAGTTACAAAACCAGAATCACACATTTCCTCTAAGAAAAAGGCCCGATAACGGTAGATGTGGTAACTCCAACCCATACCGTGACTTTCTCGTCGTGCAATGGAGTTTCCACGACAGTTCTAGGATTTTCGGTAGCCCAAATTCTGCAGTTGTGGGCGTTGACAGACCCTCGGAGCGTGAAATGAGCTTCGTCGGTCCACAACACGTTACTCAACCAATCGTCATCTTCCGCCATCTTTTGAAACGCAAATGCCCTCTGCTTCACTAAATCGCCAGGTAACAGTTCATCATGCCGATGGAGTTTGTACGGATAGCATGGGAGGGTACGCCTAAGTGCCAACCAAACAGTAGTGTATGGAATGCCGGTGCGACGTGTGACTGCACGAGCGCTGACTTCCCCGTGCATAGACGAACCCGCTACAGTTTCCATTCCTTCCTGAACTGTCTCAGCAGCATTACGCCTTGTGCTCGCTCGGCCACTACGGGTCTATCGTCTAAACAACCCGTGGCTTCGAACTTCGCCACAGCTGCATTTCTCAACAGACCTTTACCCATTCGAATCACCTTCCTATGGCGATAGGATCGTAACGCTGAACTGGCACATTCCCCATTCTCATAATACAGCTTCACTAAAAGCGCCTTTTCAGGTAACGTCAACACGCTGCGACTGCCGGCGCATCTGATTCTCTCTCCCATTATAGCTCCTTTTACACACGATTGTCATGCGCAGTCACTGACGTTTTGCTGTACAGCGCCATCTGTCAGACATTTTGTGACATTTGTTTTTTTGGTTCTAATAAAACCCCGTGTCATTCTAAGCACGTGTGTCAATTTTTACCTCTCTATCTACATTATTCCGTGGTTTATTAAGTTTTCATATTTATACTGACTTTTTGATCACCCGGTACATTGAGGTGAGAAAAAGCAAGGTATAGCGACAGTCACGTACACAGATGGTGATAGTATCGAGCATTGGCAGAACTGTCGTTTGTACTCATGAGATTCATGTGAAACGGTTTCCGAAGTGATTATGGCGGTAATACGGCAATTTGCATATCTTGGAGGCGGAGTAGCGATTGGAGCTAGACGCATGGGATGTTCCATTTCGGAAACTGTTAGGGAATTCAATATTCCGAGATCCACTGTGTCAAGAGTGTACCGAGAATATCAAATTTTGGTCATTTCCTTTCACCACGGACCATGCAATGAGTAACGGCCTTCACTTAACGACCGAGAGTAACGGCGTTTTCGTAGAGTTGTCAGTGCTAACAGACAAGCAACATTGTCTGAAGCAACCGCAGAAATCGACGTGAAAGGTAAGACAAACGTTTCCGTTAAGACAGTATGGTGAAATTTGGCGTTAATGGGCTATGGTATCACAATATCGCCTTCAGCACTTCTCTTTGGTTCGACACCGTATCGGTTGGACCCTAGACGACTGGAAAATCGTTGGCTTGTCAAACGAGCCCCGTTTGCAGTTGGTAAGAGCTGATGGCAGGTTTCGAGTGTTGCTCTGGCCCCACGAAGCCATGGACTCAAGTTTTTGGCTTGGTTCAATTGGCTCTGAGCACTACGGGACTTAACGTCTGAGGTCATCAGTCCCCTAGAACTACTTAAACCTAAGTAACCTAAGGACATCACACATATCCATGCCCGAGGCAGGATTCGGACCTGCGCCCGTAGCGGTCGCGCGGTTCCAGACTGAAGCGCCTAGAACCTCTCGGCCACAACGGCCAGCCATCCCAAGTTTTAAACGAGCTGCTTTGCAAGCGGACGGTGGCTTCATAATGGTGTGGGCCGTGTTTACATTATACGGAACCGATCGTTGACTGGACATGGCTATATTCGGCTACTTCAGGACCATTTGTAACCATTCATGGACTTAATTTCCCAACCAACAACGGCATGTTTGTAGGTCACAATATGGCATGTTACTTGGCCACAGTTGTTCGCCATTGATTTGGAGAACGTTCTGGACAGTTCTACCGAATGATCTGACCACCGAGATCACCCATCGAACACTTATGGTCTACATCTACATCTACAACTACATCCATACTCCGCAAGCCACCTGACGGTGTGTGGCGGAGGGTACCCTGAGTACCTCTATTGGTTCTCCCTTCTATTCCAGTCTCGTATTGTTCGTGTTGTTTTCTCTGAGATCAGGAAACGCAATCTAGAGGTCATTTCATGCACAAAACCCTGCACCGGCAACACATTCGAAATCATGGACGGCTATGGAGGCAGTATTTGTGTAGGGGTTCTCCCAACGACTTGTAGAGTCCATGCCACGTCCAGTTGCCGGCCGGAGTGGCCGAGCGGTTCTAGGCGCCTCAGTCTGGAACCGCACGACCGCTATGGTCGCAGGTTCGAATCCTGCCTCGGGCATGGATGTGTGTGATGTCCTTAGGTTAGTTAGGTTTAAGTAGTTCTAAGTTCCAGGGCACTGATGACCTCAGATCCATAGTGCTCAGAGCCATTTGAACCGTTATTTGAACCACGTCCAGTTGCTGCATTACGCAGGGGAGAAGGAGGTCCTCACTAAGAGGTACCCAATGACTTTTGTTGCCTCAGTGTACATTTGTTCCACGTTCTTCATCTGCGTGGCCAAGTTGTCCGTATTTACATCATAATCATTCGAGATATTTCGCTACCTTCTATGCAACTACAATAAAACGCCCCTTTTTGTCACCAAAGATGTTTCGTTTTATTGAAATAAAAATTATCAGTGCTCTTTAGTGAGAGATACTTACAAACTGTTCGTTAAAAGATTTCACGTGTAGCATTTCGTTCCTTGTTTTCTCTCGGATCAGGAAACGCAATCTGCTTACTCGGTTTTTTAAGTCGTTCCTTGATTTGATAGTGTTGATTCTGGCCTAATCCCGTGTTGCTTTGCACAACTATCCATGAAACGCACCAGAATATATCACCACTGCTGTCTGTGTGTATCTTTCTCGCTGCACATACCTACTGTGTTTCGTGTAGTGTTAGCAGTTTTACCGCTAGTCTTCCATCGAGCTAGAAATGTACTCCTTCTGAGTTATTCGTTATACCTGTCATTTAATTACGTTACTGTGTATTTATTCAATGTGCAAAGCAAGGAAAATCAAGGAGCAGCGAGGGAGCTGAAGGTTAAAAGGGTGAATGGATTGCAAGGATCTGGAAGGGAGGGAGGGGCCGGCGAGGGGATTGAGAGCTGTCGGTGAGGGTGGGAGGAGAGATCACTGAACACTGAATGCCAGGTGGTAGAATGGAGAGAGTGTTCAAGGATAGGGAAACATAATTAAATGACGCGAAACACATACGACAAATAACGGAGAAAGATTACGTTTCCAGATCAAAGAAAAAATTCGCGGTAAAGCTGCTAACACTACACAAAACACATGAGACACATTTAACGAGAAAGATACAAACAGAAGGAGTGGTGCGTTTCGCATGGAGAAATGCATAGTTCTGCAAAGTAATATGGGATTAGGTCAGAATCAATAGCACTAAAAGAAGGGAAAAGTCAAAAACGTGCAAAGCACGTGGGGTTTTCTGATGTGAGCGAATACCAGGCGCGAAATACTGTACGTGAAATGAACTTTTTTTTTTTTTAATTGTTTTTCGACCTAGGAACCAGTTTGTAAATATATTTCATTCCGGCCGTCTGAAGATTTTTAATTTTGATAAAACGAAACGCATTTTGGTGACAAAAACACGCATTTTCTTGTAGACGAAATTAAAATACCTTCACTTTATTTTCTTTAGTTTTACTGTTCCAATAAACATTACACAAAATGCTGTCCCATCTTATCATCACTGTTCTGAATCGTTTGATGCAGCCCGCCACAAATCCCTCTCCTGTGCCAACCTCTACATCTCAGACTTACCACTCGCAACCTACGTCCTCTATTATTTGCTGCATGTGTTCCAATCGCTGTCTTCATCTACAGTTTTTGCCCTCTACAGCTCCCTCAGTACCATGGAAATCATTCCCTCATATCTAAACACACGTCCTATCGTCCTGCCCCTTCTCCTTATCAGTGTTTCCCACATATAACGTTCCTCTCCGATTCTGCGCCGAACCACCTCATTTCTTACCTTACCAGTCTACCTAATTTGCAGCATTCGTCTGTAGTGCCACGTCTCAAATGCTTCGGTTCTCTTCTTTTCCCATTTTTCCACAATCCACCATTCACTGCCATACAGTACTGTGCTCGAAACGGACATCCTCAGAAATTTCTAGCTCACGTACAAGACCAACCTAGCATACTACTAGACCTACTTTGGCTGGTAATGCCCTCCTTGCCTATGCTAGTCTGCTTTGTCACTCGTCACTGCTTCATCAGTCGTACGTTAGTGTGAATATTTCGTCCATAAAACACATCATCATCAGGACTGCGACAGTTGATAAACAAAAATAAAACGATTTCCTGTGTCAGTCACCCGTTTATTTTTTCCACTACGAGTTTCGATGCTTGACGTCATCATCATCAGGAGGACAATTGTTGATGGAGAGAGCGCAGCCGCCCTTTGAGACTAGCTGGCCAATCGCAAGCGTATGAAAGCACCGTTAATTTGGCGAGAGATACAGTACCGTACTCAGCAGCGCCTATCGATTGGTAAAGCTTGTATCTTTTTCCTTTACACAAACACCACGCATGACGTGGCAACAGTTACTGCATTCAATCCTCTGCAACATGAGCTCAAAATAATTAGCTTTGGAAGTTCTCTACTTACTATTGATAATTACCTCTGCTCTCTCGTAGTACGACAACGCCGATGACGATACGGCTTTCATCTCCTTGAGGATTATTCCCGCGCATCCGAAGGTTTGCCACAATGCTTCATGATGCGCATAGAGGTAAACAGATCTACTTGAAGCTCGTAAAAATAAAATACTTTTCTTTCACGAGCTATCCGCTTTTTATTTGTTACACACATAGAGAACAAATTACGTCCGTACACAACGACAGACGAGAACAAAAGGGCGATGTTACAAGCATTAAATCAACAGAGGTGTTGCAGAAAAACTGAAGGTACATCGTTTTTTTAATTTTTTCGCCGTCCTCTCAGATTACATTATCGTGGCTTAATACGAATTGATATATCTTTGGCGCATTCAGCTGGCGCCTGTATGAATTAATACATCTCGTTTGTCTACGCAGATAAACCTTATAGATGCCTACATTCTCAACAGGTTACGTTTCGACTTTTGCTGGTGATAAAATTCGTCGTTTTCTTTCTTTTTTTAGAAAAGGCGCTGTTACAATTAACGAACTCAATTTGTAAAAGCAATGTGCTTGCAAGGGAGGTAGCGTCGAAATGATATCGCATACTGGTAGTTGCTGCAAGTGTCCTCCACTGTCTACATTATATTTGCCGCTTCCTTACGTTGAGTACAAAGTTAATTGAAAGGTTCAGTTGCTGAAGCCTGGCTGTTTGTATAATATACATCACTATTCAGTTATTACATTAAATGATTACATATATATCAATATAGTTCTCTTGTGTTAGAAGGATTTGTTTCAACAGAATCATAGCAGGAGAGAAAGTTGTCAATCGTAAGAGCAATTAATTTCATGAATTTTTCAGAATTTAGTCATCTTGCTCATTATAAATGCATTATTGATTTAAAGACCACAGAAACTAAACAACCAACAATTTAACCAATTTAACGTTGCAGGTGCCAGATATCGATTGTTTACTCTGACGTGTTAACGAAATTCTCCTTTCATATTATTGCATACTATTTCATCAAAATTTCGGTCAAATAAATTAGATGATGTTTCTCATGTATGAGATATATTCATGACTATAGCAAAAAATTCCAGATTGTTTGCTGGTTCCATTGATACTATACTGTTCTTCACGCTGTATTTTAGGATTTTTCCAAGCAATCCATTTCTAAAATGTTGAAACCAGCTTAATTTATCACATATTTAGCTACCATGAATTGGAGTCTACAGCACGTTTATATAATGCTTTCCATAAGTGTATGGACGTGTTCCTGGGACCAAAACGTTGCAAAAAGTCCTTATGAACATGGGTTCGAAAATCTGTCTCTAGGCAGTTACATGAATTTGTTAGTAGTGTCACCTGTGATAGACTTAACCCCATATATTCACAAAAATTGCTCGAAGCGGCCTCCTATCCCCCTACGTTAATGCATTCCTGGGCCCTCGCCTCATGCTTTGCCGTATTCTGTTAAAAATTTCTGGAATGCATCGCGTGTGGTCAAATTTGAGTTGGATACTACCACTCGAAACCTCGTCATTGGGTTCAGCAGTTGAATACCTCAAGGATTTCAAGTGTCACCAGAGGTGAAAATGCACTGGATTGATATCTGACCATCGAGTAGGCCGTGAACTGGACCCCTGTTGACCAAAAAATCGATTCGGAAACTTGCTATCGAGATACTAGCAAACTTTTACAGTAAAGTGGGATGGAGCGCCATCGGGCATAAACCACAACTGCTGGATAGCTCCTAGAGGTACTTCATCAACTAAATGAAGCCCTTCATTTCTGAGAAACCGTAAGTGTATTTGTCCACTATGAGGTTGCGCCTAGAAATAAGGACCAATAATGTTTTTAATTTTATCCAGCAACCGCGACTGTATTCAGTTCACTGGAAGTATGAATTGAAAAACGCCTTCAGTCACAAATTTTCCTGTTTTATTATACACGCGATGCATATCGGACCCTGCGGGTGCATCCTCAGATTTAAGTTGCTCGTATGAGGTGAAAGGCATGTCTCACACAATCCAAGGAAAGAATTTGTATCTTTTTAACACTAGCACCCATGAACGGGATGGAGAAACCGCTACATGATAGTGTTAAAAAGTTAAAAACGCTTTTCTTCATGTATTAAAACAGCTTACACCTGAGGATGGACCCACGGCTCCGAAATGCATCGTGTATTTAATAAGTGACGAAAATTTGTGAGTGAAGGTGTTTTTTAATTCATTCTTCCAGCGTACCAGTAATATTGTTGTTGTTGTAGGTGTTTTACGGTCTTAAGTCCGAAGACTGGTTTGATGCAGCTCTTCTTGCTAATCTATCCTCCGAATAACTACTGCAAGCTACATACTTCTGAATCTGCTTACTGTTTTCATCTCGTGGTCTCCCTCTACGATTTTACCGCCACACACTTCCTTCCAAGTCTAAACTCGTGATTCCTTGATATCTCAGAATGAGTCCTACAAATCTATTGCTCCTTCTTGTCAGGTTGTACCACAAATTCATTTTCTCCTCAGTTCTACTCAGCATCTCCTCATTAGCTACGTGATCTACCCATCTAATCTTAAACATTCTTCTGTAGCACCGCATTTCAAAAATTTCTGTTCTGTTCTTGTCTAAACTGTTTATCGTCCATGTTTCACATCTATGCATGGCAGAACAGACTTCGTAATATTTAAATCTATATTCAATGTTAACAAATTTCTCTTCTTCAGAAATACTTTTCTTGCCATTATCCTCTCTACTTCGGTCACCATCAGTTTATTGCTGCCCAAACAGCAAAACTAATACTACTTAGAGTGTCTTGTTTTGTAACCTAAGACCCTCAGCATCACCAGATTTCATTCGACTTGAGTCCACCATCCCTGTTATGCTTTTGTTGATGTTCGTCTTATATCCTCCTTTCAAGACGCTGTCCATATTGTAAACTGAACTTCCTAGGCCTTCGCTGTCTCTAACAGAATTAAAATGTCATCGGCAAACTTCAAACTTTCTATTTATTGTCCTTCAACTTTAATTCCTATTCAAAATATTGCTTTGGTTTAATTTACTGCTTGTTCACTGTACAGACTCAATAAAATTGGGGATAGGCTACATCTCTGTCTCACTCCTTTCTCAACCATTGCTTCCCTTTCATGCTCCTCGTCTATTATAACCGCCGCCTGATTTCCGTAAAAGTTGTAAATAGCCTTTTGCTCCCTGCCACCTTCAGAATTTGAAAGAGAGTATTCCAGTCAACATTGCCAAAACCTTCTCTAAGTCTACAAATGCTAGAAAAATAGGTTTGCCTTTCCTTGACCTATCTTCTAAGATAAGTCGTAGGGTCAGTATTGCCTCTCGTGTTCCAACATTTCTACAGAATCCAAACTGCTCTTCCACGAGGTTGGCTTCTACCAGTTTTTCCAGTCTTCTGTATAGAATTTGTGTTAGTATTTTGCAGTCATGACTTATTAAACTAATAGTTCGGTAATTTTCACATCTGTCAGCGCTGTTTTCTTTGGAATTGGAATGATTAAATTATTCTTGAAGTCTGAAGGTATTTCATAGATCTTGCGCACCAGATGGAAGAGTTTTGTCATATCTGTTCTCCCAAGGCTGTCGGTAGTTCTGACGGAATGTCGTCTACCCCCGGGTCCTTGTTTCGACTTAGGTCGTTTAGTGCTGCGTCAAATTTTTCTCACAGTATAGTATCTCCTGTCTTGTCGTCATCTACATGCTCTTCCATTTCTGTAACACTGCACTTAAGTACATCTCCCTTGTACACGCCCTGTATGTACTACTTCCACCTTTCTGCTTTCCCATTTTTCCTTAGGACTGGTTTTCTATGTGAGCTCTTGATATTCATACAGATGGTTCTCTTTTCTCCGAAGGCCACTTTGATTTTCCTGTAGGCGGTATGTATCTTTCTCCTAGTGATATTTGGTTCTGTATCACTACATTTGTCCTCTTGCCATTTATGCTTCACCATTTTGCACTTCGTGTTAATCTCTTTTCTTTGACATTTCCGTTTCGCCTGTATTTTTATATTTCCCATTCCATCAATTAAATTCATTAATCCCTGTGTTATCCAATGGTTTCTACTGGGCCTTGTCTTTTCATCTATTTCATCCGCTGCTTCTACTGTTTTCATTTCCCCTGTGCTTCTCAGTAGTTCCTTAATGCTCCCTCTGAAATTCTCAACAACTTCTGGTTCTTTCAAGTTATCCAGGTCCCATATCCTTAATTTCCTACCTGTTTTCTGATTTCTTCAGTTTTAATCTACAGTTCATAACAAATAAATTGCCGTCAGAGTTCACATCTGCCCTCTCCTACAATTTAAAATCTGATTATATAATCAATGTGGAACATTCTGGTGTCTCTTGGTCTTTTCCAAGTATATGACTTTCTTTCATGATTCCTTAAAGCGTGGCAACAAGTCAAGGAATATTTTAGGGAAATTTATTTCAAAGGCCCAGTCCAATCTTTGCAAGTTCTCTGCCAGAGGAACTTGCGCTGCGCCTACGTGCCTTTCAGACCCGAGGCAGTCCTGTCCAGTTAAAAAGATGCTGACCAGAGACGCCTTGGGCCCTCTGCTGAAACTGCTAGCGAATTCATGCCGTCGGTTTTAGCCTATAGTGTATGTGGGACACAGGTCATGTGCGTGGAGCCTGGAGGATTCTCCAGTGCAGGACTCAGTTGCTACTCTCTCTTGTGATCCAGACTCCGAAAGGACAGACGACGTTTTTGGGGACAGAGAGCCTCCGGCTCTGCGCTAGATGACCGGCCGCCAACATCACTTAAGCACTTAACATTTGTCACCCCCTCCCCCCCCCCCTTACCGTTGCCCTGTTATTTCATTGTTTTTCCTCTGACAAGGGGAGGCCGCCAATTGTGAAATTCAGATTCGATTCATACTCCGCATAATAAAAGGTCCTGGTCAGAGGTGTAATGTGGCAAAGCACCAAGATGCACTTCTCAGCCGTTGTCGAGAAAATCGACAGTTAAAAGAAACCGCTGCGGTGAAATACTGTCTACGATTAATAAGTTTCTACAGCGTCGTGGCGCAGTGGTAAGTGCTCGGGTTCGTAATCCGAAGGTTGCCGGATCGAATCTCGCGCTGTGCAAATTTCTTTTTATTATTAGTTTTTTGTAGTTTATATATATATATATATATATATATATATATATATATATATATGTAACTATAACTATTAATGAATTGCTTATGCATGTTGGTGAAGGCGGATCGCTCTCCAATTGTACCGCCTCCATTTTTCCGTTTGTTTACAGGGTGTACCAAAGCTCTCACGTCCGCACCGATTTTCGACGATGTTATAAGTTGCGCTATGGACCGCATCTACCTTCTTTCAAAGTTAGCAGGCAGCTACGCTGTTACGCGGCGGCTCGTTTCGGCCCATTCAACATCTGTCTTTCCAGTGTAACGAGCGAGTAACGGAGTTTATATTTCATACCATCCACAGCAAATTTGTGTTCGCGGGGTCTCTATTCTAATTCGAACGTTTGACTTACGCTATACGTATTCGTTTCGGAATATCGTTTTTACGTCTTCCGTTAACTATACGTGGTTAACTTTATGAGGACAATTAATAACATTTATGAAATACAACTTTGTTTGCGGAAAACATAATGATGTTCGAAGTCGCCAATTTTTCCACGACAAACGACTTTCAACAACTTATTATATGCATAATTGTTGCAACAGATTGCCGGGAATTTTATATATATATATATATATATATATATATATATATATATATATATATATATATGTGTGTGTGTGTGTGTGTGTGTGTGTGTGTGTGTACACACATTTGAATTACAGAAAACAAATACTAAAAAAAAAGGTTGCATGGCGCGAGATTTGATCCGGCGACCTTCGGATTACGAACCCGAGCGCGTACCGCTGCGCTACGACGCTGTAGAAAACTATTAATCTTAGAGAGTATTTCACCGTAGCGGTTTCTTTTAACTGTCGATTTTCTCGACAACGGCTGAGAAGTGCATCTTGGTGCTTTGCCACATTACACCTCTGGCCATGAGCTTTTATTATGCGCAGTATGAATCGAATCTGAATTTCACAATTGGCGGCCTCCCCTTGTGAGACTGGCCTAGACCTCGTAACTTCTTCCCTACGCGCGCCCCTTGTATACCGTACACTGAAATACTTTCTTTTACCTAATGTTCCTTCATTTAATGGCAGCCCTGGATGTCCACTCACAAGTGCTGACCGCCCGATATCATGTACTCTGTCGTCGTAAGCTGGATGCAACAACCTTCTTTCTTCTCCCTGCCAGTGTACAATTCTTAAAACAAGTCTTAGCGTTGTTCAGATTATGCTCTGTGCAATATTCTGCCAGGACAACTAATACAATGAAGCGCCACAGAAACTGGTATAGGCACGCGTATTCAAATACAGAGATGTGTGAACCGGCAGAATATGGCGCTGCGGCAAGCAACGCCTATGTAAACAAGTGTCTGGCGCAGCTGTTAGAACGGTCGCTGCTACAGCGGCAGGTTATCAAGATTTATGTCAGTGTGAACGTAGTTATAGTCGGAGAGCGAGCTATGAGACACAGTGTTTCCGAGGTAGAGATGAAGCGGGGATTTTCCCGTACGACGATTCCTAGAGTGTGCCGTGAATATCAGGAATCCGGTAAACCATCAAATTTCCGATTTCGAGGCCGCCGGAAAAAGATCCTGAAAGAACGGGACGAACGACAACTGAAGAGAATCGTTCAACTTGACAGAAGTGCTACCCTTCCGAAAATTCTAGCAGATCTCAATGCTGGGTCTGCCAACAAGTGTCAGCGTGCCAAAAATTCAACGAAATATCGTTGTTATGGTCTTTCGGAGCCGAAGCACCACTCGTGTACCCTCGATGATTGCACGACACAGAGCTTTACGCCTCGCCTGGCCCCGGCAACACCGACATTGGACTGTTTACGACTGGAAACATGTTGCCTGGTCGGATGAGTCTCGTTTTGAATTGTACCGAGCGGATGGACTTATACGGGTGCGGGGACAACCTCACGAATCCATGGAGCCTGCATGTCAGCAGGGGACTGTTTAAGCTGGTGAAGGCTGTGTAATGGTGTGGGGCGTGTGTAGTTGGAGTGATATGGGACCCCTGATATGTCTAGATACGACTCTGACAGGTGACACACACGTAAGCACCCTGTCTGATCACCTGCATCCATTCGTGTAAATTGTGCTTTCGGCAGACTTGGCAATTCCAGCAGTACGACACCCCACACGACCAGAATTGCTATAGAGTGGCTCCACTCTTCTGAGTTTAAACACTTCCTCTCGCCACCAAACTTCCAGACATGAACATTATTGAGCATATCTGGGATGCCTTGCAACGTGCAGTTTAGAAGGGATCTCCACCCCCTCGTACTGTCACGGATTTATGGACAGCCCTGCAGGATTCATGGTGTCAGTTTCCTCCAGCACTACTTCAGACATTAGTTGAGTCCATGGTGCGTCGCGTTGCGGAACTTGTGAGTGCCCGTGCGGGCCCTACACGATGTTAGGCAGGTGTACCAGCACTACATTACGTTACATTAATACTTGTTCCAGAGATCATGAATGCACCATTTCGTAATGATGTGGAACGTGTCAGTTTAACATAAGTTTTCTTTACACTACATATTTTGCAGTTACAACTTCACATCTAAATATTCGTCGGTTGAGTAGATGGAGATGTCATTCAGAAATTCCATTAATTTGTTTTTAAATGTTGGTTGGCTATCTGTCAAACTTTTAATGCCGTTTGGCAAATGACCCAAGATTTTTGTGGCAGCATAATTCTCCCCTTTCTATGTAAAAGTTAGATTTAATCCAAAGTAGTGAAGGTCATCCGCTCTTCTAGTGCTCTAGCTATGCATTTCACTATTATTTTTGAATTGAGGTGGCTGATTAATAACAAATTTCATAAGTGAATATGTGTATTGTGAAGGTACTGTGAATGTCCCGAGTTCCTTAAATAAATGTCTACAAGGTGATCTTGGGTGGACTTCATCTATTATTCTGATTACACGTATTTTTGCAATGAATACTTTTCCTTTTAATGATGAATTACCCCCAAATATGATGCCATATGAAAACAGTGAATGAAAATTGGCATAGAAGGCTAATTTACCGATATGTTTATGATCAAAATTTGCAATAATCCTAATAGCATAAGTAGCTGAACCTAACAGTTTCAGCAGGGCATCAGTGTTTTTCTTCCAATTCAATTTCTCATCAATGCACATACCCACAAATGTGGAATATTCTGCCTTAGGAACAGACTTGTGTTCATAGTCTATATTTATCAATGGTGTTCTGCCATTTACTGTACAGAATTGTACATAGTGTGTTTCCCGAAAATTTAGTGAGAGTCCATTTGTAGAGAACTACTTAACAGTTTTCTGAAAAACATTATTTGCCTTTTCCTCAGCTGGTTCTTGTTTGTTGCGTGTGATTACTATACTTGTATGATCAGCAAAAATAACTACCTTTGCATTTTAATGACTGCAGAATGGGAAGTCATTAATATATATACTGCAGAGCCACAGAAACTGGTACACCTGCCTAACATAGTGTAGGGCCCCCGCGAGCACGCAAAGTACCGCAACACGACGTACCATCGACACGACTAATGTCTGAAGTAGTGCTGGAGGGAGTTGACACCATGAATCCTACAGGGCTGTCCATAAATCCGTAAGAGTACGAGGGCGTGGAGATCTCTTCTGAACAGCAAGTTGCAAAATATCCCAGATATGCTCAATAATACTGACGTCTGGGGAGTTTGGTGGCCGGCGGAAGTGTTTAAAATCGGACGAGTGTTCCTGGAGCCACTCTGTAGCAATTCTGGCCCTGTGGGATGTCGCGTTGTCCTGCTGGAATTGTCCAAGTCCGTCGGAATGCACAATGGACATAAATGGATGCAGGTGATCAGACAGGATACTTACGTGCGCATCACCTGTCAGAGTGGTATCCAGATGTGTCAGGGGTCCCATATCACTGCGACTGCACACGTCCCACATCATTACAGAGCCTTCGCCAGCTTGGACAGTCCCCTGCTGACGTGCAGGGTCCATGGACTCATGACGTTGTCTCCATACCGGTACGCGTCTATGCGCTCGATACGATTTGAAACGAGTCTCGTCCGACCAGGCAACATGTTTCCAGTCATCAACAGTCCAGTGTCGCTGTTGAAGGGACCCAGGCGAGGCTTAAAGCTCTGTGTTGTGCAGTCATCGAGGGTACACGAGTCAGCCTTCGGCTCTGAAAGCCCATATCGATGATGCTTTGTTGAATGGTTCGCACGCTGATACTTGTTGGTGGCCCAGAATTGAAATCTGCAGCAATTTGCGGAAGGGCTGCACTTCTGTCACGCTGAACGATTCTCTTTAGTAGTCGTTGGTCCCATTCTTGTATGATCTTTTTGCAGTCGCAGCGACGTCGGAGACTTGATGGTTTACCGGATTCCTGATATTCACAGTACACTCCTGAAATGGTCGTATGGGAAAATAGCTACTTCATCGCTACCTCGGAGGATGCTGTGTCCCATCTTTCGTGCGCAGACTATAGCAGCACGTTCAAAACTCACCTAAATGCTGAGAACCTGCCACTGTAGCAGCAGTAACTGACCCGATAACAACGTCAGACACTTTTTTATATAGGCGTTGCCATCAGCAGCGCCATATTATGCCTGTTTACATACATCTGTATTTGAATATGCGTGCCTACACCAGTTTCTTTGGCGCACCAGTGTATATTAAGAACAATAATGGACCCAGCACTGAACCCTGTGGGAACCATTCTTGATACCTCCCTAGTTAGGGGACTCTGCTGATTTTTGGAGACTCTCTGTACTGTTAATTTCAACCTTTTGCATTATTAGAGGTAAATGTGAATGAAACCGTTTGTGCACTGTTCCACTCATACCGCAATACTGAAGCTTATCTAGAAGTAAGCTCAGAGTCGCCGTCTGCAATGCCGCAGATTATTTGAGTAAGGCTATGGAAGTGTACTTGAGCTGTTGGTGTTTAAGACGCTGTGCACGCCTCCTGTGTTTCCCTGGCAGGGTGGGCCCGGACATGAAGAGCGTGGTGTACTGCTATGGCCTGCAGCAGGCGGAGGGCCGGGAGGCGTGGGACTCGCTGTGGGCGCGCTACTCCAGCACGGAGACGGCCACCGAGCAGTCCACCATCCTGGCGGCGCTCGGCTGCACCACCGACGCCCAGCTGCTGGACGAGTGAGTACACGCG